>NC_064306.1:68715400-70152900 GCF_023373825.1 Bactrocera dorsalis
TTTTTATATGATTTGGTAACTTAAAATTCGAATATTCGTTTTCCTGTCTGACTTGGTATTGACGTAAGGATCTGCAAACTCTTTTATCTCGTTTTTGAGAAATAAATTGCCGATTTTGATAGTTAAATTGTTGGTCAAGGTGGTAATCAGATGTGTTTACTTTGACCTTTATTTTGTTATCTATCTGGGTCTCACGGCATAATGGGATACCTGGCAATGAGCTAGCCGACGAAGTAGCCCGCGCGGCAGCGTCCAATATGACGGGACCAGAATTAGTAGTACTCACCGATCCAAAGGGGGTTAGATCGCCGAAAAATAATGTATGTCCTGGATGCAACGAGTCTCCGCATGACACTGGCCACCCCTTTGCATGCCCTACAAACCCTACCCATCTAACACTTTCCTCCCTTTGGACCGACCCCGTCGAAACAGCACGTTTCTTGCCATCCTAATGGTGATTAGCAAACCGTTAACAACAACAACAACGGGACCAGAATCATGCATCGCAGTAGGGTCCCACACACTTAAGGAGTTGCTCCGCATAAAGGAGAGAGTGGGGAGAGAACAGCACTGGCAGCAAGAATGCGCCATGCCAAGCTGCTTCTAGGAGGGTACAAACTCGCAAGATTTAAGGAAATATTCAACCTCTCTCGAGACATATCCGCCTTCTTTACATAGTATCTGCCGGTTCTGCGATGTGGAACAGGAAACCCCAGAAAACCTGATTCTGGATTACCCAGCAATCTTCTATCTGAAGCAAAAGAGGCTCAAAGAACTTTTGTTTTTTCGAATACCAAAAACTTTGAGAACCTCTGCGCCATAACATGTATTTCACCACAGTATAAACACGGAAATTACAGCTGTTTTTATGCTTGGAAATCTGCTAGGAAAATGGCATAGCGCACATGTGGAAAATGTGACATAGAAACGGTCTCAGCGCTTGCAGCTGTAAACCATTGATGAGCAACGCCCTGCCGTCGTCGCCTAACCGACATCTGTGTAAACAAGTGATGCGCAACAATAAATTCTTATTTTTAATTTAAATTTTGCGAAAGACTAAAATAATGTTTGTCCATTGGCACTTCTATTTCTAACAAACTTAATGACTTGCCTGTGCTTTTCCTTGTCGCTTATGACAACTAAATTATTATTTCGAGTACATTATTGACGGAAGTGATTTTTAAACATACTGTACAAGTATTTTCATCTCTTATGAATCTTGGTGAATTAGTCGATTAGTAAAAATTTCATAATTTTATATTTAGAGAATTTATCTCATTTTCTTTGTATCATTGTTTTTTAATGACGTTATGTTAGCAATAGACATGGCAGAGTTTCTTAATATTTATTATCCACCTTATAATAGTATGGTAGCTAAATTAATGTATAAAAAGCTTCAACTTTATAAAAAAAATGGAGTATACCATCTGATCAAATTTGACCCGGACTGGCAAAAAAGTTAAATTATTTTAACACAAATCTTTATAGTCGCCTTCAAAATAAGCTCCTGAGCTAATTCATACATACCAACGCTATTTTCACTTTCCCACACACTAGTTATAAACTCGGCTGGAATTGCCCTCAGTGCTTTCAGCGAATTGTAGTTCTTTCGGTTTCGGCTAATTTTTAGATTTGTGGCCATTAATAGTGCGTCTGATGAATAAATGTATCCTTCTCAGCTACATTCTCAACTCTACCTTAATTTGGTATATTATGATTTAGGTCTTTAGGTTCCAGTCTTACCTTGACACGCTTCATACCCAAAACATTAACTAAATATATTAAAACGATACATAAAGAGTTTCCCATAGCAGCCGCTTTTATGCCACCGAAGTTGACGGAGACTTCACACGAATATGAAACGAAAGTTGTTCAATTTAGGAAAAAAAATTTACGATTGTAATATTTTTAAAGAATACTTTTTAAAGTTTATATATACATATTTTTTAATATTTCCATAAAACAATTTCCTTTTATGAACCATCCACTGAAAATAAAACAAAAAGTGAAGTTTGAAAAATCAAAATTTTATTTAGGCCCACATTTATTTATATACGTTTTTAATGTCCAATTAAACGCCCAAAATCGCACCACAAATTATTGGCTTAGTTAACCGGTGGTAATTGTTTACTTGAGAAATTAATTAAAACCTGCCACATAAATAGCTAAGACCGGCCCCTTGTATGTTCCTAAATATATATTTACGAGCACATTTTCTCGTTCAATGGAATAGTATAAACAACTATAAAACATATACGATTTAAACACCATAAAATTTAATGCTTCCTCCAGTGTGCTATTTCATGTTCGATAAAATGATTCATTGTTTGGATTATTATATAGATGGCGGCGACCCCCGTTCTCGTTATTATCACTAAACTCTTCCGGCTTTCTTTACTTTTCATTTCGTTTCGTCGAGTTGCCGGTAACTGTTGCTCATTCGTTCACAAAGTTACTCGTTCATTGCTTTGCCTGCTGTTGGACTGTGTTTACAATTGTTTTTTTGTTTTTATTTATTTTTTATCATTATTTTTTATTTTTGTCAATATTTATTTATTTACAGCATTTGTGGTATACAGTTTCGCAATGCTTTCTTATGACTAATTGACTTTATGGCTAATGGGCGGTTATGCAGGCACTTTATTATATTATACATAGGTGCTCCCTAACGCGTTAAATACATATTTAAATTTTGGTAATATTACAAAGGAAACTGAATTCAAAAATAATAAAATATCAAATTTTTTTTTTAATTTTTAATTTCAACTACCGGACTGAAAAATAAAAAGGAAAAATTTTTATCCTATTGAAATATTTAATTTTGAATGCAAAACTTTTGATGATTAAGGTGACAAGCTGAGTCCATTTAGTCATGACCGTCTGTCTATATATACGGGAACTATTTCGATTTGAAGTGTTGATTTCTTCTCAAGAGGCTCTTCATTTGTCGGAATTGCCAATATCCCACCACTATAACATATATCTGTCATACAAACTGATCGATTCAAATCGAGTTATTTGCATATTTATTGGGAAGGGTATTATAGCTTCGGTGCAAACGAAGTTAATGTTTTTTTCTTGTTTTACTTTTGAAGTTGCTACACCACGTACTTAGGTTACTGGAGGTTTGCCGACTTTGTTTATTATTGTTCTTGTATTTTCTAGTTAACAAGGGATTCTTCTGGCTTAGGTAATGACTAGTAGATAAACATTATTTTTTCTTCAAATTTATTTTTTCGGTTTACCAACAAACTTTGTACTTTTCTTTCAACAAATTGAACGTAAATCCCATAAGTTCCTTAATTCATGTGAATTTTTGGTTTTTCATAAATATTTGAAGAACTGCTGAAATATTGTTTACAAGGCAAGAAATTGCAAATTATGTTGTTGTGATAAGAAAAAAAATAAGAAAAGGGAATTCTTCGCAATATTTTGCAGTAAATTTAAACGGATGTTGAATTAATACATATTTACATACATACATATATACAAAGAAATATGTTATTGCTCAACTCAGCTGAATTTTTTCATTAATAATTTCCAATTTTTATCTACTTTTGCTCCAGCGCCCAGGCATTGGAGCGTGAGATGCGTGATCCACACAGTATTTGCAACATCGACTGCCTACTGGATACAGTGAATGCGTTGGTTAACGATTGTGATCATGAATCATTGAAGCGTCTAAAGAATATCGAGCAATATGCCACCAAATGTAAGTCAACACAACAACAATTGCATTGTATGTAGGCGCAGAGTTGTAAATGTTTCTTTTTCTGTTTTTCTATTGCAGATAAGCCGATGTCAAAGCAGATTTGCCAGCTGCGTATGAATGTCGAAGACTTTGATTTTATCAAACTGATCGGCGCCGGCGCCTTTGGCGAAGTGCAACTGGTGCGACATAAATCCTCGCGGCAAGTGTACGCCATGAAACGGTTATCCAAATTCGAAATGATGAAGCGTCCCGACTCCGCCTTCTTCTGGGAGGAGCGCCACATTATGGCACACGCAAATTCAGACTGGATCGTGCAGCTACATTTCGCCTTTCAGGATGCCAAATATTTGTACATGGTCATGGATTACATGCCGGGCGGCGATATTGTCTCGCTGATGTCAATGTATGAGATACCGGAGAAGTGGGCCATCTTCTATACAATGGAGGTTGTGCTCGCACTGGACACCATACATAATATGGGTTTTGTGCATCGTGACGTGAAACCGGATAATATGCTGCTCGATCATCATGGCCACTTGAAGTTGGCCGATTTCGGCACATGTATGCGCATGGGTCCCAATGGCTTGGTGGTGTCGAGCAATGCCGTCGGCACGCCGGATTACATCAGTCCTGAGGTGTTGCAATCACAGGGTGTGGATAATGAGTATGGACGCGAATGCGATTGGTGGTCGGTTGGTATTTTCCTGTACGAAATGCTTGTGGGTGATACACCATTTTACGCGGATTCGCTTGTGGGCACGTACGGTAAAATTATGGATCACAAGAATTCGTTAAGCTTTCCCGCTGAGGTGGAGATAAGTGAGAGCGCCAAATCGTTGATGCGTGCGTTTCTCACCGATCGCACACAGCGTTTGGGTCGGCATGGCATCGATGAAATCAAGGCGCATCCGTTCTTCGAAAACGACACCTGGACGTTTGACAACATACGCGATAGCGTGCCACCAGTAGTGCCCGAGTTGTCCTCTGATGATGATACGCGCAACTTCGAGGATATCGAACGCGATGAGTCGCCGGAGGAAGTGTTTCCCATACCGAAATCGTTCGATGGCAATCACCTGCCCTTCATTGGTTTCACGTATACCGGTGAGTAGTGGTGGCAACACTTTTAAATCTAACGCTTAATTTTTTTCTACTCTGCAGGCGATTACCAGCTACTCTCCAATGACACTGTCGACGCCGAGGCAAAGGAGTCGGCGAATGCGATCGCCAACCACAGTCACCGGCATCGTCCTTCCAATTCAAATGAAATCAAACGTCTCGAGGCACTGCTCGAACGCGAGCGCAATCATTCCGAAACGCTGGAGAAGCAAGACAAAGCGCTGCGTCAACAAATCGAACTAATTAGTAAGCGCGAAGCTGAACTGCAGCGCATCGCCTCGGAGTATGAAAAAGACCTGGCGTTGCGGCAGCATAACTACAAAGTGGCCTTGCAGAAAGTCGAGCAGGAGATAGATCAACGTAAAAAGACTGAGGCACTGCTCGCCGAGGCGCAGCGCAATCTCGACAACGAGCAGAAGATACGCACACGCGAGATGAACAATAATCTACATCACAATGAGAAGATCGTCACGCTGGAAAAACAGCTAAAGGAAATGGAGGAGAATTTCAAAAACGAGAATGAGCACGTGCAAAAGCTCAAGAAGCAGGTGGCCGAATTGGGTTTAACACAGCAAGAGTTGGAGGGCAAATTGGCGCAATTGCAGGCATTGATTGCCACCTTACAATCTCAAAAGGATGCGCTGCAGCAAGAAGTGGCCGAAACGCAAGCGCAGCTGGCACAAGAGAAGAATGGGCGCTCGCAGCTGAAAGAACAGGTCAAGGAGTCTGAGAATAAACTGCAAACTATGGCGAATGACTTGGAACGCGTGACGCAGCGCGAGCAGCAAGCGCACGAAGACAATCGCGTACTAACCGAAAAGATCTCTGATCTGGAGAAGGCGAATGCTAGTCTGGACTTTGAGCTCAAGGCGTTGCAGAGTCGTTATCAGCAGGAAGTGAAAGCGCACCAAGAGACCGAGAAGTCGCGCATGCTTAGCCGCGAAGAGGCGAATCTACAGGAGGTGCGTTTTACATACTTCGTGTTAAAAGTAAAATTTTATATATCGATTTTCTATTTTGCCAGGTAAAAGCGCTACAGACCAAGCTCAACGAGGAGAAGTCAGCGCGCATTAAGGCCGACCAAAACTCACAAGAGAAGGAACGCCAGTTAAGCATGCTGTCGGTGGACTATCGTCAAATACAGCAACGCTTGCAAAAGTTAGAGGGTGAATGCCGCCAAGAAACCGAGAAAGTAATGGCGCTGCAGTCGCAGATCGAACAGGAGCACTGCAAAAAGAACACACTGCTCTCCGAGCTGAGTTTGCAGAGCTCCGAAGTTGCGCATCTGAAATCGCGCGAAAACCAACTGCAGAAGGAGGTCAGCTCGTTGCGGGAGGCGAAGCGTAAATTCGAAGAAGAAATTTTGCAAATCAAAAACACATTGAACAAGGAAATTCTCTTGAAGCGCGAATATCAGGATCAACTGGAAGCCGAACAGTATTTCTCACGCCTCTACAAAACACAAGCGAACGAACATCGCGAAGAGATATCGGAGCGCTGTCGTGAAATACAGGATCTGAAAGAGGAACGCACATCCCTCAAACACCAAGTACAAGTGGCTGTGGCGCGTGCGGACTCTGAAGCGTTGGCGCGCTCCATAGCTGAGGAGACCGTGGCCGATCTGGAGAAGGAAAAGACAATCAAGGAGTTCGAATTGAAGGACTTCATGACCAAATATCGCAATGAATTGGCAGCGAAGGAGGCGGCTCTTACGACAGCTAAGGAAACCGAAACCGAGTATGTCAAGAAATTGAACCAGAGTAATGCGGAAACCGACGAACTCTTGCAACAGCAAAAGAAACTGCAAGATGAAATGTCGCAACTGCGCGCCACCAAGGGCGAAGAGCTGGCCAAGCTGAAGGAGAAACTGCAAACCGAAATGCTACTGAAGCAGGTGGCTGTCAACAAACTGACAGAGGTGATGAATCGGCGCGACACGGACTTGCAAAGTGAGTCGGTCTTCAGGCTAATTGACGCACACAAAAATGTCAAAAAATATTTATTATTTTTATAAATCTTGCAGAGCAAAAAGGCAAAGCGCGTTCATCCGCCGAGTTGCGTAAGAAGGAGAAGGAAATGCGTCGGCTGCAACAAGAGCTCTCGCAAGAGCGCGAGAAATACAACCAGTTGTCGCAAAAACTGCAAGACGTGCAAAGCCAGATCATCGAAGACAGTCATGTGAGCCCCCTTTTTTATTTATTATTCTAACTTTGTGAAATAAGTTTTTATCGCTGCTTCAAGCATATTTTATCACTTTTCATACGAAAGTCAATCATACAAAATATCTTCCTTGCAGATCAAGCAAAAGCTACAAATGGAAATCGACTGCAAAGCCACGGAAATCGAGCAGCTGCAGTCGAAGCTCAATGAAACCGCCTCACTGTCTTCAGCCGACAATGATCCCGAGGACACCCAAGTGCTTGTGAGTTTAATTCAATCTTCTTTTCTAGTTTCTCTATTGCGTATTTTCAATAAATATTTATATTTTCTATATGTTAGGACTCGGTGTTCGAGGGCTGGTTAAGTGTGCCAAATAAACAGAATATACGCCGTCACGGCTGGAAGCGGCAATATGTGATTGTGTCATCGCGCAAAATCATCTTTTACAATACCGAAATCGACAAGCAGAATACAATCGATCCTGTGCTTATATTAGACTTAAGGTGAGTGCGTTCAAACTCGTTCTCAACCAAAAAAATAATATTTTATTTGCTTTTGACATTTGCAGCAAAGTATTCCACGTGCGTTCTGTGACGCAAGGTGATGTGATACGCGCCGATGCCAAAGAGATACCACGCATTTTCCAGCTACTCTACGCCGGCGAGGGCGAAGCGCGGCGTCCAGATGAACAAAATCAATTGGACATCAGTCAGTTGTTGGCGGACGAACGGCCCAGCACCATTATGTATAAAGGTGTGTTTAATCTCATATGAATTATGACTTCTTTTTTTTATATACATTTACACTGTTTCTCGCTTTTTTAGGTCACGAATTCGTGCACATAACGTATCATATGCCAACGGCCTGCGAGGTCTGTACAAAACCACTGTGGCACATGTTCAAGCCACCAGCGGCGTATGAATGTAAACGGTAAGTGTATATTTGGGAAACCAAGGAGCCTTTAACCTTTTAGTTTTTATCAGTTTTTATTCAATTTGTTGACATTGAATTAAAAAAGAATTAATTATTTTGACGCAAGTAATACTGGAAATCAGGTTTTTTTATTCTTCAAGCTGATGTGGGGTCCAGAATTGATCTATCACAAAGATTTCTAAAAATTTAACTACAATTGAACTTCCGTTACTTTATATAGCATACCTTTAGGCGCCCCAATATGTTTTAGTATTAAATTTTTAAGGATTTTAGGATATAAAAGGATAAAAAAGGTGGTCAGCATAACAGACGGATTCACCTAAAATCAAAACATAAAATATCATTCGTTAGTAGTTGAGTTCAGGTCGTGATTTATCGAAGGATTTTGAAAAAAAAAAATAATTTTTGCAAAGTTGCAATAAAACATGATTTTTAGGTATTATTTTTAACACAAATTGCCTTGAAAAAAATTGTTATAATTGAATAACAAAATCCTTCGATCAATCCCGAGAAGTAAGAGATTTCAATAAGATCTCTTCACTAGTTTCTGAGGCAGTCGGGTCCACATAATCAGAACGGATCGGGATTTTTATTCGGCCAAGGACTGTCAACGTGGCATAATTCTGCCGCTACAACAACAACAACAACAAATAGTTTCTGAGCCATTGTACCATCGACTTTGAAAATGATGTTTCCAGAAAACCGCGATCACAGATTGAAGAACCTGACTGGTCTAGCCTGTCCGGCCGTTCTCCCAAAGGCGCTATCTCAGACAATTTGAGGAAATATTGAAGAAATATACTTTCAAATGTCCTTCGAAGCAAAATCGCTTTTCTGGAAAATCTATAGTTAGCTTCTAAGGCCAACTGACGATATGTGGCCTCTTACAAAACATATAATGTGCACTTAATGGCGATCACGGAAAGTTCTTTAAGACTTATACTAACTGTCTTCTCCTAAATCATATTTTGGTAGTACTAATCACCTTCTATAATCTTAAATTCCTACTTATGAAGTCATAACCCTGACGTAGTAAGCTTGTTCGCCATGTAACTTGTCTTCAGATCACGTTTCACACTCCTTTGCATATCCACACAACTGTGCTCGTCCGACATATCTTTTCTTTTCGATGAAACAAATCATTTCTTAAATAACTTCCACTCCTTACCTCTAAGTAACCACTGCTGAACGCTATAAGAACAACAAAAACGATTTACGACTTCACCATAACCAATTTTTTTTGTTCTTGTTTTCGAAACCAGTGTCAAAATATATATTAGGTTAGGTTAATCTGGTAGGCCAATAAGCCACGCATAGAGCAGTTTGGTGCTTTGCGATGCCAAATGGAGTTCACTTGTCAAGTACAAGAGGAGTAGTCATCGTTTAGGATGCCTGCGGCCTTGTCGTCAAAATATATATTATTACACTATTTATTTATTTAAAAAATATTTTCCATTCCAGTTGCCGCAATAAAATCCACAAGGAGCATGTAGACAATAACGATCTGCTGGTGCCGTGCAAGCTGCATCACGATCCGCATACTGCCAAAGAAATGCTGCTGCTGGCCGGCACGCCCGACGAGCAGCATCTGTGGGTGACACGCCTCTCCAAGCGCATACAGAAGTTCGGCTACAAAGCCAACTCGTCATCGAACAATAACAGCGGCGGCGGCGATGGCAGCAAAATATCGCCAAGGTGAGTACGCAGACATACCTTATGCCATTTAATTAATTACATTAACTTGTACATTTATACATATGTACATACATATACATATGTTTATATACATATAGATTTCTTTCAACTTTCATGCTTTGAACTTACAGCTTAGTGTTAACTACTGACTTACTTAGTCTTACATACATATATACATATTATTTATTGTACTTGTACTCACACGAAAAATATTAATTCTAAAATCATCTTTTTTACATTTCTTTTTCTACTTTTATTTGCCTGTGTGTGTTGCTTAACGTGACTGAATGATTGGCAAACCATTTTGGTAAATACAAACTATTACAATAACACGTGACACCCGCAAACCTGTAACCCGTATATCCTACCAAAAATCAAACAAAAACAAAATCGACAACAAACTAAATTTCTCCCGAAAATATATGTATGACAAATCGCAACAATTGTAACCATCATATGTACGCTATGCTATCAACAACCACCAACATAACGCCATCATGCCATCATACTGCTACTCTCATACCACCCGCATACATACATACGCCAATGGCGCTCATATTTGATCCCCAACCATTGTCGCATTGTGCCTCATCTCGCCACTTGCCTGTTCGCCTGCCGCGCCGCAGCCAATCGACGCGCTCCGCTTACAAGCCATACGCAGTTAACGTACAAAGATCAGCCACGCTGCCAGCCAATTCTTCATTGAAGCAGTGATCCGCTAAAGCAATCAAATATTTTATAGAAGACAAATATGTAGACATATATATAGTATATAGTGGTAGTAGATGAGCGAATGACGTTGTGTGAAATGCTGCATGTGCGTAGACTGTGTGTACGTGGAGGAAAAACAACAAATAATATTAAACAAAAACAATGTAGAAGCATATTTGCTGCATATCTAAACTTCTATACGAATTTATATACTTGTATATTAGTTTTCACTACTTTAAACACACACATACACACCCACACGCACACGCAGTTCTAAGCGCGCATTTGCCGTTACATACATACATACTTTCACTTAGCATATGCTCTTATGCGTTTACATTTTATGAAAATGCATACTGTACATACATACATACATATAACTGTAGAATGAAGAAGAAGCAGCAGAAACTAATTTACTTTGCTGGTAAATGTAATAACTTTCCATATCATAATTATTATTATATTAATTATTATGTTTGTTAAAGCTAAAATGTTGAATTGAAACAGAATAATGTTTATATAACTGTCATATCATCTTAGCGCCGCCAATTTACATACATACGCATTACTTCCTGTATCTTAACGCCGTATGAAATGCAAAAGCAAAAGCTAATAAGAGTTTATACATACACACACACATATACATATTAACTTAGCGCGTCGTTATGTAAGTTAAATTTTTATACATTTATTATTATTATTATTTAATATTACGTAAGTAGTGAAATAAGTAATTTGCTTTTGTAGCGTTATAAAATAAAAAAAATATATAAATTTACAGTTGACTTTTTAAAGCGTGTGAAAAAGCATGAAAAGTTAAATCAAAGAAAAATAAATAAAAAATGTGAAAATTTAAAAAAAAAATATTTATATATTAAAAATCCGACATTCTAATAAATAACACCAAGAGATCATTGCCAAACTTTTTGAAACTGAAAACTATACTATAACTAGTGCTAGTTTTAAGCCATGGCCACCACAATCGATGCAAAAACGTGAGAAACTCTTTTGAGCGCCAAATTTGTAAAATGTACATAAAATTTACATAATTATATAACTGTTGTTTTATAAAATTTCAAAATTTTTTTTTATGAAAGCGCTGTTTGGTGTTTAAAATTTTTTTTTTTGTAAATTCCAGCAAACCTAGAATCAGTTTAAAAACATAAAAAATATTGAAAAGAAAGTTTTGGCGATTTCGAATTTTTTTTTAATTTTTTTTTTCATGAAAGCACTGCTTAGTTTTTAAAATATATATATTTTTTTAATTTCAGTATATTTAGAAACTGTTTAAAAATTAAAAAAAAATTAATAGAAATTTTTGGCGCCAAAAGAAAGAAGTCTACGAAAAGATTTAAAACTGTTTTCAATTATATTTAAAAAACTAGAAAGTGTAATTTACGCACCTATTTGTTAGAATTCTTCTGTTACGGGCAGCTTTTTTTATATCACTATTCTTTTTTGGGAGTTTAAAAATTATGAAAAATAATTTAAAGAAATGTATTTTTTGAATAATAATTAAACAATTTTTTAAACTTTAGCGGCAGGTTCTAGAGCTTAAAAATTATTTTTGATTAATCAAATAAGTGTAAATAAAACAAAATGTAAAAGTATTCGAACTTTCAAAAATTCCTAACCTAACAAATTTTTTTCTCGAAACCTGCTAACTCGAACTACAACGTGGTTGGCATACTTTATAAATAACTGGCGAAAATTGCGGTTTGAATTACAAAGAAAAATATTAAAAAAATGCAAATGTTCAGAAAGTGAGTGGTTTGATATTAATTTGCAGCTGCTTTAACCTAAAAACTTCAATTAATTCCAACTACATTCTTATATACGCACATACATACATACCTACCTATATTGATATATAATTTTTTACGCTATATTTTACGTATACGAAACTAGTTTTTCCAACAATAAATTCCAATGCACTTAAACTTAGCTGAAAATACAAAAAATTATAAAATAAAAAAGAATTAAAAAAAAAATAAAATTATATTTTTATTAACAAATTAAAAAGAATTTTGATAAAAAAAAAATTAAATATTAAATTTTTTCTTTTTTAATTTTTAATTTTTTTATTAAATTTTATTAAATTTTTTTTTTATTAAAATTTTTTTAAAATAATTTTTTTTTTTTAATTTTTTAAAATTATTATTTTTTTTTTTTTTAATTTTTAATTTTTAAATTATTTTTTTTTTTTTAATTTTTTAAATTATTTTTTTCTTAATTTTTTAAAATTATTTTTTTAATTAAAGGAAATAAAAAAATTTAAAATAAAAAATTTTAAAACTAAAAAAAAGAAATAAATAAATAAAATTAAACAAAAGGTTAAAAATAAGTGATGTCTTCGCACAGTGAATGTGCTGTTAATTCCATACTAATGTTAAATTTTTATTTAAAAGCAAATATACAAATAAGTATTACATAGACACACACATGCATACTAAGTTGCAGGAGCGTAGTTAGCGTAAGTTGTTAAGCTTTAGTTATATATAACATGTAAATTATTTTATTTTATTTTCGCTTAAATTAAGTTTCGAAATGTGTATTAACAAAGATTAAACTAATAAGTGGCAAAGTCAAAACAAACAAAAAAAAACAAAAAAAATCTAACAAAAACTTAAAAAAGTAAATCTAAAAATGTCTACTATAACGGCAAACTAAAGTGCAGCAAATACACACATACACACACATACATCATTGCGTATACTTAAGCGAAATTTCTTACTCAACAAACAACAAAAGCAATATTGAAATTTACGAAAGAGTCGAAAAATTGCAATGAAAACCAATGAAAATTTATCAAAAAAAAACTTTTTTGTTTACAAAAAAAAAATATTTATTACAAACTCTGAGTTAAATTCAAGCAGCTAAATGAACATTGACTGATTGACAACTAGCAGCTTTCCGTAGCATTACGACCAACAGCAAATCATTTAGCAATTGAAGAGTAAGTGCTTTTGACATTGAAAAAAAATATACATATGTATATGAATGTACATTTTGATATTTTATTGATCAAGAAATCGACCCGCTCTAGTGTAAATATATAAATTTTTTTCGTTTGATAATGATTTCGAAAACATTTTCTTTACTACTTTCTTGTGCGCCAGTGTCAGCACTGACTTACTTCGCCAATTTCACGTTCTTGAATTTTCGAAAAAAAAAAATAAAAAATATTTTTTTTTTATATTCTTTTGTTATTCAAACTTTGCTTTGCTGTTGTGTTGTTTGCTTTGCTTTATCTTCTTTTCTGTTTTCAAATGTACGAATTGTCTTTATTTATATTTTTATTGAAATTTCCGAAACAAAAAACTTAAAATTATTGGTATTTTTTAAGTTTGTAATTCCATATAAACTCGTACTTATGGGTACAAGTTAAATAGATTATTGCAGTTAATTTAAAATTAGACAAACAAAAAACAAATGTAAAGAATAAAAAACAATTTATAAAATATTAAATTTTTAGTTTTATTTTCGCTATATATCTTTGTTAAGTTGACCTTTTTTATATTTATTTTATACCTGTTTGTAATATTTTTAAGCTATTTCATTTAATTTTTAAAGGGTATTCACAAAGTTCTGTGACTATACTAAAGTCAGGGGAGCGTGAGAAGAGAAGGCAATAAAAAAACAAAGCTAAAATAATTAACAGTATAGTCTGAGGATGTTCGAGCATCTTACTTATACTGCAAAATACTAGGGCCGCAGTGATCGGGACTCGAATATTCACTCATGTATTAAAAAAAATCTAAAAATATTTATTAAAAATTTAACCAGAAGTTTATTAGAAGCTAACCTAATAAATGGTGTGTCCACATGGGCACTAGAATGCAAGAAAACAAAATATGTTCCACTTTTGGATTGTAATTTTTTTCTTCTCGGATGCTCAAAGAAGTCCATGAACTGTTTAACGCAAGAAAATAAAATATGTTCCACTTTTGGATCTCAAAGTAGTCCATTAAATGTTTTTAACGCAAGAAAACAAATACGTTCCATTTTTGGATCGTATTTTTTTCTTCACCGATGCTCAAAGAAGTCCATGAACTGTTTAACGCAAGAAAACAAAATATGTTCCACTTTTGGATTGTAATTTTTTTCTTCTCGGATGCTCAAAGAAGTCCAGGAACTGTTTAACGCAAGAAAATAAACACGTTCCACTTTTGGATCGTAAATATTTCTTCTCGCATGATCAAAGAAGTCAATAAACTATTTTTAACGCGAGAAAACAAATACGTTCCACTTTTGGATCGTAAATATTTCTACTCGGATGCTCAAGGAAGTCCATAAACTGTTTTTAACGCAAGTAAACAAATAGGTTCCACTTTTGGATCGTAATTTTCTTTTTTCTGCTCGTGCTTTTTTCCGAACAAAAACAAGTTAAAAATCTGTAAAATTTTCCGGAAATGTTATTTTTTGTCAGTTTTACTACCTACATATATACGAAATATACCTACATATATGTATGTATGTATATAAAATAAAGTAAATATAAAAATGTGCATCCACAGTGTAACGACTACTGTGGATTTATATGCTCATCGCTTACCGGCTACTTATTAATACACTTTGAGAACCCTAATCAACAGAAAAGCCCGAAGAGAGTATTAAACATAGCAAATAAATTTAGAGAGAGTTGGGCAAAACACGACCTAGAATTTTCAATATTTCTTTTTCATATAAAAAATGAAATGTTTTATTAAATGTTTTATCATTCCAAAGATATTTTCCAAGATTTTGTGCAGTCTTCAGTGGACAATATTCAAAACGCGCTCATTAGGACGTCATTAAGGGCACCCCGATGAAAAAATGTGCCTACGCGTTGGAGCAGAAAATATTGTATAGGCTCATCAAAGGGAAAAAGAATAAATTGGGGGCTTTAGTTAAGGCCATAAATTAGGTATTGGTAGAAGGAAAAACAAAAAAGTAAAAGTTGTATTTTTGCAGTACGTTTTTTACAAAAAAAAAATTGTTTGTGAAAATTTTTAGACATTATTATTATTATTATTTTTTTTAATAATTTTTTATTTTTTTAATATTTGTTTAATATTTTTTTATTTGTTTAAAATTTTTTTATTTGTTTAAAATTTTTTTTATTTTTTATTTATATTCTTTTTTTTATTTTTAAGACCAAGTAGCTTAGTTGAAAAAATATAAAATAATTATTCACATATAAATCGGTAATTATGCTCGATTTATTGCTAATTTGTCAAAAGTATAAAATTTTCGTTATCTTACCGTTACATTTCGTCACCTAAAATGCAAAACAACGTAACATCCAAATAAGAGAAATTGAGTTTTTATTGCTTACGAATCACTATATCATATTACATATCTGTAGCACAAAATTTTCAGCTTCCGCTTTTAGATATAACCAATATATAACCAGTTTATAACCAATAAATAACTATTTTATAACCAATATATAACTATTTTATAACCAAAACTCAAATCCTGTTTCTATTTGATTGGTTTCTATTATAACGTTTTTCCTTCGCTTGTCAACTTGTGAAAAGTGATGTTACGTCATTTTGCATTTTAGGTGACGATTTACATTTACTTATTACTTGTAAAAAATAAGCATTGAGCTTTATTTGTACCTCTCATGCAATGCATTGTGAATAACCTTCTTCACCTCTAAATATTTTAAGCTCGATTGCATTTACTCTTCATATTGAAAAATTTCACCAAATTTTACTAATATTTTCTACAATTACTTATATTCTTAAAGTCGATTGAAATGGCAACCGTCAATAACGTCACAACACTCACAACAAACACCACAACGGCACTCCTCACCGCCCACACCGCCACCAAAACCATTGTCACTGCAACGGCAAAAATCACAACCACCAATATTTTACAACAACAACAAATGAAACGAATGCACAAATTGTAATTGAAACTGAAAAAACAAAACAACAACAACAATTGGTGTTGTGCAGCAGCAACTTTGCGGAACAGCAACAACAACAACTAATAAGACTATCAAATAGCCTGCGCAACAGTTTTATAAAACGCTTTCGTACAATCACACGCGGCGACTAGTGTGTGAGTTTTATGAAAAAAATTTAAAAAATATATAATAATGGTAATATATTGACACTAATGTATTGAGTAGCGTAATTCTTTAAGACACACAATTCTTTAAGAAAACAAAAAAAGTAAATTATTGGACTAAGTTTGTGCACATTGCAGCATTTTTCTTTGTACTAACATACTTTAGGACATATTTATATATGTATGTATATTTATTTTTGCTTTAGGTTCTTGCTTGTTTTTAGGTTATGTTGAAGTTGCTCAAGCTTTTGTACTTAATAATTTTAAAAGTGTGTAACAAGCTTTGCCATACGATTTGTTTTAAAGAATGGAATTCAAAATGAAAATTTAAAATGTTAAACTTTAATTTTAATGTTTTTAGTTTAGTAAAGCAATTCAAGTATAGTTGTTAATTAGTTATAAACTATTTTTATATTTAATCAAATTTTATATAGTTTGTCTAGTGAATTATTAGAAATCGTCACTTAAAATGCAAAACAACGTATCATCAAAAAAATCAAAACTATATTTTTTATTGCTTACGATTCGCTACATCAAATTAAATATATATTTTCAGCTTTCGCTGTCAGATATAACACATATAACAAATACATATAACCAATAGATAACCATTATAACAAATATATAACCTATATGCAACCACTTTATAACCAAAACTCAAATTTTCTTTCAATATCAGTGGTTTCTATATATAATTTTTTTCGGCTGTAAACTTATGAAAAGTGATGTTACGTTATTTTGCATTTTAGGTGACGAAATTCTCTTGCTAAAATGTTGGAAAATTTCAAAATATCAAATTAAATATAAAATCGTATAACCAAAAAATCGTGGTTTATTTTGAATTCTATTTATCATAAAAATTTCATATATAAGTATACAAGTAATTATAATGCATATATAACTATATATTTATGCAATTAGTGATATAGACGAGTACATACATTATACATATAATATTTAATATACATTTGAAAAAATTAGAAACAAAAAAATTAAAAAATTATAAAAATCATAAAAAATTGTAGTAATGCAGTTAAAATTACCAGAAAAATCTAAAAATATAAACATAACATATTTACTAATGCAATAACATTCCTAATTAGTTTATAAGCAATAAGTAATGCATTTATAATCAAAGCGCTGAAAGCGCATTAATTCGTAAATCGAAAGCCAACTAAGCAATCAAATTGTAAACGAAAAAAACAAAAAAAAATAATAATAAAAAACAAAATACAACATCAAAAACAGCAACACAATCAAATTGTGAATCAAAAACCAAAAAAATTCAATTTTTTCTCACAAAAATGTATTTTATTTTATGGTTTTGTTGTATTAAATTTTTAGTTATAGGCAAATAGCGTCTTTAAAATATCAGTTCGTGATTTAAAGAAATTTTATTATTAAAAAAAAAAAATCAACTTTATTTTACTTTAAGACGTTACATTGGTTTCATCGATCAAGATCAAAACACGGCATATTTTCGACAAAAAAATTATATTCATTTTATTCATTATTCATGGATTTCATTGATCAAAGATCAAACACGCCATATTTTAAATTTTTTTTCATAAAAAAATTAAATTTTTTCAATAATTCAATAAAAATTTTTTAATAATTTTTTTTTAATTTTTCAATAATTTTCTTTTTCATAACAAAATAAATTCTTTTTTTTATTTTTTTGTTATTCCTAAAATACATATTTTACAAATATTTTGGGAAATTTTCGAACTAAAATATTCACAACTCGGCCATTACGACGCCATTTCCGGAAGTCCCTCGAAAAAAAGATGCCTCCGCGTTGACAGCAGATTTCTTACAAAAGCATAAGAAGTAAAAAAAAAACAAAGCTGCATGTTTTAATTTACACCATAAATAAGACATTGGGCAAAGGAAAAACGAAAAATCTGAAAATTGTATTTTTGGCAGACGCTTTTACAAAAAAATGTATATTTTAATGAAATTTTTTTTTAAACAGTTATAATTGAAGAAAAAAATCTTCGTTCGAGGCTTTGAAAACTAGAACTCGAAGACCTTTGTAAAATTTCAAGGCTGTAGCTCCAAAGCTTTTATTCGGATCAACCCATGAAATCCCTTAAGATTCTTAGTTTTGAGCTTCCCCCACAATATTTGAACTTTTAAGTATGAAACCAAAATCTTTGCATACTTTCAGGTGCTATTTTCAGATATTTATATAATATATAATGACGTCTAACCCATTTTTGTAGTTAGTTACTTCGACTATTTTCCATAGTGAATTTAAGTTTTTCACAATAGAAAAGATATAGTGTTCCACCAGTATAATGCAAGACTCGCCAAAAACTTCTGCAGCGTGAATGGGATGTGCTTTTACATCATCATATGCTCCGGACGTGGCACCTTCGGAATATTACTTGTTCCGGCCTCTGTAAATTTTTTTTAAATAAAATATATTTCACCTCAAAACAACATGTTAAAAACCACTTGGGCCAGTTTTTTTTGCCTGCAAAGATCAAACATTTTATGAGCGTAGAAACCATCTCTTGTCCAATAAATGGCGAAAGCTATTAGATCAAAAGGGAGAATGTAAAATTTCTTAAAATGTTTTACACAATAAAAGATTGGGTTTAAATTGCACAAAAAAAACGAAATTACTTAGTGAACGACGAATTGTGGAAAATAGTTTCGATTTTTGCAAATCTCTAGACTAGAATACCCCATAAAAAGTTATACCAATTTACAACTGACAACTCAACTAAATTGAAAGTGGTGCGTAATAAGAAAATAAGTTGTGTCTGTATGTCAATCTTTTTGCAAACATAGGTTTGTATTATTTTTTTGTCTTAGGCATTAAATATAACTATTTCTTCTGCATTTTTCATTAGTTTAGGCAACGTTTTGACAATCTTTTTTAGGAGCTCTCTTATTTTGGTAATACGCCGACTTTACAGAAATGATACTTATGCATATTATCTTATTTTATTTTATGATTTTCTTATTTTATAACTTCAACTCGCCGCATTTATATGTTTGTATGTATATAATTACATATATCAATGAAAAACCATAAATATCTGGTAGCAAATAATAATTCAGCAGCCGCTGTGAGCATATCACTTCTAACTTATAATAATTAATTACACAAAGGCATACTTAAGTAATGTTACTTTATAGTATTTACAAAACCTTTCTTTGCTTGTGACTTATCTAGTTTATTGTTTATTGATCAATACAAAGTAAGCATGAACTTAAATAATAAAATTGTAAGCGAAACGCCTTGATTAGTTGATAATTTATACAATTCGTAATTAATCATAAATCTACTTAGGAAAACCCACATATATTCTTATACATACATATGTAAGTCTGTCCATATGGACATGTAAGTAATTGTAAGCTTAAAACTTTTGCAATATCGTATTCTTAAATACATAGTGTTTATTACAATCGTTATTTTATATCGTATTATGGTAGTTAGCAGTTAGCGCGGCCGTTTATATAGAATTGTACACAATTAAATTCAAGCGCAATAAATCGCAAGCAATTTTGTAAGAAACTGTTTATTGTTGTTGTTTCTTTCTTTCTTTAACGTTGAAATGAGAAGCGCGAGATTTATGTCAGCTTCTTAAAAAGGTCATAAAATATTCAAAAGTCTAACAAAAAAACTGCTTTGTTATCAAAATTTCACTTCTGGTTAGAAAAGGATCCTCCGAGTTCCGAAGACAACAGTATTTGAGAGACGATTAAAAGGGAACCGCAACAAATAAATTGAAAATGGTAAGTTGAAAAATTTTTGACGGTTGTTTTACTCGCTTGTTTCGACCGCCATAAAAAGTTAAACCAATTTACAACTGAGAACTCAACTAATTTGAAAGTTGTAAGACGTGAGAAAAAAAGTTGTGTCTGTCTGAAGTTTGGGGTTTTTGATTAGAGTTCAAAAACAAATATCAATCATCTGAATTTGTTTTATCGCCTTTAAAAATAGGATCTATACACTTTTGTATGTCTTTGAAGAAATTTTCGAAGCATTTTTCTCACTCAGATTGAGGTGTCTCCAAAACATCCGTCTTGAACACTGTCACTGTCTTTTCAGGTGTCGAAATAGGTTAACCTTTTATTTTATTTTTTACGAACGGAAGTGAAAAGAAGTCATTCGGTGCCAAGTTAGGACTATGCGGAGGATGACTCATCAAATACAGGGTTTGAGGACTCAAAAATACAGTTCTTGCAATCGATGTGGTGATGCATTTTCGTGGTGGACCGTTTTTGGTGGTTGGTTTTCCTGATTTATTGAAAGACAGCCGGCAAATAGATGGTTGTATATCACTCAGAATTTATTGTTCTGCGTTGTTCTAATGGTGTGTTTGTGATTGTCAGTTTCTCTAAAAAAAAGTTTGCGCCAATTTTCTTCAAACTGATTCATGCAACAACTGTTGTTGGACTCGGCTCATCCTGAAAAATGCTTAAAGTCGACTGCTGTTTACTTTCGAGCTCATACATATAACTCTAGGTTGCACCGTTCGATGTGATAGACGTATTTCGATGCACCATTATCGTATTGTTTTAACTTTTATTTCGACCAATCGTCACTAGCCTTTTTTGAGCGATCGACAAATTGTGTGTCGACAAAGTGAAAATAAATTTTCTACATTTAAATGTTCATGCAATATTGTATATCCCTATAATGCCTCGAGTTGTTATTGAAGGAGCTTCATTGCCAACAGTTGAATTTGGTTCATCGATACACTGTTGCTGAGATAATTCACTTCGAAAGTTGTAAAATTAATGACGCCAGAATGTGCGCAATTTAAATCCATTTTTTTGCTGAAGTGAATATTTTTAGTCACTGTAGGCTTGCCAAAATCATATAAAAGGCAGCCCACGTATTTATCACTTCTACAAAAGCGTGGAAAATGTTGCAGAAGTGCTTTGTAGAGTTTACTTTATCAGGATCCTACGTATTTAAGTGGCACAAAGCAATCAATGAAGGTCGTTTCCACCTCTGTTAATGACGTTAACATCGAAAATTAGTTGGCATCAGAGATGATTGGCAGATGATCTCTTAGTGTCGTTTGCTCAATATCAGGTTAGCAACCATCTGCCAATAAAGTTCCGGTTAAAAAAAAAGCTTCTGAGTTCACAAAAGAGATGCTTGATAACATATCTAGAGACCTGCATAAATCAAACTCATAATTACTGGTAACCAGACGTGGGTTTATGAATACGACGAAACTGTGCAAGAATCCAGTGAATGGCGTTAGAAAAATGAGTCGAAACCGAAAAGAAAGAATTTCGCTGAGGCATTAAAGACCATTCTAACCTAGGGTTGTTACAAAGGATTAAGCTTTCGTATGCTTGTATTGGCTCAGAAGCCTATTTTGAAGGGAATAATAAAGATTTTGTATTGAAATAAATGAAAAAGTAGTTTTTGTTTTTCAGTCTGGTTGAAATATGGTCAATTAGTATACTTCAAAACTTTGAAAAGTAAGTAAAATAATTAAATAAAAAACAAATAACCTAAAAAAATAAGCTAAAATAGAAATCAAAAATTGTTTATAATTTCATAATCTTATTACGAGTAAAATTTGCTAAATTTTTCCTTTCAATAAAATGTTTGAATTTATATTTATTTTTTAAGGACAGTGCAGTAAGACACTCATATTTAAATAATGCAACTTCTCACAACCTTAACTCTACATAGTAAATATATTTCTATTATAATCAGGTATTTATGAATGTTGACAATCATTTGCATTGGATGTGTGCAAGTTTACATATAAAACATTTAAATGAGTAGAATCGTATAAAGTCTTACAGAGAAGATAAATATTTACATATTTATCAATCTTACAAACAAACATTCAACTGATAAACAAGCTCTTGCATAAATCTACCATTTACAAGCTTTTCAAGCGATATTTACTGCCATTCTACTGATTAGCGCGATTTTCGCTTTCATTCTACACACACATACATACACATATAAATAACTATAAAGTATGTGAGTGACTATCAGTTGCGGAAGAATTTGAACTATATAACTAGTTCGAGTAAGAGCAGCATAGAACCACAGATACAAGCACATCAGAACCTGCCTAACATGCTCCTGTTTTGTTTTGTCACTTTGTCAAAGCGGCAGCAACAAACTAATGGATCAAAAGAATCATGTGACTACCAGGTTATGTGTTAAAATAGGGCAAATGACGCAAGAGGTGTTTGAATAAAAATAAATAAATATATAAATAGTAGGCACTAACACAATCTGTACGAATACACCTTATTGGTTGATGGAGAAAATATCGCAAAGAAATTGTCTTATATTAGATACTTTAATTTCAATACGAACATCACATATTGGCTAAAATATTGGGTAGTCGAAAAAGTCTTTTCGTATTTTGTCAATAGATATCGTTGCAGTCATATATTTGCTACCGATCAAATTGTGTCATCCCATATAGTGTTGCAAGAATGTCACGCCAGACGATTCCGTACCAGTTCGTGTAGTTCGAAATTTAGATTTACACTGATGAAAGTGTAGCCGAAAAATGGCAAAAAGTGGTCGACCAAGTTGGCACATATTTATTATTGATATATTATATATTAAATTAAACAAAAAGCAGCAAAAAAAAAAAAACAATTTTAATGAGCCATCTTAAAAATGAAGAATATTTCAACTGATCGACGTGAAAGACTTCTATTATTGTTTCATGGCGAGACAATGGTCTGATTGCTCTCATCTGCAAAGCTAATATTCTAAGAATACTGAAGTATGCACTCATAAAATTCTGCAGCAATAACGATGTGTTTAAGTCTAAATAATAGCTCAATAGCCGGTAGTTTAAATATTTATGAATACGTCTTACTTACTATAGAAGCCCTAGAATTTAAGGAATCCATGACCATTACTAAATATGAATTCGCTAGACTGACATAGATTTGAATGCCATAATTCCAGGTCAGCCTAACTATTACCTTATAAATTAGTAATTTCTTCTTCTTGAAAGTATAATAAAAAAGAACCAATTCACAACAACCTCAATACTATTTTAATTCGAAATACTCACTTGTTTTATTATTCTAGTTTATTTTGCTTGTTGGAACAACATACATATGTATATGGTATATCTAGATATATATTGTATATACAAATCCACTGTCACGTCAAAATGACGGAAGTCTTTCATTGTACTCATTTCATGTGCATATTTTATGATCTTTTTGATTTTAAAACAGAATGTGCGAGAAATTTAGATGAGTAAAAAATACAGCAATGAAAAAATGTTCTTTTCGACATTTAATTCCACTACAAAGATTCTATAGTAGCGTAGTTGTAAAGTTAACACACATATTGTTGAAGGAATCATAAGTATTCACGAATTCTCTCAGTTTTTGAGAAGTGGATTCGATATGTTGCTCACGTCCTCTATTCTCCAAGAAATTGATTATTTGTCATAGTCGTCGACATCGCTCTATTATTGCATACAGTTGCCATACGAACTAATTGAACAAAATAAAGCTTAATTTGACTTGAAGGTTGTTTGTTTTGTGTAGTCCTTTATGAAGCCTGACGAAAAACTTCTATAGTTGGATATCAGCTATCGGCAAAACACCCTGAATCTATAACAAATTTGCTTAGGTCTTTTATTTATGTTTTCGCTAACTCACTTGGATGTCTGAAAGTAAGATACACGAGGAGTTTTATCTTGATCTGGCAAAAGCGGGTTTCTAACTAATCTTCTTCCAAATAGTTGATGTGCTAGCAACCTTCCTACAATCCTACAACCATAAAAGATGGACCTTGCTAAGAACGAAGGGCTCCCTTGACTACTGTCGGTTTAGCTTGGGCCAGAAACACCTTGCAACTGCGCAGCTGTTGGTAGTTGACCAACGTTTGTTGAGCTGATCTGAGGTCCAACGGTCCAGTAGCAAACCACAAGAAGTCAACGGAGCTCCAATCGTTTCCATTCTGAAGTTATTAAGGCTGAAATAGCTGTTCTAGCAAATACATCAGCCTTACCACTGTCATCAAGTACCCAAACCAGTCAATTCATAAAATAGATAACAAGTCTAGTAGATCTGCTGCTACTTTTATGACAGCTATCTCTGCTTGGAAGAGTCTGCAGTGGACAGGAAGCCTAAAATGTTGATAGACAGTACAGACGGTGTATTCCTCCAGCAATCCTGCCAGCAAGCTTCGATCCAACCGTAATAAAGTACACAGTTTCTCTCCTCCAGCGATTGCTCTTCTCCCATGCCTTTCCCGAAGATGTGTGAACAGCGCTAGGGTCGGCGAACTGGTAACCTAAGTATTTTGGAATGGAATCAAAGCGTGCCAGGCTCGCAGTCATCTAAGGTAACCTAAGTAAGGGCAGCCTGAAGCTGTACACCTGGTGATTATGTCCACCGGTGCTATACGCAGCAAGACGTTCAGCACCATAGTTGGAATGGTTTTTCTAATGGTTGATAACTTTCAAAGACATTTGAGAGCCAAAAACAACAACAGAAATTTGAATACGATTATTCAAAACAAAGTGCTAAATCTATAAGCAACAGCGTTGGGCTGTTTTCCCTTTCATTGGACCGATAATTTTATTGTGATTTCACTGTTTGATTTTATATTCGCATTAATTTCGCTCAGTTTGGTTGGCCGAACGTCAAAAATAGTTGGGATGAAATGAATCTGAAAGTGAATTAATAAACAGATCTGCAAGTCAATGGCTGTGCAAGTGTATTTAATTGTTGTTAACCAGCTAGAAAGACAAGCATGTAAAACTCTTCAACTGTATGTGTGTGTGTGTGTGCTGAAATTGTGCAAGTGTTGATTGGTGTGCGTGTACACATGTTTTTTGCTTTATCTGTCAATGGCGGCGTAGATTTGTTTCAAGGTCAGCATCACTATTCCACGTACAAACACACACATACATACATACATATATACCATACATACATATGAAATTTACTCCAAACGGCCAAAAGTGAATTTCAGCGCTGAACCGGCCTGCTGATAGCAGCTCGCTGGCGTGTAAGTCGCGGAAGATAGCAACCGGCGTTTGTATGTATGCGTGTGTGTGCGCTTTGAGATGCTATTGCTCCAGCACACTCATACACACACACATAAACACATATGTGCTTTCGCGCGCACACACATCGAGAAGGATGTAGAAATTATGCTAATGCAGTGATCATTCCGGTTGGGCTCGCCTGATTTGAATATAGTAGTTGGTAGCGCGCTTTACTACTCAAGCCGGTTCGGTTCGGTTTGGCTTTGGGTTGCTTTGCTCGTTCCATTTCGCCTTCTATCGGTGGTACTCTGGCGTGCATGTAAATTACAAACAACAAACAACAAAAGCAACAATGAAAGACAAAGCAACTCCAAGCCGAATTAGAGCCGAGAGATATTTCGCAATCTTTTAAAATATCCAAACATATGCACATATATAATTCACTAGGCGCAGGTTTACGTGCGAAGAAACCCAAAAAAATGAAATAAAATTTAAATCAATTAAAAATATGTTTACAAATTAGATTTTTATTTGAATTTTGTTGCAACTCTTTCTTTGGCATTAAAAACAGTTGTGTTGTTGTGTTTGTGCGCTTGAATTTCGAGATTGTTTTTTTTTATTATTATTATTATGGCTTTTTAATTTACATATGACCTTGAGTTTTCTACACACACAATGCATTCGCTGGTGTCCAACGTCCCGCTGTGCGCAGACACAACAGCGAAATGAATAATTCGCATCTGCTCCGCTGTATGGCCATAAATCATATAATTTTATTTGGAAAATAGTTATTTATTTATTATTGTTCGACTATTAGTCGAATGATGTTCTTAATTAACAAACAACTGTATTTGAGAAAAAGTCATCAACAGCGCAGGCGCTCAGTTGGCTGATGGCGATTCGCTTCGCTGAAGTGTTAATGGTATGTCTCCACATGTGCTTGCCTGTATGTTTGTGTGGTGGATGTGTGTATGTGTGCGCCTTTAAGTGCGCCAGCTGAAGACGTCAAACCATCTGCAAATGTGGCGCAATTATCGCGCAGGCGCACCCAGCACAAAGCGCGGAATTGCCGACAGCGACACTGTTGCAAACTCTCATCACTTAAAAAGAAATAGTAAAAAGAAAATATATTTAAAAAATAGCTTCAGCATCGATGTACCAGGCTTTTGATAAAAGAAATGAAAAACTTTGTGATTTATGGCGCTAGCGAAAGGAGTATACTTTAGCTATGAAATAATTTGCTTGTATTTGTATGTATGCCTCAATGATTTTTTTCAGTATGAGAAGTTATTTATATTTGCATCAATTGTAAAAGATTTATGGACATATAGTGGTAATCTGGTATAATGTCATATTTTTATTTCGAAAGGTAGCCCTAAGGGGGGAGCCAGCTTTAGATGCTTCAAAAAGCCGATTTTTTTTTTGCTTATATCTCTTTTAAAATTGTTTAAGAATATGTCACCAAAGTTATAGATAAGAACTCGAAATATTGTCGCAGCTAGAGGGGAAATAGTGCCCGAGCGTCTAGCAGATATATAAGCGCTTGGACAGAAAGCGAAAACTTTGACGCGTGATTTCTCGGTTTTTGACTTTTTTTTTTTAATTATAGCAAGAAGAAAGATTATTAACAAGTATGAATCTCTTTGATTTTTTTTGTTTCCGATATAAATTGCGACCTGCATTCTGCCCGCCATTCGACAAGTGCGAGATCGATGCATCAAGTCTCAATTTCGTATCCAAAAATTTTCAGATGATGTTTAAATATATATCTATAAACCCTAGAAATTTCGCTTTAATCAATTATTTCTTTACCTCCCAAAAAATTCCTCAAAAAATTGATTTTTTGAAGCTTCTAAAGCAGGCTCCCCTCTTAAAAAACTATGTATTCGATATAGATTTTTTTCAGTGTGGAGGAGTTTTATACACTTGCAACCTGTTGCTACAAGAGTATAATAGTTTTTTTTATTATGCGGTCATATAATCAAAAACAGTTGTCAATTTGCGCAGTGTGCCAAAAGATGGCGTAACTTGATTTTTCCTACATTGTTCCAATATTCCGAACATGCGTAGGAAAATCACTGTTCTTGTGTGTCTTTTTAAATAAATTTTTGAATGCCATCATTTGAAGCGTAAACTGCAGTATTTTTTTTCATTCAAATATTTCGAACTTTCTGCCTGAAATCGCGGAAAGTTCTTTTCCAAATCTTTAATATGAAGAACAGAACACCATAGCCAAAGGACATCGTATTTTGGTGGACAATTATTTTCAACATGCTCTAGCTGAGTAATTTTGCCATAGATGGTTATATCGTTATAAATGTGGTGATTTTGGCTTCGAATAACGTCCTGAGTAGACAAAATGATATGAATATATGGAACTGGGACCATTAATCGGCGAAGTTTGTTGCCAAACACACAAAGGATCTTGCAGAAGTTTTGGCAAACCTTCAAGAAGGCATTTCAGAACATTTAAAAACAGCCGTGGTTACATTGAAGAGCATGGCAATTGTATGCCATTTGAATTGAATTTTGAATTGAAGTCAAGAGATGTTTAATGGAGAGTTTACATGTCAGAAACACTGCTATAAAAATAAGTATTTTTTCGTCGTATTGTAACAACTGATACGAATGGATCTCTTACGATAACTCTAATCGCAAAAAATCATATGCGACCCTAGCCAAGCAGTTAAATCAATAATGTTCTATATTTGGTGGGTTCAGAAAGGCGTGTTATAACCAGTCCATGTAAAAATCACCACATTTTCTTGGGCTAAGTCGTTTTTTTTATTCAACAAGGATTATAGCGATACCATACAAGTAAATGTAGAACGGATTTGTTCTTCAAAACAGGCTTCAATTTCGACGATCACCTCTTCATTCGACAAACATTTTTTCCCAGCGAGCATTTTTTTGAGATTGAGAACAGGAAATAGTCGCCGGGGGCCTGATCTGGAGCATATGGTAGATGTGGAAGCGATTCGAAATGAAAATCATGAATTTTTGCTGAATTTTTGAACGCATTTGGCTTGGTGAAACAGCACTTTTATTTCCTGCGGGCATTTTTCGGACACTTCGTCCTTCAAAAGGGTCAATAACGCTATCAGTTTATGTAAGAGTCCTTCAAACGGTCCAATAATGCAAATAATAATAATAATAGTCGAAAAACTTTCATTATTTGCATTTAAACGCGAGGAAATAATTTTTTATCATGACAGCGCTCGGTTTTTACTTGCAAGACCGCTTCAAAACTATATTAATACCAGCGGCTAGGCTACGTGCGCCGTCTTTAAACGCGTTTTTTCGAAACTGTGTTTTTGAAGTCGGTTGGCAAGATTTCTCGAGCACTACTTAACCGATTTCCATAAAATTTTACAAGGGTCTTTGAGATACAAATTTTAAAGACTTGGACGCATGATTTTTTTTCGATTACAATTTTTTGAAAAAAAAAGTTTGTCGCGAAATTTTCGCTGAAATTTTAAATTTTTTTTTGTAAAAGTTTCAAAATTTTCACTTTTTTCTCCTTCATCCAAGTTCTATGTTAAGGTTTTCACTAAAACACGATTTTTTTTCACTTTAGATGATCGTGTAAGGAGTTATCCTGCCTGGGTCACCGGAAATGGTGCCGCAGTGGCTGAAAATATTTTTTTTCCAAAAATTTCAGAGCTTTTTTGTTAATGTTTATAACAACAAAAAAATCTAATAAAAAATTTAATTTTTTATATAAGAAAAAAATAGTTGAAAAAATGCTGTTTTTACCCTAGGAAACCCATGTAAAACTTTAAGCTAATGTAAGAAACAAGTCTAGGTTAAGCTAACCAGAACTTAGCTGACAGATGGCTGCTAAACAGACATAGAGAAAACGATGCTCACAGGGGTATTACATGGGAATTTTGGTGTTTGCTAAGAGGACTAGAATGTATAAGTATTCCGATCTACTGCATTTGAGTTTTATAATTAAGAAGATGAAACAATCTTCTATAAAACTGATTGATTGGATGTATTTTAATATTTGGGCTTTAAAACTAATGTTAAAGTGACCTTACTTAATGTGGAAAAAACCAAGGCCTGAAATCATTTTGGCAGTAAACAAAGCGATTAATGCTATTAAGACTAAAATAAACTTATAAAACAAGTTAATCAGTTAATTTAGATACAGTTTCATAAATAAATGCAATAAAATTTGCTAATATTAATTAATTGGTGTGTCGGAAATTTCCAAGATAAACATAAATGAAGTTCATATTTAGAACAAGTGGATGTTTATAAAATTCAAAATTTATTTTAATATTAAATATAGCTATTCATTTCGTGAAATTCCCAAAAAATAAAATATTAAAGAAGTTGTAAGCATATTTTTCAGCTTGAGCGCTCATTAATCACAGCAAAATAGATCAAATGATACAAATGAGTACAAAAAGAAAATACGAATTTAACAAACAAAAATTTATTTATTTATTAAAGCATATTTATTTCCGAAATACCAATATTGATAGCCAAGAATGCCAATATTTCAGGCAGCTCAACTGTTGTGCAGTCAGCGGGCACATAAATGGAGTAATCTGTGACATTTATGACGCCTAGAAATTCTAACTTTATCGCATTGCAAGTAACTCATCAAAAGCAGCAACAACTATGCGCTGCCAACGTCACAATGACTCCACTAACTTAAGTATAATTGGGTAGACATACCTGTTATTTGTATATGCAAGTGTATGTCCCACAACCCGAATCTATTTATGCAAAACACTCGAAGTAACTTTTGAGCCAACACACACACACGCGCATATACAGTGGTATATATGCACACACACATATGTAAGTGTGTAAGTGTGTAAGTGTGCGCGCTGCAGATTAATGAACACGCTCAGCAACTACTTAACTTCAAATCAATATTCACCAACACCTCGGCAACACCGCTGACACCTAACCAACTACACATGGGTAAATGGGTAAATGCATGTGTGTACTTGCCATTGCCTAGCGCATTGGTGTGAGCGAAGTCGACACGGCGCCTGCGTCACCATAGACACAGCCAGTGCCACAGGCAGCGGCAGAGCCAGCGCCAGAGCCAGAGCTAGTGCTAGAGTCACAGGCTAGTCGCCGCACCACCGTCACTACCAGCACCAGCACCACCGCCATCAGCAACAAATCAGCAACGCAGAAACCGCCACCGTCACCGTCATCGTAATCGTCGACACGTCCGTCGCTGTGCCGTCAGCAGACCGATTCGAAATTGTTTTCTTGAATCTAGCGAATTTGAAATGCCAAACAGTCGTTGTTAAGAAGTGATTGTGGCCTCACACGCTCAACTCCAGCTCAGCTCAGCTCAGCGCTCAAGTACGGTGGCGAAATCGTTAAAGAAACCAATCAACCAGACAGCAAATTAAACGCCTGTAAACGTTTGTAATATTTCAAATTTGTTAACTGCAATACGCTGCAAAAGCTCGGCGAGACAAACAAACAATTAAAAAAAAAAAATACGAAAAATACAAAAACAATCGCTACAACAAAGACTTTGTGTAATTCCGCGTTTGTTCGTTGAGCTAAATTCGTTGATTAGCGCTTTTCGTTTTTAATTACCGTTAAAACACAGCACACACTCAACAAAATTCAAAAATGAAGTTCTTCAACATGTGAGTGTCTCCTTCTACTTCTATTTATACATACATACATACATACTTTGATAATACTGTTATTTTTAATGTTTTTCGTATTTATTGAGTGGACTGCACAGTCCGTAATAGTTCATGAATAAGTTGCAATCATGCCGAATTCATGGCGGCAGTGCAGTGAACTTGCTTTGATGTGGCAATCTTGCATATTTGAGTTCCTGAACAGTCAGTACTATATGCTTACATGCAGTTATATATAAATATTGATTTTCAAATGCATTGAAATATAGAATAGTAATAAGGTGAAGTTGTGCAAAGCAAAGCTGTCGGAAATGCAAACACGCCAAGTATTTGGGTTGGACTGCACACGAGTTCGTGTCTTAAGTCTTTCGATTCTCACAAAGTGCTTGGCAGCTTTACTGCATAAAGTACAAGTATAACTGCATTCGATTATAAAGCAGTGTTAGGTGCATGCATGCATTAATAAGTTGAAGAGGACCTTTGAATTTTCTTAATTATATATTTATAGATTATATAAGTACTGCACTTGGGATTGTCTGATTGTCTTGTGACAATAATATTTAATTTGCATTAATATGTAGTATTTGAGAATATTTTTAGTCATATTAGCATAAATAAAAAATAAAAAACTTACTTAAATCTCAGCTATCTGTAGAGTTTTGTTAAGAATAAAATATAGCTGATAAAAATAATTTTCCAAAAACTTCGGTGTAATTCACAATACAAAATGTTAAAAATATGGTTTTTTGAAAAAATAATATTTCCGTAATTTATTATTATTTTTTATTCAAAAATGTTATTAGACAGTACAAAATGTGTTACAATATTTGAAAATATGCGGTATACAAAATTTTTTATGAAATTTGGAAAATATGTTTTTTAATATAATAATATTTTAAAAAATAATTTTTTTTATTTAAAAATGTAATTCGACAATATAAAATTATTATTTTAAATATTGAAAAAATATGGATTTTTCATCTAACAAAAATTTTGTAATTAATATGTTTTTTTGATCTAAATAATTTTGGTAATTTATTTATTTTAAATTTTGAAAAAAATATGGATTTTTCGTCTAACAAAAATTTTGTAATTAATATGTTTTTGATCTAAAATATTTTGGTGGTTAAAATAAAAAATTTAATTTATTTATTTATTTTATTTAAAAAAAAAACGCAAACGAGAAAACAATTTAATGATAAAGATTTTTTAGTAATTTAAAATTTTTGTAATTTAAAAATGTAATTCTACAGTACAAAAAATATTTAAATATTGAAGAAACATTTTTATCCAACAAAATTTTAGTAATATAACTTTAGTCTTTTTTTTATCTAACTCGACATTACAATTTTTTTTTTTTAATTTGGAAAATATAGTTTTGGATTTAAAATATTTTGATAATTTATTTATTTATTTTATTTAAAAAAATCGCAAACGAGAAAACAATTTTATGAAAAAATATTTTATTTTTGCAATTCATTATTTTTTACATCATTAAATTTATTTAAATTTTTTTTTTTGTAATTTTTAAAGTGAAAAAAATATTGATGACACTAATTAACAGTCATCTTACGACAGTGATATTAGAGACTGTTTTTGCTAAATTCAACCGAAATTTCCCAAATTTATTTTGTCTTATTGTTAAGGGGTACTAAGGTCAAATCACTACAATATACTAAAATAAAAAAAAAAATAGCTGTATATGATGGAGAACTTTTGAGCTCAAATTCGTAACAGATTTTGTAAGAAATTTTTCATATTTTTGCTCAATAAGCGCACATAAATCTCGTTTTATTTGAGAAAATATAACCTAACTTCACTAAAACTAACCTAACTTAACATGATTTTATGTGTAATATACATTCTGCGTTTTGTGCGAATTTTAACAGACTCCGCGGCCTCTTTATCGATACCACCTCCAGTGTATCATACTTTAGGGACCCCAAAAGCTTACAGCGTAGCCTTGCCAATGCGGGACAAGTGCACTAGAGATGTTCCATTGTTTCCCAGACAGAGACTAGTCCCATCATGTTTCTACAGTTTCTTCTAGCGAGTGTGTACTTCCGATCTACCGTGTTGCATATGACTTTTGCAATTTTGCCCCCTGATAGCTCGTTCTATCGTGTTTTGGTTTTCTTTACCAAGCTTCTGTTCAGATCGTTGTATGGACAATGTATGGGATTCCCAAAAAAATAACGTTTTCGTATGTTAGCCTTACACCAATCTTAGCAATCTTGTCCACTATTTCATAGCCTTCGATGCCTTTGTCGCCTGGCGCCCAGTATAAGTGAAGTTGCTTACTTCTGGCAACATTAACAATTACTTTTAAAAAGTAAATCAATTTTTGTATTAATAATATTTACTGTTAGAAGTTAACTTTGTCTTTACATTTCAACTTAATTTAAAAAAATTAAGTGTTTTGTTGTGTAGTGTAAACGTAGCCTTCGTTGCAGACGACTGAAATAAATACTCTTTATAAACTAATATGATTAAATATTTCTAGTCATTTCGCCAAGAGTATTTGCTCACCTAATATATTTTCAAAATAAAGTTGCTTTAACTATTTTGTATGAAATATTTCATACAATATATACCCATATATCTGCAGCCTATTTCATATTCCTCATAAAATGCAGCCTCAACTTTCTTTGGTTCAAGGCAAGCAATGATAATCACATATTATTCTCGTAAATTGTATTCTGCATAAGCTGCTGCACACCACAACCGCATATGAGCGACTCATCGAACAAGTCTAAAATTAACTGTTACTCGGCAAATCGTATGCATTATTATATAACCAGCAAAGATTATCGCTGGACAAACATGTTATTTAATTTCTTGAAACTTACTTGTTTCCCATGAGAAATCAACATAGCAATTTTATTCGAAAAAACAAAAAAAAAACACGCCAAAACAGATATCAATGCAAAAACAACGCAAACAACAACAACAACACAAAACGACGCTACTAAAAGAAGATTTGTCTATTTGAACTTTACTATTCATTTTAAATTAACATTAATGGTTAAAATGGCAAAGTGGAAAACTGGTTGCAGACCAACGAAAAACATTTCAAGAAAAAAACTTGACGCTGAAAAAAAAAAAAAAAATCCACGAGATGCGCTGAAAATAAGACAAAAATGAAGAAAACACAATGTACCAAGTACAAAAAGTACGTCAAGAAGCAATGCCACAGCGCAGCGACAATGCTTGGTTGTTATGAAGAATTGATTGAAAAAACGTAGGGGGCGCAGATGGAGGGGTGTAGGCAGTTGCAGCAGCTGCATTTGTAGTAGCAATAAAAATTCAATTAATTTTGCCGAAATTTTATAAAATAAGCACAAATAATCGTACATGCATACATATGTAAAAATTCACAAGTTTAGGCGCGTATCATTGAAAATATTATTGAAGCCGCGATTTAATGCTCGCAAAATGAATAAAATTTTTAGTAACACAAAATTATTGCTCTGCAGCAAAATGATTAAACTTGGCTTTTAGCGAAACATGTTAGAAAGTGTGCTACTAATATTATTACTAGTAAGCACGATTTTTGAAGCAGAAGAATTCACCCAAATCAACCGATCGAAATCGAAGTTAGTGGCTTGAACACAATTCAAAAATCCTAAATTTTCCTGCAGCGTATTTCAAAACAAAGATTTCGACGACGTAAATCACTATTTGCTAGTAAGAATGATGTACTATCATGACAGTTGGCACGCCAATTCGCAATTGAGGTAGACGAAAAAGTATTTTCGTATTTCTTCCCCAAATTGAATTTTGGTTTAATGAAGCTTAAAATTATATATATGTGTGTATGGTATGACACAATGTGATTGGTAGCACTGAAAATATACGACTGCAACAACAGCTATTGACAAAATACGAAAAGATTTTTTCGACTACCCAATATTTTTAGAAAATCAACTTCAAATGATAATACGAAGAAGTGATACCCATTTTAAAATGCTGTACTTGGGTTTTCTTTGCTATAATGATGATTTTTTACAGTGTATAACTATAATGTTGATTTTTCCTCAAAACTGGCTCAAAAAATATGTAAAATCATGCATGAAGTCGAACAAAGGTGCATATTGTCTTCAAGAACTCTTACTAAAATTGCTAGAACTTTTCTGGAGATGATTTTATTTTAGAAGATTTTGTGCAGAAAGCAGTGAGGAGTACTTATAGTCTCGCAATTTCCACATTATCAGAGTCAAACGTGGCTAAGGGTCCGCCGAAGAACTCATATGCACTTCCACTATGTCTATGCTCTTCGAAGAATATGAACAATTTCTACGAAAAATTCCAAATTTCATGCAGATATCTCGTCAAATGAAACATTTTTCCATACAACCACGTACTTCCGATCGTTCAGTTTGTATGGCAGCTATATGCTATAGTGGTCCAATATCGACAGTTTCGACAAAAGAGCAACTTCTTGTAAAGAAAAAGACAGGTGCAAACCTTCAGATCGATGTCTCATAAACTGAGGGACTAATTCGTGTACATATAGACAGACGGACGGATAGACGCTCATAGCTAAAACGACACAGTTCATCATGCTGAACAATTAAATATGCATATATGTATATTATATGATCTCCTACGTTTCCTCCTAGGTGCCACAATATTCGTGGCAAAGTGAATATACCCTCTTCAGCATAAAAAATAGATTGTGCGAACTCAAAAAATCTTTCAGGAATTCAAAGGCAACTTAATGCTGATAGAATACACTTTTTAGGATAATAATGAATCCAAGAGAGAAAAATGGTTACAAGAAGGCGCCTAAATGTAGCATTTTTATATTATTACTGTGCCTTTTCAGTAACAGTTTCAGTAACAGTTATGCAGTATCTTCAATACATCCCTTCATTTCAAAATATTTTGTTTAACCCAAATGATATTTTCTATTAAATACTCTTGCTCAATTTATATAACTAAATAACTAAACTATAAGCAATTATAAGTAAGTAATTAGGTGTTAGCATAGCATTTGCTAGCGACTTTTATACGACCCGCTATGCGGAGAAATGGTTTCAAGGCCGTTTGGTATCACCGATTTGTCCATCGCCAGCTTTGTCTGCAGCTGCGGCACCAATCGCACAGCCACGGCAGCTGCAGCCATATTGGCCAGAACAATCCACTTGATGGAGCGGCCAGACACCCATACACACAGCTACGTATGCACACACATGTATAGTGCCTGCACAAAGCGATTGGACACGCGCTCACAGCGCACCGAACGCTGCCATTTCGATTGTAAACGCAATACGTTATTTACATGCCACTTTTTTAGCGATTTTTTCTGCGTAAAATTGACTTGTAATTTTCAATTGCTTGTTGGCAGTTTTTTGTTGCTTGTGACCACTACTTTGGCCCAAAGTGGTACCCGGTGAACCGGCTTGGTGAGCGCGTGTGCAGCCAAAGCTATTTATATTCGCATTGCAAATTATTAGTTTAATTACAAATTTAACACGCGTTTAAATTAACGGCTCCAGCATACCAACGCACACACACACACACACGCACATACGCTCGTGCGGAGTTGCGCCGCCTGCGGCCTGCCAGACAGATGTAGGCAAATCATATGCCCGCAGCAATGCTGTTCAATTTCAATTCTTAATACGCACTAATACATGCACATATATGTTGTGGTGTTGAGTATGTGCGCGTTTATGAAAATTTGAGTGTGCCGCGATTACTGCAACCGCCGCAGGCAATGGCAAACGGCATTTTTGCAGTCATATTGAGCGATTACACTTACGGTTCGAGAGATTTCTGTGCTAATGCAGGATTAGTTTTGTTTTCAAAATACTTCAACTTACTCGTACTAAACAAAAACAAAAATAAATGCATATTAATAATATTTTCATATAATGCATGCCTTTTCGGCGCTTGGAATATTTCAAATTGTGCAATTTTGGGTAACGAGTGCGTAATAAAATTAAATTCAATAAAAATAAATAAAAATATTAAAACAAAATGTAAAATATTAAATAAACAAAATAATTTTTTTTAAATGTAAAAATCTGAAATTGATAATTTCGAAATCATTAAAAAGAATTATAACGGTAAATAAATTAAAATATTAAAAAACTTAAAAAAATTAATCAAATAATTTTTTTGTAAATATGAAAATCTGAAATTGGTAATTTTGAAATCATTAAAATGAATTATAACGGTAAATAAATAAAAATATTAAAAAAAATTTAGAAAAAATAAATAAGTATTTTTTGTAAATGTAAATATTTTAAATTGACAATTTTGAAATTATTATTATAAATTATAACGGTAAACAAATTAAAATATTAAAAAAAAAATTAAACAGACAATTTCTTGTAAATATAAATATTTTAAATTGATAATTCTGAAATGATTATATTAATTTATAACAGTAAAGTAATGAAAAAAACAAAATGACTGTTTGTTTATAAAAAAATTTTATTTAGAAATTATTAAATTAAATTATAGCGGTAATTAAATTAAAATATTAAAAAAAAATTTAGAAAAAATAAATAAGTATTTTTTGTTAATATAAATATTTTAAATTGATAATTCTGAAATGATTATATTAATTTATAACAGTAAATTAATTAAGAAATGAAAAAAAAACAAAATAACTTTTTGTTTATAAAAAAAATTTATTTAGAAATTATTAAATTAAATTATAACGGTAATTAAATTAAAATATTAAAAAATTAAAAAAAAATAATCAAATAATTTTTTCTTAATAGAAATGTTTAAGTTTATGAAAAACTATTTTGCTTTACTTTTTCAAATAATTTTTAAAATTCGGTATTAAATTTTTTTATTTTAATATATAATATATAATAATTTAATTATGCTCTGTACCTAACCAATGCGATTCAAAGTCGTAATTTCCAGCCGGATAACCAAAAAGAAAATAAATAAATACATATATTTTTTAAATCATATTAATATTTTTTAATTATTAACTATTAGCATTTTTTTACTTAACTGAGGAAAACATAAATTGATTTTTTTTTTATAAAAAAAAATTTAAATTAAATTAAAACTAATATTTTTATCTATTTATCCTAACCTCTAGATATTTAATTTTCATTACTCCTCCGCTTTTTAACGTTTTTTAACATTACACTAACGCGTTATATTTCCTAATTGCAGTATTGTGAAAATACTTACCGCTGCAAGTAACGCACACACTCACCGCGCACGTTTGCTTGCCACTTCATCGCATTTGTATTGGCATAACAAAAGACTTAAGCGACAAACCGGCGTTTGAATACAAATCATTAGTGAATAGGTTAACCTAATTTCGCGTGTAAAAATTAAACTAGGTGAATGATTTGATGATGAAAAAATACCGAAATTAAATATGGCAGATGGCGAAACGGAATATGTGGAAAAAGTGGCAACGAATTGCTTATTCATTGAAATTTTGTGCATTTTATCCTTGAAAGTTGTGGTTTCGCGCTAAATTACATTTCACTATTTTTTTATAAAGTAAACAATTTGCAAGCTAATAATGTCAATTTGTGATCAAAAAATATTTGTGATCGTGTTATGATAAAAGCTAACACTTACAAATATGTTTATTGCTTTTTTCAATCATTTCAACCTTCAGTAGTAAACTACAAAAAAATAAATTTGTAAATTAAAAATTTCAATGGTTAAAATAATTATAGACCAGGTTTGATCGTGTTTAAAATAAAAAAAACATTGTAGGATGAAGACAAAATAACCAACATTAAATAATTCAGTGGCGAGGTAACCTTATTTTGATTTAAAATGAAAAAAAAACAAATTTTCAATCTTTTTTCTTTTCCAAAAAGGCTCTGCACTAGTCTATTTTGAAAATTTTTGTATCAAATAATCTAAATTTTTCATTTTCGAAGGCTCTTCACTAGCCTATTTTGAATCAATTTTAATATAAAAATCTTTTTTTTTACATTCATATGCTCTTTACTAGTCTATTTTGAAAAGGTACTTTTTCTTTTACTAAAATGCCAGTGGTTTGAAATTGCTTCACTTATTTTATTGCTATCTTTGCTTGCGCGTCCTCCATCATGTGAGCTCTTGCTTGTCAATCAACCACTCCTACACCATTATCTCTTTGGCATTATCTTTGGCACAAATACAAATCATCCTCGTTACGTGTGACCCACCTTTTACCTCGAGCTGACAAACAGTGGGAGTGTAGCAAGATCTTTAAGATACTCAATGCTAGCCTCTGCATGCAATAACGCCAACAACAAGGGCAAATAACAGTTGGATAAATGAACATGTGAATATTTTTGGTAGCTATAATTTTGGTATGTGTTTAGAAAGCATACGAAAGTAAGATTATAGATAATTAAAACGTACCAGTATAAGATTTTCCCAGGTCCGATCCACTAACTCCAATTAAAAAAAAAATTTTTCCAAATGTTAAAAAAAAAATTTTTTTCGAAATATTATAAATTCAATTTTCAAAAAATAAGAATATTTTTTTTTCGAAAAATTAGAAATTCAATTTTCAAAAAAATATATTTTTTTGTCTCAAAAAATTAAAAATTAAGAATCTCAAAAATTATTTTTTTTTTAAATTCAAATTTTTTTCGAAAAAATTAAATAATAAATATTTTTTTCGAAAAATTAAAAATTCAATTTTCAAAAAAATGTATTTTTTGTCTCAAAAAATTAAAAATTAAAAATCTTTCAAAAATTATTTTTTTTCGAAATGTAAATTTTTTTTTCGAAAAATTAAAAATATTTTATTTTAGAAATAGTTTAGCTCTTTATAAAAAAATATATGCATCGATGTACTCTGACCGCTTAAACATTTCTATGCAGCTTTCTTGCTTCTAGCAATAAGCTAACACGTCTCATAGAAAAGTGAGAATGCACGTAGTAACGGCCTTAGTCATGATACCATAAAAAATTAACAGTTATTGGACCTAGTTAAAAGCTTTTCCTACATTCATTCATAAAAATATCTAAATTTTTTGTTTGTGTGTTTGCTTATTTGTAGGCATAACAATTATCAGAACGTGCCTTGCATGCATTTTATTATTTATTATTTTATATTATACTTTTAATTGCTCTTCAGCTATGAATCATAAACACCTTTCTAAAGTATAGCAATGAAATAATTGTTATTAAGCCGAAGTTAATAATTTTCATTAATTTTTAAACTTTCATCTTCTTTTCTTTGCTAGGTTGTATTATAAGACTAGTTTACAATCATTTTGAGACTGTGTTATTATAGGCTATTTCTTGCTAATTTTGGGTTGCTAAAAGCAAAAATTATAGTAAAAATTTTCTAAGGTGTAGGATTTGTTGCGTTGTAGTCAAGGGATGTAGGGGTCAAACCACCGCCATTTACTAAAATACCCCACAGACCTCTCAGCACATCAGTCGCAAATTTTTCCTTCCGATTTGTTGAGTAGTGTAAACTGCAAGCATATTTTCTGTAATGTTTTGGGTTCGTGTGATTATTTCTTGTTCCCCAAACTGAAACTGCCGCTCCGTGGAATCCATTTTCAGTCGATCGCAGATATAAAACCAAATTCGCTAAAGGAGGTGAAGGCCATCCCAAGAAGTGCTTATGAAAAGTGTTTCGAAGACTGGAAAAATCGTTGGCATAAGTGTATTACATCTGGTGGGGATTACTTTGAATGCGACAATATAAATATGGTTTAATAATTTTATATTTTTCGTTTTATTTACAATTTCTGGGTACTTTTTTGTTACAATGTAGAAGTAAGAGACTGCATGAATATTTTTGTGAAAGCGTTTCAACGTTAGGCGCATATGCTGTATTACTTTAACCACTTTCATAATATACATATATTTAATAAGTGGCAACTCTATGTACAGCATTTCCATCTGTACAAATATAGTTTTCTTTGCTTTAGTTACTTATCGCCTAATTACTCTTCCGGAACCAAGCTGTAGTATAGCCGTAATCAAAATGAGCATCCATTTACCTATCGTCACTTAAAATGCAAAGCAACATATTATCAAAAAATCAAAATTGAGTTTTTCATTGCTTACGATTCACCAGAACATGTTACATATAGTATGTAGCATAAAATTTTCAGCTTCCGCTGTCAGATATAACCAATATATAACCATTTTATAACCAATATATAACCATTTCATAACCAATATATAACCATTTCATAACCAATATATAACCATTTTATAACCAATATATAACCATTTTATAACCAATATATAACCATTTTATAACCAATATATAACCATTTCATAACCAATATATAACCATTTTATAACCAAAACTGAAATTTTGTTTTAATATGAAAGAATTCTATTGTATCGTTTTTTCTTCGCCTGTAAACTTATGTAAAATGGAGTTACGTTATTTTGCATTTTAGGTGACGATATGGTATTTCTACACCAACAAATTTGGTTACAACTTTTATAATGGCTGTATAAACAAGCAACGCCTTTAGCGCTAGAACATACCATCTTACATATTTTTGTACATATGTACACATGTATATAATTGAACTACAACTGACCATCCCTAGTTTGGGAAACAATAAAAGAATTATGTTCAACGCGGCGCAATACGAGCGACAGCGCCGCTCAGCGAAGAGTCACGTTTGTAATTCGTGACGTTGAAACATAATGCTAACGCTAAGCCCAATTTCAATTACTTCGTTAAGCGCGCATTGCATGCCGCTACACACAAATATATTATGGATATATAAGTGTGGGTTTAAGGAGTACTCGCTGACTCAGCTTGCAAACTCTATGGCCAGAAAATTATTTGGATGTCACAAGCACTTTGTCTATAATGACCAGCGACCAAATGCTGAGTGCTAAGCAGCGCCTTAATGCAGAGCGATGGGTTGCGAACCCTGCCCAGGTTAAAGTGTAACTTAATTGCAATAAAAATTAAAGTAAATGGTGGTTAGTGGAGGCGTATGGTTTGCAAGCTCTGTCAGCTTTTACTATTAAAGTCCAGCTTTTGGTTTAAAAATACTCAAAGAGAGTTTAAATTCGATTGGTGGTAACTAATATCATTAATATGTATTTATTATCAATAGCTGCTCTAACCTCACACCCTAACCTCAATAATAGACAAACTTGCTAGTAGGAAAAAAGTGAGAACTCGTCAAAAATATTCCTTAAGCCGGCTGAGGTGAGCTGAGCTGACGACAGGCACCGATGAACACCAAAATTATTGCTCGGAATGCGGTACTAACTGGTTTATGTAGACACAAATGTGTAAATGTATGCTTGTGTGTGTGTGAGTGCGGGGATTTTTACTGCTGATGACGTTAATGATAACTCTGCAGCCAAGATTATATAACAGGTTAATTTGCAAGCAAAGCTGGATACTCATAAACAACTTTGTACAAATACACATACACATATGTACATATATATTTTTTATTACTTGCGATTTCTTTGAAGGTATCTTTAGGCAATAATAGAAAATACTGCAAACTCAGTTGTGTGTGTGTGTGTTGAACTGCAAGAATGTGTGCTTGCAACAACAAAACAAGCAAATAACGAAGCATGCTGAAATCGCCAAAGCAGCAGCCAATCAATTTCTGCAACAACAACAAATTGTCTTCTGCTCAACAATTTCTTGAACGTTGTGTGTATGTGCTATGTGTCTGCGTGTGTGTGTGTGTGTCTATTGCTGCTTTGTGCCATTAAATTCAGTTACTTCTTTACTTGCTCGCAAAAAAGTGGTAATAATAAACAACAACAGCAACAGCAATGCACAGCCATTAAAAGACATTTAGAAGCTGCTCATGTGTACGCGGTAGCTTTTTTCTGTGTTTCACCCGGTTAAACCGGTTGCACGAGCGCGCAGCCGAAATGTCAAGCGACGTACTCGTGATACAAATAGAACAGCACAAATGCGAAAATAGTCAGTTTTTTTCTACAATAAATTAACAGCAATAAAAATAATGAAAATAAGTCACAAAATAAAAACAAAAAAAAATTGAAAAAATAAAAAAATCCAACAACACTTCGAATTCAGCGCGCATTTCTTTGTGGTCGCTTCGCGCTAAATCTAATTTGTGCGGCAGCGTCCGACTGTTGGCTGCCATCGGCGCATACAAATGACACTAAATACTCAATTAAGTGTTTTTCTTTTGTGATTTGGCGTTTTCTTTTGTTTGCTTCTTGCGCGCTCGGCGTTTAATTGTGGCGCGCGGGTGAAAAATGCTCGAAAAGCTGCGACGCAAATTGCACATACACACACACATGCCGCTGAGTGCTGAGCGCAGATGAAGGTACACCAGCGATTTTGTTATGTAACTTGATCGATGACAATAGCAATAACAACAGCAACAACAGCAACTTCCAGCACAATGGTGGCAGGCGTGCAGGCACATGATTGTGATCATTAATTTGTCCGTCCATGTGTCCATCGAAATGAAATTAGCTGTGTCTTTTGTGCGGCGTGGCGTGGCGTGTTGTGAAGTGATGTGATTTGCAATTGTAATGGCACGAAATGAAGTTGTTGGAAAGGTGTTTGCAGCCGGTAGAAGTATGGCATGTGGAAACAGGTCGCCAAATGTATTGGCCCTGAGGTCAACCGCTTGTGGTGTTTTGTTGCGCTAATGTTAAATACATTTCCTGGGAATTTCTACACACCCACTCATATATATGTATATGTAGTTATAAATACATTTATACATATAAACATATATACATATATTTGTACATTTGTTTGCGGTGGCGTGAATACTTGTGATTTATTTTCTTTTTAATTCAGAGTAGTCTCCAATGTGAAGACATAATATAACTGCACACATACATATTAATATCCATGCAAACCCATTTACTTTTATTTACTTTAAACGGCTTTAATTGTTGGCTTTTTATGTAATATATTTTTATTCCAATTAGTTTTAAATGAAATTGTAAAAAGTTATTGGTGTTGTTAGATAAACTGACAGTTGTAATACGTTACCGCTGAAGTTCATGAGAAAGTTGCCAAATCATAAAGCTAAAATTTTCAATTATTAACCAAAAAGTGTGCAAATAAAACTTTAAAAAATATATACGATTTTTTATGAATTTGAAAAAAAAATATATATAGTATATCGTGACATAAAATACAAGATTACGTAAAATTACTTTTCATAAGCTTACAGGCGAAGGAAAAGCGATATAATAGAAGCCACTCATATTGAAACAAAGCTTGAGTTTCGGTTATGAAATGGTTACATATTGGTTATATTTGACAGCGGAAGCTGAAAACTTTATGCTACATATATGCAATATGTTGTGGTGAATCGTAAGCAATAAAAACACAATTTCGATTTTTTTTGATGATACGTTGTTTTGCATTTTAGCGCTTAAAAGCCTGGCGTTTCCTCCAGGAACTACTACTTTTTTGTGAACATGCATTTTTAAATATTACATGTGTCACATGTTGCTTTGATATAATATTATATAAATGATATGACGAGAGGAGTTGACTGTTTGTCTGACCGTCCGTCTGCCCGCGAATGTTATAATTTGAATAAAAATCAAGATATCTTCAAGAAGCTTGGTTCAATGGTTATTGTCGAAAAGTACGGCGGTGTTCGTAGATGAACGTAATCGGACAACTGCCACGCCCACGAATCGCCATTAACCGAAAACACATAAAGTGCCATAAGTAAGAGCTAAATTGAGATATAAAACTGTAGTTTCGCACAGAGGATCGCAGTATCAAAAGGCGCGTGTTGAAAAAGTTGGCGTGGCCCCTTTCCCTCTCAAACGTAAAATCAGATATCTCGTGACCTGCTTGATCGATTTAAACTATGTAAATTCGATACATGACATTATTTTAATAATCCTATGTAACAGTGTGAAATGAAAGTACAACCACGCCAACTTCCCATATAACATGATTTTAAATTCCTTTCGATTCTTTCACTTTCCCATAAACCAATCACGATAAAACTTTGCTTAATAACACCTTTAAAGTATGGTACCTTATGACTAAAAATTGTCTAAATCGAGCTTAAACTGTTCAAGCCCTTATGTACCGAATATGCGGACCGCAGTACCTATAGTTGACTGTTTACTGAAAATATCGGCCAATGTGTGAGATTCATAGTTGCAATTCAGAAAAAAATTCTTTTCTGGCAACTGTATATATGTGGAAAATAGCTTGAATCGAGTAAATACTCCCCTTAGAACCCTATGCCTAATACAAAAATTTTCTGAACTTCCGGGTGACTTTATATCGTACTATGTGAATTATCACAATAAAACTTAAATTACGAGTTTTACTCACAACTGTGTATCTTTGTGCCTAAAATGAATAAAATCGGGCGAAGTCTTGACCTAGCACCCATATAACTAACATCAGAACTTTCGAATATCCGGCTGACTTTACGCCATATGATGGTATGTGAGGTACCTTAATTAAGTCCAGGGAACATTGTATTAGTACATGGCATGTTAGTAGAATGGTATTGGCAAAAATAGATAAAACAGATCGATACTACCCCAACTTATACTACATAATGTATATTATACTGATTTTCGTTTTTCTAACAAACGTTTTGTGGAATATGTCGGTCAGTACATCAGTTATATATATTTTTATATTTGTAGATAAAATTGCTTGACATTTAACAACTTAAGGAAGGAAAGTTCCCATTAGCAGCAAAGCCTTTCTACACAAAACAAATGTCCTTTGGGAATTTTGCAAAATCTGGAGACTTCATAGCAAGTTCCACTGAAATATTAGGTCGTTCAATAAGTAACTTCATTCTCCTAGTGCAATTTAAACTTGATTTTTATATATAATTGATTACGAGATTTTATATTTTCCATTTCAATCCAACCTTTTGCCATCTTTCGGCCAACGTAACCAAACCAGCCTAAAAAAATGTTTGACCATTTCGGGCAACAAACTGGCACAATTGGTTTTTGACGTCCTGATTTAAGGTGTCAGTTCTTCCATTTTGCACAGATCGGAATGACTAATAGTCCCGAGGTGAGAATTCTGGAGAATCAAGCTGCAAAGCATTTGGCGAGTAATCAGACTTGTATGAGAATTTCAGGGTATATTTATACGTGTTTCAAGAATATACCGAGAAATTTTCGAAAAAAATTAAATATATTTTGAGTTACACGTGGGTTCGCGGCCACAGGACCAGGCAGGAACTTTCCTCAATGAATCCACGGAGCTAATACCAAGCCCGCTAGGATGGATCAAAGGAGAGATCAATAGACAATTTCAACAAATTGCAAACAACAGATGGAAAAACATTACAAAATGCGTCATAACTAAACAATTATGTCCAAAATATGACAGGAAAAGAACCAAGGGCTTATGAAATAGGTCAAGAAAAAGTATTTATAGAGCAACAGCCACCACAACAGGGCACTGGCCATTTGGGTAAAAAGCGTCAAAAATGGGTATGCCCTACAACGACATCTGCCGTGGCTGCGGAGTAGCAGGGAACAAGGAAACAATCTTCCAATTTTTCTGCGAATGCCCAGCTCTAGCACAGATCCGACAAGAACACTTGGAATCCACCAAGCATCAAACCTTGAATGGATTTCCACCAATAGCATATCGGACATAAGTAGTTTCATCGAAGCCTCAAAAATGGTTTGAGAAAGAAGGTGAAACGTGATAGCAGATTCAGGAGGTTCTACGAACAGTGTTCAAAATGGCATATCAAGTGCTATTGAGCCCGATAAGGCTGCCCTCCTACCTACCTACCTACCTTCAAAGGTATAAGGTGCATATTTTTTTTTTAAATTTCACAGTAGATATGCCCCTTAATATTGAATTAAGAAATCCACTTCTGCAACCATTCACAAAAATATAATATAAATAAATAGAACTCCATCGATTTTTTTTCTAACGTGAGCTGCATTACTTAGACAATGTGTAAATGTTGAAATAATCTAGCAAAATGTTGAATGTACATACTGTAATATATATGTAGTACTATATCCATATGGGAGGAAAACGCTTAGTGCCCAACAGCTGGAATAGTACAAGCTAACATTGACTTTGGCGTTTCGATAGCTAGCGGTGCACAATCCAAAGTCTAAGTGCATTATTTACCGCTCTAACGGTTACAAACGTGCCGCTGCTGCTAAGTGACGGTGAAAAAGCGGTCAACAGAATAGCAGTAAATGCAGCGAAAGGCGCGTTAGAAACGGTTATTCTGCGCTGAAGAACAAATGTGTGCATTTATATGCATATAAGTATATATGTACATATGTATGTGTGCATATGTGCATATGTGCATATATGCATGTGTGTGTGTATGCATGTCTTTAGCTACTTTTTTATTATGCTGTGTACTTTATTATTATTCGAAATGCAAATGCATTTGTCCAAACCAAACCAGAGAATGTTAATTCTTTGCTACTTCGCATACTTGTGTGTTGTTGTTGTTACTCAATATTACTTTTTTTATACGTATTTGAAATGTTACTTGCAATAAATATGTTTTGTTGCTGTTGTTGCGCTTAACCGTTGTTTGAAACGGGTTATTTTGCATAAGCACTTTTTAAATTCGGACTTGGCTTTGTGGCGTTGCTAAGTGCGGCAGCTAAATGAAACAGCTAAGCTGACCAACAGCAACAAAAACAATAAAAAACAAAAGTTTGTAAGCCGCGCAGCAGGTTATAAGCGCGCTAATAACTTAGTAAACGACCGTTAGACGCGACAGCGGCACAGCAGCGCCACACAGTCACCACCGCCGCCAACATGGCGTATACGTAACTTTTTTCAGCTAATCTCTAAGACTATCACAGGCAGCTGCGTCCTTCACCAGCACAACTGAACCTTCACCACACACGCTATTGTGTTGTTGTGCGGTTACTTCTCTTGCTTATTTCGCTTATTTATTGCTTGAATTTGTTAATGCCGATTAAGTGGCAATCTTGCAACGGCAGCCCAAAAATTCCACAATAATTGCCGCACAAGCTGACTTTATGGCCACACCAAACTTGTTTACTCGAAACTATTTTTTTTTAGCTACATATTGCCGTTTGTGTTTTATTTAATTTGTTTTTAATGCTAATAATTCCCCTCTCCCTTCTCCATTGGCAGCACACTTTTGCTGGTCGTTCTAGCGTTGGTCTGCTGCTTCTCCCTCACATACGCACAAGAGGAAGGTGCTGCGCCAAGCGGTCCCAAGCGGCCGGCACTGCGGCGCCCAGTCGGTGGTAAGGCGGCAAAAACCACAACAACAACAGCTGCGCCAGAGGAGGACAATGAGTACGATGACGGTGAAGGCATTGCTGCCGAGGGTGAGGAGGGCGATGAGGAAGGCTTAGGCGCAAGCAGCACTACAACAACCACAGAGGCACCCAAAAAGGTGATAGGACCAGTCATACGGCCATTCCGTTCGAACGATGACTTCTTGAACTCGCTGAAACGTCGTCAACAAGACGCCAAGAAACATAGATGTAAGTGTGCAACCAACAACACAAACAACAAACATCTATCTGTATGTATACTTAAATACTCGTACCTGTTTTTAATTACACACAGCTGTTGAGAAGCCAACACCAAAGAGCAAGCCAGCGCCCTCTAACGACGAAGACGCCGATGAAGGTGCCGAATCTGCGCCAGCTCCATCGTCGAAAGGCTTCAAGGGCGGCAATTCAGCCTGTGAGTATTCTATAATAACTATTCCATTCTATTTTGTTTTTTTTTTTTTTGCCTTTATTACGAGTATATAATTTTACTTTATTTGAACTTTCGTCCGCAGTGAACCGCCGTAAATTGTCGAAACCCGGCAAGCCCGAACCAGCGCCCGCCGATGATGCCGCCGCCGAGGAGTCCGAACAGGAGCCAAAAGAGCAAGCGAGACGTCTGCCACACGCCCGTCTCGCTTTGAGGAAGCGCAACTAAAGCGCTACGCGCACGCGCACGCGCACGCGCAGTGAAATGTGAAAATTTCTTTGCAAAACAATTTCTACTCCAGTTAATTTGATAACTTCCTCCACCTCCAAGTTCTTTTCCATGAGATCGAATGCAAAAACATACATAACTGTAAACTATTCAGCTTTCTTCACTTATGTAGCTGTCTCTTGCGCACTTGCAGCGCTGCCGTTCAGCGTTGTAATTGCTTTGTGATTATAAACACCTTATAACTGTATATTTTTGTTTCACTCCACACACACACACACGTACATATGTAGAAGCTTATCGTTTTGTATAGATTTAAGTTATTTTATTTTATAATTGTTTCCACTTTTGTTTTAATTGAAATTTTCGTTCGCAGTTAGAATCGTCCTCAGTGCTCTTAAGCTTCTTTATACATATGTGTTATGATTATTATTTTATATATTTGTACGTATTTTTGAGTTTACGTGTATATTATATATTTTATTGTACATACTGTCAGCGTAAATTTTACAAATTTGTCGTAAACGATTACAATAAACTTAAATATGTATTGATAAAAAATGCGAAAATCCAAATTTTGTGTTGTTTTTTTTATTTTTTATTTTTTGAGTGTATTATTTATAGTTTCATGTAAGCGAGAGGATAGCTTTGCATAACAGATATGTTGAGAAGACCCTCAAATTTATTTAAATATAAACTCTATAAGGTCATCTTCAGCATCCGAATTCGAGCTCAACGATTAATATTGAAATCAGGTAGGTGCATAATAAATCATATGTAATTTTAATCTCTAAAACTGCCTCAGAGATTCTGCATACATATTCTAAACAATTTTACTGCCACATTTATCCAGCCAATGACATAATGAATTTATCATATCGATCTTCATTTAATTCTTCGAGGCGACTGCTCGAATGGAAACAGGCGGCGCAAAATAAAATTTCGTCAGACTCGCGGTGTGCAAAGTGTCTACATAATAAAGGATCAATTCAATTTTATATCCTTTTAGTTTGTTCGGTGTGGGTTAGGGTCTGGTCGGCCAATGAGCCACGCGTAGACGAGGTTTGGCCCTTGCCATGTCAGATGGAATTCAGTTACTAGGTCCAATTGGAGGAGTCATCCTTTAGTATACCTGCATTTGAAGCGTATTTTAATATACTACGCGATCCACTATCGATACCTCTTTTCGTGTATCATAGCGTATGGACTCAGATGCTTACAGCATAGTCTTGCCAATACGGGACAAGTGCACAAGAGATGCTGCGGGCCAGACAGTGTTGACCAGTTAGTATTCCGATCATGTGCTTACAATCTCTTCTATCGAGTACCAATAGAAATGGTTTACTTTATGGTCAATGTTCAGAAATTTGTGAAGCCAAGCCAACCATAGATTTATACCTACGAGGTATGACAATTAAGTAATGATACTGATTCCATAAAAACCGTATACTTGAAAATTATTCTACAACTCTGCCATTCCCTTCAAAGAAGTCCCCTTGGCAAGCAATACAGCGATTCCAGCGCGTTTTCGCCGGAAAGAAAAGGTCGCAAGTTTACCACATGCGCGGCAATAAAATCAGTCTCATTACTTAATTGTCAAACCTCGTATTGTAATCGAAAGACTTCCTGTTAACCATTTTATTAAATGAGTAACTAATAGAAATAAGAAGATGCGGTAGAAACAACTCAACACTTCCTCTTGACTGTCCCGGGTTTGAAAAGACTTACACACTTGCAAGCGCATGCATGCAGACATCCCACCGAACTGGCGGGTGCTGAAATTAAGCGCCTTTGCAAATTTTTATGGCTACTAAACGTTTTGCCAATCAGTAAGTTCGAACACAGGAGTTCTTATTTTCTATAGCCTCACGAAGGACTACATATATCAGTTCATGTGCGATCTTTGATCAGCCATCTAACCTAACCTACCCTAATAGAACTACGTCTACCGTTTTGCATATGACTTTTGTAGTTTTGCACCCGGCTAACTCGTTCCATCGGGTTTTCATTTTCTTTACCATACTTCTATTCAGATCGTCGCATAGACATTTTATGGGTTTTCCACTGTTAAGCACGTTTTCCAGTGTTAGCCGAACACCTTTCCTGACAATCTCTTCAACTATTTCATTGAACTTGATGCCTTTGTGCTCTGGCACCAAGTAGAAGTGAAGTTGCTTGCTTCTGGCAATACTTCCCACTGCTGCCCTTTTTCCGAAGACATTTCTGGCCGTTATGCGAAACAATATCCCGATTGCTGCTTGGCTGTCACGTTATGTTGACTCAGGAATTGCCTGCAGGTGCATTTGAGGTCAGCTTCGCGGCTGTCGCAATAGGAACGACCTTAGCTTGAAATATAGTGCAGTGGTCCGGTAACTTAAAATATTGCTCAGTATAATTCTTGAACCAATTAGGGAAAGTGTAAAAAGTTTAATTAATAAAAAAAACACCAGAAAAAACGTTGACTTCGGCTGCAATAATGCCCTTCACACATTAATTTTGTATAGCATAACGTTGTAGGAAAGATCTTTATATTGTTTTTGATCGGTCCGTTTGTATCACAGCTATATATTATACTGGGTCGATCTTAACAATTTCTTCGGAGATAATAATCTATGCCGCATTTCCTGAAGATATCTCATAAAATGACAAAGTTTTCCGTACAAGCACTTGATGCTATAGATGTCCGATACCGCAGTTCCGACAAATTCTTGTGAAGTAAAAGACGGGTGAAACTTTCAGATCGATATTTTTAAAACTACGGAACTAGTTCGCGACATATACAGACAGACGGACTTGGTTAAATTGACTGAGCCCCATTTGTATGCATATCTTGGGTTTATGAAGATAAGTATATCATTAAAATTTGTTGATAAGTGAAACAATTTGATTTGCTCTTGTTGATTTGATTAGAAGCTTAAAGGAGGTTGTCTTCGCTAACAAAAGAAAGGAGCAGAGCGACATCTACAGTAGTGAATAAATATCCGTTAACATACAGAGTGACTCAAAACAAAAAAAAATTTTAAATTGGTGTCGATCGAAAAGATCAGTGGCATCAAGAATGGTTTAACAAAAAAATAAAAATGATTTTCTACAAATGTTGTTACTAAATTTATGCATATACTTTTCAAATTTATAAAAAGTATATATTTTGCTTACATTTATTTAATTTACTAGACATGATTAATTAAGCTGTATTTTCAGATCAGCCTTGTACGAACATCTCCAAACCTTCAGTGGGGTAGGCACCGATCCAAACGTAAAGTCTTCAGAAGTGTCCATTCAATTATATATCTCCAGGCACTTCGTTGCTGTTTTAGGCAAATATTATATGTCTTTATTTGTATGTTGTGCATTAAATCTTTATTGACACGACTTTATTTTAATGACTCTGTAGTATCTTCGTTGTTAACCGTTGATAAGCGCCAGTACAATAAATTAGCAGAGTGCCGTTAAGACGTACATGTATAACAAATATATGTATATACGTAGGTGTGTGCATGAATAAGTGCCCACTTTATCAAGACCCACCATGAAACTAAAAGATAATGAAAATCGGCATTCAAAGTATTAAATAATCTTGCATAATCGTGTTTTCATTAGTAAAAATTTTTTGTTGATCTTTGAATCGTGTTTTTGAACACTAAACGCCGGTTGCTGAAGGGCTGGTTAGCATTATTGGATAACATTCGTACGAAAAAACACATCCAGCTAGCAGTGAAGAAAATAGTATAACAGCCGTAGCTGAGGGTGCACACGAAGGCCTTAGAGAGCCGATTCGGCGTCGTTCACAACAACTAGGACTGGACATTTTTGGCTCAATGGGTATAAAACAAGCAGAGTTGACGAATTTGGGACGAAAATAAATCTGAAGAGATTCAAGATCTGCCATTTCATCCAGAAAAAACAACGGTTTGGTGCGGTTTGTGAGCCAGTGGAGTCATCGGGGCATATATTTTTTTTTTTTTAAATTATGCAGGTGAGAACGTAACCGTCAATGGCGACCGTTATCGTGCCATGGCCGACTATTTGATGACTGAAATTGAAGCTCGTGAAACCTGCGACATTTGATTTCAACAAGACGGCACCACTTCCCACACATGGCATCAATCAATGGATTTAATAAGAGAACGTTTCGATGAGTAGACAATTTCACGTTTCGGGCCGGTCGATTGGCCACCAAGGTCGTGTGAGATCACACCGTTAGACAAAAATTGGACACAATGGATGGACCAACAAGAATGTTCTTTCGAACGTTCACCATTAAAATTGAAGTTTCTGTGTTTTTTCTTTAAGAAAGCAGGTAACCTCGAAATGGATCACTCTTTATTTTTAATGCACTATACAAATAATGCCACTGGATAATGGCGATTTATATTGCAATTGGATATCCTTTTGTAGACTAATGATTGTCGCATACACTTCATTTTCATAAATACTCGGTTTTCAAAAAACGGAAAACCGATCTGGCAACACCAAACCGATTTATATTGCAATTGGATATCCTTTTGTAAGCTATGCTTTAGACTTCGATTGTTTAATTTCAAAAATACTCGATTTTCAAAAAACGGAAAACCGATCTGGCAACACCAAACCGCTCAGCTGACTGCCGACCGTTTTATTGCATTAATTTGTTTTTATTTATCAACATTTATGTGTATGTAAGTATGTATATTTTGTTTAAGCAATTTGTGCTGATAACAACTTGCTATTTGGCTAGCCGCTAGCGTTCTCAACGATCAGTTGAACTTAGACGCTTGCAGTGACAAGTTCTATTTTTGTTTAAAAATCGCTTTGCTCACACAGCATTCGTAGTGTTCGGTAGAAAGGAAATTAAATACATAAATTAAATTTTTTGAACTTGAAATACATTTTTGTGGATACTTCGTTGTTTTATTGTTGTTGTTGGTACGTTGTGCGTATATATGAAAATATAGAACATACATATATACACTTATAGATACTTTCATATATCAGTGGACAGCAAAACCTCCAGCAAGGAATTATGTATATAATAAGCGACATACATACCTACATATACATATACATAGAGTATATGTATATATATTTTTATTGGTACTCGAGCTGCTAGATAAGTATCTGCTGGGTGGCATTGGCGCGCGTGGCAAATAAGTATTTGTTCTAGTTTCTTACAAGTACTCATAAATTTGTGTGTTGTATATAAATATATACATACATAATATATACCATATGTTTATTTACGATGCGTATGGGCTGTGCGGCTCCAGTAAATAATCAATGAAGCTTAATTTGTGTTAATAAAAAATGATGTGACGCATTTTAAATTGTTATTAATTTAATTAACTTGATAAACAATTTTATTTTAGTTTTTTTTTTTTTAATATTATATTATTTTTTATTATGTATGTATGTATATGTATATACTGGAAAATCATTGACCTGAAAGTGAAAACAAAAACAATTAAATAATAATAACACTAATAGATAATATACATACATCAGATGTTTGTGAATATAAAAAAAAATTGTTCAAACTTTGATCGCTGCCAACAAAGCGAGATAACGAGTATTTTGATTTGATTGCAATTCATTATTCAAGTATTAGACCGGATTTCTTGTTTTTAAACCCAGTGAACGTATGGTAATAGTTGAAAATTTAAAGAAGGATATACATTCAAATATAAAAGAAAAGCTAACAGGTTGGGAATAATAAAAATAAATAAATAAAGCAAAAAGAAATGTTAACTTTGGTTGCGCCGAAGCTAGAGAGTGATCCATTTCGTGGTCCTCTACTTAAAAAAAAAACAGAAACTTCCAATTTATTGGGGAATGTTTATTATTATTATTGAAGATTATCTCTTTCAAATGTTGGCCGCGGGTACGTCTCAAATATATCATCCATTGAGTCCAATTTTCGATGACTCGCTCGAGTATTTCGAGCGGTAACTATCCAAGGCCTGGATCGAAGCGGGATTGTCTGCATAGATTTCAGACTTTACATACATATCCTCACAGGAAAAAGTCTAATGATGTGATATCACTCGATCATGGTGGGCAATCGACTGGCCCAAAACGTGAAATTATATGCTCACTGAAGTCTTCACTCAAAAAATCTATTGACTGATGCGATGTAAGTGAAGTGGCGTCATTTTGTTGAAAACAAATGTCGCCGAGATCACGAGCTTCAATTTCAGCCATCAAATAGTCGGTTATAATGGCGCGATAACGCTCACCATTAACGGTTACGTTCTCACCGGCATAATTTTGGAAGAAATATGGACCGATGATTCCACCGACCCACAAACTACATCAAACCTGTTTTTTTTTTAGATGAGATGGCAACTCTTGAATCTCTTCAGGTTCCTCTTCGCCCTAAATGCGACAAATTTGCTTGTTTACGAACCCATGGAGTCAAAAATGGTTATCATCGAACGTCGAATTTTTTTGGAACTTTTGAAGAACCCATAAAACGAAGCGTTGTCGCTTTAGATGGTCTAGTGGCTTCATTTATTGCACAATGTGTATTTTGTATGCTTTAAATTGAAGACCTCGACGTAAAATGAGCCAAGTCCGTTTCATAAATCAGTCCGAGTTGCTGCGAACGGCGTGGAATCGACTCTCTACGGTCTTCATGTACACTCTCAGGAACGGTTGCTATATTCTCGTTCACACCGTGCTGGACGTGGTTTATTCGGTTGAATATTATCCAATAATCAATGAGGGGTCTCATGATAGGTGATGGTGTTGCGAATAGTACGCTCAGTAGGCCAATTATATTGACCTAAAGTTCAGCGTAGCGCGTTAAAACGTTCTCTACAGAACTTGAATTTTGGTAATAAAGTTGAAATATTTATAAACGTTGTTCAGGCGTAAATCGTTCAATGATGAAATGCCAAACAATACTGAATAAAAATAACATGCCAGCTTGACACGACTCACGCGGAATCCGTTAAAAGAAGGCTACTGAAAAAAGTACCTCTTCTTGGATCACCTGCTATAACACTGCACAAATATTTTTGCCAACGAATTTCCGGTTCGCCCAAGTGGAATAATAATCTCGAATTAACATTCATGAATTTTAAAATGTTGCTTTCTATAATAACACCAGGCCGAAGACTTCGTAAAAATGTATTTTTAATTGCAAAAAATTTATACAAATAATTATAAAAATTATACTTTTCCATAAAGTAATAATAGTGTATAAACTGCAGCTTAACTGAATTTCCATAAAAATAACATTTAAACTAACATCTCCAAAATCGATAAAAGAACTAATAGAATTACGCAAAAACGTTACAAAGATGTATTTAATAAAAGAAAAATTTGTGTAAAAAATAAAATCAAAGTCGATTTATTTTAATTGATAAGAATTTATCAAGCAGTGAAATCCGAAGTGAACGCCTTTCTTCAACTATTTATTTGTCATTGTTTATTTTCATTTAATTTAAATTTATTTGAGGAAACTAATTGCGTACATTAATTTATTGCTGCCCTAATTACATTTTTATTGCGTAAATAAAGTTCAGTGCAATCTGGCCTGAAGTTCATATTTGTATTTTTTATAATTTCTAATCCCAACATTATTAATTTGCGTTATCTTTAAGCTTCACCCTAAACCCAGCGATTAAATTCTAGTTCTAAACTGCTTTACAACTGGTGTCAACTGGCCAGCTGACTATGTTCACTTTATATTAGGTTGTCAAAAAAGTCTTCCTTCCGGAGCGTGGCGCATCTTCGACCACCTCTACACCAGAACGAAAACGTTAAACCATCGTTGTGCGGTGGAAATGGAAACTGTATCGGGTCCATAAACTGCACAAATTTTATTGGCGGCATTTGCATTTAGATGCATTTTTGGCCTTTATCGTAGTAGTACTGTAAAATATGCCGTATTTTCTCTTTATTTTGCTCCATGTTTGCGACGCTATAACTCACGAACGACTTAAAAGAAACGACAATCAATCAAACACGTGTTAGCGCGTGAAATGAGCTTTCCAAAAAGGTATAGCATGACCCGATGCGACGAATAAAACTAGAACTACGCGCTTTCAGTGCCAACTAGCGAAAATACCGAAAGACTTTTTTGACAACCTAATACAAGCAGCTGGGAATATTTATGTGCTAATAGCTAGCGAGATGTCAACTGTCGTTGTTCGTTCAGAAATATACCAGCTTCGTACTAGTTCAAAGCAGATGCCTAACTTTTAGTACAATTAATATCCTCAGAAAGAAAATATATATTGATTTGTATATGTATGTTCTCTTCGTGAATCAACTTTTCGAAAATTTAAGTATAAATCTGTTGACATTCGGACTAGTTCGATTTTAGTCAGATATTATACATATACATGAATATACATTATATAATATTTGGCAACATAATTAATTTTGATAAAGTTTAACAGCCAAACAACTTTTATTACTTTCAAATAGTTCAAGCAGTCACCTGTTATTATTTTCATACTTCTTATCAATTAACACAATTAGTTTATTTTGCAATAAAAAGCCGAAATTCTAGTCTCAATGCACTGTGAATTTTGTTATCGGGAATATTTCTTTTGCCTTATATCTCTCGGCAAGACACTTAGTTAAAAATTTGGTAATAAAGCCCATAATACAATATTAACGCCTCAGTCCAAAACAGCGGATGTAATTTAGAGATGATAACTTATCTATAAGTTAGATTTTAAGTGGCCATATGCCGGCATACATATATAGTACCACAATAAATAATAACTAAATAAATAATTTGTACATACTTATTTAGCTTTTTTTTTTTATACATACAAATTTGAATGTAAATAAATTTGGCACACGCATGTGTAAAAATGGGTCTATGGATTTGTATATAATACTATGGGCAAAAAATAGTAAGACTTTGTTCACACTTTTAAAACTCCTAATTTATCTATGTCATCCCAATCTAAATAATCCCCCTTGACGTGTTTTCCAATCCCCGAAACAGTGGTTAAAGTCGATTTCCAGAATAGCCTTCAATGCGTCTAGCGATTCACGTTTAATGTCTTCAATTGACTGAAACGGTTTCCGCGGAGTATACGTCAGTGTATCATAGCGATGCTAAAATTAGGAGTTGTCGGTCCATAATTCCGGCATCTTTTTACGAATAGCTTCGCGCAAACGACGGTCGATTAAACGGTTGTTTCCGGGTCCTAAATATATAAACCCAAGACTCAACGCCAGTAATAATATAACAATTAACAAGACGATTCATGACGTCAGAAAGCATTGTTTCACAGGCGTTAAGGCGACATTGTTTTTCGAAAAAATTTAGTGATTTTGAAAGCGATCGTTATTTCACTTCTCTTAGACCCAAATGATCTTTCAAAATGGTTTTCACTGATCCTTCCGGTATTCTAACGATGCCAATAAGATCTCTGACTGTTAATCGTCGATTCTCAAGCAGAAATTCCTTTATTTTATAGACATGTTGATCATCATCAGTTGATGTTCATGCCCATCCTGGACGTGGTTCGTCGTCAATGCGTTCTCGACCCTCTTTGAATAATTTGTACTAAACAAAAATGCTTTCTCGCGACAAACAGTTAATACCAGAGGCTTTTCCTCTTATTCCTGAACGCTCCATCACCAGAATTTGATTGCGCATACAAATTTAATGGAACTTCTTTGTTGAATTATTTCACTCCTGGTAAAAGTCGAAGAATGCACTTTATGTCTTCCGAAAGACAAGAAAATTATAGGTTATCAACTATCGGGGATTGGAAAAAACGTCAAGGGGGATTATTTAGATTGGGATGACATAGAGGTAAGATGATGCTCTGATGTCCAGCATCCAAACCTTTTTACCATGTAATTGACCTGTTTTTTAAACCGTATCGCCAACAAACACGGGATACGTCCGCGTTAGCGAGATCAACAATTCATTGGGCCATATATTGGCTTTATCAGCCCTGCCTACGTAATTTGTATAACGCACCGCCGCCATTTACTACTATATACCTATTAGTATTGTTATACGACTAAATTAAAAATAATTTTTTTTTTTTCAACAGTTTTAAAACATGGCACCACCGGCTTTACTCAGCAAAGAGATACCCGATATCGAGGTGAGTACTATTTAAATTTGCTTGTTTTAAATATAAATATATTTTTTCCACTTCCCGCAAACACCTTAGAGCCTGATGGCCTTGAATCCTCGTGTCAAGTCGTTGTGCTCCGCCGTGCCAACTGCCGAAACTAAGATCAACAAGAAGCACTGGAAACGCAACAATGACCGCAATCCAACCGTGAGTATAATTTTGAATACAATCCATTTCCCATACTAAAATACCGTTACAATTAATTAATTAACAGGGCTGCTCGAAGCTACTCAATAACTTCGAAGATGTCAAGCACACTACACTCTCCGAGCGGGGCGCTTTGAAAGAGGCCGCGCGTTGTTTGAAGTGCGCCGATGCGCCTTGTCAGAAATCATGCCCCACCCAACTGGATATCAAGAGCTTCATCACCAGTATTGCCAACAAGAATTACTATGGCGCTGCCAAGGCGATTTTCTCGGACAATCCACTTGGTTTGACTTGTGGCATGGTGTGCCCAACCAGCGACCTATGCGTTGGTGGTTGCAATTTGCAGGCATCGGAGGAGGGACCCATCAATATTGGTGGCTTACAGCAGTTTGCAACTGAAATATTCAAGGAGATGGGTGTACGCCAAATAGTGCCACCAAATGTGAAGCCACTGCCGCAGCCCAATAAGAAAATTGCTTTGTTGGGCGGTGGTCCCGCTTCACTTTCCTGTGCAACATTCTTGGCGCGCTTGGGTTATAAGGACATTACAATTTATGAGAAACGCGCCTATTTAGGCGGCTTAAGTTCATCGGAGATTCCACAATATCGCTTGCCCGTCGATGTGGTGAATTTTGAAATTCGTTTGGTTAAAGATTTAGGTGTGAAGTTTGAGTTGAATCGCAGTCTGTCCACCAACGACTTAACAGTCAGCGTAAGTTTAGTTAAAAGTTTGTTAAATACTATATGTCGAATAAAAATCGTGTTTTCAGAGCTTGCTTTCGGCAGGACATGATGCGCTGTTTCTAGGCATAGGATTACCTGAACCAAATGTGGATCCAGTTTTTGGTGGCTTAGACGAGTCTATGGGCTTCTATACGTCGAAGAACTTCTTGCCCAGTGTATCAGCGGGTTCGAAACCTGGCTTATGTGCTTGCAAAGCTAACCAAGCCTTACCTCAGCTATCGGGTAATGTCATCGTTTTGGGCGCTGGTGATACCGCTTTCGATTGCGCCACATCGGCGTGGCGCTGCGGTGCTAAGCGTGTCTTTGTCATCTTCCGCCGTGGCACCACTGGTATGCGTGCCGTGCCCGAAGAAGTGGAGTTGGCGCGCGAAGAATGGTGCGAATTCCTACCATTCTTGGCCCCCAGCAAGGTGGTGGTGAAGGACAATAAGGTAGTAGAGCGAACATTTTCGGAAAAAGCACATAATATTGTATGTTATTCGTTTTTGTAGATTCGTGCTATGGAGTTCTACCGCTCTGAAATCGATGATAACGGCAAACTTATTGTGGACAAAGAGCAACCTACAACACTCAAGGCTGATTTTATTATATCAGCATTTGGTTCCGGTTTGAATGACCCAGAAATTATTGACGCGCTCAAACCAGTGGAATTGGATCACTGGAACCTGCCCAAAGTCAATCCCAAGACTATGCAAACCAGCGTACCACAAGTTTTCTGTGGTGGTGATTTAGGTGGTCAAGCAAATACAACTGTGGAATCAGTAAATGATGGAAAAATTGCCGCATGGAGTATTCACTGCCAACTACAAGGACTGCCATTAGATACGCCTGCAGAGCTGCCACTTTTCTATACTGAAATCGATAATGTAGATCTATCCGTTGATGTAGTCTACGAGCGCACGGACAAGGAAACCGGTAAAAGGGAGAAGCACACACTCAAGTTTCCCAATCCATTCGGTTTGGCGTCAGCACCACCCACCACCAGCGCAGCGATGTGTCGGCGTGCATTCGAACAAGGTTGGGGTTTTGTGGTTACCAAAACATTCGGTCTCGATAAGGACTTGGTCACTAATGTATCACCACGTATTGTGCGTGGCACTACATCGGGCTACAACTATGGTCCGCAACAGGGTGCTTTCCTTAATATTGAGTTGATATCGGAGAAACGCGCCGAGTACTGGTATCGTTCGATACGTGAACTCAAGAGAGACTTTCCCAATCAGGTGGTCATCGCGAGCATAATGTGTGCCGCCATCGAAGAGGACTGGAAAGAAATGGCAGCCAAGGCCGAGGAATGTGGTTCCGATGCGCTCGAGTTGAATTTATCATGTCCACATGGCATGGGTGAGTCCGGTATGGGCTTGGCTTGTGGTCAAATACCCGATTTGGTGGAGAACATTTCCAGATGGGTCAGTGAAACTGTGAAAATACCCGTCTTCATTAAATTGACACCCAACATCACGGATATTGTGGAAATTGCGGCTGCCGCGCATCGTGGTGGTGCCGCAGGTGTTTCAGCCATCAACACCGTACAAGGATTGATGAGCCTGAAAGCCGATGCAACGGCATGGCCAGCGATTGGCACGGAAAAGCGTACCACCTATGGTGGTGTATCTGGAAATGCGACACGGCCAATGGCGTTGAAAGCGATTTCCTCCATTGCCAATAAATTTCCTGGGTTTCCCATACTCGGTATTGGTGGTGTGGACTCAGGAGAGGTGGCGCTACAATTTCTACAGGCCGGTGCCTCGGTAGTGCAGGTTTGTTCTGCAGTACAAAATCAGGACTTTACGCTTATCGAGGATTATGCGACGAGTTTGAAGACGTTGCTGTATTTGAGAGCAAATCCACCACCAAACTGCGGTCAATTGTGGGATGGACAATCACCACCAACGCCCAAGCATCAGAAGGGCAAACCCGTAGTGCACTTAACTGGGAATGACAATAAGGTGAGTAACATGTGGTCTAATCTAGTCTATATACCTTCAAATTTCTTTTATGTGTTCAGACCTTGGGCTTCTTTGGTCCGTACAAAAAAGAACGTGAGGAAAAGCTTTATGAGCAGCGTGTCAAAAATGGTCCTTTATGGAATGTCAAATCCGAAACTGATGTGGCACCTGCGAACGATGCACCTAAACCAGCCTACAGAATAAATGATGTTATCGGTGGCGCATTGGAACGCATTGGCGCTTACAAGAAGCTGGACAACACGCAACAGAAAGTGGCTTTGATCGACGATGTAAGTTTGCGCATGTGCGTACAAGAGTCTAAGGTCGATTATCATTATTTCTCGTTTAACTTTTTCAGGATATGTGCATAAATTGTGGCAAGTGCTATATGACTTGCAATGACTCCGGCTACCAGGCCATACAATTCGATGCTGAGACTCATATACCACATGTCACTGACGACTGCACCGGTTGCACGCTTTGCGTCTCCGTCTGTCCAATCATCGACTGTATTACGTAAGTATATCGGTTTAAGTATGTTTAAATAGAAAAATTTTTACTGATTTCATTTCTTACAGCATGGTGCCGAAAAAGATTCCGCACATCGTCAAACGTGGCTGGGGTGAAAATACTCCGGTGTTTGCGCATGCGCTTAGTCCAATGCAGTAATTTTCCGTGTCAACATTTCCATGCTTTTCTGTTGGTCGCTATCACTTTAACCATAACTTTATTGCCATAATTGTTGATTGTGTGAACGCTAGATAAGTTATAATTAACCAGCTACTAATTATACACAATTTATTGTTATCATAACGTAACTATTAAAGTTGTATTGTGCAAAGTTTTGAAAATAAATAAATGGTGATCCATTTCGAGGTTCCCAACTTTTATAAAGAAAAAACACAGAAACTTCAAATTCAATGAAGATTGTTTATTATCACTCTAAAGAATATTCTTCGGCATTTATTTTTTGAAGATTCTCGCTCTTTCACATGTTGGCCGCGGCTACATCTCACATGGTTCATCCTTTGAGTCCAATTTTCGATGGCTCGTTCGAGCATTTCGACTGGTAACTGACAAATGACACTCGTGATGTTTTTCTCTAGGATTGAATCGAGGCAGGACTGTCCGCATAAATTTTAGTATTTACATACATATGTTCCATAGGAAAAAGTCTAACGGAGTGTTCAATACCAAATGATCGATTATCATGGCACGATAACGGACACCAGTGATGATTACGTTCTACCGGCCCCATTTTTCAAGCAATATGGACCAATGATTCTAGCGGCCTACAACCACACCAAACTTTTATTTTTTCTGTATGAAATGACAGCTCTTGAATCTCTTCAGATTGCTCTTCGTCCCAAATGCGGAAGTTTCGCTTCTTTACATACCATTGAGTCAAAAATGGGCCTCATCGCTGAACAAAATTTTATTCGAAAACGTTGGATCTGCTTGAAACCTTTCAAGGGACCATAGAGCGAAGCGATGTTGCTAGGGAAGGTTGAGCGGTTCCAAAAGCTGTATTTTGTACGCTCTCGATTTAAGATTTTTGTTTAAAATACGCCAAGTCGTGTCATACGTAAGTTTGAGTTGTTCGAACGGCCCGGAATTAACTCTTTACGATCTACGAGTACAATCTCAGTCAAATCTGCTACATTTCCTTCACTGCGTACTGGAAGTTCTCTCTTCGGTCAAATATTATCTAATAAGGGATGTTGGGTCTCAAGATGGGTGATGGTGTTGCGAATAGTATGTTCTGGCCGATTATGTTGACCATAAGTTGATCGAAGTGAGCGAAACACATTTCTTACAGAACGTAAATTTTCGTAATAAAGTGGAACGATTTGTAAAAGTTTTTCAGGCGTAAGTCTTTCAATGATGGAATGCCAAACAATACCGAAATAGCATGACCGCTTAACAAGACTCAGGCGTAAGTAGTTGTTCAAAGCCGACGAGCTAGCTAACATCGAAGTGGGACTCAGTTGAACCTCATTTGGTATTTTATGTTCTGATACTAGACCAATGGACCTCATGTGCGCCACAGCAGGCGCTAATTGACGATACGCTCCTGTGTGACTGCAAGTTTCTTTTGACCTATGGTAGAACCCAGGAAGTCTTCTCAATTACTTACCCTAAGCAAGGTTCAACTTTCCGCAACAATAGGAGCTCTTACTGGACATTTTCCAATAGGCGTTCATGCGATAAGGCTTAAAATCTTGATGGACGCAAGTTGTCAAAGTTGTATGGGAGAAGGTGAGGTCGAAACATCCAGGCACTTTGCAAGACTATAGCTGAAGTATCTCAGCAGTCTTACATTCGGTTAACCAAAAAACGTAGCCGAAACTGACAACAAATTTGTAATAGACTCAAAGCGCTTTGTCGATTCGTAAGGGTCTTATGATTTATTATATAGAAATTTTTTAGGTATCACAACGGATCGGCATTCCAAGCTCGAAAAGCGAATTTATTGACCAATTATGCATAAATGGATGCTACTTATATTGATGTCACTGCTAGAACAACTAATGGCATTGCGCTCAGTAAGCGATTTAGTTAGCGATATAAACAATCTGATACGCAAAAAACAGGGCATGGTGTGGTAATTCTTAGGAAACCATGATAGGATAACCATGAAAAGTCGAAAGTCGATATGAAGAAGTTTAATTTAAAAGTCCGTGCCTAAAATTATGTACTCTCACTTGACAGAGCTAACAGTATTGCCGAATATGCGAAGGTGAAATGGGAGAATTTAGAGAGCGAAAGATAGGGTTTAGAGAAGCTAAACACAAGCACGCTTATTGAACTGACTCGAAACTCTTATAAAGAACTTCAGAAGATACAGTACTTTCAAAATTATATATAAAATCGATTTCATGACTTTATCACAAACAAAATTACACAAAACTCACATGCTTGTAAATAATGTCGAAGGGGCATGAAAGCTGTAAAAGACGTTGACAGAAAGTTAAAAAAAATTCTGTAAATCGTCATATAATTTTCATTTTTACAAAAGCATTACTATATTTTATCAAAAAAATTTTTTTTAAATGTTTACAAATATAGCACATTTACGCGCGTCATTGCTGATCTCGCAACGCGTGCCACGGCGTCTTGGTACGACACCCTTGCGCGTGCTCTCTTTTGCGGATTTTCACACGCAGACTTGCCTAACGTAAATGTCGGATTCGTTAAAAGATGTACGCAAGATGTTGAAATATTTGTTTTTCCAGGTCCAAATCCAAAACTAAATGCCCGGAGGGAGTACTCTCGAAGGACCCGCCCGAAACGACAGTATGACGACTTCTTACAACCAACTAACTTAGACTAAACTTGATATTCTTTCAGAAAAAGCTTGCACAGCATGCCTGCTGTAAGTGCAAATGCTGTGTGGTTCCAACAGCCGAGACCAAGACCGCGAAGAAACACTGGAAGCGCAACAGTGAGCGCAACCCAACGGTAAATGGCACATAAAGTTCTCCAAAGCTTACTACACACATTTAATTTTATTTTCGCTTCTCTATTGCGCTACAGGGACAATCGAAGCTTTTGAACAACTTTGAAGATATCAAGCACACAACGCTCTCGGAACGTGGCGCACTCAAAGAGGCAGCGCGTTGTCTGAAGTGCGCCGATGCACCTTGTCAGAAATCTTGTCCAACACAAATCGACATAAAATCTTTCATCACAAGCATCGCCAATAAGAATTATTATGGTGCTGCTAAGATAATATTCTCCGACAATCCGCTGGGTCTTACTTGCGGCATGGTATGCTCCACCAGCGACCTCTGTGTTGGTGGCTGCAATTTGCAAGCTACCGAAGAGGGTCCTATCAACATTAGCGGCTTACAGCATTTCGCCACCGAACGTTTCAAGGAGATGGGAGTGCCTCAAATAGTGCCGCCCAATGCAAAGAAGTTGAAAGATCCCAAAAAGAAGATTGCTCTCATAGGCGGTGGGCCGGCTTCGCTATCGTGCGCAACTTACTTAGGTCGTTTGGGTTATAAAGATGTGACGATCTATGAGAAAAACGCTTTTCTGGGTGGTTTGAGCGCGGCGGAGATACCACAATTTCGTCTACCTGTTGACGCGGTCAATTTCGAGATCAAACTTGTTAAGGACTTGGGTGTGAAGTTTGAGTTGAATCGTTGTTTATCCACCAAGGACATAACGGTTGATGTAAGATGTTAAGTAAGCAGTGTTAGAATGATGTTTTATACTAATTTAGCACTTTTGTTGTGCTAGGGTTTACTTAAAGGAGGCAATCATGCAGTTTTCTTGGGCATAGGTTTGCCCGAACCAAACATTGATCCGGTTTTCTGTGGCTTAGATGAATCCATGGGATTTTATACATCGAAAAGTTTTTTACCCTGCGTTGCAGGCGGCTCCAAACATGGCATTAGCAAAGATAGCAAACTCCCCAAGTTGTCGGGCAATGTGATTGTGTTGGGCGCTGGCGACACAGCCTTCGATTGTGCGTCTGCCGCATGGCGTTGTGGCGCCGAACGTGTGCTTGTCGTGTTTTTGCATAGTACAGCGCTGATACCAGCCTTACCCGAGGAGGTTGAGCTGGCACGCGAAGAGTGGTGTGAATTGGTGCCTTACTCAAAGGCCAGCAAAGTGATTTTGGAGGATAATAAGGTGTGTAAGACTGCCACCCATTATTCCCAAAAGCTTTTGTTTTGAACAACTTATTTCGCAGATTGTTTCGGTTGAATTCATACGCACCGATATGGACTTAGATGGCACTATAAGAGAGGATAAGGATCAGAAAATGTATCTGCCAGCGGACTTTGTCATATCTGCCTTTGGCTCAGGGCTGAATCAGAAAGAAGTAATCGATGCCATGAAGCCAGTGAAACTCAACAAAAATAATCTACCAAAAGTCGATCCGAAAACTCTACAAACCAGCGTACCACAAGTGTTTTGTGGTGGTGACTTAGGCGGTATTGCCAAGACCACTGTGGAATCAGTGAACGATGGTAAAGTCGCTGCTTGGAGTATTCATTGTCAACTAGAAGGTCTGCCACTTAATACCCCAGCCGATTTACCGCTTTTCTATACTGAAATCGATAACGTAGACTTGTCCGTTGATATCTGTTACGAGTATTTAGATCGTAAAACTTGCAAGAAAGAGATGCGTGCACTCAGGTTCCCGAATCCGTTCGGCTTGTCTTCCGCGCCGCCTACAACAACGGCTGCTATGTGCCGTCGCGCCTTCGAACAAGGTTGGGGCTTCGTTGTTGTGAAAACGTTTTGTCTCGACAAAGATATGGTGACCAATGTCTCACCACGTATAGTACGTGGTACGACATCAGGTTACAACTATGGACCGAATCAGGGCGCTTTCCTTAATATCGAGTTAATCTCGGAGAAACGTGCCGATTATTGGTATAAGACTATAGCTGAACTCAAAAAAGATTTTCCCGATAAAATTGTAATCGCCAGTATAATGTGCCCTGATAGCGAAGCAGACTGGAAGGATATGGCGCCTAAGGCAGAGAAGAGCGGTGCCGACGCTATTGAGCTGAATCTTTCTTGTCCACATGGCATGGGTGAGTCTGGAATGGGTTTGGCCATTGGTCAAGTGCCAGAACTGGTGCAAAAAGTTTCGAAATGGGTCAGCGAATCGGTTAGTGTACCAGTTTTTGTCAAGCTAACACCGAACATCACTGAAATAGTAGATATCGCAACTGCTGTTAAGCGCGGTGGAGCTGCTGGCGTAACCGTTATTAATACTGTACAGACGTTGATGCTGCTAAAAGCCGACGGCACTGCATGGCCGGCTGTGGGCGATGAGAAACGCACCACATATGGTGGCATGTCGGGTAACGCAACACGCCCGATGGCGTTGCGAGCGATCTCGGCAATCGGTAATAAAGTACCAGGGCTAGCCATACTTGGCTGCGGCGGCGTGGATTCTGGCGATGCAGCATTACAGTTTCTTCATGCTGGCGCCTCAGCTCTTCAAGTATGTTCGGCTGTGCAGAATCAGGACTATACTGTAGTACAGGACTTCAAGAGTAGTTTACAAACTTTGTTGTATTTAAAAGCGAATCCACCGCCAAAAAATCCCGAGCTATGGGACGGTCAATCTGCGCCGACTCCCATACATCAGAAGGGTAAGCCTGTTGTGCATCTCTCTGCCGACGGCAACAAAGATAAGGTAAAGTCTTATATTTATTTTTAAACTCACCAAATTAATACATTCCATTTCCAAAGACGTTGGGTTTCTTCGGTCCATATAAGCAACAGCGAGAAGAAAAACTCTTTAAGGAACGCAAAGTGAAGGGTCCACTATCAAAGGATAAAGCTACGGCAGCTGACAAGAAGAAGTCTGGCGGTGGTAAACCGAAACCCGCGTTGTTTGTAAACGATGTGATTGGCAAAGCGCTCAGTCGCATTGGCACTTTTAAAGAGCTGGACACCAAGCAGCAGAAAGTGGCTCTTATTAACCCGGTAATGATTATAAAACCCAGTTCTCATATTCCTCCAAATTTTAGCTATTATTTTGCTTCATTTCCAGGACCTATGCGTAAATTGTGGTAAATGCTATCTCACATGCAATGACTCTGGTTACCAGGCTATAGAATTCGACGCCAAAACGCATATTCCACTGATCGGGGATGACTGCACTGGTTGTACCCTTTGCGTCTCTGTGTGCCCCATCATCGACTGCATCACGTAATTATACTTTGAGCGGCTTAGATGTTTGTAATATATTTTACTTTTTTGTTTTCAGAATGGTTCCTAAGAAAATACCCCACGTCATAAAGCGCGGCTGTGGTGAGAACACAGTTATTGAGGTTCCCAAAAAATAAAATAAATTTTACCCAATCCACTTTTTTCAATTAGCTTCTGCATTTAATTGTTATGAAATCTATTTTTTATGAAATATACTATTTTACTTTACTTTTATTTATCTCTGGTATGAATAGTGGATTAACATAACATATAGAATTAACTGTTTACAATTCTCCTCTGCAACCTTGAAAGATGAAAACACTTTTCCAACATTACTGACTGCATTTTGAAGCAGATATGTGGGATCGTACCGTAGGTAAAAGCATGTCCGATAAGTGAGCTAAGCTTGTGTCTAGGGGTCGGTTATACTTAATTGTTTAGAAAAACTCAGATCCTTTCTTCTTTCGATGGTGATGTCTATGAGAGCCTCCAAATATACACCTTATATCCAAATATAGTTCACCTAACCTAGCGGTATGTCTGCAAGTTTATTCACGCTATTGAGAACGAAGACTAAGTATGGTATCCTAAAGCGATTGCTGGTCGACATCTTGTTTTGCCCTTCTCAACTGGCGAGCAGGGATGCATGATATTTCTCATTTAAGGGGAAAATAGTGGTCGGTCTATGTCGGAATTATTAGACATTCAATTGATAGCAGAACGATGCGAGGATAAAGGTTGGAAAAGAGGAGAAGTAAAGTATCAGTAGCCATAAATTTTGTTCAGCGATGAGGCCTATTGTTTAGATTCAATGGGTATATAAACAAGCAAAATGGCCGCAGTCTGAACGTCTGATTGGATCTGTGCTGCATTAATCAATGTTTTTACGAATACTGTGTAAGTGAGCAATGTGCTATCGCACCGTTGGTCTTTTTCCTGTGCAAATATATGAAATCTGAAGTCTGCAAACAATCCTGCTTCGATTCAGGCCTTGGAGCAAAACATCACGTATGTCATTCGCAAGTTACCGGTCGAAATGCTCGATCGAGTCACCGAGTACTGGACTCAAACTCAAGGGATGTACCATCTGAGACGTAGCCGCGGCCAACTTTTGAAACAGATAATCTTAAAAATAAAACTGCCAAAGAATATTCCTTTGAATAATATTATGCATACCCCATTAAATTTGGAGTTTCTGTGTTTTTTCTTTAAAAAAGTAAGGAACCTCGAAATGGATCACCCTTTATAAATCGCCAAATAAATAAATGCAAAGTTTTAGAGTATGAATACATGATATAATAAGTGTCCTTTATTGATATTGATATCGCTTTAGTTTCACATAATGCTCTTTCATTAATTCTTATTTACTTGTTTTATGTAAATAACCACTTTTTCTTCTGCTTTCTTATTATAAATACATATTTATTTTGATAGATTTTAATTGCATGAACTTTGCCACGGCATTTCGCGTAAATACAAGTGGTGCTTGGAACAAATTGAACTCAAAGTGGGTTCGCAAAGACATTTAAATACAAATCATAGTAGAGATATTTATTAATATATAAATTTATATATGCATGTATGTATGTATGTATGTGTAGATTAAAACCTAATTGAGTGACATGAACAACGCAGTGAAATTACAAACTATTAGGAAATGATGCTGTGTATTAAAATATTAAAATCAAAAGGCTACAAATACACGAGCACATATGCATGTAAGTATGTACAGTTGTCCACAAAATAATAGGAGTGCCAATCTGAAAAATATGTTTGGCTGCATAACTTTTTTAAATCACGTGCAAATGACGCGAAACAATAACGGTATATATAACGGGATACTAGCATTAAAATACAAAACAAATTTTTATTGTTATGATTGCTATTCTACTTCTGCTTTGCTAGTTCTCGAAGACACTTGTTATTGCTTTCCACAAAATAATAGGAGTGTTAGATATTTCGTTTTCAAAATAGTCCTTAACATCAAAAATTTTCACAAAATTAGAAAAGTAAATATAGTTCCATAATCTAGCAGCAATTTTAATTACTTATTATTTTATTTAATCATTGAGTTTTTCTCCAGTGGATAGAGGAATTCATTATATAGAGGAAACGCGGAAACGATCAAAAAAATTGGAAAACTAGGAAAAACTTATAAAGAGATCCAAAAAATCGTAAAATGCTCTCCTCAAATAATAGCAAATGCCTTTAATTATAGAAAAAATAATGAAACTCGTGGACAAAAGCGCAAAACATCCACTTCTGACGATCGCAATATAGTACGCTACTGCAAAATTAATCATTTTGCTTCAGCCAGGAGCATCTATGACGAACTAAATTTGTCAGTTAATACTGAAACTGTTCGTTGGCGTTTGGAGCAGAACAAATTATTTGACAGAAGTCCACGAAAAAGACCCCCATTAAAAAAGAAACACTAGGAAGCCCGCATACAATTTGCAAAAGAGCATGGCTCCTGACCCGTGTCTAAATGGCGAAACATGTTGTGGTCAGACGAATCCAAAGTTGAGTTAATTGGTAGTACAGGCTCTAGGAACCTTGTCCGACGTCCCCCTAACTCAGAATATAATCCCTGGTTTACCACAAAAACCGTTTTACATAACGATGCCAAATCATGGTACGTGGTCGTTTTTCAGATTGTGGTGTTGGTCCAATTCACTTAATTGAAGGCATCATGGGCCACAGGGCATATGTCAAAATATTATATGAGATAAAGTTAACACATGCCTCATGGAATATGCCATTGATATGGGTATATCAACGGGATAATGACTCTAAACATACTAGCAAGTGCGCAAAAAAATGGTTTAGGGCCAACGGAGTTGAGGTTATGTGGTGACCTTCTCAGTCTCCTGACCTCAACTCCATTGAAAGCCTGTGTACAGATATCAAGAAGAAAGTAGCTGAAGAGAAACCAATCAATTCGAGAGATTTATGGCAAGTAGTGGAAGAGACTTGTAAAGGAATACCAATAAAGCGTTGCCAGGATCTGATAGACTCCATGCCTCGGAGATGTGATGCTGTGTTAAAAAAATCGAGGTTATTCAATGGAAAATAATCATTTTAATATTCTGTGAAACTTTGGAAGCATTAATATATTAAAAAATATAGAACGGTCACGTATTCCATAAAATACTCCTATTTTTTTTGTGGAACTAGTTTTTTAGTTTACTTGATATAAATGCGATATAAAATTTTGCTTATGCTTAATTGAAATAAATGAAATCTGGAAATATTAATAGATCTTTAACAAATTACATTGTTGTAAAAATTTTGAAAAAAACAAACATTTTTGTTAATGAAAAAACAACAATTCCCTTTTTCTCAATGTGGCCACTCCTATTTTTTTTGTGGACAACTGTATATGGGAGGGTGAGGGTATTTATTTATGTTGGTATGTAATTACACAAATATTAGAAAATAATTATAAATTCGTTGAAATTTGTATAAATAAAAGGTATTAAGAGTAATGTAAAGCGTGTGAATGAAATAAAATATTTTTAGAGATTTTTCAAATGCATACATATTTATGATTATACTGATTTAAAAAATTTAAAATTGTTTTGAAATTCTACAAAAAAAAATATTTAATATAAACGAAACACACACAGGTAACAAAAATAAAAAAATATATTGCAAACTCTCCTCTCAAATCATATGGAACGTATTTATATATTTTTTAAATTATAATACAATTTTGTTGTCTGCTCTGCGCGCTTTCTTCTTCGCTTTTAACGCTTTGCGCGCATTTTATTTTATTTTTATTTTTTTTTATATTTTTATTAATTCACTTTTGTTGCCAGCGTGCTGTGCTGGGCCTTCACACATACGTACATGTGTGCATAACCTCACTTATGCCTGCATGAATTTCGCATATATAACTTACTTATACATAATCGATATATAAAATGTAAATTGTAATGCTTTCTTTTAATAGGAATATATACGCATACATATATTGGAGGAGTTTCTGATTAAAATTGCTAAAAAAGCATTTAAAATATTCACGCATTGTCAATAAAATTGCGACTTATAGATTTCTTTTATATATAAAATACTTAAATAATTTTACAAATTCCAATGCCAAACGCTCGATTTTAGTGATTTTATGATTTTATAATTTTTTTATAATATTTTTTTATGCTTATTAATTATGTAGGTAAATTTTGTGTTTTTTTTTTTAATTTTTCACACTTTATAAAAAGGACTTGCAACGGAAGGACTCACAAAATTGGCATTTTTATTACGCGACACACTTCAGTGCAAGACAAGTGCAGCGCAAAGTTTTCGACAAGTGATTTAAATAAAAAAAATAATAAAAATAAAATTATTTCAATAAAAAAATTAATAAAAATGATAAATAGTGGAATATTAAAATATGTAAATATAAATGTATTTGTGGCTACACATATGTTAAGTGAGGTTAGGTCGACTTCAGCTATTAGAGACATTTTGATTTCCAATGAGCCATTATGCATTTTCTTCATCACTGGTTTATCATAATAAGAAGTTTTCAATCTAGCTCATATCTCACATATTCGAAAATAATTAATGCTGAAATTTGAAGTCGCTTTAAGCTACTTTTACTGTTAGCGGCGAATGCTTTAAGTCGCCTTAAGCTACTGTTACTGTATGCCACAGATATTTTGAGTCTCCTTAAGCCAATTTCAGTGGATTCCACGGTTATATCGTTTGTTATACATTTTAATATAAAAATAATAATTTTTTTTTGAAAATTGAAAATTTTTTCGCAAAGAATTAGTTAATTTTCACCATTTTGGAAAAATTATACACTAGAATTTGATTTGAGTAGTAAAAATGCGCATTTTTTTTGGCTTTTTTAGATACGAAAAATTTCAAAAAAAAGTAAAAAGGAAACAAAATCAGTAGATTTCGAAGTCACTTCGATTTCGAAAAAATTTTAACGAAGCGAAATATTGGACTTGCCTATACTTGTATGAAAGCGAATTTAATTTTTTGTTTATAACCAACGAATCCATGCCTTTTAATCAAAATCCTTTACGAAATTTGCAATTTTTGCAATTTTCCACAATACTTGTCGTCACTTCGCTGCCTACTTGCCCACACATGACAGTGTAAATTTTATATATAATTATTTTGTTGTTGTTTTTTTGTTTGCACGGTATAAAAGCTAAACTTTTTGTTGTTGTTGTTTTTTTTTTGTTTACACCGTATAAAAGCTAGACTTTTTGTTGCTGTATAAAAGTATGTAAAAAATTGTGCGTTTCCTGTTTTTGTTGACAATTTGTTTTGTTGTTTTTATATTTGTTTTTGTTTTATTTTCATATTAACTTTTATAAATTTCAGTTTTATTTGCAATATTTGCCACCTTTGTTTAATGGTATAAAAATATTATGCTGTGAATATGTATGCATGCTCTATTTATATATGTATGTATGCATGTATGCATGTAAGTATGTATGTAAAAGCGTTTCTTTAAAAGGGCATAATTACCATTTTGTTTTCATACAAATTACTTTAATTACTACATTAATTATTGATGTATTTATTTGCCTTATAAAATCTCCAATTGGATTGTATTGCGGTTTGCTACAAATGTTTCGCCACAATCGCATGATATTTCAGTAAAAATTGCATGCGATTTAATTTAATATTTCAATTCATTATCATTTAACTTATTTGCGTTTGCTTTCATGTTGCTTTTTTATTTGATTATTATTAATTTTTTTTAATTTTTTGACTCACTTTTACTTAAATGTATGCATATGTATGTTTTTGTGTGTGTGAACGCTAGGTTTTTTTTCACGATCCTTATTGGCAAACAATTTTTCTTTGTTTACTTCAATTTACTTGCTCCCGCTTTTGCATGCATGTCTGCTACTGAATTGCATACAAAGTGTGTTATCAATTAAGCAATCGCCCAGCCCATTGAAGCGCCTTGAAGTCGCTTAGAATTCCCACTGTGTGGCCGAGTCGGTGCCATCGTCGAGCAGCTTGAACGCGCCATTTTTCGTAGCGCCCAAATATTTGCCAGTTTGTGATCTGCAAGTGGTGCATGTGAAGCAAATTAAGTAAGAATATATAATATAAATAGGATGTGTGTACCTTATGCAGATTCTGGTCGGCTCGCGTAGCTCCAAGTAGAAGCCATCGGCGGGCGCATCCGCATCTACGGAAATGCCTTCGCCGTCGATGCGCCAGTATTTGCCGCTGTGTGCCTTCAAGTGCACCAGACCTTTCTGGGCGCGCTCCACCAAAATCGTCTCGTAGGTGGCCTTGTTGCATTCCAACTTGAGATTGCCGGGCGTGCGGTAGCCGACAAAGCCCTGCTCACATTTAAGTACAAGTATGGGTCTGCAAAGCATATTTTTTATTAAAAAAAATTACAAAAAAATGTTAGCTGCTTGCTGCTACCTATTTATCAAATAGAAGTAGAATTTCGTGATCTCCTCAATGCTCTCGGATGTGGCGAATAAGTGTCCTGAACGTTTGGTGGCCAAAAACTTGCCATTATTTGCGCGGAAGGACAGCGAGCCATCACCATGCCAGACAAGCTCGAAGAGCGCATCGGCACAACGACGATTGCCGGTGGCTTGTATGCCGCCGCCAGCGGACAGACACCAGTAGCGATCCTGTGTGGTGCGCAACGCCCAGCGATGGGCGGACCAGTCAAACTCCAGCTGGAATGTCTCGTTTTCACCCACCTCATCCTGATTGGCGGTCACATCGACGCCCTGCTTCACCGACACATAACGCGAATTCAACTCGGCTATGAATGAGGCTTGCGGCAAGGAGTCCTCTAATGAGAAGAGCTCATCACGTGTCACCGTGGAGGAACGTGATTTCAGCACGGCTTTCGAGCCAATTGGCGATAGATACTGGCTTTGCCTGACACAAACGTGGAGTAGAAATGAAATTCAAATTAATTAATTGTCATCGATCATGCGCCATGCATCAATCAAACTCACTTGTCACGCAACGCCAAGTGGCCGCCATGATATTCAGCGCTGAAGAGACAATCCTCATTGCAAACAGTCTGCAGTTTGCCGTTAGCATTCAAATACCTAACAAAAAAATTAGAATCGTCATTGTGTTTGTTGTAATTACGGCGATGCGCAGCGCTTACTTGTTGTTGCATGTATGCAAAGCATAACGTCCGCCCTCCTCGGCGCGGAACTCCAATGTGAAGAGCGTGTCCTCGCCCCATGGTATATTCGCATCGACGTGTATCTCGTCTTGTGATTCGGACAGATGCGCGAAACGTTTGCGGCCGATTGAGCGCAAATTCACTTGTGGCCTGGCGGCCAGGTGCACGGTCCAGAACTCGCTGGAGCTGGGCGTTTTTGCGGTGCAGACGAGTTTGTCGGGTGTGCCGCCAAGGAAGTAACCGCGCGATTCATTCTTCAACGCCCAACGTCCGGTGCCATCCTCGCTGATGCTTATCTGGAAGCGGCTGCCAGCATCGCGTTCATCGCTCTCGCAGAGCACATTGCCGAACGTGTCGACCGATAGATATTTGTTTAGATGAGATCGTAAATATATAATACCTGGAAAGAGTGGGTAATGGAGGATTTTAATACAGCCATTAGTTTGTTTAGAAAGAAGAGCCTACAATAATAATACTCTTGAAAAATTCTAAGACGATCCTACGTTTTCGAGCTAAATTTTGTTCAGCAATAAGGCCTCAATGGGTATGTAAACAAGCAAAATGATCGCATTTTGTACGAAAGCCACCTGAAGAGATTCAAGAACTCATATTATCTTATCGGCGTCTCTTTCCACAAATCGTATTAATCAATGTATTTATTGAGCGAACACTTCGGTGAGCAGATAACTCCACGTTTTGGGCCGGTCGATTGGCCATTAAGATAGTGTGATATCACAACGTTAGACTTTTTCCTGTGAGGATATGTAAAGTCCAAAGTCTATGCGGGCAATCCCACATCATGCCTGTCATTCGCCTGTTACCAGCCAAAATGCTCGAACGAGTCATAGAAAATTGGACTCATTGAATGTACCATGTGAGACGTAGCCGCCGCCAACATTTGAAAGAGATAATCTTCAAAAAATAAATGCCGAAAAATGTTCTTTCGAAAGGTAATAAACATTCCCCATTAAATTAGAAGTTTCTGTGTTTCTTCTTTAAAAAAAAAGAAGGGAACCTCGAAATGGATCAACCTTTATTAGTTAAATCGCTTTACATACACAATAAAAACATATTTGAGACAAATCTAGCAAAGTATCACTCCTTCATTTCTCCACACAAAATTTTTTTATTTTTAAAGCGATTCTAGCTTTATCATGAATGGAAGAAGTTGACGTCTCTAAAAAAAACTGTTGCGCTACTCATTCCAATCAACAGTTATAAAAAGTTTCCCTCGCCTCTCAACTGCTTTCAGAATGTGATTAAAACACTTTTTACATACGGGAATATGTATGTATGTATGTGTAGTACGCATAAATATCCATATGTCACTGATAAGACTATTCAGAGGCTAATTGGTCAAGAGATAAACAAATCATTAATGAAAGCGGAGATTAAAGCCGACGAATGCCTATGGATAGGCTTATCAAGTCAAGCAGCAATTTCGGAAAAACAGAACAGCAGTTGTTGCATTACTCAGCAAACACAACAATAAAACATACAAACATTTGTACACATGTATATATACATACATGCATATATACATATGTGTGTATGTGACTGCGGTAGTCGGTATTTTCAACACTGGCGCACGATGTTGCACCAACTGAGGGCTGCAGATTGCTTGGTGCTTGTAATTGACACGCTTTCCCACTTAAATGCTAGATTTACAACAACGTCAATTTAAGCGAAGGATAGTTTATTGCGCTTTAAATCACCCATCTGAGGGCAAGTATATGCAGCGAGCATAACCGCGAAGAATTGTGGACCGTAAAATGCAGTTGTGTTGAAAGTAATGACCGTACAATGCGATAAGGCTACTCTTTCAACAACAATAGCAACAGCAACATCAAAAACAACAACAGCAACAAGAATAACAATAGAAACATACATTGATTGCATTTACAATGGAAATGCTTTTGCTTGCCCAAGCAAATTGAACGATGCAAAATGCCGGTATGTGTGTATGTGCATATGTGTGAGTGTGCCAAAGGAAAAGAGATTGCGCGCCTAATAAGGCAGAGCAATACTTGGAGAAAAGTATTTGCATACTTATGTACATAGCACTCGCATATGTATGTATGCTATGCAAATTACATGTATGTATATATGTCATACAACAACAAGCATGCATCAATTGCCAGCAGCACAAAAAGTAAGAAGCCGAGCTGAAATGTTTGACCAACAACAACAATCAAAACAACTTTTTTTCTGTGTCGTACAGGCGCAAGAGAAGCGAAAGGTCAGTCACTGACAGGCAGCTTTGATGGATTTGCTTGCTGAAATTGTGACCGTCTGTTGCTACTTTGGTCGTTGACAGCCGCCAAACCGCATGAGCAAAAGCAAATGTTGAAAGTAGTAAAGAAAAGAAACTAAACTAAAAGCAAATAATTAGAAATTGTTGTCAGTTTGTTCTGCATTAATTTGAATTGAGTGATGCATGTTATCCATCGTGCTCAAGTTTAAACAACTTCTAGAAATTTCGCAAAATTATTTTAGATTATTTGCAAATTTGTACTCGATGACGCTGAAAATTGTCCAGCACGCAAAAATTGTGTGAGTACAGTGACAGTTTCGTGGAAAAGAGTTATCGTGTCTAATTACTCTTTACGAAAACATATGATTGCAAATGTAAAAACTGAAATTTGTTTTTTAAAGAATCTAAAACATGTTTAAGAATTTTAGTTCAGCTTCTTTCCTGCTTTCAGTACAATACTTTCTTCAAAATTGTTTACTGGCCTATGTAATTAATAAAGAAACTCAGCTGACTTGTTCTCTTCTTGTCCAGCTTTCCTATTGAACAAAACCCTTATTTAATTTTTCATCAATATTTGTTTTGTCGCCTTCAAAGTAATCTCCACCAATTGTAATATACATATACACTTATTCCAACGGTCTTTCCAATCCTCGAAATACTTTTCATAAGCACCTTTTGGGATGGCCTGCTGCTTCTTCAGCGAATTTTGTTTTATCTCTTCGATTGACTGAAAACGGATTCCGCGGAGATGCAATTTCAGTTTGGGGAACAAGAAAATATCACACAGAGCTAAATCCGGTGAATACGGTGGTTGATCGATGAAATTCATTACGTTTTTAGGCCTTTAAATTCGGTCACAATTGTGGATCAATGCGATGGTGAGTTATCATTGGATAAAATTCATGAATTGTTCTTCCACAATACCGGCCGTTTTCGGCGAATATTCTCACGCAAACGCCTCAATACGGCCAAATAGAAATCCTTATTGACCTTCTGTCCTTCCGAAACAAATTCATTATGGACCAAACCACGAATATCGCAAACAACAATGAGCATCACCTTGATTTTTGAGCGGCTTTGGCGTGATTTTTTTGTTTTGGGGCTCGTTTTTCCATTTCGGTGATTGACTACTTTTAATGTCAAACTAATAATAGTCAGCTATAACGCTCCCCATGATCTGGAATCTGAATACGCACGATTAAGCATGTTCAAAGAGATCTGTTTGCGGTACTCATTTTGAAAAAAAAAATCAACTTTATCGGGACGAGTCGACCAAGAACGTGTTTCATACCCAAATTATACACCAAAATCATTCGAACGGAGTCGCCAGAGATGTCGAGCTCTCTTGCCATCTCTCTAACACTTGGCTGACGATTTTCAAGCACCATATCCTCTAGTATACGAAATACGGGAGTATAGTATTTCCAATTAAAATTAGATTTTAAAAGCGATTTTGAAATGGAATGCATTAAGAAAGAGACCCGAAGGAAAACTCGCATGGTTTTTCCTTACACGGATTCAAAAGGACTACAGAACGGTTGTTGACCTAATGACAAGTGGCAACTTACTGCCATCACATGCGCGAGTCGGATGGACATACATAAGTAACGACGATATATGTAGAAAGTGGAGAGAAGAAAGCATGAAAGAGACGCTGGAACATCTCCTATGTCTCACTTCAGAACTATCTATTTTGTCTTAAATAGCTAACAGCTTTGCAGTTGAAAGAACTAGATTAAATATAAAGTCATCCTTAAAGCTAAAAAGTTAAACTTAGCCTTCATCTGGCGTTACTAAGAAGTTATAGTATAAACTAACCTAACAGTCCGCATTGTCTTCTTCTAAGCTGTGATTAGCTTATGTAAAGCTTTTGAAAAGTTCCTATTTTTAGTTGTTGTTGTTATAGCGATTACCAAGAATCCGTTTGGCGGAAAGTAACAAGTTGGTTATCATCGAGGTAGCTTAACGGGAAGCCCAGAAAACGAACAGTTGCGACGGGTTCGGCACGCTTGCCCTTTAAGCATGCAAAGTGGTAAGTACGTTGCAGGGACGATTTCTACAACAACCGAGCAGGAACTAGTTAGAGAGGAAGGTATTATGGTACCAGTAAAGAACCTCAGTGTGTATGTGCTCGATGGGAGGCTTCAGGAGACATCCTGCAATTGTCCAGAGTGCGGTATTTCGGCAGGTTAGAATCTCCACATCTGCGTCCTATTGTATCTAGCCAACCGACCATACTGGTGCGCGTAGTTTATAACCAACCAAGTGCTGTATCTTATTGCGGCTTTTACTTTAGCGCGGTTGTGTGCGGAGTTGAGACTAACGAAAGTTACTTTGGATTGAGGTTGGAATTCTGACTCCGTCGACGAAAATGTTGAGTTTCAGTGTGCACTCCTTCGTCCAATTCGAGAATAGGGTAGCCGTGGATTTAGCAGGGGAGAAAATTCGGAAGGCGGTGGTTGAGAAAGTTTCGAAATATATTGATTAAACAATAGCGGAGAGAGGACACCACTCTGCAGAACCCCTTGTTTAAGTCTCCTTAACTTGGTTTGTTTAGCTCGAAATAATACCGATGATTGTCGACTTGAGCGGATAGTTCATGGTTCACCTTTTAAGTCTAGTACCTTTAGATGATTATAGAAGTGACAGTCAAAGTGCTTAAGCCATAGGCTCGGAAAGCGATTTAGGGGAACAGTGTTGAGGTAAGTTCAACGCGCCGTCTTCCACACAATTTTCATTATGCGGAATAGTGACAAATCAAAATTTATATTATTGTTGTTCCTCATAATTAATTGTTTGTTTAAATGTTGTACACACAATAACATAGTTGCTCAAATACAAATTCAACATAAAGTTGTATAAAAAAATGTCAGAGCAAAATACTGTATGCAGACTATGTTTTCATTCTCTTACTGGGCAAACGGTTTGTTCAGCGAAATTATTATTTTTCTTTGTTTTTAGAAAATTATTAAGTCGAATTTTAATTTTTATATCTGTTTGCTTTTATCTAACACGAATAAACAAGCAACAAAACAAAAGCTGACAAAAATTTGTTGGGGAGAGTGAAAAAGAAAAAGCTGTCTCATCATTAGCAGAAAAGAAGAAATATGCTGAGCGCGATTTTCGCCAAATAAAATGTTTTGTGATAACTTTGAAAAGGAAATGAACACAAAAGCACAAGCAAAATTAACGAAAATCTAGCATTGTTTTGTGCAAATGCTTTTTGGCTCGTTTTGTCCAAAAACAATTGAAAGCAGAAACTGAACAATCGGCTAATTATGCATCTTGGGCGCTTTGAAAGCTATCGCGCGAACTAAGAAGATTAAGATTAAATGATTGATGATAGATAATGCGCGGGGTAACAGCGGAAAATGAAGAAGAGCGGTAACAGCTATTCGCGGAAAGAAAAGCTTTGTTTCGCATCTGCGTTTTCGTTGCGATTGTTGGCAACAGCGTATGGACATGTAAAGCCGGCTATTATTTGGCTAATTTGACGCTTGCCATAACAATCTTCAGCTGATGAAAGTGTTAAAAATCAACACAAATCTGTAAGTGGCGAAAAGTCGAAAAGTGTTTTCAAATACGCAATTCGCCTTTACGAAGAGGAAAGTGTTAATGTGACTTTGTGTTTGGCCAAACGAGGCTTCAAATTGTTGTGCACATATTTATTTTCTTAACGCAAAATTAGTAATTACTTTTTCTCTTTTCGTAAACAATATCGGTCATTAGAGGCGAAGACATTAAATAATGTTTGCGCAGAAAACAGTTCGTATCTGTTTTTCAAACAACTTTTACTCTCAAAAATATGCATATATGGTATACTTTCAACACATAACACACATATATGTATGTATGTGTTCATGCTTGCATTGGCGCTTATATTTATCTAACTTTAATGAAGTTTATTTTGCGACAGACAGTTGCATAAAGCGTGAGTCGCCGGTCAGTGACACAGTTCAAGCCCTGTAGGAAAAATATACCAGCAAAAGTTAATAAGCTACCATTTTCTGAATATAAAACAAAAATTGGATGCGTTACTGTTGTTGCAATGACAAACAACACTCAACAAATATTTTTGGTTAACGCTATCAGGGTAACAGTACTTAGTCGACTATGACTATGGGTGACTAGCGATTGCGTAGCGTCGTCTTTAGTGGAAACGATATTATTCTGAGTTTTTTTTGTGGTATTTATAAGTAAACAGATGACGAGAACAACAGAAGAAAGATAAATATTATAGTATTATTTTTTTAAATAAGAAGTTTAAAGCATAAGAAAAAGTTAAAATACGAAAATTTTTTATTCAACTCTTAATGCCAATTCATGACTGTACCACATTCGTCTAAATATGATAGTTAGTCACTATTATTGATAACAAAACTATTGAATTTGTAACGGCTGAAATGTTATAACCTCAAAAAAAGTTCATAAATTTCATAAATTTTCATGTAGAAGAAGATGATGAGAAATGTTATAACCTCAAAAAGTAATTCATATATTTTTTATATAAAAAATCCATCATGAGATTGCTTACTGGGCGAGCTCATATGAATATTATGAACATGGCATGTTCATAAATAAATATAAATTTTTCTTTTATTTTGTTGCATTTGAAATATTTTTTTGAGAGTTTTTAAATTTCACAGAATTTTACGCTTAACGATTTCACTAAAAGCAAGCACTTATAAAATGTAAATTCAGAGAAAACGAATATGAGTATGGTTGTTGGGGTTGTTGGCATATGCATAAAATTTAAACTTCCACTTCACATCCATAAAATTGCTGAACAGAGAACAAACTTGTAATAGATATATATGGTGTATACATATGTATGTATACATATGTACATATATATTGATAGTTTGTGGATGTGCACATTGTAATAAATTGAATGCAGGTGATAGATGCAAATATTTCCTTTGTACTCTTGTAGAACCCCCAGAGGTGATCTAGTTAATGATGCCTAGAGCAAACTAAAATTATGGAGGGAAAACTTCTCCAGCCTGCTGAACGCCTATGAAAGCATAACAACAAAAGTTGGTGAACCCTGTTTCCCAATCGATGAAAATGGAGCAGACATTCCATTGCCCGGCCATGAAGAAGTTCGAATACGAGTAACAATTACCCGTCTGAAGAACAAAGCGGTGGGTGTCAATGGATTGCCGGCTGGAGCTATTGAAATACGGCAGCAAAGAACTCATAAAGATCATGCCTCAGCGTCTTTGTAGAATATGATTGGACGACAACGTGGCCGACGATTGGAATTTAAGTATGATCTGCTCAATCCTCAAAGGGGTAGTACCCTCTATCTTCGCCTACTACTATATGAAAGATTAAAGTAGACCGTCAACAAATTAATTAAGCCTTATCAGTGTGGCTTCAGGTCTGCAAAATCAACAACTGACCAGTTATTCACCATGCGCCAAATTTCCGTCAGGATCGGGAAAGACCTCTCTGAGCTGTTCGATACCAAACGACATTTCAGACAAGACGACTCCCTACCCTGGTACTTCTTCAATGTACTGCTAGAGCAATTAATTCGAGCTGCAGAGCTGAATAGAGTCCTGCTATATGGTGCACAAGCTAGGACGATGACAACATCTGATGAGTCGACGTTACGAGCTTTACGAGAGAAAGGTTCTACGGAAGATTTATGGTCCTTTGCGCATTGGCCACGGCGAATATCGCATTCGATGGAACGATGAGCTGTACGAGATGTACGACGACATTGACATAGTTCAGCGAATTAAAAGACAGCGGCTACGCTGGCTAGGTCATGTTGTCCGGATGGATGAAAACACTCCAGCTCTGAAAGTATTCGACGCAGTACCCGCCGCGGGAAGCAGAGGAAGAGGAAGACCTCCACTCCGTTGGAAGGACCAAGTGGAGAAGGACCTGGCTTCGCTTGGAATATCCAACGAGTATATAAACGACTGGCGCGCTGTTGCTGACTTGGCTATAATCGCGTAAGCGGTGTTACGCCTGTAAAGAAGAAGAGATTCTAAGACATCTCAGTGAACCCTTCTTTATTAAATAGATAGCACATTGAATAGTTAATGAATCGTTCAAGGGCTTACCTGTATATTGGGTCGTTCGCTAAGCAATTTCTTTTGATAACAGCAGCGTATCTTATTGAATCGTCGAATAAGAACTCTCAGTATTGACATGAAACGTCTGGGACGAAGCATGACATATGGGTTCCTCATGTTCTTACAGAACGAAATTGCAATGAAAAGTGGGTTGTTTAAAATAATGTAAAGCGCAAGAGATCGTGGTCTATAAAGGATGAAACAGCTCAAACCACTTCGAAGACCGTAAGTCACCAAAAAAAGGTTCTCCCATCAATTTGGAGGGGTTTCAAAGGGATCGTTTATGTTGAGCTTTTGCTCGACAATACCATGATTAATTCTGAAGTGTATTGCGATAAGATTATCAAATTGTGTGATGCACTCAAAAAGAAGAGGCTAGAACTTATCAATAGAAAAGGTATGGTGTTCCAGCCGGATAATGCGAGATCACAAGTATTATGACTCATCAACAGCTTTTGCAGCTCGAATGGGATGTTCTACGACACCATAATATTCTCCTGACTTGGCATCTTTGGACTATAACTTTTTCTGGTCTCTGCAAATTTGTATGGATGGGAGAACCTTCACGTCAAAAACCACTTGATCTAGTTTTTTGCTATTTCGGACTAAGTAGGGCATTGTTCCACACATCCAATGTTGCTTCTGCGACTAGTAGAGACACCAGAGCACATATTCCTGGACTGACCCGCAATTGCCAAAATAAGGAGTCAGGCGATCGGGCAGTTGTATCCGGTGAGAGAAAGCTTTACACTCATTAATCCAGGAACCTTACTAAGACTCTTTGATTTGACTGGGTTAAACTAGGTGTTGTAAAAACAGGAAAGAGCACAATATGCTCTGAAATGCAATGCAATCCTCAAAGTGAATCTAATTTAATAAAAGATATTTGTTAGCGTGGAATCAATATCTTACTCGAAAGATGGCAAAAGTATGGAATCAAAAGGCAGAATTTATAATTCCCTAAAATGTTTTACATAATGAAAAAATCCTGTTTAAATTATACTATTCTACTAAAAAGTGCACTTGATATAACCTAATATCAATAAACACCGGAATTTGGCTTGCTGTCATAAGGAAAAGCTTTTCTTTAACTGACGTCGATTTTAGTCTCCTCCTACTCTTATAGAATCTTCATGTCGTCCTGGCAACACAGCGAGAAAGTATCGATTTGCTAAGCGCGCATAATTGGAACACTAACTAACTGTGCCGACATGCATAGGTCATCATACTGGATTTTGTGGCACGCGGATTTTCGTTGCAATTTGCTAGCCGTGGCACACCTCTAAATCAAATTTGGCATTTAAATTTGTTCAACACGACAACGCGATCACTGTCTTCCGCCTCTGTTTGGGCCACGACACACCCAACCGCAATTATGAACGTTTCTATGTATGTATGTGTGTGTGTATAAATGAATTTTGAATGCTGAACGTGCAACGTTCGTAATTTAATGCATCGAGCTCAGCTGATTGCTTATCGCTTACCAATAGCCGCGGCAACAACAACATACACAACCACAATAACAAAAATAACAACAACAACAATGCTCAAAGTGAGAAAATCAGAATGGCTAAACTTAATACTGTCGATTGCAAACAGTTAGGTTTGTTGCATGATTGCGAAATGCTTGAGCAAACAAGGTGTACCGTTGCGCGGCTGTTGCCAAGCGCGCTGATACGAGGCGCGATATAAGCCACCGCAGCTGCTAAGCGTTGTTGTTGCACACTGCACTATGATTTATATGGCAACAATCGCCAGCTTGGCAGCCACGAAAACGCCGTGCAACAAGCGCACACACACACACGTACACATACAAGAATTGCAAACTAATCTTCGGCGAAAACGCATGTCAATTTGTATGTATGTATATGTGTGTGTGTGTGTGGGTATGCAAACAAATTTGAAAGGTTAAAGATGCGACAGCCGCCAAATCATGTGCGTGGCATGCAACAGAAATGTAGAAATAAATCAATAACAACAACAACAAACATTTTAATACAACTTAACGGCATACAAAAACAAGAACAAACACACAAATAACAACAACTGCAACAAACATTAAAAATGTTTAGCGAAAAATTGGAGTATGATGACCGTGCACCACAGCACGTTGCACGTTGCACATTCACAAGTTGCAATATTAATTTCGCATTGACCATTTGTTGCGCTATGTGTGCTCATTTGCTTGTTGACGTTGTTGGCGCTGCGCAGCCGGTCGGCCGGCCGGCCGTGTGGCATGCCACAATTTCGCTGCAACACGTCTCGGGAAAACAATGAACGGCATTGGACGTCTGGCGGTCGCCGTTATGTGCTGCCACCTTTTCCACACAATCACGTTATAAATTATGAACGTACAGTGGCCGCCAGCCAGCTGCTGTTGCTGCAACAATAACAACGCTTTTCGTGTCAGGCAATCAACTCGGTCAACATGCTACCAGCAGTCGCAGGTAAAGGCGGTCAGCGACGCGCTAGCAAATGCTCAGCTGCCATTTAATCTATTTTCTGCACAGCCACACAACCACACAGACGCACGGCCACGTTGCATGGCTGCAAGGCGCAAGATGACACCGCAAGTGTAGCAGTAATGAGAGCGTGTTGGCAAACGAGTAGTGTCACTGCATCATTTGCTTAATGCAAAAGCGACTCAAACTACATTTGTCTGTATGTATAGGAGACAATCTAAATTTCCAACTGCTTAGAGCGACAATGGCAAATGGAAATGTCCATTAACACCCATCAAATAGATATGAACACCATTAAAATATATAAATATGTTATTGTAAATTTTACGCGTTCATCAATTGGTGCGCGTTCCAAGTGCCTGAGAATTCACATGGCACAGAGAAATTTAGTAATAATAAAATTTTTCTATAATGCGCGCCATTTCAGTAAGTATGAATGCATGCATGTATTGATAATGTCATGGGAACAATTTTTAAAATTTTTTTATAAATCATGATCTTGGGAAAATTGAAAAAGTAGAAAACGAGCACAAGAGGAACGACACACACCATCTATTCGTCGATTTGACAGCACAAAAAGGAGCTGCATTTATGCCGCGATGTCTGAATTTGGTATCCCTGCAAAACTAATACGACTATGTAAACTGAAGTTAAGCAATACCAAAAGCTCCGTCAGGATCAGTAAGGGCCTCTCCGAGTCCGTCGATACCAAACGAGGTTTCAGCCAAGGCAACTTCCTTTCGTGCGACTTCCTTAATTTACTCCTGGAGAAAATAATTCGATCTGCAGAGTTGAATAGAGAAGATACAATCTTCTATAAGAGTGGTCAACTGCTGGCGCACACCGATGATATTGATATCATTGGCCTCAATGACCATTAGTTCTGTTTCTCCAGACTGGATAAGAAAACGAAGCAAACGGGTCTGGTAGTGAACAAGGGCAAGATGAAATATCTTCTGTCATCAAACAAATAGTCGCCGTACTCGCTACTTGGCTCCCAGTCATAACTTTGAAGTCGTAGATAATTTCGTCTATGTTGGAACCAGTATTAACACCAACAACAAGGTCAGCCTCGAAATCAAACCCAGGATAACTCTTGCCCACAGGTGCTACTTTGGACTAAGTAGATAATTGAGAAGTGAAGTCTTTTCTCAAAGAACAAAGACCAAGCTCTAAAAGCACTCATCATCCCCGTCCTGCTATATGGTGCGGAGACATGGACGATGACAACATCTGATGAGTTGACGGTATTAGTTTTCGAGAGAAAGGTTCTGCGGATGATTTGTGGTACTTTGCGCATTGCCAATGACTAACACCACCGTTGATGGATAACGATACGAGATATAGGACGACATTAACATAGTTCAGCGAATTAAGAGACAGCGGCTACGCCGGCTAGATCGTGTCGTCCAAATGGATAAAAGCACTCTAGCTCTGAGAGTATTCGACGGGGAAGCAGAGGAAGAGGAAGACCTCCACTCCGTTGGAAAGACTAGGTGAAGAAGGACCAGGCCACACTATACTGGGGCGCTGTTGTTAACTCGGCTATAACCGCCTAAGTGGTGTTTATACCAATGAAGAAATACACCGAGAACATATTCAGAAAGTTGCTGTGCCATTTTTGCTTCGTCTCCCGTTTAAGTGTCATGTCACTTAATAATGTCCCATCATTTATTCAAAACCAGCCTTTAGTCAAAATTATGACTCTTTTTCGGTTGATGTGGGTTTAAGACTGCAACCACCGCCGGTTTAAACTTTTCTAGTCTTTCATAAAGAACTTCACAAAGGTTCTCACAAATATTGGCACTAAATTATATTTTAGTTACAAAATATTTTATAATCAAACGGAACATAATGTAAATGCAACAAGTTCTACACAATACTCACTTTCGCCGGTATTTGATGGCTCCAATGTCCATAGTTGTTTCTTCTTGAGGCTGGCGCCATTCGCATTCAACTTGAAGCCGAAAGTTTCAGCCGTCATATACCTGTGTGCGCCATTAATCAGGCCAATGGTCCACCAGCCCTTCTGCTGATTCTGTGATATAATATCACCGTTCGTATGGTTCAGCTCATAGCTTTGACCATTCATTGTACTGCTTACTGGTTGAGGAGCAATGGTGACGACTTTAATGAAACTGACGAGGTGTTGGAAAATGCGGGACTAAGCTGATGAATCTGTAATAAAGAAGAAGAAGCATAAATTGAGGTTGATAATAAGCAGTGAATATGTATTCGGTTGATGTGTGAGCTTTAATTAATTGCTCAATTTGTGCGAAACTAAAGACACCGATATAAGCGCGTCAATCATAAGCTAAAATATTTCTTCAACATTTTCAAACATAAATCTGCCAAGCGGCTAAGTGCTTGCTCAAACTGCTAACGAAGTCTACAGTGGAAATGCGGTGTTAGTGGAACGAGTATTTCAACAAACCGGAACGGTTCTAACGAACACTTTAATGAAATATGTGGCAGGCATGCGTGGAACTCGACGAAACTCACAACTCGCGTACAATCCTGCCAAGCACCTAAGCAATTGTATATGTATTTATGTATGGACTCGGATTTGGTGATGATAGTCGTCATCACTCCAGTCCATCGCTATCCATAAGCCTCTTTTTCGGCCGATTACGCATTTTTAAGCGATTGTCTTTCATTTAACAAATTGCAAATCACAAATTCATATGCAACGCACAACTGCAACTGCTTTCGCACAGAACGCGCTTTGCATTTTTATAAACAAGCATGCGCATGCGCCATACACAAGACAGGGCTGGGAGCTGACATCAATGTTTGTATGGCTAAATTTAGAAAAACGGCGCAGAGTAACATAGAGGCAAGACGACAGCATTCAGAGGAATTGGGCGCATCAGTCTTTGCTTCGTTCGTACATATGCTCGTGTGTCGTATGATGACAACGGCGGCAGCGAAGACGCAGTGACAGGAAGCTAGACGTCAGTGACGCCACAGATGCCGCCACCGATTTGCGACGATGAACTACTACGATTACAATGCATAAAGCGTTCAATAAAGATATAAATTAATTATTGCAGGAGGTGACGGTGGGGATTATTGCTTCGGCTGCGATGTAAATAAACCGAAATCAATTATATTGAAAGCACTTACGCGAAGCATGACGCTTGCAATTCAAAGTGCTGGCAAGAAGTGCTTATTGAACTTCAACGGAAGAATTAGAAAATACAGGTAGAAATTAATCGATTTTTAGTTTTTGTTTCCACCAAGAAAACTAATATGGTAAGGCCATATTTCATTATGTAATATATAGAGTGATTTTTAGAGTCGTAAAATTTCCTAGAGAGATAGCTGTCAAATAAGCTGTCTTCGACCTCCTCGAGTGGTGTTGGTTGATTGGCGTAAGCCTTTGATTTAACATACTTCCAAAGGAAAGACTAGAAGCGTTAAATCGCGTGACCTTAGCGGCCATTTCTCGAATTTAAGGAACCACCAAACGCAATGTGTCCATGTTTGGACGTCCTATATGAAGCAGCGCTTCGTCCTGTTAGAAATAGAGATTGTTCGCATCGATTTTATCAAATTCTGGGAAAAAGATGGTCGTCTTCGTATAATAACGCTCGCTACTGAGGATGATTGATCATTTCGAAAGGAATAAGGCCCGAAGATGACGCTAAGCTAAAACCCACACCAAAAGGTAAATTTTTAGGGAAGCACAAGGATTCTACTCGTCCCAATAGCGACAATTTTGTTTGTTGACAAAGCGTTTAAATCACAAAATAAGAAGTTCAAAGAAAATCGCGGCCAATCGGCAAGGCGACGGCCATTCAAATGGTCTATCGGCTTCAGTTCTTGTGCCAACACAATCTTATACGGATCCAGAGCCAAATCCAACCGCAAAATTCACCATGTTGTTATCGGAGAGAGACTTAAATGGTTGGACGGCTTACAGGGTTTGCTCGGAAAGTAATAGGAATTGTCAGTTGTCTCCGAGCAGCTGGCGAGTCAGGACAAACATTTTCGCGCGATGAATTTCTGTGAGTGGTGCAAGCCGAAAATAGAGGTACGCAATTAAATTCTGTGTGAAACTCGGTAAATCTGCGACAGAGACGTTTGATATGACCAAGCAGGCTTACTCAGATGTTGTTTTCGCAACAAGTGGTGTGTTTCGGTGGCACCAAGCCTTTTTGGAGGGCTGGGAAGAGGTCGCTGATGACGACCGTATTGGAAGCAAATCCAAAGTGAAAACGATGCTCATTGCCCTTTTTGACATAAAAGGCATTGTCCGCGATGAATTTGTTCCTCCTGGACGAATCGTCAACGCTAAGTTTGACGTCTTCAAAAGAATTAAACGAAAGGTCAATCGGGACCGACAAGACATCGCAGCCGATTGGAAGTTGCACCACGACAACGTCCTGGCTCACACCGCTTTTCTTGTGAACAGCTACCCAACCAAGGCCCGGTAACCCGCACGCTTCCTGTAGCCGCCCTACAGCTCAGATGTGGCCTCCACAAGCAGCTTACCCAGAGGGGATCAAGCAGCTGCACATCAGCTCTAAAGGTTAAGCAGAATGCCTTCCATGACGCCTTCAAATGATTGAAAATTGCGCTGGTCACTACACTGCATCGAGGCAGAAGGAGTCTATTTTAAAGTTTTTTAAAGATTTGTGACGATTCTTTCAATAACATTTTTTAAATCGACTTCGTCTTATACCTTTCTGGAAGCAATTCCTGTAAACGATGCTCTTGATTCGAATTTTTTCACAATGACCCTGAAGGCATACTTTCGCCATGATTTGCCCTTGCTACGGGCTTTTCTTTAACGGAAATGTGGTACGCGAAGAGCTCTTACAGTAGCCATTGATTTAAGCGAATTCTCGTAATAATCTCAAGCTAATCTAATCAATATCCAAGCGTTGTATGACACGTTGTGTGAAACCGATTTTTAGTGAAATTGGGGGGCACCACGACAACGTCCTGGCTGAACCACCGCCTTCTTGTGACAAAATCCCTATTGAGACACTGTACCCAACGCTTCCGCGTAAAGCCCAGAGCTTGGACTTGAATACATAAGTATATAAATACATTGATGTCCCACGTGAATAATACAATGTTGAGAGCTGAATACCCACGAACAGTGATCCCGACAGCAGACAGTCATATGAACATACATAGGCATATGTTATATTCTGAAGTGCGCTTCAACTCCAGATCGCACTCAGCGCTAGGCCAATCTGCCTGCGTCGAGGCAAAACAAGAAATGCTATCAGACATGTTCATGTAAGTAAGCGAAATATCTTCATTGCAAATTACACGACACGATCAGAATCACGGAATTCAATTACTCCAAAGAGAAGAAGACAGAATGAGAGCACTTTGCTAAATTTATAGGCCATAAATGAATAAACAATAATGGCGGAGTTAGGGGCCTGGTTACATAACTATGTATGTATGTATGTATATACCCATGAACCAAATTAAAGACTAGACTAAGTACGTACGTATGTAAACTTGTAAGCATTGGCCGGGAGAATAGTACCGCAAGCAATTTCAATTAAAAAATTAGTACACCAACAAAATGATTTATTTGTGATAACCGAAATGTGAGAAAACTAGTAAAGGAAGTGAGAATTCGTGGACTGAAGCGAAATTCTTGCTCAAACATCATTTATATTATGAAGAAGGCGCAGAATTTCCGGCGTAAACGCTTACAAGAGCAACAATACACGTAAGAGCGGCGAGGTGAAGCTTAAGGCAAGCTGCTTATGGTGGCCAGACTGCTCAATAAGCGCACCGCTGGGCATTACACGCGCTTGTTTGATCAAGAGAGGTGCGCGGTAGGTGCAGAGTGGTTGAAAAGGAGTCAGAAATTTGCACGTATGTATATTCCCTCAGCTCACAGCTCACTTACATACTATGTGCATGAGCGCTTAAGTGCTTATAAGTCAGTGGCCAATGTAAGGCTTGTTGGGTGTGGACTCGCATACTAAATAAGTGCGGCGACAAAGAATAATAAATGCTAAAGGCTGTTAAATCGGTGGGACCAAGCGGCGGCGGAATATCTTCATTGCAATTACAACGACAGCAATATACATAATCACTGGGAGAGTAATGTAGAAAAGGCTGCAATATAACAAAGAAGGAGACAGAATTGGAGAGCACTTTGCTGTAATGATAGATAGCAAGGTTGGCAGCAAAAACCTAACTGAAAAAGGGAAGAATACCAAAAATATGTATAAACACCACTTCCGAACCACACCAACTTAACTATAAACTAGATCATTGCGTACTATGTAGCAACTTAGTCAAGTGGAGGGTACTTGCAATATCGTTTATGGCAGAAGTGCCAGTACGAACGCCCAATCTATTTACAATTAAAAAATTAGCGGCACCAACAAAATGATTTTACATACGTAGCCGAAAAATTCATGTAAACATTGTAAGTAAATTTGTGATATTCAGCTAAGGCGAAATTCTTCAGCCATAAAACCAGCATTTAATCACTTATTTAAGATACTAATAAAGTCAATTTTTATGCCTGAAGATCTAAATCTAAGTACATTTAATGATGGTGTTTATGGTGCCAGACTCGTCAAATCACCGGGCTGGGACATTACAAACTGTTAAGATCAAGAAGGTGATACATAAGTGGAATGCTAGAGTGGTCCATAAAAAGAAAGAAATCAGAATATTAACGCACCTATGTATAATTTAAAACCTCACAGTTTCTCATGCTACTATACTATGTGTCTGAGTCGGTTTTTTTAAGTCTGTTACAATTTGTCAGTGGCCAAATATAGGCCTGATATAGTGGACTCCGAACCATACTAATTTTATCAGTGATTCGACAAGCTTAGAAATAACTGTATGTCAAATATCTCGCCAAATGGCTCTAACTTGATTCCGGGAGCGGCGGCGGAAATCATTCAACTGTATGGCAGCTCTAGTTATAGCTGCGTCCGAAATAATTTTTTTCGGAGATCATCACTTTGTCCTCAAGGTATAATGAAGAAAAGTCGAATCGGTAGGGTTCCGAATTTGCGTGAAGATATCTCCCCCAATTAAAAAGTTTGTCATACAGTACTTGGTTCCGGAACAGACAATTTTGTATACAGCTATAGGTTTATAGTGATACGATTTAAAACAAACTTTCAGCAGAGATTCCGAGTTTCGTGAAGATATCATCGTCATAAAAAAAGGTTTCCATACAAGCAGTTTGCCACCGATCGTTCGTTTTGTCAAAAAAATCCAGCTAGTGGATGTTTACTGTGATCCGATCCGAAAAATTTCTTCGGAGTTTGCATTATTTTCTTAGATATTACTCCATGCCAAATTTCATGAAGATATCTCGTAAAATACTAAGAATAAATTTTTCCATACATTAGTCCTTATCCGATTTCAGTTTGTATGAAAGCTATTACCGCTACACATCGGCCTATATCGCCGACTTCAACGAGATGTTCGAGCATCGTTTCTTTGGAAGAAAAGAATGTGTGCCAAATTTCAGATCCCAAAGCTAAAAAACTGGTGGACTAGTTTTGGCGTATATATAGCAGACAGAAACTTGTTAGACGGACACTGCTAAATCGCACCTTAGATTCCTAAGCTAATCATTTATAGATATACTATGTATATACCGTTGTACAGAGCCATATCCGATGATCTGGGTTGTTCAAACATGCTGCGCCAACTTAATATACGTACATCATACCATTGTCCTGCTGAAGACATACTAACTTTTTATCCGCTGGCAAAGTGCTAACTTAATTCTCTAATATACGTTAACCTCACAGTACGACAGGATTTGGCTTTTATATTAAAAATTATTTGGTCCAAGACAACCATCAAAAAAAAAACAATAAAGCCCAAATCAGCTCTCCAGCGATTGACCCTCCATTTTTAAGTACTTAATTGGCTCAAATAATTTGGCGTAAAATCATTTTGGTTGGACTTACGACTAGCGGTTCGTCTGAACCAATCACAGAGCCACACCGCTCTTGGCGTGCCAAAGATGCAGCTCTTCGATTTACGCCTGCTCGCTCGAAATTCCTGCATTTCCTTACAGCGCGCTGGCTGCTGTGGTATGATGGGTGCAGAAACCTTTGTAATCCGCTGCAGGGAAAGCGTATAAAAAGTAAATACCACACAAAAAGCAATTTTCCGTTACCGTTGTTGTGTGTGTGTGGCACGAAAAAGTGTAGAAGTGTGCGCCACGCAGCGTGATCGCTGATCGTGTAAACTTCAAATATGCGCCAAGCGTATAATTCAATTAAGTTATGGTCTGTAAAAATAATATGCTATGTAATCATCAACGCACTACATCACTTACAAGCCAAACGCAACTCCAAAGGCCGTGTTGAAGTGGCGAAGCGGTCAGCTCGGCAGTGCAACGTCACGATGTTACCACCACGAATGATGTATATTGAACGGCGTTGAAAATCATGTCGGAGCTTATCGAATTGGCAGTAATGCATGTCTTTGTAGTGTTTATAACGTTTGAAATTTTTTTTGAGGTTGATAAGGATTTCCAGTTGTGACAGTATCACGTGGGATTTCAGACATGATGTCAAAGATGAAAAGATGCTCATATGCTTTGACAGATTTCATCATGAATAGACTTACTGAAAATACGAGCCAACGCTTGCAAATCATTGAATTTTATTACCAAAATCAGTGTTCGGTTTCGTAAATGTGTTTTATCGCTAAATTTTGTTCAGCGATGGAGGCTCATTTTTCTGGTTGAATGACTCACGTAAATGAAGCAAAATTGCGCTTTGGGGGTCGAAGAGCAACAAGAAGCCGTTCAAGAACTGCCCATGCATCCCGAATAACGACTCCACTGTTTTGGTGTGGTTTGTACGCTGGTGGATAATCATGGCACCGTATTTTTTCAAATTGAACTGCTGTTTGGACGCAACGTTACGGTTAATGGCGATCGCTATCGTTCGATGCTAGACAAACTTTTTGGTTGCCAAAAATGGATAGAACTGAACTTGGTTGACTGGTGGTTTCAACAAGATGGCGCCACATGCCACACAGCTGTATTCTATGGCCATTTTGTAGAGAAAGGGCAGAATTCGGACAACAAATTCATCTCAAGTTGTAATGGAAAAAAGCCCGTAAGTTGGCACCAAGATCATGCATTTAAACGCTCACTTAACTATTTTTTGTGGGCTACGTCAAGTCTAAAGTCTACAGAAATAAACCCGCAACTACTTGGAACACAGCTTTGAACGACCAACATTTCGAAGAATTCGGGCTCATTCCGCTTAGCGAAATTAGCTCGAAAAGTTGCAGGCGTAATTCAATTGGACGTTTATGGCAAAGTGCCAAGACAGCAGCCGCTTGGTCAACATTTGATAATTATACATATCCCTTCAAAATACTGTAAACTGTCATGAACCATTGCATCTAACGTTGTGCAAATAAAGAACCGATGAATTTTGCAAACTTTTTTAAAAAATTTTTTTTTTTAAAAAAGTTATCAAGCTCTTAAAAAAAAAAATCACGCCTATTTATTCTACATCTAACGGGTGATTATTTTGAGGTAGGATTTAATTGCATGGTAGGATTTATTGACAACTCGTAACATCACGTGGATTTCAAACTGGTTAAGATCAAATGAGAACATGCTCAAGTGGGAATGCTTTGACATTTCCATCATGAATAGATGTTACTATCGAGCAACGCTTATATAATTACCAAAAGCAAGTGTTCGGTTTCGAAATGTGTTTTGAGCGCGCGTGTTTTTGTTCAGCGTGAGGCTCATTTCTGGTTTGAATGGCTACGTAAATAAGCAATTTTATCAGTTGCGCACTCATTGCCTTGTAGAGCAGTACTCAATGTCAAGCTTTCGTTGTCAAGAACTGTCGCTTCAATGCATTTTCCCGATACAACTGCACTTGATTTGGTGTGGTTTGCACGCTTGGTGGAATCATTGGACGCTAATTTTTTCAAAGATGCTGTTGGACGCAACGTTACGGTGAATGGCGATCGCGATCTTCGATGCTCAACAAATACCCTTTTGTTGCGTAAAAAGGGATATCTCGTCAACTGGAACTTGGTTCCATGACATGTGGTCGTTCAACAAGTATGGGCAGCTACATGCCACACAGCTCGCGATTCTATGGCCAATTTCACTGAGGGAGATTCCATCATTCGGACAATAACCCAATTCCGATCTCAAGAAATGGACCTCATCAGATGTAAAGTTGGCCTACCAAGTACCTGAATTCATGCGATGTAACGCCTTTAGACTATTTTTGTATGGGGACCATACGTCCATAGTCTAAAGATCTACAGAAAATTTCCTCAGCAAGCACTGATTCCGCTTGGAAGACACATTTCCGGAAGAATTTCGTGCAGATATTCTCGCCGAATGCTCGAAAAAGTTGCCCATACAAGTACTTGGACCCGATCGTTCCGATGACCATACCTAAACGCCAGCCGTGATCCGATCCGAACCAATTTATGAAATTTTCTTCAAAAGTAAATGTCCATGAACCAATCTAACGTTTTCAAATAAGATATCTGTAAAAAAAAAAGGAAAAAAAAAAAAAACAAGAAAGAATTTCCGTACACAAGCTCCTTATCCGATTGCAGGAAAAAAAAAAAAAGAAAGAAAAACACTATACTGGTCCGATATCGCCGATTTCATTCACGAAAGAAAGTTTTCTTGGGAAGAAAAGACATGTGTGCCATTTCAGAAAATATCTAAAAAGAAAAAAGAAGAAGAAAGAGGAGAAAAGTAAAAATATAGAGACGGATATGGCTAAATCGACTCAGCTCAGAAAGCTAATCATTTAGAGATATACGTATATACTTTACATGGTCTCCGATTTTTCTGGGTGTTACAAACATTGTTGCCAACTTAATATATATACCTTGTTCAAGACGTAATACTTTTTATTGAACACTGAAGAAGCTCTAATAATAGTTGACCTAAATAATTTGGAGATAAACTTTTTGAAAAGACAAACAGCAAAAAAAGTAAAAGCAACAGAAAAAGCGAAAAATTTTTAAAGTACTTAATTGGCTCAAATAATTTGGCGTAAAATCATTTTTACTTAAGCATCGTGACCAATCACAGAGCCACACCGCTCTTGGCGTGCCAAAGTGCATCTTCGCATTTTGCGCCGCCTCAGCTCATTACCTGCACCACAGCGCGCTGGCTGCTGTGGTATGATGGGTGCAGAAACCTTTGGAATCCGCTGCAGGGAAAGCGTATATAAAGTAAATACCACACAAAAAGCAAGAGAAGAAAAAAGAGTGTAAAAAAAAGAAAGCGTGAAAAAAGATCGTGTAAACTTCAATATCGCCAAAATATTCATTAAGTTATGGTCTGTAAAAATAATATGCTATGTAATCATCAACGCACTACATCACTTACAAGCAAATGCGCAAAAAAAGGCCTTGTGAAAAAAGAGAAAATAAAGGCGAAGCGCAGCACGCAGCCTAACAACGTCAGATTTACAACCACGAAGAAAGGAAGAGAAAGCTTGAGTGCGGAGTTATCGAAGCGAAAACGTTTGTGTGCTTATATCTAGTGTACATAAAATGTCAAAAAGAAATCTACTTATGCATTTTTTTGTAGTGAAAACAAAAGAAAAATTAAAAAGAAAGAAATCGCCGTTATTCAGGTATAAGAAGAAAGAAAAGAGTATCTGTTTTTTCTATTAATATATGGTAAGTAAAAAAAGAAAAAGAAGAAAAAAACATTTTAAAATAAAAAAAACGCATAAAATTTGCAGAAATCTCATCGGAAGAAAAAACGTTAGATGGGTCATACATTACTTTTGAAAAGATTTCATTAATGTTGACCGCGGAAGAAAAAGGAAAAAAGTCAATTTTGGAAGCAACTTTAAATCGAAAGCATTATCTTCGGCCGGAATAGCCCGAAGTAAATGTTTGTCATGAACCAACATCTTGAATAGTTGCTGGCTTATTCAAATAAACGTGACAAACAAAAAATAGTCTAAAAAAAAAATCGCATGATCTTGGTGGCCACTTACGGTCCATTTCTTGGATGAATGTTGTCCGAAGAAAAAATGGCCATAGATCGCGAGCTGTGGTGGCATGTAACCCTTCGCCATCTGTTGAAAAAACAATGTCAACCAAGTTCAGTTCTTCCTTTTTGCAACAAAAAGGAAAATCGAACGATAGCGTCGCCATTCCCGTAACGTTGCGTCCAAAAGAAAAAAAGAAAAAAAAGCAGTCCAATTCCACAGCGTACAACATACACCAACAGAAAAAGCTTTTTCCGAAGAGAAAAAGGGGAAGTTCTTGAAAAAGGCTTCTGGTTGCTCTTCACCCCAAATAAAGAAAAAAAACGTAGCCATTCGAACCCATCACATTAGAAAATCGCTGAACAAAATTTGTCGATAAGACACATTTCAACCGAACACTGATTTTGGTAAAAAAAAAAAAAATTCATGAAAAGTGCACGCGTTTGCTAGAAGTAAAAAAAAAAAGAAAAAATGAAAAAAAAGAAAAAAAGCATACTGAGCATCTTTCTCTTTGACACGCATGTCTGAAAAAGAAAAAAAAAAAAGTCAAAAAAACTATGCATTCAATCCTAACCTCAAAAAAGAAAACTTTGAAAGAAAATAAAAAAAGATCGATTTAGCAAAAAAAAAGCCACTTACAAAGAAGAAGTTAAAAAAAAAAAAAAAAGTTTGGAAAGATCAGACAGTAAAACAGTAAATACATAGTAACCACAGACCAAAAGGAAAAGGAAAAAAAAAATGAAGAGTTGTAGATGGAAAAAAAAAAAAAGGCTGTCAAAAAGTAAAAAAAGCAAAAAAAAAAGAAAAAGAAAAAAAAAAAAAATGAAAGAAAAGGAGTAAAAAAAGAAAAAAAGGAAAATATCAGAACTACTCCGCCATTTTTTGAAGGGAAATCCAATCACTGCCTCAGAAAAAAAAAAGGAAAAAAAAGAAGAAGAAAAGAAAAAAAAGAAAATAAAAAGAAAATTAGAAAGAAAGTGAAAAAAAAAAAAAAAAAGTCAAATAAAAAATATATTGGCGAGGGAAGAAACAAAAGAACCGATAGTATTTTCGACAGACTTTATTATAGCGTATGGTCTATTTTTAAAAAAAAGTTATCAAGCTCTTAGACACAATCACGCACTTTAGTAATTGCTAATTCGCGACAGGAGATCTACTTATGCATATGTGGTAGTTGTAGATTATGACTGCTATTGCGTGTTGTGGACTATGGCATGTAAGTTACTACTGCTGCTGCCATTGCGCATTTGTCACCAGTACTCGTGATCTGCCGTTATTCAAGTATACTATGCATGAGTTTATCATGTTTTTCTATTAATATTACTTTGAAATCTTGCATACGATCAGATTTAGAAAGCAGGCACTTAAAATATTTTGTTGATCTGTTAAAATTCGTTGGAAAGATCAGACAGGCGATCGACAGTAATAAATGAGTAACAAAAGACAATTCAACAAGATCATTGGATTTTTCAATGAACTAGCGATTTGTTACTGGGAAAAATAGAGCCTGAGTTCAAAATTTGATAAGTATGAAAGTACAACAAAAAAATAAAAAAATATAGTGACTTCGGGATTTCCCTTTGTAAGACTGTTTGACGTATAAACAGCATGTTCAAGTAGAACTTAGATATGATCTCCGGAAAAATGAACTAGTTTTTAATGCAGTCCCACTTTTGTGCCTTCCGGATCCTTTCGAGTTTTTTTCGAGTCCGTATACCACTGGTGCTGCCCCTTCAATAGCTCCGGTCGACCGTGAATCACTCCACTTCGCCTAACTACCGTGAGATAACCTCTAAACTTCTATCTTTGTAAAAGTTTTAACCATCTTCGTAACGCCGTCTCTAGGTAAGAAGCGCCAGTGGATGTATTTTCCCATAAGAATCCTCATTAATAAGTTTGAAGGCGACATTATTTTTTCCTTTGCCAAAACCCTCTGTTGTATTGATCACTAAATGCAGCGATGTGAACTTCAGCTAGACTTCAAGTGCTGCGGTTGGGCAAGTGCGCATTGTTCCTGAAGCGCAGACGCAGGCAAGTTTTTGTAGCTGCGATAGTTGAAGGCCTACCGAAGACTGCGTTGCCTTCGATCTCTAAGCAACCGCTCCATAAGTGACAATAGCCTTCCAATCATGTATACAGCCCACCTAACGATACCTGGCTTGCAACTCAGAGGATCTGACGTCTAGGCGTCTGCACTATCATGAGTGCCTGTGCTGTGGACAAGTGTTTAATTCACGTTCCTATTCCACCCGTAAAGTTGAGTCTAATGTATGGCCTAGAATTTTACCCTAGCTGTAAACACGTTCACCCTGCAACCAAGTGTTAGCGGCTCAATCCCGAAAGAGATTGTTTGCCTTTTAAAAAGGGACGACGGTTGACGTTGATATTTAACGCCATAACGTAATTGCACCATTACTTTACTAGACTTAAGCCACTTTGAACTATGCCGCAGAATGTGTTTCTAATTTATCATCGTTTCCATTATAATAATGTCATCGGCTTAACCTCTGGCGATCCTAATTTCCCAATTTTTTGTTGAGCAACTCAAGGAGCCCATCTACTACTAGTCTCCATAGTAGGGGGGAAGAACTCCACTCTATGGTTAGTAGTACCAAGTCTTACGCTCCCCACAGTGGTTTCAGCTATGCTAGCACGCAGTACAGCCTCTATCCATCTGCATACTGGAGCCGCCACATTCCTTTTCTCAATACATACATATCGATATTTTTAAATTCACATTTTCCTCCAGCTCGTATCTATTAAGTTGACTAGCACTGTAACGTTGCGCTACCATTCATGAACATTTATCAATTTTCTTGTGAATTTTGTAAAAGAAATACACCAATTTTTTTACAGTTATGTTGGCACAAAACACATTTTGCAGATCCTAATCAAAAAATCGGTAAATATTTTTTTGTAGCCGAGCGCTGGGTTGTAAGAACACGACCGATAACAATTGAATTGAGAAAATATGAAAGACACGAGACAGTGACATCTTATCAGAAAGATACAACGAACGAACGGTAGTTACACTACTTATTGCGGCAACTGTAACGAAAAATAAATTAAATGCCAACGCGGAGGCGCGGAAAAATTGTACCAATGCGCGCATAAAGAAGGTAAAAAAATTACAAAATTAAAACAAAGAGAAATTGCAACATTAATTAGCGAAGATGCCGAGGCAGTCGGAATTGGCAGAATACAGGGGGCTGCGAGAAATGCTCATTGCGAATGCCGAATACCGAAAGCGAGTGTGCAATGCATTGCTATCAACTGCATTTTACACCAACACACACACACAGGCACGCACACATACACGTGCGTTTAAATATGTACTTACGTAAGCGCATAAATGGCAGAGTTGATACTTAAGCTTTCAAGTTCGGCTGCGCGGAGGCGCCCCTTTTGGCAAGTTGGCGATAATGTGACCAACCAGTCCAAAGTCGTTTATCTGCTGCCAGCTGCAAGTGCCATTACAACAAAGTCGCCGTTTTATTTCACACATTTTTGTCATGGCCTTGCGAAGCGAAAGACGACGCGTTCGAATGGAGCAGAGACGAGCTTGTCGCAGCGGCCAGTGGGTGGAGCAAGGTAAAAGCGCATAAGTAGAAATTTATGTGACACGATACTGTTGACTATAAAAATTAATTTAATGCATCTAAATAAAGTGTACGAAGTCGAGATGGCACTTTACGAGTAAACCAGTCAATAAGACTTTAATTGTACTGTAAGGAGATATGTAATGTACAATATGTACAATTATATGTATGTCCATATGTGTGGCGTATGTAAAGTAGCAACAATTTGCAAAGAGGACACGCCGCATTCATGGCAGTATTGATACAAATTGCCAATGACATAAGCGGGCGGGCAGTGCAGCAAGGCAATTTAACATGACGCAAAGCTGACAGAAAATGGAGCGCACACCCTTTATGAAAGGAAAACAACAACACGTTATAGACTTGATCAACCAAGAGTTGAACTAAATTAACCATTTTTACTGTTTCAAACCGCTTGCTATCATTGCTATAATAAAACCTTGAACTTTAATCGCAGAATTTAACGATAACTTGAAAAACTAAATTTCGATTAAAAGTGCTTTAAAAGATTTTTTTAATCAAAAATGTGAAAAAAACATACAAAAACTCTTTCTTTTCCACTTAAAAAGCAAGAACATAAAAATTTAAATTAAAATTATAAATCGAAGCTATAAATATTATAATATAAATTTGATAAAATTTAATTTTACTATTATTACTATCGTAGACGAATAAGACACTAATTTTATCGAACAGAATCAATCATAATCAATTAAGCTATAATTTATGACATTGAAAAATAAAATTTGCATCATTAAAATTATCGATAACCTGAAAAACTAAGTACATATCTATAAAATTTGTATCATTAAAATTATCGATAACCTGAAAAACTAATTATCGATCAAATTTGTTACGAAATATTTTTTGATAGATTTTTCATAAATTTTTTCCAACGATTTTTATCGAATATTTTTATTAATATCTGAAATAAAGAAACTTTTTTCTAATTTTTTTCTTTGAAACAAAATTATTAATTTCTCAAATATAAAACGATTCGATTTACTAGCGGTTATCATTTTTATAATAAAAGTCATAATGTTGAAAGTGTCGATAACTAATTTAAATTAGAAATCAGAACCTAAAATTTAAAATTGCTCATTAAAATATAAGGACATAGGCTTTAAGCTTACTGCTATCGGAGATGAAAGCAGACAAAAATTTATCGAACGTAATCGAAAATATTCAAATAAAAAATAACCTATAAATTATGCCCTGAAAATAACATTTTTATTGTTAAAATTATCGATAATTTGAAAAATGTATTATCGATAAAAAATATCGATATATTTTACGATTTTTTTATAAATATGTTTTCGAAAGATGTTTATTAAATATTACTATGCCGTGAAAATAAGTTAAATTTATCGATAACTTGAAAAACTAAGAATCGATCAAAATTTTTCGATATATTTTGTATCAATTTTTTATAATTTTTTTTCGAAAGATTTTTAACGGATATTATTATAACAAGCTTGTGTTATCATTTTTTATCTCAAAAGATTTTTATCGAAAATTATTATTACTGTCTCAAATCAAAATAAACATATAAAACGATTCGATTTATTAGCAGTTACCATTTCAAAAACAAAAATTATAATTTTCGACGTTGAAAGTATCGATAACTAACTTTTGAGAAATTTTGAAAATAATAATATTTAAAATACATTTTTTTCCAAAAATTATAAAAAAATTGAGAAAAAAAATATATCGAAATAAATTTTATCGATGTTGTATTTAAGCTTAACTCAAAAAAGTGGTACAAAAACTAGTAAAAATTTAAAGCCAAAAAGCCAACGCCAATATATCACAGAAATATCGATAAAACATTTAAAATATCGATAAAATTTTATAAAAATCGATCAACTTATTTATAAAATGTTAAATATTTTTTGAAAAATTTAAATAAACTTTTTCGAAAAACTGTAGAATTAAACAAAAACCTATTCCAAAAGGTCTACATTCAAAAAATTTTGTATTCCACAGTCATTCTCTACATCTAAGATATTTAAGCGTGCTTATCGATTACCACTGAGCTATTATCATCACAGTAATCTACACCTGCACCTGACAGAGTGAGTAATACCAGCTTTTCAAGCATCTATCAGGTTCCTAAATCATTAAAGATCTACAGTTACTCTTCAACCGCAACTATTCACTTTTACCCAGTTTTCATATCGCACCATCTCTAGCAATGTGCATTCATCGAATATACCCATTTAATCTAACGGTAAACAGAGTGTAAATTCGTTTCCAATTCCTAACTTTCTACGAAGCTTTTAAATCTAGTAACCATGTTTTCTTGTTCTTAGCGACGGTACATGACATGTAAGCCTCTCCAATGAATAACGGTTTCCACTCCAAACACAAAACTCCACTCACGACACCGATACAGCTGTTAGAGCAAACTCACCGCAATTAATAATCCCGACCAGTTTGGTCCAACTACCCGTGAAACGGCGGCTTTTCGACACTTCCAAACCGAACCAAAACGAAAACGCAACAAACCAAGCAATCAAACCAGATTCAATTTAACAGACTTGAATTTCTGCACTGACGCGCCAATGTCGCACACCCGGCAACGGTCGACTGTTTTCAACGCGCCCGGCATTCCGTGTGTGCAAACATCCCAGCAGCGGCAGCACGCCGTGACAGGCGACGAAGCGAGCAGAACGTGTAACTGGGCTTACAGTGCGCCTCTGCTATTCGAGCGGTATATGCAGCTGATGCACACATGCACTTTGGATGTACATAGTTGTACATACCTACTTGTACTATGTACATTACGTGCATATGTATGTATGTATGGTATACACAACTTGGACCCAGTTGCATGGCAGTCCAATATGATTACTATTAGCGCCAGTGCACTCGGTTAAGCGCAAGTAACTGGCATTAGATTGCACTGCAAATAAGTGCACAGTACAGTGTTGCTGAATATAATAGCATCAGAAGATACCTTAATAAGTAATAAAGTTTTTTACATAAGGACTTTAGTTTGAACGGTCACTTTGTATGACAGTCATAAGCTATAGTGGTTTGATCCGAACCCTATGTTCGAAATTGTAGCAATACATTGAGTAATAATCTTTACCAAATTTTGCGAAGATTCCTGGTCGAATAAAAAAGTTTGCCATATAAGCACTCGATTCTTAATATACCCTGTTCAAGGTCTAGAAACAATATTACAAAGGGATTTTCAATAAGAGCGCTACAAGAGAAAGTACACTTGATGTCATTATGTGTGGAACTCGATTTCTTTTGCATGGCCGGCAAACACAGCCACGCTTGCAGATGTCCAGACGCTGAACCTAATTTTCGACGGTTTTTAAGCATAAATCGGCAGATTACTGCTGCAATTTCACGTTCGATATTCGTACGAAGTTCATCAATTGCTGCTGGCTTGTTGGCATAGACTATAGACTTGACGTAGCTCACACGAAATAGTTTAACGGCGTCAAAACGCACGACTTAGGCGGTCAATTAACTGGGCCATTTCGTGAGATAACACGTTCACCAAATTTGGTTTTCAATAAATCGATTGTGACATTCGCTGTTTAGCTTGTGGCGCCGTCCTGTTGGAACTACATATTATCCAAGTCCATATCATCCAATTCGAGCCAAAAATATTCGGTAATCATTGAGCGGTAGTGAATACCATTTACAGTAACGTGACGCTCTTGATCATCACAGAAGTAGTACAGCCCAATGACCAAACCAAACGTACGGATTTCTACCTGACCAATAACGCACATTTTGCTTATTGACGAAGCCATTCAGCTAGAAATGAGTCTCATCGCTGAAGATGATTTTTCGATGAAAATCCAAATCATTTTCAAGTTGTTGCTCAGCCCGATTCACAGTCAAGTTCAGTTCTTGCGTCAATTTGATATTGTAGGCCAAGATCTTTTCGCAAAATTCGCCACAACGACGTCAAAGAGATGCCCAACGTTTAAGAACGACGTGTGAGAGAGAAATTTTTTCTCTAGATGCTCAATTGTTGATCTGGCAGTACAATTATGACGACCATAAATTGGACGCTCTTAAAGTTGAGGTCACTGACTCCGAATTTCGGTAGTAAATTTAATAAATTCGACTCGTTGTTGGATCGTATATCTTTTCATGATGAAAGGGTAAACCTTACTGAAAAGAAATGTCAAAAGAGAGAGAAAATATATGGTGTGTTTTGATATCCCTATCGGTCTACTATTTGTAGTGCCCTACTGAAAAACCCTATATACTTAGGTGAAACCGTGAACCTATTTTTTCCACTTGAATTGAGCTTTTTCGAAAAACTTTCTTAAAGATATTAATATCAAGGTATAAAATTATCTATGAAAGAATACAAAAAATCATATTTAATCAATATCAATGAGAATTGTCAGGGTCAGCTATTATAAAATTCCTTTAACTAATAAAATTTTTTTGTAGCATAATTCAGAAATAGTAAGAAGAATACTGCGATGGTTAACTCCAAAAATTATTAGGGAGTTGCCACCTACTTTAAAGCTTAAGTCAAGCTAATTCAAGTTATAGGGGAAAACTACAATCAGATGAGTCTTAAGAAAGCTGGTTTAATTGTTGAAAATTTTTAAGTGGTGTTGCCACTTGTTAAAAAAATTAATTAAGTGATTAAGTCAAATTCAAGATATAGGGAAAACCTATAACCGTAAGTATTTTAAGAAAGCCTGTTTACCTATTAAAATCTTTTAAATAGTGTTGCCACATGTTGAAAAATAAAAATAAAAAATATTATAAAAGAAACAGCGTTTGGCTATGTCACTATGAAACTAAATAAGTTGAGACTGTTTAAAATAAAGAATACTTTAAATATGTATATAGTGTTGCCACCTGTTTACAAAGAAAAATTATAATTAAAGAATAAAATAAATTTGAAATTCATTCATGAAACTAAGTAAAGCAGGTTAACTGTCGCAAGTACATATTTTTGCGAAGGGTTGCCACCCAAACGACGAAATTACAGTTTTGCAATTTTTCCCTTTATGACGAATTTTAAGGTTCGTCAATGTAGAATTAATAGACTTACTAAATTGAATTTTCAACTTATTACTATGCCATTATTTCCAACACCGCTGTAATTGAATTAACAAGCCCAACGGCCGACACTTTGAATGCAAACTCATCAGCGTATCGAAGAAATTGCGGTGGCGGCGGTTAATATGATTGTATTAGTGCTGCTAAAAATACTTATTAAACAAAGCGCCGTAAAACAATACAAAGTAATTTAATAAAAGCACAGACATACACACTCACACACATACACCGAGCAACACAAAAGCTGTAACTGCATTTGTAGAACGCTTTTAGACGTTGAAGGAAGTGCGAAACAGTAAACTTGCCAGCGAAATAAGCAAAGAGCAACCGCAAAACACGCCAACAGCCGCAGCAGGAGCAACAAGCTGTGCAACAACAATAAAAACAACAACAATAGCACTACTTACTAGCTCGCTGACTACGAAGAAAAGTAGCTGGAGCTCGAACCAGATGTAGTAGTTAGAACTAGCGCTGTCTGCCGTCAGAACGAATTGAAATAATGTGGTTTGCGGTTTTTATTAGTTGTTGCTTTGGCGCTGTTAGATTTTTCATCAATGTTGCCTCATTTATTCTGCATCCGTTCGTTCTTCTACCCAATTACAAGCCATTTGCTACAGCCTACATATGTATATATGTATATATGTGTGTGTGTGTGTGTTGGTAGCCAGGTGCTGAGCCACGAGCGTTAGACCAGAAAGAAATAACAGTGTTTAAATATTTTCTAATATACATACTTATCTACCCACGTACAAATGTAACTCTTGTAGGTATGTATGTATGTGTGTGAATAGGTAATGTTTGTAATTTATAGTGGGATAGTTAAGTTTTATAGTATCATAGTTGCGCCGCATTTCGCTGTGAGTGACCGCAGCAAGAGGTCAATGCTGATGAGCTCCAAACACAAAGCGATAATCCAAGCGGTGGCATTATTCAAATGCTGGCATGAGTATACATATACATACATACACAGACACACTTACAAAGATATTAAAGAATAAAATAAACAATTAACTAAGATGGAACTGCCGGTAGGTAAAAGCGGATGGCAAAAGGTGAGAGATAAATGAGTTCTATATACTCGTTCGTTGATGATGAATCATCGCTGCTCTACAGGTGTGTGTTTGGTATGTATGTATGTGTGTACGTAGCAACTGGTGCAGAACTCTGCATATTCATGTCTTGCCTTCGTTATGGCAATATGAGTAGCAATGAAAGAAGCAGATTACAATTCTATACAGTTTTTAAGTTATTTGTCTTATGTAAAGAGATATGTACGTATGTACATAGGTACCATATATGCTTATGTTTAAGGATCGCGTACACCACAAATCTCAGGTGGTTTGATATGAACACATTTAACAATAAAGCTATAAGTTGTAAATACGACTTTGAAATGTTAAGAATGACCTGAGGTAGCACAGCCGAATTTACATAATTAAATTTAAATAATTAAAATTTAACAAAAGTGATCAAAAAAATAACAACAATAATTAATCCAATGTAAACAATTTTCACACAAATTTTTTATATGACAAAATATATTCTTTATCAAAAAACTGGAGTTAGTATATTGTAGTTCTCTATATCATCATGGGCTCCAAAAAACATCTGTTTGTAGGCGACCTAAAGTGTGAAGGCGAACCATCTCTCTGCAGGGTTGTGCGCTGGGTTTGGGACCTGCCACGTAAAAAACACCCTCAATGAAAAGAAGAAGTTTCTATGGACGGGACAAGGACTGAGGCGAGTATGTCCTTGTGGCCTTTAATACAGTGGTCATATAAAGGAGCGCAAATTCGGTGTAGGATTCGTGGTGGGAGAGAGACTCCGTCGCCGAGTGCTGGAATTCACCACGGAGGATGAACGTCTAACCACAATGGGCATCAAAGCCAAATTCTTCAATATATCGCTAATAGAGATGTCCCCGCCACGATTTCGAAAACGTGCTTGGCGACTTTAACGCCAGAGTAACACGTTACAGTCGACCACAACACGTGCGGGATGGGATAGATACCGAGAGTTGAAGAGGGAAGCGAGACGCATTTGCGGAAAAAAAAGAGAGGGGTCGAAATGCCGGAGAACAAAGAGCTTGACAAGCTGGCCAACAGGGATAATGCTCAAAAATTCTACGAAAAGATACGACGACTAACGGAAGGTTTCAAGACCGGAGCATACTCATGTAGAACCCCCAGAGGTGATCTGGAGACTAATGCCCAGAGCATACTGAAATTACAGAGCGAACATTTCTCCACCTTGCTAAAAGACAGTGAAATCATAATAAGGACATGGTGAAACTGATTCCCCAATCGATGAGGGAGGAGCTGTCTTTATGCCTCTCTGTCTGAATTTGGTAACTCCGCAAAACTTTTCCGGCTGCGTAAACTGACGTTAAGTAATTCCAAAGACTCCGTCAGGATCGGGAAGGACCTCTTCGAGTTGTTCGATATCAAACAAAGTTTCAGACAAGGCGACTACCAATCGTGCGACTTCTTCAATCTACTGCTGGAGAGCTGAACAGAGAAGATACAATCTTCCACAAGAGTGTACAGCTGCTGGCTTACAATATTAATATCATTGGCCTCAATAACCGCGCCGTTAGTTTTCTTTCTACAGACTGGATAAGGAAACGAAGCAAATGAGTCTGGTAGGGGCAATATCTCCTGTCATCAAACAAACAGTCATCGCACTCGCAACTTGGCTCCCATGTCACTGTTGATAGTCATAACTTCAAAGTTGTAGATAATTTCGTCTATCTTGGAACCAGTATTAACACTAAAAACAACGTTAGCCTCGGAATCCAATGCAGAGTAACTTTTTCTACCAGGTGCTAATTCGGACTGAGTAGGTAATTGAGAAGTAAAGTCCTCTCTAGACGAAGACCAAATCAATCAGAAATCACTCATCATCTCCGTACTGCTATATGGTATCCCTGCATCCCTGCATGGACGATGACATCTGATAAGTCGGCGTTACGAGTTTTCGAGAGAAAGATTTATGGCCCTTTGCGCATTGGCAACAGCGAATACCGCCGTCGATGGAACTATGAGCTGTACGAGGTATACGAGGACATTGATATAGTTCTGGCTAAGTCAAGTCATCCGAATGGATGAAAACACTTCAGCTCTGAAAGTATTCGACACAGTACCGTACAGAATATATCCGAATAATATTTGTATGATAATCAAATATTTGTTTATTGGTTATTTTCATAAATATAGCATTGCTTTAGATTCCTTCAATGTCACTCAACTTCAAACGCGTTTATCACATTTAGCAAACAAAGGCAGCTTGCAACAATTTCGAAAGTGAAGGTAAAACTTTCTACCGTCAAGCTTGAAGCTTGAAACAATGCAAAGCCTTGGACTTGAGCTGGCGGCAGTTTAATCTTTGACAATTGACTTTTAACTGCTTCACGATGATATTAAAATTTTAGCAAACCACAGCAGCTGATTCCTTTCTTTTTGCTTTGCTTCTGTCTGCTCGCCACTGTGTTATTTGCAAAGACGACATTTAATTGAACGTGAGTGATGTCACATAATGAAGCCACGAATTCGACCCAAACTGCCCACTCTCCGACGAATGACCACTGACACTGCATGCAATTACTCGCATGTTTTACGATCATTTGCAACGCTAGCGACCACAATTGACAGCAGCAACAACAACAGGCAGCAAACAAAGAAAAAAACGGGAATTTGCAGTTGTTTTTAATGTTTTTGTTTGTTTGCTTTCAGCTGGTCATCTGGCGATAGCAAGCAGAGGCGTCAAAGAAGCAGCAAGCAAGCAAAAAACAACGGTTTTTCACTGCAACAACTGCTAAGCGCTGCATAATTTCTGTGCAAAGTGGCTGTGGCAAGCGGCCAGTGACAGCATAAAAGTGGCGAAACCGAAAGGTGATTTGAAAACAAAATTCAACTGTCAACACAAATGCGAAATTTAGAGAAAATTACACCAACAAAAAGACAAAAAGAAACCGCGAACAAAAAAAAGCGAAGACAAAACGACACAATTTACAGTAGCAATTGATGAAGTTGCAAAAAGCGCACTTGATACAAATGCAGAGTTGCACTGGCATTATGTTGCGGCATGTGGCAATGCAGGCAATTCGTTGTCGTTTACTTTTGATCACCTTCACTTATACATAAGTATGTATAAGTATGTATGTACGTACATATGTAAATATGTACTTATGTTAGTAAGTTGTCTGTTAACGCCTAATACCGATGGAGTTGTTAATAGCCACAACCACTTTGGGGCAGTTGGACAGCTCATTTAGCCACTCTTGTCAGCTGCTGGCTCTGTGTAAATTTCTTTTTCTTGTTTTCACAAACAAACATCTCAAATTACAGCACAAGTAGCAAGTGATCAGCGGGCAAATGTACCGTAATTGAACAAATTTAAGTTGAATATGTGAAGTGCTTGGAGGCGTGGCATAATGAATACACTATTTGCAAAAAGACTTGTGCTTTGCCATTGAGTCAATGATAGAATAAATTTTTACAAAATTTATGAGCACAAAACAAGAAAAACCGTTAACTACGGCTGCAACGAAGCTATAATACCCTTCACGGGTGCATGAAAGGATATAAAAAATCGTTTTGTTGATTTTGATTGCTCAGTTTATATAGCGGCTATATGCTATAATGGTCCAATCTGAACAATTTTTTCGGAGATTATTGCGACGCCTTGAATAATAACCCATACCAAATTTCTTGATGATACCATTTCAAATAAAACAGTTTTCCATATTAGGACTTGAATTGCTTCGCTCAGTTTGTATGGCAGCTTTATGCTATAGTGATCGGATCTGAGGAATTTCTTCGGAGATTATATTAATTCTTTAGATAATTATCTGTACCAAATTCCGTGAAGATATCTTTTCGAATTAAACAGTTTTCTTTACAAAGTCTTGATTCAGACCTTTAAGTTTGTATGACAGCTATATGCTATAGTGATCGGATCTGAAGAATTTCTTCGGAGATTATAGTGGTTGCTAAGCTAATGATCTGTACCAAATTTCGTGAAGTTATCTTTTCAAATTAAAAAGTTTTCCATACAAGGACTTGCTTTCGATTGTTCAGTTTGTATGGCAGCTATATGCTATAGTGGTCCGATATCGACAGTTCCGACAAATGAGCATAGCCTTGGTGAGAAACGAACATGTGCAAAATTTCAGAATGATATCTCAAAAACTGAGGAGCCAGTTCACGTATATATTGTCAGACAGACGGACCCACGATTCAGCACCTCATGCTGATCATTAATATACATACATATACACTTTATAGTGCCTTAAATGTTTACTTCTGGGTGTTACAAATATTGTGGCAAACCCTGTTCAGGGTAGCAAAATCTTCTAGAATTATCATTATGTGTAGGCTAATTACAAATTCGAGATCGATTTCTAGGCAATTAATTACTTTCTTTACCTTAAAAAGATATTTCCACGATTAAATTGGTAATACTCGTAATTGTAAGTAAAGTAAGTATAAACAGAAGATTTAAAATTGCCAGAAAACAGTACACTGCACACTGCACAGATTCCCAGTCACTGAACTGCGCAGACGGGCAGTTGAAATCTCTAGTGATAATTTCACTTATGATGGCCATTGACTTACTTTTTCATATCTGAATGTCGCTTTCCTGCCGCCCACACAATTCCTCATTATGATAAGCGCTCGGCGTTGACTTACTCGATGTAATTTAAAATGAAATGGCATTGGCGCAGATTAATTATTAAAAGAAAATGCGTCAGTTAGACGTTTAGAACTACTAACTATTATTATTGTAGTCGCCAAACTGAGACTTAACTGAGACGACTACTATAACAATAATAGTGCTAAATGCCTAAGAAGTAAAGTGCCTGCTAAAATGTCCAACAAATTGTTCTTTGAGTATTATTTAGTAGGTCCTTATGGAAAGACTTACGCCTAAAGAATGTTACAAATCTTTCAACTTTATTAAGCGTTCATCAACTTATGGTCAACATAATCAGCCTACTGGGCATACTATTCGCAACACCCATCTTGAGATCCAGCATTCATTATTGGATAATATTCGATCTAATAGACCACGATCAGCACTCAGTGAAGAAAATATAGCAGTCGTAGCTGAGAGTGTATACGAAGACCGTGGAAGTCGATTAGGCGGCGTTCACAACAACTCGGACTGACGTATAGAACGACTTGGGGTATCTTAAATTGAGAGCGGAATTTTGATCAGCAATGCAGTCCATTTCTGGCTTAATGCGTATGTAAATTGCCGCATTTAGGACGAAGAGCAACCTGAAAAGATTCTAGAGTTGCCAATCCATCCATAAAAACAGCTCTTTGGTCTGGTTTGTGGCTCGGTGTAATAATTGGTCCATATTTCTTTAAAAATTATGCAGGTTAGAACGTAACGGCGACCGTTGTCGCGCCATGATAACCAACTATTTGATGTCTGAAATTGAAGCTCGAGAGCTCGACGACATTTGGTTTCAACAAGACGGCGCCACTTTCCACACATCCCATCAACCAATGGATTTATTGAGAAAACACTTTGGTGAGCAAATAATTTTGCGTTGATTGGCCACCAGGATCGTGGAAAATCACACCGTTAGACTTTTTCCTGCGGAGATATCTAAAATCTATAGTCTATGCGGACAAACCCGCTTCTATTCAGATCTTAGAGCAAAACACTACGCTTGTCATTCGCCAGTTAACAGTCAAATGCTTCGTCATCGAAAATTGGACTCAACGGATGGAACATCTGAGACGTAACCGTGGCCAACATTTGAAAGAGATTATCTTCAAAAAAAAATAATAAATGTCAAAGAATTTTCTTTCTTCATTAAATTTAAAGTTTTTGGGTTTTCTCTTTAAAAATGTAGGGAACCTCGAAATGTATCACCCTATAGGCGCTTTTTAATAAGAAAATTATGTTTCTTTAAGGTCGGTAACAACAAACAAGCCAGGACCTACTCAATGTTATATCAAAATTGCTCTTCAAGTTCACAAAAATGCGATCAAACGTATTTATATTGAAGAAAAAATTAACGATGAAAAATACGAAAAGAAAACACCAACAATTTTCCAAACAAACAACAAAGCCGGTTACACCGATCAGTGAGTAAAATAACCGTAATTAAAATGCAGACAGACAGACATAATTAAAAGTCGCACAACTTGTGCAAAAACGCGCATAATTCACGCTAAAATGCGAGCATGCGAACGATCGGGCGAATGCGCATTAGCGACTGCGACTGCGCATGCGCGTGCACTCGGCTGCACAAAGAAGAGTTCGCGCCTCATTTGCGACGCGGCAAATCAGCAAATTGGCAAAAACGTGGGTTGCCAGCACAGCTAACTGTCATCAGTAGATGCGCCTTGTTATCCATCTGCGAGCGTTGAATGCGAAACATTTCAGTGGCAGGTGGGCTGGCAGCCATTGTTTACATGTGTATATGTATGTACATAAATACATAAATATACAAACATATACACAAAAATATATACATATATGATTATACATATATGAGTTGAGTTGAGTGCGTATGTGTGTGCGTGCGTGTTGCAGGTGATGTGACCTTGCTTTGCCGAGGTGTCAATGCAAATTATCAAAGCCGTTTGACATGTGTAATGGCATTTGAAGAAGTGATAAGCTGCCGCAAGCGACAACAACAACAAAAACATTACAAAAACTAATAAATAAACTCAGTGCTGAGTGTGTGGAAGAATGACTGAATGGTGGGTTGACAGTTTACAACCTGTAATATTGTTGTTCTTGTTGCTGTTGTTGTTGTAGAGTAGGCTGACAGGCGTGCTGACTGACTGCACTTTTTTAATTACACACTACCCATGCCAGTTTGGCACACGACACACCAGTGAGTGAATACAAACTAATACAGACATACATATATACATATGTATGTATGAAAATATGTATATGTGTGTGTGTTTCAGCTTGTAATCGCCTCTAACGGCATTATTTTCCAGTTTCTTGGCGCGACTAGACCCAGGCATCCAGCTGAGCCAACTCACCTCTCAATTGACAAATATGATTTTTTCAGCACAATGCAACGGTCCCCAGTGCCGCTTGCTTGGCGACCAAAGCAACAACAACAGCAGCGGCTGCAACTGCAGATTCATTTGATCTCATTGCTTGTTGTTTGTTGCATGCAACTACTGCAAGTTGCCTGCTTTTTAGCTTTTTTTTAGGCCACGAGCAAAATGAGCGTGAGTGTGTGTATGTGTGTGGAAGAGCGCGCTGTGCCGTTAGCGGCCTTTTTGCCGTTGCTAGCTGGGTTGGCTTGGCGCGCTATGCACGCATTAATGTCGAAAAGAAAGTATTTTGCTCAACTTGACTTAGCCGACGAACTCGTACTTTCAGCATTCGCAGCACCAATACGCTCACTACTCGTTGTTGTTGTTCTTGGGGATGTTGTTGTTGCTGCTTACCGCTGCTCTCGGCTTCTGGCTTGCTGCAGTGGCAGCTAGCTGGCTTCCTTGCATCCACGTTGTTGCCATTGTCACTCATTTTTGTTGCTGTTGTTATTGTTGTTGTAGCAGTTTATTATATTTCTCTAACTGTGTCAGAGCAACGATTGCAACGAGCGAAGTCAAAGAAATATGCGCAGTCGGCAGCAGCACTGATTGAAAATCATATATCTTGATGGATACAAACATACAATCATACACAGGCACACAAACATGCGCATGCAACATCGCCTGCAGCTTTTCGTGTGCAACACTTAGTAGATCCAATAGATAAATACATATGCTGATGTTGCAACACAAATACATATGTACATATATATACACATACATAAGTTTATGAAATATTTTATATAAATATATGTATTTATATAAATGCATATACATATGTATGTGTGTGCTTAAAATTCAACGTGCTGCTCTACAATTATTCCATGTTGGTGCCCGGGCGGAGTTTTCCAACTGATCGGCTCTGATTGTGATGGATGAAAGGTTGAACATATGAAATATGGTATTTTCTCCGCGACATGAATTCGATGCACAACCTTTTCAGACTGTTTCGATTGAGCAATTAGCCATTGCTTACACATTTGCAACAACAGCTGCAATGGTAAGCGCAAAGTTGTGAGCGATTTGTAAGCGAACGGTAAAATTACAGGAAAAAAGTATTATAGAAAATAAATGTGTCTGAAAAAAGACTAGCTTACAACAACAATTTTCGAACTGACAATGAACTTATCCGGAAAGTACCAGTTATATACCAGTTACATATGTACCAATTATGATACAATATTATTTGATGTCTTCAATTTATTGAAACTTGAAGAATGGTGGATAAAACGAAAACGAAAAACCCAAATAAAATAAATAATTTCATAATTAAATCAATATTTGTATTTAAAAATAAGTCTGATTATTTTAGTGAACCTTATACCCATTTCAATCGGTCGTCCACTTCATAATTTCGTTTGATGCCAACAGCTGATATTATTGAAATTTTTCGGCAGCCATCTTCACACTTAATATTTGAACAGTTGATATATTGCATTAACGGCTGTTTGTATCAAAAAAAGTTCTTAAATTTTTTGGAATAGTTTTTTTTGCCCTATCGAAGATGGAAGATCGAAGACAGCATTTTTGGCATATTTCACTGTTTTACCATCAGAAGGGCGAAAATTATGTGATGTATTCGGAGAAGACATGTTGACTGAAGACCAATGCCAAAATTGGTTTGCAAAACTTCGTTCCAATCAATTTCGATATTGAGGATGCACCGTCCTGGAAGCCCTCTCGAAGCCGAAGTAATAATATATACGACTTGTCATCTGATCAAAACTGAACCGGACAGGCCCACTTAAACTACGCGATTCCATAAAAAATTTTACTTTTTACAGATTTTTCCTTTTTATCGTGTGTTTTGCAGGTGTTTGTCAATTGAGGAAGGCCCAAATCAGCCTCTCACACGCCGTTCTCAAGCGTTGGGCATCTTTGTGACGTCGTAGTGGCGAATTTTGTGGAAAGATCTTGGTCTATATCCTTACGAGATCAAATTGACGCAAAAACTGAAGCCACTTGATCACTAGAATCGTCGTATGTTCGTAAATTGGACTGAACAACAACTTGAAAATGATCTGGATTTTCATCGAAAAGTCCTCTTCAGCGATAAGGCTCATTTCTGTAGGAATGGCTTCGTCAATAAGCAAATTATGCGTTATTGGTCAGACAGCAACCCACACATGCTCCATGAGTCACCATTGCATCCCGAAAAAATAAGGAGTGGAGCAATTTATGGGCCGGCGGCGTCATTGGGCCGTACTTCTTCCGTGATGATCAAGACCGGTTCGGTACTGTGAATGGGAATCGCTACCGCTCAATGATAATCCAATATTTTTGGTCGGCGTAGGATGATACGGACTTGAAAGCCAAGTTTGGTGGACGTATCCCGCGAAATGGCCCAGTCAATTGGCAAATTGGAAAACGTATTTTGGGGAGTCTTTTATATCACGAACACAAGTATTTTAGTGCCGCAAGGTATTTAGTGCAGGCCGTGAAATCATCGAAAACTTGCTCACGCAAGTCATCCATCCAACAATGTTAATTGCGATAAAATCGTGTTAGATGGATCGACTCAACTGATTTTGATTAATATTTTGGGCATGAAAGGTGTCATGAATTTTTTGCAAAACAACAGTAGAGGTTGCAAGGGCGCTGCTAGACAGCAGAGATGAAGATCCTTGCGTTTACTAAATGCATCATTACCGATGACAAAACGTGAATTTATGAATATGAGATTGAAGCTGTCGAACAATCTAGCGAATTTCGTTCCCAAAGTGAGCCGAAACCGAAAAGACCAAAATGTATGTATGCTTAAATTCGCTGAAGGCATCTATGGCTATTAATAGAAATTGTGTATGAAGGTGATAATAATAATATGCATTAATGAACCTAAAAATGTAAATTTTTTTGTCAGTCCGGGTCATATTTGATCAGAAGGTATTATACAATTTGTGGAAAATATGAAAATGCCGACTTTGCGAATAATAAAAAAAATTTAGTAAAAGAAAAAAAATTGTCCAAATTTGTAATGTTTTGTAAAATAGTTTTCTAAAAAAAAAAACAAATATAACAAAAACATATATTGAAATAATAGAAAAATATAGCCAGAAATGAATTTTTTGATATTTTCGGTATGTTAAACTAATTGAAGTCCACCGATTATTCCTCCAGAGCCATCATCATTTTGCTTTCACATACAATTTTTAATAACGAGAAAAAACGTTAACTAAATACATAATATTCCACAGAATAACTTGTTTTTGATTGGTGTATAGGAGCTTTATGCTATAGTGATCCAATCTAAACAATTTCTTTGGAAAGTGCACCGTTGTTTTAGGCAATAACCCACTCCAAATTCGGCGAACATAAGTATCTTGTCAAGCGTAAAAGCTTTCCATACAAACACTCTATTCCAATCGTTCAGTTTTTATGGCAGCCATATGCAATAGTGGTTCTATATCGGAGGTTCCGACAAATGAGCAGCTTTTTGGGTGGAAAAAATGTTTGTAAAATTTCAGACCGATATGCAAAAAGCTGAGGTACCAGATGGACTTGGCTAAATTGACTTAGCTTGTCATGTTGATCATTTGTGCCTTGTTCTGGGCATAAAAATGACATTATAACCTCAAATTTAGAATATTCCTTCTAACCAAAAATATATACCCTATTTCCACACAATTGACACATAATTAGTCTGCAGATCGTCAGATAGTTTGCTCGTCGCTCTCAATTAAGTCTACACTGAAGAGATATTTATTCAAATTAAATCTCAACCACAATCAAGCGAATTCGGCAACACTCGTGATTGCTGCGCTCGCTGTTTTAGAAAGGTCGCTGGCACACCGGGTAACTGACTTTAGTGGCACTTCGGTTAATAAATACAAATAAACAAATAGATAATAGTTATTATCAGCGCTGTTGAAATAAAAGAAGAAGTGTGCACGAGCAGATAAACACAACAATAATAAAAATAGTCGATGAACCGTTAAAAGCGGCGGCGTGAAATTCGACTTTGTATTGATTACTTGTGAATAATGAATAAATAATGCACGAAGAACGGCGCTTTATCATTCAAATTCCCACGTTCGACAAAAATATTAATGAAGATATATTCTGGCATGAAGTTTTTTTATTGTTGTTGTCTTTGGGTTGGTGTGAAAGTAGCAACGGAAGACCGTGTACGACGGTCATAAGAGAGTGAGTAATCAGCTGAGAGACGGTTCAAAGGTATTTACGAGCATATTATATTACGAGACAAGCGGAGGGGCGCAGGGGCGATGCAGAAGAACAATTGGGAAACCATTATAAATAAATAAGAAATTCAATTATGCAGAAGAATCGCAATTGTTGGCGCACACTTGCACAATGACGGATGCTGGCGCGTTGATCAGCGTCGAGACGGCAGAAGCGTTGCAAGCAATGGAGATCGCGTCTCAATTGGGGCTAAATTTTCGTATGTTTGTATATGTATTTGTATGAAGCGGCATGTGAGGAGAAATATGCAAAAGCAACGGAATATAAATACTATGAATGGCATGTGCGTGCGCGTGTGTGTGTGTGTGTGGCCACCAATTAAGCACTTTGTTTATAATCGAGCGTCCACTTTCAATAAGCGTTAAGCGTTTTTGATTGCGCGCAAGTATGCTTAATGCTTTAATTGCTGAGTACGGTGGCATGCCACACGTTTATGGTGCCGTTTTTCGAGCAATTTACACCCAAGCGGCTGCAAGACCGCGCACACTTAGTTAAATTCATTTATATTATATACAATATATAGTACATATGTATGTATATATTTATATATGTATATATGTATTGAAGCGATGTAATGATGTGCAAGCGTGACAATAAGGTCAAAACAAATGCAATCGGCACGATTTACATTCACCTGGCTGGCCACTTTGTAACGGTATACAATAAATATATGTATATAGTAAATCAAAATGTGTATATTGACTTCGCCGCGGCGCTGAGCGTTGAAAGCGTGAATCAATTTATTTATCAGCTATTTGCAAATCACAGTTATCATTTATTGCATTTTCGTATGTTTGACTGAAAGATGTGCGCGCTCCCAGGTGCCTCGTGGGCCATTTCTCGTAATAGCAGTCAGCATATTTTATAAACGAAATAAATAACTAGTCGGCCAATAAAAGCGTGTCGGATTGAGGGTGCACGCAGCTGGTGCAACATTTACCGTAAATACATGAAACTTCGTAAGTGCCCAAATGGCCGACAGGCATTTATGGCATAAAATATAAACGTAATTCACACTTATCTGAGATTACAGGTAATATCCATTATATAGTAGTTATTAAATATTTATTATTAGGGTATTAAAAGTATTTAGAATCCTACGTATTTTAGTTTTTTCTCCAACTTTTTCGCTTCAAGAGTAAATTTAAATAAAAATACCTTCATTTCTAACCTAAAACTAAGCAGAAAATATTTTCATAAGATGAAAATATATAATTTACAATTTTAGAGAAATAAACTTCGATGAGTTTTGGATTAAACTGGTTAGCTTCGGTTAGATAATTAATCAAAGATCGCACGTGGACTACTAAGTATGTATATGTAGTCCTTTGTGAGGCTATAAAAAAGAAGAGCTCCTGTGTTCGAACTTATAAATTAGCAAAACGCTTAGTAACCAATACAAACTTACAAAGGCGCTAAATTTCAGCACCCGCCAGTTCGGTGGGATGTCTGAAGGTATGGTAGTCAAGAAGGAAGTGTTGAGTTGTTTCCACCTCATCATCTTCCACACAACTTCTTCAGATAGAGCCTGGAAGGATTCCCAGCCTTACTCCGTGTGTGCCACTACGGCAATGGACCGTTAAAAGCCCCGAAACTAGGAAGAGGCTAGGGTAACTGAGGTCAAAGAGATGCGTAGATCTCTTGCGATCGATCTTTAGCCAAAATTCTTTTGCGATATCGCATGTACCGATGGTGGCCCAGCGCTGGAAAAGCTTCCGCGAAGCCCAGCTATCTATTAGTAGAGGATACGGGAGCACCATTCTATCGATAGCGGTTCTAGGGTACCTTTTCTTGCACGCTCACCAGCTTTACTGTTTCCTGCGATACCAGTTTTATCACAAAGACACTCGATCCTATTGATAGTGAGGTTAGGAACTATTTGAGTAGCCCTGAACGCACTGTTAATTAGTTCAAGACCACTCTGCTATCTGAGTGGATGCTAAGTCTACTGCTACCTTAATTGCAGCAATCTCGGCTTGGAAGACACTGCAATAGTCAGGAAGTCTGAGTTGATAGAGAGCTCCTGACAGTAAACCCCTCCACCAACCTTTTCCCCAGCTTTGACCCATCCATAAAGAAACCTACTGCCCCTCTCCTCCAACGGCTTCTTTTCATCCACAACTCCCTCGCAGGCATTTGGGTAGAGAAGAAGCCCCTAGAGTTCGGTTAGTCAACTCCAGGATTTCCAAGTGTTTAGACACGTGTTCTTTTAGGGATTCGGGCTCACTGAGTCAGATATCAACTTTTGCTGCCAAACACCTTCCGACGATGTCTACGGACAATGTGATCGATCTAACTGGATTCTATATAATGCATTTTCTTCGTACTTTCTTATAACTTCTTCTCCAGATTTTTAAATCACGTTAAAAAGATGACACTGGTAGTATTTTTCTAGCCAAATCTTTCATAGATATGTCTATGAATTAACCTGAAATTTCCTATTTTCAAGTTAACTGCCCTTTAAACTTTCCTAAGGTAAAAAAATAATAATAATTCAAGGGATGTAAAGCTTTGTTTTTTTTTTTGTCTCAATTACTACTGCTTCTACCTTTTTGTACCCAGAAGAGGGCCGTTTGGCAATTCCATCCGTCTGTACATATGCGAACTAGCCTCTTAGTTTTCAAGGCATCAACTGAACTTTTGCACACCTTCGTTTTCTCACCAAGAAGAAACTCATTTGTCAGAACCGAAAAAATTAGTAATGATTCCGGAATCTCCCATAACCAAAAATCGAGATGAGATTCTCAAAAATGTTCACCAAGTTATGAAATATGAGACAGTAATCAATGATTCAACATTAATGAAATTGGTATAAAACAAAGAAATTTTACTGCAATTCTATAAAATTGCCTTTATTTCTTCATCTCTGTACATTTTCATTACGTCTAGGGTATATATACAAAATGGGAATGGCTTGTTATACTCTTTACACTGGAATGCTCAACTCACCAACTTTCGTGACATGCACCACTAAACCGACTCCCAAAATCAGTTGGAAATGCATTTCACCAGCGGCGAACTATTCAACCGAATAGTGATACAACAACAACATGTCTACGCTAGGATAGCCTGCAACAAAATGCGGCAAATAGTTGGTTATGCGAAACCAAAGGAGTTTGCCATTTAAGCATAACCAATAGTTTCAAGAGGCGGTTGCTTCTCTTTGCCTTAAACTATGAAAGTTAGTGGTGGTTGGGTGTGTCCCAGAGGAGAAAACGAATTACTAACGAAGTTTTCTTTTGAATAGGTTAAGGAAGCTATTGTCTAATATTAAATTTGAACACTAACTAATATCTATGTCCGTTAGCCATTACTCGTAATCTGTGAAAGGCCAGGAAGTTTTCATTAATCACTGGAATTTTCTGTAAGAAATTTCTATTTTTAATAATAATCGCGTGAGATTAGTTGAAGTTTCATTTAACTACTTATCAAGACTACGAGAATTGTAATATTAAATATAGAATTATCATTAATTAATTTTATTGCGGTTGCCAAGGCTTCTTGCGAACTACTCAACCGATTTTAAATTTTACACAGGCCTTTAACGAAATATTTTTTCTGTTCCTACTACTATTAATCGTCGACAAATGTTAACCAAAATTTGCATTTTTTCGTAAAAACGTCTGCAAAAAAAATTTTCACTTTTTTTTATTTTCTGAAACTTCGGGATCCCGAAAGTTTTTCGTTATTTAGTGTTGAAATTATTAAAATAATGCATATATATATGTATGTATGTTTAACAATTAGCATTAGGAATCCCGAAAATGTAATCCCGAAACTTCGGGATCCCGAAAGTTTTTCGTTATTTAGTGTTGAAATTATTAAAATAATGCATATTTATGTATGTTCACAAATTAAAATTCGGGATCCCGAAAATGTAATCCCGAAACTTCGGGATCCCGGAAGTTTTCCGTTATTTAATATTGAAATTATTAAAACAATACATTTATGCACATTTGCACATGTGTTTTTAGAAATTATTTTATTTCAAAATTCCATTTCATAACGATAAGTAATCCCCGCATTCTTTCATCGCTAATGATTCATTCGTCGCCCGCATTTTTAAATGTAATACATTCAAATTCCACACACAAACATACATATGTATGTACATATATGCATTTGCTTGCAATTGTGTTTTTCCCACTCAATGCGCCGCCTCCCTACTGTTGACCCCACTTTCTTATCGGCGTTAGAAGCAAGCGCATTTGGATTTTTAGCTTAAACTTTCATTTTCAGCCTAAACTGCCGTCACTGTGGTTATTACAATGCTGCTGAGAGTATGGCACTAAAATCTTGTCTTTCAGGCGCCACACCCTTCCTCTTGCTGCGCTACCGCCCAGAGACGCATAACACATATCGTTCGCACTTTGTTTTGTTATTTATCGAGGCTTTTATCAGAAGTCGAGTGGATTTCACGCAAACAGGAAAGTAGTAAATTTAAATATTCCTTCCTTATTTCAACTCATTTCACTTTACAACTTTATAGAATGCTTCTGCGTGCACTTGTACGCCTAGCCATATGCTTCATGAGCCTTTTATTTGTAAATGTATATATACATACATACTTACTTATGTTGGGTGCATTGTCAAGTGCAGGGTCTGATATGACATTCCACGGCTGTGGCCGCAGCGAGTTGGCGCGGCGCATAGCGAATGGGAGTGTGAGTATATTTTTAAACTGCAGATATGCACAATCCGGTTGCCGGCTATTAACCCCTTCATGCACAGCGCACTCACAGCCATACATGCATAATACGTCTGCTAAGGATAAGCGCTGCTTGTGGTTCTTCATTTTTCTTCTTTTTTTTAATATATAGGCAAGGCAAGACATGACATAGCTTAGCAAAGTAAAATCATCAGTAATTAAATGTGTATTTTTGTGCTTGTCAATATATTTGGATAATCTTAAGTGTGATCACTTTTGTTGTTGCTATCAACACCACACTCGTGATCGAATTTGACAGCCAAAATCTTAGTGATAGTGAAAGTTATGATTTTTGTGTTTTAACATACATACGTACACATATACGTAAATACATATACATATAAATTTTAAATATTTAACTAGTTTTTGACTTTCCACCTTAAAAAAAGTAGCGGTTTCTCAACACTTGTATGACTTCTAGTAAGTGGGATTTGCGGTCAAATGGACGTACATGACTATATAATTACGTACGTCTAATTCCCCTTATAAATATGTGTATATTAAAATATGTATTTATTTTTTAAATATAAATTTATAAACATTTCTAAGTAAATTGATAATGAATTCAGCATTGTAGAACTCGAATTATTCAATTACATGCAAAAAACCTTTTTTAATTTAAAAAAAATTTAGAGACAAATTTAACGGGTGATCAAAATGGCTTTTTTTGACAGATCACGCATGAATAATGTCAAGCTGTCATATTACATTTGTTTAGTAAAGGGTGATTTTTTTGAGGTTAGGATTTTCATGCATTAGTATTTGACAGATCACGTGGGATTTCAGACATGGTGTCAAAGAGAAAGATGCTCAGTATGCTTTGACATTTCATCATGAATAGACTTACTAACGAGCAACGCTTGCAAGTCATTGAATTTTATTACCAAAATCAGTGTTCGGTGCGAAAATTTTTTATCGACAAATTTTGTTCCGCGATGAGGCTCATGTCTGGTTTAATGGCTACGTAAATAAGCAAGATTGCCGCATGTGGGGTGAAGTTCAACCAGAAGCCGTTCAAGAACTGCCCATGCATCCCGAAAAATGCACTGTTGGTGTGGTTTGTACGCTGGTGGAATCATTGGACCGTATTTTTTCAAAGATGCTGTTGGACGCAACGTTACGGTGAATGGCGATCGCTATCGTTCGATGCTAACAAACTTTTTGTTGCAAAAATGGAAGAACTGAACTTGGTTGACATGTGGTTTCAACAAGATGGCGCTACATGCCACACAGCTCGCGATTCTATGGCCATTTTGAGGGAAAACTTCGGACAACAATTCATCTCAAGAAATGGACCCGTAAGTTGGCCACCAAGATCATGCGATTTAACGCCTTTAGACTATTTTTTGTGGGCTACGTCAAGTCTAAAGTCTACAGAAATAAGCCAGCAACTATTCCAGCTTTGGAAGACAACATTTCCGAAGAATTTGGGCTATTCCGGCCGAAATGCTCGAAAAAGTTGCCCAAAATTGGACTTTCCGAATGGACCACCTAAGACGCAGCCGCGGTCAACATTTAAATGAAATTATCTTCAAAAAGTAAATGTCATGAACCAATCTAACGTTTCAAATAAAGAACCGATGAGATTTTGCAAATTTTATGCGTTTTTTTTAAAAAAGTTATCAAGCTCTTAAAAAAACACCCTATATTATTTGACATTTCATCATGGAAGAACTTACGCCTGAACAACGTTTACAAATCGCTCAGCTTTATTATCGTTCTGTAAAGAATGTGGTCAACCAAGCGTACACTATCACATATCTTGGACCACAGCTTTCATTATTGAACAATATTTGAGCGAATGGACCACGTCCAAAACAAAGTGAAGAAAATATAGGCACCGTAGCTGAGAGTGTACACGAAGACAGCAGAGGGTCGATTCGGAGCCATTCGCAGCTACTCGTACTGACTTATAGAACAACTTAGCGCATCTTGATTCCGAAATTGAAGCTCGTGATCTCATCGACAATTGGTTTTAACAAGACGTTGCCACTTTCCACCCATCGCATCAATCAATAGATTTATTGAGAGAACACTTCGGTGCGCAGATAATTTCCCGTTTTGAGCAGGTCTATGTGAAGATATGTAAAGTTCAATCGCCAGTTATCAATGGAAATACTATTCGAAAATTGGACTCAACGAATGGACCATCTGAGACGTAGCCGCGACCAATATTCGAAAGGGATTATCTTCAAAAAATAAATGCCGAAGGATGTTCTTTTGAATGATAATAAACATTCCTCATTAAATTTGAAGTTTCTGTGTTTTTTCATGCATATAAGAAACTGATAATAGCTGTCTAAATAAATCGGTTATAGACTTAAAGCGCTTTGTCAATCTGCAAGGATCTTATGATGCAGTAATGTAGGAGTTTTTAGGTACCTCGACGGACTGTCCTTCAAGTAAGATCCCTCTTGGGATCGATCTCTTAGCCTAACCTAATCGAACCATGTTCTCTTTGATTACACGATATTTAAAATCATCGTAACCATTCTCAAAAGTTATAGACGCTTACTACTCTTACAACTCGTAAGAGGCTTTTTGAAAACAATTTGAATATAAGAAGTTCCCTGAAAGTAAAGCTTTTGACGAAGAAACATGAGGCTGGAAGAATAAAGAACATTTCAATTGGCCATCCACAAATTGTCGAAATGTGATGTTGACCAATGAAGGCAAACTTTGCTTTTTGAAGGAACAGGGTTCAGAAAGTAATTCCATCCACTACCAAACACACAGGCACTCGACCTGAATTCAATCGAAAATTTATGGATAAATGTTGAAAGAGTTCGAGCAACAGCATATACAACAAGTTGAACACAACTTTGGCCAGTGTTTAAGGAAGGGCTCAAATCCTTATGAGATGAGGTCGGGATCTAATAGACCCTAATAGACTACTATATAAAATTTTAATTTCTAACTCGATTTTTTTCGATTTTTTTGTCGGTCGAGACATCGTTGAAGTTATGACTAGTACCGCACGACCTTCGATCCTTTCAACTGATGAAAATATTAAAAAAAAGTGAAGGATATGGTGTTTGAAAATCGTCAGAATTTTGGTCGATATTTTGGATATGAAACGCGGTTCTTGCTCGACTCGTTCCATTAAGGCGGATTTGTTTCCCAAAAATACGATTGTGACCGCATTTAAAGCCAAAAACGCCATTAATACCATCGATCAATCACCGTATTCACCAGACTTGGCTCCGTGTGGTTTTTTCTTGTGCTCCAAACAGAAATTACTGCTCCGTGGAATTCGTTTTCTGTCGATCAAACAGCTGAAGACCATTCCAAAAAGTGTTTCTAAGACTGGAAAATCGTTGGAATAAGTGTATTACTCGTACATCTGCTAAAAATTACTTTGAAAGCGACAAAATAAACATTGATGAATAATTCAATATTTTGCTTTCTATTTAAAATTTCTGGGTACTTTTTTGACACAATGTATATACATAGAAATAACTAAATATTACTTTTTAGAGTTATTATTTCATAGTTTGTATGTTTAGCTGGAATTTTCTGTTTTATAATTAGAATCCACCGGTACTACTATTTTCATGAACACTGCTGTACATACATATGTATGTATATACATTTATAAATATTACACATACATACACACATATGCACTGCATTATGTAGCAACACCTCAATATTATTGATTTTCAATTAGAGATCGGGCAAATAGCCGAAAACTGCACAAATAATAACAAAGTCAGGGTGTGTTTCCCGCAACGAAATCAGGACAAAGGCGGCGCAAAGCAAATATGTATATACATGCATACATATTTATTACGCACATACACACGTACACTTATAAGTATGTTTTTGCATGCACTTCGGTAGCGGATAGTGCAAACACGAAGAAATTAGGGAGCGAAACGCGTGCATGCAACGAAATCGCGGCGCACAACTCACGCCCTCAACCAAAGTGCTACCTACAGTAACAACAACAAACAATGAGAACAAAATAAACGAATGATGAATGCGACGAAAGTCATACATACTCGTAAATACACTCGATGAAAATGGAATTATGACTCAGGAACGACATCGACACCAAGCTACAGGATCCAGCGACCGAGTGACTAAGCGTACGGTCAGTCACACAGGAACGCCACAGTCGACGGTCGACAGACGACAGGCGGCTATGCCATTAACAAATACAATATGTGCCATAAATAAGACGCGGAACCAGACCGGCTCAGCCGCATGAGTGACACATGCGAGACACACGTTACAGTTGTGGGGACGAAAACTATAGTTTTTGTGATAAGTAAATATATAAACATGTAAATACATAAGTACACGGTAAATTTAAGTGGGAAAAGCGGGCAGAAAATGGCGAAAAAGCAAAAGCAACTACTGTGCCATGCCATGCTATGCTTTGCCGTTGCAATTGAGCTGAATGGCAAATTGTTGGGCTACAAGAACAAGCATATGCATATGAATGTATGTATGTCTGACAGCAGCCGGTAACCTGGCAACCAGCGAGCAGACGTTGACAACCGGCAAACGGCTGTCACGGGCCCTTCAGACGCAGGCGCATTAAACAGCAACAACAACACACATCAACACACGCACAGAAAGCCCAGTAAGTGGAGACGTACGTGCAACGAACGGCACACCGTTCACAGTCAACCGCATGGCGATGTAAAAGGACAACCTACTGGGCGCCCAGCATGCACAGCAGAATCGAATTCGAAGTCAACATTTCAGACGCATTTGTGTACCGAGGCCACGCAACGAAACTCCGCGAAACGCGAAACGAAACAAAGACAGCAAACCAAAAACCAATAAACAGCGTCGCGAGGAACAAATGAAGCTGCAAATAAATACTGGCGCTGGCAGCCGACACACGCGTACACAACACTCGGTTTTTGTTGCGAGAAAGAAGGTACAAGATGTGTGATACATATCTGTAATACATTCATACGTATGTATATAGTAACATTACAAGCATAAATGTGCGTCAAGTCAGCAGCAGCTCTTAGAGTCTGCCTGCCAAACGGCCTCCCATTGCTGGACGACAGACCGAACTGGCTGGCAAACAGTGAAATTGATATACAGGAGCGTCTAGAAAAAGGCAAAGAAACGCGACAAAACGTATTGAGTGGGGGATACAAGAAGTTGGAGGTCAAACAAAGGGTGGCAAATGTTGATGACATGCATTTGAAAGACGAAGACGCCACAGCAATTTCAAGGGCAATCATACATTTTCCTACATAAACACAAGTAAATATGTACTTATAAGATTCTTTGTGTGCGTGCTGATGGAAGATTAATATGCGTGCAGTCGCTGAATGTTGACAAATCTGCATGTGGGCTAATCCTTTGACATCAATTGGCATAGCTATGGATGTGTTGTGGGGAACAATGACTGACACGTGATGGAAATGCATGCGAGATTTTTTGTTGATCAGTTGGAAAGAGGTTCGTATATAGTTAAGAGAATAATAATAAAAAAAAAACGCATAAAATTTAACTTCGGTTGCAGTGTCAGCCAGATCTGAAAATTTTATTCAGATAATTTCATTTAAATGTTGACCGCGGCTGCGTCTTAGGTGGTCCATTCGGAAAGTCCAATTTTGGGCAACTTTTTCGAGCATTTCGGCCGGAATAGCCCGAATTTCTTCGGAAATGTTGTCTTCCAAAGCTGGAATAGTTGCTGGCTTATTTCTGTAGACTTTAGACTTGACGTAGCCCCACAAAAAATAGTCTAAAGGCGTTAAATCGCATGATCTTGGTGGCCAACTTACGGGTCCATTTCTTGAGATGAATTGTTGTCCGAAGTTTTCCCTCAAAATGGCCATAGAATCGCGAGCTGTGTGGCATGTAGCGCCATCTTGTTGAAACCACATGTCAACCAAGTTCAGTTCTTCCATTTTTGGCAACAAAAAGTTTGTTAGCATCGAACGATAGCGATCGCCATTCACCGTAACGTTGCGTCCAACAGCATCTTTGAAAAAATACGGTCCAATGATTCCACCAGCGTACAAACCACACCACAAACAGTGCATTTTTCGGGATGCATGGGCAGTTCTTGAACGGCTTCTGGTTGCTCTTCACCCCAAATGCGGCAATTTTGCTTATTTACGTAGCCATTCAACCAGAAATGAGCCTCATCGCTGAACAAAACACGCGCGCGAAACACATTTCGAATCGAACACTGATTTTGGTAATAAAATTCAATGATTTGCAAGCGTTGCTCGTTAGTAAGTCTATTCATGATGAAATGTCAAAGCATACTGAGCATCTTTCTCTTTGACACCATGTCTGAAATCCCACGTGATCTGTCAAATACTAATGCATGAAAATCCTAACCTCAAAAAAATCACCCGTTAGTTAGCGAATAATAAGGTAAAAATAAAACATGAAAGAACGTTATCTTCGTTTGCAGTGTCTATCGATGATTTTCAAGCTCAAAATATCTAATTTTTTGGACGTGGTCTTTTTGTTGTTGTTGCAGCTGGAACCTAATCACCGTTAGGATAATGAGAATTAGATAAGTTGTCATCGAGGTCATCGAATAGTAGAGCCAGAAAACGTTCTGTTTCGACGGGGTCGGACCATAGGGAGCGAAGAGTCAGATGTATAGGGTTAGCACGACATGCAAAGAGATGATTAGTGTCATAAGGGGACTCATTGCACACTGGACATACCTAGGTTGGATATGTCAGGGTCTATTCTGGATAACCTTAACCTGCTGCGCAAGGGTCACTCTCGATTCTCGCGGCAATTCGAGTTTTTCGTCTGCAATGGGTGGTAGTTTGACTCCAAGTACGCCATTCACTGAGAGGGAGTCGGCTCCACTGAGAATTGCGGTCAGTGCATGTCTGAAGTTAGTTGCAACCGAAGTCCGGTCGGAGTATTGTTTTATGTCGTAGACGTAGTTGATGGTTCTAGTAGGCGGTTCCGCTCAAAGCAAGTGACGGCAGGGATGATTTCTGCGAAAGAACGCCAGCAGAAACTGCTTGGAGAGGACTTCATTATGCTCCTTAACTGGGAGTATAAATGCCTCACTGTGCAGATGTTCGATAGGAGACATCAAATGGCATCCTGTCGTAGTCCGGAGTGCAGTGTTCTGACATGTTTGTAGCTTCCTCGTCTGCGTTTCACTGCATCCAGGCGACCATATTGGTGCGGCGTAGTTAAGGACCGGCCGGCCGATTGCCTTATATGTTGCCAACAACGTTTCTTTGTCGTTTCCTCATGTGCTACAGGCTAGCGACTTGAGGACTATGTTGCGGCTATGTACTGGGGCAATAATCGCGGTCGTGTGAGTGAAGAAGCAGAGGCTATCGAAAGTCACGCCTAAAATCTTAGGCTTATTGACAGTTGGGATCTTAACGCCATCGACTGCAATATTAAGGTCAAGTCTGTACTCTTTCGTCCAGTTACATCGTGTCTCCGACGTTCCCCTCTAGGTGTTATAAAATTCGTCGCAAACTTAAACTATGCTGTATAGGCTATAACAAATGAGGTATATTTACGCCAACTTTCATACCAAAAAAAAATCTCACAACCGAGATTCAAAGCAAATATTTACCGACTTTTAAGAAAATAAAAACTAAATTAATTTAAGAAATATGCAACAACTAAGGACTCACTCGAGCAGTGGCATTGAACTCACAACGCGCGCTGCACTCGTTGATGAGACGAACGATCTGTATTGTTGGAATATTTATAAATGTTTGTGCGTGTATATGAAATACTTAAGTATTCGTAAACGTACTGAAAACACATAAATATGTACATAAGTGGATAAGCATTCACGCATAAATATCGATGCACACACGACTTGCTTCAGAATGACTTAGCGGCGATGACTGGCGAATACCTGGCGGGCGGGCGCGCACAGCACTTCCGGCGCAATAAACGGAAGCAAGTAATATAGCATGAAATAAAATAAGAAAATATATAAAAAGGTAGTCAAGTCACTCCGCTGCGGTGGTGGCATGATGACAACGAGCCGGTGTGATGACTCTGATATTATTCGGTAGCGAGCAATTAGGCTCGTAAAATTGAAAATACGTAACTAACACGTCGAGTTTACTAATTCCTATAGAAATTTGTGTGCACGTGTAAAGCGTGAAGCAACGATCAATGCATTTGACACCAATAAATTCAGTTAGGGCCAACACTTGGGCAACGTGACAGGAATTTGTAATTATACTGAAAGATTGTAAAGGTCTTAACCTTGCTGGAACGTACAGATGACATGCAGAATTTTCGGGGAAGTCCTTATTTGAAATTTTCTTTACACATGTGCACAGCCTTACACTGATTTTATGTTTCCCTGCATTCTAAATGTTGATTTCCCTTACAAAAATAAACATTTCTTCTCTCAGCAAATATTTTTCCATTCGCAACTATATTGGCAGGGATGTTATTTAGGCAAAATATTAGCAAAAGAAAAACGGTAACATATGCGTGCGTGATTTGCAAGCTGATTTATGTACCTAATACGTGTGTTTTTGCGAGTTCCCTGTAGGAAAAAATTTTACTGAAATGATAAAGGACTCGCAGAAAGATCGGACAGATCTTGGAATTCATGGGATTTTAGTTTTGATCTGATTTTCAATATTTCGAAGCTTGAAAATAACATTTTTGTATTTAAAAAAACGCTTATTATTACCGATTCAGCAAATCTATATCATAAGCGAGTATCCTGCCCGTTTATTGTCAGAAAATTCCTTGTGGGACAATCTTCGTATCGGCAAATATGTTTGATTCAACGCATACATACATACATATGTGTATGGCTGTGTTAGCGCGAAATTCGACCATATGCCGGTAAACAAGGGTCGATTTTCGCTTATCTCCTCTGTTATTTTCCCATTTGCTTAGGGGTGGATTTTTATCACTTGCCAAAATATTTGTGCGTAATGTCAATTGCTTTATCTCAATGAAAATTCTGCATTTTATTTTAAGCCACATTCGTGGGTGTTGTTATAACAGTAAATGCTACAATGCGAGACACAAATTAATCGCTTTTAAAGCACTATTTTTACTGATTTCTAATCAGGACAGAACAAAACTCATTCAACAACAAACTCTTGGCACATCACTTTACTAAAAATCCATTGGCATACAAACTATTGTGCACGACTGTTTTTGTTTTCCTATTTCATTTGCACTTTTCTTTATTTTCATCAAACAAAAGCCGTCTTGGGAAGAATTCCCGTTTAACAAAACAAGCTCGTCAATGATGCACTGGGGACTGTGCATGTATGTAAAGGCTTTACTTCATCTGTGATAGCAACACATTTATACAAATTTATTTTTATCCTACTTTCATCACATCCTCCCTCTGTGCTCAAGTGTAGGAAATGAAACGAAACATTGGGTAAATTGAATGTATGCTGTAGCCACTCTCCGGTACATGGGTACTTGTCTACAAACTACGGGAAGCCATAAAGCACACGCCCTAAATTCACACAAAAGATCCTGTTGGTAATTGAACGTCGAGCAAAAGCACCAGCAACTTATGGAATACGGAATACATTCAATGCAAAGGAACTACGCCAACGGATACATACATGAAAGCAGACAATTGCGAAGGTGGACGCACAAGACGGAAGGGATGACGATGATGAGTCAAAACGCCGGTGAAGTAAAATGTCAATACACCGGCACGTATCAGTATGGGAGTAATAAATACAATTAAATTGGAATATTTGATAGTTTTATGTACTAAAATCAAATTCATTTACAAATACATATTAACAGAAATGTAAATATGTATGTTTAAGAGGAAATGACATAAAACTAATAATTATTAAAATCCCAATTAACGCAAAATTTTATAGTTCAGCTTTTACCCGTTTGTATATTATAAATGTAAAATTTGAAATATTTTAATCAATTTGTTTCTGGTTGCGTTTTTCAACTATTTTTACATTTTCAGCACAAAACAGCTGATCGTTAAATTTTACTTAAACAGCTGCTTTCGGCTGATTGTAAACGAATTTTTTTATTTCAAGGCTAATAATAAAACTAAATAGTTTTATTTCTAGCATTTTTCACTAATTTTTTGAAATGTTCCACATTTTTGTCTACTTTATTAATATCAGCACAAATTGTGAAGAAATAAAAAATGTTTAAAGTTTTTTCTTCAAATGCAACAGCGCTAACGAAAAAAGAATAAATCAAATGTCAAATTTAACTGACGTCTCTGCTCGCATAGAAACTTTCTGAACACTGCAACCAGAAGTTAATATAAAATATGTGCATTTTCTTATAAAATTTGTTCATCTATCGTAAATATGTGCATGTAATTATGTATTCATGAATATATATGCGCTTTTCGTACGCTGCGACAGTAATTAGCGTTGTATGTAATTGTCATTGCCAATGCAATTGGAGCGTCCATGCTAACAACAAGCAACTGTGCAAAGCTAATTAAAAGAAAATCAACACGCAGTAAAAACACAATATTGAAAAACATACTAGAAAACAAGAAATCAGCGCAAACATAATTCAAAAGGAAAATATACAAGAGCGAAGCACAAACAACAGCAAGCAGCAAGTAAAAATTACAGGTAAACAGAATGCTGTTGGACAACTGATTGTGACGTTTTATATACACACATGCATACAGAGCCGCAGAGATAAATAAATGGCAAATCAAGTTGTCACATTCCCAACATACACACGAACACATATATACTTATACCATGCATTTAGTGCATACCCTCAAGCGGCACTTTATTTGGGGCAAACTATCTTAGCGACGTCAACCGTCAAGTAATTAGACAATAAATACTTTTCAATGCAGAATTCTATTAATTCATGATTTTCTGATTGTTTATATACATACATATGTGTGTATATGTAAGCCTTATTTTCTTTTAAAGAGCCAACAAGCTTTTCTGCAAACCGCAAAACTCCACATAATAAAGGTGGCAACGCTGTGTAGTTATAAACAACTTGCTAAGCAAGCAGCTAATCCACCACCAATGCCAAGGTGAGGAAGCCGGTCGAAAATGCAAGCAGACAAATATGTGCATACACACAAACATACGCACACACAAAAAGAGCCAAAAACAGAAAACTACATGCAATCACCGGAAAGTAGACGAATAAGCCGACAATGAAATGAAGGAAAAGCTAAAGAAAAAAGAAAACTGTATAATTGTGGGGATGCATTTGAAATTAATGCAAATTATTGTATTTAGAAAATAAAATACAGGATCAATCCATAATATTATATGAAGATAAACTAGGTTTGCAGACAAAAATTTGACTTGTCTTCAAGAAAGTAAAAAAAAATACTGTTCGCTAATTCTATATCATCCTAGTAACATTTATTTATATTTAATATAAATAATTTTTAATTATAAAACTTACACTTTCAGCTTGAGTTTTTCAAGAAAAATTCGTTGTTTTTCGCCTTGATTACTTCTGAGGATTTTCGCAAATATTTTTTGGTCGGCAGTTGAAGCTTTATTATGTCTCAAAAGTATTGCACACCCACGACTATTGAATTATTGTAAATATTTTAGTTATTTTTAGCTAAACTCTTCAGTATAGCTTTATTTAATTTTATTTTTTTATATGAACACTGCAGTAATTATTTTGCACTAGAAGTAGTTAAACAAATCACCATATATACAATTACCAACTTACTTCACCGTTTTCACGTTTTTTTTTTTTAATTTCAACCTTTATGTGTGTGCGCAAATGCGCAGAAATGTTTTCACACAAATTTTACAAATTTGGGCGAATGTCAAAATTGTAAAATATTCCTTTTGCACAATGTACTCAATTTTATTAAAAAAAAAATAAACAAAATGAGCCAATTTCCAAATAAAATTTTCAAAACACTAAAAGTCAGACAAAAAAATATAATGATTATTTAAAGAAGTCAAAAATGAATTGCAATCAAAATATCCTTTGTGGCAATTTGTTTGAATGTGTGGCAATCGACAAAAGCAAAAAGGGCGGTTTCGCTGGTTCTATTAACGACAAACACCGGTAAATGGCAACAGCAGCATCACCGCATACATCTGCATCTACGCACTTACATATGTACATACAGACATATCCCAAACAAGCAACTTGTCTACCCCACACACCCTTCCCAATTGCTTAATTTTTTAATTTTATAAGCACACAAAGGATACTCGGCGCACTTGTCAAAATTTTCTTTTTATTTCCAAATGAACCAAAATGAATTTGGTTGAATAGAAAAGTCCTTCCAATACAAATTACTAATATTTATATTTTTTAAAAAGTGATTTTGGCTCATTTTGTTTTAATTTTCTTACATAGTTATTTTTTTTTAACACAAGATTGCTAGAAACCGCCTGCAATTAACAAAGCTCGCACAATTATTTCCACAACTATCGCTCATAACGCGTTGCTAGCTCGAATGAATTGTTCGTTCGTCGCCGGCTCGAAAGAAACCCGCTGCCGGCTGTCTGCACATAGTGCTGCCATTTTCAAACAAAAATAAGTGCGCTTGTAAGCACTGGTCGCAAACATGTTTGAGTTGCGTTGCATGTGGATGGTTGCCACAGTGGACGCAAAATATATAAAATTCCCAAATTGAAATGTGTGCGATGCTCCATCGGCGCTGGAAAGTAGAGAGTAGTGAATTCACTACTCTGCGCTGTTATTTGACAGTCGCTGTAATAACGACTGTTAGTGCACAGAATATGTGAAAATGCATATGTTTACATTCTTAGTGGACAGAATATGTTATTCCCGCATCCTCAAATGCTTTTATTGATATATTTTTTCGTCTTCCTATTATCTATTTTGCCTTACCAGTATTTTAATATTAAATTAAAATTTAATACATTACATACATACATTAATTCATATTTTATTTGTTAATCTTTCTTTTCTAATTATTCTCTTTGGCGGCATAACGCGATTGCATCTTATTTACTATATGGTTTGGCACTTCTACACAGCTGAATATGCCATAAACAGGTAACGGTGTTTTTTCAACCCACTTATCATTCTCCCTATCATATTCCTCGACCGTATACACATCGTGTCCGCCAAGCGCCCGTATCCGGTTGTCAACTACGGTGGCATATATACCGAAGCGTGCAACATTTAACGGCGCAATCTGCAATTTATTTACATAAGAATGAGAGGCGTAAACTTTGCGCACATTTTACAAACCTCTCTCCAAGTATTTAGCTGTGGATCGAAACACTCGGCAGTAGCTATGTAGCCTTCATTGTAACCACCAATAATGTATATTAAACCATCTAATACTGCAACCTACAAAACATAACCTCAAATTCCTGTAACATTCTACTATTTTATCGCAACTTACGCCCGGCCAACCACGTGCCCCGTGCATATCACAGCAACTTATCCAAGTATTTGTTAACGGATCATAGCATTCCACTGCGCTTAGTGGCCTACAGTCTATGCTCAGACCACCGAATATGTATATTTTGCCATCATAAACGGTGGCACCTGCGCCATATCTGTGATGGGTCATAGCGGGCAGTAATTGCCATTGGTTTGTCGCTGTATCGTACCTAAATCCAAATATCGGCTGCATTTTTTTATTGTGTTTACTTTCTGAGGTTAAGCACTCACATTTCCGCTGTATCGAAGGGATCGCCGCCATCGTGTCCGCCGAAAGCGTAAATCTTTCCCCTTAGCATCACTGCACACAAGTCATCACGACGTTGAGACATCGCCGACATTTTCCGCCACTCAAAGGTGTGCAAATCAAGGCATTTAACAGTGTCATTCCGCTGTGTACCTCGAGAGCGTCCACCAAAGAATAGCAGACAGTTGTTGTGATAGAACACAGCATAACTGTAATCGATAAATCTGAACTCAAAGCATTTCTGCCATTTGTTGAGGGACATGTTGTAACGCAGGATGGGTTTAAGCTTCTGCAACATCAGTTAGATATTATATTAGATCTTTACGGATCTAAACGGTATAAAAATTAGTATCTATAAATATTTTTACACACTTTTACGTCGTTCAAAATCAGCAGCCGGCATTTCCGCTCATTTCGCGCCTTCAAATAATCGGGTATTAGCCGGTTATCGGTTGCGGTCGATTCGCTCAGCAATGACAATGCTTCGGTTGCTACTTGGTCGCCATTAAGCAGAGGCTGTATGAATTTTTTTATGAATGCGGCATCAAATTGACCGAGTTTCAGCGCGGTTATGAGCAGGGAAAGATCTTTTCGGCGATTTTCTTTGTCATGCTCGTACCAACGCATAAGCGCCTGAAAGACATCCACTTCACAATCGATATTCAGTTCATCGGCACTTAGAATTTGTTGTAGTATTTCCGGTGAGTAGGCGAGAAACTCTGTGCTATTGATTAACTGTTAATAGAAGTAGAATTAGGATATGTTTTAGCGTTGTTTTTGTATATGTACAAAATGTTTCCAAAAATCTAGAAATATTTGTTATTAGGGATCATAAACTGACCGATCAAAATCTAGCTTTTGTATGGAACTCAAAAAAACTAAAAATAATCGACTGCCAGATGATCTATCGCTATAATTTGTCGATAAAAATCGCACATAGGCACACAATCTTATCTCATATCAATTAACTTACTCAAATAAAGTAATAAAACACTTTTATAAACATTTAAAGAAGTTCGCTTTCAGATAAATTTTCATTGAATACTAAATTTACCTGGGCAAAGTTTTGTATCGCAAAGCTTATGGATTGATCTATCAACAGCCCAATCGATGACGCCATATTTGGTGACTAAACTTCTCACATTCAGACCTCCAAGTTTATATTTACAGTTGAGACGACAGCGAGTGACTAAAAGCGCGTTGCACGCAGAACTATTATATATACATATGTATGTATGTATGTAGGTATGTGACGGTATTCATTGACGCTGTGAAAGGGAAAATACCGAACTACCATTTCACAATAAATGAAATTACAAAATTGATTACTCAAATTTATTATTAAAACAATTCGGTCTTAATGTAAAACTGATGTTTCTAGTAAAATAGTTTATTCGAAATTATAAATTAAAGTATTTTTTATTTATTATCTAAAGCTTACAAATATCATAGCTCATTTTAACTAATAAAAGGACTTCAACGTGAAACATCGTAGATGCTATCGATATTTAACGGTCTAACAGTAAAATCAGTTCTAAGCACACTCAATGCACATCTCTACAAAAACAAATTTAATAAAAAGCGATTCTTACAATTTACTTTAATATATCGTAAACCTGCTGCATCACCGACTTAGCAAAGTCTAGAGTTTAAGATATCGAGTTCAAATCAAATAACTTAAATTAATAACATTAAAAACAAGAACTTAGTAAATAATTACTTATAAATAAAAAGATTACTGCTTTCGACTCAAGTAGTCAATTATTGCTTGTGTAAGTTTCTTATTGTCATCGCGCAAATCTTTCAAAACTTCCAACTTCTCCCTTTCCACTTTGACCATTTCTCTCATAAGTTGGTTTTTCTCTTCGGCCGATGCCTTCAAGCTTTCGCACATCGAAATTATTTTTTCTGAGTTTTGTTTTTTCGACGTGTGCACACTTGTAGACGCCGGCAATTGTGTGCTATATGGCGGAGGCGACGTGAAACCGTGGGAATCGAAGGAAGGCGAGGACAAAGGCGCCGCCAGCGGAGTCAAAAAAGCTTCTAAGTTAACGGGAACTAAATATATGAAATACAAATAGTTAGAATAGTTTAGCTAAATCATTTTGAAAAAATTAACTATGTATGAACCTTTTTGCTCCATGCTCTCTTCAGAAGCGGCATCGGTAACGTTGGCAGATTTACGGCTGATTATTCTGTGCACCTGGTCGTATAATGGCCACGCTACCGGTGCACTGGATGTTGCTAAGTCCATACTGCATTTTCTAAAAGAAATAAATCGAAAACTTTTCAACATTTCTTTGTTTCGTTGCAACCCTTTTATTGTTTACCTGTACTTAGCAGTCAAGTTGGCTATTTTGTATTTGACATCGAGCATAGACAGTTCCATGCCGTATTTAGCCAACTCGTCGGACATCTCCTGGTAAACATGAGTATTTTTCTTCGCACCGAGCAATTGGTCAAGTTGTTGCTCCCATAAATCGACAAAGAAAGCTTCGGTCGCTTCATTCCAGAAAGTGCGCTTTCTCCTTTCCTTTGCAGCAGTTTCCATAATTATTTGCACTGTCGAGGTTTTCCTTGTTATTTACAATTTATTTGTTTATATTTTGTGCAACAGTGTGGCCAAACTCTTGATGTACATATAGGGTTGTGTAACACCAAATAAATGTGGTGTTTAAGGTGAGTTTATTGATGCTTAAGCTGAACTGCATAGCTTGCGTAAGCGTATGCGTCAGCTTGAAGTGAATGCACATGTTCTTTGTCGATGAGCTTTATGGCCAACGCGTGTTGTGAACATTAAAAATTGGAGTTTTGGGTTGAAATATGCATAGAAGTTATTGTGAGCACTGTGAACGCAACTAAACGCATTGCTACCCTTGCGCTTACGCTTACGCATATGGATGTCATGCATATTAAATTTTAATTCCATGGAAAACACCGTGTTTATGGGTAGCACTTTACATAAAGCACCAAAATCTTGTGATAAATAGATTTTAATAGTAAAAATTAACGTGATTTTTTACTGGCACATATGTAAGTCAAGCAGAAACCACATAAATATTTGATGAGAGATGAATCACTGCAATAAATCCTGAATTTGTAACGCATCAAAAAACATGGCAATTAAATCTAAATGATTTATTTACAAAATGGCATGCTTCAAAATAGAAAAATTAAAAAAGTAGATAGCATAAAAATCAAGTAGAAATCAGTAAACTTAACCACTAATTAAAATGCATTTAGTTTATCATCAAATTACTTACATATTCACATTGCTTATAGATGCGTCTATATGCTTGGCATACATGCATTTAACTGAACTTACGTAGCATGAATCACTAGTCCATGGCGTGTGTCCAACCAACCAATTACTTCAAAAAACCAAACAACACTTTGAAAATTGTTACACTAACAGTTTTTTTTCGCAAATAAAAGTGCATTAAAAAGCATTAACAATTAAGACAACGCATGCTCTGTTAATTTTCGCGAAACTATAGCACGAAAAGAAAGATATAGCTGGGTTAAAGAAAATTCAATAGCATGGTCTTAGCATGTCCGATCTGTTGCACGAAACATGCATTGCGCATGCGTAACGCCGCTGAGCTTTTTCTTGTGTTTAGTAGGCGTAGATTTCTGTGTTTTACACTTGCTGTCAAATTGGACCCTGATGGCAAAGAGAGTGTAAAGGATTTTTTAATAAATGGACGCAATGAAGATCGACTGATGTAGGAGAAATTTTCAAGACATCCGATTACGCCAAGGTGTTATACTTAGGTATATTTGACACTATAGTTGTAAATTACAACTTGCGTTTACACAAAAGAACCAATGCTTGGTAATACTTTAGTAAATATTAAATACTCAATATATTGCATATCGTAACATATTTGACAATATACATATGTATATGTACGCAATACATGTAACATAATTATGAATTGATTTCCTGCTAATTTTTTAAGAAATCTTATTGTTAACAAAAAGAATTGCAGGAAAGTTAAATAAAAATATGTGCAGGCGCAAAAATATTAACAATTGTCATATTAAAAAATCAGCTGTTGCGGTGTTACCAACGCGACGCTTAGCAGCGCAAAAATCTAAAGTGGAACAACTTATGAAATATGCTTAGATATTTCTTAATTACCTTTATTCCTTTTTTACTTAAGAAAACTTCTTTTAATTTATAAATATTCAAATTATAAACCTAACACTTAACAGTAAGTTATGACAATCTCTGCTGTCCTCTAAAATCTCTCAAAACACATGTATGCCAAACATGTGGTAACGCTCGCGGAAACAGCTGTCGACGGTGCACAGCTGTCAGAGGCAAGTCTGAAGGGTTGAAAAAGAACAAAATATAGAAATTCATTTTATTCTTAAAAGTCGAAAAAGGTGCACAAATCGTTAAACCACGTTCGAAAATCGCAGCGCAGTGTGAATGGAAAAAACTCCTCAGTTAGTGCTTCTAATAGTGATAAATTTATAGTGTTTGTGCATAACGAATGCAAATATCATTTGTTACCGTATGCAAATCAGATAAATTGTTTTGTGATGAGTGATTGGAATAAATCAAATTAAGCGCAATATTCACCTATGGGCGATTTGCTGTACGCTCGGCTACCAAAGACGATTGCCTGGGCGAACGCTAGCAGCTAGCAAGGATGTGATGTGAAAAATGGGAAAAAGCGATAATGCAATCAGAAATTATAGATATATAATTGTTTAATAAATAAAGCACGCGTGTTGATCAATATCATAACAATTGTGTAGAAAACTTGTGCATAAGTTGTATTTAAGGATTTGCGAGTTAAAACTAACATTTTGATTAGGAACAACGTCATAATTACAATTTGGTGCTTGTGACCTTCTGTGCTCCCTTCTGGAAATATACCACACGCCATTGTGTGTTACTTCCCTGAGTGGATGGTGAAGACGCATGTATTCAAATCCGTGCCTACGCCCATCATAATTATTTAGTTTGGCGTTTTTCCAAAAGTGATTTTGCAATTTATAAGTTTACTTTTATTTATAAATGTTTGTGCTTATATAAATGTACTTGTGGTTTAAAAATTGAACTTTTTTTTTGAAACTCAATGCAATGGATTTAGTTAACTTAATCAGATCATCGTACGATGACTGCGGATTAATGTTTTCCGAATCATGGTACAAGGTACTGAAAATGGAAATCAAAATTACGGTGAGTGACATAAATCACAACACACACACAAGCATACATTTTGTGGCTATAAAATTCTTCACGACTCTTTGAGGAATTATTTCCGTCTTAGTTGTTTTTGTTTTTTGTTATTCATTATAAAACATTCGCTGCTGCGTCACCCCGCTGTTATCGGTGACAATCAACAGCCCTGTGTTGTTATTGTTTGCTTATCAAAAATGTTTTTATTTGTTTCTTGTGGCTAGCCGCTAGATACTTTTTTGTTTGTTTTCGTTGAAACCTTCACACATGTGTTACTGTGTGACTTAGCGATTTTTCGTAATTATTTTAACTAAAATTATTGTTAAACACATTAAAAGAAGCTTTTCTATAAAGTTTTCTGTTGATAACTATTCTTCATAATTCAAAATCTTGACGTTAGCATAGCAACATACATACATACATACATACATGAATGTTCTGTGAATGTAACTATATTTATTTCCGTTGCACCTGGTGCGATTTGAGATTGTTAAAGCGATTCAAATTCCTATTGGACTTTGAACGATTGTGATTTACTAAAGAATTTTGTTTTAATAGTCTAATCGGCAAATTAGAAAGCGCAATTGCTCATTTGTTTTTGTTTTGTTATTTGGGTAATTTTTTGTGGAAATATTTTTTTTTTAATAAAATAAAAGGTTTATCTCGTCGCTCTTTTATAGCCATAAAGTAGGATTGAAATTTATGTCCATAATATAATATGGACTTTACAGCACATTTCCACTCCTATTCTAAGCAATTAATTTTTTCTAGAATTTTTGTCTACTAATGACTATTCAATTTCAAGTCAACGCTCTGTTCTTGTCAAGAATTACACAAAATTTACATTTCAAATATTCTTTATCTGCTTTAAACATAAACATATGTATGTATATACAAATATGCATGACTTTATGCACATTAGCGATGACGAGGCCGTAAATGCGTTATCATAAAAATTAAAATGTTTCAGTTTTTCAATTAGGAGCTTACATTGTATGCTTATTTGCTCACACTCCCATATTCCTATATGTACTGATGTATTTGCTGGATAATTGTTTTTGAGTCAATATCAGCTTATGATCATGTGTAAACATTTTAAGCGTTCATGTATTATCTATTAACAGGAGTATAATACCTGTTTAACGCTCGGTTTCCGGTCACTCCCGTATTTACATATTATATTCGCGCATTAACTTAGACCTTATGATAACCGAGAGATTGCATAACTATACTAGGAAACTAAAACTTTAAATTAGTGTCCATTGTAACATTTAATAATGTATAAGTATATATTTTTCATGGATACAATATTTGCGTATACATATGCAGATATAAAGGCATTTGAAAACTTAACTGATTTTAAACAAAATTTTAACTAAAAAAACCTAATAAATTTGTGGGATAATGCACATGTGACCAAGGTTTCGCATTGGCGACGCTCACATGCCACACATGTCGTCCGGATTTCTTATCACTTCTATAATATATAACTACAAGTTTTGATTTGCTTCGCACATGTGCATATGCATATGTACATGCAAATGTATTTATATAAATTTACATGTGTGTTGTGATAATGTACATTTATAAATTTCTAATCCATTTTTTCTAATACTCTAATTCCAATCATAATTCTCATAAATAATACTGTCACAGTAAATATGAGTATTAGAGTTGAAGTAGTTTGAAACCATATGCACACAAAAAATATATGTATGTACGTATGTATGTATAACAATATGAAGGGTATATATGTATGCATGAATGTAAATATTTCAAAAAGAAACAGTGAAATTATATATGTACATATTTTTATTTTTTTCAACCAAAAGTTCCTGCCAATGAATGAATAAATGCATATGTACATACATACATATATGTAAATATGTTTGTAGCTAAGCAAACATCTACATACATATATTACAATTGTACCTCTCCAATCATTTAATTGACCCCAATATCCAGAGTAGTTATACGATTTGATTTTATACGATTTATGGCTATTGGCGAAATGTTAAAAGATAAATTTGGTGAATTTCATTTTATATTTTCTTTAATAAACTCACATACACTTACATATGTATCATTTTGTGCGAACTTGTAGTAAAGACAGACATAAGAACAAAAGTATACATCTTATTTGTATTAATTAATGAAATTTCGAAAATTCAAAAAAATTACAAACATGAATTTAGTGCGAAATTTTAAGATATTTGATATTTTTTATATTTCAATAGATAATATCTCTGAAAATAATATATTTAAATTTTAGATCGACATCTCAAAGAGTTTTTGAGTTACAGCATTATAAAATGTGACCGCTCAGTTCTATCATCTCGATTAGTTTAGCTTTTGACGCGTATTTCCTGAACATGATGTTTCAAATTTGGCCCAGTAAATGCTCAGAGACAAATAAACCGATCACTATAAAACCTTTTCTGTATATTCTTAATCCCTTAATCGGTCAAATTTTTACTTGGTTTCCATCGCTAGTCATTGTACTCCGCTTCTGGAGAGAATTAAAAATATTTTTTTTTTGTCAAAAATTTTATTGTGTGTTTTTAAATTGTGTATAAATATGTATAAAATATTATATAAACTGAAAATTAAAAAAAATTACAGTATTTGACAGTATTTTTTTTTTTAATTCAGAAAAATCACCCTTTTTGGCTGTCATACTAGGTGTGTCTCATAAAATTCCATTTATGTCATGTATTATACTAACCATATTTATTTAAATATTCAAAACCTAAAGGTAAACCCAAAAATAACGAACGATTATTTGAGTTCATTCAAATTATCTTAATCTAGGTATTCCGCCCTATATGCTCTATGAGGTGTGTCCCAAAAGTAGGTACCTTACCTTAATTGTTGTCAAAAATATTGTATATTTGCAAACCGATATTTATCAATGATTATGTCGTTCCCTTCAAACTAATTTCCCTCAAATATAATTTTATTTGAGCTAAGAGTAAACAAAATTAGTATACTTTATTGTGTATTGATATCAATTGAAACTTACCGATATTTATACCCAAGTAAGTTTGCCACGAAGTTTGTAACACATAGAAGGAAGCCTCTGAGACTCTATATAAAGGGTGATTTTTTAAGAGCTTGATAACTTTTTAAAAAAAAAAACGCATAAAATTTGCAAAATCTCATCGGTTCTTTATTTGAAACGTTAGATTGGTTCATGACATTTACTTTTTGAAGATAATTTCATTTAAATGTTGACCGCGGCTGCGTCTTAGGTGGTCCATTCGGAAAGTCCAATTTTGGGCAACTTTTTCGAGCATTTCGGCCGGAATAGCCCGAATTTCTTCGGAAATGTTGTCTTCCAAAGCTGGAATAGTTGCTGGCTTATTTCTGTAGACTTTAGACTTGACGTAGCCCCACAAAAAATAGTCTAAAGGCGTTAAATCGCATGATCTTGGTGGCCAACTTACGGGTCCATTTCTTGAGATGAATTGTTGTCCGAAGTTTTCCCTCAAAATGGCCATGGAATCGCGAGCTGTGTGGCATGTAGCGCCATCTTGTTGAAACCACATGTCAACCAAGTTCAGTTTTTCCATTTTTGGCAACAAAAAGTTTGTTAGCATCGAACGATAGCGATCGCCATTCACCGTAACGTTGCGTCCAACAGCATCTTTGAAAAAATACGGTCCAATGATTCCACCAGCGTACAAACCACACCAAACAGTGCATTTTTCGGGATGCATGGGCAGTTCTTGAACGGCTTCTGGTTGCTCTTCACCCCAAATGCGGCAATTTTGCTTATTTACGTAGCCATTCAACCAGAAATGAGCCTCATCGCTGAACAAAATTTGTCGGACGTAAAGCGCGAAACACATTTCGAACCGAACACTGATTTTGGTAATAAAATTCAATGATTTGCAAGCGTTGCTCGTTAGTAAGTCTATTCATGATGAAATGTCAAAGCATACTGAGCATCTTTCTCTTTGACACCATGTCTGAAATCCCACGTGATCTGTCAAATACTAATGCATGAAAATCCTAACCTCAAAAAAATCACCCGTTACATATGTATGTATGTATGTACATATACGTATACTTATATGGTCAGCGTGATGGGCTGTGTCGATTTAGACATGTTCGTCTGTGTGTTCATCTGTCTATATACTTATACCGAAACTGGTCCCTCAGTTTTTAAGATATCAATCTGAAATTTTGCACACGTGCTTTTCTCCCTCAAGCTTTTGCCGGCAGTTAAAGTTAAAGTCTTTTCTGTGCACAGTCGATTATTCCATTCAAAAATTGCATTCAAATGTTAAGAAACATTTCTGGCTAATATTAACATTCTCACATATTTTTTGCAGGCAATTGTTGTTATTTGCGTTAAATATTAAACAAAAAAGTTTGAATGTACATACAATAATATTCATAGTATAGTGCCACCTAAAACAAACATGCATTCGTTTATGGCAATTTATCGATAAATTGCACTCATAATTGCTAAACTAGTTTTTGGGGTCTCTCGGTGTTCATATTTACATAACTTCTTTTCCTTCTAACACGTTTCGTTTCAGCATTATAAAATACTTAAACTTGTTTTTCGCATTGGCGTTGTTTATTCACACGCCTACAAGTGGACGTGTTTTCGCTTTTCAAGTGTACTATTTGCTTACCAGAAGTGTTGTTGTTGAAAAATAGTTTTGTTTTGCGCGTTATGTAAAAGGTAAACAATATTTTCTGCGCACTCAATTACAAGCATGCACACTGCCTTACAAGAAACTCAAGCAAAACAAAACAAAACACAATAACAAAATCAAATATCAAGTGTTGATAATAATAATTGCAAGCCAAGTGCATTTTTCTCTAATTCCTTATTTAAAATCATTGTTTACTTCATATGTCATGAAAATCGTAATTGACTCGCACAGCGATTATACTTCGCCTACAAACATCTATGAGTGTGTATAAGTATGTATGTGCGAGCAACTTATGCACGCATTCGCACATAAATAGGTAAACAAAAATAAATCACTAACACCAACACACCTGCACTGAATGCAACTGCAACGGTCTGTCGGCAGCGCACGGAAATCGAATGGCAGCCCGGCCACTACACGAGGCATAACAACTCGCACCAACGCCAACAACAACGCCGCCCACGTCTTCCCCTATTTCAAGCATTAAACAAAACAAAATTCTGTCAACAACCCGCCCGCGCCTCAATGGCAATGCCAAGACGAAATTCTTTGGCGCTGCCGCGTGCTCTGCCGCTTTTATCGCGCTATTGTGTCTACGAGTGTGCCTGTAGTTGTGGCGCTGACGCTGCTGCTGTTGCTATTGATAGACCCCGGCGCCCACAGCGGTCTCAATGCTCATAGAAGTCAATCGTCACTTCTCGTCGTGACGCGTCAACGTCGTTATTCGTGCTGAGCGGTTGGAAGCTGGCTGCGGGGCCCGGTTGCCGAGCCCTCCGTGTGCGTTGTTATTGACTTTGCATCGTAGACACATAAATAACAATGCGGTACAAAAATATCCGACTGCTCGGAGCGTTTATGACGTATTTGCATTGCTCAGCGTTGCCAAACATATAACAGCGAGGCCTAGAATGTTGAATTATAATACTTTTTTGTTGTACACAGTATCATTAATTTCTAAAATCCGGAAATCTGTTGGTTGCTTGCATAATTAAATTAGAACCGCCGGTCAAAATGAGAATATATACATACGTACAAACGCATTTACATATCAAGCTCGTTTTTGTCGTGATAAGAGAAGCTGCTTTCGATTCAGTTCAAACTTGTTTACTTATGTAAATATTCTAAACTCTTACCCAATAAGCCAAAAGTGCGAGGTTAATTTTAAAAAACCTAAGTATGTACATATATGAAATTAAAAAAAGATGGGAGAAAAAGTCCTCGCCTTCTTCATGTTAGGGCGGAGTTCTCTTTTCTCTTCTATGGATACTGGTCGCTAATTTGCCATGCAGCCTATGTAGCACTTATGGTCAAAGCAAAGTTCCCAAGTACCGTGTACGAGTTGACGCAGGGATATCTCAGTGTCTTAACAAACTGGGCGGTCGGAAGTGGTCTCGCCCAAGTGAAACCGAAACGTTTTATTCACTAGAAAATATAAGATCCCGGCACCGCAAATCGGATATCCTCACACACTTTGACTGCGTTATAATTCAAAAAGACCCAAAAAAGTGGTGCTTAGGCTTCTTAAAGATTTTTGTTCTTTCTATGATAAACTCTGTGTTTGAAAGTAGTGTTTAACACCACAAAAGTTGTAAAATCGTCAATGAACTGGAGTTTGTAGTTCTGAGTGAACGTACTTTAATCAAAACTATAAATAAATTTCATTAAAGTTTACACACACAAACATATGTATGCATATATGCATATGTATATGCATATAAATATGTAAATACTTATGTACATATGTATATGTATGTATATCATTTGCATGTAATAAGTAATTCATATCGCAATATGCTTTCCTCTGTAAACTTTAGACATTGAGCATGCGTGTATGTACATATGTATGTATGTGTGTGAATTCTGCTTACGGAAGCCATTTGAATACGAACTGTGGAAATATAAATGCGTTTTAAAAACTAATGTCTAATGAAGTTTTGTGATTTACCAGTGCTTATACTATAAGTTTTTGCAACTAAAGTGATAAAATTTATGGAAAATATTGAAATTTAGTTGAATTGTTTAATAAATGCAATACGAGTATGTATAATCAGTTAGAAAATTTAGTAGGAATAATTAGTAATCGGATTGAGTGCCTGATGTAGAATATGCCGCATCACGGACACTAACTTTTTTCTTTTTCAAATTCAGTTGAATCTATTAGACTATTAGAGAATTATGAGATATGTATGTGCTTACATACAATGTATTTACTATTTTACTATGAGGACTTACATATATTAATCTTATTTTTAGAAATACTTTTGTAGAATACTTTGTATTCTATCGTGCATAAAACTGTAGGTGAAAAGGCTTACAGGGTTGGAATAGGTTTAAAATAAAATGAAGTAAAAATATTTTACAAAAATATATGTAATTAAATGCTTTATGAGCTATTAAAAATGTATATATGTATACGGGGTTTTCCAAAAAGATTGATATGATTTATTTTCAAACAAGGAGGAAGGAAATTTATATTTTTGTTATTAGTATGCACGTTCATCGATTACACTTCAAAAGCTGAATATAGAGAGTCTAGTTTATAGCTAAAGACCATTGACGTTAAATGAACCCACAATAAGCAGTCTAATGGTGTGAAATCACAACTTCTTCGAGGCCATTCAATGTCACTTATTCTTCAAATAATCGAATCTCCAACCTTTTCACGCAATAATTCGGTTGTTGCACGTGCTGTGTGGCATGTAGCCCCGTCTTATTGTAATGAGACGTTTTCAAAATCAACTTCATACAATTGTTGTAATAAAAAGTATGTCATCATCGATCTACGCCGCTCGCCATTGACAGTAACGATGTCACCAGCTTCATTTCGTAAGAAGTACGGGCCGATGATTCTAACGGACCAAAAACCCACCCAACTGTCAATTTAGGTAAATGTAATGGTTGTTCATGAATAATTTTAGGATTTAGGATTAAAAAAAATCGTTATCGTTTGCAAGTTGTTTTCAAGGCAAAATCAGCAAATCACGACGTTTACGGGGATCCAATGGCTTCAGATCTTGAGTGAGAACAATTTTTTATGGATGATAGTCCAAATCCTCTCAAAAACCACAAAATTACTGTTTGAGATAGTCCCATTTTCTAACTGCTTGGAATCAACAAATTGCCAAGTTTAGACAGGTCCGTCTCCACCTGATATTTCCAACGGAATGGCGGTCTTCTTCTTTTTCTGCTTCCCCCGTCGGGTATTGTCTATTAATTCCCTGAACTATGTCAATGTTGTCGTATATCTCGTTCAGCTCATCGTTCTATCGACTACGGTTTTCGCCGTTGCCAATGCACAAAGGGCCAAATCAGGTGGCAACGCCATACTTTATTATTTTAAAAGCTATGTCTAATCATATTTCCATACATGATATCATTATATTATAGTGCTTTTCGACCCTTCTTAGTAACTTTCAATAACTCCTGTTCCTCCTTTTTCCCTCCTTTCAGGTCTACATATACATTTGTATAACGCTATTGACGTTAATCGTCATCGGCTGGTATATATTCTATAAGCGTTGGCAGCGCAATAAGGAGCGGCAACTCATGTTGCAAGCACAAATACGAGGCTCCTCCACAGGCGCCGCCGGCGATATGACGGGTTTGCGTTTCCGCAAGCGCGACAAAATGCTTTTCTATGGCCGACGCATGTTGCGCAAGGTGAAAAACGTGTCCGGCCAAGTGTACGGCGGTCAGGGTCGCAAACGGAAGGCGGTGATGCGCTTCGCCAAACGCATACTTCAGCTGCGGCGTGAGAATATACCAACACTATTGAATACCGTAGAGCCGCCGGCTGAATATCTGCAGGAGACCACCGAGGGCGGCGAACGAGTGCCGCCCGATGCGCTCTACATGCTGCAAAGTATACGCATATTCGGACACTTCGAGAAGCCGATTTTCCTAAAGCTTTGCAAGCACACCGAGGTGCTGACGCTGGAGCCGGGCGATTTCCTCTTCAAAATCACCGACTCTGATGACAGCGTATTCATTGTGCAATCGGGTTTGGTGCATGTTTTCATTTCGAACGTCGACGGCAGCACGCTGTCGCTAAAGACGGTGAAGAAAGGCGAATCGGTGACGTCGCTGCTGAGCTTCATTGATGTCCTGTCCGGCAATCCGAGTTTCTACAAAACAGTCACCGCCAAGGCGATGGAGAAATCCGTCGTGATACGACTACCAATGCAGGTAAGTGTACTCGTTGAACGAATGTCTTTCGTGTGAATACATAAAGCATTTGATTTTGTAGGCTTTCGAGGAGGTCTTCAACGAGAATCCCGACATCATGATACGTGTCATACAGGTGATTATGGTGCGTTTGCAGCGTGTGCTCTTCACGGCTCTGCGCACTTATCTAGGCCTCAATTCGGAGTTGGTTCAAAGCCACATGCGCATAAAGAAAAGTGCCGGCGCCTCTATTTTAAAGACATCGCCGCTCCATCGGCGCTCCACACATCCAGATTCTGTACAGCATTCGCTGTCGGATTTCATGCCACCGCCAGACATGCTGGTGGACTTGGCGCACGACACCGAGCGACATATGGGCATACAGGCAGCTTTACCGAATTCACAGCCAGCCGGCAATGGCTCTGCGAGTGGTGGTGGTGCTGCTGGAGGTGGTGGCGGTGGTCAACATACGTTAGCCAATTCGCGCGCGAACAGCATTGGCAACTTAGTGACGCGTCGCTATTCGCTCATACACGCCGAAGCGCTGGCGAATGCCGCCGCTGCGGAATTGGCCAGTCTACGCGGCTATGCCTTAGACAGTTTCTTGCGCGAACTTGGCTTGCCAGAAGAGGATCGCGCTTTCATCGATCCATACGTGGAGTTAAGCGAAGTGGAGCCAAATGTAGCGCTAATCAACGAGGGTAATGTGGATGTAAGTAGTTAAGGCGTAGCTGTCATACTCTTCACCTATACGTACATACCTTTTATTGATATCTCTTGAAGGACATCTGCATCTGGATTGTGCTCACCGGCGCTTTGAATGTGTACCAGAGCAACGTAGACGTCACACGCACCGTGCAAAAGGAATGCGCGGATGTCTTTATTTACACTGTGCATCCAGGTGAGATAGTCGGTGGGCTGGCGGTGCTCACAGGCGAGGCAAGCACTTACACCATAAAAGCAAAGCATGTAACCCGGCTCGCCTTTATACGTCGACCAGGCGTTTATGCGTAAGTAAACTGAATTCTTGAAGCATTCTAACGGAACTGAATTTTGCTGCTTCGTCTTCTGTAGCATAATGCGCGAGCGTCCCCGCATCGTGCTCGATCTCGGCAATTGCGAAGTGCGTCGTCTTTCGCCGCTAGTGCGTCAATGCGATTACGCGCTCGATTGGGTTTTCCTAGAGTCCGGACGTGCCGTCTACCGACAGGAGGAGAACAGTGACAGTACTTATATTGTGCTCAGCGGGCGCATGCGTTCTGTGATAACGCAAGCAAGCGGTAAAAAAGAGATCATCGGCGAGTATGGCAAAGGCGATCTTGTGGGACTCGTGGAGATGATAACGGAGACTTGCCGCACGACCACTGTGATGGCTGTGCGCGATTCAGAACTTGCCAAATTACCTGAGGGACTCTTCAATGCCATCAAACTGCGTTACCCGATTGTTGTAACGAAGCTCATAAGTCTGCTAAGTCATCGTATTTTGGGCACAATGCAGACACGTCATGGCAGCACGGCAGCGCCTTTGGAGGCGAATCCGGTCACACATAAATACTCTACCGTCGCGCTGGTACCGGTAAGCGACGATGTACCCCTGACCGCGTTCACCTATGAGCTTTATCATTCACTCTGTGCTATTGGTTAGTTACCAAATATCTTAAATTATAATCACACCTTTCTATTTCTCAATTTGTACGTCTCTATTAAAGGACCGACACTGCGTTTAACATCCGAGGTCGTGCGTAAGCAACTCGGCATGCACATCTTCGAGCCAAGTAACGAATACCGCATGACCTCTTGGCTGGCGCAGCAGGAAGATCGCAACACAATCACCCTGTACCAATGTGACTCGTCATTGAGCGCATGGACGCAGCGTTGCATGCGACAAGCTGATGTTGTACTTATTGTCGGTCTCGGCGATCATGCGCCTACGGTCGGTAAATTCGAACGCGAAATCGATCGTCTGGCGATGCGCACACAAAAGGAGCTCGTCTTGCTCTATCACGAGTCTAGCAGTTCGAAGCCGAAAAACACGCTGCAATGGTTAAATGTGCGTCCATGGGTCACCAAGCATCATCACCTGCAGTGTCCGAAGCGCATGTTCACGCGCAAGAGTCAATATCGCATTGTAAGTGCAGATGTTTGTATTATATTTGAAGCGAGTTAAATTTTATTTTATTTTCTATTTCATCCATATAGAACGATCTGTATAGCCGCGTGCTAATGTCCGAGCCGAACATGCATTCGGACTGTTCACGCCTGGCGCGTTGGCTAACGGGCAACTCCATCGGTTTGGTGTTGGGCGGTGGCGGTGCGCGTGGCGCCGCACACATTGGCATGCTGAAGGCCATACAAGAGGCGGGCATACCCATAGATATGGTGGGCGGTGTCAGCATCGGTGCGCTAATGGGTGCACTTTGGTGCTCGGATCGCAGCGTGACCACCGTTACGCAGAAAGCGCGAGAATGGTCAAAGGTGCGTTTGTGTTTGTGATAATAATTTCAACAGTTTTATTTTATATTTTTAACCGTTGCTTGCAGAAAATGACAAAATGGTTCTTGCAACTGCTCGATCTCACTTATCCCATTACATCGATGTTCTCCGGTCGCGAATTCAATAAAACCATACGCGACACATTCGGCGACGTCGCCATTGAGGATTTATGGATACCGTATTTCACGCTAACGACTGATATAACCGCAAGCTGCCATCGCATACATACAAACGGTAAGTAGCCGCCTCGTCACACACTCTTTCATATATAAATGCGCAGCACTCCTAACCCTTCTACCGGCATCTAACGGTTAACGTTTTTATTGTACATTAGTTACAACGAAGTTTTAGTGGTGTCTAACTTCCACTTTATGAATACAAGAATTGGGTAAACACACACTATTTTTTCATCATCTCATTCCTTCATTCTCGCAATTCTCATGAAAATTGTATTTTCTTTTTCATTTTCGTTGGCAATGTCTTCAAAGTATTGGCAACAACAACATTACACATGCTGATGTTTTTCTACATATTCTGAGGTTTTTACATGCATATTTTTAATCTGCATAATTTTAGTGTTTTCTAGGTAATTTTGATATGTCAAAGTGATTTTAGTTTATATACTATTTTTTATATCATTTTGCATTTAACAATGCTTAAAGGGTCTATGGCCCCTGTAAAAAAAAAAACTTTTTTTCGCTTAAACTAGGCTTTATAGTCATAAAAATACGTTTCAAAATGATTTGTAGCGTGGAATTTTCTAAAACGTATTTTTTCAAACGACTTCAAGCGTATATGTATATTCTTATGACGAGGAATTTTATTGTCTCGGCGCGATGCGCTTAAAAAGAACGATTTATTATAGTCAACAAAATTAACCGAAAATAGTAATTTTTCATCAGCTTGAGGTTCAAATTTGATAAGCGTTTCATTAGTTCTGTGAATAAATGTTTATACATTGTGACAAAAAAGCACCCGGAAATTGTAATTAAATTTCCGTGGTAAATGATATTTCCAAAAAATGTATTTTGCCAAGTTGGTAGGACTGTCCTTTATTACTATGCCAAATATGAGCGCGAGTAGTGCTTTGCGACTTTTAGAATGGATAAGAATATCGAACAAAGAATTTGTCTGAAATTTTATATTTATAACCAAATTTCGTATGCGGAATCGTGGCGAATGTTCGAAAAGCTTGCGGTGATTTAGTTGTATCAAAAACACAAGCCTACGAATTGTTCAAAGCCTTCAAAGACGGTCGAGAGATTGTTGAAGACATGTCTCGGTCTGGATGACCTTCGTTCTTTTCAACTGCTGAAAATATTTAAAGAGTGTAGGATATGGTGCTTGAAAATCGTCAGGCAAATGTCAGAGAGATTGCAAGAGAGCTGTCTCGCGAGTCCTTCTGAATGATTTTGGTAGATATTTTGAGTAAAGCTACATTTTTTTTTCAAAAATAGTAAAAATTTAAGCCAAAAATGCCATGAATACCATCGATCAACCATGATCAACCATCGTTTTCGCCAGATTTGGCTCCACGTGATTTTTTTTCTTCTATTCAAACTCAAATTGCCGCTCCGTGGAACCCGTTTTCAGCCGATCGAAGAGATAAAACAAAATTCGCAGAAGAAGGTGGAGGCCATCCCAAAAAGTGCTTATGAAAAGTGTTTTGAAGACTGGAAAAATCGTTGGCATAAGTGTACTACATCTGGTGGAAATTATTTTGAAGACGACAAAATTAATATTGATGAATAATTAAAGATTTGGAGGGTTATTTACAATTTCCGGGTACTTTTTTGTCACAATGTTTAACGAAAAAAATGCAATGACCATACCTAAATAAAACGTCAATTATTTGTGACTATCATAAAAACATCGTATCCCAAAATTGTTGGGAAGATATTTACAGTTACATTTATGATAATATTCGATACCAATCGACCACTTTAAAAATAGAATTACGAATTTGACACCGCCCACTTTTATGTGAAATCCCATATCTTACAATCTACTCGATCTATTTGAATGAACTTTTCGCTTGATAAATAATTTATATTAATATTATTTAATATTCGTGATATGTATTTTAATAAAATTGGGAGAGTCTTTTACATAAAATAATGAGATACGGTGATCTGTGTGTATGCCAATGTAATTTAAATTGTATTTTTTTTTGTTCGAAAAATAATTTTTGAGGTTATATCACGTGTGAAAACATAAAATTTTCATATATTCTGGGGTTACATGGGTTTTCTCGGGTAAAAAACAGCATTTTTTCAACAATTATTTTCTCATATAAAAAATGAAATATTTTAACAGAATTGTTTATATTTACAAACATAACAAAGAAATTCAGAAATTTTTGGGGAAAAAATTAAATCACAATTTTTCATTTTTTCTTAATTTCTGTAGAAGTGTATTAAAACTTTTAAATACTCAAGTTAGTTAACACATTGAAAGCCTTCAATTTATCACACGTACATACACATATATAAACATTCATACACAATTCTTTACACTTACAACAACATCGACGTATTATACTTCATCCAATGTCCTCGTTTATAAAACATTCTCTCAAATGAAAATCAATTTTTAACGACCCACCCAATTTGCCCGTAAAATTTTGCGCACATATGTACATACTATACATCAATCATTACCGTTATCGCCAATCTTAAAACAGGATCTCTATGGCGTTATATACGTTCATCCATGTCGCTCAGCGGTTATATGCCGCCGCTGTGCGATCCCAAAGACGGACATCTCTTGCTGGACGGCGGTTATGTTAACAATTTGCCAGGTAAATAGCGAATGAAAAGCAACAACAACACGACTACGTGAAAAGTGTGTGTATGTGTATGAAATTGCATTTGTATTTGGTTTAAAGAATGCACCAGTTACCAATGAAAGAGTTAATGCAGAGCGGAAGTCGGCAAGGCTTAGCTTACAGAGCGTGGCTTACAAGCCTACTTTGTTGTTGTGCTCAAAGCAAATAAGTACTAATATATGAAGTGTTCACTCTTTCCGACTTGGACAGAATTTTCCTGTTATGTCTGCACTTGTGTGCGTTCGTTGGGGCTACACAGCATATGCTCTCAGCCTGCCTAATCTCTCCCCGTTGGTGTAGTGGTAGCAATAAGTGAATTCCGCTTGCAACGTTTGTTCTTGTGTTACTGTTCTTTTCTTTTTGTTTTATTTGTGTGCATGCTTTAGTCATCAGCAGACCGAAAATGTAAGCGATCAACAAGTAAGTACTGTATTTACTCGATATATCGCCCTTAAACTATTTATTCTACACACTAAGCATTGGCGTTATGTACAACTGCAGCGCCGCCATCTAATTTTCGTTTTATCTGATCGGAATTTAGTCTGTTCTTTCGTCTTAAATTCACATACTTTGGTTATCTTTGTTTGTGGTTTTACGTAAAAGTTGTAAAAAGCTCAGAATGTGTTTTAGCCAGAATTTTCGCATATTATTTTTATCATATTTCATGCGTCATAAAGGTGAAACGTGGCAACACTTTACACAACACACACCCTAAAGTTTTTCTAACAAATACTCACATATGTACATTTTTGCAAATCACCTAAAATTTATTTCAGTATTTACTCTAACAATAATTTGGCAAGTGAAGTTGATAAAGTGAGGTGAGAAAAAATTATGTTTTTGTAGAAAAGAATAATTTAAAAAAAATATTTTGTAATTAATTTTGAATTTCAGTCAGCTTATACAAAAATAACGGTATTTAATTTGCTGAAATATTTTAAGCTTCAATTATGTCTAGTCAAAATTATACTTTTTTGGGAAAATTTAGCAAAGAACTTGTTAAAAACAAAAATAAAAATAATTAAAATAAATATAATTTTTAATATTTTTGTGTTTTCATAAAAAGCAAAAAATTTAATAAATATTATGTGAATAATATAACACATAAAAAATATATTTTTGTTTATAAATTTTAAATAGACTTAAAAATTTTTAATTTAAAAAAATTTAATATAATTAAAAAATTTTGATAGTTTTTTTTAATAAAAATCCAAATAAATCTGAAAATGTTTAATAAAAAATATTTTGTTAATAAAAGTTCAAATAAACTTAAATATTCTTAATAAAAAAATACTTTTTGCATAAATTAAAAAAAAAAAATAAAAAATATTTTCTTAATAAAAGTTTATATAAATTTAAATATTTAAATAGATTTAAAAAATTTTTTATTAATTAAAAAATTTGAAATAAATTTAAAAACTTTTAATAAAAAAATATTTTTTTTAATAAAGATTCAAATAAATTTTAAAAAATTTTAATAAAAAATAGTGTCTTAATAAAAGTTTAAATAAATTTAAATATTTGTAATAAAAAAATTTACATTTTTTGTAATAAAAAATATGTATTTAAAATATGCTTGAATTTTGCAAAAATTTGTTTTTCAAAAAAAATATATACATACATACATATATAATATAAAATATTATAAAATTAAATAAATGAAATATATTAATACATAATTAGTTTTTGAAACCACATTTTTTAACTGGCAAAATAATTTAAATTTGTTTGATAATTGTTTTTTAAAAAAAAATTATAAAGACGATTTTTTTCTAACGCCAGCAATTTTGATTTTTGTGTTAAAAGTTATATATAAAATGTAAGTAGAATTATAAAGTTTAGCTCAATATAAAGAATTAGGTAATGCTAAAAATTAAGTAATAAATCCTTAATGTCTCTAACTTCTATCTAAATGATATCAAAATATTTAATGCAAATAAAAATTTTTTGCATAAAATATTTCATAAAAGATATAAAATATTCAAAAATTTTTTTTCTTCAAAAAGTATGTATTCAAATTATTATTTTTTTTTAATATTCAAATTATTTTTTTAAATATTCAATTTTGTTTTTTCAAAAATAATTAATTTTTTTTTTCAAAAAATATTCAAATTCTTTTTTTTAATATTCAATTTTTTTTTTCTAAAACTATTCAAATTTTATTTCAAAAATATTAAATTTTTTTTTAATATTCAATTTTGGCTTTTCAAAAAGTTTTCAATTTTTTTTTTCCAAAAAATCAAGTATTAAATTTTTTTTAAATTTTTTTAACAAAATATTACCACCTTGTTTGAAAACAACTGATATGCGAAAAAAAAATTGAAATAACATTAAATGAAAATTGTATAAAATTGATTTTTGAATTTAAAAATATGTTATACATATAACAAATTTGAGCAAAAAATTTAATTTTTTAACAAACTCTTAAGCGAATATTCACAAAACAACACCTCACAACTACACAACTCTTGCCCACCACTGTACTTTCAAAGCATACTCCTAGCGCAGCCCGCGTACCACCCACACAACTGCGTGTTATTTCAAGCGTGAAACATTTATTGATGTAAACCTTTTTTCTTTATATTCTTTTTTCCATATATTTTAATTGCAAACATTTGTGTTGAACAAATCAAAAAATTCAAAAAAAAAAAATGCAAACAAAATGGCATGCCATGTGTGTGTGTGTGTGCGTAATGTTACCAAACTTGCACGCATCTTGGTCACACCCCCACCACAATCGGCCGCCCAACTGTACAGGATGTCTGTGGCGTTATGCCCGCGCAAGCATGTCCATAGCCGGCGTTTTTCCACCATTTTGCGATTACAGAGACGGCCATTTGCTACTCGACGGTTGTTACACCAACAATGTGCCAGGTAATGAACCACAACTAAACCACAACTCTGTAATTTTAGTTTAGTACTATTGCTACCACAACACTAGTAGTTCGCTCCTACCACCTTACTCTGCCTCCTCTCTTCCCCTCTGTCTATCACTTGTGTACTAGCCAGCGCAAAGCACTCAGCACTCAGCAATTTAGCAAAATTTGGCGTTTATAGTTGTGAATGTGTTCGGTTCTTTGTATGGTAGTAGTGATCTATGACCCAATGTCAACTCGCATTTGTCAGCCTCAAATTTTTTTTTGATTTATTTTAGTTTTTGCATGCATTTAATGTATTTTTTCATACTTTTTAATTGTTTTAGTAATTGTAGTTCGACGCAGCTGCTGATTTGTGTGCTCTTTGCTCGCATTGCCTTCATCCATGCGCATACATAGTGAGCTATGAATGTGTGTGTAGCTTCAATAGGCGTTAAAAATAAATTAAATATCAAAAAATTTATAATTTCAATGAAAAAAGCGTTTCGAATACAGTTTCCCCTCTGCATTTTCTCCAGTAATCATTAAATTGGTTTTGCAATTGGACACTTTGTTTTCGTATGAATGAATGAGTTTTTGTGTAGTTCAATTTTTGAAATGTTTCTATATACCCACGTTTGTGTCCAACTTCTAATCGTCTTCTATGTGTTGTATAGCCGACGTGATGCACAATTTGGGCGCCGCTCATATAATTGCCATCGATGTGGGCTCCCAGGACGACATGGATTTGACGAATTATGGTGATGACTTGTCCGGCTGGTGGCTGTTGTACAAAAAATGGAACCCCTTCACAACGCCGGTGAAGGTGCCCGACCTGCCTGATATACAGTCTCGCTTGGCATACGTGTCGTGTGTGCGTCAATTAGAGGTGAGTATTAAAATTTTTCTCTAAAAAGTTGTAATATTAAAAGTATCTTTCATTCATCGTATTTTTAGTTTGAATTTAAACGGGTTAAAGCGTGTTTGAGTTTTTTCCCAACAGATGGCAACCCTTTTCAAATACATTTTATTCTAAAACTATTCAATTTGATTGCCTTATTGTTGTGTTGCTTTATCTTGTGCCATTTTTTAATTTTTAAAATTTTCAAACAGGTGGCAACTCTTTTTAAAAATTAATCAATAATGTGCTTTCCTTGTAAAATTAAAGTTTTAATATTAAAAGTATCTTTCATTCGTTATATCCTTAGTTTGAATCTAAAAGGTTTAAAGCTTGTTTGAATATTTTTTAACAGATGGCAATCCTTTTTAAAAACATTTTATTCTTAAAACTATTAAATTTATAGCCTTACTGTTGTGTTGCTTTATCTTTTGCATTTTTTATTGCTTAAAATTTTCATGCAGATGGCAACTCCTTTGAAAAATTAATTAATAATTTGTCATCCTTAAACTTGTTAATTTTTGTATCAATATTTTCAATAATTTTTCGTAAAAATCTTCAGTCTATCTTATATATTTTTCAAACGAGTGGCAACTGTATTGGCAATATCCCCCAGTTAAATCATTCTTGAACCTGTTATTTTGATATCAATATTATGATATTGTATATTTTTAATTAATTTGAAATTTTCGAAAAGCTGGCAACTCCTTTTAAAAATTAAACAGTAATGTGTCTTCCTGCTTATTTTTGTGTAATATTTGCAATAAATTTTTATAAAAATCTTCGATTTATCTTATAAATTTTTCAAACAAGTGGCAACTCTCTTGGCAATTTTGACCATTTTTTTTTCATCAATCAAAAAAAAAATTCTGCTGGACGTAATATTTACATTTTTTTAAATTTATTTGAAAAAGCCCTGTTAGAAGATTTTTTTATAAAACCGGTAACGGTAAAAAAATTCCAAACTCCTACCTACTTAATGCCCCTTATGAGCTCCATTATATAGAATCTCTTCAATAACCACACACTCGCTACTTTCAGGAAGTGAAAAACTCCGAATACTGCGAGTATATTCGTCCACCCATCGACAAGTACAAAACGCTCGCTTTCGGCAGTTTCGATGAGATACGCGATGTTGGTTATGTTTTCGGCAAGAACTACTTCGATGCCATGGCCAAAGCCGGACGTTTGGGACGCTTCAATCAGTGGTTCAATAAAGAGCCTTTAAAGAAGGAGAATCCCGGCACCTTAAGCGATTACACCTTCATCGATTTGGCGCACATCGTCTGCAAATTACCCGAGACCTACATTAGCAACGAACATTTGCATCAGAGTTATCTGTTTAGCGAAGATGAAGACTATGATGGCTACATTTCCGAACCCTCGACCTACAAGCGGGTAAGTGGAACAACAACAACACATCTTGTAAATTATTTTTAATAAAATGCTAACTCATTACAGATAAAAATCAAGCGCACAGGCACTTCGCTGTCACTCTCCGAAAACGAAATGGACTCGGATATAGAGGTCGACCTCTCGCTGGCTATACGCCAACACCACGCGCATCGTTCGCGCAGCACACCGCACACGCCCGCCTCCGAGTCACACACCGGCGATCAGGTGGACAGCACTGGCGCCGGCAGCTTGGTGCGCTTCGGCAGTAGCGTTGTCTTCAAGGATAACGGCATCGCAGCTGTCGGCTCGCAAATTAGCATACGCAGCAGTGGGGGCAGTACTGATTTCATAACACCCTACGATGCGCTCAACATAGACGCTGTAGTCGATGAGCTACCCTTAGATCCGGTTGTGTCGGTAAAGAAAGAGGAGCTCATAGTCGAATCATCACATGAAGCGACAACAACGACGCCTGTTAAAAGCACAGAAACGCAAGTCAAAGAAGAGGATCTGCGTACGCCGACGCCAAGCAATGCCAATGCGAATGAGCCCGCCTACGACGCAGATGCGGTGACGGCAAATGCCGAATATGCCGCCTTGTTGCAAAGCTCCAACGATGCGCCGGCAACACCGACAAATACTTTAACCCCCAACTCAGCGGCGACATAATGACCCACGACTGCGTACATATTAGTTTATAAGTAAATAGTTAAGGCATAGAGTGTGTATGTATGTGTCTCATGAGGGAATGCGTTAGAAATACAATAAAAGAAAGCGAGAACGCGTGTACATTTATATTTTGTAGCCATAAATAAATTTAAAGAAGGGAAAACGTTGAGGGGTTAGAAAAAGTATACACTAAGGGAAAAACATTACACCGTAGAAGCATACACTGTGAAAAAATTATCTAATTTTATTTTATTTTATAAATCACTACTAATTATAACACTTCTAAGTTGAATTGAATTACTGCAACTAATTTGAATATGCCCTTTTAGAGACACGAAAAGTTTATACTTGGTTTTCATGACTAATATAGAAAAAACATAGTTATAACTTTTTAGCAAGACTTTAATATGTTGAATTCACTCATTAAATAAATAATTTAACAAAATAGTCTCCTTTTTCTCACACACTTGCCGATTACAACTGATCTAGTATAAGTTATAGTAAAGAAAGTCTACGGAAATCCTCTTTGAAAGTTTTAAAACTGAAGACTTGAACAATATACCTGCTTTAGCAATATCGAATTACTGAATATAAGCATATTTAACGAAGATTTTTTAACTGCTCTTACTTTTTTGAAATCAATAAAAAATAAGTCGAATTATCAGGAACTCATTCTCCGATATTAAAGTTTTTGAAACCAGAAAAATAATATTAATTATATAAATGCTAGAAACTTGAACGATATTCTCATTTTAGATTTTATAAAAGTAGTTATTCTAGCCTTCTTCTTGTGGAAAAGTAATTTGTAATCATTTGCTTTTATTTGAGTAATCACAAGTAATTACAAAGCTAGTAATGTTTAATGCACAATACACATGTAATCACTGGAAAGCAGCAATGAAAGATTATTTTTCTAAAAAGTCTCCTAATTGTAGTACTTTTTATGCAATGAATTTGCCCGGAATAAAAGTAAATGTAAAATCTAATCGTTGTTTTCATTTTCGGTTATTTTATTTACTGCAATGATTTTCAGATTTTTGAAATGTAAATAAACAATGAGAATATATTTATACAGAGTGAACCCAATGTTCAGAAAGTAAAATAAGGTGCACTTCTATTCGCAAAATAAGTGGATCGCTGCAACGGAATATTTTCGGCTTTTACGCAAGCAGCATTTTCTGAAGTATTTATGAACTGTTTTTGTAGTTGTAACAACCTCAACTTTTGACACATGTTACTCTTTAGTCCTCAATAAAAATATTAGATATCCGCAGAAGGTTGAGATATCGGAGTAGCAGCAAATTTATCTCCCTGACGAGCGAAACGAAGTAATATCGGAAACACTGCGAAAAGGCCTTATATTAATAATTATAAAACCAACAGTGACTTCCAATAGACGTCTATCACTCATCAGGCGCATAAATTTCCCCCACCTACTCAAGTTGACGATTTGATAGCAAGCTTTGAGCACAGCACCCGTCGGTGGGTACTTAAGGTCTGTAGAAAATATCGTGACATTTCGCTCTATTCGAAAGCAACTCTCTGTAAAAGTCAATATCACTGTTACAGCAGCTTATTGCGCAACTTTCTTTTTCATCAACTGCCAGCGCTGCCATTTTTTCATCTATATTTTCATCCAATTCACAATTCATCACATTTTCGCCAGCTTCCTTCTGGTGCTCAGCACCGTCGACCTCCAGCGCACTCTCATCCATCGTAACTTCACTATCCTCCGAGTCTACTGCCACCGCAATATTCGCATTGAACGGACATGTTTCGTTGGTGCAAGGTTCATCGATATTTTCCTGGTCAAACACTTCTTCCAAACAAGCATACTCATCAAAATCTTCTGGCTTATCGTAAAGTGTCATTTGCCTGCCAATAATCTGCAAATACTCGATGTCTGGGAAAAATGGTAGCACGCGTCGAATATCTTTGACTTTGGCGGCAATATTTTCCTGTACTGCTCTCGAGGTTACCCAACCGGATCGGCGCACACAGCAATTCTCACCGATTAGTTCGCATTTTACACCCGCTGGCAGACCAGAAACTTCAAAATATCTCTGCTTAGCAGGTTGTGTAGAAATCAGTTCCATTGTAGAACATCCATCTGGAGAATACTCCGTGAAGGCAGCCTTCTTTTGATGAACTCGCGGGTTTATACTCTCCGCATGCGCCAATAGTCGCTGCGTCATCGATTTGTCGCGTCCATCAACAGTGACGCTGCGATTGAAGAGCAGCTCGCAGTATGCTTTGCCGGTACGTTGCACGAGTCGATCGGCTATGTTGTTGCGCAATTGCAATTCGCGTTGCCATGTCTGCAGGCGACGATCACTGCCGGCTGCCAAATTTTCATCAAAACAGCACAGGCAATCAATACTGTCTCCCCCGGCGGCCAATGTGACACATCGTGGTCGCTTGTGTCGACAACTTCTGGTCCTTTTCGGTTTATTCAGCACTTTTCTAAGAAAGGCGAGGTTTGACGGTATTTCTCCGCAACGACAACATGGTTGTAGTTCACTGCATCTAGAACAGGGTCCACCATTCATTGTGCGAAATTTCTCTTGTTCACTTTTAATTTACATTGGCGTTTTTGGTGGAGTTTTAGTTTGAGTCAACGGAAATTTTGTAGCAAAATTAGAAAAAAAATAAATTAATTTTTTTTATCTGACATTACTGGGAATTGACTTTGTTTTAGTAAAAGTTAGTTGAAGAAGTCACAATAGACTTCTTCAATGTATTGCTGGATGGAAAAAATAATGCGAGCTGCAGAGCTAAATATAGAAGGTACAATCTTCTAAAAGAATGTACAGCTCCTGGCCTACGCCAGGTCTCAACAACTGCACAATTATTTCCAGACTGGAGCATATGGAATTGGTTGTGAACGAGAACCAGACGAAATAAAATTTGGATGATGGAATCATATGTGGAAGTTCACGGAAGTGAGGAAAGCTCTCTAAACGCCATTCCCATACATATGGCTCAAGCAGCTCACGACTTTTAGTCTTAGACCAAATATCCTCTGGGTAGCCAAAGGACATCCGTTTGAAGGCGAACCATCCCTCCCCAAGGTTGTGTGCTGGATTTGGGACCCACCACATTAAAAACGCCTTCAATGAAAAAGAAACAACAGCCTCGGATGAGATACCTCCTTTTTGATGACGACCATGGCCAACGCATTATGAATTACGATTTAATGTTCGGTAACTTAATTGGGAAGGTGCAGCTTCCCAGCTGGTTGATGTTCTCGTAAACAAGGACAGAGACGAGTAGTTCCTTGTGACATTTATTACAGTGGCCATACGATGGACCGCAAATTCGGTGTAGGATTCGTGGAGTGTGAGAGACTCCGTCGGCATTTACCTTGGTGGATGGATCAAAGCGAAGTTCTTCAACATCTCGCTGATTTGCGTCCAAGCCCCGACGGAAGAGAAGGACGATGTGACCGAAGATGTTTTCTATGAGCGCACCTATGAGAGCTGCCTCCGCCACGATTTCAAAATCGTGCTTGGCGACTTTAACGTCAGGGTGGGCACAGAAGGTATCTTTGGTACAACGGTGGATAAATTCAGCGTGAATACGAAGATCTTGGCAAGCTGGCCGATAGCCAAAAGATGTGGCGACCAACAGAAGGTTTCAACACACATACATGACAGTTCAGTGAAGACCTAGGTGCATCTTCAGATAGTCACTCTACCACACTACCCTAGATAGTTTGTAATTGGACTCTCACATGTCTACTTTCAAATACAAAATTGACTTTTTTCCATTTTTCTCCGTTTTTTAAGAAAAGTTCGTGATGTAAAATTTGTTTGTGTTTATTAACACATTTGCATTTTCAATTTTGATTACATATGTATTGTATTTATCACATTATTTAACGTCAAAACCATGTTTGGTGTAAATATATATTACCCCAAATATTATATAATTAAATCAATATGTTAAAATGTAAACGATCAGTTCAATACCATAGATAAATAGTATAATCTTTCCACACAAGAAATATCTTCAATCTCGAATAACGGCATCAGTACGAACAAAAACAACCAGCCGCCACAGTGACGGTCTTGAATTTCCACTCTTGTCGCAATTCATCAGGTAACCAAGCCAACGCCGGATCGTTTTGTGTCGGTTCCAATAAGGAACGTGGTGTGAGTACTTTGACTTTGTACTCCAGTGGTTTGCAGTAGGAACCGCGCCAACACTTCTGCGGATATTGGTTAGGTGCTTGGCTGTTTTGACAAACTGCGTTCATGAGATAACGTGGATAGTGCTGTTGACCCAAGTCCAAGAGATCGATCTGAAAAAGATTGTAGCAGTAATGAATCTAGGTTGAGTGGTTACGTAAACAAACTTGTTTTTCAAATGGTACTGCCAGTTCAGTAAGTAAAGATAAAGTCAATCAAGGAGGCTAATCGTTATAGCTTATAGGAAAATATTAAAAAAAAATCTCTCTGAACTCGTTTAACCCAGATTCGATTCGAATGGATGAAATATAACAAGTTAAGGTAAAATATTATATAAGATAGTCTTGACGGACGTAGTATAATTTCCTTTCTAATATTGTAATAAACTGGCCTATACCATTCATTTTAAATTTCTCTAGTTCGAAAGCCCAAAAAGTTCCCCTTTTGACATTCTACATATCTTTACAACGAACTTCTGACATCAACCTTACCTTAACTTTACAATCACAGCCAATTACCGGAGCAGTGCCGGCCCTTTTAGCGTCTATTTTGCTCGTGTCAATCAGCAAATCTTGATAAAAGTCTGCAAAGTGAGAAACAGGCAAAGCGCGAGGAAACTTGTTACCAGTTAAAGAGGACTTGTCCTTGCTAAGCGTACGCTCATTGCTCTGACCATCAGGCGGTGTCTGCAACTGGTTTTGGCCGAAGATTTCGATTGGTAAATCGTCTTTGGGTGGCTCGGATCTAAAAAGTAACAAACAACGTTCTCAAGTGAGAAACCATCTGGGTTTTCCTGCTTAAAAGATACAGCTTCACTTTTAAATATTTTCTTTTTGTACCTCTTGCATTCGAACCCTTTGCTCGGCTGCAAATCGAAATCTACATTATCTTTTGATTTCGTCCAACCTTCAAAGGAGCTCAAGCATCCATAAGCTGCGTAAAGATGTTGCAACAGATCTTTTCTACCAACTTCACCGCGTCTCTGTACACCTTTAGCGCTATCATTGTCGCGTAACTCCGAAAATATTGCATCCTCAACCGGGTTCTGAAACTCATCGATTGAGGTCTTTGGTATCGCGGGCGTTACTTCGGACCCAATGAAGTCGAGAACGGGTTTGAATAGAAAATTATCCAAACGATGGCCAACAATATTACCAAGACACAACGATAACAATAATAACGCGATCTGGTAAATGTGTAAAGAAATTTAATTATTACGCTTGGCACCGTTTTGACTTGTCGCAAAGAAGAACTAACCATTTTTGGAAGAAATCTTGTTTTTAAGCACTTATTTGTTAACCAATTTAGAAACTGTGAGCATCAAGCTCCGCGCAGGTCATGATGTACACCACACGACTGGAACGAAAGGATAACTGTGACTGCGCGATGTTGAGAGAGCGCTTTTATTGGCGAGATTCGTTGGGTCGTAGACAATGGCGCAGGTGTCAAAAGTCGTCAAACGGTCAGCTTTTGTTTTCACTTCAACACAATTCATGTGCATCAGATTACCGACGTACTGGACACAGCGCGGTTGCTATAGCCTTCAGCGTTTCTTGTGTTGACTTCGGTCACATCATCCATTCAGAAAACTGACCAACCCCTTACGCACGCACGTGGCTATGGAGAAGGGGTATCAAAGTTTTCCTATTGGAAACATGTGTGTGTGTATGTATTGTCTTATTGACACACATTTATTCATACTAACCTGAGCAGTGTTCATATTCTTATCGGCCTTTTCAGGCAAGGAAACAAAAAAAGTCCGAGTGGTCATATCTGAGCTGTAGAGCGGCTGCGGAATTTCGGAATGCCGGCCTTGATTAGGTACTTGTAGCTGTTCACAAGAAAGGCGCTGTGATCCGGAGCGTTGTCGTGGTGCAACTTCCAATCGGCTGCGATGTCTTGTCGGACCGGATTGACCCCTCATTTAAGTCTATTGAGGACTGAACCACAGATTTTGATAAATTTAACTTTTGGGCAATTAAACGAATACTTAGTCGACGGTTTGAGTTCAAAACTTTGCGCACACGAGTCACATTGTCGGTGTTTGTCGAAGTCGCAGGTCTCCCAGCACGGTCTTCATCAGCGACCTCTTCCCGGCCCTCCAAAAAGAAGAAAATCAGTCCTATTACTTTCCGGACGAACCCTGTATCTCATTTTAGCAGATCTCTCTGCAGTTTGTGCTGGGATTAAGTACATACTACGAGTATATACTTAAAAGTACTTTTTTCTGGCTTTCTTTTTAATGATTTCATTCACTTATTAAAGTAACGTACATAAATATATATGAATTTCTTTGTGGAGTACATGTTTACCGTTGTCTAAGACAATATCATAGCAAATCTATTGTTTCCAATTTAGCACCGCATCCCTCTCATATACATACATCGAATATATTTTTAGTATTATATTTGTGTATATGTTTGTTTATGCGTGAAATCTTCCATTGGCAACATCTTAAGCATTGAAGTTGCTAACCAAAGAGTAAAAAGAATTATAGTATTGTGGTAAAATTGAAGTAATGAATTTTGGTTCAGCGTCTTAATACTGTCACTGTGTGTACTTTAAGGCAGACAGTTACGGTCTCAAAATTCGAACACTTTTCATTTTTTTGGGTGAGGAACAAACCTTCCAAGACTCTCCCACGGAACCACCTGATTGAGTATTACTTCGTGGGGGCGATAAAACATTTAAGTCTCCTCTATGGCATGGACTGATGGACGACCAAACTGCTCTATTTGTCTCAGTTTTGTCATGATTGAGGCTGCCGCTTCATTGGCAGCTTTGGAGTTCTCAGTGGACGCCAAATTTTCCATTATATCTAAAAATTGAGGGCAATAAAAGTATACATACTCAGAGACTCTGGTGTCGGACCATTCGGACTAATGTCGTGATGGAATCTGTAGAGGTAGCTGCTAAAGTACCCATATCCACTTATTACTTGGCTTAGATGTGATTCTTTGCCTGGGGTATGCTTTAATGCCTAGCGTCTAGATCCATATTGAAGCAGCAAATAATACAATCGATCTCATTACCTTTGCGAGTAAAACTCGCCGGCTGGAACACATGCAGCCTTATTTGCCATCATTCTTGATAAGACGTTTATGATTTTATTCGATTTAGCTGCCAAGCATTGAAATCGTCACGAAAGGCATTCTCCGGAATAGCCTTGGGAGCCGAGCCGACGGTCTGAGTTCAAAACTTTGCGCACACGAGTTACATTGTCGATGTTTGTCAGGTATCCCAGCACGGTCTTCATCAGCGACCTGGCCTTCCAAAAGGGCTTGATAACACCGAAACACACCACTTCTTGCTAAAGCAACATCTGGGTAAGCCTGCTTAATCATATCAAACGTCTCTGTCGCAAATTTAGCGAGTTTCACAGAGATTTTAATCGCGTACCTCTGCTTTAACGAACGCTGCTTTTTCGGCTTGCACCACTCACAGAAACACGTCGCTAGAAAATGTTTGTCCTGACTCTCCAGGTGCTCGGAGACAACTGACCAGCCACTTGTTCGTTAGCTAGGAGTGCCTTCCACCGAATCCAGTCGGTGATTCTCAAGCATTATAATATTGACTTCCACATATTTTGTTCCGCAACATAACTCATAGTAAAAAGAAGTAATAGAAGAGATACGATATTTTGAGCTTCAACATAGTTTGCCACATAACAACCGCGCCGTTAGTGCTGCTTTCTCCACGTTGGACGTAGAAGCAAAAGAAACGGGTATGGTAGTGAACAAGGGCAATACGAAATATCTCCCGTCATTAAATAAACAGTCGTCGCATTCGCTACTTGGCTCTCACGCCACTGCTGATAGTCATAATTTCGAAGGCGTAGATAATTTCGTCAGCAGCATCAGCCTCGAAATCGAACGCAGAATCACTCTTGCCAACAGCTGCTACTTCGAATTGAGTAGACGATTGAGAAGTAAAGTCTTCTCGCGCCGAACAAAGATCAAATTTTACATATCATTACCGTCCTGCTATATGGTACAGAGGCATGTACGATGACAACATCTGATGAGTCGGCATTACGAGTTTTTCAGAGAAAGGTTCTGCGGAAGATTTATGGTCCCTTACGCATTGGAATGATGAGCTGTATGAAGATACTTACATACGACGACATGAACATAGCGAATTAAGACCATAGCTACACCATGTCTTCCGAATGGACGAAAGCACTCCAGTTCTGAGAGTATTCAACGCAGTACCCACCGGGAGAAGCAGAGGAACACATGACATCCACTCCGTTGGAAAGACCAAGTGGAGAATTGCCTGACTAGACGTGGTATCTGCAATTGGCGTCAAACTGTTAAAAGGAAGAACGACTGCGCGTTGTTGTAAATTCGGCTATGTGTTGTCCACGTCAATAAAGAAGAAGAAAAAGAGAAATCCTTACCAAAATAAAAAAAGTCAAGTAATAAAGACTAAAGTAAGGAGGGTTGACTATGAATTCAACATTAATTTCCTTTTTTTAGACCTAAAACGAATGAAGAGGTAATTGCTAAGACTGAAACCTATTTGGAAGCTAAATATCATAAAAATCATACTACAACAATGGTATCGACAGGTCGTTGTAGTAGGCGTCTCGCCTTCGATGACATGTCCTTTGGAATAAAAATCGAAAATTTGAAAAGAAAGTGTATTTTTCCTTTAAAGCGATATTAACTTCTGAGTATGTTTGTTAGTTATGAGTTTAATATGTATCATTGTTATAAAAATACTGTATGCTTTCTCATTATGAGCCTATGAGATCATAAGCCATCAAACACGCACACAAGGTTTTAAAAATATACATATATTTCTCCGGCTCGAATTACCAGTAGCTAACCAAAATCCATCAAAAATATAAAATCTCCCTCTAACTACTCCCCGATTTTACATTTTTTACACACGTGACATACGTCATTTAATATATGGGTATATGTGTATGTAAATAGCTTAGAAAGTAAAGAGGATAATAATAATAATAACAACAACAATAGCACCTTACTATCGTAAACAAAAATAAGCAACGATAATAAAGATATTTTGTAGAAAGTGCAAAGGGGAATCTCACAATAATCACCGAATACTAGAAATGAATAATACGTTACAACAACAACACAGCAGTGTTAAAAACAAAATAACAATATAAATAGTAAAGCTGAAATGCTAAAAATGCTGAAACAAAAAGACCATTCAAAATAAAAGTAGCAGAAATAGAAAAAAAAACAGCGAGCGGAATAGTCGTAGAACATAAATTTCTAGGGCTTCCGCAGCGAACTTCTAAAGTTCAGAACATGCCAACACAATCCCCTAATTTAGTCTAGTTGGTGACATCGTCGGTGGGACATACAGCAGACTAAAATCGTAAAATCGTACAAAACATGCCAGCATAACGGTTTGCATGGGCATATCTCATTGTGTGTGTGTTGTTGCAAAATATTTCATTTAAATGCATTTTTGTTAAGAAAAAGTTATGGAACTATATGGTATTTCGGGTTTTTAATTCGCTATAATTTATATTTTTAAGAAATCGTTATGTGAAAATGTTGCGTAAAATTCAAAAAATCATGCAGATATATTCACATAAATGCACCACTACATATATATTTATGTAAGGAGAAGTGAATTTTAAATACACATTTAATTATGTAGATCGAAAATATATATGCTATAACTAGAAAATATGAAAAAATGTGAACGTGCAGGAGCCTGTATCTTAAGGTTTCCTTATAAAAGTGGTTAGACAATAGTGAATATGAAACACAGCTCGTCAAGACACCAATAAATCGTTAAATTCTCTTATGGAGAAAAGCACAATGAAGCGAAAACAGAGGCGATACAGGTATGTAAGAGAAAGAAAAAATGCAAAAACAATAACAACGTACTGAGCTAACGACACAATTTTGCGCACTGCCATTAGCGGAGTGAGATGAATAAGTAGGCATTTTATTTTCCCTTTTTTTCTAATATAACGGTTCCGACGATTCAAGAAAAACTGAAGAAGTTTTCTTTTACAATGAATATTCAACACAACTAAACCGCATTAGAACCTGTAATAAGTCAAATTTCACAGAGAATTATTCAGATCCTTAGAAGTAGGGTCGTTGTTCTCATGTCTAAGTTCTGTCCTGAATATTTAAGATGCAACGGTGTTACAATCTAGAATGAATGCCGTAGTATCTCATCTTGGATTTTTTTAAATTCATTTATTTTTTATTTTTACCTTTACCTTTGAGATTGATAGTTGGCAGATTTTTTGTCTTTATGAAAGTTATGCTTAAGCTGTATAGGTCGAATACTCAATGAGTTTATGGATTTATTAAAATCGCTTGGATTGAACAATATATATCGGTTAGAAATAACGTCTGAAATAAAATAAAGAAGATAAACTTTTTCAAACTGCAACCGTCGTCAATCTCTGAGAAAAGTTCGTCAGTCTGAAGCTTGTATTGGTGAAATAATTTAAACTGTTCATTGACCACATTGGCATAGAAACCTTGGAATATTCTTTATTGCAATTTTCGATGTTGTTTCCTTTTCATTGGAGGCGTTTTATACGTGACGGGTTCCAAACTCTGCGCACAACCGTGGGGAGAGATGGTTCGCCGCTTACTTTAGCTTGACTTCATACGGAAGCTCTTCGGCTATCCAGAGAATACTTGATCTAAAACTGGAAGTCGTGAGCTGCTTGAGCTATATGTAAAAGAATCGTGTCTGGCCACTCCCAAGTGAATGGCGCTCAGAGAACTTTCCTCAAGTGCGTGAACTTCTACACATGACTTCATCCTCCCAATTTGCAATTTTTGATGCCCATTAAGCAACGATAATCATACGCCGTAATCGTGGATGAGATTTACATATTTTCGCTACGCCATCATTGATTGCATATGAGAACAAAACTTTCACTCGACATTGACTTTTGTGGTCTTCAAGATACAGACCATTTATGGAGTGTATGAAAAATAAGCGTTCTTTAAGTTCATATTTTTGCCTTGAACCTTAAAAATAGTGCTTTCTAATTCTTGGAAATTCTTCTTCTTCTTCTTTATTGGCGCATGGCTTACTCTTTCATAGCCGATTTTAGAACAGCGTGCTAGTCGTTCTTCCTCTTCGCTGTTTGGCGCCAATCGGTGATTCCAAGCGAAGCCAGGTGCGTCTCCACCTGGTCTTTCCAACGGAGAGAGGTCTTCCCCTTCCTCTGCTTCCTAAGGCGTGTTTTCGTCCATTCGGGCGACATGACCTAACCAGCGTAGACGCTGTCTCCCAATTCCCTGTCAATGTCGTCATATATCTCATATTACTCATCGTTCAATCATTTTCGATATTCATCATGGCCAGTGCGCAAAGGACCATAAATCTTCCACAGAATCTTTCTCTTAAAAACTCGTGACGTCGACTCATCAGATTTTGTCATCGTCCATGCCTCTGCCCTATATAACAGGACGGGTTTGGGTTTTCTTTGTCGAGAGAGGATTTTACTTCTCATTTGCTTACTCAGTCCAAAGTAGCATCTGTTGGCAAGAGTTATTCTGTGTTGGATTTCGAGGCTGACATTGTTGTTGCTGTTATTACTGGTTCCAAGATAGACGAAATTATCTACAATTTCAAAGCTATGACTGTCAACAGTGACGTGGGAGCCAAGTCGCAAGTGCGATGACAGTTTATTTGATGACAGGAGATATTTCGTCTTGTCTGAAACCTCGTTTAGTATCGAAAAGCTCATAGAAGTTCTTCCCGATCCTGGCCAAGCTTTTGGTATTGTTCAACGTCAGTTTACACAACCGTATTAGTTTTACGGCGATACCAAATTCAGACATCTGGATTTGTTTAAACAAATATTTCAATGATTGATCGAAATTCGTCGGATATACTGACATATTTGGTACTTTTTGCCTGCCCCATTCAATATGTAATGCCTAATGGGAATGGGAATTTTTGACAGACATTGCAGTTTTTTAATAAATCCAAAATAGGACAACAAATTCTAAAAATTAAGTTTATTTCTTGCTTTTATTTGTTTCTCGGTTTCGGAGACTGACTTCATACAGAACACTCCTTCTAAAAATATAGTAACTTCAATATAGCATCAAATACAGACGAAGGGGTCTTAGTTTTCACGCTCTTATCTACCCAGGCAATTTGTTAAACATACTTGACTTTTAATGTAGCAAACCAGGTTCCTGTATACCACTGATCGGAAGTCGTAGAACACACTATCTGCACTATTATTTATTCAGGAGCTATTTTTTTTTTTTTTTGTATTCAAATCGGAGTTTGAATATATTGACATATGTTGTAGAATTAACTTTATAAATTATTTTCTGTCAAAATAACTAAATAAATTCATATGTACATATGTATAAAAAGTTGTAGAAATAAAAACAAATCCCTAGAATCGATATTGCAAAGAACTAGCTACACATACATATATACTTATATAGAAATATAACGGTTACATCATGTCTAAGGGATTTCGCGCTGACGATAGTGATGAATTGTTACATATTTTCTCTACTTTCCTCCACACAAAACGAAAACATGCCAAAAGTAAAAATCTTAGTTGGTAGATATGGTCATAAGAGAAGAGCGTGGAAAGCGTTCAGGTTTCGTACATATTTTCACATGTTTCACAATTCCTCTTTGCCAGTGATTACCAATCGAGGATTAGAGGAAAATATTGGTGGTGAGAAGAAATGACAAAAGTAGACAAGCCAAAGCAAAAGCTAAAAGAAACGTATGAGGAAAATAAAAATTTCAAAAAATAAATTCCAACTGACCGACTGACTAAGTATTATGGCGAAGCACAACAAGTACATTGAACCAACTGACAGTAATATAACACGACGGAATCGACAAGTACATAGACGGGAACAACAACCAATGACCAAACTATAGGGGGCTCTGCTCCGGTGGGTAGGGAATTTTGTGTAATTTGCGTGCTTATGTTGAACACGCCACTGTAGGCAACACAAAAAGCAAAAAACATAGTGTGGACTCTCACTTGTCATTTTTCGCCGCCTTTTTCATGTGTTCTTACCTTTTTATTGCAGAACCACATTCAACTCATTGCAGCTGCTGGAGCTAGAGCGCGCCTTCCAGCGTACCCACTACCCGGACGTCTTCTTTCGCGAGGAGCTGGCGGTGCGCATCGATCTTACCGAGGCGCGTGTACAAGTTTGGTTTCAGAATAGGCGCGCCAAGTGGCGCAAGCAAGAGAAAGTTGGTAACGATGCGCCGGGTGGCAATCTGCCAGACACCGAAGATGGTCTCGGTGCGCAGACCACGTATGCGGATGAAAACGCCATCGCACAGCTGGACAACTCCTTAGGTGAGGTCTTCTGCAAACCACAATATATAGATTTGCAGCTACATTTCTTTGCCCCTACAGGCACCACCTTACTACCAGACACACCGCCCCAGTCCGCAAATTCGTTGGACAATGAGCCGAAGGCACCGTTCGGCGCCGGCTGTTTATCCCCATCTCGTATGTCACCAAATATATTTCTCAATCTCAATATCGATCAACTGGAACGTGGCGGCGGCGTCTCCATGGAGTGGTCAACTTATCCGCCCACGAGTACAATGTCCAGCATGTCGCATACGCTGACGCAATCGAACACGCCAACTCCCTTAATTATTACAAACAACAATAACAATAACAGCAATATGGTGGATCCGCAAAGCAGCCATCTCAATCACAATACCAGCCTGAGTAATCATGTGAGCTTGTTAAGCGGTGGTCTTAACACCTCTCTAGATCTGGATGCAACAACAAATTCGACTTATGACGAAATGAAATTTCTCAACGTCGATCAATTTACAATTGATAATTTCAAGGCCGAATGCATTCTGAATTTGGATCAGGCGCTGACAATGGATGATAAGCCGTCACTGGATCATCTGGGGCACGGTTTGTCATTTGAAACCGGTCCGGCGATGGATGGCTGTGGTGTGGTCGTGCATCCACCGCTGGAACAAATGCACCACCAGCAACTTCAGCAACATCAACAGCAACAAAACGATGATCAAATGCAACTGTTGCATCATCAGCAACAACAACACGATGCTCTACATCACAATCAGCTGCACCAAATGCAACACCAACATCATCATCATCATCTACAACACTCAAGTCTCTCACATCTTATGCACAGCTCCAGTCAACTGCATAGCTCCCAGCATCCGAGCGCGTTGAGCTTAGATTTGCCCTCGTTTAGCTTATGCGGCGAAGACGATCAAACCAAATCGCCTCCTTCTTTGTTGTCGCTAGACAAGCCACTATCGCTGAACATCAGTGTGGACGGTATTGGCGATCTGGTGGACGATAAGTTTTAAAATACGAGGGAATGTGCTCAGATTGGAGTAAAGTCAAAAATTTTATCGAGGCTATCCGTGGAAAATCTTTGATTCGTAGTAGCATGAAATTCATCAAATCTTCAATATGGTTAAGGTTTTTTTGGAAATATTCGGTTCGCGATAAAATTTCGAAAACTAAATGCTTTAATGAAGCTTTGTCTAAAGTTGGCAGCCTCTCAGCTCTATTTGAAAGATACACAGGAAACTCTCAAATACCGTCTACATAGTGATGCTATCTTTCATCCATTAATAGCATATTGTTTACAAGCAATATCTATTACGATATATTAGGTCTAAACAATAAACACTCTCTTCAGCTGCCACCTAAAAACTTCAAAAATGCTTTCCTTTTACTTGTATATTCACACAAACCCAAATACCATAATGAGTGCCGACTAGTTCTGTTCTATTCAACTTACTAATCGAGCATCCAAAATACTGTCCAATCAACATATAACGGGGTTTTCAATAAGGCGCTACAAAGGCTTTTTTAGATAAAAGAAAATCGGTTTTGATCAGACGCTGAACCCAATTTCGTGGACCATTTCGTACGATAACACGTCCAACAAAATTAGTTTTCAATAAATCGATTGGGACATTCGCTGTGTGGCTTGTGGCGCCGTCTTGTTAGAACCACATATTGTCCTAGTTCACATCAGCCAATTCGGGCCAAAAATATTCGGTTATCATTGAGCGGTAGTGATTCCCATTCACAGTACCGAGCTGGTCTTGATCATAACGGAAGTAATATGGCTCAAATACGCCGACGGCGCCAGAAATAAGCCTCATGATTTTTCGATGAAAATCCGGATCATTTTCAAATTGTTGCTCAGCCCAATTCACAAACATATGACGATTCTGATGGTCAAGCGGCTTCAGTTCTTGCGTCAATTTGATCTTGTAAGGATGTAGGCCAAGATCTTTTCGCAAAATTCGCCACAACGACGTCACAGAGATGCCCAACGCTTGAGAACGACGTGTGAGAGACTGATTTGGGTCTTCCTCAATTGATGCGCTAGCGGCAGCAATATTCTCGACCATAAGATCTTCTTTGTCTCACGGGAACGGGAACGGGAACATTTTGTACTGTACCTGTGGATTCAAATTTTTCCACTAGATGCTCAATTGTTGATCTATCAAGACGATTATAACGACCATAAATTGAACGCAGCGCTCTTAAAGTTGATGCCACTGTCTCCGAATTTCGGTAGTAAATTTAATATTTAATAATTTGGACACATTGATGGATCGTATATCTTTCCATTATGAAATGGCAAACCTTACTGAAGAGAAATATTAAAAGAATGAGAAAAAATATGGCGTCGTTTGTTGTCCTAATCGGTCCCCTTTTGTAGCGTCCCAATGAAAAATGCAAGTGGAGAGCTTACCGATTTTTAATGGCATTTTTTCTCCCCGAAACCTCTTTGAAAAGTATTTTTCATCCTTTACCATTAGATAATCCAAACGAGAGTTAGAGGTCTCGAGTACCATAACTGGACTACTCATCAGTGTCTGCTACTCAAAATGAGGTGCTTGAGGAATTACTCTTTTATAATTCTGCTCTGAGTGAGTTCATTTAAGGTCATAGCTAAAAATAAATTTAACTAATCTCTCATTTCTAGTTATGTAATTTGTATTAGTGTAAGTTATTCTTACTGAATTCAGGGGGTTAACGGTGTTTATGTGAAGTGTAAATATCAATTCCAGATCAAATTGTTGAATGGTTGTATGGAAGTATGAGAGTGTGTTAGTCAAATTCATTGTTAATGCTTTTATAAACGCTTTTATTTTATTTATTTTTTTATAATTTTTTAATTTAACTACTCTTAAGCTAATTAACTTTTAATTACTTTAAACTTAGCAAATAACGTTTTCATAGTCTAAAATCTAAATAAATTGATCTAGTTAAAGAAGCATTGTATTAGAAAAATTAATTAATCATTATAAATATTACTTAAGTAATAATATTTATTAAAAAATATGTTTATGTTAATAAAATGTAGCAAATATTATTAGTATAATAAAATATATGAAAGTGGAGGTAACGATTACACAATTTATTAATAGAAAGGTTAACTATTGTTTTTAAGGAAGCCAAAAATACTTCTGAGCCATATGATCTATGATTTAATACCTCAGAGATGGAGCGTGTTGGATACTTGTATGACGAATTTTAGATAACTGACGATTTTCACAGTTTATTTCTATAACAGGTCAATTGGAACGTCCCCTGTAGATCATAGTAAAACACATTTTTCCCCATTCGCTTTTTAATCTGACATAGTTCCCTTCAAGTGTACTATACTGATTATCGTGACCATCCAACCTTTTGATACCATTTTTGTAGTACAAATTGTATTTTGCTTCAAAATAGCGCTCAGTTTGGGCGATGACCTCTTCATTTGACGAAAATTTCTTCCCAGCGAGCATTCTTTTGGGATCTGAGTACAGGGCCAGATCATGAGAATACGGTGGAAGCGGAAGCAATTCGAACACCAATTCATGGATTTTGCCATCGTTTTCACTGACTTGTGACACGTTGCATTGTCTTTGTTAAACAGATTTTTCTTTTTATTCAAATGCGGCCATTTTTCGGCGATTGTGGCCTTCGAATGGTCCAAAAACGCATATAATAGTCGCTGTTGATGGTACTTCCTTTTTAAGGAAATAAATAAAAATTATTCCATGCGTATTCCAAAATACAGACGTTACCATCGACTATTGGGTTTTCTACGATTTCTGCAAAAGTTAGCTCCCACCGCAAAACGCTTTTTCCGTAGAGGGCCTGTTACCTCGCACAACTTCACTTTACGGTCTTCCATAAATAGTTTATCAACTTTTTCGATGTTTCATTTTGCTGCAACTCCATTCATCCCCCTTAATAAGCAATATTTTATCAACACACGAAACTCCTTTTTATCCTTTTTCATAAAAGCAAAAGTTATTTTACTCAAATAGTTATACATAGGCTGCTATATATGTATATTTCTGGACTAGGCAACACTAAGTGTTGCCAGGTGCAATCTGACATTTCCATTGGAAAGTTTGACATTTTTTAGCATAACATCACTCAGAACGTTTTGTCATTTAATTTTGAATTGTTTTATTTACAGGGAATTAAAAAATTCATCTCGGCCAAAAAATGGAATTAACTCGTGAACATTTTCGTGCGATCATTTTTCACAACTTTCGACGTGGATTATCACGACAAGAGTGCATCGATGAACTAAAATCTTGGTATGGCTATGAAGCACCATCCTATAGCACTGTGAAAAACTGTTACAACGAATTCAATCGTGGCCGACGCTCGCTCAAAGACGAATTCTGTGAAGGTCGTCCAAAAACAGCCGTTGTGCCAGAAAACATCGATGCCATACGTGAACTGATAATGCAGGACCGTCATGAAATATACCTTCAGATAGAGGCATGGCTATGCATTTCTCCCACCAGCATACATTCGATATTGCATGAACACCGTAAAAAAGGTTTATTCTCGTTGGATCCCACACAATTTGACAATCGCTCAAAAAAAGGCTCGTGTGGATTGGTGTACAGAAATGCTGAAAAAATACGTTTATAAGATCGTCACAGGTGACAAATCATGGACCTATGCATATGAGCCCGAAACAAAACAGCAATCGACCGTGTGGGTCTTCCACGACGAGCCAAATCTAACGAAAAAAAAACCATTTTCGTTGATAAATATTCCTATTTTCATTATTAGGCCAGAAATATTTATAGCAGCCCTCGTATTATAGTATGAAATAGTTCACAAACTAATGATCACATTTAAACACGCGCCATTTGAAGGTTAGGGCTATTTAAAAATCATACGGATTTTGCTCTGGTAGCGTCATCTATGTGTCAGGACGAGGACTTTTCAATAGACATGTTATAGACTGGCCATCTCTGGACCAAGGATTGTATTATGTATCGCTATGTACGGTTTTAACAATTCGGTCGGCAGTAGCGTTACTTGATACTTTGGACATTTTCGATCTGAAAACTAACGCTCTTACTTATATTTTTAAAATACATGTATAAATAGGCTATGAATAAAGACAAGGAGAACACTAAACGAACAATTAGCCGCTAAACAATTCTTATCACTAACACACAAAGGCATAGAGGGCAATGAAATAGTGGACGAGATCGCCAAGAACCCATGCATTGTCTATACGACGATCTGAACAGAAGTATGGTCAAAAAAAAAACCGATGCTTGAGCTAGACGGGTGCAAAACTGCAAAATTCATGTGCAAAACGTAAAGACTGTAGGAACGTAATCAGAATACTAATTAGTGGCGGCACACGCCGCAAAATAGGGCTGACAGATCGTGAAGGCTGCAGAAAATGTCTAGTGCAAGGCACCAGGGAAACAATGGAATATCAAAGAATCTGTTAAAATTCGCGTCAAACGCAGGTATCCTAAAGAAAGGAAATCATATTAAACTGTCACTACTGGTTTCTCGACGGTCACATGTAAATTTTCAGTCTCTGTGGTCGCATTTCGCTTGCTGGGTTTGCGCTTATCGATGTTCTTAATATGTGTACGGTATGCCTTAAAAGTACGATTTTGAAATTTGATTTTCAGCATTTTCCGCCCAACTTCCCTTAAAAGAAAAAACTGTGTTTGGCCATTCAATACATACGTGTATAGTATTTGCGGGAAATAATTCGAAGTGAAATTGGTACGTGGCGTATACGTAACATTTTTCAACTGCGATTTGCAAGTGAGCTTTTAAAAGCTCTATTGATTTTCATTTGATCACCCATGAACTCTTAAAATTGGACGTATCACTCAAAGCAAACATTTGATTGGCGTGACCGTTATACGCATATACCCGTATGTATGTATGTACAAGCATACATCTCCTGAACGCAAATTGAAGGCAAAATGCACAGAGTTTTACATTCTTCTGACGAATGCCGCAAAATGCAGTTTGGCCTTAAATATTCGGCGGCGTTCTACGGACTCTTTTTTATCAACGTGTGTTTGCTGAATGCACAGAATTACGATTGTCAAGTTTTACTGCAGGACAAGGATATTACTAATACTGACTGGGCGAGCTTGGAGCCCTGCCTAGGTGTGGCCAACAGTGAGGGCATATCGCTCAATACCAGTGAGAATGTGTGGCGCCTAATAAAAATTGTAAGCACACACAGCCACTTCCATATATATGTATTTTAGCGCAAATAGTTGTATTTCATGATTCTTTCTGAAGGCTTTCGATGGCGTCGAGAATGTACCGGCGGAGGTGTATGGCAAGATACGTTTGGTGCTACCAGCTATCAGCGTAATAGAGCTGTCCAACATCAGCATGACACGTGTGGAGATAGTGGAGGCCTTCGGTGGGGTGCACACATTGAGCAACGACACGAGCAACGGTTTTAACGACGAACAGATGCAGTTGATTGCCAGCAAAGTACGTTACGAGTGGCTGGGCAAGGGACCGGACACATATTCGGAGTATGATTTAATTTCGATGGGCGAAATCGTGTGTCATCTGAATGAAAGCGACATTGAGCGCATGCATGCGGATGCTTTCAAGTAATTTTATGATTTTTTCGGGGTTTTAGAGCTTTATTTGAAGCTTCATGTATGTTTATTTGCTTGTTAGAGCGGCCGCCGAAAGGATTGGTGGCATCGAGTCTTGTCCACAAACACAATTGCAAGCATATGCCAAATTGGCGATGCGAAAGGATGCTTTTGGAGAAGTCAAGAATTGGTCAAAAATTGATGTAAGTATTCATAATTTTTTATTAAAAATAAAATTATTTCTCAACAAAAATTCTAAATATATTTTTATTATATTTTGAAGGTCAGTATAATCGGCAACATTGTTAACGGATTAACACAATCTGAACTAGCTGTTATTGACGAGAATAAACTAAAGCTTAATCATTTCTATGTACAAAAACATAGGAAGAATGGCAAAGGACGAAATGGAAAAGGAATTTCCGCAGCTTCTAACTCTAATCAGACGGGCGTTAATAAATCTAACAGCCGCAAAGCAGAATGAGAAGAAGCAGTAAGTGACAGAAGTTATGACTTTTTTTGGTTAATATTATTTTTAGTATTTCAGTAAAACAAAAAAGCTTTTGGGGATACCGAAATTTTTCGAAGCAATCGCTCTTTGAATCAAAATGGTTTATTTACTTTTTAAACTTATTAAAAAAACAGCTTTACATTTATATTTATGATCTTTATTGTGTCAAAGCTTAATTTGCATAAATTCCAAGTACATACAATGTTAGTAAAAAAATAAAATAAAAAAGTTAAAAAATTACTTCGTATTGATTATTTTGTTTTTGCATGTCAGTAAGTAGTTTTATAAGCGATTAATATATAACAACAACTATTATAGCTAAATTAGATGTATTTGCTTTATACAGAAGCCGGAGTGCAGATAGCCACAAGGTTAATACAAATTTTGGCATCTTTCTTTGTACAAGAATAAATACTAAAGAAAACGTAAATAAAATGGTAAACAGTAACTTTTAATGGAATTTTGTTTTCAATTGTTAGCACGAAATCGAAAAAGTTTGCGTGTAAATCTATGACGCTGCACTATTGAATCTATAAGACTAACTTTAAACTATTTAATCATCACTCCGCTCAAATATTAAAAGACGTCAAATGAGTTAACGCTTCTCGCTGAGAGATGATAGCGGGTTGCTATTTCTCGAGCTTGGACGCTCAATTGTCATCGTCTGCTGTGGCACCTGATTGTCGGGACTAATGCCCAGGCCGGTGTAGATCTCTTTCACAACAAAGAGTATCGTGTCTTCGGATTCCCTGCAATGACAGAAACATGAAAATGTGAAGTGAACTGTTGCTGCGGTAACAGAGGTCGCTTACCAATAGCAGACATGGGCACCCAGTGCAAATATGTATTCGTTGATGAATTCGAGTGGTGCCTCCTGCAGCACATAATCAATGCGCTTGGAGTCATTCAATTTTCCGAGCGGGAAATCAATTTCAACCATTTCGGAATCGGAGTGCGATGTCGAAACAGAATCTGAGCGCGTACGCGACGCATCTGTGTTGCCCTGCGATGCACCAGGTTGATCTTCGGTTGAGTTGGACTTTTTATGTTTCTCTGCGTCTATTTGCATATTCAAAACCTATAGAAATGATTAAACGATTTGGCGTTTGTAAACGTTTCATTATGAATATACTTATAGCGTTGGCCTACTCATTCGTTAAGTGAAAATATTTAACCAAACCCGGTGTACCTACCTTATCCACTTCCTTGGACATGGTCTCTTCCGCCTCACGACTGCTCCGCGCCGAACTGCCGCCCAAGAAGCTAACACTCTCCAGCGTGTTCTTGAATGTATCCAAAAAGCGTTGCTTCAAATCGGCACCGACGCGGGTCATTGTTTCCTTCAACTCCAAGTGCATGCGTTTTCGGCCTTTGTGATGTGGTATCAGCACCGGTCGCACACTGCTCAAGTCTGGATTAACCAGCGCTTCGATGCGATAGGCAACCGGATCGAATGGATGGAATATATTGTAAAAGCCAGAGCAAGTTGGCAAACGAAAGTCTACACCCAATTTGTCAATGCCGCGAATTGTGACGAACATGCCTAACGAAGTAATAGACAAGCAATAAGAAAAAATGAGCTATTAAGACGGCAACTTGTGAAATGCGAAACTTACCGATAGGCGAACCCAGTGCAAAGAATTTCTTCGGTTGAAAGTTAAGCTGTGTATAATGTATAAATGGTTGGCCAGTGCCAGCGGGACCCATTGTATAGCTGGTGACGCTCGCGTCATCGTTGCTAGCATCCATGGGACTGCCACCGAGCTGATCGGGGTTTTCCTGCAAAGAGAAGCATTTGTTTTTACTTTTATGAAGCAAAATCCACGGCTTTAAACAGTTAAAAAATTGTAATTTCGTCAGACAAATATAAAGTCTTTCGCTAGATTTTCAAATCCACGTAACTGGTTTGGTATAGATTTAAATGTCACCAAGGTTTGTCTCCTCGGTTACTTTGCTTTTGCTTTCAGCTAATTTTTACGAGCGCAACGACAAAAAGAAACTTACCATATTCTGCTCTTCACTCTCCTTTGGTGCCTGCTGGTGACACAGCAAATCGAAGAGTATCAACGACCCCAAGCTATGCCCGGCCAGCGATACACCGCCATTGAAATCGGGATGTCGCTCACGATACTTGTTGTAGACTTCATTCATCGATGCCGCCACAGTGTTCATAATCTTCTGACAATACTTCGGACTTGTATAGAAGAGCACATCGAGCAATGTGTTGTTGGTGAAGTTACGTAATTTCGGTATAGACTCCAAGGTAATCGAACGTAGCTTCTCGTCAATGCCCATCTCCTCCGAATGCAAGTGACTGTGCCATGAAATGGGCAACACCTCAACGCGACCAACCAGACCCATCTCTGTTGAATTCTTGTAGTGTGACTGCACCAGCGCCTGGGCGATGTTGCGAAAGTCGTCAACTAAGGAGAAATATTAAGAAAACGCTAAATATTTTCCAGTATACAATGAAAAACGGCGGTTTGTTCCACTCACCAACTTCATCCACGCTGCGCAGCTTCAGATCACATGCATCACCGATGCCGTGCACCATGAGCAGCAAGTGATCAACGCGTTGTGACTCGCCCTGTTCAATACTGAATTCTTCCAGATCACGTTTCACCACACGTGGTCGTGTCGTCGTTTGCTGTTAATATCGAAAACAATATATTATTAAAACTTTGTTCAACGCATCTGCTTCACAAATTTAACTCACTGTAGTGCCACCCCAGGCATCGCTGGATTGCTGCTGCTGGAAGTGTACGATCACTGTGGGTCCGTGGAATGTCACCTGCTCGTTCATAGACAACACGATCTTTTTATGCCACTCGCCGCTCTCTACCGCCTGCTTGTACTCATTTTCAAGCAGATCGGCTATGGACTCCTCATATGGCACCATTTTAGAGTCGGTGCCCTTGTAGAACCATGAGCAGCGTCTGACCTCAATCGGCGTGCTCTCCCAGTAGACAGGTGTTTTGGTGTGTTCACTTATATTGACATCGTAACGTCCACCCTCGACGGCGACAATATTCGGCGCATTGCCTGTGAGAGTAAAAGAGAGAGAGAGTTATTTCTTACTCGATTTGTTGCAGTTGGTTGGACTTACTGCCCATAGTTAATGTAATTTCCAGCAAAGCAGAGTCATAGTGACTAAAGGGTGTCCAGATAAACTTATTATTGCCAGATGGTCGTTTGTAAAACCAATGCTTGACTGCCGGCGAGTAGGGCTAAAAGAAAGAAATATTTATTGCGATTATGAAATGAAACAAGACCCTGTGGTCACACTTACCACAGCCACTGGCGGTGCCGAAGCTGCAGCCTTTTCTCCCGTCAACAGGTTAGCCATTCTCAGCTCACGTAAGACTTCCTCTGGCAAATCTTCGTAGTGCTTCTCCAGCGGCACTTCGCTAACAGAGTTTGCGACTGCGGACTCAAGTGGTGTATCGACGATTTTTATTGGTTCCGCTGTTGCTGGCACTTCTTTGGTTTCAACAGCTACTGGCAACACTTCTTGTTCTGTCTCTGCAAAAATAATGCTTTTCTCAGGGTTACGTCTGCTTTGCAGCTCAGCTGGCAAGATACGCGCGCTCGCGTTACTGTTATTCAACTCGGAAAACTCTGAGCACGATGATGAGGGCGGCTCTACCAAATTCGAGACGGATGTGACTGAGCCCAAATGCCGCACGGCCAGACCACTGTGCACCAAATCGTAGCCGAGATCACCTACACCGGCGTTGTTTTCGCGTTGCGGTGGATTGTTGAAGAAATTCTGCAAGCGTTGATCTTCGTTCGATTGGGTGATTGTCTGCTGTTGCGTTGCTAACGAATTGGCGTCAGTTGCCGTTGGCAATTGTGTGGCTTGAGGCACAAAAGTATCAAAGAAGTTCGCGGAGGAAGAGCTAGTATCCGCCAAAGAGGGCACGATTGCAGCTGGTTGCACAATTTGCGGTAATTGCTGTTGTTGTTGTTCTGCTTGTAATTGTTTACTGTCAGTTGTTAGATTTGATGTTTGATTGAAATAATTCGAAAATGAATTTACAACTTCTGAGTGCTGCGTTTCAGTGTTGCCACCAGTAAGAGCAGATGCCTGAAGGTCTGTAGAAACAGACGCTTCTGCGACAGAAACACCGATGTCAGCGCTCGCTAGAGGCGGCGCAGTTGGTACTTGATTTGCGGATGGCGTTGATGCGAATGGATTTGGTGGTAGAATATTATCAAAGCCGATTGGTGGAGGAATACCCAGCGGGGTTTGTGGAATCGGCTCGATTGCACTTGGCGCTTCACTCGCAAGCGGTGGTGGCGCTATGCCGCTAAGGGGCGGTCGTGATGGGAATTCGGTTGTTTGCTGCGCTGGTGCGGGTTGAAAGAAGTTCGATTGTGACGGTTCGACGAAACCGAAAAAGCCAGCTGCGCTTGGTACTGCAGAAGGAACTACAGGAGCGGGAATTATAGCAGGGGCTATAGGCGTTTGTACTGGATCTGCAGTCGGAATGGTAGACAGTTGTGACTCAGTGGTGCTGGGTAATGGAGGCTGTTGTGACGGCGTAAATATATTGAATTCGGTTGTCCCAGAGCCGGCAATGCCTAGCGCATCGGCAAAGAAGTTCGCTAATTTCGGTTGGGTCTCGTGTTGTGGCTGAACAATCGAGGCAAATGGCGAAGCTTCAACGTTTTTACGGAAAGGATTGGAGTTTTGACTTTGTGTTGGTGGTCGATTGACGTGTGGCAGATTTGGTGGCAGTAGTGGATTTACTGCTGGAGGTTGGTTGGACGTTGGTGGCGGTAGTGAGGTTTGCTGGTTGGTAAGATGAGGTTCTTGGAAAGGTAAACTCGCAGTTTGTAGTTCGGTTTCTTGACCTGGTGTCTGCTCAAATAGTTGATTCTGTGATTCGAGACTAGGTTGCTGAATTGAGTCTTCTGATTTATTTACAGCTGTCAGTTGCTCTTCAATGAATGCGCTAGTATTAGATTGAGGTTCTTGTTGAATTTGCGACTCTTGAGGATCAGATAAATTATGTTCCACAGTATGTGGGTAGTCTGGATGAAAAGTCTGCTGATTGGATACTGAGGTCTCTTGTACACTTTCGGAAATTTCTTTTTCAATGGATGCTGGCACACTCTGAGGAAGTTGGAAATCTTGTTCACTATTTTTCTCCAATGGCTGATCTCTTAAAGAGAGCTGATCTATAGCTTCGTGCAGCGATTCACTTTGTTCCTTAGTTAGAGACGGTGGCTCAAGTGTGGCAGAGTTGTCTTCAGTGGCTAAATCGCTGACCGGCAGAATCTCAGGTTCAATAGTTTGTTGTTGAATAATTGCTCCCAAATCTTCCGGCGTTAAAGACTGTGGAATAGTACTTTCTGAGATTACGTTCTCTGCAGTAGTGGGAGCAGCGAATAATTGTGGTTCTTCAGGTTTAACAAGATTCCCATTAACATTAGCAAAAAGTTGTTGTGATTCCGGAATTACAAAGTCTTTATTAGGGACGGGTTCTGCTTTATCAACGGCAAAGAGTCCGACACTAGACTCTGCAGGTTGAGCGATGAAATAGCTGGGTACTACAGATGGGACTGGTGGCGGAGCGCTTGTGGCGCTAACTGGCGCAGGAGATCCAAATGGATTGTAAAAGTTTGTTGGAGGAGCAAGTGGCTGAGCTATGCCAGTCGGTATTTGAACCGGTGCAGTCTCAGCAGAAGTTAAGGGACTCTTGTAAAGTCGCGTACCCTTCTGCAAACGAAATGAAGTTGTACCGCCGGCTGTTGGAGGAAGAGGAGTTTGGTTGTTGGAAACAGGTGCTGAAGCTGCAGGCGGAGGAAGTGTGTTGACAGGTTGCGGCGGAGTAAAACTAACCGCTGTTGAAGCTGTTGGCACCTGTGTAGGAATACTTGGTCCAACAGTTCCTTGTTGGAATAATGGTATACCAGTTGAAGTAGATGGTTGGAACAACTGTGCTGGTGTCGCGGGTAAACTTTGTTGAATTGGTGGCTCAATCAATGATGGTGGTTGAAATTGCGTGAATACTTTTTGTGTTGAATCAAATGTGGGAACAGCTACTGAGGGGACTGCTGCTGCCGATGGAGGGGCACCAATATTTGAGGGCGGTGCTGGACCAGCTAATAAATTCGAATTATCGGTTGAAGGTACTGGCGTTGGATTAACGATTGGTTGCTGTGGGCCACCAAAGAAGGAAGCCGGTGTGGACGGTTGTTTTGTAGGATCGAAGAATGTGATTGGAGTTGTCGATGCGGATGGACGTTGTTTGTTATAATCCGGCGTGGCACTTTTGGGTGGACCCGAAATAAATCCCGCAGTAGGTGGCGGTAGTGGCGCAGCCTGAGTTGATGCGACCGCAGGTGGCGCAAATAGTTGCGAAGTTGGTGGAACTATTGGTGCTTGGATTTGGGCAGAGCTCTGTTGTTGTTGTTGTTGCGATAACAGTGGCGACTGCTGGGGTGGTGCGAAAAATGCAGCTGCAGGCTGACTACCCTCTACAGGTGGGGGGTAAAATTGGGAAGCGGGAGGTGCTCCTACACTAACACCAAAATATTGAGCAGCGCCAACGTTTGCAGGCTCTACAGGTGGTTGTTGGTACGCTCCTGAAACACCGTAGTGCGACTGCGACTGTAGCGAAAGCTCTTCAGATTTATTTGTGCTTTGCGAAAAAGTTCCGGTGGCGGACTGTACCAAGCCAGAAATGTTCTGAAGCACACCACTTGGCACCAAACTGCTAATATTCGAAAAGAGACCACCGGTTTTGCGCTCCTCCTGCTTCGGCGCGTATGACTCAGTTTGTGAATAATTTGGCTCGTATGGATAGGCTTGTAGGGGGTTGCCAAGTGGATCGGTTGGCACTGCCGGTTGTGGTGGCAATGGTGGAATGCCCTGTAATGGCGTTGCTGTGCTCAAGGTATTTATTGCCGGCGCTGGTGCACCAACACCACCAGTTTGTTCCGAGAATCCAGGTATGGGGGCGTACAACTTCTTCTTTGCTGCCAAGCGATAGGTATTCTGCCCTCCCGGAGGTGGTGGATTTGCTACACCAGGAGCTGTAGGTAAAGTGGGCACCTCCGTGGGCGTATAAAATTTCGGTGCTGCCGGTGGCGGTGCTGCGCTGCTTACCGCGCTTGTGTATGGTGTGGCAGCAACGCCCGCTGGATCAGCGTCTACGGACGGTGGTGCAAGCGGTGCTGCGATATTGTAATATGGATACTGTTGTTGTTGCTGCTGCTCTTGTTGCGTTTGCGTTTGGAACTGTTGCTGCTGCAGATACGCGGGTTGTATGTCTAACTGTGGGGGTAAATTGCCGTTATCACTTGTTGGCGTGCGCTCGCGGCTATTGGAGGCTGAATATTCGGAAATACGTTTAGAAAAGGTCGAAAGCACGCTTGATGCCACCGATGGTAGCGCCGAGAATGATGAGGCTGCTTGACTTAGTATTGAATCCGTCGGCGGATTGTTTACATCTGACCAGAGTGGATTCGCATTCGGATCAATATTGCCGGCAAAAGCCGAGGGATTTGTTGACGATTGTGTCTCTTCGATAGTTGTGTTCAAATTGATTTCGTCTAAGTTTTCAGTCTCCACATCGGTTGCACTGCCGATAGTTACGAGCGGTTTCGGTTCTGTTGAAGGGAGAGAGAGAAAGAGGAGGAGGTTGATTAACAAGTTTAAAGGAATTATATAAAAGAATACTATGAAGGGCAGAAGGACTTTAGAGAATACTGATTTTTACTTATTGAACTATTATTTAAGGTATGTAAAAGCTATGTTTCTGTAATTTCGAAAAAAGTAAACTATAATTTAGTCCAGAGATTGTTTTTAAAATAACGCTGAAGCTTTGAAAATAGTCATCACAGTTTTCAGTGGTTGTCCTAGAGATGATAATTGTTTCTTGACAATATTTTTGGTGCACAGAAGAGGAATAGAGGATGTATAGGGGTTTTCAATAGACCAATACAAATGTAGATCGATAGGGGCAGCAATCGAGGCCATATTTTTCCCGCTCTTTTGGCATTTCGCTTGAGTAAGGTTTGCCATTTCATCATGGAAAGCTATACGATCCAACAACGAGTCGAAATTATTAAAATTTACTACCGAAATTCGGAGTCAGTGGCCTCAACTTCAACCAAATCGAAAACACATAACATAAAACAGATCATATGAGAAATATGGATTTTGAAAGTCCACGAAGTGTGAGTAAAATGATGCTGTCGCATATCATAATTATTTCACAACAAAAAATTAAAAAATTCCAGTCAAAGTGCCAAAAACTTCGTTTATGTCTAATTTTAATTCCAAACACCTAAAATATATACAAAAAAAAAATATTTTTTATGGACATATGTCTATATTTAGCCTGTTCGCAAATCGTGCAAAATTTCATACAATCTTGTAAAGTTTTCAAGTGCATGAGGTCATTCAACAATTTACGCGCATTACGCGCTTAGCCTACAAAAAGCCGGTAATGCGGCACAGATCTGATGGCGGAGTTAAGCATTAGACGCTATGTGCTGCATACGAAGTTGAATGCTAAATAAACAGAAGGCTCATTGCATATGCAGCTGGCGTTTGGCAAGGTTTCAAACATTCAACAAATCACATTCGCTCGCATTATGAAAGCCAACACCAACCCATATCGGGTTATATTTATGTATGTATATATGTATTCATGTGTTCGTAAAAGCCAAAGTATGCGTGCGGCATCGTTCCAAAAACACCATTAAATTTATTATTAATGTAAATAAACAGATAAGGCATATGAATACAAATAACTATAAGACGGATTTAAGTACGCAGAAGTATATTTAAGTATCTAGAGATAAAATATCCAGTGAATATATAAGAATCAAATTAAAAATACTTTAGAAGACTAATGGAGCATAGGAGAAATGTAAAGAATGAAAAAACATGGAAAAATTTTCTATTCATATATAAATTATGACTAAAAAGTACCCGGAAACTGTAAATAAAACGCAAAACATTTAATTATTCATCAATATTTGTTTTGTCGCCTTCAAAATAATCCCTAACAGATGTAATACACTTATGCCAACGATTTTTCCAACCCTCGAGCCACTTTTTGGGAAGGCCTTCAGCTCCTTCAGCGAATTTTGTTTTATCTCTTCGATTGACTGAAAACGGGTTCCACGTAGCGACAATTTCGGTTTGGGGAACAAGAAAAAATTACACGAAGCCAAATCTGATGAATAATGTGGTTTATCAATGATATTCATTGCGTTTTTGGCTTTAAATTCCATGAACTGTTCTTTCACAATTCCGGCCGCTTTCGACGGATAGTCTCCCGTAAACGTCAAAATACCGCCAAATAGAACTCTTCATTGACCGGCTATTCCTCCGGAACAAACTTGATACATCAAATCACGAATATCGAGAATCATCTTGATTTTTGAACGGCTTTGGCGTAGTTTCGACTCATTTTTTCCTTCTATCCCGGTGGTTGTTGACTCGTTTTCATGTCAAACTCATAAATACATATCTCATTGGCATTTATCATGCTCTTCATGGATGTGGAATCGGAATTCGCACGACAAAACATGTCCAAAGCGACCTGTTCACGGTACTCTCTTTGAAAAAAAAAAAAAAAAATCAGCAAGAACGCGTTTGATACCCAAAATATCCACCAAAATTACTTGAACGAAGTCGCGAGAGATGTCGAGTTCTCTTGCCATATCTCTAACATTTGTCTGATGATTTTCAAGCACCATAAACTTTATTATTGCAATACTTGTATTTTCATTAGTTGATGAGGTCGAAGAGGTCCTTCAGAACGAGGCATGTATTCTGAGATCTCTCTTTGAAGGCTTTGTACCAAACTTTGATAAAACTAAATCACATAAAGCCTTTTCCAACAATCGCAACGATTCCGCTCACGAAATTTGGTTAGAAATACAAAATTTGAGATAAATTCTATGTTCGAGATTTTTAACCATTGTGAAAATTCCAACGCAGTACTGAGGTGTACAAGCAAACTGGTTGACATATCGCGCTCATAGTTATTAAGAACTCAGCAAAATTTTTTTTTTTGAAATATCATTTACCCGGGGGAATCTAATTACAATTTCCGGGTGTTTTTTTGTCCCAATGTATATTTGCCTATCAAAGTTTTTTGGGAGCTTAAGAGTAGAAATTTCCAAAAAAAGGAGTGAATTTCGAAATCAAAATTTGTTTGGACTTTTTATAACATAATGACTGAAACTCATACGAGATATAGTACATATAGTAAGTATCTTATTTTTCATATTTTACATTCTAACCTAAAAAAAAAATAATTTTCTAGTCTTCATTCGCCATCTAAGCCCAGCATCGCACACCCAACGCTACATTTCATTCAACGAAGCTCTGTGACACAGCGCTATTGCTAGCTACAAACAAAAGACTTAAGACACGAACTCGCGCCCTGTCAGCTTCATGTTTCAATTAAAGCGGGAACAAATTAAACTTTTAGTTCTTTTTACTAGCAACAATAAATCAAAGACCAAAAAGCGCCACAACAAAGGCGGATAACTGTCATGCTTGTAAAAATTTTGCACTTGCGACGAGCGAAGATGCATCAAGCAGCTCAATGCCACCAACTCAATCCAACATCAGCACAGCTTCTAACAGCATTTACTTCAATTCATCAACCAATAATGAACCATTGAGCGGGGAAATTAATGAGAATGCACATATTTATTAAAAATTATGGCGAGTATATAATTACAACGTCAACTTTTTTACCGCTTTGTGGCGGATCTACTTGAGTATGCAGACACTAGGGCACCTGCAGCGCTGGCCAACGCTTCGCAGTGGCGACTGCACTTAATCAACCAAAGCTGGGCATCATTACGCGTGTACAACAATAGCAACAATCACACTGCATGTCAGCCTGTTGTGCTGTCGCTCGTGCTTGAGCTTATGCAAGCAGCATCAGCTTGCGGTTTAACCGTTAGTTGTCTTTAAAATAAATTAAAAACGGTAATTATAAGTGAATATAAATATAGCTGAGAGAGACCTAGAGATCTGCATAAATTTATGTAAATTAGTGAGGCGATTTGCATTCAAGCAACAATTTATTTAATAATAGTTTATGAATTGTAATAAAACATTTCCAACCGCAGCAGAAGCAGCTCTTGCATGCGCCGGCATAATTAATTGAATTTGTAAAGGAAATAACTTTATTTATTGGTCGCGTAAATGACAATGCTGGGCACCACTGCTTATTGAATTTGTTAGGCAAGCAGTTATAGTGGTCTACTGGAAAAGCTGGCACGTGCAGTCATGACAACAGAGAGAGGTGACACTGCCGAGAAATGAATATGTTGCAAACTAATTCATTACTAGTATTTCTTAGGTTAATACTGGTTAGTTTTGTGTGGACAAGCAATTCGCATTCAATTAACAGCTACTGGTTACATGTGCACTAGTTCCATACTAGTTCCAAAACGACAACAATATATCTAGTTTGAAATTGCGAAATGGATTTGAAACAATTTTTAGAACAAACGAGGACATCATGATAAAGGTAAAAATAAATACACGAAAAAGCATAAACTTCGGTTGCACCGAAGTTGTATTACCCAACAAAGTTCTCCATACAATGACTTAATTTTGATAGATCAGGTTGTAAGGCACTATATTTTATAGTTATCCGGTAACCGTGGTTTCGACAAGTAAGTAGATTCTTTAGAGAAAATCAAGTGTGTAAAACTCAAAATTTTAGATAAATATATGAAAATCTGAAATACAGGCAAACATATACTTAAGTGATTGTATTTAAAAAAATGTATTTTTCTAAGTTGGTAGCACTGTTCTTAATTACTGTGCCAAATAACAGCGCGATCTGTCTACCAGTTTGCTTACAGCAGCTTCTTAAGTCGCTACACCTCAGTAGTACTATGCGATTTTTGCAATGGATAAATACATACATATATAGAACAAAGAATTTATCTCAAATTTTGAATTTCTAACCAAAATTAATGTGCGGAATGGTTGAGAATGTTGAAAAAGGCTTACGGTGATCGAGTTTTCTCAAAAACAAGCCTACAAGTGTTACAAAGCCTTCAAAGTCGAGCGATCGTTGAAGACATGCCTCGTGCTGGACGACCTTTGACCTTTTCAACTGATGAAAATATTAATAAAAGTAAAGGATATGGTACTTGAAAGTCATCAGGCAAGCGTTAAAGAGATGGCAAGAGAGCTCGATATCTCTCGCGAGTTCGTTCGAATGAATTTGGTGGATATTTTGGGTATGAAATGCGTTCTTGCTTGACTCGCCCCGTCAAAGCTGATTTTTTTTTTCAAAAAGAGTACGATTGTGTCTGAAAACCATCAATCAACCACCGTATTTACCAGATTTGGATCTATGTGATTTTTTCTTGTTGCTCAAACTGAAATTGCCGCTCCGTGGAACCCGTTTCATTCGATCGAAGAGATAAAACAAAATTTGCTAAAGGAGCTGAAGGCCATCCAAAAAAGTGCTTATGGAAAGTGTTTCGAGAACTGGAAAAATCGTTGACATAAGTGTATTTCATCAGTTGTGGATTACTTTGAAGGCGACAAAATAAATATTGATGATTCCGGATATTTTTTTGCCAAAATGTATATACAATGTTTTATAGGGTCTCTCGAAGTTTTCTTCTCGGTATCTCGAACTTTTTGGCAAGCTTGAAATATCCTGTACAGCGATAAGGGTCAAGAAATTGTAGATTTTGTAGACCTAGTCAAGAAATGAAAATCTATTCACTGAAGAAAATATTCCACAAATAATTCTCAGAAACGGTGATGATTGACAATTATGGTTTTTTGGATTCGACAATTAAAAACTGGTTTTCCAGGATTAATTTTCGTGTTTTCAGTTCATTATATTAATTCAAAAGTATTGCAAAAATATATTGAAAATAACAAAGTTTAAATAAGATCTCTAGGAGCTTAATTTTAATCAAGTATTTAAAGGAGATTGGTACCTTTCACACTTTATGAAAAAAACACAAATATTCTATATAAGTTAATTCCTCAATAATATTGATCAATTGATGTGCAAAGACACCAAGGCACACAAACCCATACAATTAAGAGTGAAATAAAAATCAATAAAAAGCTTATTTACTTAAATTCCAGTAGCCATAACACATAATGGAGCCAAACTATTAGCAATACTCATAAATAAGAATCAGGTCTACATATATACAAGTATATAATAAGAAATATTTCTCCACCAACACTGCAGCTAAAGAGAATTCCAGTGAACTGCAGCTTAGCTAATGAAGCCATTTGGTGCACTCAAGCTCGCCAAGCAAAGAAGTTAAGACAAATGTGTGTATGTGTGTTTATGCAAATCATCAGAATACTTACATCCGCCTAAACATAAATAAATAAAAGTGAATAAAAAGCAACAAATTGAAATGTGCAATGGCCACAAAACTGCTACATAAGCGATATCAACAGCAACAACAGCGAAGGCAGCATTGAAACAATGACACTTGCCGCATTATTTTGGTCATAAACGTGTTGCAGCGGCAGCCGCTTGGACCTTAATGAAGCGCATGTATTTTTGTATGTATGTGTGGTATTTCTGCAGAGGCTTTTGTTTACTTTTCCGCAAAAGTGTTTGTAAAATTTTTAGTTTCGTTGAAGTTACCTCGATCTTGAAACGTGTTTTGCAGACCAAAAAGAAATGCGTTCCAAAAACTACAACAAAAACAATAATTTACGAGTCGACATGCATGTGTGTGTGTGTGTGAGTGCTGACGTACGTTTCTGGTGCAAAAAAGCATAAAATGTAAACAAAGTTTTGACCAAAAATAAGCCCAGCCGAAACAAAGTCATGTGCTTGCAGGTGTGTGAATATGCGTGTGTGTGAGTGTGTGTCTCATTTGAATGCATACTGTGAAGCAGCAAGAGCAACGAAAACGGTTTGCATCAAAAATCGACAAGAGCTTGCAAACACAAAGCAAAACAATAAAAGAAAATTAATGCAAAAATAACAATAAAGTTAGAATGACAATATAAATCTGTCGTAAACATATTTTAATTTGTTAAAAAACAGCTACCCCTTAGGAAACGTCGCATATGCGGCATGATTTTTGTTATCAATAAAAACTTCACTAAAACTTAATTGGTGATATACATATGATGCTTTAGTTAAAGGCTTATATGAGTTTTCTCGGTTAAAAAACAGTATTTTTTCAACAATTTTTTTCTGATATAAAAATGAAATATTTTATCAGAATTTTTTGTTATCACAAACATACACTATTAACAATGAAATGCTGAAATTTTTGAAAAAAAAAAATTTTAAACTAGGCCATTGCGACGCCATTTCCGATGACCCCTCGGAAAAAGATGCCCCCGTTATGTATACATATAAAATTAAAATTAAAAAAAATATAAATAAAACATAAAAAAAATAAAAAAAAAAAAAAAAAAATATATATTAAAAAAAATATAAAAAAAAACAAAAAAAAAATTTTAAAAAAATATAAAAAAAAATATAAAAAAATAACAAAAAAACAAAAAACAAAAATAAAAAAAAATTAAAAAAAATATAAAAAATATAAACCAAAATAAAAAAAATGTAATTAATTCCTTTCATTTTTTATTTTTAATTATAAGCTAGAAAAAACATTTCATTTTTTTCCGGTATTTGGCAGGATAACGCCTTACAGGATCATCTAAAGTGAAAAATACATATTTTAGTTAAAACCTTAACTTACAACTTAGACGATGGAAAAAAACTGAAAACTGGATTTTTGGCAGACATTTTTGCAAAAAAAAATGAAAATTTCCCGACATTTTTTTTCAAATAGTTTTAATCGAAAAAAATTCTTCACCCAAGTCTTTAGGAATTGTATCCCAAAGATCTGTGTAAAATTTCATGAAGATCGGTTGAGTACTTCTCGATAAATCTTGCCAACCGACTTCAAAAACACAGTTTCGAGCAAAAAGCCAACCTTGAGCGCACAAGTTCTCAAGGCTGTATCTCCAAAACTATTACTTGAATCAACTTGAAAATTTTGGACAATATTCTAGAGGTGTTGTAGAATTTAATAAGACAATAAAACAAATCGATTTTTTGAAATTGACATTTTCTTTTATTATTTATACCAATGTCAAGTCTTCAGAAACATTACGCTACTCAGCAAATTTCTTATTGGCTAGTTGCCAGCCCCCAGACAAGTGATCGTTTGTTTCCTTTTCCCTTTTCGCTTTAGTTTTCCTTATTGTACTTCGTCAGAAGGAAGTGTCCGCTTCGACTTTTATTCTCTTGTATTGTATTTGTTGTTGTTTATTTTAATAAACCCAACCAATTAGGAACTGCTCGCACGCGATGTACATTTTTAATAAACAGATACAAATATATATAACTTTATTATTCTGTTTCACATAATTTTTTTCTTCGACCGTTTTCGAGTTTTAAAAATACATACATACATATGTATGTACATACTTATACAATGTACGTGGCTACACTCGCATATGCATATTTGAATATGTACATTCATGCAATATAAATTAGCACAATACAATGAACTTTCGTCACTTCTGAAGTGTTCCGTTTTTATTGGTGTCAGGAACCGTACAGAAGGTCTGCGGTCACAGCTGTCCGTTGGCGCTAATATTTCAAATATATTTCATACAACTCAAGTGCGGTCAAATGGTTCAAATTTTTTGGCAAAGAAACTATAAATTTGTTAAGCGGAAGAATGATGGAATTTATGCGAAATAAGCCAGGAAAATAAATTTGTTAAAAGAGAGTTTCAAGGAAACCAGTTAGTTATTTGAACTATTCCAGGTTTAACAAGAATTCCTATGATTACTTGCAAGAAATATTATTCTTCGGCGAAATACTTCTTCTTCTTTTTTACTGGCGGCAAAATGCTTACTAAGGCAATTTTGGAGCGGTCTGATCTTACCCAAAAGCAAGACTAGTAGAAAATGTAGGGCGAGAGAATGTTTCTAAACAAACTTTTCCTGTTTTTTTTTAAGTCTTTCTTTTGAGTATGCATAAAATAAAAGAATTGAGTTTTTTTCAGGGTTTTGTTAGAAGTACTGATAGAGGGTATACAATATATGAAGATCTCTCAATAAATCCATTAATTGATTTGCCGTGTGGAAAGTGGCGCCGTGGCGCAACAGTGGCGTAATAAATCATTTTTGAAGAAATATGAAATGGATGAAATGGCAGCTCTTGAATCTCTCCAGGCTGCTCTTTGTCCCAAATGCAGCAATTTGGTTTTTCACAAATAAGTATTTTCTTCACAACGTACTGGATGTAGTCTATTTGGTCGAATATTATCCCATAATGAATTGTGGGTCTCAAGAATGATGATGTTACGAATAGGGGACTGATTATGTTGACCATAAGAACGTGAATTTTCTAAACGTTGTTCAGGCGTCAGTCTTTCTACGATGAAATGTCAAACAATACTGAACAAAAATAAAATGACAGCTTGACACGACTCACGCGTGATCTGTCAAAAAAAAAGCTTTTGAAAAAAGTACCTCCAATTGGATCAGCCGTTTTTATCTACATATATCGAATAATTCATCTCCTCTCTGTGCTCCACAAATACTAAAATCGGCTGAAGCAACATTTTGTTGTGTTTGTACATTCACAACTTAAACTCGCTTAGCTAAACACCGTGTAAAGATTTAAGTTTGACAAATGTAATTGCATTCAATATTTCGGAATATGTAACTGACTGATAAATCGTAAAAGTTTAGACGTAAACTAGTAATAATTATGCAACAACAACAAACAAATACATATTTTCATACATACAGCTATGGCTATGTGTTGAGCCTTAGGCGTTAAGTGACTAACATTGTTTTAGCAGAAGATTACTCTGTGGACAATTGAGTAATTTATTGACATGCGAACGGCGCGCTAACAGTTACAAAAGCCATAAAGTAAATATCGACTCATCGAAATTTTCCAATATTTGCATGTACATTTGTATGTATTTATGTATAATGTTTTATATAACTGCTAAGTTCTGTTTGCCATTGCCGGCGTGTTCAATGCAATATTCGCATTTGCATATACATATGCCTAAATATATACTATATAGTTAATTTAAATAATATTTTTTAATTTTTTTATGTTTAACACCTTTTGAGAATTGTGCTAGAAAAATAACTGTTTAAATAAACACGACACGCCTGCGACGCATTGAGTGCTTTGCGCTGGAAATGCATGAAAGCGCGTTATTCCCCATGACTGTGCACGGATAAGCCGACAATATTACTATAACAAATAGCGATTATACATTTTTTAAGCATTTTGTGTTGATATAATAAAAAAAAAATAGAAAGAAGAAACTGAATTTTTGAAATTTTTTAAATCATAACCTCAATTTGCGGGCATATAATGTACTTATATTAGGCTAAAAATTCCAAATGCCTTTGCCAGCTTTGCGCTTTATGATGTCATATCCAAGCGCACATCACCGAAACTCATCAAATATTTCAACTTCTTGCTTATTTTTGGCTGAAATTCCTACCTTTCCTTTTAAATCACGCGTAAATACCCTTTTTACGCCAAACATAATAATTTAGCTCGACCGCAAACAGAAATAAACGGTAGCCACGAGCGCTTGACAAAAAAAAAATGTATAAAAAAACAGACGAGCACATTTAATCATATAGGTATAACCAGTATACCAATTCGAAATGCAGAGAGACGTACGCGAAGCAAAAAAGTGGAGAAAAATTGCAGCTGTTCGCAAAAACGAGCCACAAAACAACAACAACAATAACAACTGATAAAAATAATAATAAAACTTGCATCTCACCGGCTTGATTGACCGCATGCGCAGCACGCGCTTTAGCATGCCCCAAAAAAGGAAGAAGGAAAACAGCTTGAAATAAAAAAAAGCCAAAAACCAAAACAAAATGGACATAAATGTGCCGAAAAAAGTTGAAACCGCAAAACGAACAGCAGCCAAAAAGCTTTTAACATTGGTCAGTACTCTTACACACACACTCATACATATGCATGGTGTATGGACACACAAAAAACAAAAACACCACACTCACTAGGTAGTACCTTCAATATAACACAATTTATGACGGTCTGACGGTCTAGGTAGCACTTCTTTCAAGTTTTGTTATAATAATTTTTTCACTTATCATTTTTTACATATTTATTATCATTATTTTTTTCTGTTTTTTTTTCAATTTAATTTTAGTGCTATTGTTTTGCCCAACAAATGCCACAACAAAGTAAAGCAAAAAGCCATAAACTATCCATGCAACAGAAAAACATACTGTAAAAAATACATATGTATTTATGTTTGTACTCGCATCTATTTCGCAGTAATCTCAAAGAAATTTCAAAACAAAAACGAAAAACGAAAAAAAATGATGCTTCCAAAAATTCCAAAACAATTAACAGCAGAGCAGCACAAGAGCAAGGCCCATCAGCCGAGTAGCTGCACGATTTTATTAGGCAGTCGAGTAGCCGCCGAGGCAGCCATCCTAAGACTGCCCGGAGGTGTTGCGCTAAGTGTACTTTATTCGTTTTGCGGTTCAAACCATTAAAGAGATGTTCATGTACAAAAAATAGACCTAAAATGGAGTGAGCCAAAAGGAATTCAGTATAGAAAAAATGCCTTAATTTGCACACAATTCATTGTTATTTGTTTTTGTCTGTGTTTGGAGATCAAAATATGTAAATGTAGGAATTTAAGCAGTGGAGTTTTTTTGGCGGCTAATTGCTTCGACCTTAACAAATGAAGGGAGTGTACGAGGCTTCTTTGTATGTACATATGTGTATTGTCAATGTCAAAATCCTGATGCAAATCTAATAAATTTTGTTGCATAAGTTGGAATGCTATGAAAAAACACTAGTCTGTAGGAAACTGATTGCGAGACTATGGGGTATATACTAGATTTTTATTTAAAAAATGCAATTTTTTAATAGCCCATATTGCTAATTTATGTCTGAAATTTCAAACTCGACCTGCTTTGAAAGTATGATTGAAAAAGGCTGTATAATAGGCAAACTAGTTATTTGGGTATTTTCCACAATACTAACTTGCAATAAGAGTTCTTATTGAGACAACACAAAACTAAAATCATATTTATTTTTTTAATTTTAATAATAGGTGAATCATTTTGAGAAATTGTGGAGATCAAGGGATCTCGTAGAAGATCTCCAGGAGAATCTCCGAAAAAATGTACCCGTCGATGAGGTAGACTTTCTGCTTAGAACTACTTAAAATCCAAAACCCACATAAAATGTATTATTACTAACGGGTGATCCAAGTAGAGGTACTTTTTCAATAAGCTTTTTTTGACAGATCACGCATAAGTCGTGTCGAGTTGTCATGTTATTTTAATTCAGTTTGGCATTTTATTATGGAAAGACTAACGCCCGAACAGCTTTAACAAGTCGTTCAACTTTATTACGAAGTTTCACGTTGTATCTCGCGCGCTTCGCTCAACTTATAGTGAACATATTCAACCTATAGAGCGTTCTGTTCGCCACACCACACGACGGGTGGTCTTGAGACCCATTTTTCGATAAAAATTTGTTCGGCGATGGGGCCCATTTTTGGCTCAATGGCTTCGTAAACGTACGCTAAAATTGTTGTCTCCGCGCGCCCTCCGCCCGAAAAAAGCTGGCATGAGCAGTCTAAAGAGATTATTATTGCCATTTTTGATAGCCGTGGAATCGTCCACAAAGAATTCGGTTTGGGGAAAACTGTGAATCAAGTCTACTAATCAAGTACTCGAAAGATTGCGAAAACGAGTCAACAGGGTGCGCCCAGACATTGCTAGTAACTGGATCCGTCATCACGACAACGCGCCGTGCCACACCACCGATTATTTGGCCTCTAAAGGGATCGCCGTGTTGCAACAGCCGCCTTTTTCGCCCGACATGTCACCCTGTGACTTTTTTGTTTCCTAAACAAAATCGGTGGTCAAAGGAACCCATTTTGAGTCGATTACGAACATCCCAGTCGAAGCGTTCCAGAAATGTTAGGAAGCATGGAAAACGCGCTGGAATCGCTGTATAGCTGCTCAAGGGGACTACTTTGAAGGGAATGGCAGAGTTGTAGAATAATTTTCAAATATACGGTTTTTATGGAATCAATCTTATTACTTAATTGTCATACCTCGTACTTTTAAGAAAATCTGAGTGAAAACCAAACAACCTGGTTCAATTAGCAAAGTATATTAGGAAAACTCGTGAATATATAACAGAGAATGTTGACAGCCACATCATTGAAACAAAACAAAAAAGGCGGCAAATATTTTTGAACAAAAAGTGCGGGTTTTTCGCCAGCAGATGATTCATTTCGAGCATAGACACAGTTAATCTTTTTAAAATATAAGCCAAGTACATTTTAAGTATAAATTGGAATTTCTGAAACACAACGGAAATGGCGTCAGCATATATTGTTGTTGTTTTTTTTTAATATTACAACATAAATAAATAGGTATATTTATCTCCTTTCATATTTAGTATCTGCACTATCTGTTCTTATCAACGGGGCTTTCAATGGCAAGCGTTTTATGTCAAAAGCCACTCCTTACAAAAAACAAAAAAACAAAAAAAAAACACCTTGTAGCAAGTGGACTCAGGTGTAGGGCAAATATGCAATAGGCGAGCAAATATGTACACAAAATGTTGCCAGCTTATTTGCTAACAAATTTACAGTGCCATTTAAATGAAATCGAAATTAAAATAAATTGACTTGTGAGACGCACAAAAAGCCCGACGACAGGTGCGAACGGTGTTTAGTCGCCGATTAGTGAGCGTTAAGAAAGGTGCCGTGGAAAATTACGAAAAACGGTGACGAGATCGTATGTGAGTGAGATTATTGGCACGAAAAGGACATGTGCAAAGTCAATGAAAGAAATTAAGAATAGATAAAACGAAAATTGTGTAAAAATATTTAAAAATTAAAAAAAAATTAATATTAATACCAAAAATAAAAATATATCTAAGAAAATACTAAAAGCGTGATAAATTTGAGTTTTAAAAAAGTGTCATTTAATGACATTAATAATTACTCTCTGTCATGTTTGTTAAAGCCGCGATTACAATAAATGTTTAAGTTGAGCTAAACTCAAAAACAAGTTGTGTTCAAATTCCACAAAAACAAAAATTAACATGGCAAAAAAAAATTTATTTATAATATAAAAAAATGTAAATAATTATATGCAAATATTTAATATTTATTACAATTTATTGCAGTTTAACGTAAATCATATCTCCTTTTAAGCATTCTAACTTAAAATATTCAATACTGCGTTCGAAAATCAACGAATTCAAGCTTAAGCTTTTTTGAGTGCAACAAACCTCGAACAAAAGGTGGTGTAAATTGTTTACAGGTATGCCTAAAACAGTGCTCTAAACACACTTGTAAGTTAAAAAATATTAATTATAGCAATAATTCATCACGCTTATTTATTCAACGCTTTTAGAGCCCTTCTTTATGGCGCTGATTTTGCATAATAAAAGTATTAAAACTGACACATGCGCATATATTCTATTTAGAGAACTTGATTTATAGTGGCGTGTCGATTTTTTGTTGAACATTTTTACGAAGATTTTGCCATAAATTCACACGTTTAAGGGAATTTTCAGCTGGATGAACCGGTTACTTACGCTTTCTAAAGCCTTTTTTTGTTTTGTTTTTAAGACAATTAATTAATTATTAAATTTATAAGCAAATCTATTTCTATTGCTTTTTTACTTAGTATTCAGTAGAGACTTCACACCATACACTGGTATTTAATATCGAAAGAGCTCTTGAATATAAAGAATACGCTCTTAGAGCATTTCTGAACATTTCTGCAGCAACGTCTCTGCGCAATTTATTCTGAACAGTAACCAGTCAATAGGTGTTGATCCTGCTATTCAACGCTGGATCAGAAGCCTTTTGACCTGAAAGGGATCAAAAGGAATAAGAGAAGAATGAAACCAAGCTAAAATAACAAAGGAAGTTTGTAAAGGGACTCCGCAAGGTGGAGTGCTATCTCCGCCTCTACGGACATTAGTGTTGAACAAGCTGCTAAGGAACTTGGAAGGCAGGCCCCTTAGATAGTGACATATGCGGACGGCATTGCCATCCTAATAACGGTTAAGTAATATGACCACCCCACTCAATACAGTACAGAAGTGGGCATCGCAAGCACAAAATTCCTTTAAGAAGGTTCCCTTCGATAAATGGGACACAACTCTCTCCAAGTACCTTTGGGTGGTCTTGGACAGCAAACTGTTGTGGAAGCACATAGAAAAAGATGGCTGGCATAAAAGTATGTTAACTACGCGCAAAACTCTAAACATTTATAAGGATGACTCCAAAATGGACGATGGAGTTTGTGCGGGAATGTACTATCCTGAGTTGGGCATAAAGCAACCTTTTAAGTTTCCAGTCCACCTGCAGTATATTTCAAGCTGAGGTCTTTGCTATTGCGAAAGCCGCGGAGATGGCCTCTAATGCACTTGCAGGCAATTCCAAAGTCAACATCTACGTAGACAGCGAAGCAGCAAAAATTGTGTACGGCAACATCCGAAACTCATGCATTGTCTATACGACGATCTCGACAGAAGCATAGTTAAGAAAATCAAAACCCGATGGAATGAGCTACCTGGTGGCAAAACTGCAAAAGTCATGTGCACAACGGTAAAACGGAACTATACAAAATTCCTCTTGGCACTCAATAGAAGAGACTGTAGGAACATGATGGGAATACCAACTAGTCACTGTCTGGTGGTCGTGGCAAGCACAGGCATCCTGGCCAACCAGATTAATCTAAGCTAACCTATTAACATTACAAGGAGACAGGAAAAAATTAACAACTTAAAAAGCTAAAAATTCCAAAATTAACATCTGATAAAGTTGGGGTCTCAAAAAAGTGGCACGTGACCATACCCACGACTAGAACACTCCTAGCAATCTGTAACCGAAAAAAAATCTAGTCTAGAATAATATCTGGATGTCTGGAACTACAGAAAAGTTGGAAACAAATTTGTTCACTTTTTTGATTGTTTCGAATTTTTCGAAAATATTAAAAAAGTACATTTGGGAATATGGATAGTTCCAGACAAAGACAAGTCCATAAAGACGACTCTCTAAAATTTTTAGCTAAATCGGTCCAGTAGAACTTGAATAATCGGGCGTATAGTTTTGCAAAAGACCGTTTCAAGAAAAACGCGTTTAAAGCTTCAGTTCTGGTCGAGAAAATTTAGATGCCGGGTCAGCAAAAAACCTATATCTACAAAAAAAAATTGAATTTTTAAAAATCCTCTTGGAAACATATTCTTAAATAGTTAAACTTTGAAAATAAAAAAACAAAAATAGATTTTTTTTATTTCTTAGCTAGAACTGACCCTTACCTCTACTCATTTGTATTTTTTTTAATTAGAAATACAGTTGTGAATTATCATTACCCAACAAACAAATAAAATGTTTTTAACGCTTCGAGTAAGGCACATATTCAAAAACAACAAAAAAGTGTAAACACTTATTGTTATTTATTTATGGTAAATTAGTGTTTATTTAGTTGTTGCTTCAATTGTCTTTTCAATTATTATCTTTAGCAGTTGTTAGCGCGTTAATGAAATTTGCGAAACTTTGTTTATTTATATGTAAGCCGCTGTCACTTTTATTTTATTTTTTATATGTATAAAGCAAGTGTTCACGAAATAAAATTTTTATTTGGAAAATTTCCATTTTTATATTTCTTGATTTTAACTCAACTGCTTACATTTCATTTATTTGTAATTAATATTAAATAAATATGGCGAATTTAATATGTTGTTTTCGAAATCCTGTTTACGCTTCCTTTGCCTTTGTGAACTTATTTTTCAACACTTTTGCTCACACCTTTAATTGGCTACGCTTTTGTATCGAAATAAGAGCCCTAAATATAGAAGCTAATAAATTATTACACCAGACTGTATTTTGGAGGCAGATACTGTATAAGTGTTGCTATTAATATGTCCGTGCTGGTGAGTTCCCTTTCTTTTCAATATTAATGACGGTAAAGAAAACCAGAATTTTCATTTTTATTAGTGTTGGGCATTGTTGGTACCGAAAATTTGCTCAACGGTACCGCTCTTTTTACAGTTATGTGTACCGAAATTGTGACAATATCAGTAATAAATACCGTGGATCCAAAACACACCGCGGTACAGTAAAGTATGCATCGGTACTTGGCACCGAGAAAGTAAAACCAAGCTCGTTTCACTGAAAAATTTGAACTCAAAAGAAATCAGATCATAAAAAAACATGCATATCGCCGATGCTTGCACCCAAAGTACTCGAGACTAATTTCAAAATAAAAATCTGACACATATTTCTAATTTTAAACTTTCATATGATCAGATGGCAACTTTCCACTTTAATTTACTTTGTTTAAACCATCCGAGCTATACACACAGAAATCTGGCAAACAATATTATATATCGGTTAAGCCTACAGTGGTTGGCTTAAGGCATTGTGACGAAATTTTGTTGCGTAACGCAATTTCGTTGCAGTCTAATTATGCCCGCTTCAAAAAAGATAATTATTTAGAAATGTCTTTTCTAGACCGATGTGACGAAATTTTGTTGCGTAACGCAATTTCGTTGCAGTCTAATTGTGTCTGCTTCAAAAAAGAAAATTATTTAGAAATGTATTTTCTAGCCCGATGTGACGACATTTTGTTGCGTAACGCAATTTCGTTGCAGTCCAAATAAGTTTTATTTCAAAACAAAAAAAAATAATAGACATGTATTTCCCATGCCATTAATACATTCATTCAATTTTGTAATTTTTCTGCGGTCATGAAAGCCAACGCACGCGCACCGGACCACCCAACGATTGACCGAAAAATATAAAGGCCTGTAAAACCCCCTCCGAAATGCGCTTGTATTTGTATTTGGGAAGTCGCACGTGCGCCATAACCACTTTCTCACTATTAATTTAATCGCTTTGCGCTAGCCGAAAAAGAAGAAGAAGAGAAAAGTTTAAAATCGCCTGCGCAAATTATCAGCTGCCGCAATAACGGGTGATAGCAGCAGCGCAGATGATTTGCTTTACAATTTCTGTGCACTTTTTGTCCGCGCCACGAAATCGAATCAATCAACGCGGCAACAAGTCACTGTCAATACAAAACCACACACACACACGCACACAAATGCACTGCTTTAGCAACGAAATACTATTTACCTGTAGCTTGCATTTTTACGAGGAGTTATGATGTCTACGTAGTTGTTGTTGTTGCTTTTTTGTCTTTGCCGCTGCTACGTGTGTTGCTGTTGCACTGGGTGCAGTTTCTGCCACCAATAAATACTTGTAGCTGCCAATGCGACTGCGAACCAGCTAGTCTCAGACATTTAAGTTATGCGCGCAGCCAGCGAAAAAATGCAAGCAAGCACAAAAGCAACACACACACACATACAAAAACAAGAAATAGTCGTAAAAAACCATAATAATAACACAAATATTTAGCAGCGCGGCGTGACGCGCGACGCGCTCTGTCTTGCCACAGTCAGTGGCAGCTGTCAAGCAGCTGTGAGCTGTGAGTGTGCGGCGCTCACTTGCTCGGCGTGCCAACGCTTTGGCGCTCGCCAAAAACACGCTCCGCGCGAAAACGCATACACGTCGCAGGCTTTTCGGCACAGCGCCGACGCAGCAGCACCAACAACAACAACCATAGAGGTAGCGCGCGGCGTGATCGAGCAGCCAGTTAGGCGCTCAGTCGAAAAACCAGCTGGCAGCCACCGGCCAGCCAAGCAAGCTTTTCATGAGCAGCGCCTGACAGCACAGCTGCGCGCACTGCACGTCGTTGGCGGCGCTCGCTCGCGCACTCACAGCTGCTGTGCGCTGAACTCTTGCTTTCAGTTTCAGTTTCATTCCAGACTTTGCCGCGCGCACATTTTTCAAATTCTCGGCTTCGCAACGCGTTCAGCTCGCGCTGTCAACACCATCAATACGTATATGTATATAATTCAATAAAACCGAATGAGTAAAAAACAACTAAAAATTATTAAAGCAACAAAATCCAAACAGCCGTTGTGGTAGCCAGTTCAGTTAGTTAGTCGAATGTCGATTGGTATGATAATTTACGCTTGCTCGCCTCTTCGAATGCCATGATATTTACGTTTGTTGTTTGTTGCTATTTGTGCTGAGCTTGTGTTTTACAACATTAACAACAAAAATTGCCATGTAAATTGTTCAAAAAGAGCAAATAAATAATCAAATGCAAAGCAAGCGTGTACGATTTAATTAAACTGGCACAAATTCAATCGCATTAATTTGCACACCTCGTGCATGCCTTACATATGCAATTGTGTGTGTGTGTGTGCGGAATAATATTTGCATGCATTTTGTGTTTGAGAATTCTTGGCAGTTTCCAAAAATCAATAAATTCTGCGATCAATTGAGGCAGGCACTTGTCTGAGCTGCATTTTTGTAGTGCTACAACAACAGTGAGTGATTGGTGGAAAAATCTGCGCTCACTTCACAATACGAGTTTGTGCCTTAAGTCTTTTGTGTGTGCGCGTGTTTTCCGTTTGTTTTTCTTTTGCAAACGTGACATTTCACGCGCGTCCTCATAATAAAAGTTCAAATGCCACGCAGATAAGCGACAAAAGCAAGAACTTCTCGGTTGTAAAAACAAATGCAAATCATAATAGTTGAAAAAGTGCATAAAAATAAAGAATACAAATACAAAAAAAATTATTGCAAGTGACAAGAAAAATCAACAAACGGCAATAGTAAACAAATCAAAGTGTCATTAAGTGTCAAGCAGTCATCGCCATCTGATAGGCAGCAAATTATTTTTACACACTACCGTTAGTGCATAGTAAAATTACGAAAAGCGTTATAATAATAAAACAACAATAAGCATAGCGGCAGTGATCAGCAAAATTTAATTTAATAACTGTAAATAAGTGGAAATTATTGGCTGTAAAGCGGTAGTTTTTTTATTTTTATTTTTTTTCATGCAAAAATTGTTATTGTAATTGAAAAGGTTGGCATATGTTTGATTTTGACGTATTAAAAACGCAACAAAAACAATAAAAAGCACACATATTGCAACAAAATATTACATTAATCACTATAATTCGCTAAGCAGCTATAAAAAGGTAATCGCCGTAGAACAATAAATGCAATTAAGTCTATTGTACGGTCAATAAAAGTAATCATTTTTAGCTTGTACACATTTACGTATATACATATGTACATATATACATATGTACAAGTTATATGCATACAAAGTGTAAGGTTAACGATTTAAAGTAAAGCTCGTGCCTTATTATAACATGCATGATGCATTATGTGCCACTAAGCGTTTATTTAATTAATCAGACATGTAATTAATAGGAAATGTAACGCCATTGAACATAAGACGTGTTTTTTTTTTAATATTTTCTTAACTAAGGGCGTCTATTTTTTGTAATGAGCGTCTATGGTGGTCCTTCACAACAATAGAAATTTCTTGAAAACGCTTTGAAACAAGGGCGCGAATGGGTTTTAAATCGGAAATTCGATCGTACATAATTATAAGAACCATTCTTCTTCTTCATTATTGCGGTAGACACCGCTTAAGCGTTTATAGTCGTAGAAGAAGAACCAACAATCAAGTGAATTTACTGACCCGAACTGAAAGTCTTTTTATTAAGTTTAGTTTTGAACAATATTCAATCCGTGATCAGAATAGCAACCCTTAAACCAAGATTTTTAACACTTCTTGTCTTGGCGTCAATACTCAGCCCTGGCACTATATAAGAAACCCGGAAAGCTGGGTCAGTTGGTACTCCGTGGCGTCATATGATATGCTATCAAGTGATGTGATGTGTTATCATATGACTCACTAACAAATTTTTGGTTTTATGCCCGGAATAGGAGGCAAAACGTATAATATGAACGATCAAAATCAGGTGCGTGTATGGAAAACTTTTTCATTTGTGAAGCGTATTACAGCGTCGGTACAACCCTAATAACCGTTTTTTATTGTTTTTGTAATTTTTTTTGGGGGATTTTTTCTTTCATTGTTCTATTGTTTGGGTTTCTTTTTTTTGTGTACATATTTTTATCCTTTTTTTATTTTTTTTTCTTTTTTTTAATTTTTTTCCTTTTCTTTAATTTTTTTCTTCTTTTTTTTTCAATTTTTTTTTTTCTTTTTTTTTTCATTTCCCACAAACGTAAAATATTAAATTAACTTAAAAGGAAAAAAAGAGCAATGAGCAAATTTTAGTGCCAAAATAAATATTTAAATCAATAACACAATTTGTGACTTAACAGTAAACATATAGACAGTTGCAAAATCGAAATTGAAAAACATTTATACAAATGTACATACATGTGTGTATGTATGTGCGCAGCGTGTGTGAATTCACGAATTTATGAAAATCAAATAATTCACACATAAATCTGCACAGCAAATGCCGAGACGTTTGCGTAAACTCACTAACGGATAATAAATAAATGGAAAGGCGACAAGTGAAGTAAATAAAATACAAAAACAAAAAAAAAAAACAAAAAAAAGACAACTCTTCAACTACTTCAGGCGAAATAAAGATAAAATCACTCTTTGGTATAAAAATGCTTAGATACATATTTACATGAGTATATACACTAGCACTCCACACATAGCTCTCCAGTTATAAGTCTCTATATTTGGAAGCTGCATGTAAGTCTATGCAAATTTGAAGCGCCACAACTGTAATACACTCGTACAGCTGACAAACAAATTATAGGCTCAAGTCAGCTTGGCCAAAACCAAATAGGGGACAGCAAACCGCAGCCGCAGGCATAGCCACAGCCAATTCATTGTTATTGTCTAAATGTCAAATAGCATTTTCTGCTTTGGCTTTTATTTTTCAATTTCAAATTTTATTTTGCAGCCATCTCCTTTGTGACACATTTACTGATTTTTATGCTCTTGCAACATGTTGCTGCAGAGTATAATAGTTTTGTTGACTTAACGATTGTTTCACATAAAATCACATATCTCGAGATCCACCCGACCGATTTCAACCAAATTTGGAATGTGGCATTCATAAAAGTGAAAACTCGCCCTAGACCTCATATAATTCGCAAGCCATATGTACTTGAATGTATGTATTTATTTCCCTGGCTTTAATCCTTGCATGTTGCAAGAGCATAAAATATGCGGTTATACCCGAACTTAGCTCATCCTTACTTGTTTTAGATGACTTTTTATATTTATTTATTTTTTGTTTTCAAATGCAAAAAGAAAAAATTAAAAAAAATAATAAAAATAAAAGGCGGCAATTCACGACTAAACGTCTGCAACTGGGAATTATTAACGCAGCCAAGTGTAGCAGCTTGTGCCCCAACCGGCAGACACCACTTCCAAGCGGCATACAATGAGAAAAGAGAAAGATACATATGTACATACTTAAATATGTATTGAGTATTTAAAAAAATGCAATCTCCAAAAAAGATGGAAATTGAAAAAAGAAAAATGTTGTGCTGCAATGTTTGGTAAGCGACTTATGCACATACACACACAAATATTTACGAACGCGCCTCCTTATATGTGTGTAACCTAATAAGCGCTTAAACTTGATTCGACTGCGCAATTGATGGCTAGACAGCTACAAATGCTAATAAAAATAAATAATAACAATAATAAGGTGATCAAAACAATGAAAAGAAATAAAAAAATTAAATAAACAAATTAATGTAAAAAATAAAAAATACAAAAATTAATTTTTATGGTATATATACTTTTAGAATTCATAAAGCCATTTAAACTACGGTTTTTGGAGGTAAAATAATTTAAAAAAAACTTATAATAAATTTGAAAAAAATTCTTTAAAAAATTTTCAAAATTCAAAAATGTTCTTATAAAAAAATATTATGAAAAATAATCTAAATATATGTGTTGCTTTAAAGTATGGATATTTCTGAAGAAGTTGTCGACTGTGTAAAAAATTTAATTTTTTTTTAATATTTAACCAATTCATAGTTGCTCTTTTAAAGCATTATATCCACATGCAAGTCTGAAAAAACGATTTTTTATTTGCTTTTAACAAATATATAAATAATAAAATAATGTATTTTTGCAGAATTTAATGCACTTTAATAATCGGAGATTAATTTTCAAAATTTTCGGGTACCCTTGATACCGTAGCCGTTCACCAGAATGACCCACGAAAAGTCCAAACAAAAAATAAAAAAATGTTTTTACAAAAGATCAGTACCGGTCTAATATTGTTCGAAGGACTAATATTGTTCGAAAAACTAGTAATGTTCGAAGGACTAGTATATCCTATAAAATGGCGACTTCCCAAAAAAATAGTTTTGTGGAAAAATTTGCGCTTCGAAGTGGCTTAAAAAATCAAAATTATTATCGAAAATGTTATGCCTTCGATCATTGCCTAGTAAATATATTCAAAAAGGTCGTGAGAAAATTCCGAGCAGAGTACCGCCGTTTTGGGAAATTTTTCTCACCAACATGTTCCGAGAAGAACGCTGAAAAAATTTTGCCGCGGATTACACTTAGTCAAGCAAATCTTACAAATACGTTCAAGCCTCCTAAATTATTTGGCAGAACAACTTAGATGTTGAAATTCTTACATAGACTTTATTTGGAGTAATGTTTCTGTGAAGTTTAGCTGTCAGATGTAATAACCAATATATACCCATTTTGTAACCCAAACTCAAATTTTATTTCAATATGAGTTGGTTTTTATTATAACGTATTTTCTTCGCCTGTAAACTTATGAAAAGTGATGTTAGGTTATTTTGCATTTTAGGTGACGATAAACATTTTTCAATGTCAAAACTGTAAAATAGTTTATTTTCTCTATGCGTATCAACACTCAGGCGTTTCTATTACGCTAATTTGAAAAACAAGTAGTTTTAAAGGCTTCTTCTTCTTTTAAAGACTAAGAGGTTATGTTTTCAAGTATATTTGAAAGTATGCGTGTATTTCTAGATGTTTATATTATTATGTATGTATATTCATGCCAAGCATATAAGCATACATATATTGGGTTAATTATGTGCCATTTGTTAATCACAACAACTTCACCTATTTAAAAATTCAAAACTAGCTTCATTATTCAGAATTCTAAATATTTCCTGTATGTGTAGCAACTTCTGTTTCACATTTTTTTAGATTTATATATTGCTAACTCTTTTCCTTAGTTTACCTTTTCAAATTATTCTAATTAAGTATGGGTATATAATTAGTTTATATTTGCTTTATTATAGACTGATAAACATATTGACATTTGGTGTTTTCATTCAAAGCGCACATACAGAAACATATATACAGCTATTTGCACATAATTCGCGCCTTTGAATTTATTTACATAAATCGTTGCTTTTGTGACGCAAGAAAGCGGTGATAATTCGAAACTTAAACATAAAATCATACAAACATACATATACACATACAAAGTCAGTAGGGAAAGAGTGCAAAGTTTTCGAATTATTATAATAAAAGTAGCATTTCGCTTACAACTGTCCATATGTCTTGGCATCAATCATTTCCTTTTCATTTCATTTGCAAACAAAGCAATCCGCTCAATCAGACGAGTAAATAGACTTGTGTACGCAAACATTTGCGCATGGGCAGCAGATTTTTTTTTTTTGTGCTCTTCATTATTCAAATATAAAATAATATTTTTATAAACAAATCGGGGATGTTGATTACGCTGCACTTTTTGGTTGGTGTGTATAATTATTTGACATGCTATGCGAAGGATCAAAAAGTGGAGAACTAGTTAGCGTAAATACAGACGGACATGGCTAAATCGACTCAGCTCGTCACGATCACCATTAATATATAGTATTATTTGTCATTTCATGAAAAGTTTACATTCAAAATTTTTTTCGAGTAAAAAAATTTCCTTCTTTGAGACAAAATCTTGGGAAGTCGAAAAAGTCTTTTCGTATTTTGTCAATAGATGTCGTTGCAGTCGTATATCTCCAGTGCTACCAATCACATTGTGTCATACTATATAGCGTTGGAAACATTTAAAAAAAATTTAAGCTTCATTTAACAAAAACAAAAAAAAATCGGGGAAATTGAAAAAATCGCTATATTTTGAGATTTTTGTATAAAAAGGAAAGACTGCCAAACAAGTCAAAAATGAAATTTGTGAAGTTTACGGAGACGATGATGTATCAGTTCGTGTAGCACCACAATGGTTCGCTTACTTTCGTTCTGGAAATTTCGCTGTGAAAAAATCGATCAAATTATGGAAAAGATTGACTAAGATCGTCACATAAGCAGCCATGACATCGCTAAGGAACTTAACATTCATCATCAATCGGTTTTGAACTACATATTTAAAAAGGGTTGGGAACAAAAAAGAAGCTCGTTGTTTGGGTACCACATGAATTGGCTGTTAAAAATTTAATGGACCGCATTAACATCTGCGATTCTTTGCTGAAACGAAATGAAATCGAACCATTTCTGAAGCGAATGGTAACAGGAGACGAAAAGTGGATCAAATTCGACAATAATATGCGGAAAAGATCATGGTCTAAACGTGGTGAAGCTCAACAAATAGTCGCAAAACCAGGATTGACGCCTCGAAAAATTATGATGTGTGTTTGGTGGGATTGGAAAGGAATCATCCACTATGAGCTGCTCCAGCCTGATCGGACGATTGATTCTATATTTTACTGCAAAAACTAATAATATTGAAGCAAGCAATAGAAAAAAAACAGCCAGAACTGATCAACAGAAAGGGCTTCGTCTTCCATCAGTACAACGCTAGACCACGCACACCTTTGATGACTCAGCAAGAACTGGAAAAGCTTGGCTGGGAAGTTTTGATGCATCCACCATATAGCCCTGACCCAGACAAGTTTTACACTGATGGAATAATGTCTGAAGCGGAAAAAATAGCTAAAAGTTCATTATAAAATTATAGTATAAATACATTATAAAAAAAATAAGTTGAAGTTTGTTTAGAAATACGAAAAAACTTTTTCGACAAACCTACATATATTAAAAAACGAATGGAGGAAAATATTTTATAAAACATTTAAAAGTTTTAAGAACACTTTCAAACGTCATGTAAATAAAACTTAATGCCATTTTCTAGATTTCACACATTCGACGCAATGCCTACTACAAACAAACATACAAATGTGTGTTACATCACTAAAGTTTTACAACTATAATTTTTTATTACATGAAGCATTCTAAATGAATATAAAATATAAAACTTGTTCAAGTTCAGCTGCTGACATTGCCAGATGATGCCATCGCAAGACCGTGCGCTGACATTGAAAACATTGAAAAATAAAAAACGTGTAAAATTCTTGGTTTACACTGGCCCCACCTCTTGTGTGTGTAAGCATAAAGAATAAAAATAATTTATAAAAAAAAAATTAAAATAAAATAAATTTCGCTTGACCAACATAACCACCTTAGCTGCAGACCAAATGTGTGTCTATATGTTACTTTTTGTACAAACTTTTTAGTTCAAACGCGCGATGAGTGCAGTTTCCGACTACAAGCCGAACCGGTTCATAGAAAATATCAAGATTTACTTTTTATTCTAACTAGTATTTTAACATTGTGTTTTTTTATTTGCTCAGCGTGCTGCTGTCGTCGCGCTTCACCTTATAATATAATCAAAATGATTTTAATGTGAAGTAGAATGTTACTTGAGGCTCATTTAATATAATATTCAATATGCTAATCTGCAGAGCATTTCGTACGTTCGAAAAAACAAAAACAGATTTATCAAATTGTCTACAACAAAAGTTATTTATTTCATGTAAACACCAAAACGGGCCATTTGTTTATCTTAACATATGTATGTGTATGTGTCTGCATATAGTCCGGTTATAAAAGCTTAGAATAATTAATAAGATGAAGGTGTGAAGTTTGGCGAAAGGAATAAATAAAATAAAAACAATTATATAAAAGGGAAAGGAAAGTAGTTTTGAATAAATGAGCAGAATATTATAATAATTAATTAATAATAAAACAATATACTATATATGTATATAATAATTAATAGTTATTAATAATTTTGTAGCAAATATGAAGTTGTGTATTTAATTCGGTTTTCAAGATTTCTTGAGAACAACTCAACCGATCTTTATGAAATTTTACACAGGTCTTTAAGATACAATTTTTAAAGACTTGGACGAAGGATTTTCTTTCAATTACAATTATTTGAAAAAAAAAAAATCGCGCAATTTCACTGAAATTTTCACTTTTTTTTAAATGTCTCCAAAAATCTAATTTTCAGTTTTTTTTCCTTCGTCCAGGTTCTAAGTTAAGGTTTTTCACTTTGGATGATCCTGTAACGAGTATCCTGCCAACGCGGCGCATGTTTTTTCCGAGGGGTCACCGGAAATGGCGTCGCAATGGCCGAGTTTAAAATATTCTTTTCCTAAAATTTCATTGTTGAAAAAAGGCTGTTTTTACCCGAGGAAGCCGATTTAGCCCTTTAATCGTAGGGATTTACTTATTGGCATCCTGACCAGTCGAAAATGCTGCACGTAATCAGTTTAGATACAAAATAAAATAGTCCAAAATACAGTTTTTAATTTAACAATCTAAAGTACTGGCAATTTCAATACTCTTAATATGGAACGAATTGCCGTAATTGTTATAGTTTAATGAAGAAGTAACATACTTCAGAAAACGCTATTAGTTTACTATAAAGCTTTACCATTATTCCCTGAAGGTACAGTAGATAGATAGAAAATAATTCTCTCTCTCCTCTCCTATATCACATATGGCCACAAAGCTTCAGCACTCTTAATAATTCCATGAGCTTGCTGGGCGCGATGGAGATGATTTAATCCCTGTCCACGTAGATGGATCCTAGGGCCTTGAGCCTGCTTCTACAAATTGCTGGGCAATCTAGAATCAGGTGTTCTGGAGTTTCCTGTTCCATGTCGCAAAACCGGTAGTTTACGCAAGGGACTATGTTTATTGCACAAGTGTTTCTTGAGTCTGCAATGCTTAGTATAGAGCGCGACAAAAAGACGGAATTTGTCTCGGGCGAGGTTGATCATATCTCTAAACCTTGCTAGGTTGTAACCTCCCAATAATAACTTGGCGTGACGTATTTCTGTTGCCTGCTGCCAGTGCCGTTTTCCCCCACTCTCTCCTCCGTGCAGAGCAACTCTTTAATGGTGTGGTTCTGTCCCCTTCATGCTGAAAGTCGCCGTAGAGGGGGATAGTTCATCGGCCAGCTCAGTGCCGCTACCCCTTTATGCCCCGGCACCCACATCAGGTGTACACGGTTACAAACTGATAGGTGGTTCAGCCTTCCTATACACTCCTCCACTAAAGCGATTGACTTAAAAAGCTGAGATCACTTTTAGTGACACTTGACTTTCGCTGCGTATAGTGATTCGCTGGTTGCGTTGGAGATTGATTTTTGTACACTGACGGTTGCTACTAATACTATTTGAAATAAAAAGTATTTTTATTCCTAATCAACATCTCATTGAACTCAATTAGCTGGCATAATTGGAAAGAAATTCCTAAGATCGTGAGACTACATAAGGGTTAAGCAGTTTCACAGAGGTCTCTCCAACAAATTTGTATTTTAAATTTATATTTCCGCGAAAACGAAAGTGTGCAATGTTTTGAAATAGTACTACTAATTTGTGCAAATAAATTTCCACGTATTCGCATGTTCTTCCCTTCACACTGCAGCTTTGAGTGAATGCAAAACTTTTATTTTCTCTTGAAAAAAAAAAACAAATAAGCGAATTAATAAATTGCATATTGCCGCAATTACTTCTGCTTGAGTACACCGAAAAATCGCCGAAACAAACATGCATTCGTCATTTCATTTAAATATGAACGAGAACGCGGTGAACAGCGAGTGACAAATAGCCACCATTGGGTTTAGAGGCCAACGTAATTTTCACTAACTGCAAAAAATATGATTAAGCTGAAAGCGAAACGCAACAACAAGTCATATTTAATGCAAATTGCCGCAAATTCTGCAAACAAATTAAATAATTGCAGTATATTTAAGCATTAAAAATGCCAAGTGTCACACCAAATGCGAAGGCATGAGCAGCAGCAACCACAACAACAACAGCAACGCCAACAAAGTGACTTCAAGAAAATATTGCTGAAATTACAAACTTGGCAATTGTTTTTGCTGGCGCTGCAATTCTTAGCAGTAAAACAACAACACACCTCCCCGCTACCCCTCTCACTTGCAGTGCGCATTTACTCAGCTTAAAAACGTTTCGTGTGCATTATATGCAAATATTTCAGCGTAAATAATTTAGATTCAAGTGCAAGGTATTCACTTGACGGCATTGATGATAAAATCTGACAATGATGACAGACACACAAACACACAAACACAACTTGCTGGTCAGCGCCATTTATGAAGTAATATTTATGCAGCTGAAATTTAATTTCAAAATTAATTTATTTGACATTTTTTAGTAAATACTTTTCTTATTTAATGATTTAAATTTAATAATTTATTTTTTAATAATTTATTAAGTTAATGGCACACGTGTTTTTTCAGCCGTGATTCATACGAAAGTCGAGCTTCCATATCAAAATTAAAAAAATTAAACATTTTTCTTTTCTATTATTATTTTTATTTCAAAGTACTAAACGAAATTCATTTATAGATTATAAAAGCGCTACTAATTGACGTTCGCCACTAAAAATCAAAAAAGTCTATATATTTCGTAAAACTTTCTGCACGCATTAAAGTCATCTGCATAGCGAATTTGCGCCATTGAAAAGCTTTGAAATGAAAGCAAAGCAGCGCGAAATGAATGCAGAAGAAAGTATTTCGAAAATGTCTAACCATTACAAACAATTATTTTCAAATTTGCTACTATTTTCTCGCATGGACAAAATGCCTCAGGCGAAGTGCTTTTCAACAAACGCAGAAAGGCGAAAGACCTTCAACAATAGCCAATTGTAATTGTGGAAAAAAATTGTGGAAAAAAACTAACGCACTGTCTAGTCATTAAGTTGCCAAAAAATACTCTCACCAACACATATAGACAAACATACATACATATGTACAACACCCCAGCGCACGGTTAGCGCGTTAACTGTCACTTGCTTGGCTGAAATACATACTCTAGTATGACTTGTCATTTTGACACTTATTTCAAGTGTTTTGTATACTTTTTTAAACAATAAATATATTTTTTTTCACCAACTTTTTCCTACGGAAATTAATTTTTTATATAACTGCACATATGGATAGTATATATATATGTTTACCGCATTTGTACACTTAAAAGCGAAAAAAACAAAAACTTTTTATTTTGACAATTTAGATAACTAAGCATTATGAACACGTGCTTCAGCGGCGTTTATGTGTACTTATGCCATTATTGTTGTCATTGTTATTAGTCTGTCAACAAATAGGTTATTAATAAGCTAAATATTGGACTGAATTTGCTAGAATGAATGAGAACTCAAACGGTAAAATATGAAGTAGTTTAGTAGTGCAGAGCAAAATAGATTTTGTGAGCCGGCTTTTTATGATCGGGGTTTTCTGTGTAAAAATATATCACAGAATTAGTACGGTAGGTCAAATCGAGATTTCCGTGCAAGAAGCGATGATGAAATAATAAAAATAAAATAAAATTTTGGCTGCAAAAGTATAGTTCTTTTCGTATAAATGTGAGTAAAAAAATCTTCACCTTGATTTTTTCTTTGATCGATCAGTTTGTATGGAAGCTACATATATGCTCTCGTGGTCCGATCTGAATAATTTCTTCGGAGTTTGTAGCTCTACCATTGACGGTAATTCTTGCCAGATATCTGACCCAAAAAAAATAATTTTCATATAAAGATTTGACCTTGATAGGTCAGTTGGTATAGCAGCTATATGCTCTTGTGGTCCTATCTAAATAATTTGTTCGGATATTGTAGCTCTATAGTAATTCGTGCCAGATATCTTGTCAAAATAATATTTTTCATATAAAAACTTGATTTTGATCGATCAGTTTGCATGACAGCTACATATGTATATGCTGTAGTGGTTCAATATCGGCGGTTCCCACAAATGAGCAGCTTTTTGAGGATGAAAGAATGTGTGAAAAATTTCATATCGATATCTCAAAAACTAAGAGACTAGATAGCGTCTGATAGAATACCGACAAATAGACAGATAGACTAACAGACAGACATTTCTACATCCACTCAGCTCATCCCGTTGATATTATATTTATATATTTTTTTATAGAGCCTCTGACTTTCTTCTGTGGTTTACAAACTTCGTTGCAAACTTAATATTTTTCAAATAATTGGCAACGCTTAACAAAATTTACTTTCAACTGCAGGCTGCTTAATCTGTTTTAGTTACTTACACTCAAATGATTATTCGATTTTATAATTTATTTCTAATTACATTTTTTAAAAGGTGGCAACCATACACAAAAACATTTTTTAAGGTTAAGCTTTATTTATTTATTTTTTCAATGTAATTGTTTTTAGTATTTCTTTATACCATATTTTTTTCAAAATAAGTTTTAAAACAGGTGGCAACAATGAATACCATAATTTCGTGAAACTTCCAAAAAATTATACAAAACCGTTAAGTCCATACTATTAAGTCATATGATTTCGTTGTAGTTGTTTGATTTTAATTAAGATTTTTTCAAATAGTTGGCAACGCTTAACAAAATTTACTTTCAACTGGAAACTGGTTAAGCCCTTTTAGTTAGCTACGCTAAAATGATTATCTGATTTTATAATTTATTTCAAATTAAAATAATTAAAAGGTGGCAACCATACACAAAAAAATTTTAAGGTTAAGCTTTATATTTATTTCTTCAACGTGATGCTTTTAGTATTTCTTTTTTATTTTTTTTCAAAATAAATTTTAAAACAGGTGGCAACACTGATTTTTTTTTACAATATATTATTTATTCTTTTAACGTAATGCTTTTTAGTTTAATTTTTTATACCACCAATTTATTTCAAAATAAATTGTAAAACAGGTGGTAACTCTGATTTTTTTTTTTTAATATTTTTGCAAAACTCCCCAAAAATTATATAAAACCCTTAAGCCCATGCTACCATATTAAATCATATAATTTCGTTGCAATTGCTTGATTTAAATTATTTGCGTAAAAAAGCTTCGCTATAAAACTTTATTGAACTTTGAACGAACGACAGACCAAATATTTCCTCACAAATTTATTTAAAAAAATAATTTTCGCAGACAGCAGCAAACAAAATAGCAGATAACCGAAATTATTCTTATCAACATCCCTACGTACCGACATTTATACATATTGTTTATATTATATTATATATATTGTATATTTTGTATATATTTCAAAATATCTGGCATAGTTATTTTAAAGCAGTTTCCAGTATAAATAATATCACAGTCAGCGCAGGTGTAATGATCAGCACAAATTAGCAAATCAATTTCTGAAGTTTTATCCGCCTTTCACATAATCCAATATCCGAACGTGCCACAATTACCATAATTTATTACACACACACACACATACTTACATACAAACAAGTAGGTTATATTTTATTCTGATAGAATAATCGCATTTTTATGCTCGCTTATTAAATCATAAAATAAAATTACTGAAATGCCGCGCAGTCCTGAGAACCAAAATCGCAGGCACAGCTAGGCCATGACATCACCGAACACCGAACACCGAATTACTTAGATTCAACGATTCGACGATTCGACTACAACGGATAATCACATTAAGCACGTATTTGTAAGCGCAATTATCTGAATTTGATGATCATTAATGTCAATTAGACTAATCCAATTGAGTGATCCTTCTCGCCAAAATGGGAAAGGAGGAGGCGGGCTGAAATATGAGCAATCTAATGAAATTTGTACAAAATTAAATGATTTTGACATAATGCTTATTTTAATAGACACCTTAATGTATATGTGTATATGTCCGTTTGTAAGCATATGTATGGATGTGTGTCTATGCGAGTTAATGTGTTCGAACACAAAAAAGAACGTTTTGCTGCTTGGCAGATTATGATCAGCATAACAAATGTGTCTGCTGACATGACGAACTCGGATGTGGCCGCCGCCGCCGCCGCTGCCACTGCTGCTGTGGCGGAGAACGTGACGCGCTTGACGCGAATAAGAGCAGTAATTACGTCTAGCATTGTTTGATTATGCGAGTTGTTGCTATTTTTTTGTTATTGTTGTACTTTTTATATTGATTTCGATTAGTTTACGTTTTTTCTTCTGGTTTTTTCGTCATCTTTGTGTTGTTGGCTTTTATTATGCTAATCTGCAATATGCCATAAGGCCGCTCGTTTGTGGCTTAGAGTCGTCAAACTTGTGTTTGCCTTCCTGAATAATGAATATTTAATGTGCGCTTTTGTTGATGATGGCACAAAAGTGTTTGAAATGAAAAGTATAAATACTCGTCAAGTATTCTGAGTGTTTTGAAAACGCTATAAACATACACATACACACATGCGAGCATGCATACAGAATTATTCGCAGAAAATGAATTGCGAGCGTGCAAATGGCAGCGAGCCTTTAAATCTGCGCGGTGGAGCAAAACTCAACGCATGCGGGAGGAAATGCGTGTTTTGCTCTTATCCAAAGCGCAGTTATATTATATTGGCAGTTCTTGCTTGTGAACAAACCGCGATATATCACTTGGCACGCGCATCCAATTTAGATTTTGCCACAGCCGATCAATATTAGTCACACTGGTGCGTGGAAATAGAACGCGAAATCGTTTAGTTTTGCGCAATTAACAACCGAAATTGTGGCAAAGTGTTTGCCAATGATATATTTGTGTAATTTTTTACAAAAATATTTTATATTTTTATATTTATCTTTACCCTCTATCTATCCAGTGATGAAAACATGTTGCGGCGCATATAAATTAATTGTGACAATGGCAGGCCACACCTGTTTTCTTATATTATAAGTGTTATTTCTTAGCCATTTAACTGTATGTATATAATACAGTTAATGCAGCCGCAACAACAACTCAAGGTCATAGCAGAAGAAAGCCGGTTGCAGTGTGCTGTGTCTACGCGGCCGCCAGTAACAAGCTGCTGGCTAACAGCTTGCTAGGGCACTAACGCCAGCAGCAACAGTTTAACGATTGAAGTTGTTGCTTTTGCAAGAGTTTTGTTGCTTTTTGTATTTTTTTGTTTTAATTTTTCAATTTGCGCTCTCAAAGCAATTCATTATTGAGCGATGCAACCACAACGTGACAATGACAGACGCTGCTTTATTTATTAATTTAATTACTATTAGTTCACTTGTTTAACGCTTTTAGAAAATACACTGTGTTAGCAGTTGTTGTGGTTGCTATGTCTGCGCGTTTGTGGCTCTCACGCTACGCTGTTTTGGACTTTAGCTCTAAACTAAGCACAAATAAATATATTAATTGACGGTGGTACGCGGTGTTATTTTGCTTAGATCTTTCGATTTATTGCATTTAAGGCGAAACAATTGAAATAGTTGGTTCGGAAAACGTTCGTCAATGGTTGGCGCTCTCCAACAAAAGACTTAAGCAACGAACTTGCAGTGTTAAGAAGGAGCATTAGCTGATTAGATGTAATGGTTGTGTTGTTGAAATGCGAGTGCTGATTAAAATTTCTTAGAAATGTTGTTAGAATTTATATTTTTTAATTTGAGAGAAATGTTAGCTGATGTTTAATTCATAAAAATTACAATGAAAACTAAAATTTTTTAAATGTTTTGTCATAATTTCAATTCAATTTTTTTTGCAATAAATACAAATTTTAATTAAACAAATTGCTAAATACATATAAATATTTATTTTAATATTTTTTTCAATCTTTCATGCTTAAAAATAAAATTAGTGTATGTCTTTACTTTGAAAAAGTTTAAAATTTTTGTTAACTTTTCGACCGGATTTTTAAATAAAAAAAAATTGGGATATCTGTGATAAAAAATTTAAAAGTAAAAAATAGTAATTTAATATTTTTGGTTTTTTTTTTAATAATTTTTATGATGATAAACTAGATTAAACAAACCAAATGGGCTTTCTTTGATGAAAAATTGTGTAATGTAAAATTTTTTTCATTCATAAAAACTTGTTTTTTTATTATCTTACTAAATTCTAAACCACCTCTAGAATATTTTCCTAAATCAAGTTGATCCGAGCAATAGTTTCGGAGATATAGTACGCTCGAGGCTAGCTAGGCTAAGACCGCCGTTTTTAAACGCGTTTTTTTTCTAAACTATGTTTTTGAAGTCGGTACGCAAGATTTCTCGAGAACTACTCAACCGATCTTCATGAAATTATACAATTCTAAAAGACTTGGACGCAGGATTTTTTTCGATTACAACTATTTGAAAAAAAAGTGTCGCGAAATTGTCACTGAAAATTACTTTTTTTTTAAATGTCCGCCAAAAATCTAATTTCCATTGTTTTTCCCTTCATTCACATTCTAAGTTAAGAGTTTAAAATATTTTTTTTTTTTCAAAAAATTTCAGATTTTCTTTATTAATAGTGTATATTTGTAAAAATAAAAAATTGTAATAAAACATTTCAACTTTTATTGAGTTGTTACACGAGGAAAAACATGTAACCCCTTAATTCGCCAAAAACTAACTATTTTTCTATGAAAAAAAAATTAATTTGTAAAAAAAAATTTTATCCACTTACTATAGTACTCTTATTAAAAAAACATAACTCTTTCATGGAAAAAATTTTTACTTTAATAAAAAATCTTATCTACCATTGATTGGTCTCTAATTGTAATAAAATCGTTTGTTTATAACTTCGCGATTAAGCCTTTACGAGTATAAACACGTTTGCCGAGCGGTTCTTCCAAATTATGTCAATAGAAACAAGTTTCTTTGCGTCACTAACAACAACATGTTTTTAAATATACTATACATATGTATTTAAAATATGTGGATTGACAAATTTTACCGGCTAACGGCAATCAATCATTCAAATAAAAGCAACAGAAAAAGTAAATAAAACAGACATCTTTTGTTACCAGAAAATTGGCAGACAGAGAAGCGTCCAAAAATTAGCTATGCTTGGCAAAATGCTACAGTTGTGTATAAAAACAAACACACAATCCATTAAGGGGTTAGGATTACTCGTATCAACTTGAAAATTTATGACAATATACCAGAGGTATTGTGGAATTTTATAAGACAAAGAAAAAAAAAACGATTTTTTTTTTTTAAATTTTCAAATCCACCTAACCCCTTAATATGAGAAATATTAGTGAATAATGAAGAATTTTTTTATGGTATATACATGTACATATGTATATCGTATACATCTACATAAGTATATATTTGTTTCATTGAGGAAACAAGCTTCAAAATTTGCGCTTTCAGTTATTAACAATAAAAAACTAATAAAATTTGGCGTTTAATGCAGGATTGAATTCAAAATTTTCACATCTACATATGTACATATGTAAGCCTGTATTTTGTACATATTTACTTCAGCACAGCGCATCTGAAAGCATTGCGCATTAACCATTTTCAAAATCCGCACATACATACTTATGTATGTACATACATGCATTTATTGTCTCGTAAATTCCGCTAAATCTCCGCTCGCTGACAAATTTCAAATATTTTTTTATGAATGCGAGAATTTATGGCCGGTTGGTGCACATTTTTGCTTGTAAAAAATAAAACCAAACCAAAACAAAGCAATGCCGCTCTGGGCTAAGCATGCGTGTGCGTGTGTGTGTGCGTTGGCAGGTATGCGCCTGTAGTTGTGTTTGTTGTCGCACAAAAAATATTTGTAAAGCAGCCAAGTTGAACGAAGAAATAACAAATTCTGCCACTACGACAACAACAACAAGAAATAACAAATGCAAAATAGAGTGCATAGATATTGCTTTGTTGCTGTTGTTGTTGCTGCACAATATTGTTACGCCGCAACATCTCTCTTGTCCCAGCACTGCGACAGGGCGCTGCTGCAGTTACTGTTTTCATTTGTTGGTTTTGTTGTTGTCGGCTTGGCTGCGCATGCGTTTATTACATTCGAATTTAAATTTTCAAATTGATTTGGATGGTCAAGGTTAGACAAGGCGCTTTGTTGTGGCCATATGTTGTTAGATGCATACATACATATGTACATAGATACAATATATCGTTTTATGCTGCCGACTGACCGCAGAACAACTGCACGCGGCTCATGTGGCCACAGTTCGCTCTGGGCTAAGTAAAGTAGTTCTGTTGCTTTAAACACACAATGGCATGCATTCACACAAGCAATTTCTATAGGTGTGTGTGTGTGTGGGCTTGGTGGACACATATGCTATAATACTCTGAGAGAAATCATATAAAAATCGTTCTAGCTGTGATATAGTCCAGATATAGTCGGGTCTAACCCTGTTTAAAACAGTAAGTAGGGAAGAAAAATAGAAATGAAATGTTAGGCCATTTTTTGATCACCGACATTTTATTGTGGGAAGAACATAGCTTTTTTTGACAAAAATATTCATAAAAAAATAAAATTAAAAATTAAAGAAAGAAAATATGCTTGACTTCAGTTAATAACAACAACTGATACAAGCAAAAGCATCCAAGTCTTTTATTTAGCAAATATTAGAAATTCAACTTAAGTCAACTTAAGTTAAGGGGTTACATAGGTTTACGTGTTTCAAAAAATCGATTTTCTTATGGTTTTATTCAATTCTAAAACACCTCTAGAATATTATCCTAAATTTTCAAGCTGATCCGAGTAATGGTTTCGGATATACAGCCTTGAGAACTTGTGTGCTCGAGGCTGGCTAGGCTAAGTGCGCTGTCTTTAAACGCTTTTTGCTCGAAACTGTGTTTTTGAAGTTGGTTGGCACGATTTCTCGAGAATTACTCAACCGACCTTGATGAAACTTTACACAGGTCTTTGAGATACAATTCTTAAAGATTTGAACGAAGAATTTTTTTCGATAAAAAGTCACGAACATTTCACTGAAATTTACATTTTTTGTTTTTTTTTTTAATATCTGCCAAAAATCCAATTTACAGTTTTTTCAAAGGGGTCAACGAAAATGGCGTCGCAATGATCGCGTTTAAATGTTTTTATATGAGAAAAAAATTAAAAAAAAAATACTGTTTTTTACCCCTTAAGATGGGAGCCTGCTCAGAGGCTTCAAAAAATCGATTTTTTTGAGGATTGTTTTGAGAAGAAAAGAATTAATTGATCAAAGCGAAATATCTAAGGTTTATAGTTATATATTCAGACATCATCCGAAATTTTTTTTGGATACGAAATCTTTGATATTCTGCCTTTCGGAAGCAATTGCCCGATGCATCTCGCATGCGCTTTGTCAGACGGCGGGCAGAATGCAGGTCGCAGTTTCTATCAGAAACAAAAAATTCAAAGAGATTCGTATTTGTTTATAACTTATTTTCTAATTATACTAAGAAAATTCCAAAAAAAGTGCAAAATTCTAAAAATTTTTAAAAATTAAGAAAAGTGGTTTTTAACCCAAAAAATTTACTTTATATTGCTCAAAAATATGTTCAAACTTGAAACGCATCTTTCTTTCTTTATTTCAGCTTCAAACGACACTTTGTAAGGAAAAGATGAGCCACTTAGTCGTGTAAAGAGAATATAAAAAATAAAAATTACAAAAAACATTTGAAAATATTTACCGTTATAAGAAGTATATAAACAAAAGTGCATACAACAAAACACACATAAGATAAGATGTCAGTCGGCAACGCAAAAATACACAAAATGAGTGGTCTACGACTACATTTTACAAGCATTTCGTTGGCATTTGTCATCCTCACACTGCTCATCGCTTACAGTCAAACGTCCAGCGCGGCGGATTACGACGGCGAAGGCGGTGCCAGCGAGCTCGGCTCCACGGGCGATGGCGGCGGTGGCGGGGGCCTAAATAGTGAGGTAGTGAGCGGTAATGACGAAATCTATGAAACCGCTGTGCTGCAACAGGACATGGAAGAGCATGCGAAGCGCCAGAAAATATTGGAAGAAATGCAGGAGATGACAGAGCTGGAAGGGAATGCCGATTCGGCTGCAGCACCCACAGCCGCCACCTCGGCACAGCCCTATGATATGAGCAATGAGTCTGTGAACACGATAAGAGCGCAAGCACGTATGGATGACGTGATGACCGACTCGCAGGAAATCGAAATGATGGACAGCAGTACCTTAATGAACGGTAGTGCGGCCCGTGCGCCCATAGCATTGCCACCAACTGTATTACCACACGCAATGAGCACCATGATACCCGCTTATGTGCGTCAGGGTAAAGCTGAGCAATTTCCGCGCACCATTAGCGGTGGTAGCGTGTCGGTTGAGGAAGCAGACGCCAATGTCTCCGCTTCCGATTATGTGGAAGACGAGGAGCACAACATGCACGTGCGCACACAGAAGGCGCATAAAATCGATCCGATCGCAATGAAATTATATCACCACAGCGACGCAGATGCAGAAGATAACATGCTAAAGGATCAGCAACCAGCGCCGCCATCCCAGCACGAGCAGCAGCAACAGCATGTGGCGCCACCGCAACCGCGCACGCAACAGCTACACCCGAATAGCTCGGACGAAGACTACTATGAAGACCCACAGGATAGCTTGGAAAAACTGCAATTGCATCAGCATCAGCACAAAGGCAGCGTAAGACCAACAGTGGCGCCCGCCTTGCCACTAACACCGTCGCCGCCCATCGCACCACAGCCGAAGTCAGTGTCCGACGTCGATGCCAATGCTGCGCGTCTGCCGCCAGCTGTGCCACAGGCACGTGGCGCCGCTTGGACTACAAGTGGCCCGCTAATGGATGCCGCAGCCACACCAACAACGGTGGCAATACCGGTATTCGGCGAGAATGCAATCGATGCCATCGCACCAAACATTGCCGCAACCACCAGCTCAGCGATGGCAACAGGTTTCGATACAGAATCGGCAGCAGCAGCAGCAGCAGCTGCTCTTTCAACGACAATGCAAACGCCAACAACAGCAACCACAACAACGACAACGACAATAACAACAATGCGCCCAGCAGGTAAGCAGGGCAAACAAATAAATATATCGCGCGGCCGTAAACTGCTGCCACACGAACAATTACGCAACTACATCGAAGATGCGTACATTCGAATGCCGCTAGCCGTCATCGTCGATCCGTCGGCAGATGCGCTGGAGAAGACGAAGGCGCTGTGGCGTGATGCGCTACGCACCAATCTAAATATAAAAATTGTGCTCGTCTCGCTGAATGCCTCAGGTGAGTAAACGTAAACGTAAACACAGCCTACAGCTGCCCACATACATACATATGTACATATGTGACGTGCGTGTGCAACCACTTTGAGCTTGAGTGATTGTTTGGCTTGCATGAATGCGCGATTGCGCCAGATTTGTATGGCAATAAGTGGAGTGGTTTAGCGTAATCGCTTTTAATGGCGCGCTTAGCGTGCGCCAGGTGCTGTCAACAATTTCGGAAATATGCGTACGAAATATTTCGCATTCACAGCAATTAGTCTATATAAGCGAATAATTTGTTTGCGATTTCTAGTTTTCAATTTTTGGCATTTTATCGGCTTAAAAAATAATAGTATTTTGATTATAAATTGGCAAATGCCCAAATCATTTAATTTGCATGATGACAATCTAAGTGAAAGCTTTTCTGCACAGCAGTGATATTTTCTGATACAACTGGAGGGAAATAGTGACCACGAGGCAATTTATTGTATCAGCTTTTTAAGATGTTAAAAAATAATACTTTCTGTCCATGCCCAAGAGCAGAAATGTAAGAAGCAGCCCACGTAGCAGTACTTTTTTGTTTTTTTTTACTTAATTGGAACTTTTTGCATTGTACGAATTTAATTAATATGAAAGTTTTCCTTAAAAAAAAATTATTTTAAAAAAAATTTTTAATAATTTTAAATAATTTTAGAAAAAAAAAGAATTTTAAATATTAAAAAAAAATATGGATAAAAAATCTTGTATATAAAATGCTTAAATGTTACAAAAAATTAAAATTATAATTAGTTGTTGTTGGTGTAGCGGCTGCTAAGTATTCCTGCAGTAGCTTCGTGGCATGGTACCGAGTGAACAGTCCTTGGCCGGATTAGTCTTTTCAATTGTTAACGACTTATTATTTTTCATTTTTTAGAGCACATCAATTGAAAACCACAAGTATAGCGAGCAGCCCACGTGGTAGAACGTCACTTAATTTGTTTATTTAATTGCTGCTTTTCCGTGTGTTTTTGCATATTTTAGCTTATGAAAATTTCCGTGGAAATTTTTTGCATTCAAACAACAAGTAATAATTACAATGAGTCATAAAAATGGCAACAACACAAATTTTTTAATGAAAAATCTCAAAAATTTAGCTACCGGGGTGATCAACTAACAAGTTCCGAAAAGTTAGGCTTTTATGGTAGGAGGAAATATGGAAAGCCGGAGTGCTGAACTTTAATACGCTAAACCTAACCTAATCCTATCTCATATCTCTCTCACGGGACCAATGAACAAAGTATTACTTCCTAGGAGCGAAGAAGACATTTAAGTCGCCTCTATTGTACAGTCTAACTGCCTCCTAATCTCTTGTAAATGTCTCAATGTTATCATAATTAGAGGTGACGCTTCGCTGACAGCTTTCCATCTTACAGAGGACTCGCACATAAAAGCAGTCAAATTTTTCACCGTGAGACTACCTCCAAGTGTGATTTTCAGCTTTTCCTATATACTTGAAAACCGAGAGCAAAGATAGAGTACGTTGCCACGACTGTCGGAGCCAAATAGTTTATCCGATCTAGGACTGTCAACTCGCAGAATTCTGCCGTTACAACAACATCAACATAGAGTATGTACGTGTTCAAAGCCTTCTATACACGCTGTACATGTCGGACAATATGAACTAAAGTCATAACGATATTTGTATAGCTAGCTTCTTAAGCAGCCATGGCCACTGTGTTTTAAGGTCAGGTGGAAATTTAGGCCCTCATGCTGTCTAACTATCCACGAAAGTATGTCCGGAATCAGTATGTGGTCCCACGAACTTTGCATGTAGTTTACCACATTGTGATGCTTTTGATTCTCTCCTCTCTTTTTGCTGGTGTAAAAGTCTCTGATAAGTTGTATATTTGCGTGAATTCGTCTCCTTGGATCCTTCCATAGAGGCGAAAAGTGAGGTTATGTTATGGCATACGCTTACTTTAACTATACTTTAGTGATACTTAAGTGAGTTGGGTGTATGCTTCTAGATTTACTAATTGATATTTAACTAAATTTGCAAAGTAATAAATGTATTATCGTAAATTAATTAATAATGGTAAATTAATGTAAAACAATTTTCTAGGTATACCGGCCGCCTATAGCTTCAATAATACGCGCCAATTTCTGGCCGGTTTGAACAGCATCAAGGTGAAAGATGGTGGCAATTCGTTTGTCGGCATTGTGCATGCCTCGGAATTGGTGCCATACGACAGCGCCGTCTTCATATCAACCGCAGCGATACCGCCGCACACCGAGCTGGTGCAAGATGCCGCCATAACGCTGCTGAAAAAGCGCATTAGGGTTAGTAAGCGAGCAAAGTTCTTTTTTTTTAATTTTTAAATTTAAAATTTATTTACAAATTTTCGTTGAATTAATTTAATGCTACAGCTCTATCTCATCTGGTATGGTGAACGTTCGGCCAGTGAAAACGAGACACAGGAGGCTGTGGGCGGCATACTCGGCGAGGTGGCCATACGTTCGGGAGGCGAAGTACTGCATCTGGTGGGTAGCGAAAACTCGCAGGAGCTGGAGGGCAGCACGGTAAGCGCACATTTCACTAACATACACTCAGACACACATATGTGAGGCATTTCAGAGAAGGAGCGCCTTTCCCACTCTCATTCGGCGGTCTAACATATGTACATATGTACCGCCTTGGAGTGTAGCGGGTAATTGATTGATTGATCGCAAACGAGTTAACAAATGTGCTGGCGTGTTTTTTGTTTTACTTTTCCACTTCTTGTCAAGCGGCGGTGCGCAAATTTAATTGCCACTTGTAATTATAATTGCTTATACAACGCTCGCCAGCCAGCTAGCCGCTGCCGTGTGGCTGCGGCAGTACCTTAGTTGCTAAGTAGCGTAGTTTTTCTTTTCCAATTACAAAACAAGTACAAGTTTTCAAATGCAATATTTATTATAAACGTTGTGTTTGTTGTTGTTGGCATTATGAATGTTATCGCGGTGCCTAGTGAAAATGGCAGAAAATCACAACTGAAAGCTAAAAACTTGTTTAAAAGCTAAATACCACTGTTAGCCGTTAATAGCGCTGCCGCTGCTGCTGCTGCTGCTGCTGCTGCTACAGATTGCCGGCAGCTTGCGGTTGTGGTTGGGGTTGCGCACTCAGCTATCCAGTTATGCAGTTTTGATGGCAAGCGCGATATAGTCCAAGTCACTGGACAGTGGCAAATTTCACAATGAACTTTAATGAATTCCAAGTGGCAAATACTAATTTTAAAAGGGTTGAGTTTTTATTTTAAATTTGATAAAATTAATCAGAAATGGTGCTGTTGAAGCTAAAATTCAAAATCTTTACTTAAAAACCAAACAAGTCATCAAAAATGCTTGCGAATGTCACAAGGGTGCGAAAATGTGGCTTAACCAACACAACACTAAATGATGGCGGTGTAAACCTAGCATTAGGTCAAGCGTTATAAAAGCGAAATTTGAGGTAAAAAACACTGGTAATTAAATACGTTGTCATTTGGAAAATCAACGCACCATGAAGTTGGTGGAAATTGAAAGCGAGTGGCTGGCTACAAAACACACACACATGCATGAATAAAAATATTTTATACCCTCAACAGAGTACATTAAGTTCGCTATGTAGTTTGTGACATGCAGCAGGAAACGATGGAGACGCTAGAAGTCAGTTCTCATGACAATCGGGTGTAAATAACCGATGCATAACCGGATTTTTAACCGATCTAGAACTGTCAATTTAGCATCGTTCTACGAAATTACTTTACGATAACAACAACAACCTTATAAAATGTATAAATAACATATCAGCGTGGCGAGCTGAGTCAATCTACCCAAATGCGTCTGTCGACTCCTATATATATAGGCGTATAAGTCCTTCAGTTTTTGAGATATCATTGTAAAATTTTGCACAAATTCTTTTCTTCCTAAGAATCTGCACATTTGTTGAAATCGCCGATATCGGAGCACTAAAGCTGCCATTTAACATGAATTATTGTTCAAGGTCCCCCGAATAAAAAATTTTTTAGATCGGATCCTTATAGCACATAGCTTTCATACCAACTGGCCGCTCAAAATAATTGTTTTTTATTTGTGAGGGGTATCATAGCGTCGGTAAAACAGATGTTAACTTTTTTTCCTGTTTTATATTACATTGGCAAAGCGCAGAATATGATATTTGAACGCAAAAGCGTGGAAAAGGCGAAAACTTATTACAAACACTATGTACATACATATATACAAAAATGTGTGAGTACAAAATGAAAACGAAACGAATGCCATGGAAAATTTAAACTGTTTAAAGTACTTTGTTTTGGCATTCAATGGAAACCAGGTTACGGAACGTCAACAAAGTGAAGGGTGCCATCCATTAGCACGTGAACAAATCATACTGTTTGACGATATTTAATAAACATGATTTTCAGCGCATATTTTCGGTTTACTTTGAATAGTTTACAATTTAGTAAATCTTTAAAACATATATAGTAATATATATAATATAAGAACAAAAATGTCGTATAATAAGTAGTAATAACAATTTGAACAAATACTATTTATTTTCTCACATGCAGCTAACACTTGTCGCCGACGCCTATGTGGGCACACAGGAAGTGGATATACCGGTTGATACGACCCTTTCGAGCCTGCACGTCAAAATCGATGCACCCATGCGGACGGCTACGCTGGAGACGCCCAACGGTGGTTAGTTCACACATACAACACATACACGCACATTTACACAAACTTGCACAACAACAACAATAACTAATTTATACAAAAATCAAACACTTTCAAGTTGACTAATATACGATACATATGTACCATATGTTTAGAGAAGCAATCTATTGCAGCGCTTTAATTCCTTAAGCAATAACACTATGCGGCTACTAAAACCAGCACAATAAACATGAAAATGTATTTAAATAGCGTAACTTAATTTGTTTGTTATACTTTTATTGTGTCCTTGTCCTGTTCGTTCAAAATGTATAACTACTAATCCACACTTCCGGAAAACTGTAAACTGTGAATTGGAGCTTTAAATGAAAGCATTTCACCATAACAATGTTAAGCTTTAATGTAATCGGTATACATAATATACTGCTAAACTTATTAAATATACATATATATGTATATGTATATATTTATATTTATTGTAAAACATAAAAAATTAAAAAAAAAAACAGTTAGTGTTAAGAAGTGCTGTCGAAATGAACATTTCGCTACACTGTGCGCCAGCTACACTAGTGTGCGTGTAAATTGTAACATTGATTAACATTAGTCGTTAAGTGTGTTTATTATTTCGAGCTACCTTATAACCGTCAAATGTAAATATGTCTATTTATTTACATATAACATATACAATCTAATTCATACTGAACTGTTTTATAATTTTTATATTTAGGTTCTAACATTCTACTGTGTGTCATTACTGTTAAATGTGTCGAAATTAATAGAAACTATTATTTTATGGTAGTATTTTATATCGTAGTACAAACCGTATGAATAAATAATATGCATATATGTACATATATAGTACATTCATACATACATATCTATAAAACAATTATATACCTATGTATGTATATTATGCATAACGTAGAAAGCTACATTATGTATTTTTATAAATGTTAAACGTATAATCTGTGTTTAGTTGCTTAAGTGAAAATAAAAAAAATAAATATAATACTTTTATGTAAGTCATTAGTGAAATAATAATAAATGTTTTTATAACCATTATATATTAGTTAAAGTGCTTAAGAAATGCAAATGCTTCAAGTTTCCGCCGCTTTGTCTGTCAAACGTAAGTACAAAGTTTGTTTTTGTCTGTATGTTCGCAACAATGGATTATGTATATACTTGCTCGTGTGTTATATCCGCACATTGTATAGTACATATATAAATATTTTTGCACTTTGTCCTGTTTAACTCATAATATAACAATAATTACACATTAAAAGCACACCCGATGCACTTTCATGTATACATATGTACATAGTAAATCAGTAAATTCACGCACACATATGCACTAAATGTTTCAGATAAAAACATCACTCAATATGAAATAAGTTTTTGTATCACGCATATGACTCATCTCAAATTATAAACCTTTTACAATATATTTGGAGAGATTTTTTGTAATATTTGAATAATTATAAACATTTGAAAATGATTATAAAATAATTGAGGAGATGCCTATACCCAATTCGAACAATTTACATCTCCTTGGTATTCAAAATTTTATGCGTGGTGTCGTGCGACGAAGAAACACTGATGATTTAACGAATTCTGGCAATATTTAATAATAATAATAATGAATATAATTAATTATGTGTTTATCTGTCGCATAAACTGAAGAAGACCCACTACAAACATAATTAGGAGTTTCATATAGTATCATAAAGTTATAACAAACCGAAAACGTAATGTTGAAAATTGTTATTGAGTAAACTCATTTTGGTATTTAATCCCACAACAAATTTTTTAAACAAGTGTAAAAATTAATAATTTTACGATGCGTTATGACAAGTTGGGAGTCCCCTGAATAGAAAACGTTTAGTGCTGGTTTAAACTTAAGCCTACACATAGTAGATAACATTGCTCTAATACAGAAGGTCCTTAGCTACTAATACAGCAAACACTGCAATAATTTCAAATAATCCTTTTTTTTATATGAGAAATCAAAAAACTTAATAAATTAACACAAAACACATTTTCGTCAAAAAAAAAAACAAAAATAGAGAGATCATTTGTGTATTAAAGTAACGATATGTATAAACTGTTATACTACAACGACTATCATATAACGGAAGTAGAAAAAAGTAGCATCCGATAGCGTTGATTACACAGAGGTGACTACATGCACATACATATTTATGGTTGCATGCATGTATGTACATATATAAAATCAAGTTGTTAGCAATTGCATTTGGTAAGACTAAATAAGAATTTAATCGTTTCTCATTTCATTTGCGCTGCACTTTCAAAATAATTAATATACACGCAATAATATATAGACATATGTACAATATATAATGCGGTAAGAGCCCGGCATTATATACAATTAAAGTAGACATATAAAACTAAGTAGTATATTGATTGGTAAACCTTTAATGAATTAAGCTTCCCTTACCTTATTATAGTTAACTACTTCTTGTCATTAACCTTGAGTTTTATGTTTTTTGCAAGATATACGGATTGAATATGCTATTTTACATTTTGATATTATTTTTGATTGTTTTCATCTACTTTGAAGTGTTTCATATATCACTGTTTATTTTGTCAACTATTCACAAAAAAAAGTTATAACGCAAAACACACAAGAATTCTATTGAATCTGTTTTTGCTGTTTGAGAATTCACTAACAGCTGATTACCGCACATACACGCATATGTCAGTAACAGCTGACTCCCTAGTTGGAGTTGCCACATAAAACTTGTTGGTCTTATTGGATTTTTGTCATGAAATCTGAAATTTTAAATTCACTTTTTCCAATTACCCACACAATATAGCATTATGTTACATAAATATATTAAAAATGTGTTTCTCACAAATAGATTACGAAACAATAATTAATAAATAACCATTCATTGAATGCAATTTTTTATATAAAATATATGTATTTCACATCGCAATTCCATCTTTACTTAAAATAACTATGAGACAACTGTAATAACTTTTAATTATTTAACTGACTCACACTTTTTGTAATCTTCGGATTATGCAACTGAAATTGTTTTAAATCTTTTCTCGCTCACAACAGATATTAACTTAAGAAAGCTTGTGAAGTTCAAGTCACTTGTTCTTACACTTGGAGCAGATGATAGTCGATTAGATGCTTACGTTCCCTTGAATAAACTACGCAAGGCCACTGTTTACAAATTGAAAGTGGTACCGGAATCCTTAAACGATGAGTACAGTGTATTCGTGCGCGCCGAACGTAAATCAGATATGTTTTTGGGTAAGTAACATCCAAAAGTCAACAAGTTTGTTTGTATGGAGCGTGTGATACCCGTTACTCTTTCACGTACAAGGTTCAAAATTCGACTAAATTAAAAAGAAGAGCGCAAACATTTGTGGAAGATTAGGAATCTATAAGTTTGAAAGAAGGTAGTCGGTTGAACTGACGCTAGTGCATACACATATGTTCACGTACATACATAGTATGTGTACTAATTTAGCATTAAAAGCTTGTCTGAGAAGAGGACTTGTGTGAATTTATGATAAGCTTATTATATTTCAATATGCAGTGATAACATATTCACCCAGTATTGACATGATTAAATGAGGACAGCGTGGAAATTTTGAAATAAAAGAGGAAATAAGTATATTATATTGGAATTAATAAAAAAACAGTTTCCAAATAAATAAAACTGCAAAACAGTTTGGAAACAACACATACATACATACATATGTACATAGTTATTTTTACAGCGACGTCAATTTAAGTCCGATCGCATAAATCAATGTTTATTACATGTACGAGTCTTTAGCTATTTCAAAATAAGCGAGAATTAAGCATTTTACAATGACGTAGTTTTGTTATTGTTTTTCAAGAATTAGAGATAAGGATGCACGTAACTTCCATAAAAATACATTAATACGTATGACTGAAATAAGTGGAATGCGCAAGTTCGACTTTCATACATCAATGATTGCTATTGAAATAATTATAATTTAAGCTTATAACCTTGAAGCCAGCGCAAGCCAAACTTTTTCCTCATTGAGGTTAGGGGAATGACATACTTAACATCAGTAAATAACAGACGTATTGCTTTTAACTTATTTTATAAGTTATATTTTATAATGTCATACTTTTCAGATGATCTCATTAAACGCTTCGATGCGTATTTGCTGAAGGATCGGAATACTTATCCTGTAAGTTCATATGGATCGCGCTTGCTAAGTTTATCGGAAACCTCACCTGGGAAAACTCTGAAAACACACAGTGATTTACGTTTTGGTAGCAATGCAGAACTACAAACAGCATCAGCTGAAGCAGAAGTAATAGGTAATTCGGATGTAACATTTCCAAAGGATGAAGTGGAGACATTCTCTGACAACGAAATACAAAGCAGTCGACCGATCATACCAACAAACAATACCGGAATGCCTACATCAGTCGTTAATGTAGATTATAAATATAACGGTGTGCCCCGTGGAACAACAGCCACTTTATTGCAACGCGACACAACTAAAATCGAAATGGGTCTACAATCACAACTACTTCTGGCTCCAGGCATGATGGGAACGCTGGAATTTGAGGTGACTAACACCCGCACCGAAGCAGTATATCACAATATACAGGTGATTGACGAAAGACGTTTTCTTTTACGTCTCAATCCGCAAAGTCTATTTTTGCGTGCTGGTGAAATGGCAAAAGTTGTCGTAACCGTTTTAATACCGAATGGCACCCCTCAAGGAACCACGGATAAAATTACATTCACCTGTCATGGTGGCGGTACGGCTACTCTATCTCTCAACTTGAAAGTGGTCAGTTCAACTACAGTTGATTTGCAGGTATATATATACATATATTAGATATACATATATAGAACACAATATTCTAAGCATTATACTTTTTGTACAGGATACGACAGCACCATCTATTTCGTGGACTTTTGGCAGTCGCTGTGATAACGTTAATGCACAGTCAACTGATTGCGCGGAACGCTTCTGGACACTAGACATAACCGCCCAAGATTGGCAGTCAGGCATATTACGTTTGCAGACTGTGCCTTCAAGTGGACTACTGTACCGGAATAGCTATACTGTTGCCTCTACAGAACCCTTGAAAGCTACGTATATAGCAACGTGTTGCGAACCAAAAGTGGCACTTACAGCATTCGATGTCACGGGCAATCAACGTTCATACAACGTAGATGTACGCGATCTTGTGCTCACTGAAGCTTCAATAGCTGCAATAGTGTTAGGCGCATTGCTGCTGCTTCTTTTAATAATTCTCTTAATTTGGGCAATTGTTTGGTGTTGTCGGAGACGTCAAGTTTCATTGGATCTGCCCACGTACCGCTCTCACTCCACACGTAGTATGGAGTAAAATGAGAAAGTCGGGGAAGTTATTTTAAAATGTACATACATATGTTTATATCCACTTTTAATCGAAATAAAGAACCAACCTTAGATGTCGTAAACGTATTGTATTGGTATCCCATTGTGTGCAACAAGTGCTTATGTTTAAGGTAAAGAAAACACTTACCTCGACTAATAGCCACCGGCGGTAATAGCAAAGGCTTATTAGGAAAGTCATCAAATGTTAGACCCGTAACAGAGGCGCTCAAAAGTGGGTTTTTTACAACAGCACTAGCTGTCGGAATTGTAGTCAACCCTGGACCAGCTGCCACAGCAGACGCAGTGGTTGGACGTGACGTGTCACCTTTCTGCTTCTCTGACATTCTTCACTGTTGCTGCCAAACGAGCTATTAATTCACCAATACTAATATTTTTTTATACTTTTACACACTTTTTTACGATGTTTAGAAGAGAAGGATCGAAAATTCAAAGCTAAATTGTAACTAAACCACCAAAAAAAACAATAAACTGAAGGTATTTATGAAATGCCAAAATCTTCCGTATGAAGTGCAAAATAGCAATAGTCAAACGAATAAGTATTTAGATTAAAGGGGTGTAAGGGATGCAAAATAGGGATGCTCGATGAACATCGATGTTCGATGATCATCGATGTTGAAAGCAAAAACATCGATGTTTTAATATCGATGTTGCCATACGAAAAAATATCGCAACATCGATGTTAACGGAATCAATCATCGATGTCAACTTACGGCCTCACGCACGACACGGACGTCCACCAAACCAATGCAACTTAGGAAACAAATTATGTCTTCTATGAACGCAGCCTCAAATCAAATTTTTTAGTTGTGAACTTCACAAACTGATTTGTGGCTGCGTTCACAATGTGAACGCGTCATTCCGGTCGTGCCCTTCATTCGTTCGCTCTTCGTGATTCATCTTGCACATTTACGCTCACTCCCACTTCTACATATTTGTTTGTTAATAAAAAATTGTGTTGTGCGTACCTATTTAAATTTACTGATTTGTTCGTATTCTACTGGTGTTGTGCATATATATATATTACATGGAGTACAACAATATGTAAGTTTTAAATGATTGAATTCTATCTAAATATTGAATTCATCTGTTTGCTTTTTGCGCATGCTTTAAAGGAAATTATTCTTTTTAAGGTTATAAATGCATATAAATTATAAATGAATAGAATTAAACATGCCGCCAAAAAGTCGCTTCTGGAAATTTTTTGAAAAACTTGAAAATATCGAAGCCAAATTAATCTAAAATTTTTAAATTGAATTTCAGCTTTTTATATTTTTATAAGATATTTGACAATCATATACTTACTTCCACATTAAACTGTGAAATTTATTATTTTATTTTTAAAGTTGTAATAACATTTATTTATAATTTGTACTTCATGTTTTCAAAGATATGAATAAATAAATTCATTTAAAATGAAATATGCGTTACGATTATTTAAAAATACAAGTATAACATCAAGAAAAACGTTTAAAATAAGTCGTAAATGTGCTATGCACACTGGCTGTGGCTTAATAAATTTCGAATTTTATAGATTGTGTTTTATTTCTTTGTCAATTATTAATGTAAAAAATTATCGATGGATCCAACATCGATGGATCCAACATCGATGTTCGGTTTTTGATAAATATCGAACATCGATGTTGAGCTTTCGATTATGACATCGATGTCAACATCGATGTTTTTTGAATATCGATCATCCCTAATGCAAATGCATTATTAGAGAGAGGTGAGACGGTAGCTTTCACTGACAGTTTGGTAAATTGATAAGCCTACAATTGTCAAATGATAAATAACAAACTACCTTAGCGGTGAAGTGATGCCGTACTATTGACAATATTTATACACTAACTCCGTTTTATTCTTTATAAAATATAAAATTCGTTTCGAAAAATTACAATTGCTCAGGGTATTTCATAAATATTAAAAAAAGTTTTAATATTTGTATTTTACTGGCCTTCTTTTCCTATCATTTCAAAATTTTGTGTAATTCCCAAATGTCAACGAGTTAAAAGATATATAAAAAAATAAAAAATATTAAAGAATATAAATAATTCCTAATTTATATCGGAGTACCAGCTGATTAACACAACGTGTTTTAGATTCAACCGCAACTAACTTCAGGATTCTTATGTACATATGTACGCGAAATATAAACATTATTATTTATGCTTCTAGTTTTTCTAATTACAAAATTTAAGAATATAATAAAAATAGTAACATAAAATAAATTTTGTGCAATGGAGGTCGTTCAGGAATTACAGGAGCGCGCTTTGCCGGTCTACGAACAGTTGAAGAGATACAATATCTGTGACGATTCTGAAATCAGGTAAACACACCACAACATTTAAATTCCTTAATTTCAATTAAATTGTTACTTATAGTAATTACAAACAAAAGAGAGAATCCTTCGCACTACAGCTTACACAAAAGAGTGTTAACAGTCGTACTTATGTGGAATATATTATACTTGAACGTAAGATGTATCGCTTGGTTGAGCGCAAGGAAGCCAGCTTTAAAACTGAGGTGCGAGGTCTGAAGAATAACCTTATAAATCACATTACAAAATTGTATCGGGAGTGTCTTCAAAAATTTCCGGAGGCTGAAGGCTTGTGGAATCACTTCATAGAGTTCAGTAAACATTCGAATCCAGCACAAGTACTTGGTATCTATGAAAAAATGCTCACTGTAAGATTAATTAAATTTTAAGTAATAGGAGTATATTATTATTATTACTTTAATTTATTTTCTTTTCTTTAGTATCATGGATCAAATGAAAAAAACTGGGTGGAAGCAGCACTATGGGCTTTCAGCAATGATAGCGAAAGTTTTATATGGCAAGACATTTGTACAAGAGGATTACAGCGACACCCTAATGAAGAGATACTTACCAAAACCTTATTTGATTTATTAGTGTTTGTTGCACATAAACGATTTGAAGCTGGTCAGAGACTCGATTACGAGAGCGCCTTAAGACAAGCAGAATGTGTATATAGAAATAGTCGCACAACTATAACTAATTTGCAATTTTTTATTGGTTTGGTGCGACGTTGTGAAGAACCTCCATTTGTTAACATTACAGCACCCTTACAATTAAAGATTATTGAAGATCTGATGGAACGTTATCCATCACAAGAAAAATTGTGGGATTTTTTGGCACAGCGTGAGTTACGCGGATTTGCCCTGAGTGATTTAAAGGAACATGCTAAAAGAAATGAACACGCCAACAATGTTGCTTCAGAAATTGATAATCTGGACACTGCTGACAATGGCTCTTATTTGACAATGCCGGTGTTCAAAGATCGCACAATGGGGCAACGTATTGAATTATGCGCTAAGGTATACGAAACAGCCTTAAAAACGGTATGTAATGGTTCTAACAAAATCTATATTTTTTTATAATAAAGTACTTTTCTCATGCAGCTGAAAACCCGAACAATCTGTCACGATTACATTAGCGCAATGTTGATTATAAATGAAAATAATGAAACAGATTTGAAAACAAGACGTAAATACTTGGCGATGGCTCTAAAAATGGGTCACGAATCTGGTCTAATGAGTGAGGAGCATTATTGTGTATTTTTGCGTTTATTAATCGTGACTGAAACCGGAAGGAAAATCGCTGAGTCCATTCTAAGTGAAGTGTGTTCTGCATACAAATCAGTAAAATTGTATGAGGTTTGGCTTTCGTACTATATAAGCCAAAACGACTCAGACATGGTTGAAAAAATTCATGCCAAAGCAGTGAAGGACCTAGGAGATAAATCTGGACCAATATTTGAGTTAGCTATTCAATACTTCAAAACACGATATGATGAAGACCGTTCGACCCTTGATCGATTGTACCGTGATGCTATTAAAATGACTAATCCAAAATTTGGCATATTTCGTGCTCAATACCTGGAGTTTTGCATGCTTAATTCCCCTTTTGACAAAGTGCGCAAAGAATACGACCATTTAAGTCAATTGCCGCCACCCTGTCTAAAATTGCATGAAAAAATGGCTGAATTGGAATCCCAAGTTATTTTAAGGGTAAGGTGTAAACTATGGCTGTGACTATAAAATTTAAAAAGTAATCCAATAACACCCTATTTTTGTTTCCAGACTAAAAAGGACACTGAGCGCCGACGACAGGTGTATGAGAACATGGTATTGCAGTTTGGTAAAGAAAACACATCGGTTTGGATGGAATATGTGCGTTTTGAATGTTCATTTGGTGACAAAAATCGTGTAGCACATATTCATGATCGAGCGAAGGCGACCTTAAACGAGAATTTAGTATACCCCTTCCAAATGGAATATGATTTAAAAAAGGAAAATTTCAAAACCGAAGTTGATTAAGTCATGTTTACCTACACAAAATAAAATAAAGCTTAAAATAACCTATATTATGTACAAAATGTTTCACATTATATTTATTTGGAATTTAAATTTCTGCACCAACTACGGTTATATTAATTGAAAACGGAAATTTTCGTTTCACACAGCAGGTCGGATAAAAAGCAAAGCCAATCATAAATCCCTTTTTTTTGTTTTTATTATATTAGCAGATTTTTTGTACTAAAATTACGAAGAAAAATTTCATTTACATTCTAAGTTAACTTCTCGGTTTTTAAAGAACTTTCGGCGACAATTTTCGCTACCTTCCGTGGTTCTTTTACTAGCGTATTTGGGCATTGCATTTCTGTCCAACTGACAGGTACCATTGGTGGACCATTCGCCCCGCTTTCGCTAGACGTCGCAACTACTACACCCAATTCGTTTTCAGCAGTACTTAATTGGTAACACGATAGCTCAGTTTGAGGTAACTAGAAAAGTGGTACATAATTAATTTATTGTAAAAAATCATGAATATATATAAAATTAAATTACCACTCGAGCTAGTATCACATCGCCTGGACGAAATGATTTATACATTTCAACTCTATCCTTTTCAGTAGCACGTACATCTTCTTTACGTACTATTCCCCGATAGGTACGTTCAAGTATGTGATCCCCAATACATATTATAGAGCATTTGGCAAAACGTTGATTTACTTGCAGAACACGCGCTGTTATTACATCGCCCGCAACTGGAACAATAGTCTGGCTGCCAGCACACTTAACTTCTATGTATTTACACTAATTGAGTGAATTTAACAAATTATTAATATTACATTTCTTAACAGCGAACATATTTAGAGTACCTTATCCTTCTCTTTAACTTGCACGCTTCCAGCCAAGGTAGCATAAATATAACCGCCACGTTCGTAGGTTCCTTGACCAGCCACAGTAGTCTCTTCCGAAAGGCATAAGCGTTGGCCAGGTAGACACAGGATAGCCTCAGCATTATCCGAATTAATCGACTTTTCGTTATTTGAATCAATTTCCATTGTTTTCTTTAATTTATTTATTTAAAACTTAAATTATAAGACTTTTATATATAAACACGCCGCACAGCTGTTTGAAATGGTCGGCAAGGCAGTGTTATAAATTACCACATTGCCAACTCACAATTGTTCTACAATAAAATAAGCATTTAGGTTGGGTGTTCGGAAACTTTTGACATTAAAAAATAATTGTTGCAAACTTTTAATTGATTAATAGTAAGTTTATTTATTGTACATCTCATCTGTATATATTTTGGCAGAAATCAACAAATTGAAAGGCTGAATCGTAAGATCTCCAACATCGCGTACTGTATGTGCATATCCACAATAATATTTTTATATACATTAATTTTACTTTATCTTTTCTAAAGTCATTATATTTACATATATACAATGGGAGAAGTAAATGCTGAATCTGAGATGTCTGAAGCCTTGTCAGGTATAGTTATGGATGATGTGCTTAGTAGGCATCGCCGAGAACGAAAAGATTTACAGGCCAAAATACAGGCCTTAAAAAAGTCTGCACCAAAGAATGATAAAAAGAAGCGCAAAGAGATAATGGAGGAGGTTGCTCGCATGGAGAGCGACTTGGAGAAAAGGCAAGCCTCTGAATTAGTCGAGGTAAAAAAGGAGCAACAAACCCAAGAACAAAATGAACACCAAAACGGGAATACAAATGAGAAACCACAAAACTTCGATGACGCATTGTGCAATGGTGATGATGAAGAAGATGCCACTGATACTACCCAACGTGTTACTAAAGCACAAAAACGACGTGATAAGAAAGCGCGTGAAGCCCGACAAAAAGAGGAAGATATACGGATTGCTGCTGAGGAAGCAAAGTTCGCACCAAAAGCTATCGAAAGGCGTGCTATACAATCGAAACTGTTAGAACGACAATTAACTCTACATTATATTCCTTCCGATGGTAATTGTCTCTACAATGCGGTACGGCATCAGCTAGCTCAAAAGGAGTTACCTACATACAGCGTGCAAGAACTGCGCAAGGAAACTGCTAACTATATACGCGCTCATAAAGATTCATTGATTTGTTATATGACTAATCCGAAAACTGGCTTACTGCTTACTGATGCAGAATTTGAAAACTACTGCGAACTATTGCATACTACACCAGCTTGGGGAGGACAAATTGAACTAAAAGCCTTATCCTCCATACTTAAAGTACCCATTGAAGTGCTACAGGCAGAAGGACCACCGACTCTACAAGGGGCTGACGAATTTGCTGGGCCTAGTCTATTAATAACGTACCACCGCCATATGTACAGTCTGGGTGAACATTACAATTCTACTGTGCCAATCGTACAAGTCTGAAAACCTAAAACTAATGAGTGAAATTAATTATCGTTTCCCTTTATTTGTAAAACAAAAAATTAACATTGCTATCCAAAAATACTTAAAACTGTTCTTTTTTTAACAATTTCTCTTGTGTATTTTTTGCAACAGTAGTGTAATAAATCAGACTTTTCCGAGTTTCCCATTCTGAAACCTCAAAATAATCTGTAAATAAGTAAAAAAATATTTTTTTATGTTCAACTCAAATTTACATAATAAAAACGTTTATTTTACATTAAAATAATTAATAAGTTGTTAATAAAATTAACGATTTACTTTAAGTTTATTTTGAAGATTTGTTTAATTGTCAACAACTACAGTCGAAATGTTTAGATTTATTAATAAAATATATTTTGCTTTTAGTGCAAATTTGGAATAATGCATAATGCATATTAAGTATAATGTGCCATAGCAATTAGATTGCTGGAAGCGCAAACAAGTCATTGAAGTTTACGCCATTTATGTACATATGTGTCCACTAAATTCAGCATTGACTACGCATTATTGATAAAAGTAAACAAAAACAGAAAATAACGGAAAATTTTGGCAGGTGCAAGAGCACCAAATTAAATACAAAACTATTTTGTTTTCAATTAAAACTTTTTAGCATACGTACGAATTAAAAATTGTGTGTCATTTATCAGTCCATGGCTGTATCTACATATTTAAAGAAAAAAAATCTCAATATCAACTTCACTTATTTACTTCATTATTCTTACTTACCGATCCAAACAAGGTTAGGTTGAAATGACAGTTCTTGGCAGGGTCAATTCCGGAAACACAGAACCGGTTGTCTCGGGAATAATACGTATACTGAAGACTCCGACACTGAAGGAGTGTTGGAGTAAATGACGAATAACGGTAACTGTATAGCATGATAATATCACTAAAACGAAATTCAATTTTGTTCGTATCTTCAAAAGCGGGAAACGATAAACAGGACACTGTAAAAGCTCCAGAAATACCAAGCTCATACTTATTTTTAGCAGTGACATTTAATATTACATTTATAATAAGGACATAATGGTATGTACATATATACGTATACACACATATTTATTTTTTGTTTTTCCTGCAAGGAACAAATAACCAAAAGTTTTTATGGAAAATAAACTTTGGTTTGTAATCCTTGAATTTTTATCGGGCACATGTAGGGTATATAATTTGATTAGAGGCCGAGTGGGTGGTTATCGAATATATGATAACGATATCACGTTGTCACAATAAGTTCAATAAATGGCTAAAGATAATTTCTATCAACTATCTTTTATGCGTACATATGTACTTATGTACATACATATGTATGGAACTTTTGGAATTTTTATCTCATAAAAAATATGCACGCTCACGTAGAGTAAGGGTTTTTTTAAATTGATACTGAATCGATTACGATTACGTGATTCCAGCAAGGCTTATCAGTGTTCAAATTTTGCAGATCATATTGCGTAAGCACTTTTTAGGGTAAATCCTTAAAACTTGCAACTCAGTGCGGTTACTTTTGAGACAAGTGATCGGAACGGAAACGGATTGACCCTATAATCATAGATATGTCTAAACTAAGAAAGAGGGTCGGTGATCTCCAGATAAACTTAATTTTTAGAGTATAGTTGCAGTCAGTTAGTTCCCATTAAGACAAAAAACGTACATTCGAGTCTAGTTCAGGAGTGCTCAATATCTGAGCTTTTTGTGGATGTCCAGCCTAACGTACAATATGCCACTCATAATTTCAATTTGGCGATAAATAAACCGTTAGCAATTGTGTGGAAATACAGATTTATTTCGCAACGTTGCAAGATTTGTATAACGGAAACAGTGACATCAATGCTATATAGTACGGGCAAGATCTCCTTGTATCTCCTGTCATCAAACAAACGATCGTCGCACTCGCGACTAGGCTCCCACGTCACTGTTGACAGTCATAATTTCGAAATTGTAGATAATTTCGTCTATCTTGGAACCAGCAATAACAACAACAAAAATGTCAGCCTCGAAATCCAATGCAGAATAACTCTTGCCAACAGGTGCTACTTTCAACTGAGCAGGTAATTGTGAAGTAAAGTCCTCTCTCGACGAACAGAGATCAAACTCTACAAGTTACTCATTGCTCCCGTCCTGCTATATGGTGTAGAGGCATGGACGATGACAACATCTGATGAGTCGACGTCACGAGTTTTCGAGAGAAAGGTTCTGCGGAAGATTTACGGTCCTTTGCGCATTGGCCACGGCGAATACCGCATTCGATGGCACGAAGACCTGTACGAGATATACGACGACACTGACATAGTTCTGTGAATTAAGAGACAGCGGCAAAAACACTCCAACTCTGAGAGTATTCGACGCAATACCCGCCGGGGGAAACAGGGGAAGAGGCAGACCTTCACTCCGTTGGAAAAACCAGGTAGAGAAGAACCTGGCTTTGCTTGGAATTTTCAATTGGCGCCACGATGTGAAAAAAAGAAACGATTGGCGCGCTGTTGTTAACTCGGCTATAACCAGTAAAAAGGCAGAAAAGTATTCCTTCCAGTTGACTTGACCATGGAAAAACCGACTAAAGCACTAATGGTGTACAATTGACTGTCTGGTAAATCCTGGGGTAGCTAGTCAAGGATTGTTAGGCTGTACATCATGATCGTGCGACCGATAATCACCCCAACCATCGAAGTTGCAACGACTTGCATGTATTGGGTGCAATGCGCACTTGTCCGACGGCAGAATTTGAAGTCATGCTTGAGTTACACCCATTCACCTAATAATCGATAATTTAGCCAAACACACACTGCTATAAATGATAACAGAAGGCTGTGGCAGAGGTAAGGTAATCACATCCCAGCGGATGAAAGAGCTAAGTGACAGTATTACCAGAAGGGTAAACTTCACCAAGAAGTTCAAGGTTACCCTTAGCAGCAAGGCTGAAATGATTCCACTTTTGAGCTACTGCTTAGGGATAGTAAAATCAAGTGGTACACCGAAGACTCCGAAACATCGGACGAACGTATAACCATACCTAGCGATAGTCAAGCGACACTTAAAGCAGCCTCTGTTTATAAAATGAAATCACTACTAGTGCGGGAGTGTAGAGGACGGCTGAATAGTCTAGCGGAACGTAATCAAGTGCAGTTTATCTGGGTGCCCGGTCACAAAGGTACAGCCGGGAATATACTGCATCCACTAACATGGTAGAACCTAAACCCTTCAACACGGTGGATCCCCATACCATAAAGGAGCTGCTCCGCGAGGAAGAAGGAGTAGGCAAAAAGAGGTATTAGCAACAACTCCAAGGCATGCACCATGCCAAATTGCTAATGTAGGGTTACAACCTCAGCTGGTTTAAATATGTCATCAACCACCCTAGGGACAAATTCAGACTACTTGTTGCAATTTACACTGACCACAGCAAGCTGAAGAAGTACTTACATATACATCAGCGACCTGACTTCTTTTGCAAATTACCGGTTCTGCGACAGGGAGCCTGAAACTCCAAAACACCTGCTAATTGATTACATAACAGTCTGCAGATGCATATTAAAAGCCCTTGGATCCATGTTTCCAAATAAGGATCACATCGCTTCGCTAGCACCCAGCAGTACTTTATCAATATGCTGGTGCTAGGTCTTTGTGATTTAGTAGAGTCGCGATGCAATCCTCGTCTATCTGTCTAATCTAATTCCTCCGCATATCGATTGTCGCTATAAAGCGGTAAGCTATCTCAAAAGGGGTTACGTGCATATAGCGTGCAAGAACTGCGCAACCCTAAAACCTCGAAATAATCGACAAATAATTAAAAAATCAAGCAAAACATGTTTTTATTTACAAACCAAATATACATGATGAAAACAATTGTTATTTTACATTAAAATACTTAATAAGTTGTTAATAAGTTTAACGGTTTACTTTAAGTGTATTTGGAAGATTTGTATTATTGTCAAAAATTGCAATCGAAGTATATAAATTGATTAATAAATTGTTTGCTTTTGGTGCAAATTTGGAATAATGCGTAATGCATGTTAAGTAGAATGTGCCATAGCAATTAGATTGTTGAAAGCACAAGCATATTATTGTAAACTAATTTAGATATTTATAACTAGTTGTATTTAAAGAAGAAAATTTCAATATCCCCTTCACTTATGTATTTACTTCAGCGACATCAATGTGTAGGCGCAGGCACAGCCACCGTTACATGGACACGTAATCAATTCTTCTTCTTGCTACCGACACTAGTCTTCGACGGGCTTGACGTTTTGCCTTGGGATGTTTTGTGCTCCAATGTGGATGGTGAATGCTTTACTGAAGACTCCGACACTGAGGGAGAGTTTGGGTAAATGGCGAATAACGATAACTGTATAGCGCTCAACGTGAATAAGAATAAATTTTGATACTAAAAGATAAGAACATAAAATTTACGATGTTAATTACAGTAATAATGAAAGGTAAATAATAAATTAATCTTACAGCCATCATGAAATTATGAATAGAAATTCCGTACAACGCCCACGATGCAGCTACTAGTGTGCCAGTGAATATAATTGGGAAAGGCATACCCTCTGTACTCTTCTTTTCGATAATTTTATTGAGATGCAATAGTGGCGATCCAACTAAAAATACTAATATCCCAGTGACGAGCATACCAAAACGGAATTCGATTTTTTTCGGATTTTCAATAGTCGCATACGCTAAACAGGCCACTGTAAAAGCTGCAGCAATGCCAATTTTCGACAATATTTTCCCTCTGAATTCACTCGAAGCATACCAATAGAATATACTCAAGAAAACGGCGCTGAGGGTAATGCCGAGAAGATTAACCTTAATAGTGGCAGCATCGCCCATCAATGTGCCCATCTTTAAAGTCAAAATCGAACTGCAATTAATAATTATAAATAATTATATTAGTAAATGCGTATTACAAGATAAATATAATTTAATGCAATTTATTTTTATTAACATTTAAATGCAAACTCATACTTTTCGCAGAGACGTTTATTATTGCAGTTATAATAAGGACAAAATAATATATTTTTATTCTTGGTTTTCTTCGAGGAGCATAGGTTGTGTACGTAACCGGAAATACATAGATTCAACGTAAACCTAATGAAATTTACTAGTGATACAGACCGGCTGTCATAGAAATATAGAATCAACAGGTAGATTTTGCATGGTGAGTAGATATGTATGTACATATGTCTCCTAAATAAATATGCATACCCTTGTACAGCATGCATTTTTGTACTCTTGAAACTTGTTGCTTCAAAGTGTAATAGTTTTGATCACCTAATGGTTGTATGTATCACATCAAAATAATCGAGTTAGCAGGGTATAAAATGCACGATGAACGTGGCACCGTCAACTTTCAGGTGAAATCACATATCTCGGAGCCCCACCCAACCGATTTCAACCAAATTTGTTACGTAACATGTTTATGCCAGAGTATTAAAATGGGCGAAATTGGACTACAACAACGCCTGCTTCGCATATAACACAATTGTAAATTCAATTTGAGACTTTCACTTTCCAGTATAAAAATAAATTACTATATCAGGATAAAACTTTGCAGAAATAGTGCATTTGAGGTATGCCACCTTATGACTTAAAATTGCATTTACCGAATCAAAACTGCTCAATCCCTTAGGCACAGGATATGTGAACCCTGTGAATTTTTACCGAAAATATTGGAGAATGTGTGAGATATGTATGTATGTATGTACATATTTGAAATTCAGAGATAATCCTTTCCTGATAGTATTACTATATATGTATGTATGTATCTGAGTGTCAAAAATGGATTGAATCGGGTCAATATTTCCCTTAGCCCCAAATACCTAATATAAAGATTTTCAAACTTTCGGGTGATTTTATATCGTACACGTCAGTCAATTAATGTGAGTTATTTTAATAAAATTGAGAGTGTGTTTTTTTATAACGGTGCATATTTGTGCTTAGAATGAATAAAATTGAGTGAAAACCCTCATACATATGTATGTATGTATAACTAACAAGCCTGGCCATGCCATGTACCTGAAGGTACTTCCCTGACTTTAATCCTTGCAAGTTGCAAGAGTATAAAATGTTCGGTTATACACGAACTTAGCTCTTCCTTGCTTGTTTATAATACAAGATAATACTAAAACGAAGGAATTACAACTACACATGCATATATGTATGTATGTATATATTTTTTTTGTTGTACGTTTGAATTTATATTCATAATATCTCTTGCTCTATCTGGCACGATAGCATTATCATTCTTACAGAAACAGCACGTATTTTACGATTACGATTTCTGCCTATTTCTTATCAAGTCATTTCGACTTTAACGAAACATATAAATACCCATATATGTACATATGTATATGCATGTGCATAGATACGTAAACGTAATTTCAACAAGGCTTATCAGTGCTCAAAGATTGCAAATCAAGTTGCATTAGGTTATTACGTAAGTACTTTTTAGGGTAAATCCTTAAAACTTTCAACTCATTGTGATTACTTTAGAGACAAATGATCGGAACGGAATCGTTGGAAGAGATTGGCCCTATAATCAGAGTATTAATCACGGTTATGTCTAAACTAAGAAAGTAGGTCGGTGATCTCGCATTAATCTTAAGTTTTATGTTATGTTATTTAAATTTTTATCCTCCATTTAACAATGGAATGGAGCCTAACTTTTTCAGCAACAAGCGCAATTCTGATTTCTAACTCAATTCAACTAAATATGTAAATACATAGACTGCTCTAATCTTTAGTAAATACAATACTGTATTTGTAAATACATACATACATACGTCTATATAGCCATACATATTTGTTTACGATGTCCGGCACACAGTTTATTTCCTTACTATTAGGACGCAATCACAATTTCACCGGTAACAACAAGCACTTGCACTTATGCACATTTGCATTCACATAAGTACATGTTTGTTGTTTTTCTATTCCATTTGGCTTCCCACGACTGACCGTACAAATCAAGGTAATCCAGCATGTAGCCTCAATGATATATATACATAACTACTACTACTATACTATTGCAATGTTTATGAACTAACAATAAAAGCCTTTCACCTGTAATACTTACAGTACGACACCACCGAGAAATGGTTCTGGGGGATATCCATCACTACGCCCCCTTTTGCGTATGTCATTTAGCAAAATTACAACGGACAGAAATTGTAAAGTTGTAATCGTTCCGGCAACTTTTGCGAGTGCATGACTATAAGGAGCCAATATATTGCTTAGTGCTTCCATACTTCTTGTTGTTGTTTGGCGTTCTGTTACTCAAAATTCTATATCCTTGTCAACGAAGATTTTTTCTTCTTATTGCACAGAAATGAATGCAGTTGTGGAAGCTCTACTAAATTTCTACACCGCTCTCACGATTTCTCAAAAAACTCTCTTCCCACTTTGTTCGTATTTTTATGCAAATGTCAAGTTCAAGAGCACTTCCGCCGCCGGCACACTGCACTGTTATTTAACACGTCCTCCTGTCAATTCAATTTAACTCATACACACCCTCACCGTAAATTTGTTTTTGTTATTTTTTCGATATGAAAAAAAGTGCGCTTCGCCGAACACTTGAAATTTTGTTGTTTTATTTCGATTTTTGTCCCGATTTTCCACTTTACTTCGCCACTCTTAATGGACTGGATTTAATTGCTTTTATTTAGTGCACCTGAAATTTTGTTTAAAAATTGTATTTTTTTATAAAAATTGTCAGTAGTTGTTCAATGTCATTCCTGTTCAATATGAACAAATATAAATCGCTTATTAAGTTCAAGTGATAGAGATACAGTATTTTTCACTTTAGTCACATGCTTTACGTACAATGAACCAATTATTGCTTTCAAGTATTTTATTCTAATCTCATTTTGTGCAAGTACTATTGATATTATGTAAAAAAGAGCCTTTATTCAGAAAAAAATTAGGAACAAAAACGCGTTCAATGCACAAAACGAAAACACGACGTTTCTACTCGAATGTGGGCCACCTTCTGAGCTATCAAATGTGACTGTAGCTACTACACTACATATTCGATTAAATTCATGCTTGCTAAAACTTGAAACGACAACAAACGACAAAAACTATAAACGCCGGGAGATGGACAGCTTGATACGTCGTTTGCTAGAGAGCAGTACATGTGCATATGTATACGTACATATACATATGTAGATAGAACGTATTCTGAAAGTAGATATGGGCATTTCCACCGGAATGTTCACCAAAGGCAAAATTTTTAAAATTATTAAAATTACAAAAAAATCTTTGCATATTTTCATAGGAAAATAATCAGATTTAATGCACATAACATTTTTTATATATACATACATACATATGTATCTCGTAAATGACAAGAGCTATTGAAAAAATGTGCATGACAAACGTGTAAGAAATTTTATTTTCTATGAGAAAGGTCCGAGGTCAAAATCGCTATCATTAATACTTCTCGAGATATTCGGCTTTTTAACTAAGGCTTTATAGAATTTTTATAGATGGTATGTATTAAAAAATCATGAAAATTGCATACAACCTTACTTAAAAAGCCGAATATCTCGAGAAGTAGGCCTTTAGGAGTCTCATTGGGATACCACCGCATCTAAATTTCCCTCACTCTATTGGCTCCTCTCTGAGCCATCCCGTACCTCTGATGAAGTTCATTAGTATGAAAAGTTTTATCTGTGCAACTTCCAAGACGTCGTCACGAACCTCCCCACCGATACTTGGTAATCTATTTTTGATAGAGTTCAATATAATATTAAATATTTATAGAGGCATATAAATTCCCTCTTTTCCGGAATCTAATTGTAGGACGGTGCCTGTTCTGGCTAGTTCATCTGCTTCACAGTTCTCAGGTATAGCGTTATGTCTAGGAATATTTTGCTGGTTTGTCGTGAAATAGGCCGTTAGAGCCACTAATAGTTCAAAACATTATTTCGCTAACTTTGCCGAAATCCTAATTGGCTTTAGTGACCCCCTAGCCGCCAGGCTTTCTGTACATATAAGTAGATGTATATATAAATATATTTCTTGTTGTGAGCACACTTCGTGTCCGAACGAGAAGGCTCTCTTTAATTGCTGTGATCTCCGCTTGGAAGATCCTATAGTGGTCTGGTAGACGGAAGACGATTTTGATATCTATTTATTTAAAAAAAATTCTAGAAATTCTTTTAGAAATAATTTTAAAGGCATCAATTCGCCATGTTTCAAAGTCAGTAACATTTTGCCTCAGGATTGAAATCGGCGTTTGAGTTATTACCCGCAAAAACGCTTCCAACTTCTGTCCCATGCGATTTTCTTTTTTACAATTATTTTGCAAATGAAAATTGTTTCAAAATCAACCGTAACAAAATTTAAAAACATTTTAGTTGATTGTTGCTGTTGTTGTTGTAACGGTAGTCCCTGTGGGGTGGTAAGGTTTAGAAAAGTTCTCATCGGGATCAACCAACGGTAGGCCCGGGAAACGAGGTGTTTGCACGGGGTCGGACCATAGGGAGAAAGTTATCAGATGTGTAGGGTTAGCTGGGCATGCAGAGAGGTGGTTAGAGTCATGCGGGGAGTTGTTACATGCTGGACATATATTTGGTATGTGAGGGTCGATTCTGGATAAGTAGCCTGCTAGAATATCCAGAACGAAGCTGCGTAAAGGCACCTCGGTTAGGTTAATACATTTTAGTTTATGATTTTTCTTATTTAAAATTTGTGCGATTGCCGCGTTCGGCATGATGGAAATGCCCATAAACAATTCTACCAGGTGTTGTTGGATGAGTACGAGTATTAAACTAGTATTCTCAACAAGTACTCATGCACAAATGTTAACATAGACAGGTTGAGAGAGAGCGCAGTACTAGTACATATGTATGTACGAGTATGCATATGTAGATAAAACGTATTTCGAAAGTAGAATGACAATTAAACCAGAGCTTATGAGAGAACTCTTTTAAGTTCTCTGATTAAACAAGGTGTTTCTAGAAGAATATTAAATTTGTACTTAACAGAAATGACCCATGCAAAAATGTGTTTGTGCCATGAGTCAAGACCCATGACACAGCTGATACGCCTCACAATTGCAAGTCATACTGACGTGCCTAAACAAAAGCGACAAATGCAAATTACTGCCAAAAATTCCTCATGGCCATCATGATGGATTGTATGGTGTGTAACTAAATAAACGCAGCGCAACGCTGAGCATTGAAAAATTTGATTTTGACAGGGCTTTAAGAAGTAATTTTTGTAATTCTTCTTAAAAATATCTTGTCGCGCGATGTTTAATGCTTGTACAAGAGAATGAATGTATTAATAAATTAATTTCTTTTGTACTAATTGTACAATTTAAGTTGGAATTTGACGTATTGTTGTCGTTTTATTTACGACTTAAAACGCGACTTAAACTTATCAAAAGTCATACTTAAGCGTTGTACAGATCTCCATCTTGATATGGCGAAGTTGGTTGGACAGGGATATGACGGAGCAGCAAACATGTCAGGGCATTTAAGTGGAGTACAAACCAGGATAAGACAACTGTATCCAAAAGCACGATATGTTCATTGCGCTAGTCACCGATTGAACCTTGCCCTTTTTAATACTATGTCATTACCTTCAATACGGAACTGCCTTGGTATTGTCAATGAAATAGCAAATTTATTTAGAAACCATTCAAATGCAAACACAACTTTCCAGGACGTTATACAGAAGCACGCACCAGAAAGCAAAAAAAGACGACTTTTTCGCCTTTGTGAAACAAGGTTTATAGAAAGGCATGAAAGCATTATAAGCTTTGTGGAGCTTTTCAAATTCATTGTACTAAGTTTGGAAATAATTTCGAGTAAGACATGGTCCATTTCTTCTAAAGCATCAGCCTTCTTAGCAGCGGTAGAGAAAAGCGATTTTTTGCTTAGTCTATTCGTCTGTGAGCAATTGTTCAGCTTAACGCTGCCACTGTCTGTGCAACTCCAAGAAAAATCTATGGATTTTGTATCAGCAATGAACCGAGCCAAAGAATTAATAAGAACTCTGCACCAGATAAGAGAAACAGCGGATGGTTTTTTCAACGATATTTTCCAAACAGCATCACAAATGTTTAAAGATCTTTTTCACATAGATCTTGTAGTGCCTAGAGTGACTTCGCGTCAAACTACTCGTTCTAATCCACCTTGCACAACCCTTGAAAGCCACTTCAGAGTTACAATATTTATTCCATGCGTTGATGCTCTGATTCAAAACATGACAGAACGTTTATTAGTGAATGAGGATATGCTCTCGTCATTTCAAATTCTACTCCCAGGTTTTGCTGCAATTGATAATGCCGAAGAATTAAAAAATTTAACTATTTACTTCGAGGAGCAAATATCAATGACAGCATTAAAATCAGAGTATCGATTGTGGTGTGCCAGCTTATAAACAATAGATCCAACCATAGACGTGTTGAAATTCCGTTTCCTTCGAAAGAACTTCTTCAACCTTAAAAAGAATAAAAACTTGACCACGCAGTGTGATGGGCAATGAGCGGCTGAGTGCACTTGCTGTTATTGCAGTGCACTGGGATATTAAAATAGATCCAGATGAAGTAATTAATGATATGGCAAGCAAGAAGAAAAGAAAAATATTACTTATTTAAGTTACAACTATCAAATAATTTAAGTAATATGTATATGAATTTATATTGTTTTTTTTTAATAAACAGAAAATTTAAAGTTTATATATGTTTTTACTTCAGCCCCCCCCGAAATGAAAAGCTGGCTACGGGCCTGTGTATGTAAATACATATGAATGTACGTACATATACATATGTATAGATGTAGATATAACAGATTCCGAGAGTAGATATGCAATTAAACAATTTTCTGGTTGGACGAGTATTAAATTTGCTCTCAATATAAATAACACATGCACAAATATATATGTATGTATATACATATATATTTATTAATTTACATATTCATTAAAGCAAGTGAATTATTGACACTAGTGAAAGTACCCTGTAAAAATCGGATTATCCAAAGAATACATAATCTTAGATCGCTCCATTACGAGCAATGGATTACTCCACAAAACTCCGAACTAAATGTATTTAATAGTCCTTTAAGCATTGCATGTCCTTGTGAGGGACCACTGCTTTCGAATTTCTAATACATAGATAGAAAACCGAGCATTTTTTAAGCTCTTTTCGACCTTCGAAACGAGAGCAAAGAGAGTGATCTTCTTTATCTTCAGAAAGAGCACAAAGAGAGTAAGTTCTCTGATACAGGGTTATATATTCTATTTGAATCGTTGTTGTTATAGAGGAATAAGCCACAATGTTAGGAAAATCCCGATCTCTCTGATTATATAAACGCCTAAGATAAGGCTACATTTAAAAATTAACTCTTTTGGAATCTCCACAAAATATACATATACATATGTACATGATAAGAAATTGGTGCATTTAAAAATTAGCTTAGTTTTTGGAACTCCCAGAAAAATAGATTCAAATCAAGATTGAAGGTGCGACTGACAGTTTTATACTGTTGAAATATATGTATTATCAATACATATGTCTGTTTTTCAAGAGTACTTCTGGTTGCAGATTGTAATCATTGCATACTTAAAAATATACATTTAAAAAAGAAATGTTATTTTTTTATTTTTTTTTTACATAAACAACTATATTTATGAGCTTCAATATGGAAAATATACAAAAATAAGAACTGTTTAAACATCTTCTCGCAAAACCGGCTTCTCTTTTTCTGATACAAACGGCACTTTTCCGGGTTTGGAGTGCTTTCGAACATTTGCCTCCTTCACCTTTTCTTTGTCCTTGATAGCCCGTATTTTGCGTTGTGCGTTCAACACGTGTTTCGGCACCTGGCGATGACGAGCAATACGCTTTATTTGGGGGTGAGCGGCAAATTTCTCTTTTAATTTCTCTTGATAGTTGAAAGCGACACGTTCGCGTGGTCTTATGACACCTAATTTTTCGGACGCATTTGACTTCCACATGCGTATGTTCATTTCATCAGAACCGGAGAATATATAACGATTATCTAGCGACCAAGCAATGCAAACCACATGCTGCATACGTTTTGTATGGTAAATTTCTCTCGAATGACTATGATGGACATTGTAAATACGTATAGTTTTATCGTAACTTCCTGAAACGAATTCTTTGCCTGTGGGTGAATAATCCACATCCGTTACTGCAGATACGTGATCAAAATGAATTTTGAGAGGGTTCTTAAGCTGGCGTGTGTCGAACGTATAAAGGCTGCAAATAAATATAAAGATTTAGTATCTCTACAAAATTAACAAATATACTTATAGCATTTACTTGCAGTCCTCATTCGCAACAGTGAAATTGAATGCTTCCATTGGGTTCCAAGCAAGTTTATTGCTTTTCATAGTTAAAACGATTTTTCGCAATGGTAGAGCTTCTCGTTGGTCATAAAGTATAATGCTTCTATCGCTGGCACAGCACGAAAGTAGGGATGTTTCAACTTGATTAAATGCAACTGTGTGTAATGTGTCTACACCCCATTTAAGAGTTTTTAGTGGATCATTCCGATTTTCATCCCAAATAGCACATACCTCTCCACATGTGGCATAAATCGACTCATTTCGATGATGGGAAATGCCAGTAAGAATTGTGCGTGATAAAATAGTATTTACTGGTTCTTCCTCTTCATCCACATCCGGCATATCATTCTTCCATACTTTAATAGTTTTGTCATCGCCGACTGTGAAAAAGCGATCACCATTTACCGAGTAAACAATTCCACGAACGAAACCATCATGAGCAACGAAATTTCGTATACTAGCACGATTCGCTAAATCCCAAATTCGAATTTCGCCATCATAAGCGCCAGTGACAAGCGTAGAAAGCTGCTTTGGGTGCTTTCCGAAACATGCGACACCATCTCGGTGACCACTTAAATTACCTACGAAGGGTTTAGCAAATACACGTTCTAGCTTCGTGGCATTTAAGGCACGAACGTATTCTCGAGCGGTTTCCATAGGATGCAATTCAGGATCGAAATTCCTTGGCACTGAAATAAATAACTTTTCTTAATAAATCGATTTGTATTTTCCACTTCAGACATACTTCTATGATTCTGTAATTTGGTTTCGCGGACATATTGGTCCGGATTTCTACTTATCATTTTAACTTTCATTGTTATATTTTGTTTATATGAGGTATTTATTAATAAAGTACGTATCAAGAATAAAAGTCAAAATAAAAACACGATGCGCACAGTTCTCCCATAAACAGCTGCTAAATACAGAGATGCATTAAATCGGCATTGATAAATGGTGGTTCATAGAAATTCTAGAAATGTTTAGCTACATATTTTTATTTATTTTTAATTTATTTATGTTTTAAATCTAATCAGGGACTATTTCGTGTCTCTAAATATAAAAAATTAGGACAATATTAATTTAAAACTATTGAACTTCTTACCGAATTTGGTATTCCTAAATTTATCGATTACTTGTGTATTAATTTAAAATATATCGATTTTCAAAAATATTTAGCGTAGCTAAGATTTATAACTGTTTTTTCATGGAGTAAAAGTTTGTTGAAATTTTCCATTCATTGATTATTTTCATCAACTATGGCTAAAATAGAAAGACGAAAGGAAATCATATCCATTACACATTTCATTAATCCTCATCTATTTTGGTATCACAAAATAGACGCTTGCAGCAATGATTATCACTCCATACATAGAATTGAAAAGGAACTTGCCGAACACTACAACAACCACAAAGGTTGTGCACAGGCAATACGTCGTCCGCAATTAAATACTCTGGTAGCTGTAAAATTTCTCACTTGGAATAAATTAATACGTGCTCGGGTAGATCATATAGCTAGTTATGGAAAAAATGTAGTGGAAGGTCAATTCATAATGTGGGCTGTAGATTATGGATTTCCATTTCAAACAAAAGCAGATCACATTTTTCGGTTACCCAATAAATTGACAACACCTGTTGATTACATTCGTTGCGGTGGTTTGGCAAATGTCGTCCCAGCTGAAGAGTTTTTCATGAAGAATACAATGGTGAAGAAAGTATCAAAGAAATGGCATCAACGTGCTTATGATATCATTGAGAAAGCCATAAATGATTCAGAAAGTATAGTATTTATCAAAGAATTTGCTTTGGACAATCAAGATTGGGGGGAATTAATAATCAAAACTAATATGGGCGTTAAATATCGTGTAAAGGATCACTTAATATCCTTGCATTTAGCAACTGCAACTGAATCGAATTTCAGAGATGAATGTCAAAAATTAAAGACCACCAAAATTGCACCATGGATGTGCAATAACGGTAACAGCAAATTTTATACAAATCGAGCTTATATTTTTCCCGGTGTTGTTGGCATAACACATAATCCAAGCAAATGTCCAGAATTGACGTATGACATTAAAGCAAAAGAAAAAGTAGATGATTGGTATGAGCGGAATCAAATTAAATCTGGACAGGAGACTGAATTCCTTGATACAACTAATGAGTTTATGGCAGAGGAAGATAATAATGAAAAAGATTTTGAGAATATCGTAAAAGATGAAGCACCGCAACATATCCAGCTTGCTGGTATACTTTCAAAATCTAGAGCAGAAAAATCTGATAATGGTCACATTTCAGCGCCGCCTGTGCCCGATGGCGAAAATTTTGAAATTTCCACTGAAAGTAAAAAATCTAACAGAACTATAGAAACTATCGAAAGTGAAATTAGCTCAATTAGGTATTTGCAATTAGAAAATTCTACAGCGAATACTCTTAATTTTCCAAATATTATAAATCACGATATTGCGGAGAAGACAGAATTGGGTAAAAGAGAAATGGAAGCTAAGGACATATTTTCCAAGCAGAATGAAGTAATATACATATGTATGTGCATTTATCATTCATTCATAACATTATTTTATCTTATATTTGTGGAAAAGGTAGAAGATAACAACAAATCATGTCCCACATTAGGTGATGTTAGTGAATATGCTAGGCATTTGATCACTTTTCGAAAACAGGTAATATTGACTTACATATGCTATACATAGACGGTACATATGTATATGATATGATAATTCAAATTTAACAGTACATTGATAGAAAAATGGAAGAAGATGCATTAAAAGATGCTTATGCATGCAACTTTGCTAAGAAGGTAATCATACCGGATCTGTTGTATAGTTAATAATCTTATTTTCTAATAGGATATTGACATAAATCGGGATGATAACTTAAAATTGGCATCTTCAACTAAGTCGAGACTACAATCTAATCGAGAGGCATGTATAAATTTTACTTAAAATCGCAAACTTAGTTTTAAGAGTTAATTTTTAAAGGTTACAAGTGTGAACTCAACTTTCCATGGGCTACGAATGATACCAGCCGGATATGACTTCATGAATTTGTGTGATTATAACGATGAAGAGCATTGGCACTGCAGGAAGAGTACACTCAATGATCGCACCCCGCACATTGATTTTTAAGATTGTATTCAGCTGCATCATTTCATAAATTTTTACCACGAGCATCCCAGGGCCGGATCCACTAAAGTACTGTACTGTTACCCTACATATTCATATGTATATACCTACCTGTAATTATAATCATAACTTAATATCGCAATTCGTTTAAAAATAAAATACAGATCCAATGAATTATTATTTTCAACTCGAGTTATATATTTCCAAAATTTATTTTCCAAATGTTTGGAATTTAATTTCTAAACAAAAAAATGATTGAAACAACTAATGAGAAATCAGCTTTTATACACAGTCAGAATTTATAGTATGTACTAAAAAGTGTAAATACATAAATATGTATATTATTTATATGAAACTAAAATTGTTTAAATTAAACTGAGATATTTCTATACATTTTTAACATTGGTTTACATTTGTATTTCCAAATACGCACATTTCTCAAGTGTATATACAATTGTATCCTGCGAAATGTCAACATTTGATTCCTTTCAGCATTAAGGTGGTAGGGAGAAACAGACAGTTACGTACGTTATAAAAAATGGTCGAGTTTTAATGCAAATTAAGGTAGTGCATTTAAGGTACACATTTTCGTAACACTACACCAAAAGTAAAACGTATGTATGTATGCTATTTATAGTATTAAAATAAAAGACATATATAATTATTAAAGAAAATGTGTAAATGCACTTTACATACAATTGCTGTTTTCCAAAATATTCTAAGTGAAATAACTTCAAGATATAACGATATTCTGATTCTAGCTTATAATTCATCTTGCGAATGCCGTAAAGGTTAAATTGTTAATTACACTGCGTTTAAAATGTTTAACTTCCTGTTGTTGCACATGCCTCATTTCGTGTGATTGTAACTCAGAAACACTGCTGAAAAGATGGCTACAATAAAGGCACTGGTGAGAAGTAGTAGCCATCGGAAATCCATTAAAAACATTTTTCTTATCTCTATCACGTTTTTCAACTTTAACTGATTGATTAGTAAAACCTGGTATTGCTTTCTCATGGTTTTTACTATTGTTGGCAGTGTTGGATATTTGAGTTTGCTTCTTCGCCGCTAATGCAAGCAGTTCCTGTAACCATGTCGGACTGGCAGCTTCGGGGTTTCCGATATCCAAATTTTCTGGCTTGGATAAATTTATGGATTTCTCGGAATTAATTTTAGTACATTCGATGTTTAAGCGCTGCCTTTTAGGGTTCATTGCTGACTCACACTCCTTAAGCGTCAATTCGCTGTTCTCGGCTAGACAAGTCGCCACTCTTTTGCGCTTTTGTTTGCATTTGTGTCGTTGTCGATCGTGTTCTTCAAACTCTGCGATGTTCACAAAGCGCAACATGCAGATTTCACATCGCAAATTGTCATAAAAGGCATGAGCACGTAGTAAATGCAGGTTTAAGCGATGAAATCCCTTAAATAGTTCTACACAGAAATTGCATTTGTATCGTTGTGTCGGCAACTGTTTCAGAGGTGGCTTCACTTTAACTTTAACCAATGCTGCTTGGACAGCTTTTTTTGTCAATTTTCGCTCTCGTCGAGACTGTGGTTGATCATTTTTCTGGGCAACAGTCTGTTGAGGAACTGACATTTTCCGTTTGGTATTGAGTTCTTTTGAAGTTAGAATAGGTTTTGGCTTTTCAAATTTAGATTTTGTTTCGCTGCAACTATGTTTTATTCGTTTCAGTTCAGGTTCTGATGAAGACGAAACTGTCGTTATTAAATCTGTCTCCGAAACAAGAGTTTCTGTATTTTTTGCGATAACCAATTTAGAATGTGTGTTCTGATGTTTTACATAATTAAAATAACCGGTGACAATTTTGAGGCATTGAATGCATTCGAAAAAATATTGTTTGCGCGAGGTTATTTGATATATGCGCGCCGTACGTTTTAGTTCCTTTTCCTTCTTTGCACCACAATTTGTGAATAAATTCCGCAATTGGGTAATTTGCCGAAAGTGTTCTCTACATTCTATAGCTTTGTGAGAGCATAACATGTGCCGCAAAAGTCCTGTATGTTGTGAACCGCATTTTTCTTTACATACTGGACATTTAAGAGTCTGCATCATTGGATCTTTTAAAGATTTCGACTCTTCGGCATGCTTTTGCATAACATGCTCCTTATGTATCTTAAAAACGGCATCAATGCAGCCACAGAGCTGGCATTCATAATATATGTAACGTTGCATGTATCGCAACCTAATAGTCATAGCGGAATCCTGTGCGCAACGAGGACGCTCCGACAAAACTTTACCATTGTAAGAACGATGCTTTCGACGCAAATGATGTATTAGACGCTCACTGTCGGCGAATTCTGCTTTACAAACCGGACATTTAATAACAGCTTCCAACCCGTCTGGTTGAGCATTCTCCACTAAAACTGGAGGAGATATTTTAATATTATTTATACTTCTCAAGGGCGGAGAAAGCTGAGTAGTATTTACACACTCATTGTCCTTAGTAGTTGTCGTGTCTTTTTGTTTGATTGGACTGCACTCTGGATCAGTAACTTGAACATCTGAATCGCTGTCACTTGAGACCAAACTTAGACTGGCAATTAAATTCATCTGGCCATGTTGGTATTTTCCTTTTCGAGATTTCTGTTTTCTTCTCCCATCCTTGTGTGTATTTTTGTCATTATCAGGTTCAACCTTCCGAAAAATAATTTCCTCTTCATCTGTGTCTGGTGTGTTTTGAGGTGTCAGCCGTGATGGAACTTTGTCTGCTTGTATATCTTCTTCAGCGTCCAAATCAATTACGGCCAAAACCTTATATGAAGTGCAATTTTCGGTTAGGTTTGAAGCTATACTCTTTGTTGTGGCAGTGATTTTAGTTGAGGTAGTATTTTCTGTGGCAGTAATATTTAGATTGGTCTTTTCATTTGTGGTTGTGGTGGCAGTAATGTCCTTTTTGGGGGAAACGCTGGTGCGTATTTTTACAGCTGACTGCACAACGCACCTTGGTGTCGAGGATATTGGTAACGCTGGTGAAGGAGTGTTTTCGCGTGACGTCAGCACTTCAATAACTTCGTCTCCAATGTTAACAGCTACACCAGCCGTAGCTGCCACTAAAGTTTGTTGTCGTAGGCTCGTAGTATTCCATTCACCTCCACCACCGCCTGCTCCAACTACCATTAAGCGTTTCATTAGGCGGTGCTGCTCCACTTTTTCGAAAAATAAATTGTACAATAATTCGTCGTCATCGACGATTATACGTTCCTCATTATCTTCATTCTCATTCAACCTATGAAAATTGTGCAGCCGCTCTTCACAGTCGTGACAAATATTGCCTAATGTAGGCGTAGTATAAAGTAACTGAAACAATAAATAATAGATCAGAGATTTTCACACACTAGCCTCCGACAGCTTTAGGGCTTACATTATCGTCACATCGCTTTTGACTAAATTTCCGGAGCTCTTTGACTGTGTATTTAAGATTCTTTTCCGTACGGCATATACGGCAAAAGTGCATGACTTTTGATTGTTGCATGAAACGCTCCGAAATACTACCCAAATAGGCTAACTAAGTAATTATTTAGCAAAAATATAAAACTTATGAATGATGAAACAAAAACTGAAGAAAAATGTAATAGTAAGAAAATGCTATCACACTCTAAAGGCGCGTATATAAGTGCGGCGATTATCGGTGAACTGTCAATTGTGTTTATACGTTCCCTGTGACAAAGGCAAACAAAAAGAAATACCATAACAAAATCTGTAGTTACCCGCCACTTTTGGCATGATGTGTTGTTACCAGTCTTCAAAATTAATGACCAAAATTAAATTTTTAACCACATATCAAGCGAATTCGAATTACAATCAAGTATACAAGGAAATTTTAAAGATTCATGGCAGTTTTCATTCTCAAATTACTGTTTCACATATTAGTGCTTTTTATTTCTGCGGTTAAATTAATAATTTAAAATCGTTATAAATCAGCTGTTGTAAGTTGCTTTCTTGCGGAGAACGTAAATTACGTTCTCTGTTACTTGTTAACGAACTGCATTATCGATGCTATATTGTGTGAGGTTATATTGGTATTAGGAATACAAATCATACCGCGGTTCATTCCATAAGTAATTGAAGTAAATAAATTTGTGTTTATTTGTTAAAATTTTCAACTACTGATAAAAGAATGGATGGTCCAAGTTTATTTTATCGAGAAGTTTTACCAGACACTTCGTGTCAAGAAGATTGGACCGAGATTCAATTGAATACTGGTAAGAGAACTAGTTAAATATCAAACATGCACTTTTTTGTACGTCCTTTTACATATATCCCTAGGCGCGACACAGAGCACTCTACAAGATATAAAAGTTGTGGAAAAGGCAGGCGGATATTGCTACCGAAATGTGCAACTAAATCACAATCGGAATCGTTTCATTTATTGGTACTATTGAAACATAAACAATTGTGATGTTACTATTATTTATAATTATACATACCTCACCATAGGCACACATACCAAGATGTTCTTGAACTATCGGAGGTTTGTTTGGATTTCACTTTGTATAAAAACAATGTTAGGTACAAATTTTCCGACACTCCTGTTTTAAATGTTGCAATAAGCGAGCAAGATCGGTTTGTCACTATATTAGTGACAACAGTTTGTAGTTTACATCATATAAAATTCCCACATCCAGATACTTTGGCGGATGGTGGAGCCAGCAGTGTCAGTTTAAAAAGCGCATCGAACAATTTTCAATCGACCACTGGTGGAGTTTCAATAGATTTCAAAGATTCGCAAACATTTTCAATATTTCACGAAGCTAACAACTCTTCTGTGCGTGATCCGAGCAGCTTCTATGTTATTGATACACAAAATGCCGCATCAAGTGCAGTACCTCACGCTGCGACCAGTTTTTTATCGCCCAGTGGAGAAGAGGCATACTTTGCTTTAGCGTGTCAATCTGAGCTTATGTTGTACATAATGAATTGCGAAAATGGTTCTACGACATCTCAGGCCTTGAAGGAAAATAACATAATGCCTCGTCTGTTCTCAAATTTGAAAAACGCCCTCACGTAAGTTGTTAAAAAATAATAACTTGAGAAATAAAACTATTAGTTTTAATTGCATTTGTTTACAGAGGTAAAAGTGACGTTTCGGACGCTAACCATGCCAATTCAGTCGTGTTCAATTATTTCAATGGACAAATATATTTATTGGCTTTGTACCGTGACGATCAGTTGCGGGTGTGGTCAACGAATAATTTTCAATGTATCAGTTCCATTGATTGTATACGCGAAAACAATAAACAACGAACACAAGGGCGTAAGTTTAACAATGAAATCCAATCAAAAATTAAAACATTTTGAACAAAATTTTGATGTATTACTTCACAATTTTAACTTTTTCAGCTCAAAGCAATGTTCTACGTAAAATAAACGACACCTCAGTGTGTGCGTTTTTATCTCATGCTAACCGATCGGAATTTGTATGCATAGATATTCACGAAGATGCTGGGTCGTCATCGGGATTGAGCTTAAGCTATCGTAAAAATATCCCTGCACCCCTACTAGATTTAGCCGATTTTGCGATAGCAGAGAGCAGAATTTGGGCACTATGGACGAATGCAGAAGGTGAATTTAGTATCTCAAATTACCCGCTAATGCGTGGCCTCGGCATGAGTTGGTCGTCTGTAGCGATGGAACCACCACCAGACCGATATCTCATAGGAAATGATCATAGCATGGACCCGCGTGAAGCATATTGCAATTATATATTTCAACTAGGCACTTTCGAAAGAGAAGTCATTGCTAAAGCATTATTTGTGAGCGTTTTTTTTTGCAATTCATGCAGCATAACTTAATAATTAACTAATTGCATTTTCTTGTAGATGTTTCGACGTACGAATCTGCGTTTCGAGTCAAAACATTGCACACTGCCAGTACTGAAAGATCAAGTTTGTCAAGCTGTCGAAGATGAAATACAAAATGAAGTCAAAGAGTTCGACGTCACTGATGAGGATTACTTGGAAATAGCGACGCGTCAATGGGAACGTTTCTATTCATGTTGCGAACAATACCACTTGAAATCCTGTCAACCCTGCGGTCTCTTTGTGCTCGAATCCATCGATGGAGTATGTTTGGTGAAAAAGAACAACTTTTCACTATTGCGTCCTTGCGATACATTAGAACATCTTATGCTTGCGGCTGAAGATCTCGACACAAGCACAATTGTATCAACCTACTTTGCAGACAATGAAAGAGTAGGTGAAGACCTAGTTACTTTGGTGTCCATTGTAGCTCAGCTGGAGCGCTGGCTGCCAGATGAAGTCAAATTGGACGTGGATAAACGTCTTTACCGCTTAGAAATGCCAAATGTATTCATTGCAAAATTGAGCGATGAAATTTTAGCAGGAGACCCTGATAGTGAAATACTGCCAGGCAGTTTCCTAGTATGGATTAGACAAAAATTGCAGTCCATTAATGACATGCGAATGGCAATGATGCTGCTACTTGATAGTCTACGAATGGATAATGGCAATCCGGCCGGAATGCAAACCAACATCGGTAAGAATCACAATTATTTGGGAAATTTTTATTTAATCAATATTTTTTTAAAGGTTTAACGCAATCGTCGCAATTTGTTAACTCAGTGGGAGTGCTTTTTGGCAGCCATTTGGGTTTGTCAGTGTTATCGGAAACAGTACGCCAAATAACTGCAGTAAAGTAGGTGGTGTAAACGTGGAGTTTGTTCAGTTAAATATATTTTTTTGTTATTATTTCTAGATTTTCAATTTGTCGCAACCTACTTATACTGCAACAAATACTAATCGACACTTATTCGCTTAGCGTTGATTTGTTGGAAACCGTAAGGTCCCATTTTATACCCGACATAACAATTTTCTTACAATCGTACTTCGTAATGGGTTGGATATCACAGACGCCTGTGAATATCAGCGCAGCTGCTTCATTGTAACTATATATTTGTGTATTTTATTACTATTACTCAGAAATGTTTTTACAGAGAAAGCTCCATTCAACGCTTGAATCTGCTGCAACTGGCAAATGGCTCCGGTCGGATATATACAAATGGTGGTAAATACCATGTATCTCCTTTGCTACGTGTCTTCCTCAATGCTAAGGGATTGTATACAGCTGGAGCACTGTACGCAGAAAATTTCAAGGACAGCGAGAACGTTCCTACTTGGTCCAATACATTGCTGCCGCTAACTACAATTGTGAGCCAGTTAATGTATGCTCGAATTTTCTTACCATTTTCAGCATATGTACATTTGTTTATTATTTTTTTCATTTACAGTTGGCCGGTTTCGTTTAATTTTGTATTTGGTGAATGGTTGTTTGGGACTTGTCAGCACATTGCCATACAGGATTATGTACGATTGCTCAGCAATTGGTGTGAATGGAATATTTGCTCACGTATGTTAATTAATTCACACATAATTATCATTTATTACGATGTTTTTTTTTTACCTCTAGGACAATTTATACTAGCCGTGTCTTTGTTGGATTGTGGAGAAACATATAAGGCCTACGACCTTTTCCTGCAATCCGCTAAAGGTGTCCTGCGAGAGCAGTTCTTGATTGACAAAATCCTTAAGGGCACCGCTCTAGCTAAACATTGCGAGAATCTCACTGCGATGAGTGAAGATGGTGGTGGTGGTGATAATTTAGATAATAACATAAATAACCAGGTCATCACGCAGTACTATTTGAAAGTGATACAACTGCTTGAGCAGCATAACGCATTGGATCACATTATTTCTATGGCGCAAGTAGCAATTGGATTGCTGGACAAATCCGATCCTCAGTTGCCGATGTTTCAGTCGATTGTGTTCAATAATCACTTACGTTTGGAACACTATGAGGAGGCTTACCATTCGCTTATCTACAATGCGGAGCTATCGCGACGCAAGGATTGTTTACGACAGCTGGTCGTGACGTTATTTAATCGCAAGAGACTTGATCTTTTAATGCACTTCCCATATGTTGGATTGCATGAAGAGTTTGAAAATATTGTCGAATCACGTGCACGCTCACTAGTAATTGATCAAAATGAGGTCTATGACTTTCTGTATGCCTTTCATGTGAACAATGGAAATATGAGAAAAGGTCTGCAAACAATTTATGAATAATTTACGTAGCGGCACTTTGAAAATGTCTTTTTTTTTTTTGTATACAGCTTCTGCCATCATGTATGAACAGGCAATGCGTTTTCAGTTGGAAAGCGATACGGTAGAATCCATGGAGAAACGCTGTTCAGCACTTTTAGTTTGCATCAATTCGTTGCATCTTATTGATCGTCGGTATCGTTGGATTGCGAAACCTGTAATTGGCGTGGATGACATACCTCCACCGAGTGCAGTTAACGATGCCGAGCCAATGGACAATAAATCAGATGAAGAGTGCGGTCGTGAGCAAGTGGTGGTATTAGAAATAAAGGATATAAAACGAGAATTACTTCAGACAGAAGCATTAGTGCGGCTTGCTGATCACCGCAAAGACGTACAGACCTTCATCAATGCAGGACCACAAGAGTTGGCGATTATCTTATCTGGCTGTGGTCTATATACCGATGCATTGAAACTGGTAAACGGTTTTGAGATATCACCACTTCCCATATTCGACAGTTTAACTTCTGCGTGCGTTCGCATTGACGATGAAGGTGCCAATGAAACATGGGCGTGGTTACAAGAAAATGACTTGGCTGGTAAAGCGATGCCATTTTTTATACTATACTATTATTTTATGAACCAATGTATATTTCTGTTATTTAGACTTGCCTCACCGCAACAAGCCCGCCGACATGGCCTGGTCACTACTACAAAAATTAGTTTACGACAATGAATTGGAAAATTCGACACGTATACGCAAATCTGTGGTTAATAAGCTTTTAAGCTTGAACGCTTTCGTACCACAATGGCTGTACAATGACTACAAAGTACGTATTGTTTTGAAAATTGTATTTTATAATAGTAACATGCTCACAAATTTCGTTTTTATAGCTGGCAAATTGCAGAGAACTATTGTATTTATTTGTAAAACACAATCGCTTGCTTGAAGCTGCGGAACTAGCACAGGAAATGATTAACGCAATGTTAGGAGCCGGCAGTGAGTACTTCAGTTTTAAGCATGCTATCGCAGTTACAAATCCAGAAATGTGTTTGCCTGTCAACACCCTTGATCTTTTATTGCATGGATTGAGACTAAACGCTGATTCAGATATAGAGTATAAACAGGTGCGCAGACAAAATGTTTATTATGTATTTCATGCGAATATTAATATTTGTAATCAAATTTGTAGGTTCTCACTGAATTGGAAGACGTTGTGCAGAACTACATTGATACAGCACAACGTACAGCAGAGGACAAAATTCAAATGGCATTTCAGGAAGAATATTCAAAACATGTGCGTCAGCAAGCTGCGGCTTAAATTCTCTATTTATAATCAGCTTTTGTAAAGATTCCGTTTTTTTTTATTATCTAAAACAATAGTTAAACAAATAAATTTTTCAAATTTTCACAAAACTAAAAATCGTCCATCATCATCGACTCGGAAATGAATTTCTTATAAATGTTCATAAATTGAGCGACAAACGCCTCCAAATGAAAAATATGTTTTGAACCGTTTTGCATTCGGTGCTCGTATAGGGTCGCATACTCCAATGTCTTCGCCTTAATTGACATATCGCAATTCCTCACGAGTTGCTCTACTAGTCCACGGAAAATCATGTCCGGCGGCACACCTTGTGCAAGCAACTCATACAAACGATCGCGTATTTTCTCTAATTTTGCGGGGGTTTGTTCCGTCACTATTTGGTTAGCTGTTTCACGTAAGTACACTTGCCAGTCTAGTTCAACAATGTCCTGTTGCCCAGTAAATGGATACTGCTGTACCTTACATGCTTCCAGCATCAACAATGCACGACGCAAATTATGTTCACTTTTATCCACAATACGTGCTGCCAACTCGGCCGGCAATGTCAAACCTTCACGTTTACAAGTTAGTTGAAGTACCGATGTTATTTCTTCTTCGTTGGGCGCTGCTACACGTATACCCAAGCAACGTGATCTTATTGCTGGTATAACACGGGAAGTAGAGTTTACGGACAGTATTATTCGGCACGTAGCAACATATTTTTCCATTGTACGACGAAGCGCATGTTGAGCATCTTTGGTCAGTTCATCTACTTCGGAGAGTACAATCACTTTAAATTCACGCTGCCCTGATGCATCGATTTGATGTGTTTGAGCCACTTGCTTGATAAGGTCGATAACCACAACGCGATCATAAATGCCCGCATCAGATGGATTGACCTCTAGATGATAATTACTTCCAACTGTCATCACCTCCACTTTTCTATTGGATGGTGTGGTAAAAGTCATTGTTTCGTTGCGCAGTCTCTCAACGCCGGCACCATATAATTCGCGCAGCAAACACATAATTCGTGTCTTCTTACCAGCACCGGAGGGACCATAAAACATTAAATGTGGAAAATCTCCTTGTTGACAAAGATTTCGCAAATTTTCAGCCTGCACCTGTGGGATGAATATTATGAAAACCAACGTGATTAACAGGTTAAAATTATAATATGCACAAGTTACTTTGTGATAATCTAATTTGGATAATTCACGCGGACGATGTTTATCAACCCAGAGAGCCATTTTTGTACTTGCACTTGCACTTATTTATTATTAAATTAATTTCAAAATTTAAAACCTATTCATATGTTAGAGCAAAAATAAGAATTTGTTGGTTCAATTCTTGATTCATTTGTATGTAAATATAACACAAAATTATTCACCGGCTTGCGCGCGCTTCAGATTTCATCGATATACATATAGTTGCATTTGTACCATCGATTAAATTGTACTACATAATCGATTACTAATCACTTCCAAACCTAGAATAATCATCACGGTAGAGGTACCTTGTACCATGATAATCATTCTTGCTAACAAACTATAACATCTGACAGTTAAATCAAATATTATTTATACTTCTCCGAAATGTTTTCTTTCATTCTTAAATATAAAAATAAAGAATGCTTTAAAGACGGTAACAGTTTTTTATTTACATACATATTTCCCATATTTCATATATCGCTATATATAAACAAGACATTTTTTATTGATATTTTTAAATTAATTTTAATAAGTAAACGAAAATCCAAGGATCCAGGTAATACTTTTAATAGAACGTTTCAATGTATTTATTTGCTCGAACATACTATCGAACAACGCTTATGCCTCTTTAAACGGGTTTTAGCTTTGAAAATTTTTCGGCAATGGTTACATTGGAAGCCTTCCTTTTTATCTGATTTATTAGCGTGTTCAATCTGATCTTCAAGGTATTTTGAATCCTGATTTTTGATTTTTGGAAGTGACCTTGGTGTTATGCTAATTGTAGGCAGCGCTTTGAAGAGGATTTGATGACTTCCACCAGGTATGCTTAAATCTGTAACATCTGTTGATTCATTACATTGTTTCCTTAAGCAATGTTCTGTTGAACTGGGCTGGGGAAAACCCTTCTGTTCCACAGACTCAACTTCTAAATTTTTATCTGTGCCCTGTTTACTCAAATGATTGTTATTAGCTGGTCCCATTAAATGTAAATGTTATTCTCCTTCCGATGTATTTCCAATGTTACTTTGTTGCTGATTCGAAGTTTTGTTTAATTGTTTAAATGATTGCTTAGCTGTATAGTGGAATTGTAGAAATTCGTCAATTTTTTTACAGCATTCTTGACAAATACTATTTGGCCAATGCTCTGTCCCAGTACGTATTTTCAATTTGTTGTATTCATGCAACCATCGTTTCACTTTCTTATTATTTAAATGTAAGGAATCGCTAGTTTCATTCATTTGACATAAGCAGGTACTGCAGAAGTGTTGTAAATTCTTCAATGTCTTCAATGGAAAGTCCTCCTCGAATAGTAGCTCAGACAAAGCAGTCGAACAATCTAATGCAGTTTCACAAAAATTGTCGAAAGCCCTTAATTTATTATAACAATTTTGACAAACTTGCTTTGAATACTCGTTTATATAGTTAATAACAATTCCAGTTTTCTTATGATAAGTTTTAGCCAAATCTTTATTCCATTGTAGGTTTTGTAAGGATTTGCTATTTTGTACGGTCGTGTTTGGCGGAAGTTCTTGAAGACAGGCAAAGCAGCAATATTGCATTGTAACCACGTCAGTATGCATTAATAAATACTAAATAAATGTTATTAATTTTCTTCAAACACGATATTATAGACTATGACACCCTTTGTAAATATCAATATCCTTTGACATGTCTGTAAGGATGCCACTAAATACTATTCAACTACTAATTTGAGGATTGATGCCAGATGTAATTTATGAATTCAAATATCAACTAATAAATGTAATCAAAGTGATTATATTTAACGAAATTCCATTTCCTGTTTGTACTTACACAAATAAGGTACTCAAAATTATAGTTTAAGCGATAAATTGTTTTATTGAATATTTGGAAAGCGATACAATATATTTTAACATTATTGAATGCATAGTAGTGACACCTTTTTATAAAGTAATAACTGTAAGTATGTGTTTAAACATAAGTAGAGTTTTGTATTAGCCACATAAAACTAAAATATAAAAATGCAAACTTATTTATAACAGTCAAAATATTGTAATACTGTATGTGATCATATAAATATATATTTGTATATTGTAAATGTATTGTATAATTATAATTCTTTATATATTCTTTCATATAACAGAGTCTTTGTGAATAAACATCGTTGCAAAAACAGAAATAATTTCTGTACTAAATCAGTTTACTTAAAAGTGTAAAATTATTCGACTTATATTAGTACTAACAATACAACCTCTTGAAACGTTATAAAATTAGGGTTTATGCATACCTAATTCTGTCATAAAATATATAAATTGCATCATGTTTTAGGTACCCATTGAGAAATTTGGGCCAATATAACGCTGGGTTTTAATTTAAAATAAAAAAATAAAATTGTGCACGTGTTCTGCGAATATATGTGTACCTACATACGTATATGCATATTTTATGTAATAATATTATTGCTTTATATATTATTTTTTTAACACTTTTATTGCAAATTAATACAGGTAAAGCAAAATTTATTTAATTTCGCATCTATGTATGTCTGCATAATAATTAATGACAACAAAATTATTGTAATGATATGGTTAGGGTTTTAATGAATTTGTGACACTTGTTAGTTAATGAAATAAACATTTTTAATGCGTTTGTAAAAGATATTTCTAAAAGTAATGTTATTATATAACAAAATAACAAAAGTAATTTGTTTATGTTATAAGTAAAAACATGTATGTATATGTTGGTAATAAGACAAAATATAAAATATAGAATTTCATGTATCACAGTTTTCGCCAAAAATTTCTTTCTTACTTACCACTGAATTTATAAAAAAGAAACAAAACATGATCCGTACTGGCATTTGAATGTAATAAGCTTAGGAAATGTTACGTTATTAAAACAATAAAAAAGAACAGGGACACTTAACATATTTTGTTAGAACACACATACAATATATATACGTGTATTAATAAAAACTTAGACGAGCTCAGTCGGTTTTAAATTTTAAAACATGGCACTTACAAATATAATGCAGAAAAAACTGAAAACGTTTATTTCACAACTCTTCATATAATAAGTTTAATTAATATTGTGCACTAGTTAGCGCCATTACGTAATTTCATTTTGATTAATTATTGCAAGCCGTTTATACTATGTGGAAGTGAATTACTGAACATATACTCTGGGCATACGTATATATAGTACATATGTTTGTATGTATTTATATATATTATTATGTATGTACGTATTTCGATTTAATCTACTTCTATCAACATTTATATTGGAATTGCACATGTGCCTATTTTACGGTTTTAAAAACCTTTGCGCATTTTTTGTTTAAAATATTAAATGCGTTTGACACTACAGCTCATTGGCACAAAAGCTTAGTTTAGAAAGTCTTTGCCAATATCTAATTACTTGATTCTCAAATTTATAACGTGATTAGTATTCTTTGTTAAAAGCAAAATGTATAAGTATTAAACTCCTTTCTAAACCAGATATCGTCAAAAAATTTGTTATGAAATATGCCTGAGAATAGTGCATAACGTTCATTTTTATGGAATTAAGTGTTATCTTATGCAACTAAAGACAGCTTGAGCTAAATCAATTGTGCACTTAATCTAACATCTAAATATGCATAAACTTTTAGGTTTTATTTATTTATCCTTTTTTTTTTGCTAAAACTACTGTGAATTAATATCGGACTTTTTAAGTAGAACGATTTTTAAATGCCCTCTAATTTAAAACTTTTAAACGCTTCTATCAAGCTTGAGTTGAGATATGATATCAAACAGGGTTAATACTAATAAAACATTCTCTACACCAACCATATTCCATTTTCTATTAGTACCAAGTCTCTTAATGTTTCAGTCTTGTTCTTGGCTTGCGAGTTTTAATTAGTATTGTTAAAACAATTTAAAAACACGAACGAACAGAAAATAGTACGGTTCGTTGTGTCTAACTTGATGAGATATTGTTGGGTGAGAAAAGGAACAACAAGTTTCATGATTTATGAATTTCTGAAATAATATTTTCCAGCGCAGCAAAAAAAAAACACACACATCTTCTAAGAGTAACTCTTTTAGAAGATTGGGAGAAAAATTTGTACATAAAAATGTGCAATTGCTTGTTTTTTATCAATCCAGTTTATGGAACCGTCTCTCTTTTGAACGACGTGGAGTAAAACACAAAAGACTTTAAATTTAAATTAACAAAACTAAAAAATAGAAATAGAATGAGAAAAAGGAAATATTTTGCTTACATTCAGTTGGTCAAATTTTCCACTCTATTAGTCACCATTAAACCAGCACCTACTCCACCCATTATGCTGTTACTCGTACTACCTACAGAACCGTTATTCGCAGTTATTAAACCAGTGTTACCTTCACTTTCACTTTTCCACGAGGACACCGGGATGTGTGGTGCTGGCAAGCAATTACGCAAGGTTTGTACAATCTGTATTGTATCCAATAGTGCTAGAATGTAAAAATATATATTTTGGGCATATGTATGTTTAAATATTTGAAATGAAAATTAGGTTTTTACTTTTCTGTAAGCTCTCGCTTTGTTTGCCGTATGGTTTACACATAGACGGACGTATATAGGTTTTCATGCGCGCCATATTTCTCATTAGCTCAGTGAAAATACGCACTATTTTATCTTGGCCCACTGGTAAAGGTTCGCGATTATTATCCGGTACAGTCCATGCGCCATTATGCAATGCCAGCAAGTCTTTGTTCGATTCAATAGATTCCAAATTAGAACTGTAAATATTTTTTCAAAAAAATATTTGTTGTTTTATGTAGCAAATACCAATCTGGAGATTATATACCAAAAATATTTATAAATAACTTTTAACTATAGATTGTAAATAGAAATAGGGTTTTCAGATGAAATAACAGTATATCAGTGGTGCGCAAGCGAAAAAATAATATAGTCCGTTTCCCCCTGATGGTTGACGATTTTGCAGGATTCCACAAAACTATATTGAAAATGTTTTATGCTACTAGAATAACAATATTCATTACTTAAAGTAAATAACGCTTTTGACTCTGATGTATTTCTGCTTAACGTGTTTCACAAATTTTGAAATATCGTACTCACCGCAAAAGTTCTACATTTTTCTGAACAATTTGTTCAGCGGAGTGCGATGAAGATGATGACGAAGAATGACTGGAGTGCGCACTAGGCGATTGTGATGGAGGCGGCAATTGATGACTATGGTGAGAATTGTTGCTGCTGACATTGCCACTTACACCAATGATGTTGTTGTTACTTGTGTTGTTAACAGGAATGTGTCCCGCACTACTTGCGCTGCTATTGCTGCCTCCACTGTTGTTCATGCTACCAACCGTTGATGGCAAAACGGAGGCTCCACTTAAAGTACCGCCACAGTTTCCAATGCCAGTAGTACTATTACTGTTATTACCACTTCCGGTCATACTGCTATTACTGCTGTTAAGGGCATTACTACCGCTTATCGGTGCACCACATGCAGCAGTCGAAGATGATGGCAACATAGGAGATCCTCCAGCTGCCTGTGCGGCTGCAGCAGCGATAGCGGCAACCTACAGGTTGAATATATTATAATAAATCCACATTTGTATATTCACATTATCTTACCCTAAAATCACTAATGCCCTGCATTTGTAAATTGGCAGCTGCTGCAGCCACAGCCATTGGATCGAAATGTTTTGGGTCTAATTGTTGTAGCACACGTTGTTTCTCCAAAGCACTCAAGTTATTGAATTTTTCCAAACTTTGCTGAGCTAATGCCCGACTCTGTTGTTGCTGTAAAAGTGCCGCTGTCAGTTGCTGCTGTTGTTGTTGTTGAGCAACAGCCGCCGCTTGTGCCTGTTGCTGTTGTTGTTTAGCGGCGGCAGCAGCAGCTGCAGCAGCAGCGGCTTGTTGTTGCTGTTGATGGTGGGCTGCTGCTGCAGCAGCTGCACTAAGCTGCGACAATTGTGATTGTATACTGTTTTGTTGTTGCTTTGTAAGCATTTGAAGTTGAGTGGGGACCGGCACCTTTCCAGTTGAGTGTGATGTTGTGGAGCTTTTCGTTAAGTCGACTTCTCCGCCTGCACTAACAGAACCACCAGATGAACCAGTAATATTACTATTGCCTCCACTTGAGGATGAGGACCCCGCAGAAGAGACACCGCTGTTTGTGGATCCAGGAACCATGGGGTGAGGCGGTGGTGGGGGTAGGTGTGGCAAATGTTGTAGGAAATCTGCGTGATTTACGCCTGCGAATTGTTGATCCATAAATGGCAACGGTGACATACCAAGATGATTCTTATAATAACGGCAAGCCGGACTAGGACAAGACTGAACAACTTCTATTATAAATTCCTTTTCCATGCCAAAATTTTCACGACCGATTGTATAAGATTCAATCACTGCACGCACAGTAGCCTCAACACTCAAATGCAGTCCATGTGGACCAGACATGTGTTTTAGCATCACTGCGTTGGCGAAATGTTCAAATGGAAGGACAATTTTGCCATTTTCTCGCAATATTAAACGCCCTTGTGTGTCCAAAGTTAAACGATTAGCCAGAACTCTAAAATAAGGAAAAAATTTGAGTATTAAAAATTTTAAGGGCTTGCATATAGGAGAAATATATTATTATTAACTACATACTGCAAATAGGCAGCGCTAGGTAACATGGCATTATCTTTGAGATCCGTAAAACATTGCAATAATTCAGCACTTGGGTTCCATCCTTTGTTTTGCAAGTAGAGCTGCAATAGCATGTATAACTTTTCTGTTACGTATCCAACACCAGGAATACCGGTACTTCCGCCAGTCTGTATTTCATTATGTGATACTGCCGCACCCATTCCATGTCCACCACCACTACTACCAGCGCTGCCTGATCCACCGCCCCCACCGCCAAGACCCACACCACCTGGCCCTTTTGATAGCGCTGCCTTCATTGTTTCCGACAGATCCAGTTTATAATTTTCAGGATAAAAATTTTTTACGTGATCCTAAAAATTAGTTATGCATATATAGCGTATAGCAATTTGTGTTCCACTATTTGCCAAAAACTTACCATATTATTCATTTCTGTAGTTTTGCTGCTAAACTGCTAAATTTATAACTAGAAAACACTAAAATACAATTTCGCACACAGCACTGTTTTTATTTATGTTTTTCAATTAACGGTAATAGGTTTTTTGATATGCTTTGCTAATAAGAAAAAATTTCAGTTTTTTCTTACAAGAAAAATTGAACCTGCTTGAAAAATTCCTATCGGATCTACTTTCAACTTTTTCATATTCCTTTCAGGATTTCGCTTTTGAACAATATTCGCGAATTTGCATGCATAAGAAGTTCAAAAAAAATCCTTTCCATTTAGTTTTGTTTATTCTCTGCAGTTTCGTAATTTCCAGGGTTGCATTCGTAAAAATATTAGTATTGCGTAATGTATGCCTCAAAGCTTTTCCTTTTGACAGAGAATTGAATAATTCACGCTCTCTGCTTTTGAGTAAGTTAAAACTGAACATTTTATGAATATTTATTTTTATTTAATATTTGAGTATTACTTTATAATTTTCTGAAAGTGAAAAATAATTTATTTTGTATGGCTGTTAATCACACATCGATTAAAAATGTTATCGTTTTATTATATACCCCTGCACATGTAATACTCGTGATGTAAACAATTACAAAAATGTGGGAATACCATCATTGCTGAAAATTTATAACGTTTCTTTCATGATTCAATTATAGAAGGTTGTTTCGGTATGGATCGTGCTTCCTGTTATGAAAGAAATACTTGTATCCATAATGCAAAAATTAATGGTTTTTTGTCTTTCTCTGTTTACATTTTAATGTTTTTATGTAGTTTACAATCTATTCGTATTCAGTTATTACTTAAAAACGCTATTTATTGGTTGAAAATTATGAAAAATTTATTTTCGAATCATAAAATCAAAACTAGGAAAATAAAACGCCTGATTTTGACATTATATATCCAATTACTTTTGACAAATTGTTGTTTTTGGGCTATCGACAGAATCAATTATGTATATATGTAAGATCATGGTTTTTGTTTTTTTATAAAAAATCGTTCTTCCTTTTAAGAGATTATTACGTAACTATTTGGGATAGACCGTATTATGCGCTCTTTTCCGCCCATTTTTTTAAATATAATGAAGACTAGGAAATCTTACAAAAGATTTATTATTATTAAAATATACTGTTTTACTGTATTGTAGTTTTAACTTTTGTTTAAACTCAAAAATTAATTTTATTTTAAAGGAGCATAATTAAAAACACATCAATTGAAAAATTCGGAGAATTCTGCAATGACTTCTTCACATTCTTTGAGAATTGCTTCTTGTAGGCCATAGATGTTATGTTGTGTTTGCGGATAACACGTTCCATTTCTGCCCACAAGTGCTCAATCGGATTAAAGTCTGTGGGTTGAGGGGGCGTTCCTAAAACTTTTTGGGTGTTGTACAATATCCCCAGCTTTGTATTGTGAGCTCGTACGTATATGTGTCTAATTGTTGTCCTTTTGAAATTTATAACGACTGTAAAGCCCAGATTCATTCGAGCTAAATCTTAAATTAACTTTAAATATTTGAATATATTGCCAGTGAATTCCTCTACAAAACGATGTGGATGGTTGAAACGCTTCTATTGGTAAATTTTGATATATCTTGCAACGTTTTTCCTTCCTTTTGAAGAACATATGTTGCTTTCTTCGAATGTGGTTTCCTTTGATTTTCTTCCCATAATTTACTTGAAATAATAATAAACATAAACAGTGTTTTTCATACATACTTTGTTGATAAAATTATTGAAAGTTTTCTATCGTCAAACGAACAGTTGTGATTTGAAATAACCGCTATAAAGAGAATGGTTGTGTTTGTAGTCCGATTTTGCCCATTTTGAATTTAAACACATAGTTAATTTATAAAACACGAATAATCCAACAGTCTAGTGTTTCAACTTAAAGCGGCAAAAATTTCTATTCCAAGTTTAAACCCCGAAGAATGTATGGATATAAGTTAATATTTTATATTCCTAATAATATTGTACTATTTTGAAATTCTACTTTCCCATGCACGAGTACATACATACATATAAAGTAAAACACAAATGGTATATTTTTCAGATGGTCATACTTCAGCTGCACTGTTGCATGTTTTCAATTTATTAAAATAGCGATTTCATGTACTCATTTTTATATAAAAGAGATATACATATGTATGTATGTATATGTTTGCTTATATTTTTGTATGTATAAAAATCGTTCATGTGAATGTTTTTTATTACATAACGATAACTTATTAATTATTTTGTATTAAATACATAAATATTAAGAGCGTATTTATTCTCCAATATAGGGCTCTTAAACGCATATATATTTACCTTACGTACTATCTAATCAGCAGGAATATTTCATGTTAACAATTGGCAATTTCTCTTAAGTAATTCAGCGAATGCAAGTTCGTCTTGCATTTTATATTATTAATTGTATATATGTATATAAATATATATGTATATACTGGACAGACTCGTTTAATTAAATATTTTGATTTTGTAAAACATTGTATACAAAGTTTCTTAACTGCACATTTTGTTTAAAAAAAAAATGTTGTTGTTCAGGACTAAGTGGTCCATTAAGAGATTGTACAATCGCAGCACATCAATGTGTAGTAAAGACACTTTACCACTTTATCGTCTTCATCGGCAACGCCGTCTTTGGCGCTTTGCTTGCTCGATACGCCGTCAAGTTGGTCTAATTCCTTCGTAGTTGAGATCTTCTTTTTCTTTTTCTTGTTCTTCTTACTGAGCAATTCCTTGCCATTCCGTTCGAGAAGTAGTTCATCAATCCATTCAAGATCGTTACTTGGCAATTTTGTATTATCGGATATACTTTCGATGGAATCAATATCATTCTGAAATGGCAATTTTATTATTATTTTTTAATGAATAATACAACAGTATTGGTACAGCAAAACGACATTACCTGATGGTTATTATTTTCATTTTTATGGCGATGCTTCTTTTTGGGGGACAAACCAGCCACAGAATCTCGTTCACTATGTTGTTTAGGTGTGTTAGACGGCGACGGTGTGGTCGCTGTTGAAGCCGTCGTACCAGCCGATGTATTCAAGAGCACACTCGTTGCACCCTCAGGTGGTGGAGTATTAAGACCATTTTTAGGTGGTGATGGCAGGTCATATACGTCGACCTCGTTCGAAATGTCCTTGCCGAGAATTGAAAAACGATTCTCCTGCGTTAAAAATATAATAATGTGAATATGTATATCCATTTACAAACATTTTTAAATGAAATTCATATATGTATGTATGTATAGTATGTATATAATTCGTAAATACTTACATCCATTATTTCTGCCGTTGTAGTTGTGGTCACAGTTGTAAACGCAGTTTTGGCCGGCATACTGCTAGAGCTTGGACTTTTGTCACTCCCCGTTGTACTAGAAGTTGTTATAACAATTAATTTCGGTGTGGCACCAGTATCGGGGCTGTTCGGTATAGATACTATAGGCGTTGTAGAGGCTGTACTACTGGGGGTTTGTGCTGCGTTATGAACCTTGGCATCAGGGCTTGAACTGCCTTCGGCTGTTGAGATAGATATTGTTGGTGTTGTTGCTGAGTTGGTACATTTCTCCACACCCACAGCGCCGAGGGCACAAGCAGCTGACGTTATGCCAGAAACTGAAGGGCCGTCAAAGAGGTTATTGTCAGGATCGCTAAAGGATAAAATATTAGAGAAAAAAGCATATTAGAAAACCGATCGGGGCGATGTTGTGCTTAAAAAATGCGTTAGGCCGATGAATGTAATGTGCATATTTGTAAATATGTACAAATGCATGATTGTATGTATGTAAGCAGGCATATGAACGTAAGTAGTTAGCCAGTGCGCATTTAAGTTATATGCGGCATTTGATTGTACAATATTTACATGTTTACATGTGCAATGCGATGGAATTGTATGTCAATTATTGGATTTTCTGTATGCGCATCGCGTTCACAACAATGCTTGGGTTAGGCTTAAATGATGATGTCACAAGTATCAAATGACAATGTACATATGAAATAAATTATGGTTGGGTTGTATAATGCACATAAATATAAATATGATAATGTTGAATGTTTTAAAAATGTTTGCTAAATATTGTTAAATATTTTACTTTTTCTTTTCGATTTAGATATGTAAAGCATACAGTTGTGTGACTTCAACACTTGAATATACGAATGACGTATACTTTATTTGACTAAAACTCTTTTGCACTCAATGACTAATCGGTGTACGTTTCGCTTCTATGCACTCAGATTTTGGATTTTAAGGTTTTTAACAATTTTTACATTGTTTCTTTTTGTTTAAGGTTGCCTTTGTTGTAGTTATTTAAACACCTCCAGAAAATCAGAGCGAATAAATACCAGCAGAAGAAGCAAATTAAACGGATAAAATAACACTGAAAGATGTTCAACATCTTCGGCATCCGCGTTGCTGATGTTGCGCTGTTTAATGAGCAGTTCAAAATCCGGAAAATCTCACGCCAAACAAGCGCAATCAACCATTTGGCACACCAACGCAAGCACTAAACCGAACACCTTCCTCTAATAATAATTGAACAGCTGAGATTGAGATTTGCCCGCGGCATATTCATGTATGCTGGTTGGATCCAGTCGAGCGTAATATGGAGAAGCTCAAATTGCGAGTAGAGTGCCCGGTGATTTGGCTTCACTTCGCTTCAAATATAGACACTGTGAGCATGGAACGACTACAATAAGCTCGTGCAATGAAATATAAGTGCTCCAAAGCTAGGAAAGAGAGACAGTATATATGTCACGTGTATGTACTACATTAAAAAAAAAACTTTTGTTTATACATAAGTTGAGCGCGAATTGTAAACAAAAACAATAACCGACTCATTTGTTGCAAATTTTTGTTATGGAGCGTGCTTATGAAGTTTTGTTTACAATTGTATTAAGTCTCCGAGACAACTTGGACGTTAGTGCGAAATATAAAGTACCTAGATATCCATGGAGTGTACAAATGTATTTATGCAAAACTGAATGAATTCCGTTTCGAAACCAAACCGATTTTCAGTGCCGGTTGATTTAATTCAAACAACTAAAATTCTTAAAAATTTTAGAATCTATCATTTTCAAAATACATATGTTATTAGTTATATATTAGTTGTTTATAATTTTTAATATTTATATATTTATATTATGTACATATGTACAAATTTAATTTTAATAAGTTCAGTTTGTCAAACCAATTTAAGTCATGAAGTGTGTTTAAATGTGAATGAATGAATTTTCGAATTGTAATGAAATGTTTACATGCTCGTGTCATTATGACATAAAATGGTATTTGTAGTGCCAAAACAGTTATTTCAGTAACACAATGATGAATTGTATTTGTATTAACTTACGAATGCTCTTTAATGCCATCATCCACTAATTATTGCGAAAGTATGTACAGATTATATGGAAGATGTTGTAGAACACCAGATTAAAAGATAAAGCAAGTTTTTTGTTTAAATTCTTTAGATATTGTATTTGATACAGCGAAAACTTACGCATCGAGTAGGTCTTTTTGATTTTTACTCCCACCCAGGGACCACACCTCGTTTTTCTTTTGTTCACCTTTGTGCGGCACATGTTTGTTGGTGGAGTCGAAACGACCTTTGGGATGGCTTTTACGTCCCCCCGGTATCCATAGTATGCGGAGACCTGACGAACCAGACTTATTTGATAATTTGCCGCTACTAAAGAATTTATTACGCGACGAAGACATTTTTTCAGTTGTTGTTATTTATAGCTTGCTTATTTTGAAATGCTATTTTGTTTGAAAGAAAATGAAATATAATAACATAAATAACGATTATCTATGTATTATAGAAACTAGAAAAAGAGAAAAAATTAGTTACATATTCACTACTTTATATATCATTAAGATATATAAGCATCCATATGTGCTTAAAGTTTTACCAATATTGGTGGAAACTATCGAAGTAACGGGGTTTTTAATAAGAGCGCAAAAATAAAACAAAAACGGTTTGGGATATTAATGAAATTTTTTATTTCTGTGAAAGTACATTCCAAGCCATTATGCATGGAACTCGATTTGTTTTGCAGAGCCATCACGGACAGGCTTACAGAAGTCAAGACACTGAACTCTATTTTCGACAGTTTTCAAGCATAAATCGGCGGATACTGCTGCAATTTCACGTTCGACATTCGTACGAAGTGCATCAATCGGCGCTGACTAGTTGGCATAGACGATAGACTTGACGTAGCCGCACAAGAAATAGTCTAACGGCGTCAAATCGCACGACCGTGGCGACCAATTGGCTGGGCCATTTCCAAAAAACTTCACTGGTTTCAATAAATCGATTGTGACATTCACTATGTGGCTTGTGGCGTCGTCCTGTTGGAACCGCATATTGTCCTAGTCCATATCATCCAATTCGGGCCCAAAATTTTCGGTTATGATTGCGATTAGCGATTACCATTCTCAATAACGTGCCGATATTTATCATCACGGAAGAAGTACGGCCCAATGACGCCGCCGGCCCATAAATTGCACCCAACCGTAATTTTTTCGGAATGCAATGGTGACTCATGGAGTACGTGTGGATTGCTGCCTGACCAATAACGCATATTTTGCTTATTGACAAAGCCATTCAGCCAGAAATGTGCCTCATCGCTGAAGATGATTTTCGTTGAAAATCCGAATAATGTTCAAGTTGTTCTTGTGTCAATTTGATCTTGTAAGGATGTAGGATCGTATATCTTTCCATGACGAAATGGCAAACCTTACTGAAGAGAAATGTCAAGAGAGGGGGAAAATATGGCGTCGTTTGCTGTCCCTATCGGTCTACTTTTGTTTTTCCCTATTAAAAAACCTTATACATGCCCGAAACTCACAAATACAAAACTGTCAAACATCGGTGTAATGAATAAAGAATAAATGCATGACATTTTTCGCCAAATACTAAATTCTCAAAATACCTCTTTAAGATTGCCAAAACGATTATGATTCAAAGGACCAAGCAAGAACACTAAAACTTTCAGAAGTAAATGGCTCGTTGGTTCAGATAACTGAAATACGATAAAAAATCCATTTAATTGAAGACACAGACAACATTTTTACATTTTCCAAATATCCAATATTTAGGGTTCTGAAGTCTGATTTGAATTGGCTTAAAAATTATTGCGTGACTTAAATCTTAATTCTCTATTTAGCTCACAAATCTGAAATTTTAACTACTTTTTGCCAAACCTTTCGTTAAGCCACATATGTACATATGTATGTATCGCATGTGTATATATAAACCTGGTAAGAAATGAGAGAAACGTGTTGTTTATTGAGTGCACGAACTAAAGATATATTGTCACCATAAATACTATGAGCTTGTGTTACTTGTAGCATGATTGTTATTCATGCTGCTACAAAATCACAGACAAAGATCGGCAAGGGTATGCCTTGCCCCAACGGCCCGAGCCCACAACGTTAAGACCGTAAAAAGTGGAGCGGCTCAATGCAGACGCTTTGTGGAGAACTCAATAGACCACCAAGTGCTAAACAACCATAATTCATATATGTATAAACATATACATAAGTATATATGTATATACATAAATATACACAGGCTTGGTAGCAATAAACAATTGCTGCTGATCATTGATCGACTATGAGAGAATAGCAGCACGGCTTAGTTAGATTCTTTAGAAAATGGAAGACACAGACTCCATTGGTTGCAATAATTCGTAAAATAAAGCGTGTCTGCTGTTCTTTATGGCCGAGGCTAGTAAGTATGCGAGCGCAAAAACAACAAATAACAACTTCAACTTCAATTGGATGCTTTTTGCATAGCGGCATTGCTGGTGCCTCTTGTCAGGTTCGATTTACCTGCCGGATAAAAAAGGAAACTAAACAGCGATTCTTACAGTCCTCATAGGAATTTCGTAAGCGAATTTTTAAATAATTTTGTAAAGTAATTTTTATGAAGAGGTTGCCAATATTTATCAAACCCTTTATTTTTAATTTAACCTTTTTGTCCCTCTGTTTTATATTAAAATCAGCAAATACATCTAAGCAATCATATTGCTTAATTTCAAAATTTTGATAAAAATTAAATATTTTTCGAGTGACGCGCAATCTCGAACGGTTCTGATAATGTCTTTCACTACTGAATTGAAATTTGACTTCTTCGCGGATGAAACCTGAAAAAATTATCTATATTATCAAAAATCTGGTAGGCCCTTGTATGGTGAACCATATACAGAAAATGTAGACAATTTTATAGTGATGGGATCATTTCTCTCCGATTAGTCACTCAAGCAAATTTCAAAAATCTAGTTTTGCGTTTAAAGATGAGCTGATTGAACTGGGCGATTACTCTTTAAGGGGTTACATGGGTTTCCTCGGGTAAAAACAGCATTTTTTCAACAATTTTTTTTTTTCATATAAAAATGAAATACTTTATTAGATTTTTTATTGTTACAGACATACACTATTAACAAAGAAACTCTGAAATATTTTGAAAAAAAAGAGGTTGAAACTCGGCCATTGCGACGCCATTTCTGGGATACCTCGGGACCGCGGGACTCCGCGTTGGCAAGATAACTCTTTACAGGATCATCAAAAGAGAAAAGTACGTGTTTGAGTTAAAACCTTAACTTAGAACATGGACGAAAGAAAAAAAAAACTGATTGATTTGACTGATTGGATTTTTGGATTTTAACAAAAAAAAAAAAACAAAAAATTTCGCGACATTTTTTTTTCAATTAGTTGTAATCGAAGTCTTCAAGAATTGTATCTCAAAGTCCTGTGTAAAATTTCATGAAGATTGGTTGAGTAGTTCTCGGGAAATCGTGCTAACCGACTTCAAAAACACAAGATTCGAGAAAAACGCTTTTAAAGACGGCGCGCGCTAGTCTCGAGCGCACAAGTCCTCAAGATTGTATCTCCGAAACTATTACTCGTATCAGCTTGAACATTAGGGCAATAATCTAGAGCTGTTGTAGACGTTAATAAGACAATAACAAAATCGATTTTTTGAAACCCGTAAACCCATGTAATCTCTTAAATGGCTGTTACTCAAAAAGCATAATATTGAGAAAAAAAAAACAGTTTTTTTTATTATTTTAAATTACGCGTGCCCTTAATTAGCAAGATTCAATCAGATAATTTGTTAAAACATTTTCGGTAACTCAAAAATAAGAGACTTGATTGTAAAGCATGTATTTAGCCATACGTTCTGCATACTTAAGCCTTTAAACAATCGCTACATGAAGCATTGATCTGCAAAGCAGATCGCAGCAACTCGGTATGCTTTTACTGCCTTAAGCTTGGTATTGTTGTTTAAAGCTATTGGAATTTCAGTTTAGTTGCCGGCTGCCAACTTGTTTTATGTGTACTTTGAAGAAACAGCCATGCGAATAACTTTGTAAGAAGGGCTTGTATACATGCATATATACATACATAACTGGATACGTTAAACATACATATGTATGTACATTTTTACACAAATCTTTATGCAGTATCCACAGGCCTTTAACGTTGGTAAAAGAGCTGATGTTTTGTTCGGCCGCTTCAAGTTCTTTTACTTCACTTTGTTAGTTGGCGGGTGGATAATTTGAGGCTTCACGTTAAAAATCATGCTCTAAAGACAGTTCAGTTTCAGTTACTTGTAGCATTGTGTAATTTGGAATTTATGTGACCACACCTCGCAAGTCAATTTGTATTTTATTACATTTCTGCATACTCGTTAAAAAGCGAGTGCCAATTGAAAGAAATAAAAATATTTACGTATGTACATAACTACAAAAAAAAAAAAAAAAATGTTAACTTCACTTACACCGAAGCTATTATACCCTTCACAGGTTCTAGTTTTCTTCCAAAAACTTAATTTTGATTCAGTTGCATTGTCTATACGACGGTAAAGAAAATCAAAACCCTATGGAACCAGCTACCAGCTACTGCAAATTCCTATTGGCACTCGATAGAAGAAACTGTAGGAACATGATGGGAATACTAACTGGTCACCGTCTGGTGGCGATACACGCCCGCAGGGTGGGGCTGACAGATCGAGAAGACGTTAGGAAATGCTCAGAGCAGGACACCAGGGAAACAATAGAGTATCTCTTGCGCACTTATCCCGTATTGGCAAGACTACGCGGTAAACATCTGTGGTCCCCGCGGTATGATACAGAGGAGGTAACGATAGTGAGGAGTGCAGAGTCTGTTAAAATTCGCGTCAAGCGAAGGCTTCCTAAAGGATGACTATTCCTCTTGGACCTAACAACAGAACTCCATTTGGTATCGCAAAGAACCAAAATTGGTCTGGGCGTGGCTTATTGGCCTACCAGATTAACATAATCTAATCTAACACGCAGAGCGACGACTCAGTTCGTCACGCAGATCATTTGTATGTAAGTATGTACGTGTATTTAATAGGGTCTTCGATGTTTCCTTACAAACTTCGTGGTTCGTTCATTCAGGGTGTAAAAATGTAAGACAATTACGTATAAGTCACGCAACTTTCAAACACAATACGGTTAACTCACATACTTGTATGTAAAGATATGTATGTATACACATGTACATATTTATTGAGCTAAAAGTGAAAATAAATAAAACTTCACGCATTTATAGAATACGAAAAATACCTTGTTTGAAATATTCGTAGCGGCAACAAAAATGCCGAAAGATCATAGCAATGCCGCAGGGGGCGACGACGCCGGGAGAGGTGCAGTCGCAAACGAGGTTTCAATTAATTTATCAACGTGCTTTGTTCACTTGTTGTCGTAGATTAAGGTCAAACGAGCTGGCGGACAAACCGCAAAAATACTTGATTGTCATGATTGTCAAGCTGACTAAGCAATGATACAATCTTTGTTATACTCTCGCAACAAAGTTGCTAAAGAGAGTATTATAGTTTTGTTCACATAACGGTTGTTTGTAAGTCCTAAAACTAAAAGAGCCAGATATAGGGTTATATATACCAAAGTGATCAGGGTGACGAGTAGAGTTGAAATCCGGATGTCTGTCTGTCCGTCCGTCCGTCTGTCCGTCCGTCCGTCCGTGCAAGCTGTAACTTGAGTAAAAATTGAGATATCATGATGAAACTTGGTACACGTATTTCTTGGCTCCATAAGAAGGTTAAGTTCGAAGATGGGCAAAATCGGCCCACTGCCACGCCCACAAAATGGCGGAAACCGAAAACTTATAAAATGTCATAACTAAGCCATAAATAAAGATATTAAAGTGAAATTTAGCACAAAGGATCGCATTAGGGAGGAGCATATTTGGACGTAATTTTTTTGGAAAAGTGGGCGTGGCCCCGCCCCTACTAAGTTTTTTGTATATATCTCGGAAACTACTATAGCTATTACAACCAAACTCTATATAGTCGTTTCCTTCAGGCATTTCCATATACAGTTCAAAAATGGAAGAAATCGGATAATAACCACGCCCACCTCCCATACAAAGGTTATGTTGAAAATCACTAAAATTGCGTTAACCGACTAACAAAAAACGCCAGAAACACTAAATTTTACGGAAGAAATGGCAGAAGGAAGTTGCACCCAGACTTTTTTTAAAAATTGAAAATGGGCGTGGCGTCGCCCACTTATGGACCAAAAACCATATCTCAGGAACTACTCGACCGATTTCAATGAAATTCGGTATATAACATTTTCTTAACACCTTGATGACATGTACGAAATATGGGTGAAATCGGTTCACAACCACGCCTTATTCCAATATAACGCCATTTTGAATTCCATCTGATGCCTTCTCTGTAAAATATATACATTAGGAAGCAATGATGATAGGTAAATGACGGATAATGAAATCTCGATTATCACTTTATCATGCGAGAGTATAAAATGTTCGGTTACACCCGAACTTATCCCTTCCTTACTTGTTTTTTTTTTTTTTTTTATTTTCAAATTTCAAAAATATAGTGGCAATTACAATATTTGACAATCGAGTTTTAATTCGACTTTTCAACTTTCCATAAGTAGAGGTTTAAAAACATACACTTTTTCTTTGCTTTTCCAACTGAAACTAGGACTTTTTAATGCTGGCATTCAAGGGAAGTTGTACTTGTATGTATTTTTCAAAAGCGCTACAGAAGTTTATTTAAATAAAACAAAAACGGCACGTTCACCAAACTTGGTTTTCAATAAATCGATTATGACATTCGCTGTGTAGCTTGTGATGTCGATCTTTTCACAAAATTCGTTACAACGATGACACAAAGATGCCCAACGCTTGAGAACGAGGCGTGTGAGAGACTGATTTGGATCTTCCCCAATTGATGCACTTGTGTGCAATATTCTCGACACTACGGACCCTTCTTTGTCTCACTGGAATGAAAGCAATTTGTGCTCTGCCTGTGGATTCGATTATTACGACCATAAGTTGGACGTAGTGCTCTTAAAGTAGAGGCCACTGACTCTGAATTTCGGTAGTAAATTTTAATAATTTCGACTCGTTGTTGGATCGATTATCTTTCCATGACGAAATGGTAAACCTTACTGAAGAGAGAAAAATCCGTTATATGTACAGTGCCGGTCAATATAATAGCACCAGTTGCAATTATCTGATTCGAGTGATGTAAAAATTTCAGCTATTTGTTATGTTATTTTTTTGAGTGTAAAAAACAGTTACATTATTTATGCTCTCTCAGAGTGTGTGCATTTGTTGTCAAATTTCGTAACTGTTAATGAGTTATAACAGATCTTTTGCCAACACCTCTCATTTCGTGCAGTCAATAAAATAGCACCAGTAGACTCTTTTTTGTTTGTTTTGCAAAAATTTGTGGAAAAAAGTGAAAACGGAAGGTAATAAACATCTTTTTATATTTTTTCTATTAAATCGTGTAATAATTTACAAAAAATTGTATAGTTATGGGTCGCGGAAAGCATTGTTCGCCGGAAAAACGTGAACTAATAAAAAAATTTGCGTCCGAGGGTAAATCGTATTCCCAGATAAGGGATATGCTGGGCTGTTCCAATAAAATGATAATAAATGCTGTAAGATATGAACAAAAAGTTGAATCCCGTGGTAGAAAGCGTGTTTTGTCACCCTTAATGGTAAAACGTTTAGTAAGGACGACTAAAGCAAATCCCTTTATGACAGCTACGGAGCTCAAAAAAACATTGGATGTGCCGGCGAGCGTGGAAACTATTCGCCGCAGACTTCGAGACAACAGCCTGAATGCCTGCAGTCCTCGAAAAGTGCCGCTGCTTTCCTCTAAGCATATTGCTAAACGAATGTCTTTTGCTAAAGCACATCTAAATTGGCCAAACGAAAAGTGGAGAAATGTGCTACGGACTGACGAATCCAAAATTGTTCTTTTTGGTGGAAAGGGTTCAAGATGTTTTGTCCGTAGGCCACCTAACAGCGAATACAAGCCACAATTCACATCAAAAACTATCAAACATGGAGGTCATAGTATTATGGTATGGGGTTGCTTCTCATATCAAGGTGTGGGTCCCATATATTGGATCAAAACCGTTATGGATTCATCGGTTTATGTAAAAATCCTTGATGAAATTATGCTGCCGTATGCTTCCTACGAAATGCCGCTGGTGTGGGTCTTCCAGCAAGACAATGACCCCAAACACACCAGCAAAATGGCAAAAAAATGGTTAAACGATAACTCCATCAATGTAATGGAGTGGCCTGCACAGTCCCCGGATTTGAACCCTATCGAAAATCTGTGGACCGACATAAAGAAGGGTGTATCTACAATAAAACCAACAACTGTTGAAGGGCTCTGGCAGGCTGTGCAGAAAATTTGGAGCTCCATAAAAGTTGAAAGATGCCAGCATTTAGTGGATTCCATGGGAAGGCGTTGTGCCGCTGTAATAGCAAACAAAGGGCACGCGACAAAGTACTGAAAATATGTAATTAATTATTATTAGTATTAATCTAAAAGATATCTGACTAAAATTTTTGATTTATTTTAAGAAAGACCATTATTTTTGTTAAAAATGAATTGAAGTGCTATTATTTTGACTGTGTAGTTTTTAAGGTGTTTGTTTAAATTCATTAACATAACGGGTGATTTTTTTGAGGTTAGGATTTTCATGCATTAGTATTTGACAGATCACGTGGGATTTCAGACATGGTGTCAAAGAGAAAGATGCTCAGTATGCTTTGACATTTCATCATGAATAGACTTACTAACGAGCAACGCTTGCAAATCATTGAATTTTATTACCAAAATCAGTGTTCGGTCCGAAATGTGTTTCGCGCGCGTGTTTTGTTCAGCGATGAGGCTCATTTCTGGTTGAATGGCTACGTAAATAAGCAAAATTGCCGCATTTGGGGTGAAGAGCAACCAGAAGCCGTTCAAGAACTGCCCATGCATCCCGAAAAATGCACTGTTTGGTGTGGTTTGTACGCTGGTGGAATCATTGGACCGTATTTTTTCAAAGATGCTGTTGGACGCAACGTTACGGTGAATGGCGATCGCTATCGTTCGATGCTAACAAACTTTTTGTTGCCAAAAATGGAAGAACTGAACTTGGTTGACATGTGGTTTCAACAAGATGGCGCTACATGCCACACAGCTCGCGATTCTATGGCCATTTTGAGGGAAAACTTCGGACAACATTTCATCTCAAGAAATGGACCCGTAAGTTGGCCACCAAGATCATGCGATTTAACGCCTTTAGACTATTTTTTGTGGGGCTACGTCAAGTCTAAAGTCTACAGAAATAAGCCAGCAACTATTCCAGCTTTGGAAGACAACATTTCCGAAGAAATTCGGGCTATTCCGGCCGAAATGCTCGAAAAAGTTGCCCAAAATTGGACTTTCCGAATGGACCACCTAAGACGCAGCCGCGGTCAACATTTAAATGAAATTATCTTCAAAAAGTAAATGTCATGAACCAATCTAACGTTTCAAATAAAGAACTGATGAGATTTTGCAAATTTTATGCGTTTTTTTTTTTAAAAAAGTTATCAAGCTCTTAAAAAATCATATTATAAACTGTTAAAAAAAACAAATAATTTTTTTATGATAATGAACTATTAGCATCAAAGAATTTATTATTTTGTTATGAGTTGAATTGGCCCAAGAGTTAAAGAGATATAAACGGAGTCAGTATAAATTTATGCGTGGTGCTATTATATTGACCGCAGCTGTATATATAAATTATTAGGATGATGAGTTCAAATCCGGGTGACAGTTTATCTGCTTGATGAAACTTGGTACGCGCGTTGCTTGGCAAAACAAGTAAGAGTCCGCAGATGGGCGTAATCGAACTGTCACGCCCACAAAATGTCATTACTAAGCGCTAGATTAAGATATAAAATTCTAATTTGGCACAAGGGATCGAAGTAGCAAAGGAAATAAGCGGGCAAAAATTTTGAAAAAGTGGGCGTGGCTACACCCTCTAATAAGTATAATGTACATACATATGTATAAATTTGCTATAACAACTAAATTAGCCTAGGCCAAATATTAGAAGAACTTCTACCGACAGTGTGAAAATGGATGAAATCAGAAGATAACTCTCTCAATTCAAATATAACGGTATTGTTAAAAACTACCAAGAGTGAAATAAATCAATAAAATAAAACAGATAATCAATAACGAGAGAGACATTCAATTTTACCTCCGAGATGGTATGAGAAGTCTTTATAGGAGCCGGTATAAAAATTTGACGATGGGCGGGGTACCCCCTACTTTTTGGCGAAATCACATATCTCGGGACCCGACTAACCGATTTCGACTAAATTTAGTACGTGGTACTTTTCTCATAGAAACAATTCGTAGACGTTTGCGAGATTATGATTTAGAAGCTCATAGCCCAAGAAAAGTGTCGTTGTTATCAAAAAAAACATGTGAATCAACGGCTGAATTTTGCAAATAACCACTTCGATTGGCCCCTAGCAAAATTGATAAACATTTTATGTACAAATGAATCCAAAATCGTGCTATGGTGTGCAAGGGGATCCCGTCAATACGTAAGAGGACCAACCAACTCGGAGTACAACCCAACCCAGTGGGACAGATATATTGGATTAAGGAAACCATGGATGGTACTGCACTTGTTCGAATTATGCAAGAAGTAATGCTACCCTAAGCCCTCGAAGAAATGCCGCTACATTGGCCCTTGCAATAAGACAATGACCCAAAGCACACAAGCAAGTTGGCTCAGCAATGGTTTCAGAAAAATAGGGTTAAGGTCATGGAGTGGCCTGCACAGTCTCCAGTATTGATTTATTTTCTGCATTGTGCGCACTACTACTATTTTGACCGCAACTGTTCATAAGTACGTCATAAATTGTTAATTATAATCAGCGATGCCATTGCGATATAAGGAAAATGCATTCAAGTAAATGTCCATTTGTCAGTCGAGATTTATTTCATTTTCATTTTTATGTCTGTTATTGAAGAATAGATAGTAGATATATGTATGTATGTATGTACAAATGTCATTTGGCGTTGCAATAAATGCGAATATAGTATTTACTTACATACTTAATATACGTACATACATATGTACATATACATATGCATGTATCTACCATACATTCTAGTTGTATATAACGAGACACCAATTGAGTGAGCAGAATCGATATTCAAAAGTATGTTGTACATATGTACATATGTATGCATACGAAAAGATGCACTTATGTTTAAAAAGACGTTATTTTCTTATTTAGGATAAAAGAAGAAACAATATAAAGACAGAAATTAATTTGAAAAAAGTGCAATCAGACTTAATGATAAATATGTACAAACTCTTTATAAAAAAAAAAAGTAACTAAAAGTACATACATATGTATTTTGTATATATGTATTTACAGTAATCAATATTAGATATTTTATTATAAATGGGGTTTTGCAATTTTTTCCAACAACTCAAATTTTGACCAACGAAGTGGATTATAATGTCTTTAAATAAAAATATCTTAATGAGGTTTAAAACGGCATCTAAGGGAGCTGTAATATTCAGCTATTTCTAATAAGTTTTAATGCAATTTTTTTAGCGGCACTGTGAGTACGAGTATTTACTGTTCGCATGATCTGGTCTGGACCGGTAGAGCAAAAAATTACAATCAACACGTTATCGAAACAATGAACAGCAACAACGACGACTAAATTGAAGATGAAGACAACGTCGATCTTAAGTTTTGTTTTGTTTACGTCCACATACTTATGTACATACATTAACGTTTTACGATAATTAATAAAAACCGTTTCTCTATGTATGCATATTCATTTGTTTAGTGCAAATGTTTGTATGCATGTGCATATCTACAAACATATGTATGTGTATAAGTGCTAATAACTTAAGTGAATTACTACTATACTAATTGACAGCGTTTTTTAAACACAGTTCTGTTATTTTTGGCGACTAAATTATTGGCTTCCTTTGTTAGTGTTTTGTAAATTGCGAAATATATAGTTTTACTCTGTAATGCAAATAATTTTTAAATTAGACCTGCATATATATGTATGTACATACATATGCATGTGATACCCTATTGTTTTGAATTTAAATGCTCAAAATTAAATTTATGAAATACTCATCAAATTAAGGTCAGTTATCAAATGAAATATTAAATTTGTGAGTTTAATTATAAGTATTCTTGCTCGCATAAAAGTATATACATACATATGTATGTATTTAACTTGTTTGCACTTGTAAATACTTATGTAGATTTATTAATACATTTCTTCATACAAAAAAGCCTCGTTATCGAAATTTTTTAACAGGTCTATTCACAGCTCTATGTACGTAAATAAACCAGTCTGATATATGTATATATGTACATATGTACATTCATATAAACAAAACAAACCAATCTATGCTGTTGACAATTTATAAATACAATATTAATAATATTGAATTTAAGCTCAATCAAGTTTTTTGAAGGGTATCAAGTTTTGTTGACAAAAAACTAATTAAATACATATATTACTATTTTTTATATAAAATTGGTTAGTATTAAGCAAATAATAGCATTACGCTCTGTACTTACTTAAAAACATGTGTTTGTTAAACTCAATGGAGCGAGTGAAAATTCGCTTACACCTAGCAGAGGCCTATCAAATTTCATATAATACAAGTATTTTTTATAATATTATATAACGAAATCAGTACTGAAAAAACTGGCTTTAAATATGTTCTTCAGCATAACTAGCTTCAATGTGAATCACAACATTTTTTTATTGACAAGCAACAGCAGGAGTCTGATGTTTCTTTATCTTCTTCGACAAAAACCCGTTTACTGGTTGCAGCAACAAGAAAAAAATAGCAGGTTGGATATGCTTTGCTTGGCGTATTACCTTTGCATTGAAACTGTTCGTGCTACAACTTCTGGTCTTACGCCACTTACAAACGAACTGCTATTGCTTGTTAGTTAATGAGGAAATTAGAGGAATTAGAGAATTCGGTTTAATCAAGATTTAGGTAATGAATTTATTTCTCAATTAATCGAAAAAAAGTTCTCGATGTCTTTTTTTTTGGTAGATTCGAAAACGTGCCAGCAACATGACTATTGCGTTTATTTTAACTTGCATGAATGTAAGTAACTAATTTATATGATGTTTTTGACCTTGTTCTTCAATTAATCTTGAATCACCTACCGTTACGCGTTTAGTTTTTCTATTTCATTACTTTCTTGTGGTCATTGATTACCATATCCCTTTATTACGAAGATGGGGCAGATAAAGGGCCATTAACGATAAAGTCTTAAAAATAAAAAAATTCTGAAATCATACCACTTGGATAGTTTTTTGATCAAATAATTAAATTTTTTCAAAATATTTTGACTAAGGTTTCTAAATTGCTCACATGTTAGATTACAATTTTGATATAAACTTTTTATTTTTATTTTAAAATGCTAATTATATAGGAAATTTTTTCATTTAAATATCTGTAAACAATCTCATAAATGAATATTTCATAAAATAAAACAAAATGTGTGCGCTTGTGTTTAACTTACCTCCACTGTTTGCTATTAAGCAATTTTATGGTGCTGCCTGTTTTATTGCCTGCTGAGATTCCAAACATTAAGATAAAAATGATTTGTCGCTCACTGGCTGACTAACTAAAGACTGCTTTGACACCAGACTTCTTTTAATGGTACTTGTGTGTACTAACCAAGGAATTCTGTCCGTGTTCCTCCGCAGTAGCTTACGTTGGTGTAGTGAGTATTTGTGTATCGCTTAGTTCGGCGAAGAAAGTTAAAAACCAGTTCGACAAGTGGAGTTTTTTTTCGGGTGAACAAAAGCATCCCACCTTTATCCAGAAAATATGTAATAAGCAAGATTCACCAAAAAGCTCAGATTTTGTTATGAGCGCTATGACCACACAAAACGAATTATTTAAATTTTTCAAAAAGTTGGTACAACACTGGTTTCTTACGAAATTATTTTGAATTTAGTAAGTAAGTTTGTGGTCACATTAATTGCACAAAACAGAAATGAAAAATGTTGACGTTGCTATTTCAACACTTTCAGCAACCAGTCACCAGTCTTTATGCCTACGTGAGGCATTCTTCGCGACAGAGATTTTCTCTACATGTTTCAAATTCAAGCGGTGTAAGAAATGGTGTTGTCTTCCTGGCTTTTTCTTTGTAAGTCAACAAATGCTTCTTTTGTTTCAAATATAAAATGGTAATAACTTTTTGCACTTGTTGTTAACACTGTTATAAACAAACTTTTTACAACACAATTCTTAAAAATTATAGAAACTTGTGAAAAAACCGCAAACGTCAATTAAAAAGCCGGGATATAATTATGCTATCAAATTAACATAACAAACAGTATAACACTTTTAAACACTCCTTACCACATTCAATTTCGGCGACAAACTGAGGAAATTTTCTTCAAACAAAATGAACAATAGCAGAGCTGCACTAACATGTACTTATTTCCATTTGCGAAAGCGTACTTTTACGTAAAAAGGTAACACTGACTTAATAGATAACGAATAAGTGGCGCAATAACACAACGATAATTGCAAGACGCAGCCAACGATAATCTTGTTTACGAAAGAGAGGTGTAGGATTGAGAGTAAATATTTACAAAAAACGCAGGGAACACCAAACAAGTTCTGCAGTTTTTCTTGCAAACGGAAATAAAAAAAATGTATGTAAATAAAATTAAAAATTATGTCCCCTTTTTTCATATATATTGTTTGATAATTGTTATTCCCACAGAGTATTCATGTTTGTATACAATATTTTACATATCTATTTCAGGAAAAAGTGTTTATTACGTTTCAACTTGAAAGTATGCGTTTTATGAAGTTTATCAGCTTTTTCTTGTTGTTTTTTCGGTCCTTTACTTATTTCTAATGAATAAATAACATTCATAAATTCAAATAAACGTTCGGAGCTTTCTTATACCCGTTATACTCTTAAATTTAATTTTTTTACAGAACCTGAGTTACCCTGTGAGTTCTCACCTGACATTTTGCAATTTCGAAAATTTCGGCCTCAAACGTCATTACGATCATTTTATCCAATCAAAAATTGTCTAATATTTGTCAATTTCATTTCCTTATCATATGCACGTTCGCGGAAAAATATTTCTACTTTTGTATGAAAGTTGCAGCCGTTTCACAATTTATAAATTTTGTCGTTAAACTGTTCGAAAAATACTACAATAGTAAAATAAATTATTTTGTGGAAAATAGCGTTATGTTCTTATTGGAAAAGATGGTTGTCTGATACAAGTTATGCATTGTTTGTGTTTTTCAATTAAAAAGAATTCAGTTTCTGCGAATCCACATATTGCAAAAATATATCGGATATTATTGAAACAGACCAACTAGTTTTGATCAGGGTTCGTGAAAAATTAATCATACCACAGTTTGTGACTTCAATTAAAAATGGGTATAAAGATATGCTTGTTGCTATGGTTTTGATTTTATAACAAAAATTGGGAAAATAAATAAATTGTCATATTCGATTGAAGCCTGCTAAACTAAGAGTTGAAACGCTTCACACTGATGGTAATGTGTAGATGTATGTTTACGGTGGATTCCCCAACCTTGATAATTGTAAGCACATCAATACGAAAATTTATAAGTAATTATTAATTCAAATTAAGAGGAGAGGGGTGGCAAATTGAGAAGACGTTTTGCTAGCTTTAGAGATAAGAGACGTGCTATTGGAGATAACAAGAAAATCGCTACGAATAAGCGGAAGTGTTCATAGAAAAATAATAATTGCTGTCAATGACATCACAAGTAGCACACCATCAAACCTAAATACGGTGGTGTCAATATAGTGGACTACTTTCACAGACATTAAAAGCCAGTATCTATTCTGTTTGCAACAGTTCTACTTTGTGCTATAGTGCTTTACATACATCATTAAAAATAAGTAAACTAAGTTAAAATAATTATCGCACTGGTAACATCTTGAATGATTTGAAGCATTTTTAATTGTACCGTCAGCAAGGATGGCCGGTGGCGTTGCTTCCATTTCGCAGGGTAGCTCCGAAAACCGTGCTAACCCAACATGCACAGTTTGTTCATCATCAACATATTCTCGTAATGCAAACAATGATAATTTTCTGCAAATCATACATTCCGAAGCGTTGTTGAGGGGCCTTAATGCGTTACGTTCTGCGGAAAAACTGTTCGATGTTTCTCTGATTGTGGAAGGACGTATATTTAAGGTATGAACAATTTTCTGCCTCTTTTCTCATTTAACAAATGTAAACTAAACTGGATACAATTAATATTTAAACCTCGTTTATTTAGGCTCATCGTGTTGTATTGGCGGCGTGTAGTGATTATTTTTGCGCCATGTTCACGGATGCCATGCGTGAAGCTCATCAATCTGAAATAAAACTGAATGGTATAAACGCTCACGGCATGGAGCTGCTGCTGGAATATGTCTATACGTCAAAATTGGAATTAGATCGAAATAATGTGCAAGATGTTTTATCTGTATCGACGCATATCCAAATGAAAGCAGCCATCGACGCCTGTTCACATTTTCTTGAGTCACAAATTGATTTGGATAATTGTGTTGCAATCGCTGCGTTGGCGGACTTGTACTCTCTGGAACCACTCAAAATGAAGGCCTACCGCTACATGTGTTCACGACTCGATGAGTTTGCGCAAACACCGGATTTATTAAGTCTCACATTGGATCAATTTGAACATGTACTTGCTTGTAATTATCCAGTGGATTGCTCAGAACAAAGAGTTCTCGAAATTGTGCTGGAATATTGTTTAGAGTCTGACTTAAAGCCAGAGCTGACACGCCGTATCTTCGGAAAGGTACAATTTCATCAAATCGGTGCGTGTGCGCTGAATGCCATTAAGTCCAAATGGAATGCAGAACCTGAACCGAACTCGATTGCATCTGCCTACTATCGGATATTGAAAGATGAAATGATTAAGCAAGAAATGTTGAAGTTGCGATTATCCGATGTTTATGCAGATGATTTACTTTCCGCGGAGGTGTTAACGAACACCCGTGGCATGGAGTTGGCCTTAGTAAAGATTGGCGGCTTCGAAACAAATGGACTAACAAATCGTATCAGTTGTTATCTACCATCCAAAGGGAAATGGGAGAGCCTTACCGTTATACCACACATCGAACAATGTACGTGTATTATTAAATTTTCCCGGAAGAACATAACAGCTTAATATTTTTTCGTATTTTTATATTATTAGGCAACTATGGTACAGCAGTGCTGGGCAATGATTTGTATGTGGTAGGTGGCTCATATGATGTTTGTCTCAAGGAGTACATACATCCATTTGGATTTCGCTACTGCCCCGCCAAGAACAAATGGAAAAGTATTGCGCCAATACAAGCGGACCGTTGTCGTTTCTCCCTGAATGCCATGGGTAGTCATTTCCTATATGCGGTGGGTGGAGTTTGTGAGCTAAACGAAAATGATGGCGGCGCCGAACTGTGGGCACACGATATGACAGTTTCGAATTGTGAACGTTACGATGCGAATACCGACCGCTGGGAATACCTACCCGCGTTGTCGGAGAATCGCAGCCAACATGCGGGCGTTGTCTTGGGCGATCAGTTGTATATATCGGGTAGGTGGAATTTTATACAGCTATAAGTGTTTGTAAACATGTTTAAGTTTTTGCTTAATACCAATGTAGGTGGCATTGACCGGCACATTGTACTTGCCTCACTTTGGAGATTCGACACGAAATCTAACACATGGCATAAACTCTGCCCAATGCCAACACCTCGTGCCGACCATGTCCTTATTGTATTCGATGGTCGTATTTATGCGTTTGGCGGTTGGTATGAGGATCCAGTGACTGAAATGCGAGTATTAGCTGATGCGGTAGATGTGTATGATGTAACAACCGACCAATGGATAACAGAATCACGAAATCCAATGCCTAAGTATTACACCGGCGTAGCAGCCGTCAAGCGAAAAGTTTACTTTATCGGCGGCTTACTCTCAACGGCAACCATCAATCGCGCCACATCCGCGGTACAGTCCTACGACTTGGACACAAAGCAATGGGCCTTCAGTTCGGAGTGGGAGTATCCAAAAGAGGTGTGGGAAAGCACTTGTGCGGCTTTTTATGTGCCACGGGAACGTGATAATGTAAAGTACTACTGGGACGATGTGTGAGCAAACAGCAATTTATTTAATATTGGTAGTCAAGGAATAAGGATATGTGTTTAAAGCTTATTCAAAAAAATAATTGAGTGAAAAATTGGCACTAATTTTTTTTATTTATTGCAAATTTTAAACGCTTTTATAAAACTTACCCCATGAAATGAATTGTTTAACCCAAGTGAAATTATAATAGTCAAGGTACTTAAAAACGTAGAAATCAAACTGAACTGAATGTTTCGAAAATAATTATGCTTTATATGTATGTGTCAATATAATATGAATGTATATGAATTTGTGATTTATAGCGTTGCTGGTTTCGTACATATGTATGTAAATATATTTAAAGAAAAACACACGAAATCCAAGTGCAATTTGTTCAGAGAGCAAACATCGAAAATAACAAAGAATCTCAAAATTAAGCGTAAAAATTTGTCAGTTTTTTATAGCATAAAACATTTTTGAACATTTTGTTGCGAACTAAGAAAATTTGCTCGTGGTACATTTTATTTTTTACTGCCTTTAGTTTTTATCCTCACTCATTAGAATTTAATGTAAGCGTCTATTTTTAGTTTTTTTATATGAAGAGAATAATAACGGCATATTACTAACATACATACATAAGTAATTAATATTGTATTTAATTGTTATTAACTCTTTGTCATTTTTATATTTTTATAATCCTGGCAGGGCCAATTGAAATAATTTCATTTCAAATATGCAAACTTATCACATGCACTTTGATAATATGTGTGTATGTACATATGTATATTTACATACGCACTTATTGAATACGTAATATAATTGAATTGAGCAAAAAGCGAATTATATGAAATATTAAAGGCTTTTAAATTGTTTTTTATTGCATGTAGTACTATTTATTAATTTTGTAAAAAATGAACTATGAATGAATTTGAAATAAAAAATTGCGTTAACATATATTTGTAAAAACAATAAAAAAAACAATTATTTTAAAATAAAGTTATTAATTGCTAACGGTAAGTATGATAAGTAAAATACAGAAAAGCTTTATACAAGGAATGTCCCGAAAGTAATAGGACTGAGCCGATTTAAAAAAATTTATTGAACAAAACCGTTACAATTCTTTAAAAACTTTCAAAATGGGTTCCCTCTCCCTCGCGTACCTCTGGTCTAACGAACGCTGCATTTCCGACTTGCACCGCTCACAGAAAAACGTCGCGCAAAAATTTTTGTCCTGACTCTCCAGGTGTTCGGAGACAACTGACCAGCCGTGTGCAACGAGTGCCCGCAAGACAGTAACTACCTCTTTGCATGCCCAGCTAAATCTTCACATCTGACACTCCTTTCCCTATGGGCGGACCTCGCTGAAGCTGCACGTTTCCTGGACTAACCGTTGGATGACCTCGAAGACAACTTATTGATCCTTACCATTTTTCCGCTAGAGACATTATTCCATCAGTGTAAATCGAAATTTTGAAATTTCCAGAACGGAAGCGAACGAACCATTGTTGTGATACACGAACTGATACGAGTACAGCATCGTCTTCGTAAACTTCACAAATTTCATTGGTGGCTTGCGTGGGATTCTTCCTTTTTTATACAAAAATTTCAAAATATAGCGAATTTTTTCATTATTTTCACTAATTTTTGAACAGCTGTAACTTATTTTCAACTTCCCTGATTTTTTTTTTGTTAAATGAAGCTTAAAATCTCACCTTTCTGACACTATATGGTATGACACAATGCGATTGGTATCACTGAATTGGTACGACTGCAACGATATCTCTTGATAAAATACGAAAAGACTTTTTCGACTACCCAATATATAGAAAATACTTTTGATATAATTATTTTGAAACTTATATTTAAAAATGAATAAATTTTTAACCCAAAACTTACCCTTAATTTCACGCAAAGAAAATCTTCTGTCAGCTGATCTCTTGCTCAATGACAACACTCCCAAAAAACATTAAAAAAATCGTATTTCAATATATTTTAAATATACAGATGCAGCAATTATTTATTTTGTTGAAGGTATGGCTTCTTACAGTACCCGATTACAATTTTGTTTCAGCTCTAATTTCAATTTCAGCTTTAAATACAATATATAGGGTTTGTCTGTTTGCATTTACTTTTCACATTTTCTTTTAAATTTCAATTTTCAATTTATACACATATTTTCTGCTAATCCAGTGTCTGTTTTAGTAAATATTTCAACCCTAGTAAATACTTTCGAGGTAACACTCGAGTGCCTACTGCTTCCCTACTATTTACAAGCAGGGGCCGGCGCTTTTGTATCTTGTAGTGGTCACAATGCTTCACAACATTTTAGAATTTATTTGTCTTATTTTTATATATATATATTTTTTTTTATAATTTATATTTTCATATTTTTTATTTTTTATAATTTTATTTTTCAATACAGATTTATTTGAATAAATTCTCATTATTTTTAGAAGCTACTGCAGCTACACATGAAAAAGCTTTGTTTTTATTGTTTTGTATTTTCTTTTCTTTGATTTTGTACGCTGTTAAATTGCTTAAAATATTTTACAGATTTGTGTATGTGTAAGCCGAAAGCGCTGAAAATTTGCTACAAATATATTTTTTGTTAAAACAATTTTTAATTTATAAATATTTTTTCGTAAAATTCATAAAAAATCAAAAATTCATAAAAAAAATAATATCGTCGGTACATATTTGGTTGCGTTGAATATGTTCGCTTATTGCTTCAATAGCAGTTAGTTACTTAAAAAATATGGCATTTTTAAGCATAAAGGCTTTTAATATAACAAAAAATAATAATTTTCGAACAAAAAATAAATTTCAAACAATAATATTATAATAATTATATTGTATAAATTATATGTAAAATTATGTTGTAAACAAAATTAACTGTTAATAAATATGTATTTTTCATGCAGTGTATAAAAATATCGAAATATTTAAAATATGAACACTTTCAAGAGAGCTTGACTGAGGAAAACGTTCACTTCGTATCAAATCGTGTGATCGTTTCTTAGAGTAGCGCTGCACTGTCGCAAATAAGTGTGTGACTTTTTATCGCTTCTTAATTACTGCGTTTTTTTTATTATAAAAATTAGTGGTATTCGAAGTTCTTGTTCATTTTTGAATTTTTTATTTCAAATAAATAGCTTTTTTTTTTGAATTTTTAGTAAATTGATTTTTAATAACGGTCTCTTCATTTAAGTATGAAACTTGATAAAACTGCTTTTTTCAGCATCAAAATAGGCAATTTTGAAACCAATTAATTAGTATCATAACAAAATCAAAGCCATTAATTCTTTTTGCTTCAGAAAAATTTAATAGAACCGAAATTCAGTGGAGCTTTTCCATTATTTTCAACAATTTTGTATGTCTATGTCCTCACCTAAAATGCAAAATAACGTAACATTACTTTTCTGTAATGTGGAGGAAAAGCAATATAATTGAAACCACTCATATCGATTTTTTTGTTTTGGTTATAAAGTGGTTATATAACGGTTATATATCGGTCATAAGTTTACAGGCGAAGGAAAAATGTCATAATTGACAAACAAAATTTGAGTTTTGGTTATAAAGTGGTTATATAACGGTTATATAGTGGTTAATATGCACTCATATTGAAAAAAATTTGAGTTTTGGTTATAAAGTGGTTATATATTGGTTATATATATCTGACAGCGATTTTCGAATTTTTTTGATGATGCATTGTTTTTCATTTTAGGTGAGTATATAGAAGTTTTTTGAACAAACAAGACCACAATATGGCTTAAAATCAAAAAAATGCTCCAAGTTTTAATTTTTTTATAAATTTAAACTTATGAAACGAGTTCGCCTTCGCTTTAAGAAATAATATTGGTTTCACTGAAAAAATTTTTGTTTTTAATGATTTGTGTTTGAAAAATACCGTTATTAGAAGCTCGAAGTTTTAATTTTGTTTTATAAATTTAACTTTTGATACGATTTCATCTTCGCTTCAGGAAACTTCAATGAAAAAAATTTTATTTAAAAATTTTATTTAAAATTTTTTTTGAACAAATACCGTTACTAGAAATGAACGAAGCTTTATTTTTTATAAATGCAAAATTTTGAAATCGTATAATCATAACTTTAGGAAATTATAATTCCTTTAAATGAAAAAAATTTTATCTAATTTTTTTTTTGGAAAATACTGTTACCAGAAGCTCGAAGTTTTATTTTTTTTTATAATATACGACTTTATCTTCGCTTTAAGAAATAATAATTGTTTCAATAAAACAATTTTTATTTTTAAAGTTTTTTTTTTGCAAAATATCGCTGTAAAACCACTTGTTTTGAAATTTTTTTTAAGTTACTTTTTAGAAAAATACCGTTACTAGAAACTGCAGCATACGCTTAACGTCATTTATTGAACATTAGCCACAATTAACAGTTATAAAAGATGGGCACATACTAACGCCACAACTAAAATCATTAAAAATATAATAATAAATTGAACAATTAATTTAGCAATAAATTAGCCTTAATAACATCTTGTGTATGTTAAACATAGTCAGCATACACGTACATATGTATATTATATAATTAAACACATATCACATTCAGAAACTTTTCAAAACACACTGTTGAAAGTGCTTAAATTGCCTTTTGTTCTATAATTCGGCTAAAAATTCATTAACATTTCATACACATACACATACAAATACAAAATACATAACTATAAACATATATATAAAACTAAAACAAGTAACTTAAACGTTTAAGAGGACTAGCGTCGATGAATTGCAATGAAATTTTGTCTTATATGCTTTCATTAACCGTTATGCAAGGTTGCCTTTTGAGCGGTTTTTGGGATTTGAATTCTTTGTTTGTTTGGCTGTTGGCTGTTTCTAGTTTTTTGTTCTTTCATTTCGCTACATAAATATAATATGCAATATTTTCGATATACATACATACATACATATATCTTTTGTTTATAAAATAAATTAAACTACATAAAATAACTAGTGTGCGTGCGGAATATAGTTTTCTTAAGACTTTTCTAACGTCGCATATATTTTATGCGCGCATTTCCAAATGCAAGCTACATTGAGGCATTTTTTGAAATAAGCAAAGCATTTGCAAGCCAATCGTTCTTTACAGTTATATGTAAGTTATAGCAAGCGTGTCTGTATGAAATTTCAATAAAATACAATTTCACTTAAATATTTTTGCACTAATTAAAATTGCGGTTTCACACCACTTTTTTGTTCTTTTTTTGTTTAATTTTTGGTTTTCCATTATTACTTATAAACATTTCTGCTTTGCATATGGTCGAAAGTTGAGTTTGTTCTTCAAGGGTTAAACATATCGTCTGTATGTAAATGCATCTTATATATATATAAATAAACACATACATATTCATTTACTTGTATGTGTGTATTTCGACTCGTTTTAAGTTGGCTGGTAGATTGTGACACGAGCGTTGCTACGATTTGGACAGTCACAAACAACAACAATTACACGTAGTATAATAATATGTGGCAACTACATTTTAGCCAAAATATAACTAACTGTTAAGAGAAAGAAAAATTTGCTTTACATTTGTTGTTGTAGTGTAAAAGATTATTCCCGAAACAGTTGAGGGGGAGTTGAGGAGCGCCTTAATTCAACATTTTCTCTAATTCTTCATACATAACCACATATACAAGTATATAGTATATGTACATATGTACATATGTACATATGTACTTTATAACCATGCAACTGCATATACATACATAAGCGGTTGTTTTTGTTTACATATATACATATGTACATACATATACATATATACTTCATATTTAACTATTTACATGTATAGTGCACTTTAGGCCATCAACAACTCCTCGTGCAGTCCCTCAACATCCAGCGATTTGTTCGATTTGAACATGTAGTTGCTATCGCCTTGGCTGGATCCTTGCGATTTCGAACTCGAGGTCATGTTGAAGAGATCGTCGAGGTCCTCACTGCGCCGGTAGCTGTTGGGAGACAAATATAAACGTACAGTTAGCTATAAACTGGCGCATAAAAATGAAAAGCTTATTTTGTGATTTAGCTAATTTTATTTTATAAGTACATAAATATGTAGGAAATGATTAGCGTACTTTCGAATTTGCTACGCTTCTTTAGAAATATGTACGAGTATGCATACATTTATGTGTGGGTGTAGCTTCAAGCAAAACAAAATGTTCAATTCGCTTATTTTTTTTATACTCAATGCATTCATTTAAGGACTCCAGATATGTATATCTAATTATAACGGTAATTTATAGTTCTCGAACTAGATATACAGATATTTATTTAGTCTCATTCTTTTCTTTTTTAAACTAAAACCTATTTCAAAGTTCTATCTATGCGAGAAATAATAAGGCCTTTCTTCTTCTTTTTGACTTGAAGATGAAGAGTTCGAATGGAAGATGGACCCACATCATCTGGTTTATTGGCTCGTGTTAACATGTGACATGGTGCAACCTAAAGAACCTTAACAGTATTGTTCACTTATTTTTTTTTTTTTCTTACACAGACTTGACACCGAGATACCACAACTATAAAAGAAAAGAGGTTGAGAAGCTGGCTGACATGCGGCGACTAACGGAAGGTTTCAGTACAAAGAACATACTCTTATAGGACCCATAATGTTGATCTAGTGGCTGATGTTCAAAGCATACTGAAGTAATGGAGGGAACACTTTTCAAGCCTGCTAAATAGCATTGAAAGTGTAACATCTAGAGATGGCGAACCCCAATCCCCAATCGATGATGATGGAATAGATGTTCCATTGCCAGAATATATGAAGGTTCGAATAGCAATTACCCGTCTGAAGAACAACAAATTGGCGGAAGCTGATGGATAGTCGAGCTATGCAATACGGCGGCGAAGAACTGATAAGGTATGCAAGATTTGGTCGGATGAATCTTAGTGTGCTCTGCTCAATCCACATAATGAGGGACCCTACAATCTGCGCCAATTACCGTGGGATAAGCCTCCTTAATATCGCATATAAGGTCTTATCGAGCATAGTGTGAGAAAGACTGAAACCCACCGTCAACAAACTGATTGGACCTTATCAGTGTGGCTTTAGATCTGGAAAAACTACCAGATTTTCATCATGCGCCAAGTCTTGGAAAATATCCGTGAAAGGAAGATCGACACACCACCTCTTCGTCAATTTTAAAGCCGCCTTCGACAGCATGAAAAAAAATTGCCTCTATGGAGCTATGTCTGAGCTTGGTATCCTCGCAAAGCTAATACAGCCGCGTAAACTGAGGTTGAGCAACACCAAAAGCTCAGCCAGGATTGATACTAAGCGAGGCCGTCCAATACCAAGCGCTACTTTGTATTGAAAAATAATTCCTCTCTCGACGAACAAAGACCACACTCTACAAGTCCCTGATCATTCCCGTCCTGCTACCGACTATCCCGTAGTTGACGGTACGTTGAGCTGTACGATATATACGGCGACATTGACATAGTTCACCGAAACAAGAGGCTAGGTTATGTTGTCCAAACGGAAGAAAACAATTCAGCTTTGAAGGTTTTTAAGAAGTGAAGTTTACACATTTTTGAGAACCATTATCGACAGATTAATTTAATGCTAAGATCGGTCTTAGAAAAGGATAGTATAAATCATGACTGCTACTAAAAAAGTTGGAAGAGATTGTTGCTTAATTGAGAAAAAAAAAACACTTCAGACATTTTTTATTGAAATAAAATATTAAAGGGCAATCATCAACAAAATATCTTTACTATTATTATGTATTACTCTGAAAGATGCCACCAAGAAATACGTTGATTTATGAACCGTATACCTATCATTAGGTTGAAGCGAACTGCAAGAAATAGTGTATGTATTAAGAAAGTGCTTATGATTGGTGAAAAGTGAACTCACAGCTGTGGTGACCTTGGAAAAAGAGGTGTGCAAGTTGAACGCAAGGGGGACACTGACAGTCTGGGGATTGAAGAATTGTGAATAGTTGTCGGGACAAAAGACAAGAATGTTATGGACTAGTGCTACATACATACATATATTGAGAACATGTATATTAATATACATACTATGTGTAAATAGAACAGACAACTTTGGAAGACGTAAATTTGGATGATTTCGAAACATGAATAAGACGTGTCACATCCGCTATGGCCAATATATAAGTATGTGGTATGAAGTTACAATATGTATGTATGTATGTATGCATTTTGGACGTCACTTCCATAACATTTATTTTAATGCACAACAAATTTGTATTTTAGAAATATGAATTGCACTGGACAGTAAAGTTTGAGAAGGCGGATTTAAAGGTAGTTAATATTAAAATCGATAGAAACCTTTTTCAGTGAGTAATTTTCTCAAGTTTGTGTTTTAAAAACTTTTTGTTTAAACGAAAATACATTGACGGCCATTGTTTATGTCGCGCAGTGTGCGATTTGGTATGTGTCCATCTGAAAAGCCAGAACCAGTAATATTTACAACTCCGTTTTAATATTAAATGCAAAAATATTTGCAAAATGAAAGCAGCTATTTTTATACCCAATACATAAATGCAAAGAGGTATTACAAACATTTTCAATTGTTGATTCCCTAAATAACGAGATACATATGGTTTAAAATTATGGGAAAGCAATAAGTGAGGAATTATTAATTTGAAGTGCAACGAAATCGATGCATAATCATCGTGCCTAACTGCTAGCTATGTTTACTATATACTTATATAATTACTTTGTACTATTTTTGAAAAGTTGGAGAGTAGCAAATCGAACAAGCAACTGGTATAAATTAATGTAAGCGATTATACCGCTTTGACTAGGTATTCACTTGCATTTTTTATTGTATTTGACAGCATTACAATCGGTCAGTTAAATTTTCGTATAAAGTATTCGTTAAATTGTCCTTTCTTTGCATTGGGTATATATGTACGGTTTCGACCGAACAGAGATTTATATCCCTATTTATTTATTAGTAAATTATTGAGTAAACAACTCGGATTTAGGTGATTTTGGGCATTCAAATGCATTAAATTTCTAGCATACGCTTTTTAAAAATTATTTTAGAAAATACTCACTCAATTTTCAAACCAGCCGAAACAAAAATCTGTGCCCCCAAAATAATAAGGTTAACTACATATTTTGATATAAAGAATATACTATACGTCGAACAATTCTAATTCCTTGTTAATTTTAAAAACTTATATATAAAACTCTTTTATTTGTATGTTTTTTAGAACTTTCGAATAACTTTTCAGCTTTCACCTAAATGGGCAAAACGAAATTATAAAATTATATAAATATAACGTCAATATGAATAACTTAAAGCTTATTCAATTAATAAATATTTTTAAATTTAGTATAACTCTTTAGGTCTATAAAAAATCAGTAATTAAAAACGACATTAAATTGATCTCAAGAGACAAAAACCTTCATAAATATGAAATTTCTGAAATAAATATCTTTAAAATGTTACCGCAGTCAATTTCAATTACAAATGATTCTTTTTTCTTTTAAATCCGTGCTGACCAGTAAGAATTTTTTTGACCACCGTTCCCACCCGGATGTTTTATCCGGACAAGGACAGTCAACTCGGCAGACTTCTGCCGCTACCGAATTCTGGCCCTAAAAACTTACACTAAAATTAAAATTTCTGTTATTCTCTCACCTGCTCACTGGACGACTATAGGTAGACAATGCAGGACTGGCTGGATTGTTGCTATTGTTGCTTTCATTGTCCTCACTCTCCTTATTTGTATTGCTGCTATTGTAGAGATCGCAGTTGTCCAAATAATCGTTGCGTAAATAGGTGTCGAGTTCGTTTTCGTTCTCATCATTGTCGGCATAGTCTTGTTCATTGTCTTGATCTTGCTGCGATTCAACCATACAAAGCCACTGTGAATTGTGATTGCGGAACTTTTCAAGCTATAAAATATATAGATGATTAACAAAAAAATTAGAATTAATAAAAAATTATAATTAATAAAAAATTATAATTAATAAAAATCAAATAAATTTATATAATCAAACCAGAATTTGGCTTTAACTTAAAAAAGTTATATAACATTTGGATAAGGTTTCCGTTCAGCACTTCAAATGTATTTCATAGTGCAACCCACTCACCTTGATCCGTTTGGCCCACTCAGTGTCACTGATAGCAATGATGTCGAGGCAATAATCGCAGACCTTACGTATCTCGGCATTCTTGTCATGCATCAAATCGATCAGATACGCCGGTGATTCAGTCTCTTTGATCATATATTCGCGTGTGCTTTCGTGTCGTAAAATCTGTTGGAATACGAAAATGATCTGTAAGACAATTTCGTCGTCTTCTTGTTTGGCCTTCAGCAGCTCGATCAACGAGAGCACAACCTTAGCGCGACAGAACAGCAACGCACAAAGTTCGTCATGTGCACAGGTACCCAAATAAACAATCGTATCGAGTACCATATCGTCCAATTTGGCACCGGGCACAAGCACATCCCTTATCCAGGGTATTAGTTGGAAGTTCTGCAATATTTGTGAGTAATCCAAATCGGCTAATGAGAGATTACCGAGTATACCAAGACATTCCACCACAAACGATTCATCTTCGCAAATTGTGAGTATACGCGCCAGATCGCCGACATAGTCAATAAATTTTGGTTGCAACATTTCGTGTTGCGAGAGGTTACGCAGCAGTTTCATTAGTAGTGAGTCCTGATATTTGAAAGCGCGATCCATTAGATCATTCAGCCGATTGCCTTCGACCATGATTTGTGCATTACGTTTGTTCAGCGATAGATTGATGCAGAGTGCGATGAGATCGAGATCAACCTTGCTATTCAGATTGAGTATTATGGCATCGGTGGCCATTTGAACACACTCAGTGTGTGTGAATAAGCCTTTAACCTGGAGCGATAATATGTTAATATATATTAATTTATATTTGAAAGAAAATACAAGCTCTTGTACTCACCCAATCATCTAAACTCATGTGATAGAGTATCTTCATTGCGATGCCGTGATGTTTCTCATCATTGATGAACATCACTAGCTTTGGCAGGTAACCAGCACCGACCATTTTGCGTCGCAACACACCATCAAATGATAAATTAAACACCAGTTTCAGTGTCACTTGCGCCAAATCGGTGTGGCCACTTTGGAATAGACGTGGCAATTTGGCAATGACATTGAACTCGCCCATATCATCTTTATTGTCACGTACGATAGATAACTTTTTCAGAAATGTTGTCACCAACATTAAGAGATCGATATTTTGTCGATCCAATGTTTTGACGAGCATCTTCACGATGTGCTTGCGTCGCATCTTTTCCTCCAATTTAATATTCTCGGCCATGTTAAGTAGCAGGTAGAAAGCAACACGTAACAGTTGCTCTTGTTTCTTAGCAAATACTTTTAACTGCTTATTCAGCCGATCGATCTCTTCTTTCTTCACCTTGGGATCGTTGCGATCGAGCGCCTCATTGCTGGTCGCTTTCATGTCACCGTTCGATGAAATGCCCGAGTCAGGTGTGGCAGCACCGGTGGAAAGAGCCTCATGGTAACTACTGTTGAGTATTTGACTTTTCATCATTGAGGAAGTCATTGAACCGTGGAAACTAGACCAATTTCCAGATTTGGGACGTTGTTTGAGTTCGGGTATGCGGCGGCGTGGTGGTTCCATCTGCGTGCAAAGTTACATGTTATTGGTGTGATTTTAGTTATATTTCTGAACGGTACCGACGTTTCAACTTACTTCCTTTGGTTTTTCCTCATTCATTATATCGAGGAAATCATCAGTGCTGCGGTTCAGTTTCTCTTTGCTGGATTTAGCCGAAAGTGGTGCAGAGGTAACAGGATTCTTTCTCACATCCAACTCATTCCGCATTGTTTCATAACGTCGCAGCTCATAGTCTATGACGTCCATGCAGAGCGAACCAATCTGAGATAAAAAATGATACCGATGAGAATGGTATATTTGTGTTTCAAAATTTTTAAGTATCAGCTATAATTCATTTTGAAAGAAAGAAGTTTCTCAAGTGTTCGAAAATTTATTTTACTCACCTTATATTGCACAATAACGGGATGAAATTTCGTATAGGTCGAAAAACAGAAAAATATATATATTATATTTGTGGATAGATCTAAACTCTTGCGCCAATCCTCTCGCAATACGCGCGACAAAGCGCTCAGGCAAGCCTCTAAAGTATCAGAAAAACAGTTCAATAAATTTTCATAGTAAAATCTATGAAGCTTTTACACAAACCATTTTTCTCCAGCTCTTCCAGATTGTCTGGGTTGCGTGCCACTTGCAGGATCATTGCTGAACCACGTATTCGTTCACTCAAGTCCTCATACAACAACTCCACATATTCATCAATATTATTGATGGAGACATCTGCATTGCTAGCTGGTGTTTTAGCGGGTGACAGAACAGCAGAAGCTGGATTCGCCTTGCTGGCCGGTGTACGCTTTCCCGACACAGCCGACCGATGCTGACTGTTATTGTCAGCGATGTCTAAAGGTTTAATATTTGTACATTGAAGTTAAGTTATATATATACATATGTATTTACTCACCTGCACCAGCATTGTCTTTTCGATTCTTCAGATAGAATATTATCTGCTCCACATCCGCCAATTGGGATTTGTGTATGAGATCACATTTGTCCACGACTTCACGCGCCAGTGCGGCTGGATCTGTCTTCGCGTTCAACGAACGTAAGCGTATAATTTTCTGACAATTCTGTAAATATGGAAATTTTGGCATATTTCGTTCAATAATTCCAATACTAAGCAATTACTACATGTATGTCTACTAAAATATTATTAATTTACGACTGAAAGGCTAAAATAGTTTTGGTTCGTTGGCACCACAAAACCACCTCAAAGTGACCGTGGTCATTATGGTGAAGGTCAAGTTTATGTGTAATTAATGGAGCGAAAATATATCAATAATATTTGTATTTGCATATGTACTTGTGTATGTGCACATTATTGGTAGTTGCTTGCAATTTAATGGGCAATTAGGCTTAAGTATGTGTACTCGTGCTGGAACTAGTTGCCGTTTGACCCAAAGGAATGCGTTCGTATTTTATGCAAACTGCTACTAGAACTTTAATACTTTAATTTAAGAAAATATTGACTATTAATATCGATTTTTAGAATTTGGATTTCTGCATATATTCTTCGATTTTTCTGTAATCCTTGAAATTTCCAAATAGTTTTCTTATGTGGCAGACTAGTCAGGATTTAGTGTGATAAAAGTCGAAGTAAATGTTGCCACAAAGGCATATTTTCACATTTATAAATACTTAGTATAAGAAGGGCTACATCAGCTACATATCGTCACCTAAAATGTAAAATAACCTAACATCACTAATTCATAAGTTGACAGTAGAAGGAAAAACGGTTTAAGAGAAATCACTCATATTGAAACAAAATTTGAGTTTTGGTTATAAAATAGTTATATATTGGTTATTATATCTGTCAACGATTTTAAATATTTTTTAATGTTAGTTTGTTTTGCATTTTAGGTGACGATATTAATATTTTAATAATAGTACTCTCCATTGAACACTATTAATGAAAATATCGATTCTAAAGATTCTTTCATTGCTCACCTAATTTTAAAATTATTTTAATTCTATGTGAAAACTGATGAAATCGGTCTTTAGTGTTAGAAAATTGAATAGTCAATGTTATTTGTAATATTCATTTTAGCTAATGGGTTTTCTACTTTGTAGGTGGCACAACCACCTACAGTCTAAACCTATACGTATGTATAATCACCCCTTCAAAGTTCTATAGTTTATTGTGATGACATATGCAAAGTGCACACACATACCAACTAAAATATATTTATTCGATTTGGGGCAATCAATCGGTTAAAAGAAACCAGCTCAAGTACAAGAGAGAATTACATACGCCACCATGTTTACTTTCTTCGCATTTTTGTTGTCGACTTTGTACTGGAATGTATTTTTTCTTATAACAAGCTAAGCATGAACATACCATAGTACTGAGTTTCAATTGTTAAATAAATTACCATAAAGGAATTTTTGTTGTGAAATAGGAATTCTAACGTGACGCGTAATAAATGGCATTGAAATATTTTGGCCTTTTCTTTTTGTGAATAGTTATTCTATGATTGATTTTTGTATTTGATACGTTAATGTGTTCACGTGTCAAGGTTAAAATTTTGTGAAAGTTGTCCTTGCTGTTCATGACTGTCTCTTCTTTGCGAGATCAAGGCCGAAACACCTTGGTTCGCAGAGATTTAGCCCTCCAGATACTATTTATAAAGAATTAAAACCTATAACTTTTCTGAGGATCCTACAATTTTAAAGATACCTGCAAATAACTTTTGATTAAATGATCTCCTTGCGGCCAGTTGGGATTGCCTGAATTAGCGATTTAATGGAGTGCTTCAATTCAGTCAGATTTCTGGGTTTTGTTTTGAATATCTGTAGCTTCACATAACCCTATTAAAAAAGTTTGGTGCAGTTAGGTCAGTTGACCTTTGGTGCCAGCGGAAAGTGAAGTTCCTTGATATTAATTTGTTTTAAACTCTCGTTGGAGTTCCACTAATAACTGCTCTGGCTATATGTGGGCAGTTGCTCCTTCTTGCAGGAACCAAACAATATTGGAAGGGCAGTTCTCGTTCAAACTCATTCAAAATCTTGAAATAACGGTACTGATGTACGATAGACAGCTGCAGTCAAACCATTTTTTTTTCAAAGAAGTATGGCCCGACAACACACCTTAATGAATCTGTACACCACACGGTGACTCATTCTGGGTGAAGTTCCGTATCGTGAATTTTTTCTGGATTTGAATCACTCTATATACGCCAATTTGGTTGTTTACATTTCCGTTTAGATCAAATGGACCTTATCAGACAAAACAGGCAATTTAATATGTTATTATCTTCTTCGGCCATTTCAATAATTTTTAGGAAAATTGAGAGTCGAAACTCTTGTATATCCCTCAATTGACGATGCAACAGCCGCGATTAATTCTTGAGCATGCATCTGGGAATCGAAAAATTTTTACCTCCCAAGTGCTGGCAAAGAGTTAAAAATTCTTCAAAATGATAGCGATAATATTTTCTGCAATATCTGAAGTCAATATCCAAATCACATTGAAATATGTTTTAGGAAATTAATCCCGGAATCTCAAACTTTTAAGTCTGAAAAAGCCCGTATTTTTGACAAAAATACTTTAATGCTCGAATTAAGTACACAAATAACTGAAAAAAGTTATGATTACATCCTCTATATGTAGACTGTATACTGTTTCATAACCATAACATATCTTGAACTTGATCTATGAATTAAATCTGTAAGTTTAAATACTCGTGAAATATTGGTAAAGAGCAAGGCACACTTCATATTCACTAATAATTATCAGTTCATTGCAAGAGTGGCTCGTGGAGTGCAACGAAGTAATCATTTTCAGCAGTAATGCCAAATGCCTTTCATTGTCGGCAGTCTGCTTCCGAAACATTATGCTTGATAATCGGCATGACAATACTGCAGTTGAACTTAAAACTGCCATGCAAAGAAGTCAATGGCACCTAAAAACCCGTCGCAATGGCAAAAACTTTTTTTGTAGCCACATTTGCATAATATGCAATAAAGTCGCAGCAATAAACAAACACAGCAACATGCACACATACACATAAACATAAATGCACTTAAGTTTAAATGAATAGGCAAGTGAATGGCAGTTTATACGCAGAGATAAAATAATATTCTAGCACCGGGGTTTTAGCTATTTTGTGGCATAACGACAGTCGCGTGCACTGACTCGGCGAACTTGTAATTACATTGCCAGATGGATTAGTTGTGATTGTATATATGATTTTATTTTTGTTGGTGAATTTTGTCATTTAAACTTTACTGCAATTCGCCATGGCAAAAAATGGGCGTTGAAAATGTAAATAAATACGTAAATACGTATTCACATTTGCTCTATGAAGTAGAGCTTGAGCCATTAGCAAAGAAATTATGATGAAATTTCATGTTGTTTTCACTAATTTATTTTATGCTGATAAGATAATATAGATAATGGGTAAGTAAGGGTAAAAGTTAGTTAATGCCGGAAAATAAAAGTAAAAAATAAGATGAACCAAATATTAAGGACTCTTAGAAATTATATAAACTTTAGTGACAGATCAAGATCAAATTACATTACATGGATAGCTCTATATGAAATCTGCGTATAAACCAAAGCGATATATTTCTTCCTTGAACTGCACAACCAACGCCTCATGCTAGTCGTCCATTCCCCTCTGTTAACGGCGAAAGCCTCAAAAAAGTGCTTGAGAATCATTGTGTTGGCATCAGAGAGATAACATCTCAACTTATCTTAAAGTTCGATTCAAGACACACCAAAAAATCTGAATCATTTGCAAAAGCGACGTCGAGTAGAGGTTGCAAAGAGGCGGTTCACAATGTAAATGAGAGCCTTACATTTATCAAATGCATCTTTACTGGTGGCGAGATGTGGTTTTATGAATATAGCGTTAAAATTGTGCATCTCTCTAGCGAATGGCGCTTCAAAAATCAGCCGAAAGCGAAAAACTTCAAAATTCATTGAAGCTACTGAAGGCCATCTCAGCCGAGGCTTGAAACAATTATATGGAAAAGTGTATTAACCTCTGACCTGCTTCTATTGGCTCAGGTGCCTAGTTTAAAGGCCGTTATGATGATTTGTATTAAAATACGAGAAAATAAGCTTTTTATTTTTTTTTTGTCAATCCGGGTCATTTTTGATCAGATGGTATATTAACTGATTGTGTTCAAATAAGAATAAAACACCCTATTAAAGGAGATTTGAATGTTAATAATCACTTTTTGCTTGAAATTTGTTAGAAATAGTGTTTATTAGAGCGGATTGATTTACAGGGAACCAAAAAAAACGTCAGCAGCATGCTACAATGATAAAAATCGACCCGATCGGGTGTTTATATGTGTTATTGTAAAAGTTCAAAATCTTTTTTAATGTCTAAGTATCCATTGTAAAGTAAAATCTGGAGAGGTTTTGGAAGGTAGACATTAAAGTTGTCCAATTTTACTCATTTTAGGATAAAAGAGTGTTAAAGAATTTAATTTTAGTATATAGATATTAATGATAAATTCGACCCTAATTATTTTTACACCAATTTTAATTTATTTTTGCAATTTCAACAAAATTTATTTATTAATAAAAATTAAAGAAAAATATTTATTTTTAAATAAATTTGTTTTTTTTTGTTCTAAGGACAACCCTACAATTTACCTTTTCTACAGTGTAACACATTAAGTACAGTAAGTACATTTGTACAGAGACAAATAATGTTGCACACATAACCTTATAATAGTGAATATTTAACATGAACTCGGTGTATGCGTAGGTACATATTTAACATACGTTTCTGGTTACATGAAAGCACTTACTTACTTACATATAAACAAATTCAATTTAATGCATTTTTATGCGTCAATGAATCAACACAAATCAAGTGATAAGTACACAGATTTGTTAATATGCTTGTACGTGTGTATGTGTGCTTGCGCATTTAGCATAATGGTTGGACAATTGAAGTGCACTTTGCGCGCATTACCCGTAATTCCCGACAATGAAGAGCAGCGGCACCAGCAACTTTTGAAAATCAATGCGCAGACGCATAGGCCCGTTAAACGAGTATTTTCAATTTCATACGTACACACGTATGTACATACAGAAGTGAATGTGCACGCATAAGTCAATTGTAATTTACAATTTCCGTCAAATGTTGGAGCCACCAAAAAGGGGTGTCCAACTGTCATTTCAATTTACAGAAGCACCATTGCTTTTTGATGGGTCAACGCATATAAGGTGAAAATAAACATACATATATACTTGTACATATACATATGTATTTTTATATAAATGAGCGTCTGCCTACATAATTTGTTTATTTGCATAAGAAAAGTATTGTTTGGACATATATACATACATATAACCAGGCTCAGAAAAAGTGCTCAACTTTTGGTGTGTTGGCTCGTCTCTTTTCTTTTATATACTAATTTGCACATGTCCATACATATATGCATATGTATGTTTTTATGAATATATCCACAATACTAAGCGCTTTTTTTTTGTCATTGATATTTATCTACAAAAATTCTTAATAAATTTTCTACGTGATTTTTCAGATTCCCTTTCAACAAAAATATTAAGTTTATATTTTTTTGTTAAATGAATATTAAATTTAAATAATTTTTTAATAGTTAAATTAACGAAAAGCCGAACCTGCATTCCTAACCTTAGTAGAGGTCGTTATTCTATGTGATTGCAATGACTCACGTACGAAGCTTAGATAAAGCCATGAGTAGAGATCGACACAAGCAAACTTAAGTATTTCCTTAAAGCACAGCAAAATGAATAGTAAACACAAAAACTTGTATGTATGTACATATATATACACATTTTAAGATACATATTGATAATTATAGCTATTTGGTTGCAACAGTTTCTCAGTCCATACACAAGCTATATTTCATATGACTCTCAAATCGCTTTGGTTGATTTTCAAGCAATAATTAATTTCAAAGTTTATAAAAAAAATGTGTCGTAAGGTTAAATTAAACTTTATAAAAAAAGTTCTTAAATGTTTAGTTTAAATTTACCGATATACAGTCATTATAAATTAGCTATTATATGTCATATGGCATGGCAGCTTTTTTACTTTGTGTTATAAACTTCATGGCAAACTTAATATACCCGGTTCAGGGTATAAAAATATTAATAATTACAATTAAACTTGCTTTTTTGAGTTCTTTTACAAATAATTTAGCTTTTTTAAGAGACACTACTAGTTTGCCAGCTAAAAAAGCGATTTTTGGGAATTTAAAATTTAAATTTTTTTTAAATTTTAAAATAATTTTTATATGTATATATTTTAATAATTAACACATATTATTTTTGATGCAAAAAATTTTTTCGAATTACGCGTGATCTCTGATAATTTCTTAGTGGTTGAATCATTTGGCTCCGAGTAATCATTGCAGCAACTTTGAAAAATGCTGTTTCCAGAAAAATTCGTTTGAAAATAAACTGAGTGAGCTGACTGAACTGAGCGATTACTAATTAAATGGCTTTAACATAAAACGTACTTCATTTATTGAAGGTGACGGGTTTTTCAATAGAGACGCAACAAAAGTAAACCGATAGGGACCGCTAACGACGCCATATTTTTTCCCGCTCTTTTGACATTTCTCTTCAGTATATTTTCTCTTCAATATATCGTACACGATCCAACAACGAGTAGAAAATATTAAAATTTACTACCTATATTCGCTAGTGCATCAATTGAGGAATACCCAAATCAGTCTTTCACACGACGTTCTCAAGGTGTCTCTGTGATGTCGTTGTGGCGAATTTTGCGAAAAGATCTTGGCCTACATTTTTACAAATTGACGCAAGAACTGAAGCCGCTTGAATTGGGCTGAGCAAAATCTCGAAAACGATCCGGATTTTCAACGAAAAATCATAATCAGTGATGAGGCTCATTTCTGGCTGAATGGCTTCGTCAATAAGCAAAATATGCGTTATTGGTCAGGCAGCAATCCACACGTATTGCATCCATCCCTATTGCAGTTCGGTGCGATTCATGGCCCGGCGGTATCATAGGGCCTTACTTCTTTCGTGATGTTCAAGACCGGTACGTTACTGTGAATGGAAACCGCTACCGCTCAATGATAACTGAAAAATTTTCGGCCCGAATCGGATGATGTGGACTTGGACAATATGTGGTTCCACAAGCCATACAGCGAATATCACATTTGATTTATTGAAAACCAAGTTTGGTGAACGTTTTATCTCACGAAATACACCGGTCAATTGGCCGTCTTAGTCGTACGATTCGACGCCGTTAGACTTTTTCCTGTGGGGCTACGTTAAGTCTATGGTCTATACCAACAAGCCAGCGACGGTTGATGAACTTCATAAGAATATCGAACGTGAAATTGTAGCAGTATCTGTCGATTTATGCTTGAAAACCGTCGAAAATTGGGTTCAGGAATAAAAAAAATTTATTGATATCCCAAACCGTTTTTGTTTAATTACAAAAAAAAAAATTTTGTAGCGGTCTTATTGAAAACCCCGTTATAATATATCGAAACATGACTTATGGTAAAAAAAAAATATTGAAATTGTACTTGTTTTAAATTTCACAATAGGGAACCCCCGTAAATGTATATATTTATATATATAATAATTTCATTGTAATATACATATTTGTGAATATTTATAGTATTTCTTTCTCATATATGTATATATTTATATATTAAATTATGTAAGTGCACACATAATCAATAGCAGCATCCACATGTCATTTTAGCGTCATCACCATGTCAAAAATCAAAATAAAATTTTTTGGGCAATTTTCCAACACAATCTATTTTTTTCGTACGCTACAGAAGACTTGCTGTCTTATCCATGCCAACACACACACATTTCTTTGGGGTAGCATGCAGCTACATATGTAAATACATATTTATTACCGCAATATGTTTCTTACGCATTTTTATTATTTGAGAAAATCATGTTCGTGCAACGCACGCCGGACCTTGAATAAGGTCAAGCTCAATACTATGTTCGCTCATACATTTGGCATTTTAGTGCTTTCACAGAAATCTATTACATAAATTACAATTGCTTTTGTAAAAGCGGAGGAAATCCCCTGTCATTTGAGCGCGCTTCCTTTGCGAGCCCACTAAATGGCAAAAATGTGCAGAGGAAATTCCGCAGATGGGCAAAATGCCCCTTCTATGTGTGCTATATGTATGTATATATGTATGTAATTTTTGCTATAGCTCAAGTGCAACGGAAATTTGCCAAACGCATCGACATTGACCCACATTCGTTTTTATTGGCTCCAGCACATCTCATAAAGGAGGCTGAGCTAACTTGCGCACAGGTAGGCATTTTAGGTATTTCAAAAAGGCGGTAAACTACTTGTACAGGCAATATGAGGCAGCTGTCAAGTGCTTTTTATGGGAAGCAATTTTTATTGCGGCTATAAAAATAATTGTAAAATTGTGACAAAGCAATTCTTGTTTTCTTTACATAAGTAAAAGAACTTAATATTTCTTCATTACTGTGTACTATAATGTTTAGCACACACAACAAATTTCATGTGTTTAATTTTGGTACTTATAGACACACACAAATTTATATATGTGCACATATTTTTTGGGAACGTTTCCGAGTAGGCGTCATACTTTATTTATGGCACCATAATAGATATTATGAAAAGTGTGGGCATGAGCACTAATTGTTTGTCAGCATGTACTCACAAGCACAAGCTATACTAATATAATTTTTATGGCAAATATACATACATATACAGGAGTATAAGAATGAATTCGGACATAAGCAGAAATGATCCATTCATCCAAAAATATGCAAAATTACGCAGGCACACAATGAATATCTAACTATGTACACATATGTACATATATGTATGTATGTCTATGAATGATTCAAAACTGGCAGGTGGCCACTGGCACCGTTAGTTTAGAGCTACCTCAAGTTCATTAACTCAGACTAGTGAACTTGCTGCAGCGTGGCACATGCCTACATACATTTATAATTTTTACAGTTATTTGCATGTGTGCATTTCAAAGCTCTTTAGCTGTCTGTTTTTAGTCTCTCATTTGTATTTTCCCATTCACGCGCGTGTACCGTTGTTTAAGTGCGCTTTTCACTGTTTGGCTCAACGCCCACCTGCGCATTTTATGTGCTCGTCTAACATTACTCATACGCCCCGGCGTCTGTTTGGTAGGCAGCCGGTATTTAAAACGCGTGAGGAAGCATTCACGCATTTCATTTTGTGATGAGTTTGCTTAGATGTCGATTTCGCGCTAACACATAAATCATGCTATTTACTTTTCTTTACACACACACATATGTATTTACATTGTTTTCTGCTTACGTATGTATTTTTTCATTATGGGAGTGCGATGATAACATAATATCAAGGGTGTGATATAAAATAAACGCTGAGAAGTATGAGGCTTCATGTGAACTATGACATCAGTGAAGTTTATTGCATTTGCGTAAGAGTAGAATATCATATAAGCCCGGGTATCTAAGCCAATTTTAGGTAAGATACATTTTTAAATAAGTACAGTACAGTAATAATAATAATTATTTTATTCCGAAACCTCCTTTATATGCTTTGTGATCCTAAATAAAACGATTAATACAATAAAAAAAATAAATGGAATCTTCTTATCCGATCTTCGTGAAATTTTACGCAGGTGTTTGTCGCAAAATTTTAATTTTTTTGTAAAAAGGTATTCCAAAAATCCAATATTCAGTTTTTTTCTTTTTCCTTCTTCCAAGTTCTATGTTATGGTTTTAACTAAATCACGTATTCTTTTTTACTTTAGATGATCCTGTAAGGAGTTATCCTGCCAACGCGGACGCATCTCTTTTCGGAGGGGTCGCCGGAAAAGGCGTCGCAATGGCCGAGTTAAAAACATTTTTTTTTCAAAAATGTCAGAATTTTTTTTTCTTAATAGTGTATGTTTTTAATAATAACAATTTTTAATAAAATATTAAATATTTTAGAAAAAAATTTTTGAAAAACGCTTTTTTTTGCCCGAGGAAGTTTTATCCATATCAGTATTATGGCAACCCTAAATTATCATATTTTAATATTTATTCATAAGTTCTTCTTTTTCCATATATTTTTTTTGTCATTTATTTAAAAATTTATATTAATAATTTTTGAAGAGAGTGGCAACGCTAGTGAAGCAATTTTTGTTTTCTCACATTCGATATACATATGTATTTATTATATACTTATACATATATGTAACTATATTTTTATTACATCAAATTCAATTTTCTGGCAGGTGACAATTTATGGAAAATATTCATAATTTTCAGGAACACCAATTGGTTCCATAAAGTTCTGTTAAAAATAACAGAAAAGTGTGTTCTGTGATCAATAAGCCTACAGCATAAATACATACTTGTACATACATATGTAAAAATGTATTTTCATAAAGTAAAATATGTGTAAAGATACATTACAAATCACTATATTTGTCTTTAGAAAACTATAGATTCATAAAAATATGTATAATATTTATCCCCACATAGTCTTAACCTCATTTAGAGGCTCATGAATATTAATTTGGCAATAAATTCTTATGTCAAATCCAATAAGTAAACGCGGCATCACGTCTACGGGCTGTAAACTTCCCACGATCGACAGGTGACGGATAGATGATATTATCATTGCAATTGCGTATTATTTATGTGTAATTGCATACATACATTCATACAGATATACATGCTAGCCATGTGACACCAAATTGACCTCATGACAAACTTTTGTAAAATCTGCCCATTAAAAAGCAGACATGATCCACATTAAATAATTAAAACATCCCATTTTGAAGCGCCACAACCGTGTGTATAACATTGAAACGGTGGGAATTCTAGCATTCTGTATCACATTTTTAAATTATTTATTGAAAATGAGATGTTGCGTATGAATATGTGTATATATATATTAAATGGTTGTACCAGTGGTAAAAAGTGGTAAAACGTTTGTACTCATATTAATCGATTTGAGCAAAAATATTTTTTCGAGAGTAGAAATCTGTGGGAACTGTTCCAAAACTAATCCATTCTAAACCAATTGGTATGCAGTTGCGAAATGGTGAATAACTAACCAGTTCTAATCGAAATTCTGATCGCCTTTACCGCATGTCATGCCATTTGGCAAACCTTATGATTGCACACTCATTCACAATATTTGCAATTGGTGAGCTATAATTTATTTATTTTGCTATACAAAGATAGGCTTTGCATTCGACGTTTAAATGAGCTATAGGAAGAGGCTTGGCATGCGTGGAATTGTCGGTCGATACAACAAATACATACATATGCAAACATGCTTTGTTTTAATATCGTTATGAATTTAATGCAAGTGCTTGTGTGTGTGTATCTGAGTAAGCGCAAAATGCATTTATTTAGTAATTGTATTGCTCGCATTGACACAATTATTTGTGCAATTTTGCCATTTTCTGGTGCCATGAACCAAATAACTGTATTAAAGTAGAGCATGAAAATACCAGTGGGCGGTCTGTCTGCTAGGCCGATATAAACAGCACATATGTAGGTATAATAGTAAAACATTTAAGAAATATTAGTTTATGATTTATGCGATAGCTGATAAGACTATATGTGTATGTATATCGAGATTAGAATGGTAAACGAGCAATATTTCAAACGACTTTGTTCTGTCAGGGAAATCATCTTCACCTCATCTAACGAGATATCTATGAAATTAATTATTGCGATGGGGTGGACTATAAGAAGAGAGAGATGCTCTGGGTTCTCGAGCCAACTCGAGTACTTTAAATCAACAATACGCAGTGTTTTTACCCTTTCTGCTGCTATAGTGGTTGGGTTGGATCAGAATTTGTTTTGTGATATAAACCGTAGACCATAGAGAAGAAAGAAAGTCCAGAATAATAAAAGTTTAACCCATTACTGCACTAAAAATGAAATTGTGCAAATTTACTGTAACCTTGAGATAATTTGAGAATTCATCAAAAAAAAATTGTGTTAGGTGCAGGATCATCATACGTGTCGGAATTATTTACTTTATTCACTTTGTGAATGATAAGGTCAATATGGTGTTTCATCGCTTACACGACAATAAAGTGCAAACTTGCTTAGCTTAAGCTTTTCTCTGAGTGAATTTCATAATTAATATGCGATCAATAATATTCCAATAAGAGCTAGTACTTATCAGCCTGCTTGGCTTGGCTCTCAAAGCGTTAGGTGTGTAATTTTAAAATTGTGAATTTATGATTACAATACTAATCAATTTTTACACAATTTCACAGTTAAATAATTATATTCATATATGAGTATATAGTTAATTAAATTAATATTAAAATTATTGAACAGTTATTGCATTTTCTCCATTATTGCAATAAATAAGTTGCTTAGAAGGCAAATACAGTTTCATTAATTATTACAATACTACATTTAACGGTAATTTTTTATGATGATTTAATAAATTTTAGTTGCTTGATTGAAATAAAAAATTTTCAAAGGACAAAGGTTAATTGTAACTTAAAGTTAATAACGTTTAATGCCTATATTTATACATAAATAGCTATGAACGCTTACACAATTGATTATGAGCAAATATAAAAATATTTTTAATGCAATTTATGGTATACGCTAGGCTTTTTATTAGCATCGGGTAAATGCGGTTACATATTGTAAATACATATCAAATTTATTTTCTAAATATAATATACGAATATATTATAACGGGTGAACCAAGTAGAGGTACTTTTTTCAATAGCATTCCATTATGGAAAGCCTGAATAACATTTACAAATCGTTCAATTTTATTACAAAAATTCATGTTCTGTAACGAATGTGTTTCAGCACTTCGCTCAACTTATGGTCAACATAATCTGCCTACCCATCTTGACACCCGGCATTCATTATTGAATAATATTTGATCGAATAGACCATATTCAACATACAGTGAAGAAAATATAGCAGCCGTTGCTGAGATTGTACAAGAAGATCGTAAAGAGTCGACAAGGCGCCGTTCGCAGACACTTGGACTGAAGTATGGAACGACTTGCTGAATTAACGTCGAGATATTGAATTGAAAGCTTACAAAATACAGCTTTTCGCTCTATAAGCTCTGGAAAAGTTCCAAGAAGATCCGACGTTTTCGAGCCAAATTTGGTTAAGCGATTAACATTCCCCAATCAATTTAAATTTTCTGTTTTTTCTTCAAAAAGTAAGGAACCTCGAAATTAATCACCCGTTATAATCATGAACACTTTGTTGGTAAATTTATTTTACGAAAAATTATAAAGTTTATTACAAAAGTATAATTCTCAGCATATACGTGTAAAATCACTGTTAAATAGAAAATTGTTGTTGTAAAAATTATATTGCTTAACTTTGTTTACGCTACTTTTACTGCGCAGCAAATACAATGCCATTATATTTATTTCTAGGTGATAAAAAATATTGTTAGAGCGATCACCTTATGCCCTACTACGAGTGATAAGTTAATTAACCGTTTATCTACGAAGATTTAAAGTATCAATCAAATATTGACAACGGCTTCTTTACACAAATTAAATAGTCTCACTCAATAGATAAGGCAGTTATCAGTTAGCTAAGTGCTTGTACTTTATAAGTTAAAAGGTGAATGCCTGAGTTGTAATAGTGGCAAATACATATGTAAGTATTGTGCATAGAAAAGAAAGTTTACTAAGGAGGAACGGGAGTTCGTTTTTCAATAGCTTCACAAAGGACTACTTCTATTAGTCCATGTACGATCTCTTGATCAGCCACCTAACCTAACCTTTGGTATGCTCTATATTGAAAAATTAAAACCGCATAGTATTAGTATAAACAATTTTAAAAGCTGTCGCAAATTAGCGTAAACTTGCACCTAGTACTATGGGTATACGCGATTTCCTCTTATTGGCGACATAGGCTACACTTAGATCCTTTTTCAAACTTTTTCTACCATTTTTGGGATATGTCGCGATTTTATCAGACATATGGAGGGCGATACGAGCTCTGCCACTTAGGAATGGCTGATGAACTTTTTAGCAATATTTTGTATGATTTTTGTAGAAACAGCCTGAAGAGTTTGCCTTTGCCTGACTAGTGACCGTTGTTATTAAACAAATATTAGTCGGAATAGTAATCGAAATCAGATCCTTTGAAGTCGTAGTTTAAACTGATATATACCTTTTATGTAAATTTTGAAATATTCCTATAGCTTAAAAATAAAATATAGAAATACTTTATAAAAGAATATGTCAACAATTATTATTTTTCGGTAGCTGAATGATCGCTTATATTATATAAAAATTAATACTTTTCTTATATAAATTCACTTGTTCTCATTTAATAGCCACAACTTTACTAAAATAATCTAATTTTTAGATTTCATAAATTCTATACAACCTATCCATACACCCTGCATTCATAAAATACTGTGAATATAGTGAACAAATGCGCACTTACCGGCAGTGAAATCATTGCTGCAGTCATAATTAAAATTAATTTATAGGATTTTACACTTCGCTAATGAACCTTGCAAAAATCAAAAAAAATTTAAAATATTGTATTTGAATGTATTAACACATAAATCCGACGAAGCAAGATTTGACAGCGATATTCAAGCCGCTTATCAGCAATTGACAAGGTTTATAATGTTTCGATTTATAAAATAATTTTTTTGCAAGGCAGTTCCAATGCGCAAAAAATTAATAACAAATTGAAAATAAACTAAGTTTCACAACACACAGTTTTATTTTTTTTTATTTAATTTTTTTAATATAATCATTCAGATCACAGCACCACTTCGCTTATTAAAAGCAATAAATAATATACAAAGTTGAAAAAATAATTAAGTGTGATTATGATGGTTCACATTTACGTATATGACATCATATGCTTTATATACAATTTTCGATTCGATCATTAAGTTTTTCAACAGTTAGCTTGGCGCTAACGCAGAAACACTTTAAAACACATAAAGCACAAACAAAACATAAACAAGAAATAGCAGCAATCAGCAACCACAAAACACCAAATTCCGATATTTATATATTTTATTTTTTCGAATTACAACAAAGCGCTCGAAAACACAATGAAACGCGGCAAAAACTAGTTTCGAAACATAATTTATACATTGATAAATGCTCAGCGCTAAGATCAAAGCCAAAATCTCAAGTTGTAAGTTCACAGCAGTTGGCAGCGGTAGGACATTTCTGCCTTATACTTGAAACACAATTGGTGTGACACTGAAGTATGCTTCAATTAACTGTGCATTAAACTCGCAACACGTACATATGTACGTGTATGTGTGTGTTGAAGTTAAAAAATAAACCGTAAGTAAGTAGACGACACAACTGTCAAACAGCTTAGGCGGTGGCCAATTCGTTACTGATTGTGAGCAGCGTGGAGCGCTTAATTCTGAGCGCAGCTCAAGTCTACAAAAATAAGTTAAATATGCAAACAAACACACACATACATATGTACATACATATATTCATATGTGAGTATGCTTATATCTACTTAAATATAATTAATGTTCTTACTGTTGTATTTCGTTGTTGCTGAAAAGTGGTGAGCCTACCTCGTAGGCATACGGGTAATGTTGAACAGTTAAGCACTTGATGGGCAGACGATTCTCAGTTTCGAGCGAATTTGCAGTTACTCATTGCGATATCATTTCTATGACTATTTACAAGTGGCGACTGAGCGAGATTACGACAACGATTGTTGTTCCAAAAGTTGTGAATTCTGAAACAATTTTTGGACTGTGAAACAAAGGAAAGTACTTCCGAACATAATCTCAACTTTTAACTAATTTCAGCGTCGTAAGTCCACCTGCTAAGATGAAATTGATAATTTTAATTTAAATATTCTCTTATAACAATCTGAAGAGGGTATATTAATTTTATCACGATATAGTAAAACTCAGAAATATTCTGTCTACATAACCGATCAGCATGACGAGCATAATCGACTTAGCCGTGTCCGTCTGTATACCCATATACATACATACATATGTGCGATCTAGTCCCTCAGTTTTTCAAAAATCCATCTAAATTTTTGCACACGTCCATTTTCCTCAAGGAAATTTGTAACCGCTGATACCGGATGAAAACCAACGTGTAAACTGACGCTGAGCAATACCAGAAGATCCGTTAGGATCGGAAAGGACCTCTATGAGCCGTTCGCTACCAAACGAGGTTTCAGGCGACTCCCTATTGTGCGCTTCATCAATCTACTCCTGTAGAAGATAATTCGAGCTGCAGGACTGAGTAGGAAGGTACACTCTTCTATAAGAGCGTACAGCTGCTGGTGGACGCCGATAATATTGATATCATTGGCCTAAACAACCGCGTCGCATTAACACCAACAACAACGTCTGCCTCGAAATCCAGCGCAGAATATCTCTAGCCAATAGGTGGATGGAGTCATGTGTAGAAGTTCACGCAAGTGAGGAAAGTTCTCTGATCGCCATTCACTTCGGAGTGGCCAGAAACGATTCTTTTACATATGGCTCAAGCGGTTCACGACTTCTGGTCTTTTACGAAGTATCCTCAGGGTAGACTAAGAACTTCCGTTTGAAGGCGAGCTAAAGTGAGAAGACGAAACATCCCATCCACAGGGTTTTGGGCTGGGTTTGGGACCCGCCACGTAAAAAACAGTGAAAACTAAACGACAGCCTCGGATGAAAGATCTTTCTTTTGATGACGACCTTGACAAACGAGATAAGGAACCAGTATAAACACCACCAACAATGTCAGCCTGGAGATACAACCCAGGATAACTCTTGCCAACAGGTGCTACTTCGGACTGAGTAGGCAATTGAGAAGTAAAGTCCTCTCTCGACGAACAAAAACCAAACTCTATACGTCACTCAACGCCCGTTCTGCCATATTGAGCAGACGCTTGGACGGTGATAACAACTGATGAGTCGAGTTGCGAGTTTTCGAAAGAAAAGTTCTGCGAAAGATTTATGGTCTTTTGCGCGTTGGCCACGGCGAATATCGTATTCGATGGAACGATGAGCTGTATGAGATATACGAGTATTCGACGCAGTACCAGCCGATGGAAGCAGAGGAAGAGGAAGATCTCTACTCCGTTGGAAGGACCATGTGAAAAGGACCTGGCTACACTTGGAATCACCAGTTGTCTACTCCAGTAAGGTTGAAGAAGAAGATAGCGGACGACTATATGAACCCTTGTATGGAAAACTTTTTTATTTTCTAAGACATCTCCACGAAATTCGACATAAATTATTATCCAACACAACTCTACAATCGTCTTATAAATTTTTCAAATCGGAGCACTATAGCCATACAACTGTCCAAACAAAATCAAGATAAAAGCCTCGTTATACCATTTTATGCAATAAGATATGCACCTGTGAAGGGTATTATAACTTCAGTGCAGAACTTAACGTTTTTTTCTTGTTTGAGTTAAATAATTGTCACCTGTTTGAAAATTTCCTATCAAACCTTTTTACACCTGTCTAATTACGCATGTGAATTTAAAAAAATGAATGCATAAATTTGTAAATGTTAAATTTTTAAACTCTGACTTTTTCACGCTAATTTGCATAATACTACCTAAACCAGCGGTATAACACCTCTAATACATGCGCTAAACGCAAATGACAATGGGAAGAGCAATGAGTGGAAAATAATTCATTCGCCGTTGAAAAGGTGAAAAATAATTAAAAACAAATTTGAGATAATAACAAAATTCACATGAGTGCGCGCTTTTAATTATGTAAGCAAAAAAATATATGATTACCACCGTGACATAAACAATAAACGCGACAACAACAACGCGACTAATGACAAACCGCAACGCAGAGCGTAAACGCAGGCGCAGGCGCAGTAGCGCACGAGATCCAGCAAAACGAGCAAAAAACCAAAACATGTAAATATTAAGTATCTATTCAAGATCATGCCAATAACAAAAACAACAGACAATAAACATCAAATCAAAATATAAACAAAACTCCACGAGTGACCGAAGCATGCTGACTTCACACAACCTTATCTACACATGTATCTATGCATGTATGTGTGTGTGTGTGTAGCAGAAATGTGCAGATAAAAGTGTTTTATTAAAAAAATAATATACTTTATAAACATACACACACGTGTGAGCGTTTGTGTACTTTATGATTATTGAAGGCAAGGCGACCTTTCGGCCAGACACCCAAACACAAAAACTCAGACACGAGCCATAATGCCTTTTTAAGTCGATTTGTGGCTTACTCAGCTAAAAGTCAAATATGGAACGAGTTTGCAATAATGATTATCGCATTGATTTATTGGCTGTTTCCTAGTTATTTCTCGCAAGTAGCGCGTAAAATCAGTATGGCTTATAGAATTAGCTAATCTGTTAAAATTCTTAGAGCAAGTGTTTGAAGACTCATTGTAAATTGTATAAAAAATAAAAAATACAGTAATACACTTGGCCAACAATTTAGCATTGATGTGGAGGAATCTAAACTCTGTGCTTCATATTTAATTTTGATAGTCAGAAATTAGCATGGACTTGACGAGATTTTTACGTGTTAAACCAATTTCCACAAACAACATAATTAATATACGATAATGATTACTTTAATTTAGTTTTTTTCTTTTTCTCTAGTTTTATTTTTTTTTTTCTATTTTTTTTTTTCCACAGTCCACCGTATTACATCATTCTAATCATAATTTGAGCTTCGCTTGATTTTTTGCATATCATCACCGATTTTTTGTTGGATTTGAATACGATAATTATTTACTCTCGCGTGTTGTTAATGTTTTTGTTAAATTAATTCCAGAACAGGATGTATTCGAAGTTAGTTTGACAGACAAATTGCTTTAAGTACTGTTGACTCGTCGCAAGCATTATTACTAAGAATACTATTGACAGACCCAACAGTAAATTACTTATTATGTCTGCTCTGAGAGTCAGCGAATGCTAAAATTCACTTTCAGTACACACCAAATAATTCTATATGAAAGTTTATGATTTAAGCGCTTAAAAATGAGATCAGCAAATTTTAACGATTAATCACGTTTCTTAGATTTTTCAGTAGTTTGGAACAAGATTTTGAAATATTCTACCCTGAAAAGATTAATATTTTCACTGGTAGTAGTAAAAACTATTTTATTTCTAAGCGCTTCTTAACTCACCTTTTTTTACTATTCCGTTACCACATCGAAAAATTTTTCGAATTTACTTAACTATATAATATGGAGCCCACAATGGAGCATTTTCGTCATATTTTACTTTATTATTTCCGTAAAGGAAAAAATGCAGCTCAGGTTGCTAAAAAAGTTACGTGATGTGTATGGTGACAAAGCCTTAAAAGAAACACAGTGGTCAAAGTTGGTCTGTCAAATTCCGTTCAGGTCGGCCAAGTGCAGTTGATGATGACGTCATCAAGGCTTTAATCGAATCGGATCGTCATGTAACTGAGCGTGAGATTGGAGAGAAGTTTAAAATATACCACAATCAACTAAACATGATCATATACGACGTCTTGGGATGGTAAAAAAAACTGAAACTCAAAAAAATTTTGAAAAAAATCACCGGTGTCTTTTCGGCAAACCTAATAGTTACTGGTCATTTTACAATGTTTGATAACCTCAACCTTGGAGGCTAGAAAAGGCAAAAATTGTCAATAAATCAAATACTGAGAGTGTTTCGATCTCTGAAAGTTCAATGCAAGAGTGTCATATTTTTTCAATTTATTTCAGAAACTAGCCATAGAAATGACCATGTCGTTTGCTTTGACTTAAGATATCAACGGAGTTAGTATGATGATGTGCAAAAACAGAAAGATTTTTCATTTTTTTGTAAAAATGTCTGTCAAAAATCCAATTTACAGTTTTTTTCGTCTAAGTTCTCAGTTAAAATTTTAACTAAAACAAGTATTTCTTTCACTTTAGATGATGCTGTGAGGAGTTATCCTGCGAAATCGGGCGCATCTTTTTTCCGAGGTGTCACCGATAATGGGGTTGCAATGGCCAAGTTTAAAATATTTTTTTCCGAAAATATCAGAATTTCTATGTTAATGTAACAATAAAAAATTTTAATAAAATATTTAATTTTTTGTATGAGAAAAAGAAATTGAAAAAGACGGTTTTTCACCCGAGGACATCCATCTAAACCCTTAATATTTTACTTTTTTTTTGATACTAGAATGAGACGAATATATTGACGACCGAAATCTGAAAATTTATATTTCGCGGGATTTTTACAAAAAATAATATTCGGTTGGTTGATCTTTTGATCAGTTTCAAGTTAGTTTATAACAAGTTGTTTTCCTGCAGGGTTTATAGAAATGTAAAACGTAATAATGTACTCTCCTATACAGACACCGGCAGATGAAGCAAGGAAACAGATTTCAAAAAGCGTGATCAGCTAATTTAAATACTGTTCAATATCAAAAGTAAAAGTTGTAAAAGAGAATAAGAAAAGTGGAATATTTTGTGGATTTCCTCGAAATGCCATAATTGGACATAGAGTCGCACATAGGTGTGCATTAAGGTGCAAATATAGTTATACTTGTGGATGTATTAATTTATAGCTTGATTTTTGCATTTTTTTTTTGTATATTGCACAATAGTGTTGCCATATAATATAATATATGATAATATATTTATTAACATTTTAATTTAGTGAGTACTCTTTTGCTGCTCGCTTACAGGAGAAGGGCTTTTATATTAATTAATGTGTTGATTATTTTTTGAAAAATATGTGCCTGTATTGAATTTGACGGAATTTACTACTGTGGACAAAATATAGTAGAACTTTTTAACTTAAATTTCGCCCGAAAACCCATTTTAAATTTTATGTGCGGAATAAAATTTCTGGTCCCGAAACGTTGAGAATAGTGAAAACGTCCTTCGGTGATAATTGTTTGCCGCGAGCAAGTATTTTTGATTGGTGAAAATTATGCAAAGAGAGTCGAGAACGTGTTGCCGACAAACCACGTCCAGGACGGTCATCAACTGATGATCAATACGACAATAAAATAAAGGAATTGGTGCTTGAGAATCGACGATTAACAGTCAAAGATCTTACTAGCATCGTTAGAATATCCACCATTTCGCAAGCACATTTGGCCTAAGAAAAGTAAAAGCACGATTGACTCCAAAGTTACTAAATTTTTTCGAAACCAACATTACGTTAAAGTCTGTGAAATAATGCTTTCCGTTTACCTGGTTATCATGAAGTGTATTGTTATTGCCGATGAGTCTGGGATCTATGCTTACGACCCGGAAACAGACGATCAATCGGAATAGGTGAGCCAAAGCCGAAAGAACTACGGCAAAATAGGCAAAAACTCAAGATTATGTTGACAGTTAGTTTTCTTCGATTGTCGAGGTGTGGTGCATTCCGTTTCGTCTGGTCAAACTGTCAACAAGAAATATAATTTTTGTGTCGTGCTTCGTTTATGCGAAGCTATTCGTAAAAGAGGACGAGCGGCTAATATGCACCGTCAAATACTGCACTGATTTCTCGTGAGTTTTTCGCTAAATTTTTAACCCATATCGTGCAGCAACCATAGGATCATAGGAATAGGATCGCATGATTTGGTTCCGTGTGACCTCTGGCTATTCATCAAACTTAAACGACCGCTCCAGTGAATCCGTTTTGAGTCAATTGAAGAAGGCTATTTCGGAAATTGACTTCGGGTTTCAGGTATTGTATTGTGGCCAAGGGGGACTATTTGAGAGGGACGACATAGATTTTGAGGAATAAATAAAGAATCTTAAAATTATGAACAAAGTCTTACTATTTTTTGCTCATAGGTATGTACATATGTAGGTATGTATTTAGTAGCAAACGTTATGTTGGGCGTCTGCTTGTAATTTGTCAGTAACGTAAAGCTGTCGTGCTGTCGTGTCTTTTCCAATATTTGTTAATTAATTAACGCCATTATTTGAAAATTCGCTTTTCATTCATACTTCCAAACATAGGCTACATGCCTGCATGACGTGCATATACCGTCATATACTAGTATACATATGTATGTATGTATGTATTTTTGCACAGCTTAAATTATGCGCTATTGAGTGGAAAACAAAAGGCACGAATACGCCAAGCCACTTTCGTTATATTTACGTTCGTTTAAATATTTCTTTAAAAGCGTTAATTTGTTACTGCGGCGAGGGGTGTGATCCGCAAAGACCTCCACAAAGCACAAAGCTGCAGTATTTCCTATAACAGTGTGTATGCATGACTTGAGAAATTACACCCAGATGTACAAATTTCTGTATATTCAATACTCATATGTAAATAAGAGTACGTATGTACATTCATTCATGTCAAAAATTATTGACTTTTATTATGATGTGTTAATTTATGTATGCCAAGTCTCAATATTTATTTAGCACTTAGCTATTCGCTTAATACTTACGACAAGTAAGTGCAATGAGTTAAGATTTAGTTTGCTTGTACAGGCAATAATATACCCTATTTAATATACAATATACGACAATAGCAATTACAAATTCGTGTATATAACAGTTTCGGCGGTAGTTTGGAAAAAAATTGTTCACAAATTGGTCTCTAAATAATTGTTTTCAATTACCACTGCTATAGAAGTGGCTAATTTTCTGCCCATTCTATTATTTTATTCTAACTTTCGTAAATTCAGGAAGTACATATAATATATTGTTCTCTGACTCTAACTGCGTAGTTTGTCGTATTTTTAGAAACAATAAATTAATTTTTCTCTTCACTATCTTGACAATTTCTGCCGTATGGCGTTGCTGGTATAAACATGCTTTTAATCATACGCAAAAACCTACGGACCTTCCGATTTCTCAAAGTCAACTCGTTTAACCCATCGGTCATTTAGTATCGCATTGCTGATTTCAACAGTTAATAAATATGTTACGGTACCTAGAGTGTGCAGTTTTTGGCGCTTAAATATGATATTAGCTGTTTTCAATTCGTAATTTTTCTGCTCGCTATTTTTGGACTCTGCTCTCTTGTCAAAAAATTTACATGTGAAAACAGCAATAAAGTTAACGTGTTGAATTCGATACAAGAGATTAAAATTTTCTTCAATGTTACCTATTGTGTATAGCTTAAATTATAAAAAACTATGTTTTTGATTATAGGGGTTACATGGGTTTACGGGTTTCAAAAAATTTATTTATTTTATTGCGATATTAAATTCCACAACACTTCTAGATTATTGCCCTAAATTTTCAAGTTGATCCGAGTAACAGGCAAAATTTCTCGAGAGCTTCTCAGCCGATCTTCATGAAATTTTAGACAGGTCTTTGAGACACAATTCTTAAAGACTTTGGACTTGGTTTTATTCGATTACAACTATTTGAAAAAAAAGTCGCGAAATCACTGAAATTACCATTTTTTGTAAAAGTGTCTGCCAAAAATCCAATTTTCAGTTTTTTTCCTCCTCCCAAGTTTTAAGTAAAAATTTTAACTAAAACACGTATTTTTGCCACTTTAGATGACCCCTTAAGGAGTTATCCTGCCAACTCGGGTGCATCTTTTTTCCGGCGGTCACCAGAAAAGGCGTCGCAATGGCCGAGTTTAAAATATCGTTTTCCAAAAATTTTAGTATTTTTTTGTTATTAGTGTATATTTGTAACAATAAAAAAAACTAATAAAATATTTCAGTTTTTATATGGAAAAAAAAAAATTGTTGAAAAAAGTCTGTTTTTTACTCGAGAAAACCCATGTAACTTCTTAGGTACTCAAACTTTAAAATTAATTATAGTTCTTTAGAAAAGCCGAAACTAAGGGATTTTTATGTATTAAGTGAAAAGAAGACCATCTCGACTAAAGAGGACAGGTTAGCGCAGGGTTGCACTGTAAGTTTTGCCTATTTCTTTGAATAACTGGTATAATTTTTGCTATTGGCTATCATCCAGGGCTTACTGAATTGATGACAGCTGATTGCTCTACGCATGATTGAGCAATTTCCTACAAGTAATCCCACAAATTGCGTATGGACGAGTCGATTGATAGTCTTTATTCGTATAAAGTGTTTTTCTGTTGGTAAAAGCCAGCTCGTAATCACACTTAGCCATCAAAACTTATATAATTCACTATATATTTTTTATTTTTTTGTATGAGTACTCTAAAATCAATAAACTACGCAAATATTTAATAAAGTTTATAGAGTAAATAGCAAATATTTATTTAAAAATAAATATCTATCAAATGTGAAAAACAAATGCGCACACCCACCGATGTTTTCGTATTTCTTGGCAAAGTTCGATTAAACATTTCAATTATTTGTAAATATATTTGCTTAGTAAGATAAAAACGAAGAATACATATGTATATTGACGTTTCACGCAGTCATTGCACCACACGTTTAACTAACGACATTGAGGCTTCGTCTAAGAATAATGAAAACAAACAAAACTTCACTTTCGAAAGGTCGTAGCTTGAAATTCGCACTTAACCGTTAAACGCCGTGTTAGAAAACAATTGTCGTCACGCCGAAATGAACATAATAAAAATGCTGGAAACGCACACAAAGTATTTGAATATCATAATTTTAATATCGATTAGCGTGAGAGAGTTTTTCTAGCGCTAGCACGGAGCTTAAAATGACATGTCCTGCTTTCTAAGAAGCAAACTGTAAACTTTGTAGGCAAGGTCCGTTTTTAGGTGACCTTTTTCATTTCCACAAGTACGTAAATATTTTATTGAATTTCTCTTTGACACGCAAATGCATTAAAATTGCCATCTACCGATGTGCCACTATGTAAGTATGTTTGTATATAGTATAAATATATATTTGCGTTGACCCAACTGAAAGTCTTCATAATAAGCGCCGATATGCATTGAATGGTGGGAGTTGTAGTGCACTTGCACCCAGACTGTTGTATGCGTGTATGTATAGGTATGTGTGCGCCATAGTGGACTTCAAAGGGTATTATGGTGTAATTAAATTTATTCCATCACCGGGTGCGGCCTCAAATGGAAAATGGCTGCATGGGATAACAACAGCACGATGCTAGAAAATGTTGTGCGTTTTTTATGGCGGAAGTGTGAACGAGGTCACAGGGGAAAAGCGAAATTGAGTGGCATTAAAAAGCAATTTAATCATATTTTCCTTGAAATATACTCCTGGTTTAAATATGTGCTTGTCTATGAATATTTGATGTGCACTAATTTCATAATTGAGTAGTCAAATATTTTAACTGGAACAAAGTGTAGAAAGTTTTAATGAAATAAAAAAAAAAACATTGATGATACTTAGGGGTGATTAGTGCCTAATGTCAGTTGATTAACATGTTGTGGCCTCATTTTTTTCTCTATTATTTTTGGGGTTTTCAGTTCTGAACTAAGTTGAGTGTGGAGTTTATATAACCGACAAGCTTGCTGAGAGAGGTTGAGTAGCTGATGGGTGCGCTTAGTGCAGTTATGCGATCTTTTAGGGGTCCTGAAACTTCTTACTTTTGGAAAACTAGACAAACTCATCGTTCGCTGAAAGATATTTTTTTACTACAAATATTTTGTAGAATATGATAAATACAAAAACGCTCTGCATATATTGTGACAAAAAAGCACCCGGAAATTGTAATTAAATTTCCCGGGTAAATGATATTAAAAAATGTTATGCTAAGTTGGTAGGACTGTCCTTCATTACTATGCCAAATATGAGCACGATCTGTCAAACAGTTTGTTTACAGCAGCTGTTTAAATTGGTACACCTCAGTAGTGAGTTGCAATTTTTGCAATGGATAAAACTATCGAAAAAAAAAGAATTTTTTTAAATTTTAAATTTCTAACAAATTTTGTGTGAGGAATCGTTGCGAATATTGGGACAGGCTTACGGGATTCAGTTTTATCAAAAATACAAGCGAGTGGTACAAAACCTTCAAAGACGGTGGAAAGGTCGTTGAAGACATGCCTCGTTCTGGACGAAAAATATTTTAAAATAGGTTGCAAACTGAATCGTACTAGAGCACGACAAGTCTCGAGAGTCCGTTTGAATGATGTTGATCAGATATTTGAGGTATGAAACGCGTTCTTGCTCGACTCGTTCCGATAAAGCTGATTACTTTTCAAAAATAGTACCGTAAATAGGTCTCTGTGGACATGTTTGATCGTGCGAATTCCGATCGCACATTATAATAACTGCCGATAAACATGGGTTTGTGAGTTTGACATGCAAAAAAGTCAATAACCATCGGAATAGAACCCTTTTTCAGTCGATCGAAGACATAAAACAACATTCCCTTAAGGAGCTGAAGGCCATCACAAAAAGTGCTTATGGACAGTGTTTTGAGGACTGGAAAAATCATTGGCATAATCTATGCTAAGAGTATTATAACTGGTGGGGAGTACTTTGAAGGCGACAAAATAAATCTTGGAGAATTATTAAATATTTTGCGTTTTATTTATAATTTTTTTGTCAAAATATACTTATGTATATGTTTGCTCAAAGCTTCTTATATTACTTTATAATTTTTTGAAGAGTTCTTGAGAAATTATTCATGGTACTACTAATTTAAATGGACTCAAAACGCTTCTGAGAAACAGTTGCATTCTTATATTCAAAAATTACCAAATTTTTATAAGCCAACATGACTGTGGGCACTGTTATATTTTGTTAGATCATGCGCCTAAAATAGTCCGAAATGCTTTAAAATACGTAAATAAATACGAAAATTTAACACAAAATAAAAAAAATCAAGCAACAACAATAATTAATATCAATGTGTTAGCGATTTGGCCAAATAAAGCAACAAAGTGACAAGTGTGAATGAACAACCGGAATGGTAAAAAAATTGACAAAAACTTGAAAATATAACTGTAAAAAACATACGACTGCTTGGCTGACGGCTTGAGCTCGCTTGTGACTCTACAGGAAGTGCACTATTTATTACTTTTTTAACACATGGTACGACGACGGCTTAGATAAGTTGTTGAACTTTGAGTATCAATTTGAATACACGCCGATGTCGCCATAATTTTGGCAAAGAAATTAATGTGTCAATTGTTATTTAAATATTGCCTTTATTTTCGTTTTATTGCGAGCATTATGATTGTGGGGCATAAATGGCAAAAGATTATCAAAACAAAATGCAAACAAAGATATCACAATAGCGATAACAGCGGTGGTGTGGGCACCCGCCATTTGGGAACTGGGGATAACGACGGCGATGACGTTGCATGAGTTATGGCATTTATGACGCGAAAATTTATAGCGAAGCGCAAAACGTGACTCACATAACAAGCGAAATAAGCGCAGTTCAGGCGGAATAAATGGTACATTTGTGCAAAACAACAAATGCAACAGCAATGTGTCTTAATTTTAATTATTCAAGTGTGCGAACAATGTAAGAAATAAATAAATGTGAAAAATTAATAATTTAATTGAAGTGGAAATAAGTCCAAAGCGGGCGCACAAGTGTATGATTGCTTGGCAGCTGCGGCAGTGCGTATGCACAGTGGCGCAAATGCGCATTTTTCGTGTTGATTTCGAGTTAAGCCAAGTTGAGTAATGTGGCAGAAGCCAATTGGAATTGCATTTTAACAAGAAAAAAATTATAAAAAAAGAAGGAACAAAGAAAAATTATTGAAAAATATATACAAAAGTATAATAATTACAATAACGTATAAGACGACTTTTTATGCGTTCATTAGCCGACCGGCCGCCAACTTGCGTAGCTTGCAAAATTTTAAGTGCGCGCTTTGTGTGCCATATGCTTGCTGGCGGCGTACACTTGTGAGCGGCGCATATGCGCATGTGCGTGTGTTTGATCAACAATTGAAACTGAAATAATGAAGTGGTTGCGAATGTTTCATCCAATTGCGGTAACGAATGCAATCAACTTTTTTGCTTAATTTTTCACTTTTGTTTGATTTCATTTATTTACTTATTTATTTATTTATTTGTGTTGCGTTGGTTTTGTTTCAATTTGATTTTCTGGTTAGTTTTAGCCATCATCAAAGTCAGCAAGCCAAACAATATAGCTGCTCTTTTGCTATTTTAGCCGAAGCGTGTTGCCATGATGACGAAACGACAATCCACAACAACAGAAGTTGCCAACTATGATATGTAACCAAGTTTGAATGGTTGAATGGTTAAATATCTGCGTCTAGCGGCACACATATACAAGTATATACATACATATGTATGTAAGTATATACAGTGCAAGTATACATATGTATGTATATATAAATATAAATAAATATGGTAGTAGGTGTATCTAACGATAGGCCTAAAAGTATTTACAAGTGCTTAGACGCACATCTACACTTACATATAGTATATACATATACATACACACAGGTGTTTGTGCTCGGAACGCTGCAAGCAGCACTTTGCACTTTTACACTTAGCCTGATTTATTGTATTTGTTTCACAATAGCAAAAAAGAGCTAACTTTGTATAGCCATAACATAAGCCAAGACCAATTCAAGTGCTTTTCCCACTATGGTGGTGACTATGGCCGTGGAGTGGCAATGTTGGACAGTGCGTCATTGCTGGCAGAACTTTGTTTGTGGTACTTCCAGTATACCATTGGAAATTGCATGAGCAAAACTTCATATGGTCAACATTGTAACTATTTGTACAAAAACAAAAATTTAGCCAATAAATTTTATAATTTGCTTAAATGGTACTAAAACAAGTCTGCCAAATGTGTTTTGATTATTGGCTTCAGGTTGCGATCCAAATAACGGTTTGTTGGGGCTGACTAATGTCTCATACGACATGGTGTACTGATTAGTAGGAGCTTCCAGGAGAGAGTGAGTAAAGAAATATGGACAAAGAAGCCACTTTCTTCTTCGGATATATGAATTAACTTCCACATATTATTCGCAACATATCTTATACCTTTACAGGCTATTGAAAACCTCTCTGTATGTCGCTAGAGTAGAGTTATTTAGCAGGTGATCCAAGTAGAGTTACTTCGTCAGCTTATGGTCAACATAATCAGCCTACAGAGCGTACTATTCGCAACACCATCACCCAACTTGAAACCCAGCATTTATTATTGGATAACATTCGACCGAATAGACCACGTTCAGCACGCAATAAAGAAAATATAGCAACCGTAGCTGAGAGTGTACACGACGATCGTGGAGAGTCGATTCGGTGCCGTCTGCAACAACCTGGACTGACGTATGGACCGACTTTGCGCATTTTGCAACCAGAATTTTAATTGAAAGAGTACAAACCTTCGACCTTCCCAAGCAACGTCGCTTCGCCCTATAGGCTCTTAAAAAGTTCCAAGAAGATCCGACGTTTTCTAGCCAATTTTTTTCAGCGAGGCCCATTTCTGGCACAATAGGTCCGTAAACAAGTAAAATTTATATACTTGTATGCTGCTGAATAGATTTAAGAGCTGCCATTTCATTCAGAAAAAACATATATTCATTTAAGGGCCTATGGAATTATCAATCCATATTTCTTCGAAAATGATGCCGGTGAGAACGTAACCTTCAATGGCGACCCTTATCGCGCCTTGATAACCGACTATTTGATGCCTGAAATTGAAGCTTCTCGTTTCAGCGACATGTGGTTTCATAAAGATGGGCGCCACTTCCCACACATCGCATCAATCAATGGAACATTTCGGTGAGCAGATAAATTTACGTTTTTGGCCCTTCGATTGGCCACCAAAATCGTGTGATATCACACCATTAGACTTTTATGTAAAGTCTAAAGTCTATGCGGACAATACCCCTTCGATTCAGGCTTTGGGGCAAAACATACGCCGTGTCATTCGTTCGAACAAGTCATCGAAATTGAACTCAACGGATGGACCATCTGAGAAGCAGCCAAAGTCAACATTTGAAAGAGATAATTTTCGAAAAATAAATGTCAAAGAATGTTTTTTCTTTCCCCATTAAATTTGAAGTTTTTATGTTTTTTCTTTAAAATAGTAGAGAACCTCGAAAAAGGTTACCTTAAAACAGTGGAGTTTATCGGTGCATCTAGTGGTTATCATAGCGCAAGATTTTCATCATTTATTATTTTAGAAAATAAATCGTTAAAAATCAATAAAACAAAAAATGGATAACATTATGTTAATGGTTTTTCGACGGTCTATGCAATTCTTTAAAAATGTTTAATCTCGGTCTTTTATGAAATGCTTTACCGATAATGATTAATTTTATAATAAACCGCAAACATCACTATTTTTTAGTAATAAATTAAAATCATAAAGAAGATTAATAGAAATTTTCAAATTTTTTTGCTCAAAATATAACTCACTTTTAAATTAAGTATTTTTTATGAAGTTTTTGCTAAATGTTTTGCTTGTCTTTAATTATAATACTATAAAACTCAACATTCATTCTTCAATAAGTGATTCTAAAAATAAAACGTTTAACGATTACCGACTTTGCCTTATAAAAACCTTTTCCTGAAATTAAACTTTTTGTTTCAAAATAATTTTTTTTTATCATAAAATAAATCACTGCTGAAAATAATTATTTTCATAACCCACAGTGCGTTGTTCCGCAGGTCGAACATGTGTAGTAATAAACTAAAGCGTCAAAGTTCTGGCTTAAGACACGCTGAAACATAAAGATTGTTATTACTGCCTTCATTGTTGTTGCGCACACACACACGTTTACTTTACATGCATTTATGGCAATTGTTTCAGTTAGTTGGCGCACTGCCATCATATTGCTATCACAACTGCCATCACCACCACCCACTGTAGCGCCACCAGCACCACCACTGCTGAAAGCTTTGTGTGTTTGTGTATTCTTAGAAGCAATTCCAAAAGGTGGCAAGACGAATAGTTAGGTTAAAGTGCAATACAAAGTTGTCCTTCCCGAGCCAAGGGGCGGCAGAGTTTTAATACTGTTGTGGTGAGCGAAGGAAAACCAGTGAAAGGATTGAATGAGTGAAAAATCGATAGCGTAGAGTATGTACGACTCCAGGTTTAATGATAAATACGTATAAACATTTTTCCAAATACATATGTACGCATATTTACATTCATTTACATTCTTGGAAATTCGAAATACGCAAGAGAATTTCCGCAAAATTTTCCAAAATAAACATATATACTTACATACATACATATATAACGGGTGATTTTTTTGAGGTTAGGATTTTCATGCATTAGTATTTGACAGATCACGTGGGATTTCAGACATGGTGTCAAAGAGAAAGATGCTCAGTATGCTTTGACATTTCATCATGAATAGACTTACTAACGAACAACGCTTGCAAATCATTGAATTTTATTACCAAAATCAGTGTTCGGTTCGAAATGTGTTTCGCGACAAATTTTGTTCAGCGATGAGGCTCATTTCTGCTTGAATGGCTACGTAAATAAGCAAAATTGCCGCATTTGGGGTGAAGAGCAACCAGAAGCCGTTCAAGAACTGCCCATGCATCCCGAAAAATGCACTGTTTGGTGTGGTTTGTACGCTGGTGGAATCATTGGACCGTATTTTTTCAAAGATGCTGTTGGACGCAACGTTACGGTGAATGGCGATCGCTATCGTTCGATGCTAACAAACTTTTTGTTGCCAAAAATGGAAGAACTGAACTTGGTTGACATGTGGTTTCAACAAGATGGCGCTACATGCCACACAGCTCGCGATTCTATGGCCATTTTGAGGGAAAACTTCGGACAACAATTCATCTCAAGAAATGGACCCGTAAGTTGGCCACCAAGATCATGCGATTTAACGCCTTTAGACTATTTTTTGTGGGGCTACGTCAAGTCTAAAGTCTACAGAAATAAGCCAGCAACTATTCCAGCTTTGGAAGACAACATTTCCGAAGAAATTCGGGCTATTCCGGCCGAAATGCTCGAAAAAGTTGCCCAAAATTGGACTTTCCGAATGGACCACCTAAGACGCAGCCGCGGTCAACATTTAAATGAAATTATCTTCAAAAAGTAAATGTCATGAACCAATCTAACGTTTCAAATAAAGAACCGATGAGATTTTGCAAATTTTATGCGTTTTTTTTTTAAAAAAGTTATCAAGCTCTTAAAAAATCACCCTTTACAAGTGTATATGAAAACGTATGTTTATACATTTATTTCCGACCCATTCATATATTCCAGAAAGTGTGCGTTTGCACATACTTATGTATATACTATATGTATATGGTAGATATTTACATGTAAAGTTCCAATGTGCTTTCATATTCTACAACAGAAGGTTTGCTGGTCGCCAAGTATTTTAAGTGCATTCATTTGTAATTGGTTGCCGCTCAACCAAACTTTTAATGTTCTGTGCTTTGGACGGTTGTAATGTTGAGAGAAAACAGTTGGGATTCGCTTAACAGTAGAGTTTTTTCTGATAAATATATACAAATGTACATACGAGATAATTTTTGTAGTTGTTGGTGCAATAAAAAACTGAAATGTTTGTGTATGCATTGGGTCCTTCACATCAGTACATAAACTTTTGCTTACGTAACAGGATTGAGTGAAGTAAAAAACTTGATTGATTAATATGCTTTGATTGATGCCAAAAAAAATTTGCAACAACAACTCAAAGTTAAGGCATATTCATTTCGAAAACAATCCATTCCTTTCCGAATAGAAAAAAATGAGTCGGAGGTGCTTAAATAGTTAGTAAAGGCTGCCGAATTCATCTATTCATCGATGAGTCAAAATATATTGTATATTTTCTTTAACAATTCTTATATAACGGGTGAGCCAAGTTGATGTCCTTTTTTCAATAGCCTTTTTTTGACAGACTCACGTCTTGTCAAGCTGTCATGGTAGTTTTGTTCAGTATTGTTGGTTGATATTTCATCATGGAAGGGCTTATGCCTGAACAACCTTTACAAATCGTTAAACTTTATTACGAAAATTCAAGTTCGGTAAAAAATGTGTTTCATGCGCTTCGCTCAACTTGATCAACATAATCGGCCTACAATACGCAACACCATCAACACCTTGAGACCCAACATTCATTATTGGGTAATATTAGACCGAACAGATCACGTCCAGCACGCAGTGAAGAAAATATAGCAGCAGCAGCTGATAGTGTACACGAAGACCGTGGGGAGCCGACTTGGCGCCATTAGCAGCAACTCGGACTGACATATTGAACAACTTGGCGCATTTTACGTCAATATCTTAAATTAACAGCGTACAAAATACAGCTTGTGCCTGCCAACTGAAGCCGCTTCGCTCTGTGGGCTTTTGAAAAGTTCCAAGAAGATCCAAATTTTGTTCAGCGATGAGGCCACTTTCTGGCTACATTGGTACGTAAACAAGCAAAATTGCCGCATCTGGAACGAAGAGCAACGTGAAGAGATTCTGGAGCTGCCATTTTACCAAGAAAAAACAACAGTTTGGTGTGGTTTGTGTTCCGATGGAATCATAGGTTCATATTTCTTCAAAAATGAAGAATGTGAGAACGAAACCGTTATCGCGCCATGATCACCGACTATTTGAATTGAAGCGCGTGATCTAGGCGACATTTGGTTTCAACAAGACGTGACCACTTCCCACGTATCGCATCAACCAGTGGATTTATCGAAGGAATACTTCGGTGAGCAGACAATTTCACGTTTCAGGCCAGTCGATAGGCCACCAAGATTGAGTGACATCACACCGTTGGACTTTGTAAAGTCTAAAATTTATGTGGACAATCTTCGCTGCAAGGCTTGGAGCAAAACATCACGCGTGTCATTCGCTAGTTACTAGTCGAAATGATCAAACGAGGCGTCTAAAATTGGATTCAACGGATGGACCATCTGAGACGTAGCCGCAGCCAACATATGAAACAGATAATCTTCAAAAAATAAATGACAAATACTGTTATTTCGAATGATTATAAACATTCCCCATTAAATTTTAAAGTTTCTGTAGTTTTTCTTTAAAAAAGTATGGAATCTCGAAATGCATTAGTATTATACAAATTTTGCCTTTTAAACTGTCGTGTTGGTAATTGGAAAACCTATTGGTTATACACTTTGGCCGACATTGACTTTTTGGGTAGAAAACTTAAGTGAATTAAAGCTTTCCGTGAATATTTGTATAAATATTTAGAATATTCATAACAGAATACGCGAAGAGGTGATAAATTTGATTGAATTTTATGCGTTTAGAAAGCAAAAAGAACCGAGTAGTTTGCAAACTCAGGCTTTACAGATCAAGCGGTTGCCGTAAGCCTCATTCCTAAGGGTTGTGTGGATGGTGGACAGAGAAAAATATACTACTTTGAGACAAAAGTTCAGTTTGGTATCTTTTCAAGGCATTTACGCTTTGAATTCCACCTTCAGAATCTTGTTAAAAAGAAGTTAAATCATTACTATGGCAAACGCCCAACCAAATGTCTTGTTCGGTATCTCGACAATACTTTTAACACGTAGAGGAGGCCCTGATTAATAAATCCTATCGTCATAAGTAGTAAACAGATAAATTAGAGCTTTAATTGCTGCACTAAAATTGAACAAACGAAAATAAGTTTCATATCAGAAAGTAATAATAACTGTTTATATGCGTTTCTTTGAATATTGACCGACGAAAATGTTTATCATTTATTGTTAATGATTTGCGTTTCCTTTAAAGCGTATGGGAGTTCCTATTAATTTCTGCCTTATCGCTTGTATATAGTAAATGTGTTATATGCGTAGTCGTGTGTTTTTCTTTGACGCACTTAAATTTTGACTCACCTTTTTTTCCTCAATCATCGGATTGCTGGATTGCTCGCCGAAGACCGTCGCTTCTAGCTGATAGTTGACAATTAATGCCTTATCCGTTGGATGTGGTTCGATTGTGCCGCCTTTCCATCGTCTGCGCGATAATAATCGATTAATAATATTGATTGTTATTATACGCTTGTTTTACTTGCATAAATTAATTAGAATATTATCTTCATTAAGTAATGGAAAAATTATATTTCACACAAATCATAAAAGAATAATTAACAAATTTATCACAGCGCAAAATTCACGAAATTATCATAAAGAATTGATTATTAGTGTTTTATCAAGTATAATATAATATTACTATTTAATTGAAAATAAAATTGTAGGTAGTTACGGATATTGTTTTTTAAACAGTTGTACTACTACATTTAAATATATTTTAAAATATTTTTTTGTTTTCTAGATTATTTTCCCTGGAGATATGTTAAATCAAAGGTTTACATCAATCAACCAGCAACGCTCGAGGAGCTCAAAGACAACTTTTAACGCACTAGCCGAAATTTCAACCGGAATGTTTCACCAGCTCATCGAAAATTGGCGTAAATGGGTGGATATTTGGAAACGGTGCCGTGAGGTCCTTTAGCCGACGTTTTTTCAAATTATAAATGGCATAAAATTATCAGCACAACATATTATTATATAAAACAGAACCCATTTTGACATCACGTTTTTGTTGTTGTTGTTGTAGCTGCAGAATATTGCGAAGTTGACAGTCCTTGACCGGGTAAAAAATGCGGATCCGATCGGGTTACGTAGACCGGACTGTGGTGGAAACGGAATTTTTAACATCACGCCGTTCTTCTTGGTAGACCCTTTACATTTTATTTTTACTTATGTATAATATATTAAAAATCATAGCATGCCTTTCTCCAACGGTTATTATTTCTTTAATTCATCAGTTTCAAATGGAATGCTTGACATTTGCGGAACAGCGACATTTTAGCAAATACATATGTACATACAGCTTAGAGATAAGTGCATACATGTTTGCATGTGTAGGTATTTTGCGAATTTGCAAAATGTTATCTCCGTTTTTCAAAATATTAATTTTAAAATTAAAATCGAAAACATCACTTATACTCACACCTAAGTATAAATAAAGTCACATTAGGGTTGTGCTAATTTCTTTCAAGCACAAATAAGTTTATATATAAAAGTCTGCTTTCATACTTAGTTACAAAATATCTTTTTTTTACATTTCAAATGTGTTAAATAAAGCCAGCTACTATATTCATTCGTATTTTTGTATTAGAGCTCAGGTGTGAGAGAATTGAGAGAGTTGGAAGTTCGTTTAATACAGATTTCGTTACACGCTTTAGCGTAGTGTTTGAAAAGCGGAATGTAAATGTTTGACAACAAAAAATATTTTTTTATGCTAGTGGGTATGCAATTTTTCAGAAGTTTCAGGTATGAGACCTTTGAGAGCGTAGATTTTTCCCAAAAAAATTTATTCCGTTCAGAAGAACCGCTGCTCGATCGTAAATTAGTCGCATAAATTACTCTACTAATTCAAAAATCATACATGCGTATATACATACATATAGATGTATGTTTGATTTTGAAAAATATATTAGTCGTCCGAAGAGAGGAGCCTATAAGAGCCACGACCGAAAACAACGCGTCAACTTCTTGAAAGTAGTATCAACATACATACATATATTTCAATCAAGCTTTAAGAATTATTTCTCAAATTTGAACAGGATAACCCTAACATACACACTTACTACGATGTATGCCTTAATACATATGTACATACATTTAAAATGTATATGTATAAATGATTTATGTGTTCATTTTTTGCCGCTTGGAGCAAATGTTTTTGCCATCTAAATATATTATGTTTTAGTGCCAAAATGATTCCACATTGTTGTTTTTTATAAAAAAAAAATGTGTTTCGCATATTTTTGGGTTTATACATAGACTTTCTTTATGTTGATTTTTTGTTCAGAGAAATTATTTTTTCAGCTATACCGGATATTATAAAAATTTCCAAATATTTTTGAAATTTCTATATTTTTATGAAATTTCAAAATTTCTATATTTTTATGAAAATTTCTTTTATTGAAATTCTTATAAGAAACCCTTATCAATTTCGCTTTCATTAATGCAAGCAGAAATGATTCAATACGGCATTCGGATAAGACGAAAATCCCTTATTTGACGCAACCACCGAGTTTCAACCGCATTTAAAGCAGTGAGTAAGGGAAAACTGCGTCAGCACGTTGGTGGGCCGAAGAGACGCTTGTGCAGAACGTGGTCGTACGATACACATACTACATATGTACATAAACACTCGCATATTCGTAGGTATTTATGTGCACAAGATTTTCGCGTGTCGGTCGGTGCGCAGTCGGAAAACGCTGAGGAAATGGAAAATCGATAATGCTGACACACACTTTTCAGCCGCAATCAGGCGCTGGGAAAAAGTTGCACCTTTGCAGCTTTTTTCTCGCAAATTTATTTAATATTTTTTTTTACAGTTAATCATACTTTTGCTTATCGCTCAATTAAAATAATAAAATTTTGAGCTTTTCAGCTGTGGACAACCGTTAGCATTTGCATTTGGGGCGTGTTTCGCTGTTGCCCCCCGAAACGGTGAATTGTTTAACGCTTACAATTGGGCAGCTCATCTTTCACTGTGCTTGGCTGTTTTCTTTGCAACACTACAACAACACCTTTTATGTAAATACATTTTTCTTACTAATTTATGTTATGATTATTTTTTCATTTTTCATTTTTGCATTTTGCATTTATTTGTTATTGTTGTTTTTGTTGTTATTTGTTTGGTTTTTGCTCATCTGTATTCACTCACTTTTTTATAAACTTTGCATCGTCGCTTGTTTGCATTTTTTCGCCAGTTGTTGTTGTTGCTGTTGCTGTTGCTGTAAAACAATGCGATTTTCTATATGTTGCAGACGACGCTACTGGGATGCGTTGTTGTCGATAATTTTTTACAATTGGTTGTTGCAATTGTTGTAAATACACGTTTTGTTGCAACTGCAATATTTGTTGTTGCTGTTGCTGTAGCTGTTGTTGTAATTGTAAATCGCCGGCAATTGCATTAATTATATAATAAATATAATGAATAACAAATAGAATGAGTGTTAGGCCCGCGACTATTTGAAAGAGCAGCAGCACAAATGGCATACGCGACGCAGCGACGCAGACGACCGTTTGCCGATGTCGATGCCGATTGTCGATTGTCGATTGCCAATACCGACTACGTCCAAACGCTTGCTCCTCTCGATTCGTTCTGACTACTGCTGTCAGGCTAGCTAACTGCCGAACTGCTGTGCCTCTGCTCCGGAGCTGGGCCGCAACCGCCACTGATGGCTCACCCAGCTATGAGTATGTTTATGTATGTATGTATGTCTGTATGTGCCAGGCTGTTGGTATGGTTGCGTTTGTTGTTGCTGTTTATGATGATGATAATGATGTTGAACGTAGTTTCGTATTTGTGATATACTTGTTGCACAGTGGGCCAAAATATAAGTGATATGGTTCGAAATATTTATTATAAAAAATTAATAAAATTTGTATTATTCTCGGTTTCACAAGTCTTTATTCTTAAATGTTTATGAATTCACGAGAGCGAATCTATAAAAAATATAAATCCCAATTTTGTATATTTTTAAAATTAAAAAAAAATTAAAGTTGCTCATATAAATATGCCTATATTACTTCGTGCCCAAATATACGAAATGTAGTCCAAAAAATGTCTACAATATTGCGATCCAGAATAATTTTTTCGAAATTACAGGGCTCACCTCGATTGAAATTCAGAAAAAATTTACTGGTTATACTTAAAAAATATCTACTAAAATCTTTAATTTTTTTTGAGCGTAGACCATTGTACGGACAATAATTTCAAGTCTGAATTTTGTGTTAGGCTTTATATAGGAAGAAGGTCGAAATCTTTGCAGCACTGGAGGACTTTTCTTAAATAATATAATAAAATTTTAATTTTTTTTTTCAAAAATTTAAAAAATTTTAATTAATAATTTCAAATAAGAAAAGGTACTTATTATTATTTCCAAAAATCAGTTTTTTTATTTTTCTTTTTATACGTTGAGAGATCGTACTTTCAATATTTTTCAAAACATAAATTAAAAAAAAATAATTTCGGATATTAATTTAAATTTTACATATAAAATATTATACAATAATAAACTAATAAAGTCCTTGTTAAAAAAAATCAACTTCAAAATTAATAAAATTTTATTCATTCCAATATACAACTTAACCCTACTAAAACACATTTTCATTTATTTACATATGTATGTATATATTATTTATAAATTTCAACAGTCCGAACACACTGTGCATTGATGTGCTCAACGTCACAATTACGAATATCTGCTCGCTCGCTTACGAGTAGCTACAGTTTCTATTGTTATTGGCGTTGCTATTTCGTTGTTTTGTTGTTTCATCGTTTTTGTTGGTAATTAGCAGCGTGAATGGGTGCAGGGGGCGGAGAAGGTGGTGGGTTAACCTATGTTCGGGGTGTGCTTTGTGTACGCGCATTCGCATTCGTTGTGCTTTGGTGGTTTTTGTTTTATCTCGGTGTACTGTTTTTGTTTAATTTCCTTTCAGTGTGACATTCATCAAGTTTGATTTGTTCACTTTTTATCACTTTGTGTGCTTTGCAGAAGTCAAATGTGTCTTTGACAAAACTTGCTGGATTGTATGGTATGAAAGCAGGCATTGCCAACATGAATTGATTAGTTGGAAAAATAACTGTATAAACAGTTATACGAAATTTGGTTTAAATTATATTTTCAGAATTTTAAAGTTGTGCCAAAATTATATAAAAATTCTTTACATAGTTGAAAACATGACGATTTTGCCGAATTTGGCATACGTGGGCACGACTGTCTTGGATTATTTATATTAAAATGTAATAGACGTTCAATTACAACTCAAAACGACTCAAAAAGAATTCTTCGTTTACAACACATATACACTGAATGAATTATTACCATAAACTATAATTAAATTAATAAATATTTATATTTATTACAGGTATGCCTTCGATTGCTTATACGCTTAGAAACACACTTTTTTCTCAGAGCTCTGATTTAAAATTCAGAAATCTTACAATACTCCATTCCCATTGCTATGCTCGACTACGAACTCGTCGTACAAACCCACTGCCCATCGGGCAATTTTTTTGAAAGCGTCTGCATCCAACAATTCAATAACGTCTACGTTTTTTGGAAACTTATCCACCTCTTGCAAGTGATCCAAAATCATTTGACCACGTGTGTGACCCGTTAAATCCACCGTCGCATGCCAACTGCTTTTCTTCCGCACGAGAACGCTTTCAAAGAGAAAAGCAGCCACAATCAGGGCATCACACGGGATCCAGCTTTTGAAACTCGACGGCAACCATTGAGCGCGCTCCACCTTGTTCATAATGTCGATGGCGGAGCAAGTGTTGGCGGCCAATGCGCCGAGTTCGTCCAAGCGCCAATTCTACCAAACATGAGAGAAAATAATATAGTAAATATTAATAATTTTAATTTCAGTCAAAATAACTGCTATAGCCCACTTACAATGCATATAAAAAATCGATCTTCCATACAGGGTTCCCAGGGCAGTATGGTGATGGGACACTTGGTTCTAGCGAGTACGGCATGCGCTGCTTCGGGATCTGCATAGAAATTGAATTCGGCACAGCGAGTGCAATTGCCAACGCCTGTTAATGAGAAATAGAAATTTGAGTGTATTTTAGAATATTTTTTTTGAGATAGGTGGAAGTGAATATACATATATGTACATATGAATATATAAGATATAATTGCAATATTTCGTTTAAATTACTTTTGTTTTTAATTTTTACAAATGCTGACAACTCTATAAAATTAAGAATTTTCAAAAAAAAAATATTTTGTTTTTATTCGCGGGTTATCTGGTAACATTTCCTATTTTTATTTCCAAACATTTGAACTCCGTAGTAAGCCAAGCAAAAACCGTTAGGCAGATTGTGACTAATACACAAACAAATGAACAAATATTCAATTTTATATAAAAACATGTGTATGTATGCCTATTTAGGCTACTTATATTTATAATATAACTATTTATACATACATATATACTCACCTTGATGATTGCCGCCCATTAGATAAAAGTCCTTAACTGCATTCGCGAACCCATCACCGAACATAGAGTAGCAAAGCGCAATATTCGTTAATGGCCCCACGCCAATTATGGTTACTTTTTTGGGATGCTAAATAATAAAATAAATATAATGAAAATATCATTGAAATAAAAACACCTAATGAAAATGCATGCGAAATGTTTGTACCTCAGTGCAAATTCTATTTATAGCCACCACAGCGTGCTCTTTTTGCACCACCTCATCCAATTTGTAGTCTATCTCCAGGGGCAATATGTCGCCGAAACCGTCGCGGCCATGAAAATACTTGTTATCATCGAGCGGTGCGATGGGTGGTATAAGCGACTGGGAAGCGCCATAATAAATGGGTATCTAGAGTTGGCGAGTTTACAAAATTAATAGCACAATTTATTTACACCTTTGCAAGTAAAATGCAATTTTGGCACAAAAATACTTTGAATTTTAAATTTCACAACAAATGCCAAGCGCTGGCGGTCTACCACGTCCGCCATGCAAATTGGCGCCAAATATTACCTCAGTCCTATTGTAGGCCTTCAATATGCGATACATGTTGCGCGCCGCATTACGCAGATCGGTATTGCCACAACCACATATAGTCACCGCCAATAGCGTGACGTGTTGCTGGGCGGCAGCCTTGAGCAGCAGCATCAAGGCCCAGGCATCGTCGCTGCCGCCATCGCAATCCAAAATAACAAAGCGATTTTGTGCCGACATGAGCGTTGAGTTTTTACGACTTTATCACAGTTAATATAACTTCCAACTATCCACAAATGTTTATAGTTTCATGCGTTTTCAGCAAGTTATCTTCGCGCAGCTTATCGCGCACAACTTGCTTATATTATTATGCGCTATTATTATCGCTTAGTTGCCATAAATCTCATGAGCATGTGCCTTCTAACACAAATTGCTTCTTTTCTTATTTCGAGTACAATTGAAATTCTTTTATTCACGCATTATTCATAGTGAACACACAATTGCTTTGTAAGTATATTTCCACTATATGTACATATGTATGTAAAGAAATTTGCGCATCTGTTGACCGTTTCTTGCCGGCTGCTCACTAGCCACTCTTCCAGCGTACTAAATTCCAATAATAAAACACAAAACTGTTAAGCAGCGTGAGCAATTGCAGTTTATATTAAGCATTTACTAGTTAATATGACTGTGTACTTCTACTATATTTTCAGCTCTCTTGCGGCAATTTATCAGCTGACAGCGATCACATATGAACGAACACTAGTTCTTGCACTATAAATTTAACAATCGAACTTTGTTTATCTATATTTGTTAGTAGTAAGGTATGAAATTTGAAGGTGTGTATATGTGTACGCCCACCTCAGCGTATTGACAGTCCTCACGCACCTGCACACAAATGCTTAGTGAATTTGCCAGCAAGCCGGCAAAACACTACACAACTCTACACTCTCTTTCTCTGCGATTTGCAGTGTTCTCTGCACTTTGTTTGCACTCTTACTTGCTCTTACAATTCATAGATGCGGAAGTACATGTTTGGCGCTATAACCAGGTAAAACGATTTACTTTGTTTTGTGAAAGGATTGTCTGTTAGAATATTAACGGTGACCTTAGTTTTCTACAAAAATGTTGGCAAGGTTCAAATGCGCGTAACTAAGCATACAGGGTAGACGAAAAATCTATTTAGCTTAGTTAAAAAAAGGCTAAGTGCGCCGTTTTTAAAGGCGTTTTTCTCGAAACTGTATTTTGAAGTCGGTTGGCAAGATTTCTCGAGAACCGATCTTCATGAAACCTTGCACATATTTTTGAGATAAAATTCTCTTAGACTTGGATGAAGGATTTTTTCGATTACAACTATTTGAAAAAAAAAATGCTGCAAAATTTTAATTTTTTTTTTTTGTTAAAATCCAAAAATCTAATTTTCAGTTGTTTTCCTACGTCCATGTTCTTAGTTAAGGTTTTAAGTAAAACACGTATTTTTCACTATTGATCTTGTAAGGAGTTATCTTGCCAACGTGAGCGCATATTTTTTCCTAGAGGTCACCGGAATTCTTTGTTAATAATGTTTGTTTGTAACAAAAAAAATTTAATAATATATTTCGTTTTTTTATATAAGAAAAAAAATTTGAAAAAAGGCTGTTTTTTACCCGTGGACACCCATGTAACCGCTTAAGTGGTGTTTAGTCCATTTGGTCACCTTATGGGTGAAATTTAAGAGTTAGGTAATAGAAAATTTTAATATGTAATAGTTAAGGCTTAAGGCTGGAAATTCAATTTCTACGCAGACAATATAATTTTAATTTTAGTACGAAATTTTATTGAAGAAAATTTCTCGAACAAACTGCTACATGCAATATTAATCACTTTTTGCGAAGTCACTGATGAAAAAGCTTTTTATACAAAAAATGGATTTTGTCTGGACGGTTTGTTTGTATATGTAGACCTACATACATGTTATAGTTGTCCGATTTGAATAATTTGTTTTTTCATACAAAAACTTTATTCCAATCGTTAAGTTTGTATGGCAACTAAGTATGTGCTATAGTGGTTCCAACAGCTTCTTAACGAGAAAGAGAAGTGTGCAAAATTTCAGATCGATATCTCAAAGACTGAAGGACTGGTAGGCGTGTGAGCCGATGGACAGATAGATGGGTGGACAGACGGACATGGCTAAATAGGACATCACTTCATGCTGATCACTTATATATATTATATACATATGATCTTCGAAGTTTCCTTCTGGTTGATAAAAACTTCGTAGCAACTTAATATACTCTATTCAAGTTATAAATAATATTTAACAAGTAACACAGCATTTTCCAACAGGGATAATTATTATAAATATAAGAAAAAATATGTTCAAATTTGATTAGAAATACGAAAAGACTTTTTCGACTACACAATATAATAATTCTTATACAAACATAGTTACATTAGATATGAACAACAATTGGTCTCCATTAGCACATTTCCCTTGAGCGAATAATAAGAAATTATCTTTTTGCTTGTGGAGAGCAAATCAGAAAGCACTTGACAGTAAAGTATTATTACATTTTGTGTGTATGTATGTAAATATGTATATATTTGCTTTTATTCACCCACTGCTCTGTGATAAAAAATAATGAAAAGCGCCAATGTTAAACAGTCTTAAAAGGTATGCCGGCAGTTCGTGTTTGGCATTTAAGGGAATAGTTCTGGCGTTTGTATCCCAAAAAAAGTTGCGTGTATTTTTTATTTGGACATTATTTTGGCAATAATTTTAATGATATAAATGGAAAGTAAGTAAAACCGGGAAACAAATTTGTGCTGAGTTTTTAATGAAACAGAAAATTATTATTTGTCAAGACTCTTATTGTAAGTTGCCAAAAAATATTGTTTCTCCAAGCGTTAGAAATATATATTTTTTTATTGTTTGTAAACATTATTAATAATAACTCAACGTCGAATGTAAATAGGACTGACCAATATGTTTATTATATTGAGACAACCCTTAACTTTCTTAATTTCTTTTGAGTGAGAAATTCTATTTCCATAAAACCTAATTTTATAGACTTAATTGAAAAAAAAAATCTCTTCCTTAGAAACCATTACCAAAATGGGCCGTTACGTAGTGTTCGATTGTGATGTCGGCAACGATGATGCATGGGGTCTGATGATGCTCATCAAAGCTGAAGAAGCTTTTAAAAGACGTGTTGAACTAACGGATTCTCCAGCAAAGTTTGAAATCATTGGCATTACATGCGTGCAGGGAAATAGCAATGTCGACCAAGGTGTAATAAATACACTCAGAGTGCTGAAGGCAGCCAATAGAGAGGATGTAAGTATGATTAATTCGGCATTAAAGCTATGCAATGATTCTAAAATAACTGTAACTACTCACAGTTACCGGTATATAAAGGTTGCAGTGCACCAATCATACAAAATCGTTGGGAGAACCCTGGAAATTATCATGGAAAGGATGGGTTCGGTGAAGTGCAGCATAAGACGCCAGTCAATTTAGATCTGGTGCGTCCGGAACATGCAGTCAATGCGATGTACGATTTTGTTTGTAAGGTGTTTTTCGATCTAGACTGAATTGTTTCTAAGTTTATTTGATTAATAGCATATCGTTTCATTGTAGCACCCGAAAAATGTTGACTTCTTGTTGATGGGTCCACTTACCAACTTTGCCATGTGTATCAATATGTATGGTTCAGAGTTCTTAGATAAAGTTGGTAAAATTCATATTATGGGTGGCAACCACAAAGGTATATAAAGCATATAACAAATTTTAAATTAACAATTACGAAGATTACTGACTAGATTTTTTCACTGTAAAATAATATATTATTACATGTATGTATGTATTATATATAGGCAGAGGCAACACAACAAAAAGTGCCGAGTTCAATTTCAAGATGGATCCTGAAGCTGCACATATTGTTTTAGCTCATGTAGATTGTTCAATAACAATAATTCCTTGGGAAACTTGCATCGAGGGCGATTTTGATATAACACTTGTATGTACATATAATTTTTACCATGAAAATATACACACATCTATGTATACAAATTGTTCCACCTAGGATTGGCGTTTGAATGTCCTCGGTTCGATTCAGAGTCCTTTCATCGAATTGCTGAATCTTGTGGAGCGTGCTATTTTTATACCCAAAGGTGTTAAACACTGGCTGGTTTCTGATGCTGTAGCCGTCGCAACCTATCTATTTCCACATTTGATGGCAAAGCAGAGCCGACTCTATCACGCAACCGTTGAATTGACTGGCAATCACACACGTGGTCAAATGGTTCTCGATCACTTGAAACAGCAAAAGGATAATGTGAATATTATTATGGAAGTGGATGGTGAACAATATAAAAATATTATTGCGTGGACCGCGGGACTGAGTGGTATAGATATGGCCTCGGAGTTAGCTAGAGTTTCGTAGTATAAATTTGAGACACATGCACAAGAACTGGTTGTGTACTTATAAAGTTGGTTAAAGAGTTGTTTTATTGCTAAATATAATACTTCAGTAGATCTTTGCGTTTTAAAAGAATTTTTTGACAATATGTACATATGTAGTTTTCTAAAAAGTATAATGTGTATATAACTGTATTTATGAAGTTTTCAGTATTTAAGTGTCTTACTTCAAAATCTTTAAAACAAATATATATAGTTTATGCTTTACTCTCGTCATGGAAGCTTTAGTTTTAATGATTTGGAAACAGTTGCAAAATCTGAAAGGATCTAGTTCTCAACAGGTCAATTGAAAACTTTGGTCTGACACATAGATGGCGCTACTAGAATTAAATCACCTATTGCTTGTTCTCAGATCTCAAATGAACGAAGAAGAATTTTTTATCGAATGAAGAGGTATTCGCCGAAATTAAAGCCAATTTGAAGCAAAGGACAAAACGTATCAAGTAATAAAGAACTATGTTCAGGTGCAACCGAACATTTTATACTCTTGACACTTGCATGAATCAAAGCCATGGCAATATCTTAAGATGTAAAACGTCAACCAAAGGGTCGGAATCTAAGCAATTTTATACATATGTACATATACTCTATATAATTCATACACTGACCGAATATGGTCACCATATACCATATGGTTTGTTGAAAAAACGAAGTGATTTGGTGTAGTATCGACTCGATTTTATTTATTAACTATTATATTATCATGTTAGATACTAAAAACAGGGCTTTTTTAAGCTTCTTGAGGAGAAGAACACATGTGCAAAATGTGTTTCAGATTGATATCTCAAAAACTGAGCGACTAGTTCGCGTATGCCGAGACAGGCATGGCTAAATCGAGTCAGCTCATCCCTCTGATCCCTTATACTTATGTATTTTATAGGGTCTTCGACATTTCCTTCGTGGCAAACTTAGTTAAACGAGTAACGCAGCATTTTCCATCAGGGTTACTTCTTACAAATACATAGGCATATTAGATATGAACCACAATTGGTCTCCATAAGCACCTTTTCTAGCTCACGATCATTGCTCCCTTGAGCGAATAATAAGAAATTATTTCTTTGCTTGCGGAGAGCAAATCAGCAGACGCTCGACAATACAATATTATTATATTTTGTGGGTATGTATGTAATTACGTATATATTATATTGTGATTTGCTTCTATTCACCCACTGCTCTGTGATAAAGAATAATGAAAAGCGCCAGCCCTAAAAGATATGCCGGCAGTTCGTGTTTGGCGTTTAAGGGAATAGTTTCGGGTCTAAAGCGTTGTGAATCGCAAAAAAAGAGTTGCGTGTATTTGTTATTTGGACATTATTTTGGGAATAATTTTAATAATATAAATAAAAAGTAAGTAAAACCAGGAAACAAATTTGTGCTGAGTTTTCAATGAAATAGAAAATGCCGGGACACTCATTGTGAGCTGCTATAAAATTTTGTTTCTCCAAGCGTTAATAATATATGTTTTTATTGTTTGTAAATACTATCAACAATAATTCAACGTCGAATGTATGTAAATAGAAGTTGAGTTGACTAATATATTTATTATATTGAAAACTTTCTTAATTTCCTTTGAGTGAGAAGTTCTATTTAAATAACAGGTAGCTACGGGCATACATTTTTTATTTTATTAAACAAAATCTTGTAAAATGCATACATATCTTTGAATAATTCAAAGCCTTCAAATTCAATTATTACTCACTGATAAGATTATAACATGCCATATATTTTGATTACCTATAAGATTAGTTTTAGAAGAGATGTTATATTGTACATTGTTTTGGGTATTTTGTTACCGCAATATGTATGTATGTACATATGTAAATGGATATGCATAAATATTTTTACCTCCGAGATGGTATGAGAGGGCTTTATGGAAGCTGGTGTAAAAATTTTGATGATGGACGTGGCGCCGCCCACTTTTTGGTAAAATTCCATATCCGGGACCGAACGGACCGATTTCGACAAATTCAGCACGTGACATTCTTTTTATATTCCTCTGTCACAGTGGGTGAAGTCGGACAACAACCACGCCTACTTCCCATATAGCCCAATTTCCACTGATTATTTTACTTTCCAGTACACAAATCAAAAAGCACTTAATATAACGGAATAAAATTTTGCACGAATAATGCCTTTAGTACAGGTATACGAGTATGCCACCTATGACCAAAAATTGTTCTAGTCCAACAAAAACTGTATAAACCCCTGGGTACCGAATATTTGAACCCCAGTACTTATAGTTAACTTTTGATCGAAAATATCTGTCAATGAGTGAGATATGTATATAATTGAAATTCAGGAGTAATCCATCTCTTACAATAGTATGGCTGTATGTCAATAAAAATTTGAATGGACCATATTCCACATAGCCCCCATATGCCTAATAAAAAGATTTTCGAACTTCCGGGTGACTTTGTACCGAATTGGGTGAAAACTTGACCTAACACCTATAAAACTAATATATGTATGTATATCTGAATTTTCGAACATCCGGCTGACTTTAGTCTATATGGTTGGTTTTTTAGAATGAGCATGATAATGGTAAGTGATATTGGAATAGATAAAATCTGGTCGATACTACCCGAACTCACATATACTATATGTATATAATATAATGATTTTCGTTTTTCTAACAAAACGTATGTATGTGCCTTTCAGTGAATGACTTATATAGAGTATAAATAAATAAAATTGCTTAGATTCCGATCCTCTGGTTGACGTCTTACATCTTAAGGTATTTCCCTGGCTTTAATTCCTCCAAACTATTATACAAGAGTATAAAATGATCGATTGCACCCGAACTTACCCCTTCCTGGCTTGTTTTTTTAGATTTCGTTATCAGTTTATATTAGAATTATTAAATCGACATGGGCACCTTGAGATAAGATATTTCGCATTAAGCCTGGACTCAGGCTTAATTTAAAAAGAAATCTCTTCCACAGAAAACATTACCAAAATGGGCCGTTACGTAGTGTTCGATTGTGATGTCGGCAACGATGATGCATGGGGTCTGATGATGCTCATCAAAGCTGAAGAAGCTTTTAAAAGACGTGTTGAACTAGCGGACTCTCCAGCAAAGTTTGAAATCATTGGCATTACATGCGTGCAGGGAAACACCAATGTCGACCAAGCGGTGGTAAATACACTCAGAGTGCTGAAGGCAGCCAGTAGAGAGGATGTAAGTATGATTAATTCGGCATTAAAGCTATGCAATGATTCTAAAATAACTGTAACTACTCACAGTTACCGGTATATAAAGGTTGCAGTACACCAATCATACAAAATCGTTGGGAGAACCCAGAAAATTTTCATGGAAAGGATGGGTTCGGTGAAGTGCAGCATGAAACACGGGTCAATTTGGATCTGGTGCGGCCGGAGCATGCAGTGAATGCAATGTATGATATTGTTTGTAAGGTGGTATTCGATTTAGATTGAAGTGTTTATAAGCTTATTTGAATAATTTTGTTTCATTGTAGCATCCAAAAATGGTTGATTTCTTGTTGGTGGGTCCACTTACCAACTTTGCCATGTGTATCAATATGTATGGTTCAGAGTTCTTAGATAAAGTTGGTAAAACCTATATTATGGGCGGCAATCACAGAGGTATGTAGAGCATATAACAAATTTTAAATTAATAATTGCGAAGATTACTAACCAGACTTTCCCACTGTAAAATTAATAATTATTATACATAGCCAAAGGCAACATAACTAAAAGTGCCGAGTTCAATTTCATGATGGATCCAGAGGCTGCACATATTGTTTTAGCTCATGTATATAGTCCAATAACAATACTTCCTTGGGAAACATGCATCGACGGCGATTTTGATATAACACTTGTAAGCACATATAATTTTTACCATGAAAATATACACACATCTATGTATAAAAATTGTTCCATCTAGGACTGGCGCTTGAATGTCCTCGGTTCGATTCAGAGTCCTTTCATCGAATTGCTGAACCTCGTGGAACGTGCTATTTTTGTACCCAAAGGTATCGAACGTTGGCTGGTTTGTGACGCTGTAGTCGTCGCAGCCTATCTATTTCCACATTTAACGGTAAAACAGAGCCGCCCCTATCACGCAACGGTTGAATTGACTGGCACTCACACGAGGGGCCAAATGGTTCTCGATCACTTAAAACAGCAAAAGGATAATGTGAATATTATTATGGAAGTGGATGGTGAACAATATAAAAATATTATTGCGTGGACCGCGGGGCTGGAAGGTATAGATCTGGACTCGGAGTTAGGTAGAGTTTCGTAATAAAAATTTGACATGCATGCATATATAAGTATTTGTATTGGTTGTGTACTTATTAAGTCGGTTTAAGGATTGCTTTATTGTTAAATAATATACTTCAGCAGATCTTTACGCTTTGAAAATAACTTTTTGACAATACAAAAGTGCAATGTATAACAATATTTATGAAATTTTCAGTATTTAAATGTCTCACTTCAAAAACTTTAAAACAAATATAATTTATGATTTACTTCCGTAATTAAAGCTTAGTTTTAATACCTTATAAACAATTTAAAAATATAAAGGGATTTAGTTACTTAACAGGTCATTTCAAAAACCGGAACTGACACATAGATAGCGCTACTAGAATAAAATCATCTATGGGGCTTTTCCGGAAACTAATAGGATTGAGTCGATTTAAAAAAATTGATTTTACCAATCATTACAATTCTTGAAAAAATGTTTAAATAGGTTCCTTCTGCGTCGATGCAGCGCTGCCAGCATGATGTCCAAGCATTGAGGGCGTCACGGAGGACACTTTCCGCATCTTTAACATCCTATACTTCCTACAAGCAAGTAATCCTCACACCTGAACTAATTGTTGTTGGTTGTTGGTAACTTTATTTTTTAAATATCCTTTAAAGCCTTGAAGCTAAATTTTGGTCAGTGTTATACCAAGTTGTTCAATAAGAGAGACCATTTCGATTAGCCCACAATTTTATTTTTTTTGATTTGTTGATACACTTTTTATATGAATGTATGTGAAGTAGCATTTAAATCTGCCAAATCATGGAAAAAAATTAATATCATGCAGAGATAAAATTCTTATTCGTGTAGGACCAAAAGGAATTCACGAGTAGAATAGTAGAAAGATGAGTTGCTGAATTTAAACGTGGTCGTACAAGCCTTGAAGACGATCCACGTGAAGGACGTTCAAAAACTGCATCAACACCTGAAATCATAGCTAAAATACAGGCTAAGATTTTGGAAGATCGTTGATTGACTGAGAGAGAGTTAGTAGAGGCTCTACACATCTCATTTTATGTGAAATTTTGGGTTTTAGAACAAAAACACATTCGAATGCGCCTTTCTCAGCAACATTTGGAGCATTTTAAAAATGATGAAGTGGATATTGTGCGTCGATTCATCACTATGGATGAGACTTGGGTCAATCACCGTGATCCTGAATCAAAACAAGAAGTAAAAGAGTGGTGTAAACCTGGTTATTCGTGTTCGAAACGGGTTCGTCTCCGGAAATCGGCCAAAAATGTTATAGCATTAGTTTTTTTGGATGCGAGAGGAGTTTTGTTTGTGGATTACTTGCAAGCTGGTAAAAAAATAATTTTGAATATTATTGTAACTTTTTGGACTAGTTGAAGGAAAAAATTCGTGAAAAAAGACCCGGTTTGCAGAAAAAGGACAATGCACCGTGTCACAAAAGCATTTTGATAATGGCCAAAATCCATGAATTAAAGTTCAAATTGTTGAAACATCCACCGTATTCGCCAGATTTGGCTTCAACGACTTCCATTTGTTCCCGGAACTCAAAAAATTTATGTATGGCATCAAATGAAGAGGTCATAACGGCTGTTGAAGCGTATTTTGCAGACCTTGCGGATTCTCAATTCAGGGATGAGATCCACAGATTGGAGGATCGTTGGAGCAATTATATTAATGTTCAGGGAGATTATACTGAATAATAAAGTGTATTTTGAATCATAAAATTGTGTTTTTTCTTATCAATCCTAGTATCATCTATTTTGCTAGGCGATATGATATCTTACCTAATTTTCTGAAACTATTGATTTTCTGTAGCATTGGCGCAACGAAGTTCTCAAACATTAGCAACATTAGCAAAATGGACCACGTGATCTTGATATCTTAATTCCCGTACCATTTGAGACGAGTTTTCAAGTAGAAACCCCAATTAATTCAAGAACAGGTACTCTTACAGGCAAAAATGAACTCAAATATGATATGAGAGATATTTCATGAATTGACTCAGTGCAGTTTATTGCAACTATTATTTTTACAAATTCATCGTTAAAAAAAGTAATTCCAAAGGTACTTGAAGTACAACAAAAACCTGCAAAGCAACAAATAATTATAAATGCACGAGATTCTGTTGTTTTGTAAATGTAGATAAGAGATCAGTCAAAGTATATATATATATATATATTCGTATATAAATCTGTCAGTGAATATGCGAATGTGCATGAAGTACGAGTACTATATACATTTGTTTTTAGTGATTTAAACAAATTCTTAGCTGAGAACTAGCTGTTTAGTAATAAACAGATTACAGCAAAATACAGACGTTTTCAGAATTCATAATAGAAACTATTTCACCCAGAAAAGTATCAACAAATATGGGAAGATACGTAGTATACGATTGCGATGTAGGTAACGACGATGCGTGGGGTCTGATGATGCTAATCAAAGCTGAGGAAGCATATAAAAGGCGTCAAGAGCTAACGAATGCACCCAAGAAGTTTAAAATAATCGGCGTTACATGCGTGCAAGGCAATACCACGGTTGACCATGCTGTGGTAAACACGCTTAGAGTGCTGGACGTAGTCAATAGAAACGATGTAAGTGCAAAAATGTTACTTTGAAACTTACGCTTTTATATAAAAAAATATTTGTCAACGCTTAGATACCAGTATACAAAGGTTGCAGTAATTTGTTTAAGCCAAGGCCCTGGGAGAACCCCAAGTATTTCGTGGGTAAGGACGGTTTCGGCGATCTTGAGCATGAGAAGCCGGTTGATCTGAGTTTAGTGCGGCCGGAGCATGCAGTCAATGCGATGTATGAGTTGGTTTGCAAGGTAAATTTGTGGAAAATTTCGAAGGGGGTGAAAATATTTCTCTGATTTATTTTAACTGTACATTTCAGTATCCTAAACAGGTGGACTTTTTGTTAGTGGGGCCACTAACTAATTTTGCCATGTGCATAAGTATGTATGGCACAAAATTCTTGGATAAGGTTGGTGAAACATACATTATGGGCGGCAATTATAGAGGTTAGTACTCTACACTTAAAATTTACACAATTTTTTTGTAATATACATTTATTTGTAATGCAGGCAAAGGCAACACTACTAAAAGCGCCGAGTTCAACTTTATGATGGATCCGGAAGCGGCACAAATAGTTTTCGAGAACGTTGAAGCGCCCGTTACTATATTGCCCTGGGAAACATGTGACGATCAGGCTTTTCGCATTACACTTGTGTGTGCTTACATAATATATTATTATTTTCATTTATCTTACTCATCTTCTTGCCACAGGATTGGCGCTTGAATATGCTTGGCGCCGTAGAGAGCCCATTCGTGCAGCTATTGAATCGCGTAGAACGCGCCTTGTTAGTGCCAAGAGGTGTGAAACGTTGGTTGGTCTGCGATGCGCTGGCCGTCGCCGTTTATCTATTCCCTCACTTAGTGGTGTTGGAGCAACAGCTTCATCATGCTGCCGTTGAATTGGCTGGTATTCACACACGAGGTCAAATGGTTATCGATCACTTACGTTGGGAGCAGGCGAATGCAAATATCATCACGAAAATCAATATCGATCATTATCAGAAGATAATTGCCTGGACTGCCGGACTGCGCGGTGTACATATGGAATGTGAATTGGGAAAGGAGTAAAGAATGTCTTTTACAAATTGAATTTTTTGTTGACAATGTTAAATCGCTTTGTGTGCAGTAGTGCCGAAATTAAATTCTATTCAGCGTAAGCATTGCCCGCAATACAATGAGTGCAGTATACTTTTAGGCGCGAATTTTATTCATAGGTGATCATTAACGAAATTGTGAAAACTTTTTTCACATTCAACATTAACTAATTTTATTTAAAATAAACTAAAAAAAAAATAAATAAAGTACAGATAAAAATGTGAAAAATAGAAAAATTGGGATATATGCTGATTCTATTGATATATTGGGTAGTCGAAAAAGTCCTTTCGTATTTTGTCAATAGATGTCGTTGCATTCGTTTGCCTCCAGTGCTACCAATCACATTGTGTCATACCAAACAGTGTTGGAAAGGTGAGATTTTAAGCTTCCTTTAACAAAAATTCAAATTCAATTCGGTAGAGTCGAAAAAAAGGTACAGCTGTTAAAAAATGAGTGAGAATAATGAAGAAATTCGCTATATTTTGAAATTTTTGTATAAAAAGGGAAGAATGTCACGCAAGCCAACAATGAAATTTGTGAAGCTTACAGAGACGATGCTGTATCAGTTCGTGTAGAACAAGAATGGTTCGCTCGCTTCCGTTCTGGAAATTTCGATGTGAACGATGCACCTCGCTCTGGTCGACCTATCGTTGAAAAAGTCAATTAAATTATGGAAAAAATTAATCCGGACCGTCACATAAGCAGCCATAACATCGCTAAGGAACTTAACATTCATCATCAAACGGTTTTGAACCATTTAAAAAATGCGAACGAATTGTCTGTGAAAAATTTAATGGACCAAATTGACATCTGCGATTCTTTGCTGAAACGAAATGAAATCGAACCATGTCTGAAACGAATGGTAATTGGAGACGAAAGGTGGATCAAATTCGACAATAATGTGGGCAAAAGATCATGGTCCAAGCGTGGTGAAACTCAACAAATGGCCGCAAAGCCAGGATTGACGCCTCGAAAGTTTATGCTAAGTGTTTGGTGGGTTTGGAAAGGAATTATCCACTATGTGCTGCTCTAGACTGATCGAATGAGTGATTCTACATTTTAGTGTCAACAACTGATCATATTGAATCAAGCATTTGAAGAAAAAACGGCCAGAACTGATCAATAGAAAGGGCTTCGTCTTCCATTAGACAACGCTAGACCACACACTTCTTTGATGACTCGGCTAAAACTGGGAGAGCATGGCTAGGAAGTTTTGATGCATACACCATATTGCCCTGACATTACACCATCGAACTACCATTTGTTTGGTCAATATAGAACCCCCTTAATGGAGTAAAGTTGGCTTCAAGAGAAGCCTGTGAAAATTTCTTCTCGCAGTTTTTGCCGAGAAATCAGAAAAGTTTTACACTAATGAAATAATGTCTCCAGCGGAAAAATGGCAAAAAGTGGTCGACCAAAATGGTAAATTTTAGATTCATTAAAGTTCATTATAAATATAGAAAAATAAGTTGAAAATTGATTAAGAATACGAAAAGACTTTTTCGACTAACCAATATAAACCTGTATGATTCCTATATACTTTTACGAAAAATGTAATTTAGAACGTGTATTAATCTCCAAATTAATTGAGGAGAATTGTATGATACAACAACAAAACAGCAAAAAATAATTTTTAGCAAACAATTTTTTTCAATATTGCTGGGCGCTAATGCTATGTGAGCAGTCCTTCGGAATAATAAAAATAAATTCCGTCCCCATTCTTTTACATCCAGCCGATTGTCTAAGCAGACAGGACAAGCCTTGATCATTTCAATTGAGCTCAATGCAAAAACAAATAATTTGTTACTACTTATTGTTCGAATTCAAACATTTTCACTGAGTTTTTAATGAACTTCCCAACAATTAATATCACAGAGCGTGAAACGGTGATAACAAAAAGTCAATATGGATAAGTGCAAAATGTTGCCAAGGCAGCGTAGAAATTACACAAAAGCGCTCAACCCTAAATTCGGCGGCCAGTCCCTATGCTTGCGAATTGTATGTAAAATTCAAATTGAATGTATTATCAGGATTGGATATAAAAGCTATTTCCGACGCTCAGTTGTCAGAGGTGTGAGTACTTTATACTAGCAATACGTGTCTTTACGCGTATAACTGTATCTTGTTTCGAAAAAAAACAGAAAGTGAAGATCACTCTGCGGTTCGGTGACAATTTCATACAAATTATTTGGACAATAATTTTGAAGCTCATCTTTAGAACAAAGACAATACGAAAACAAAACGTTGCCAAAAATAAAATGAAGCGACGTTATCATCTGAAATCGGAAGTTAAGTACGAGTACAGCACCTCGTTTACGGCAACCATCAATCAATCGAGAACGTGAGTAATTTTATCGTTTCCTATTTTATCATATGCACCACTGCATTACTAAATCAAATTTATTTATTATTATTTTTATTGCATAATTTAATGCATTGTTTTATTAAAAAATCTAATATATTTTTTTCAAATTTCTCTGTGCTATTCAACCTACATTATTTAGTTCATTATTATTAGGTCGATTTATAGGTGTTTATACTCGTAGGTGTGTGTTTTGCTCATGACTAACTCTTTGCTAAAAGCAGTAAGATAGCAAATGTGTGATTGATAAGATATATTCAACACAGATATGATTATCTTTAATGCAAGAGAAACACTTGTTAAATCAGGCTAAGCAATCAGAACAGCATTTTATTGCACGTCGTTGCACCCTTCTAAAGATAGGCGTAAACTCTGAAGAAAGTGACGTCAATCCATTTCATATTTTTCGCATACTGTTGCTTTGCCGATTTGTTGCTGTATCAAGTATTATATAATATATTGCTAAAACTTTAAAAATTAAGGGCGAAGAAAAGAATGCGGTTACCTAATTGCATTTAATCCATTTTTCAAGAAAACAGAATAAGTATTACTGAGTGAAAGCTTAAAATGAATACCACATCTTTAGTCTGGCTTCTGAACTTGTTCAAACTTTGATTAAGTTTCATCATATTATTATGTATATTCCTCTCCAAAGCTGATAAGGTCAAGATCAGCGGATTGTATTATTCTTTCATCTGTTTTACCTCTAAAGATTCGGGATTAACTAGTAATTGTATAGTCTCCCAGAACTATGGGTGATTTCAAGTTTGCTGTTAATTATACTTTGAAAATGACACACAGTTAAGTTTACCACGAAGTTTGTAACACCCTTAAGGGACTTCGGAGACTCTGGAAGTATATTCTTCTTTATTGGCGTAGACAACGGTTACGCGGTTATATCCGAACACTATAAAGTACATAAATGATCAACAAGCCGAGTCGATTTAACTAAGTATGTCAGTCTGTCTAAATGGCTCTGAAAATTTGCACTCGTCCTTTTCTCCCAAAAAAGTAGCTCAGAAATCGAAATATCCCACTCACTCCCTATATAAGGATGCTGTTAAAAACTACTAAAAGCGCCATAAATCAATAACTAAATACACCATAGACATTAAATCTTACCTCCGAGATGGTATGAGAAGGCTTTATGGGTGCCGGTATGAAAATTCGACACCACCCACTTTTTGGTGAAATCACATATCTCGGAACCTGACCTACCGATTTCGACTAAATTTAGTACGAAGCATTCTCCTCATATTCTTATGCCACTACTTTTCAAACAACAAAATTTTAAGTTCCATCTGACTCTTTTCTTTCCAATGTACAAATCAAGAAGCAATTATTATTATGCAGAAAAATTTTTCATGAATAATGCTCTTAGAGTATGCCACTTTATAACCGAAAATGGTCCAAAGCCAACAAAAACTGTTTAAGCTAGGCAGCGTATATGTGGAACCCCGTATGGATAGTTGACATTTGACCGAAAATATCGGTCAATGTGTGAGATATACAATTGAAATTCCGACAGAATCATTTCCTGACTATAGTAATTCTGTGTATCGAAAATGAGTTGAATCGGGTTAATACTTCCTTTAGCCCCCATAAAACTAATATAAAGATTTTCGAACTACATTATATCATTATAGTGTATCTTTATGCCTTAAATTGAGCAAAAACTTGTCCTTTTCCCTATACATATAACTAATATCAATAGTTTCGAACATCAGGCTGACTTTACTCTATAGGATTGGTGATTGTATGTGAGGTATCTTAATAATCCCCAACTCAATCCCAATTCGGATATTTTCCTGAAGGAATTTCTCAGACTTGGGTTCTCGCAAGTTGCAAGAGTATAAAATATTCGGTTATATCCGAACTCAGCCCATCATTACTTGTTCTAGTTGCTTTCTTTTGTTGCATCGTGTGATTTCTTGTTGTGGTTTTCCATTCAATTCTTGCAGAGCTTTTGTAAGAAACCTTTATTTTACAATTTTAAAATTAGATATCGAGATTTTCACCGCTACCAATCGGTTGCAAATTGAAATGGTAATATGCAATATTGATCATGTTGCATACAAAATTATATACATACATTCTAATAGACATTCGTTATTACTGGACACGAATGAAAATTCATTCAGTCTGATAAATAATTTGTACTATTATTTAACGACTTTTTGCATATACCATACATACTTATATAGCTACATATGTATGTAACCATTCATTGATAATAAAACTGTTAGTATTTGAAAATCCGTTTGTTTATTGCTTTTACAATTAAGTAGTAAATAAACACTTGAATTTTTATTAATTAAAGCCGACACTATTTCCAACGAAAAGTCTTCGACAAACATAAAAATGTCAATAATAACAACAAACGTCCAACACAGAATGAATATGATGAACTTCATTATCACAGCCAGACGCAAATATGTACATGTATATATGTATGTATGGCATGTCTCCAAATTTGAACAGCAACAACAATAAGTCGCTTCAATTTAAACTGCATATACCCATATGTACAGACTATAGAAAAGCATGTATGTACATGTGTACGAGAGAGTGTGTTTGTGTTTTCAGATTGAAAATTTTTAGTTGCGATAGTACAAAAATTCACTGATGAATATGCACAGACACATGACTAAAAGCCAAGCGACTGCAAATGCAAACAACACTCGGCGTCTATCCTCCACACGAGTATCCATGTGTGTGTGTATGTGCATGTGTTTGTGTGCATAAGCAAAGCCTGGCGTCTGCAATGCGGGATTCCACTAAATATTGATGTGGGTTGAAAAATACAGGGTTATCACGCTTGGACAATGACCCCTTGGAGGATTATGAGTGGAATTCAAATTACTTTCACTCAATAAATCACTCGCTCAATTTACGTTCTCACTTGACCATATAGGAAATCGTCCAGTTGACAGCAAAACAATTAATCAATTAATGCAAAAATGTTTAAAATTTTAAATTTAATCATTTTGAATAATTTTAAAGACTGTATTGTTAACTTCGAATTGAAGTAATTTTTAATTTTACTGATAGTAGTATGTCTGTGTGCTACAAATGTGTAGAATCGGGTCAATACTTCCCGTAGCCTCCATATACCTAATATAAAGACTTTCGAACTTTCGCGTGACTTTATACTATATATATCGGTCAATGTGTTGAAATCGTAAGAAAATTGAGAGAGTGTGTTTCTCTTATAACGGCGCACACTGTGGTTGGAATAAATAAAATCGGGTGAAAACTCGCCATACACTTCATATGGCTTTAATCCTTGCAAGTTGCAAGAGTATAAACTGTTCGGTTATACTCGAACTAAGCTCTTCATTACTTGTTAAGAATGAAATTGTTTCACAGCTGATCATATCATAAAAACCTTATGGTATTTACGTATTAACCATACCTTAAACTAGGGAGATTTGACAAAACATTTTGTACTCCTAAAAAATATATTAATCTATTCAAAAACGAAAATATATTTCTCTGCCATATAAGGTAACGGAAAGTTCTTTAATTTCCAAGGGTTGGCAACAGCAATTACGTAAGTCAATTATGAGCGTCAGAGTTGATGGTCAAATGACTCAATATTGGGCACAGTTTTCCGTTAGGGCTCGCCGCTCTAACACAAATTTACATATTGCAACTACAAACAGTGGCCTTTTAGAGTGACTGCGACTATGTTAACAAGCAGGAGTGTCATTGTATACTTATGCATTTACATACATACATATGTATATACATTTATACGTCAATATTTGCGTCAGCTGGTGAATTGTAAATTTTGATGTTATCCTTTGGAACGTACCTTTAGGTTGTGATTAGTAATGACATCAGGTTACCTGTTACCGCCTGACAACAGAAATTTCCAAATATTCGCAACGAAACTAACCTTTGCGTTGTTATGTCATTTTAGAATAAAAACTAATTTAAATTCATAAATATAATATATAAATAATAATTAATGATAGTATTAAACAAATTTGATATCTTTTGAAAGTTTAAAAAAACCCCTTTTCTCGATAGAGGTTATAATTTAAGTTAAATATGAGAATTATCATAACCTTTACATGCAACGTAAACTCTACAGTCTATGTGAGTCTCCGTTCTCCGAGTTTTTTTATCAACCGAAAGTTATGGATTGCCTGAAAATTTTTGTTTCCTTATAAGGAAAAATTTATTGTTATAATTAAATTTTTATGATCAAAAAAAGCTATTAACTAAATAATAGTTCGCATGCAACAACAATTTGTTTTTATAAAAATGAATAAAAGTGTGTTATATTTTGTAATTCTAAAGCAAATAATTGCAAATCTGCATATACATTTGTATATATAATACATAGACATTAATTGTATATAAATAATATATACATATGTATGTATGTATGTAATCATATTCCAGTTGTAAGCAGCTGCTTAACCCTTAGGTGAGAAAAATCATTCCTTGCAACTGCCCAAACTTGATCACCAACACGTGCAGCATGCCGTTGTTCTTCCACTCTTGTTATTGTTGTTATTATTGCTGATTTGCTGTCAATTTTACTGCCTTTTTTGTGCGTTGCAAAGTTTTCTGCTTTCTTTTCCTTCTGTTGCGAGTTGTTGCAGTTGTTTTTCACCTACCACTTTGTTTTTGCTTTTATTTGTCAACAGCTTTGTTTGAGTGCCGCCACACCAAGTGTTCATTTTGAGTCACTTGCTCCACACATACCCACACACCAAATACTATGTATGTATGTGTGAGTGTACGTACAACTTGCATACAAGCGTGCACAAATGCGCTCGTGTACATGGGTGTATGTGTGTGTGTGTGCAGCACGGAGTGCCGGCATTCGTTATCGCGATACTCCACTGACGTTCTACAGCGCTCTCTGCTCGCGCTCCAATCTACTCCAACTCACTTGCCGGCCCCGCACCTATCCAACACACACACGCATTCACACACAAGAAGCATATGCATATATGGGTGAGCTGGTGCGGTTTTGTTGCTGATATGGTGAATGTTGCTGTCACTGTGTTTATCATTGTTGTTATTGCTGTTGTTGTGTCTGATTCAGCTTGCTCGCTGCGCGGAGGTGCAGCTCTCTGCCGTAACGGCCAACCCGCCGCAAAGCAATAGTTTAAGTTGCTCCAACTTCACTCGTTCGAGTCGTATTCGAGAGCAACAACCCGCTGGAATCGGACGCATTTCTGTGGTATCGTCTTGTTTTTGCCGCTATTCATACTAAATTACATTTGTGTATATATTTTTCGTTAAATATCGCGTAGTCGGTATAGTTGCAGACAAGAATATTGCATATATATATGTTTAACACACGTATATATATGTACATAAAGTGATATTGTTTCTTGTTTTTGGTTCAAACATTTACCGTTCTGCGAAATTCCTAATTTCAACTAATTAGTGTGTAGTAAAATTAGGCGCTCAAGCTTTCAAGCATATACACGCGTAAATAATTGCCAAAAAGCAAGCAATCACAACAACAAACGTGTGACTACAACAAACAAGGTGAACACATTTTTTAATTGTTTAAATTTCTCCAAAATTATACATTTTGAAAATTTAACAACAAAAAATTGGCAAATTGTGACAAAAGGAAATTAATTGTTATATATAGTGTGTGAGTGTGTGTTTCTGTGCGCATCTTATCTAAAACGTTAAACTAAAAATCGCAACATGTTGTACAAATCTTTTAATTAAAAATTATTATTTTTTGTGTTCTTCCAAATTAAAAATTAAAAGAGTTTTGTTGTGTCCTAGCACATCCTGTTATATACATGTACATATATGTATACATATAGACATACATATGTAGCCGGGGCCAAGCCCATGTGCTTACAGTGCATGTGTGTGAAGTAACAAATACATGCAAATACTTATTTAAGTGCATATACCAAATATATACATACTTATGTACATATGTATGTATGTATGTTCTTGCAGACGTCCAGTTAAAAAGTCGCATACATTGTTTCTTATTTGCAAAATTTCATATCAGCAAAAGTAGATACGCGAAACAAGTTTTGCCATCGCTCGTGCGCCATTCTCTGGGATACAGTCGTATGGTTCCTTATTTTTAAATTCTGTTTAAACGGTATACCATTCACTTGGAAAAATTGTGTGAAAAGGTTTCTGTAAAAGAAATTTGTTTTAAAAGGATAATCGAAAAAAATATTTTCGCGTAAAAAGTTTTGTTTAATTTCTAATAACAAATTGTTACAAAACAATTAGATTAAAATTTAAGTCTTTGATTATTTTTCGAATTTCTGTGTTCTAAATTTTAAAAATAATATTTTTTTCATAATAAAAAATTATAATATGGCTTATTCAAGTCGTGTGTTGAGAATGAAATCGAAAGTTTAAAATAACTATTCAACATTGAGTTTAAATGACTAATCAAGATCACAATCGGGCATGTGGTCATTTCTTTTGCTGCTATAAAGTCTGAAAATTTTCGTTATGTCTCGTAGAGTAATACCGTGAGTGCGTCGGAAAGTCTCTTGTTAAATTGGATCAATATTTTATTTAGAAAGAGACTTCCGACGCACTCGCGGTATTATTCTACGAGAAAAGATTCAGTCCTTATAACAGCAAAAACAATGATCACGTGACGACAACAACGAAAAATTTATCCATATAATATATTATTTAACAAGCAATTTTTCGAGGCACTCACGGAAGATATTATTTTCAAAAAAAAAACCTTTATTCTACATAATTATGTACTCGAAGCTCTTGAATACCAAACCAAATCGCTAGTAATCTACAAAATTCTGCGAAATCCAAATGAGCTCTCTTATGTAACTCTCAATTACACATTTTATAATCCCATTGAACTTTAGAAAACTTTGACATCGTACTTACAATAGGGAGTGTCACACTATTGTTCGAATAGAGGACTTTTTCGACTACTTCAGGGTCAGAACTCGGATGTTATTACCTTTCCATGTTATGTGCTATGTATTCCAGTATTTCCCAACAAGGAACTGTTATTCGGACTAGGTTCAAATATTATACTTATATTATATAAATTTTTTGGATGGAAACAAATTAACATTGGAATCAAATAAGCTTTCCGTTGGACCAAGTCTTAAAACTTTTGATGCATCTAAATTATTAATAATTTATTAATAAATAATAAAATATCTAAATTAAATTATTCTCACAAACAATATAAAATGTTGTATACGGTATAAAACCTTGGGACTCAATAAGCTTGGCTCATTGCACGTTCGGTTTTTCGCCAACTCATTTCTTTGGATTTAGCTTACAGCAAAAAAACGTCCACAATTGTTATTTTGTTGTGATTTCTTCAAATTCACTATTGTTATACTTAAATCTGTTCTTGCTTTTATTATTTTTCGTTTATTTCCTTTTATTAAACTCACACTTTTCCATTTCAACTGTGTTCCAGTGTGCGCCAACGATCTCCATACGGTATTCGCACTAACAGACTTACTTGGCCATATCGAGCAAGTAAGGCAATCGAGTATCAAGAAGAAGAAGAACAACCTCAAACGCAACCTCAGACGCGTTCAGCTATTACAGAAACAACAAATCTACCTGAAACCACCAACAACAACAACGAAAAAATGGCTGAAGTTGAAGTAGAGCAAATAGTTGAAGTCACAGATGAAGTGAACAAGGATAAGGAGGAAGATGAAGTCGAGGACCAACCACGAAGGGTAAGTTTGGACAGCAGTGTTGCTGACTTTGAACTGAAAGAAGAGGTGGATGAAGTGGATAGTAAGGAAGAAAATGAAGAGGATGACGTGGAAGATGGGGAAGATGAAAATCCCGAAGAAGACGTAAGTGATGAAGAACCGATTGAAGCGGTATTTCATATAGAGGAAGTAAATGAAGACGAGGAAGAAGAAGAAGAAGGAGAAGTAGAAGAAGAACAGGAAGAGGTAGAAGAAGAAGAAGAAAATGTAGAAGAGGAAGAAGATGAAGAAGAAGTGTTAGATAGTGAGGAAGTAGAAGAAGAAGAAGCAGAAGAGCAGGAAGAACCTGCTGAAGAAGACGAACAGGTAGAAGAAGAAGAAGAAGAGGAGGTGGAGGAAGAGGAACCCGTTGAAGACGAAGAGCAAGATTTAGAAGATGTAGAGCCTGAAGTTGAAGATGAACCTGCTGATGAAGAGCCTGCCGAAGAGGAAGATGAAGACGAACCGGCAGAAGAAGAAGAAGAGGTGGAGGAGGAGGAACCCGCTGTAGAGGAAGAACCTGAAGTTGAAGATGAACCTGCTGATGAAGAGCCTGAAGAAGTAGAAGAGGTAGAAGCAGAAGAGCAGGAAGAATCTGCCGATGAAGACGAACCGGCAGAAGAGGAAGAAGAAAAGGTGGAGGAGGAGGAACCCGCTGAAGAGGAAGAACCTGAAGTTGAAGATGAACCTGCTGACGAAGAGCCTGCAGAAGAGGAGGATGCTCCTGAAGAGGAAACCCCTGCAGAGCCCGAAGAAGTAGAAGACGAAGAAGCAGAAGAGCAGGAAGAATCTGCTGATGAAGACGAACCGGCAGAAGAGGAAGAAGAAGCGGTGGAGGAAGAAGAACCCGCAGAAGAGGAAGAACCTGAAGTTGAAGATGAACCTGCTGACGAAGAGCCTGCAGAAGAGGAGGATGCTGCTGAAGAAGAAATCCCTGCAGAGCCTGAAGAAGTAGAAGAGGAACCAGAAGAAGAGGAAGAAGAAGACGAACCGGCAGAAGAGGAAGAAGAAGCGGTGGAGGAAGAAGAACCCGCAGAAGAGGAAGAACCTGAAGTTGAAGATGAACCTTCAGACGAAGAGCCTGCCGAAGACGAGGATGCTGCTGATGAAGATATCCCTTCAGAGCCCGAAGAAGTAGAAGAGGCGGAAGCAGAAGAGCAGGAAGAATCTGCTGAAGAAGACGAACCGGCAGAAGAAGAAGCGGTGGAGGAAGAGGAACCTGTTGAAGAGGAAGATTTAGAAGTTGAAGATGAACCTGCTGATGAAGAGCCTGAAGAAGTAGAAGAGGTAGAAGCAGAAGAGCAGGAAGAATCTGCCGATGAAGACGAACCGGCAGAAGAGGAAGAAGAAGCGGTGGAGGAAGAAGAACCCGCAGAAGAGGAAGAACCTGAAGTTGAAGATGAACCTGCTGACGAAGAGCCTGCCGAAGACGAGGATGCTGCTGAAGAGGAAATCCCTTCAGAGCCTGAAGAAGTAGAAGACGAAGAAGCAGAAGAGCAGGAAGAATCTGCCGATGAAGACGAGCCGGCAGAAGAGGAAGAAGAAGCGGTGGAGGAAGAAGAACCCATTGAAGAAGAAGAACAAGAGTTAGAAGATGAAGAACCTCAAGTTGAAGATGAACCTGCTGATGAAGAGCCTGCAGAAGAGGAGGATGAAGAAGAAATCCCTGCAGAGGCTGAAGATGAGGAACCTTCTGATGAGGGCGAACCTATAGATGATATAGAAGAAGAACAAGAAGAAGATGAGTTGGAGAATGAAGAAGTAGAAGAGGCAGAAGTAGAAGCCTTGAATGATGAAGTAGAAAGTGAGGGTGACCCTGCAGAAGAACAGGAAGAATTAGCAGATGAAGACGAACTTGCAGAAGAGCTACAAGCCGTTCAAGCTTTAGATACAGTTTTAGATGAAGTAGAAGCAGAAGATAACGAAGTAGAAGAAATCATTGAGTCAGTTGAAGAGAATGAAGATGTAGAAGAAGTAGAAAATTCAAATGAAGGTGAAGAATTACCGGAACCTGCTTTGGAAATCGTTGAAGAAGAAGCACCAATCGAAGAAGGTGAGGTAGAAATATTAAGTAGAACAATCGAAGTCGAGGATGAGCCCCAAACGGTAAGTGAAAACAACAATCAAGTAAAAGAAAACGACACTGTAGAAGAGGAAGAAGCAGATACTGTTAAGAAGTTCGAGTGTCGACCACGAAGGGTAAGTCAAGTTATAAATGCCAGATAAAATTACATATAGTCTGCTTGCATATTCATAAATACACATATGCGTTCATTATATGTAGGTAATATGCTTCTGTGATAGTAAAAAATGCAACAACATTCTGCTTATGTATGGTTTACAAGCTTTCAATCACACGTGTATTCTTATATAATATTATGCAAAACTTCGTATTGTGCAGACAAGTGCGATAGTACCAAGGCACTCATCTTAAGGACAATAACACTTTGACATTTACGAGTGGCTGCCTCACACTTAAAAGCCTTAAACTCATACTTTTTTCAATGTGAGAACGCAAAGGTCGGGCGAAGATTTATTAACACTCACGTCTGCTGCATGGTACTATCTGCATCTAGCCACCACACACGCTCGGTTAGGGTTAGGAAATGCTTTAAGTGACTTTAAGAAACTACGGTAAGGGCAATTCGTACTCTTTTCGTTTCAAAAAATAATTTCATTCAATTGAAAATGCGTTTTACACTTTATGGAGCAAAGCAATATCAAAATTCTTGTACAAATTTCGGAAATTACTTCTTTCTGATTTCGTAATAATTTATGTTTGTTGGGGGCAACAATCTCAGACGTTCAACGGGACTGCACAACTCGTGGGACACTTAAAATTCGATGCGCTTAATTGAAGAGCGTAAATAATCGCGGCCCAAGCAGCGTGCCTTCGCTTTAAAACACACAAGTTGACTTGAAAATGCTGTATACATATATATACATACATAATTTCCTCTCTATATATATGTATATATTTGTCAGCATACTTTGTACGTGTTCATGGGACAAATTCCATCTCTATAACACATAGCATTGCTCCACATTTACTAATTGATTGCACACCAAGCGTTCAATAGACGAGTATTGACTGCATGATTCACGATTAAAAACTAAATATTTATACATTTGTTGATAAATCACACACTTGCAAGTGTGGAGTATTGGGATTTTTGTGATAAACGCGTAGAGTTTCTTCGGAAAGATGATAACTTGTTAAGAAACGGCCCAAGCTCATGTCTTCAGTGCACTAATTGCAATTGTATTTGCTATTTTGCCTTTTATTTGATGTTGTTTTAGGCATAGAGTTGAAGGTAATACAGCTCTTATCGTCAATCAGCTCAAGTGGCGAATGTGCATATAAAAAAAAAACTTATTTACCTAGATACCGTATCAAATAATAACTCCGTGAATCCAGTGTCAATAAATTGAATTTACGAGAAAAAAATTTTAGATCAAAGAGTGAGGGTATTGTTACCCTAGCATAAATGGAAAACCCCGTGATATATGTATCTGGGATTAGTGGGAACGTAGCTTGCGATTAATGCCTCTTGACATCCCTTTTTATAGACAGAACTGTTTCATTTTGCTTGAACCTATCCAACAAACAGACTTAACATCTTATTGTAGATAAAAGGGTAGAGTTAGAGACTTCAAGAATTGAATCTATTAAAAGACTACTAAAGGGTAGGTTATTCTGGTAGGCCAGTAAGCCAGTCATTGACCAGTTTAGTTCTTTGCGATATCAGTTCTTTGAGATATCAATTGCTAAGTCCAAGAGGAGCAATCATCCTTTAGGATGCCTGTGCTTGACGCAAATTTTAACAGACTCTACGGCCTCACTATCGATACCTTCTCCAGTGTATCAAACTGTGGGGAAACCAGTTGCTTACAGCGTAGTCTTGCCAATGTGGGACAACTACACAAGAGATGCTCCATTGTTTCCCTGGTGCCCTGCTCTAGACATTTCCTGCAGTCTTCTCGTTCTGTCAGCCCCATTTTGCGAGTGTGTGTCGCAACCAGACAATGACGAGTTAGTATTCCCATCATATTCCTACAGTCTTTTCTAACGAGTGCCAATAGAAATTTTGTCTACTTCCGATCTACCGTTTTGCACATGACTTTTGCATTTTTGCACCCAAGTAGCTTGATCCAACGGGTTTTGATTTTCTTTACCATGCTTCTGTGGAGATAGTCGTTTGGACAATGCATGGGTTTCCCAATGCTGATCACTTTTTCGAATGTTAGTCCTACACCATTCTTGACAATCTCGTCCACTATTTCATTGCTATCGATGCCTTTGTGGCCTGTCACCCATCAGAAGTAAAGTTGCTTGCTTCTGGCAACACTTTCTACTGCTATTCTGCTTTCCAAGTCACTTCTGGCCGATATACGATACGAGGTTACTGCCTTGATTGCTGCTTGGCTGTCTATGTAGATGATGACCCTGGAATTGTCAGCAGGTACATCAGAAAAATAGAAAAATTTTTCAAATTCGAAAATTCGGCCTAATCATTTGCCAAAGTTTTGTACATGCATATGTATGTATATCGAAAGTTAGATTTCCTTAATATTTAAATGCCTACATATTTCCAACTTCGCTGCTGGCACATACTCTCTTTGTAAATTACAAAAATTATAATTATGTAAGAGGGGGGCGCGGCTTATTGCCCATAAGAATGGCAGTATATCACGCGAAATTATGACACCATAGTGTCTTAGTATGATGTGTCTACTAAGATTTTATGATAACAATAAAAATAAAAGCAGTTCATGCCGTTTCGAACAAATTGGGGCTAAAGCGGTATATCTGCTATACGAAAAGTATATACATACACACTATACATAAAGACAGCTATATGACTATATAAATTGTCACATTAAGCAAACAAGACACTTATCTGCATTTAATTTTTATCACTCTGATTTCAGATGATAATTTAGTTATATAATTAGTATAATCTAACTTTTTGCTTAATACAGTATATGTATGTACATATGTATATAGATAGACACTGATATTTGTATATTTATTGTGCATACCCCGGATATGAGCTAATGAAGCGTATTTAATAGACATTTCAGCGCTTTTGTGATTATATTATATGTACCTACTATAAATATTCGGTAGACGAAAAAGTCTTTTCGTATTATTAGTTTAATGAAGCTTAAAATCTCACCTATCCAACACTATATAGTATGACACAATGTGATTGGTAGCACTGAAGATCTTGTATACGACTGCACCGACATCTATTGACAAAATACGAAAAGACTTTTTCGACTACACAATATTAGTATAAAATATAGAGCCACGTAGTAGAAGAAGTTAATTTATATGATAATATATATGTACATATGTATGTATATTATGTACATAGCATGTATGTATGTACATATGTATATAAATACGCGTTTTCATACAAAGCGGTGTGGCAACAATGACGTTATTACGCCTACGAAAATTCGCCAAAGCTTTCTACTTATTGACTTTCAAAAACTCAGATAAAAATACATTTTTGCGGCATGCAAATATCACACACATACACATGCCTACATGCATAACTGCCATATGTACAATTAAACAAAGTATAGCCAAGAGTGAGTACCGTTAAAGTGAATTGACCAAAACCACAAAGCGTACGCAATTAAATAAGTATGCACAAGCGTTTATGAGCGCGCAAATCTACTTATCATACATACTTGCATATATGTACATGCATAAATACAAACTATGTACATAGATGTGTATTTACATGCACTTGTAGCGGCTGCTGCTGAGTGCTCAAATAATGCCATATAACTTGTCGCCAACGAAACGCTCTTAAACAGCTCCATCAACAGCAGCAACAGCAACTGAAAACAGATAAAGGTGACACCAGCCGCATTGTCTGCCACCGTCCGGCGGTGCGTCCGTCCGTTCGTCACCACGATTGCATTGATAAAGCTCTGAAAGAAATGCAAAAACAGGCAAAGCACTAAAACACGCACAATACTCGTACAAGTGAGCAAATTTCTTTTGCTGCCGCGCAAGCTTTAAGCGGATTTTGCAAATCAAGCGCATCACGCGCCTCGAATTGCAAATAAACACGCGTTTCGCGCAGCGCGAACCTGCCGCCAACTGCCAGCCGGCAAACAGCTATATATCAGCTACCAGCTGCCAGTGGACCCAGTAACAGTCGGCGCAGAGCACAGTTGCGCGAATGTGTCCGAGAGGTGAAAGTATTTAACTGAAATCTTTTGATGCGTTGAAATGTGAAATGTGAATGCGGCCGCCAAGGTGATTGCTAATGGCAAGAGCAGCGGCAATGGCTATACAGTTTCGTTGTTGCAATATTACACACACATATACATACATACACCAGCACGAACTACAATACAATACATTTGTATGTGCGAATGTCAGTTGGTTAGACGATCATTAATACAGTTATAAAATATTGATGACTTTGAGTGGTACGCTACCGACGAATGACAGAATTCGCGACATTTTTAGAATGTACAAGTCAAAAAAGAGAGCGACTGACACACTTAGTTGTGTCACCGACGCAGTAAACGCTAGAGGTTAACGGTTGTTTTCAAGCGAGCACAATTACAAAATTTGCTAATCCTACTGTTATGGTTTAGTAAATATATAATACAAAGAAATGTGAGCATGGCTTAGTCCAAACGCCGGAGGATTAATAGATTTTGTTTTTAGGCTGCTCGTTCCACTTTATGTACACTTTCTAACGTGACCAATTTTGTTAACCACTTTAACTTTTCCAAAATAGTTATATAAAAATAATTTGACGCTCCACTTTCTGCACACTTATGGTATGTATACATAAAGCTAAAGACTTTTTTGTGACAAAATACATTTTTAACGATTAAATATTCATAATCTAAACAAGGTATATTAATTTTGCGAAGAAGATTATTACATACAGAAACGTCGTAGACCCTATAAGATACATATATGTATCTGCATATAAAGACTCCACCATGTTCGTCGGTATATACGCAAACTGGTCCCTGTTTTTGACGTGTTGATCTCAAATTTTGCATGCCTTCGTTTCTCTCTACAGAGCTGCTCATTTTTCATAATCATCCTAATCGGACCACTATAGTATATAGTTGCCATACAAACTGATCGACCAAAAAAATCCTTATATAGAAAATATAACCCTACAGTAAAGCACGGCATAAACCCCTTTTAAAATAGGACTATTAAGGGGCCCATGTACTTCCTAAACTTAACTTAGAACTTGGACGAAGGAAAGAAAAAACTGAACATTGGATTTTTGGGAGACATTTAAAAAATCCCCAAGCGCCCAAGTCCTTAAGGCTGTACCTCCGAACCTATTGCTCGGATCAACTATTTAGGAAAATATTCTAAATTCAATTTTTTGAAACCCATAAATCCCTATAACCCCTTAATTTCAAACGTATTTGTGGAAAGTATATTTTAGGTCCCGAATTGAGATGATAAGAACATGTCAAAATGGAGTTTTACCCCTATTAAATTTAGACCTTCTTTGAAGACAATTATTGTAATCTAAATCTTAACCATGTTGACCAATGATAGCAGAATAATATGTGCTGTCTTCAGCCTGAGTAAATAATTTATGAAATCACCACTAAAGAACTTTATCAATAGAGCTTATTGATTTCTGAAGCCCTATTCACTTATGTATACATATATATTTATGTGTGTACATATATGTACGTACGTATGTATATAGTGTAATTTAACAATAACTTCGACTGTCTTGCAGACAGGCTACAACCGCATGCAAAACTCTAAAATATTTCTTTAATAAAAGGGGGATTGAAGTTATTTTTAAATATTTTAAAATAACCATTAAATACTATGCAGTTCTACGCTATTGAACACATACGTAAACTTCAACATTGATATACATATGTACATATATGTATATGTATATGTATAACTGCAACTGCTAGCATGTACTTACCGTTTTATTTTCTCCTTTCTTCGCTTCGGATCCTACAAAATATTTCTATATTTTTATGTGCCCTCACACGAACCCACCTACATACATATGTACATACACTTTTATATGCATGAATATGTATATGTATGGAAAACATATTCACTCTCACCTTCAGGATGAGTGAAGCGACGCATCGCATGGGTGGGTGCTACGACAGCGGTGCCGGTAGCGGCGGCAGCAGCAACGCCAACTCGCACGCAACTCACACGCAACACTCGTGCATTTCCTACGCTGATTTTAAACTTGAAATTTATTAATAACCTTGCGGCGCATACTCAAATCGCATTCAATGGATGATTCGCCGATTGTTTGGCTATATACGGGCACACACACACACAGCCATGGCTACAAACATACATTCATACATACATGTATACGATATATGCTTACACAGTTAAGTGACACGGCACATTGATCGGCGGTCGCGGGGAGCTTGCCAAGTGCATGTGAGTGCAGGCCGCTCCAGCTGAGGCGGCGAACAAGTACACTCGTGAACACTCGTAAAATATGTTCTATGGCGGACGGCGGCGCACACTTTACCACATTTTACCTCATATGGGCAAAAATGTACAAAAACGGCTAATAAGAAAAAGTGTGAGCCTTAAAGTACGTTGTACGTACAAAAACAGCAACAAAAAGCACATATAAGAAAATATAACAATAAAGGCAGCAATCAAAATAACAACGCCATAAAAGTAATGCAAGCAAGCAAAATAAAAAAGAAAAGAAACTATGCTTTAAAAAACAAAAAGGCCGTAACAAGTGAGCGAGCGTTATGTGTGTTTATGCGCTTCACAGGAAAATAGTAAAAAATGAAAAGCAATAAAATGCAACTTTTTAAATATTTTCGTTGCAAACGTATTACTCGTGTATATCCGTTACAAATAAATTCCGAAATTTATGCCTGCACTTTAGCGCATTTTGCCCCTCACGAGTGTATCGTTAAATTTATGCAGATGCATCCTCTGCTGATTAATTGCGAATTACCAAACTACTTTGCTGCACAAACTTGTAATTCACAAGCAGCGATTTGCGTCGCGACGGCAGTGAAAACAAAACACCGTAAACGTTAAGTTGCATGACTTACAGTAGCCACGGTATGTATAGTATGTTTGTCTGTCTGTCTGGCCAACCGCTTTAGCCGTACAGTTAAGTCTCGCATTGTCCATTTCGCGTTTTGCCGCTTTGTCTGTGCACCGGCACTTGGAGGAGTCCATTCGCCCAAACATACAAACAGACACATTTACATATATTCATATGTATGTGTATGCGGCTGTAACTAACCATCAATTTATATGTTCATTCATTATTGTGCAAATGAAATAATTATTTGCCTTATTTTTGCATCTTTTTCGCTTTCGATTTCGTTAGATGCGTTTGCCTTCACACTCTTTCTCGTGTATTACATATTTATTTGGTTTGAAAAGTGGCTGTAATTGTTGGCGAAAAATCCGTTATTGGCATAAAATTAAATTCAAACTAATTTAATTAATTAACCGTTACATTGAAATGAAAGTAGCCAACGGTGAGAGGCGTGTACATATCAATGCTGACGATGCGCATAACATAAATACTACAATATATAATATACATATGTATGTATGTACATGTCCTCCTTATTTTGATTGCGTAAGACATTTTGTTGTTGTTATTACTAGTTCATTTAACTTCCATTTCACGATGAAGGTTGAGCGGCATCAAACTGACGAGCTTTGTTTGGCCAATGTCGCCAATATATTCACACGAAATATCGAAGAGAGGTTCATTTATAACTTGAGCTGTTTAAGAGGTTACCTCGGGTAAAAAACAGACATATGTATGTTTTTAATTTTTTTTCTCATATAAATATTGAAATATTTTATTAGAATTTTTTATTGTTACAAACATACACTATTAAAAAGAAGATCCGCGATTTTTAGAAAAAAATATTTCAAACTCGGTCATTGCGACGCCATTTCAGGTGACCCCTCGGAAAGAAATTGAGCCCGCGTAAAAAAATATGTGTTTCAGTTAAAACCTTAACTTAGAACTTGGACGAAGGAAAAAAATTTAAAATTAGATTTTTGTCTGACATTTTTACGAAAAAAATTAAAATTTCAATGAAAATTTCGCGACATTTTTTTTTTTTTCAAATAGATAAAAAAAACAATTTCGTCCAAGTCTTTAAGTATTGTGTCTCAAAGACCTGTGTAAAATTTCATAAAGATCGGTTAAGTAGTTCTCGAGAAATCTTGCCAATCGACTTCAAAAACACAATTTCGAGAAAAATACGTTTAAAGACGGCGCACTTAGCTTAACTAGCCTCGAGCGCACAAATTCTCAAAGCTGTATCTTCGAAACTATTACTCGGATCAACTTGAAAATTTAGTACAATATTCTAGAGTTGTTGCAAAATTTAATAAGACAATAAAAAACATCCATTTTTTAAAACCCGTAAACCCATATAACATCTTAAGGGTGGGAGTGGGTCAAGCTGAATTCAAAAAATCATTAAATTTATCCATTTTATGGATGATCATATAAAACAGATTTAATAAAATTATTTGATGCGTTTTTCGGATATTTTATATCTTGAAACTCCTTATTATATACTTGTATTAAATCTGACCTGTTCTCCTCATTAGAATAACATTCGGAGATAGACTCTCCTATACAAGCAGCAGAATGAATTTCAATATTTCTTTCCCAAAGATCGATATGTATGCTTTTTAATCATACTTTTATATGAATATCTACATATATATGTATACACTACGAGTATATAAAAACACACACATGTGCTGCCTTACATGGTTAAAAAGTATGCCAGAGTCGTTCGCCTGGAGACACTTTGTTTTTAATGCACTCGTAAGCAAAATATATGTACATACATACATACATACATACATATGTGTTTTCGCTGTCAAAGGCACACTCCAGTGGCACTAAGCTAATTAAACACTTCACCATTTAACATGACTTTATGGCTTAAGGGGCGCATAAGGCGCTATTGGAAAATGTAAGTGTTGGTCATGAACTATGTCTGTTTTTCAAATACTTATCTACATACATATATGGTATATAGTTTTATAGCCACATACACATTCACAAAGTAGTACATAAATATAATTTACTCGAATGCATTTAGTTTAGGGTGTGTATATGTTAGTTGGCACTCCCTCTGCAATGGATATACACATTTTATATTTCATGGCACCTGAAGTCAATGTATAAAATTATTTTTTAATTTGACGAATTGTCATATAGCATTACCATCTGATCATATTTGAATCGGATTCATCCATTTAAATCACAAAACATTTTTTTTTATAAATCGTGCAAAATATTGCTTACTAAAGCATTGGTGTTTGTAGGATTCTACGATATGCAGCCAAATGCGTTATGAAAGAGATACGTTTTCTTGACTCTTGGGCTAAAAAAGTTAGAAAAGGAAACCCGATAGGAATAGTTTGCACAATCACATCAAAGTGTTGAGCACCCGATTTATTGAATCCGCTTTTCTTGACTTCCATTAAAACTAGTTGGACGATCAAAAAATTTAGCTACATTTTGAGGAATGATACCGACTTGAAAATGCCAAGGACAGAATTCAAAATTTAATTTTGAGACTCTTAACTTATCTTATTCTAACTAGAGACCCTAAAAATGATAGTAAATTATAACAATTATGTTATCAAAAAATGATCGCCGACCCAGAATTGTTTGAAAACTATAATAAAATTGTATAGAATTAAAATTGAACAGAATTATTCACACTTTTTACTTCTCAGACAATATATTCTTAACAAACTTTAAACAATTTGAATAGTATTTAGCTGTTATCCCAAATTAAATTTATTTTGAGCTGTTGCCACAAATTAAGAAATTTAACTGATAACAGTCTTAATCAAATACATACATAAATATATGTACATATGTATAAGGAAATACTTGCGAATTGATTCGACATTTATTTTCAAATGAAGAGTGCACACAAACCGCGCGCAGGAAGGAGTAGTCATGGCGATCGTTTTGCAAGAATTCCTTGAATTCGACGGCTGAACTTTCGTGAACTGAAGTCAACCGACAACAGCAATGAGTCAGTTGATTAAAATACACAAATGTGCAAGCCAACCCATATGGCACTCACACACTCATGCACGCACAAGAAATCGTGTAAATAAAATTGCATTTAAATATTTTGTATGCTCCGTATGAAAACATGCGTTTGCTCATGAATCACATTTTAAGTGCGCATAACTCACACATATGCATTTGTGTGAGTAGAAAAAAGGCAAAATTACCAGCGAGGAAGTGCACAAGCAATAAGATTGAGAATAAAAACACCAATTTACATGCATACACATTTTACAGCGATATCAACGCATTGCAAATTACATATGTATATATATACATACATACAAATCCAACAATATCACTAAACTGCCAGTTTGAAAAGGAAATGCATGACATACTTACATGGTGAATTCGCATATATGTATGTATATACATAGTATGTACATATGTAAGAGCGAAGAGAACATATTTTTTTTTCCTTTGAGGTCATTTCCTTCGATAAGAATTTTTTGAGTATCGACAAATGGTATTTTTTTCATTTATTTACTTAGAAAAATTGATCAGTAGAAGATTTAGTTATTTGCGTTCAAAATTATTACAAATACGTGGGTACTTATTACATTCCATTGCATAAACTTGTTTTAGAAGCACAAATAATAGTTTTCTTATGAAATATCAGCTGATTAAATTTTAGCGAACTGAGAAAAAAACCCACATTTCCACCTACCAAATCTTTATTACCGCCTTCAAGATAGCCAATAAAAACATATTAACGCTGAATCAAATTGTTTATATACTTCTTTTACGCCTCGGCTGTGATGGCCTTTAGTGCCCTAGGTGAAGTTTATCCGTTTCGGCTCATTTCTGGTCATTTCCCTTTACAATTATGGACAGTTTCTGCGTCATATTCATGAACCCATGTCTCGTCACCAGTAATGATCCCTTTGATGAATGTAAAGCCTTCAGTTACGTTGTCAAGCGTCTCTTTTGTGGCCACTACTCGACGTCGTTTTTGCAAAACATTCAGGTATTTTCGTACGAGTCTATCATTGACATTATTTATATCCAAAACTTTAACCAGAATGTCTTTAGCCGTCATTAGAGCTGTTGAGATTTAATGCTCTGATACCAACACGACGATTTTCAAGTGCTGTTTCTTTAACTCTTTCGATCTTACTGCAATTAACTGTGGTGAATGAACATTCGCATTGGGCAAGTTTTCGGCGACTTCACGACCTTCACTGAATGCTTTATGTTTGTGATACATTAGAGTCCGAAAATACATTTTCAATGATTTCACAGCTGCGTCTCCATTGGAAACACATACTTTCTAGCAAACTTGTTATTAATTTTTTTTCCATGAAAAAAATCGCCGGACTAATTTTTATGTCGTAAACAAACAGCTGCAAATTACATACTAATTGACATATAGAGTTCAAATTTCACACAAATATAAAAAAATTTCGCCAATCCAGGAAAAAAATTTATCGATCGATTAGCGCTCAGTTTAAATTCACCAGTCCGAGTCATATTTGATCAGATGGTAGTTGTCATCAATTAAATTTTTACGAGAATATTTATTATTTTCATTGCATAAAATTCTAATAATATATAACTATGAAATGGATAGGTTTTAAGTTGCTTTTCTTGTAATTAAAATTCGTGAAAGCAAATAGTGAGTCAAATTTTCTACAATCTTCTCTTGTAAATGTTATATAGAACAATGGAACTTCCATAACGCGAGGTTCTCTATAATTGAACTCTTTAATTGGCAATAGAACTCAAATTTCATACAAATTTCCTTCTATAACTCGAAGTCTCTCTAATTCGAAGTTTGTTTGTGGATTATGGTGATTCGAGTTAAAGACTTATATACTGCAAGTACAAAAACATTTCTGTAACTCTTAAAGTTTAACGCCAGTATTTAACATAGCCTATCGACACACAATTTTCATATACAAAATTCGTGTAGAAATAGTTCCGCCTCCCACAAGTAGCTTAGAGTTCTCGGATATCTCCGCATGAAATCTGTAACAAATTTCCATTTCTTTTCACATGCATTATATTAACAACCATCAAAGAAATTACACTAATTTCAACAAAAGTTAGACACCAGAGGCAATTCAACATACGTGGTAGGTAAACTTTATTGTCTTCTTTAAAAGCTCAACTTTGAGAAAACAAAAGTGAGTAAGTATTTGATGTAATCGATTCTAAACTAACTGTTATTTCCACAAGTGTGAGAGATTCTTAAAATCTTAATAAAAAAATATCAACTTATACTAACCTAACCTAACTAAATTATAGATCACAGCATGTTAACGTAAGACAAAAAATAAAAAATAAATGGTAAGAACACGAATTTATACATATACTTATACAGTTATAGGGTCACAAGCACGACCTTAGCGAAACATACTTATTTTTAACGATATTACGTACAAGATGAATGAAAAAATACCAATTATTTTGAAAACTATTGAAAAATCTTATAATTGAGGTTCTTTAAGTTATTAGATTATTTTATAACATATTATTTTAAGTTTTTTGTTGAAGACATTGTATTTTAGTTTGATTTTTAATGATTTTATGATTTAATAATTTTAAATAGCATTAAATGCCAACCAACGAGTCACAACTTTGTTAAATGTGCTTTCTTTAGGTTTTCTCATTTTAAGGCCGCCGAAATCGCTGTAAATATGCCAAGCGTGCTTCTAAATACTGCGAGAAACTTGGAATCTGAACACTGCATTGTCGTGCCAAATAATAATCATGCATTATTTGTATTTCTAGATGCTCTTCCCGACGGGGCTAGACAAAGACTCCATTCGTGAGGCTTACGAGGATGTGCGCTCTGACCAAACAGACACCGATTGGTAAGCGCGTTTTATTTAAATAAAATTTTGTGCATCAAGAGCGGCAAAGTGCTCATTTCGCTTGACATCTTTTCGATTTTAGGGCTGTTTTCAAGTTCCAAAACTGCACCATAACGTGCACAGCACGCGGTCAAGGCTTCGAAGAATTCCGCGAGCAGTTCGGTGAAAACGACCGCGCCTTCGGTTATATCCGCATACAAATGGGCGATGAAATGTCCAAGCGGCAAAAGTTCATCTTCCTGACGTGGATCGGCCAATATGTCGGCGTATTACCGCGTGCCAAAATGTCCACGGACAAGGCGCTCATACGTGAGGTGCTGAGCGTAAGTATTCAATGGCTTGAACATAAAAAAAAACTTAACAAAGCGCAAAATGACTGTTTCCTTTATTACCAATTATTATTATTTTTTTTTTTTACAATGTATCGATGACTAACCGAACAGTTGTTTCTGCGACACCCGCTTTTGTAATGTTTGTATGTATAATAAATGTAATTTATTTGTTTTATTCGAAACAGAATTTCGCCGTGGAGTTGTATGCGGGCGTTGACGACGAACTGGACATTGAACTTTTCCGTGGTGCCTTGGAACGCGCGGGTGGCGCCAACTACGGCACTGGTGAGCCAAATTGGTGAAACGCAAGAGCATTGGGGGCGCAATAAAATTGTATATTGTACTTGAAATTGGCAAAAACAAAAGATTACATAAAAAACTAAGAATAAAAAAAAAACAATAACAATAACATGGACGGCAAACACTTTCGAAACCAAAATTAACAACAACAACAAATGCAAAATTACAAACAACTAAAAATATCGTACAATACAGATTTCATTGTCCAGTACCAAGCGCAAAGCGTGAAAATCAAGAAAGTTAAGAAGAAATTGGCGGTTGAGGATTGTGTGGATCGGAGGAGTTTAGTGCCTACTATATGTTTAATTATAAATTTAAATTCTTTTTAGGTGTTTAAAACGAGACGTGACGACGCATCAACGAGTCCCTGATTAGTCATTAAGTTTATTGATTACAACTTACATATATATACATACATACATACAAATTAACATGCATATTTAAGACATTTGGAAAGACGTTTATATATTGTCCAGCGCATTCTTATGTATTTTGTGAAATTATTACATACATATGTATACTTACTATAAAACAAATACAAATACATAGCAGTTTTGTAAAGTCCACTGAACAGTTTTAACCAAAATCCATATTGAAAAAATCATTGATACTACTTATGTATATGATTATATTTGTAAAAAATGCAAATAAAAATTAAAAAAAAAACAATGAAAACCACTGAAACTATATTTAATGAACAGAAATATAAGGAATATATACATATGTAAAAGGGAGCGCGAGCGCCCAGTGAGAGTATCATGTATCAGCTTATTTGAGTTACTCTGATCAACGAAGTACTCCAGTTATTTGAAGCGGCAGTTATAAAAACAATCCGACTTTGCTAAGCTCTCCGCATACAAGAGTTTGAACTGTCTAACCCTAATCAGATTCTATTCATCACTTATCTCTAGTGCTTAAAACTATGTATTTTTCTAAATGCCACTGCCAGAGATAAAGGTGTTACATCGGTTTACGGATTTCAAAAATCGATTTTTTTTATTGTCTTATTAAATTATTAGCACACCTTTAGAATATTGGCCTAAATTTTCTAGTTGATCCGAGTAATAGTTTCGGAGATACAGCCTTGAGAACTTGTGCGCTCGAGGCTAGCTGGGCTAAGTGCGCGTTTAAACGCGTTTTTCTTGAAACTGAAAACTCGAAGTCGGTTGGGAAGAGTTCTCCAACCCCTTAAACAAATATCCAAACAATAATGAAGAATAAGAATTGGACGAAAGTAGAAGAGCTTACTCGTCCAGATCTTTCCCAAGACCTTAGAACTCCATCGAAGACTTCTTTAAGCAAGAGATGTTGGAGGAAAACTACTTAGGTGTGCATTGTCGAAAGACGCAAAAAGTTTACTCTTTACTATTAAGAAAAAACTTGGTATTATTTTGGACGGTTCTAAAATCTCACCTTAGAAATGCGGAATATTCTGATGATCAAAGTGTAGAGGACGAGCTGAGGATCACGAAAAGTTGGAGCACAGCCTTTGCAAATGCGAAAAGCTCAAGCGATTAAGAGATCGTCTCATTGTGATCCTCCGAAAAATCACTGACACGTTAAAGAGAAGGTCTTGTTCGATGTCAACGATTGCGGCCGCAATTTTGATCTACAAAAATTTCAAAAATATTATAAATCTGTAGGAAAGTTTCTATCGCGCTATGGAACCTTTTCTTTTTTTTTTGGGTTTTTGACAAAACCCTTCCTTTGAGAATGAAAACCATTTTAAAAAACACCATTTTGAGAAAAACGCGTTCAAGATTGGAGTCGCTCCGTTCCCAACTATGTTCAAATTCTACAAGAAATGCTATATCTGCCGTAATAATTTGAATTTCGAGTTCAACATTTGAGAGAATGTTTATTACAGTGTATACTATCCGATAATACAAAAAAAAAAAACACTGAGACGATCCCTTAAGACGGTGTCGAGCAAAATTAGGATGGCACTAAACAAGATTAAAAAATGAGAGTTTTAAAAACCTGTTTTTCATCAATAATAACTCAGTTAATTAAACTAATAATTATAAATAACAAATTTTTTTAGGACTGAAAGCCTCCCACAAAAACATAAAAGAATAAATTTCTGAGAATGATGTTTGAAAATCGAAAAATTAGTAAAATAATAATCCTCCAAAACTCAGTATTTCATATAGTTAAAGGAAGGTTAATTGAGGTAAAAATTATAAATAATTCTTAGAGATTAGCTATTGTTATCACTTACAGCTTGATATCAGGTAGTAAGGATTCAGCAAGCCAAAATAATATCTGGTACCTGGGTCAATCAAGGGGCAAAGTGTAATACTTGGGGAAAAATCAATTCCCACGACAGGCGGTTTTACGTACCGGAATTGATTTTGATGTCATCCGACCAAGGGCTGTTTTTTCGGCGATCTAAACCCGTTTGGATCGGTGAGTATTAATTTGTGTTTGTCGTTATTGGAGCAACGCCATCTTAAGACCTGTTCTGGCTTTAAGACTCATAGGGAGTGGACCACGCGTTACGTGGCCCCATGTTGCCTGCGCAATACTGCGACCCAAGCCTCTACGGCTGTGCAATCTGCACATAGTTCGCGCGCTGCGCCACCACTCAACCTGAGTGGCCAACAGAGGACCTTCACGATCCCCAGGAGCTCAATCAGGCAACATACATAGCTCCCACTCTGACTTGTCCCCCCCTCAACCTTCATCCCGCTCCAATCCTCGTGCGAGAACCAACCAGCAGCGCTTGGTCCCTCGCACAGTCTGTCCGCGTGTCAGACCATCATACGTCGGAACGTTACATCAGTCAAGTGCAATTCCTGTACTGGCTGGTGTCCCTTCCCGACGTGTTCCGGCCAGCGCACCACACGTGAGTGGAGTGAAACGTACGTTGCCCTATGCTGCAGGAGTCTGCCCACGCAACTCACCACAGTGGCGTCGCCTACCAACACCCCAGCGCGACAACCGCCCTGCGGGTTCTGCAGCTGCAACAACCACCACCCACACGTCCCTCCCTCATCCCCAGGATCACCCCGCGACAAACCCGCATAGTTCAATCTAACTGCAACGGACACCCGACCAAGATAGAGGAGATAGTTGCACTTATGAGTCAGGAAAGTGTATCGATAGCTGCGGTCCAAGAAGCCAAGTTAAACAGCCGCTCAGATCTTTTGAGTTGTGCCGGTTTCAACGTTATACGTAAAGATCGCGAGCGAGATAGTGGTGGTGGCCTAGCCTTCATATTGCACATCACCGTGCAGTATCGTCTAATCTAAGTAAACTTTTTTTTCATTATTCGATAGTTTTGATATTCAAAAATAACTCCCTAAACGGATTTTTCAAAACTCAAATTATTTTCAAAGTTATAGCCATTTTAGAGACGTGGCAACTAGACCGGTTGAGCGAATATCGTATAAAATGTAAAACTTTAAACGCGTTTTTCTCAAAACTCCGTTTTTTGATGCGGTAGCCACAATACCTCAAGCTGTAATCAGTCGATTTATTTGAAATTTGGCATGAATATTCTTTAAATATATCTCTATCACTAGAAGCAACAAAAAATAAAAATTTGAAATTAATAATATTTAAAAAAAAAGCGACAAAATTGAAAAATTAGTGAAAAAATCGACCTCGTTTTTGAGTAGGCGCCATTTTATGAAAATTTTTTTTTTTAGTTTTGCTGCTTCATGACATAGCGACATTCGTACTCATTAAGGATCTGTCATTGTTTTATTTTCCAGATGACGACAAGGGTAGAAATCATGGCAATGAGGACACGGCCTCTTTTTTCTCCCCTTTTCTTCAAGGACGTATAACTCGATGAAAAAACTTTTTTGTTTTGAAATTTATTTTGTGTAATCGTGGCGATTAGGAGACGGACTCTTTTTCCCCCCTTCTCTTCAAGGACGCATAACTCGATGAACATTTTTTTTTTTTTGAAATTTATTTTGTGTACTCTTCTAAGTTTAATAAACAAATGATAAAAAACGGATAGTAAAAATATCTAGTGCTTCTTTTTTTTATTAATTGTTGAAAAAAGCTCGAAATTCGAGCCTCTAGACTAGAATACCCCCTTAAATCACTATTTTTTTTAATAGAAATTCGAAAGCAGTCAAAATTACTTGCTTAGGCAATCTAGTGTTAAGACGGTGTCGAGCAATATTAGGATAACAGACGCTGCCCTTGCAATCCAATAACCAATGTTGAGAAATGAGGGTTTTAAAAACCTGTTTTAGGACTGAAAGCCTCCCACACAAACACAAAAGAATACATTCCTGAGAATTATGATTAAAAATCCATATATTAATAAAATAATAATCCTCCTGAACTCATTATTTCGTTTAGTTAAAGGTAGGTTAATTGAGGTAAAAATTTTGTATACTTGCCTCCTTTTGTCTCAACGTCCTTGGTGCAAGTCATTACTAACTTAATTCTTAGAAAATAGCTTTTGTTATAACTTACAGCTGCAGCTTAAGATCAGGTAGTTAGGGTATAGTGAGGAAAAATATTATCTGGTACCTGGGTCAATGAAGGGGCAAAGTGAAAAAAAGTATAAAAACTCGTACAAGTTCATAATTTCAAACATTCAGAAAACTATCTCTAAAAGCGTTACATGTGAAGAATATTTCGCTAGAGCTAAATGTGTTTCTGCTTCTTACACACTGTTTGAATATTCACAATATAGGAACAGCAGCCAACTTTTCAACAAACGCGAATCGGCTTTTTTATACTTTCTCACACGGACTCATATTTGTTTCTTTTTTCTACAATTTGAGAAAAAGAAATCTATAAAACGCTGTTAATTGATCGGAACAAAAAGTTATACACACCAGGAGCAGCCATGGATCTTAGTTTGGATGAAATAATTAAAACCAAAAAAATCGCTGTACCATCAGCTGTGAAGAAATTGTAAGTGTAGTTAAAATGGCGAAGTTCATTTCACTTCATACTTTTTTATAAAAATAAAAAGTGTAAAGCGATGAAAACAAATTTATTAAACTGTAACCCTCTTTACTATTTCAGCAATAATACGGAAAATCCTCGAAAAGGATTGGCCTTACGAAAAACGTTGAATAAGCCTGTATTCAAGCAGAGTGTGGTGACTGATGCACGAAATAAAATTATACAGAAGAATCGTGAAAAAATACGGGATGCGCGTGATAAATTGTCAGAATTAACACGAGCTAGTGGTGATGTACGTCAACGGTTATTGGCAAAAAAGTTATCCGCTGGCGGACTAAAAACACGGGGCGCAACAAAAAAGTTGTATACAGCAGCGTATCGAAATGGGGTACTAAAAGCTAGACCAGGATTGAAAAGTACTCAACCCTTTGTAAGGCAGCCTGCACATGTATCAGCGCGATTGCCAGATTTGATAAATGTGCCGCGTGGCTATGTAGACTACGATGACATGGAACGCATGGAAGAAGGTAAGTGCTCTGCTTTAAAAATTTAAATGAAAGAGCATATTTGTAATTTATAAATTTATTTATTTTAGAGGAAATAGCTGCCGCCACAAGACTAAGCCGCACAGTCACAAATGACTTTGCCTCGTTTGGCCAACGTGACGTCTCGCCAACACCACCAATAAGGCGCATGAATTCATGGGTGGCAAATACTGAAGGTTTTGATCCTTTTGATGTTTATAAACCTCGTGAGCGTCGAATGTCACCAGACCTACCACCACCCCCACCCAAGGGCATATTAAGGCCTAGCACCCGACAATTAAGTCCAGATATTTATAAACGCCGATATGTGCCGGAGCCATCATCACATCTCTCATATGAGATGCGTTCACGTTTGGAACGTGCTCCTGATCCACATGCGTCTATGGGTATCTTCTCAAACCCACTAAAATCGTCTTCATCATCCTCCGGTTATCGCATTGTTGTTAGTAATTTGCATAGCAGCGTAACTCAATCAGATATCCAAGAATTGTTCGAGGATATCGGCCCTTTGTATGATTCACGGTTGGTGCGTCCCGGCGTTGCAGAAGTAATATATAAATCTCTTACGGATGCAGAAAAAGCGGTGGATACATACCACAACCGACAGTTAGATGGTCAACCTATGAAATGTCTCCTGGTGAACCCCCGCGTCTCAAACAAGCCCACCGCTCCAGCAATACCAACAAGTTCAAGTTCGCGCAATTCTTCTGGGAAAACACCTTTGGAAATTGACATAGACGCTTTGCATAAGGTGCTTTTCAGGCGCCATTAACGCTAAGATATAAAAATATTAACTTTTCAGCTTATTAAAAAGATAGCAAGCAGAACCCGCATGTCAATAAATACATGTTATTAATGTATCTTAAATAAATATCGCTGTTTACATATGTAACACATAAGGAAATATTTAATACTGTAGATATACATTTCAGCCGCAAGTATTTCTGACGTATGAATAAATTATTGACGTACAACAATAAAAAGTTTTTTATTCAAAATTCAAATTGGATGTGATCTTATGCGGGTAAATCGAACAAGACATAGATTTTCCAGTATGAGTTATTAGAAAAAAATTAAATTCAACATTTTTTAAAAAATTGTTAATAATTTTCCTATAAATTCCATTATGTTATAAAATATAAAAAGTATTTTTCATTGCAAATTATGTTGGAATAACTTTTATTGATTATAGAAATTTCAAATAAAAAAACTATCATCTTCTGAATATTTATTGTTTTCACCTGGCAGCACTGTAAAATTTCAATTCGTAGCATTTTATGTATTGGTTCGAACTCGTTCGTATTTCGCATTTCTCGTTTGCTGTTGGCTGTAAAAGAGTATTATAGGGTCGCTTTAATTTTAAAAACAAATATAAATTTATTCAGTAGTTTAACAGCAAGAATTAAAACATAAAGATCAAATTTAAAGTGTGCCCTAACTAATAGTTCAACAAAACGTTTAATTTATTGCTGTAAAGACGTTTTGTTAAATGAAAAATTTCTTTCAACTTTTTTGTTATCAGAAAGTGAAAATTAAAGCAAACGACAAAATAATAGCAACGAGTATTTTTTAGAAAGTTATAAAAAGGATGAAGTGTTAAAAGACCAAAAGAGAAACAAAACTACGGTGAAAGCAAAACAAACCCAATAAATGTATTGTAAACGGAAACTTTAATGGGAAACAGTGTCAGTGCATCTAGGAATGAGCAGACCACAAAGTCGCCAAAGCAACGGCAGCAGAAAGAGAGTGTATCCAAGCAACTTCTGAGTGAACAAGTCCAGGATAAAGAAGACCCACAGCACCAGAACTTTTCTTATTCCAAAACTCAAAAAACACGAAGCAAAAGTACGAACATCAGCAAAAAGTCAGAGGCATTTGAAATAGAACATAACAGTGAAGGGCAATCAGCTGCTAACAATCACGGAACTCAACGCTCTAGACAGGTATTGACTTAAATTAGACAATATTAACATTGCAATGCAATCATATTTGCATCCTTGCTCACATTTGTATGAGTAGAACCTTGTTATTACAATTCATAATATAAACATTTGTGCTTCTACTCAGCAAACGCGTTGCAGCAGTGGAATTATTGCTATTGTTGCTAGTTTCTAATATGAACTAAGTTGGGGGTCAGTTAGTTAATTGCCTTTAATATGTCATGTTGAATATCTATACGTTGACATCATTACGCAGCAGCGTCTATAACGACAGTACAGCAGCAGAATATATAAATATGTGCGACAGTTTGTATGTACTTTGAAATTTGGTATTCGGTGGTAGAAAGGAATAAGAGCCAGAGGAAGCCATGTGAACCCACCCTCAAGTACGTGCGCCTATGCGTTAACAGTGTCAGTGTCATTGCACGCAGTAACCGTAGCTATTGCCACTAAAGTCCGTGTATACAAAAGTAGCGCAAAGCAGCAACGCTTATGGGTAAAAGGCATCAATCTCAATATGTTCGTATTGTATGTGCAAAGCGTAATGCGCTGCTGGAGTGTGAGCTGAGGCTTAACTGCGTCGCCAAACGTTCAACGACCATTTCACGTCGAATCAGCTCTGCTGTTATTACTTTTCCCACTGCCCCTTTTGCGTAGTTTTCTTATTTCTCTGCGCAAAAAGGTAATAAAAGTCAGAAGAGCTGTGTCTTTGTTATTTACCACCACGAAACGTAGGAACAACAAAAGAAAATGATTTTGCGCGAATAATGCTTCCTCTATGTCCCGAGCACAACATTCTGTTAACCGAAAAACAGCTGTTATATTTTAAGTATATTTGCATTTATACACAAACATGCTTGAATGCTACATGTACACACATAGATATAGATATATAAATGTGCATACGTAGTTTTGTTAGCATTTTTTGTGTATATTTAGATTTTCCTAAAATATGTAAACATTTATACACGGAAAGCTACAGATACATATGTATCTATAGGTGTATGTGATTCGTGCTATTTCTGCCTTTGTTGCTATTTTCATTCAATAACTTCGTGATTTGCTGTTGCTCACTTCTTTTATTCTACCTCCTGCCACACCACCCCCAAAATTGCTCTTCAAGCGTATGCGACGTACTACGTACAATACTTTTTGCTGTTATTTCAATCGTTGCTTATAGTCATTTACATATTTTATGTATGAAATGATTTGCCAAATGACGTAGTTCATATTTTTCATTTTGTACTATAAAATGCGGATCTAGTGTGTTGATTATTCACCACCTTTACCGTCGCCATAATTGTTGTTATGTTGTATGGTGGAGTTATTTTCTGCAAGGGTTCGAATATCACACCATAGAATTGTTTACCTGTTTCTCCATTATCTCCCCCTGTTGCTATTGAAGTCATCTATGGTAAATTTTTCATCATTGACACACACATACATATGTACATATTTTTGTTTATGTTTTACCTGTGAAATCTACGAATATTTGAGCATAACATAGCTTGTGGTTTCGGACAAATGTTTATACCTACATTTGCCCTTAACTATCCATTGACTGTGTTTTTCTATCGAGTCATTGGAAGGGATGTTTGCCGTAGTGTACAGAGCATATGGAGTTAAACACGAAGTGCATGTGCATACTTACATACATACTATACATATTTGTATATATTCGAACACATGCTATGTTAAATAAATATTAGGTCTACTTGCTTTACTATAATTTCTACCTGCTAAATTTTACTTGATGCTAGTGAGAACGTTTCGAAAAGTGCTGAATGTTTTCGAACTATTCCTCTAAGTATATACATTTGTACATCCAAGCATACATATTTGTACAGTTGTGTAGATAATATTAGCCTTCAGTACTAGCACACTTCATATGGGGAGATCATTTTGAGTTGTCCATAATAATAGCGTGGCCCTTTCATTGAAATATACATATGTACATACATATTATATACATACATAAATGTTAAGAAAATTCGATTCGAATTGTAGTTTAAAATAAAATTAGGTTAAAATATTATATATAATATTAAGCACCAGGCACCATATCGAAGGATATATCATTTTATATAAAAACGAAAACAAGAAAAAACGTTAACTTCTGTTGTATCGAAGTTATAATACTCTTTATAAATAAAAAAAAAACTTTTCATACAAGAATTTGATGTTGATAGTTGAATTTGTATGGCAGCTGTATGCTATAGTATTTCAATTTCAACAATTCCGGAGTTTTTACCCCTTGCTTTGCACAATAATCTTAATGTACAAAATTCCGGGAAGATATCTTTCCAAATAAAAAATTTCCATAAAAGTACTTAATTTTGATCGGTCAGTTTATATGGAAATGTCTGATTTACGAGTAATAAGCAACTTTTTTCTGAAAATAGAACGAGTGCAAAATTTCTGATAGATATCTCAAAAACTGAGAAACTAGTGCTCGTATATAAGTACATACAGACGGACATTATATCAACATAAAACAAATGCGAAATTCATACATACTTATATACATACATATGTACTATATAAAAACAATATTTATTTTGTGTTGTCACACTAAATTGAGCTTCCCACGCGCTTCGCCGTACTCAAAAGCTATAAAGTTTCAAATGCTGCTGAAATACTTCATATTCGCGTTAGTTATTTTTTGATAAAACCTAAAGGAAATAAATAAAACTCGTTTGACATGTTTCAACAAACCCATTTTTAATTATGTTTCATTTATTTGTTCCTAATTTTTTTTTTTTGTATAAAGAACGTCCGCCGTAAATATGCGCGGTCATTCATCAGCACAGTACACACACATACGAAGGTAGTTTGAAAAAAGTTGCAAATAAAAAAGCAGTAAATAACTGTTAATTATTTTGCACTTTCCTATCCCTTTTCTATAGACTATTGTTCTAATTTTAAAGTAATTATTTTTTATTTTAGAATGCTTTTTATCAATTCAACGCTTTTGTTTGTTATTATTATTTTTGCATACAAACTTGATTCACCTGAATCGGCCAATGTACGGTGTGTATGATTAGAAATAAAGAATAGAGAATATAGAAGCTCTACATACCCACACATCTATATGGCACATGTTGCTGTCGTGAATTTAAATTACGCACTTGAAAATGTTTATAAACCCCTACATTATATACACACATTGTTTGCCCATATACATACATACATGTACTTACTTATGAATAGAGCCTAATAATATGAATGTATGTATGTATGTATAAGCAGATTTATACACATGTATGTAGTTTACTATAACCACGGCCTTGAAACGCCTTAAGTACGAAAGTAAATATAAATGAATCTTTATGTGGAACTCGTCGTGACTTTATTTAATAGTAGCGATACGAACACAATTTCTTTAATTCTTCCGATCCCTTTGTGTTATTTCGACTTCAAACACAATTTCGCAGGCCTACATGTAAAAGAGTGAGCAATCTCTCATTCAATATGCTTATACATAAATGTGCCCTACGAACCGATGCGCTGCTGATTTTCGGCCAAGTGAAGATTTCATCATCACTTTTTTGTTGTCATTTACTTTGGCCGATTTGTTGATGTAGCAGTTTGTTTTGAAACTTGTATTGTTTAATTTGTTGTTGTTGCTTTAACGTATATTTCTTGTTAATTGTTTTAATTTTCTATTTTATTGTTGTACTTGTGTCCACACCTTGGCCGCCTTGTCGCAGACAGTTTTGTTTAGCTGTTGTCTGAGCATTCCCCGCTGCATCACTCGTTATCAGCGAAACTTTTTTCATTCGGCCCCAATCGCTGTATTGATAAACGCGCGCTCTCACCTCACAGTAAAAGTAGTTTGTCTGCGCCAACTGGTTTTTGGTATTTTATTTTCATTAAACAGTCGACAACGTGGTGATACAGTCAGCCCCAAATAAAACGAGCTAAGCACTTTGATTTTCATTACGATTCGTAGAAGCTACAACATTTCGTTCGCAGAAATAATGTAACTGGTTATACATGGTAATTGGACTGAGTCGATTTAAAAAAATTTATTGAACCAAAACTTTCAAAATAAGCTCCTTCTGCGTGGAACCAGCGGGATTTCCATGCATAGAAGGCGTTGCGGAAGGCATTCTCCTGAATAGCCTTGAGAGCCGAGGTGCATGCTGCTTGGATTCCCTCTGTCGTCTTAAAATGTCTTTCATCGGCCTTTTCAAACAAGAAAACAGAAAAAGTCCACATCTGGGCTGTAGGGCGGCTGCGAAAGCGTTGGGATGCCGACCTTGGTTAGGCAGCTGTTCACAAGAAAGGCGGTGTGAGCTAGCGCGTTGTCGTGGATTGGAAGTTGCAATCCACTACGATGTTTTGTCGGACCCGATTGACCTTCGTTTGAGTCTCTTGAGAAGTTCCACGTAGAACTGGACGTCTGGGTAATTAAACGAATACTTAGTCGACGATTTGAGATCATAATGCCTGGTTGATCATGTCAAACGGCTCTGTCGCAGATTTACAGAGTTTAATCGCGTACCTCTGCTCTAACAAACGCTGCATTTTCGGCTTGCACCACTCACAGAAACGCGTCGCGCGGAATGTTTGTCCTGACTCTCCAGGTGCTCGGAGACAACTGACCAGCCGCTTGTTCGTTAGCTAGGAACCGAGGTACAGTCGCGGCGGAAGAAAATCAGTCCCATTACTTTCCGGAAAAACCCTTGTTCACAAGTTAAAAAATTAAACAAGGTCTTGATTTTGATCGTTGAATTTGTATGAAAACTTTTGCTATAGGGGTCCGATATTAGTGTTTCCGACAATGACAGAAACGCATTTGTGTACTAAAATATGAAGTACGTATTATCGGCGTTCGACTGTATGACAGACGTCGCTTACTTCACTCGTCATTTCAAAATTGGTTTTGATTTCCTTATTACATGCGGGAGTCAAGTAGACGAGGCTATAGCCGAGCGAGTTCTCTCACCGCCTCGATGATAGCTGCGACATCGTAGACTTTATGTACATATGTATATATAATGCGTGTTGGTAGGGTATCGATCGAGGCCCTGAAATGAATTTCATTGTCGAGCAATTGCGTTTCGATTACAAAAACAAGCGGTTGGCTTACCAGCTGCTCACTGATCTCAGAGTGGTGATTTCAACCCGTTCATAAGCGCATGTTTCAGAAGAAAATAGAGCCGCGTTATTGTGACGAAGGTGGCGATAAAAGCGTCAATAGCAGTGAAAACACCGGAGACGACAGCGTCAACAGCAGTGGTGAGAGGAGCACGGTAAATGTATGCATGTACCTACATACTTATATACATACATACATATGTACTATGTACACGCTATGTAGTCGCTCAGCAGCGCAACGCTGACGCTAGTAGCCACACGCGCAGGTCTTTGGACGCTCTGTTTTGCTCTTCGATTCGGCACGTTTGGCGTTGTTGGCACGCTTAACAACGCATCAGTCAACATTAGCGACTCTAGCTGGTCGCTCTGCCCAACACACTGGCTCATAACGTGTTCAACCGTCTTCCGAGCAAAAACAGAAACATTTTCTCTAACGCGAGCAAAACAAAGCAAACAGAAAAACCTGGTGAATACGCAAAAGCAGCATTAGAAAAACATAAACAATTAAAATATAGACTGTTAAATATTTGTGCGTTTTAATATAAACATAAATATTCCACGCCGTGAAACTTGTTCGTGTTAAGCAAAGTCGCATAAGTCAAAACGTAGTCATAACACTAAAGAACGCTGCAGCATCGTGTGTCTAGTTGATTGAGGAGCGCGCTCAAAACGGGTAAGCTAAAGTACTTGGCGTAAACTAGCTGACAGTTTCGTCGGCTCATTACCAATTTTTATTAGTTTGACGTACGTAAAAAACGCGCAAAACAAAGTCGTGGCATACGCGTGTCCCACAGCCGGCTGGCTGAACACCTGTTCGCCAGCCCGCCCGCTAACCGAGCAACTTCATCTGAATGTGTAATTGAATCGTGTCTAGTGAAGTGCATCAAGATTCAGTATCGCTCCGCGACGTATGTTATTGTTTCTCTCGTTCTGTAGTATTGTAATTACAATATTTTTTCTGCTGTGCTGTGGAAAAATTGTTGAGTAATCACAAGTGACACCACCACCACAAGCAGCAACAACAACAACAACAACAACAAGTAATATGTGTTTACAACGCGACAGCGACAGCGACGACTGTAGCGCACACAAACAACAACGTTACACACGTGTAATTTTGTTATTGCTTTTGTTTCTGTGTTTATTTTTATTATTATTAATGCTTAGCTTTTTGTTGTTGTTGGCTAGGTGGTGTCGCGCTGATAGTGGCATTCTAATGCAAAGCACTAGCCATTTTGTGATTATTGTGTCTACGTTTACTTTTTTTTTACCTCGTAATGTATTTAAATACCGCGTGGCATTTATTGCGTCTGTTTGACGCGAATGGGGCAGTGTATTTGTTGTTGGTTGAATGCTATGAGGAACTCTCATAAAAAAAATTGTGTCACCTATATCTAATCAAGTGCCAGTTTATATGTACACGTGTATAGTATATACATATGTATGTACATATGTATATAATATATTTGTGGCTAAACTGGCGAATTCGGAGCAGTGGCAAAAACATATAATTGACAGGAAATGCCGTAAAGTCTGCGACAGCGTATTACAATCTAGCTAAATATAAAATATTTTAGAACAAAAACTTCATAATTTTAGTTTCTGTATACACATATGTACATATGTAAATGTACATGTGCATGCTATCATTTCTGCTGCTGTTCTCTTGAATCAAGAACAGAAATGTTTGAAAATCTGTTAATTTCTGTTTCTGTTTCTGTTCCATTTGCTACAACTCAACAGTATCATTGCTGGTACGAATACACATGCATACATACACACACAAGCATTAAAAAAAGCATTCTTACGTCCTCAAAACGCGCAGCTCACAAGCCACCACACCATGTGGTGAATTTCTTGTAGTAAAAGTGAGAAAGGCTTTGTATGTATCTAAAAAGTAAACAAACATCAGCTGATTACAATTTTACATTTGGAGAGTTCGTTTGCGACAGTTAATTAAAACATGCTCGTTTTATTTGCAGAATATGCCGATAATGTTATTTTTTCGGGAATTTGTTAGTACGGGATTTTTTCGTTACTCTTTAAAAATGTGTAAAATGCTACGGTAAGAAAGAAGAAGAAAATGCTGTGCTGAGATTTTTAATGTCTATTTAAGGGAAATAAAAGTTAAATATTTTTGTTGTTTTACATATCATGCTAGTTATACATGGTAGTGTATCAAATTTTCTGAATTTTATTTGGTTTTTAAATTTCCAAAAATCTTACTCTTCCTATATTTTTAACCATAAGAAAAATCTTAAGTTGTTTAAAAAGTTGGTCTTTAGATACCTATAATACTTGTTGTTGTTCTTTAGACACCTATAATACTTGTTGTTGTTCTTTAGACACATATAATACTTTTGTAAATATTAAATGTGTCAACTCCAAAACTTATAAAGCGGCAATATCATAATGACAATAATTTTTTGTCTTAATTAAAACAATATGTGCATGCAAAGTTCAGTTCGCTAACATTACAAAGGCTATCAGTGACAAGTTTTGATAAGATTCACCAGAGATTACGAAAAGCTAATGTAATTTACTATTGATAGTCACTTTTTTTAAATAAATAATTTATGTAATTTATTACTAATTTAAAACGCTAAAATTAATAGAGGCTTTTGTCAATTTAAATTACGCCAACAAATCATTTAAATTACACGTATTAGCATTACGAGCGCATTTACATTAGTAATAAAATATTTGTAGTCACGAACATGTTCGAAAACATTTTGCAATTTTTTATTTATGCAAAATATGCATCTTATAAAACTATTTTTGTTGAAAATATTGTAGCTGTTGTTGTTGTAGCGGGAAAAATCTGAAATATTTGAAATATTGTCAAACTGCTTGGTATCGATACTACATACATATGTACATACATAGTTTATATTCAAACTTTAAATAAAATATGTAAATTTATATTCTGTCTTCTAACAGAATATATAAACGATTTTGAAAAAACCAAAATTGTTTTTATTTTTAGTGCAAAGTATACACACATATTTTTAGCGTGACTAAATTCAGTACCGGAAGTGTTGTTGAAGCGCAATTGCATTTTTTTACATAATAAAATTTGAGAAAAAATGTCATAGCAGAGAAAAAAATACATAACTTTAATTCACAAAAAATAAAAAATAACGTAACATCACTTTTTATAAGTTTGCAAATGAAAAAAAAAAATATAATTTTTGTATATATCTCGTAAATGAAAAGTGCTATAAAAAAATTTACGTGACAAACTTGTAGGAAATTTTATTTACTACAAAAAAGGTCCGAGATTAAAATCGCTATCATTAATACTTCTCGAGATATTCGACTTTTTAAGTAAGGCTGTATAGAATTTTCATCGATTTTTATTACATATATATGTATGTACCATCTATGAAATGTTAATATTAAGGGCTCAAATTTTCAGGGAATTTTTTTAGGGTATTTCCAAGGAAATTTCATGACGGGATTGAAAAAAACACCCTAACATACATACATACATATGTATACCATGTAATATGATGTATTAAAAAGTAATAAAAAAGAATTATTTCGATTTCTTTCATGATACGTTGTTTTGCATTTTAGGTGACGATATAGTATATCTAAACATGCATGTAGTATTAGTTTTGCGTTGAAAATATATACACATTTATAACTATTTGTTTATTTTATCTTGATTTTTGTTTACTATATTTAGTACAATACGGTTTGACAATATTTTCTCTCAACAAATCTAAATTACTTTATTGAAAACATCATATACAATATTTTTCCAGAACGTAGTAATATTTCAGCACTAATAACTTGTTGTTTACTACCTTGTTTTATTGTGACTTCGTGTTTTATACTCTACATATATGTAAATATATACATACATACATACATACATACATATATGAATGTAAAAATTTCGCGTGAAAATATACTGTTTTCTCATGCGCTTCGTATATAGTATTGTTGTTGTTAAAGAAAAGCGCTTGCAGTACAACATTCGTGTGTAAGTATGTGTATTTTCCTGATAACGCAATACATAACATAGCTTACGACATCATACAATACCGTAAAGTATACGAGCATACATGCATATTTGTTTTCGAACTCACTTTTTATGCCGTTACAACTTTCAATTCGCTCAGAAATTTTGTTGTTATTATGTAAATGAGTCTACGACACGCACACATACAAACATTCTTCGCATGAAATAATAACTTCTGTTATAATAACGTATTCGAAAAGTAATAACAACAATATAATGACATTAATAAACACTTAGGAGTGTGAAATATGGTCACAAAAAGCAAACCGTTAGAACGCACTACAAGAAATGTGTTAAACTGTGTCATAATTCTCCACTCACCTTTGTATTATCTACGCTCCCAACCAATCATGGTAATGTTTTTGCTTATGATTGTGCTAAATTAAATCTTTCCCGTAATCGACACCCCACTTCACATTCAACAAGCAATTAATTGGAGTATATGCATTGCATTTCGCACAGTTTGAGGCGGACAAGTTCAAATCGCCAAATGTGCACGTATGCCATTATCGAAGGTTCAGTGCTCTGTATCAACGTTGAATTTATAAATAACATAATCGTATCAATTTTAATTAATGACTGCCCGCCTTAACGGTTCTCCATTGATGCGAGCGTTAAACGGGCCATTGATTCTTTAAGTGCTAGAACGCATTTTTCCGAAAAAAAATTTATAGTAAACAACATTTTTCAGAAAAAAAATTATTGTAAACAATTCTTTATCATAAACACATTTTTAACAACTCACAAACTTTTTTCTCTCATTTACAGGCTTCTGCTTGGAGTTTTGGCAGCTTGAGTGGCCGTCTAAATTGGAGCTTTACTGGTGGTGCTAATAGGAATTCATTTCACAATCGCAATAAGTCAACCAGAAAAAGGTAATTGAACCGACAATATGTCTACATACACACACAAACAAGGCATGTAACCGTTTAACTAGTTATGTATGCATGTCTGTGTGTTTATTATTGTTTATATTATTTGTATTAAATAATTTTGTATTGTCAACAGTTTAACATCCGCACAGCAGCGTCGCTCTAAGACTCCATGGCATAAGCCACTTACCAATGCCATATTCAGTTCACATTTTAAGGAAGCCAGTCGCAACGATCAATTCCACATTGTAGACTTGGTGGCCAAGGGTGCATTCGGTGTTGTCTTCAAAGTAATTAATAAGCGCTATGCGCAAGACTTAACCCAACAACAACAAACGACTGAAGCCGCAAACAGCTCGGCGACAACACCATTACATCCTGCGCCTATTTATGCACTCAAAGTGTTGAAAAAGTCCAAAGTAAGTATAAAACGCGTAAATGTCTTACTTCACTTGACGCAAACTCGAATTTCACAATCGGATCTTTTTATTGTATCTTATGACTAATTTGCGTTAACTACTCGCTTTTGTTTTTGCCATTATTACTTTTTTTGTTGTTGTTTTTTTTTGCTTCTTGCAATTATTAACTCATGCTGTTATGGCTTTTACAGATAATCGAAGAGAACAGTGTGCAGCAAATAAAAGACGAAGCGGATATTCAAAAGTTGTGCGGTCACCATTCGTTTATTGTGCAACAAGTGGATTCATGGCAGAATCGTCGTAACTTGCATATACGTAAGATGATTTAAAATTAACATTACACTATGAAATTGAATGCTAAAAACTAAACTAAATCCTAGTATGTGTTGCCTTCGACTCTCCAGTGTTTGAAAGTGCGTACGAACGATTTTTTCTGCGGTTTTAAATCGCGAATTCCTTTCTTAAAGTGTGATGTGAGTTTAAGCTGTGAAGAACAAGCGCAAGAAACTCTATTTCAATTTTGAGAATTTCGTCAAAGTTGCACAATTTATAATTCGACTTTTCTGAGAGGTTACATGGGTTTCCTCCTGTAAAAAGCAGCCTTTTTTGAAAATTATTTTCACATATAAAAAATTAAATATTTTATTTATTAGAAATTATTTAAAAAAACATACACTATTAACAAAGAAATTCTGAAATTTTTGGAAAACAATATTTTAAACTCGGCCAATTCCATTTCCGGTGACCCCTCGGAAAAAAGATAGGCTCGGGTTGACGGGATAACTCCTTACAGGATCTTCTAAAGTAGAACTTCTCAAAGACAAATTTCATGAAGATCGGTTGAGTAGTTTTTTGAAACCCGTATACCCATGTAACCCCTAAATCAGCGAAGCTAGACGATCGAATACAACTCTTAGGGGTTATAACCACTTGCAAGTCGTAAAAAACGCATTTTTTTATTGTTTTTTATTTTTTTTTATTACAACTAGAGATGAATACAGGGCGCCTATTCTGTAACTCGATTCGAAAAAAAATTTACTTGAATTCGGATTTTTTATATTCTGTAACTCGATTTTCGGATTTTCAAGCCAATTTTCGAATAAAATATTCGTTAGTTTTCGAGTTGTAGAAAGCAAAAACGAAAATTGTACGTATTTATGCTGGCACAGGGTGGTACAACTTTCCCATAATTATAAAGTAGATCCGAATTTCGAATTATTAATTAAATAACTTCGGTCGCTATCTGACAAATACATATACAATGTAAAATTTCATGCGAAAATTTCAAGTTTATCAGTCCAGTCATTTCAGAGGAATTTTTTCTCACCGACTCAGAAAACAGCGTTTCGTTCCTTGCATATATGCTCATATCTCCGAAAATATTTGGCAGACTAACTTCAAATAAATTAGGGGAAATAACTTTAAATTTTTCTGAGAAAATTTGTTTTTTAGAAATATAACTAATGAAAAGTATTAACTAACTCTATTATTGAATTCGTTACAGTTTCGGAATATGTGCCGAATGGTGAACTCTTCTCTAAATTAACTCATTTCTCATTGGATCTCATAAGGGTATATTTAGCGGAAATCGCACTGGCCATTGGTAATTAAACTCTTTGCATTTTTGTCCTCACCCTTCTAATAACTGTATGATTTCTATTTCGGCCACTGTAGACTTTCTCCATAATGCTGGTGTAATATATCGTGATGTTAAACCGGAAAATATACTGCTCACCGCCAACTTTCACATAAAAATAACAGATTTCGGACTTAGTAAGTGGCTTCGCTTAGGTGCAACAACAAGGACTATGTGCGGCACTTTCCAATATATGGGTACGATTTGAACCAAATGACAAAAGCAATCCTTCTTAATATAAATAGAATGTGTTTAACGGTAAACCCTAACTAGAAAAAGGGCTACTAAACAAAACAGTTTTAAATCTTTCAAAACAACCAAATTACAAAAATAGTTTGATGAAAACGCAGATTTGTGCAAAAAACAACAACAAAAGAAATAGCTAACTGTTAACGAGGCGAACAGCAACAACAAACAAACCGATAACTGTGTTGAAAAGAGAAGAAAAAGCAAAAAATAACAAATTGTTTAGGCAGAAAATCACGTTTCAATTATTTTTAACACCAAAAACTGTACAAATGTTGAATTAATTTAAACGGTTCGTTTAACTTATTTAATTGCTTAGTGAAAAAACCTTAGAAAAAATTAATTTTTGTAATAGTTGGAGATTGTGCTGCAAGAAATTAACCCTCACTACTAACTGTCATTGAAGAGTGTCAAATTTCAAACACTAAACCGTTATCAACTGCGCGCGAACACGTTTTATGCTACAGCGTGAGTAGCTGTGCTCTCCTATACCCCCCAACAAGATGAACGCTCGCTCGCAGGTTTTCGACCTCACCATCGAGGGCCGTCAAGTGGACGAAGCTGTTGCCAGCATCTTTCATACGGTGCTTTTCCATCGCTGCCAAGGCAAATACATGTATACGGGCGATGCTCAATATTCCATCGGAACTATTGGCTACACCGACGTGGATTGTGATTTCATTGATTTCACATACGTTTGTTGCACTTCCCAGGGGCTGCTGCGCACCGTTAAACGAGCCATCAACGTTTTCAGCGAGAAGTTACGCTCCAATGAAAGTTGCGGTTCCGGCCAAATAAGCTTGGAATTCTTTCAAAAACGCAAATCGCGTTGGCTATTTCAGCAAGAGTGCATACCTTGGGAGGTGTGGACAGTTCATTTAGATCTCATAAAGTATGAAAATGCAGATGATCGTCAAATCAGCAGAGAGAACGTCTCTGATCTTCTAACCGAAAAAGTTATCTATATTACTGAGCTTATGAATCGTTCTGATTATGTGCCGAAAACGCCAAGTCAAAGTGAATTAGACTTGATTTTTGACACTTCATATCCCGATGTTCAGCCGTATCTCTTTAAGTTTGATTACACGACTGCTGGCTCACAAACGCCCTCGGTGACCAATACCGTTAAGAAGATAATTAAGGAGACGTTCACGTTGTGACGTGTAATGCTTGCGAGTGAGCGTAGCCACCGCCAACAAATGCAAAAACAACAATCAAAACATCAACAACAACAACAACAGCATGAAGAGAAACCACAACAGCAAGTAAGCGCAGAATTACAACCTGTCTATGCTAAGGATACGATTGTTGTGGCCGGTGGAAAGTACTTCAATAAGGGTACAAGTATTATGATTTCTCAAGTCAGCCGAGCACACCGTAGCAAAGCGTTGAGTGAACATGTTAACATCGAGCTGAACGCGCTCCAAACCACCGCCTGTATAGGTGCCAAGCCTAGCGAGCGCAAATCAATTTTGGCTGTTGTGGGTGGCATAATTTTGCTGTTCTTATGTCAGCACAATCGCCTCGGCTCATTTTAGTTACACTCAAACAACAATTTATCGCGCTGAACGCTGAAATACAATATAAATTTAAATAGATAGTTGCTAAACTCAACTTAATTGTTAATTGTTTACGGCTAAATTGACTTGTGTTCCACCCTACGCAAACTGAAACACCTACCAAACCATTGCAATAGAGCGCTTGATTCGTGAGCGCGTGCAAGCGCAAAAATGCTGAGTAAAAATAATGATTAACGCGCACCACTCGTTTCAACATTCGCGTTCACCTGTCATTGTTTGTCTTCATTGTTTTAACTGAATTTGAAATTTATCATAACTGAAGTGTGCCGTAAAAAGTGAGAATAGCAGCAAAAAAAACTATAAAACATAAAAGTTTTGATGTTTAACTGCGAATCGGTCTCAAGCTCCTACGTTATTCACGCTCAAACGCTCTCTTGCTGTGGTTGCTTGTCAGTTTGTGTAGTATTGCCAAGACGCTGTATAAAACCCCACAAAATCAATAATGATAAATAATATTGCAACAAATTGCAGCTGCAATGCTCTTACTAAATATGGAAAATAATATTATTCTCAGTTTCAAGTTTATCAATGTAATTACACGTAAATATAAAGTCGATAATGCATAAAGCGAAAAATGCCACAATTCAGTAAAGTGTTGTCATAGCATTGCCAATATTTATTACAACCAAATTTAAATTGAAATTTTTTGAAATTTTGTAATATTAAAGATTTAGAAAATTTAAAAATTTTGGAAATTTAAAAAAATTAAAAATTTAAAAAAATTAAAAATTTAAAAAAATTTTAAAAATTATAAAATTTTGAAAATTCCGTAAACCTAAAATATTTCGAACTGAAATGTGTCATTGCGTTCAACATTTGTTTTATACACACTAGTGTCTTGAATTAAATTTTATTTATTTATTATTATTATTATTATTTTTGCGTATGCACTGGTCTGCATAATTAATTTAATTTTATTTTTTTTATACGTTATCCATTATTATGTTATTAAAACTTTTTTATCTTAAATTTAAGTTGTGTTTTTTAAGTCAGCGTACCTTGCATAGAAAATATATTAACTAACCTACATTAAATTGGGTTACACGGAACTCATTCTCAATAAGTTTTGCTTACATTTTATTTGTTATGATTTTGTGATCTTAAACTTGATTTGAACTTGTTCAAGTAGATACATATGCGAAGTTTTTATTTATAAGTTCTATATCTTAAGCCTTATAATCAACAGATGTACAGCAGCCCAAGCGTATATTTGATTTGAACTGCATATCCAAGCAGTTGCTCGTATTCCTTAAGCACTTTTTATAATTTTCGTTTTGTAAGTTCAATATATATATATTTATATTTTCTACTACATGTGCTTTGTAGTAGCAATGCAAGGGCTAATGAACTGCTATAGTACTGTATTTTATAATTTGTTATGTAACATCCTAAAAATTACCACTGTAAGCACGAACAATTGAAGAAAAAAATGTAAAAATGTTTAAAGTAATAGCACAATAAATGCTATAGATTGATTATTCTGTTGTAGCGAATGAATTATATCAATTGAACGAACTCACCAAACCCAACGTGTACTACCCATGATACTAAGTAGTTTACGTTTTTATGAAATGAATTGTAATAAACGCGGTGAAGAAGCAAGTGCGTGTAATATGCATAATAAATGTAGATGTGTTTTTAGTATGTACCATTGATGTTCATTGTTGTGTGTTGTGTATGTGTTGCATTGATGTATAGAGAAACGTAAAAAACAGAAATCGAAATGAGAAAGAAAATATATTTAACTTAAAGCGGCATATGTATGTATCGATAATGTGCTTGCTACGCACTTACAGCAACAAAAAATATATTAAATGCAAATATTTTAACATTTTACTATATTCACACACTATACTTTCTTTTTTAAAAACGTAATTGGATATTAAAAACGAAATTCAAAAGCAATGCATTGAAAACTAGGAAACAAATGAAAACTTGCAAAGGCTATTTAGCGCAAATGCTGTTATTGTTATTATTGTAGCGGCAAATGCAAGCTTAACTGAAATGCATATTATTTCATATGCCTTTATTGGGTGAAAAATGAAAATTGTATTAAATTTTTTTTTTACTGAAAATGTGTCGACAAATGTAAAACTTAGAGTGAGTGGGTATGCCTTAAGCGCACTCTTGATTTTTAACTGAAAAAATATGTGCATATATGTACATATGTATATGAATATATGCGTTTAAACATTTTTTAGAAATCGAATCGATTCAACCCATGCCCCAACGTCTAAAACTATGTAGCAATCTACGTGCTACTATTATGCTGTACAAAATAGTTTTTAGTTTTTTTTTTAAGGAGAAATTTTTCCACACATTTGGTGTAAGCATTATAAGAAGTAATGAAAACTTAATAAAAATTATTAATTATATTTAAAATTTTAATCATTGGTAAACATGTTAATTTGAAATTTAATTTTTTTTTGTTAATTTCAAAATTATTGTTTTTTTGTTAATATTAATTTGTTTAAAGTTGCGAAAAAATTCATAATTAATTGAATTTGATAAGCAAAACACTTGAGACCATTTGAAACAGTCGCCAAGTGCACACTGAAAATACCGTTAAATATGATTTGTGTAAATTTTGCATCAATTGAAATTTATATTGAAATACCGTTAAATATGATTTGTGTAATTTTGCATATATTGAAATTTATATTGAAAAAACAAAACACCAACAACAAAATAACCAGTTTATTGCATCACTTTTAAAATACGGTCCTTAAGCACAAACCCACGCCCACATTTACACCTACACCACACATATACTGTAATATATTTTATACTCACAAGTGTTTAACCAACTCTTAGGCAACACTTGAATTTTACACGTGTATATAATTAGCCACTTTTGGGGCCGAAATTATGTCAAACCCTCAACACAGTCCACCAACTCGATCCATATACATATGTATGAACAGCGTATAATATACAAAACAATAATATATACAAAAATATACTAAATTATATTTTGAAGCACCACATTGTAAAAGCTCCGAACTTAAACAAAAGAGAATTGTTATAAATATTCTTAAACTAAAATCTTAAAAAAAAATTAAAAAAATAAAAACAAAAATTAAGTGCTGCAATTCAGCCGTAATAAATATGTAGAAATATTAAAATTATGAATAAAACTAATTTTAGCTTTGTATTCTAACAAAGCAGCAAACGCTAAAAACACACACACATACATGCATATGCATGCAATAAGCACATACACTGCTAAATACAGACCTGTAAATGAGCAAAAATAAATTCAGTGTAATAGCAGCTATTTACCGTTAGCAAAAAAAACAAAAACAAAAAAAAAAAAATAAATGAAATTGCTTACCTTTGTTTCTTTGCGCTATTAACAAGACATATTCATGTCTTATGTATGTGTATATAGCTGTATTGTGGTAAAAAAAAAATTAACGCAAAGCTTTGTTGTAAGCAAGTGATTCATATTTAGCGTGAAACTCCAATTCTATTGCAATTATTTAGTGCAACAACGATTTTACCGTTAGGTTTTCAATCTTGATTAGTCGTAAAAACCGCAGAAATTACAAAAAAAAAATATATATAATAAAGTTTGTCCACATTCTAAATAAGTAATTGATTAACACACACACACACACGTGCACCAAATGTGCGTACATACATATGTATATGTAAATGTTAAAATACACAAAAGTATTGACGCTATGTATGTATATATTGTGCTTAGTATGTATGAGAGGGGAGAATCAATGCATTCTTGTTGAAAATCAAAATGAATATAGCTAACCTGATGTGAAGGGTGTAAAAGCTATGCGACATAACATACATACATACATATAACCATACGCCATTACCATTAGTCAGTAGTTAAATCTGATGAAATATCTCTTAATATTGCGTGTAGTAATTTATTTTTGTTTTTATTTTTTTATATTGCAAACAACTGCGTATCACAAACTATTATTTAAACTAATAGGATTTATAATTAAAAAATAAAAAATGAAAAAAATTGTAGAAGCATTAGAAGAGAGCTTGTCTCAATGCAAAAAGGCTCATTTTTAGTGAATGTAAGAATATATCAATTGTGTTTAACTGTTGTCTAAGTTTGCCTACATCAGTAATAATTGATAGAACAACAAAAAGAATTGTGATTCATAATATACTGTAGTTAATTTTAAGTGATTAATTAACACTTGTAAACATACCTGTATTCATACCTTCACACATACATATGTAAGTATGTTTGTGTGTATTTAAAGCAACTGATTAAATTTGAAGAGGACAATGATAAAGATGATGATGATGATGATGATGTTGATGATGATAATAATGATGTTGATGATGATGATGAGTATATGGAAATCAAACTAAATGTTTAGCTGAGCAGATATAGGTATATATACATATATACATGTAATATTTACTTTAATTAGCATAGAAATGGCAATTTTTTCTTGTAATTTTAAAACCTAACCTATTTGTTAAGTAATAATGAATTTGAACTTTTACAATGTCTAAAGTTTTTAAATCATGCTAAAGCGCGAAATTAAAAGTATTTCTTGCAAATACTTGCGGCGATTAATCTCTTCAATTCGTGAATAGTTCATAATTGTAATAGACATATTAATTATGTAGTAATTTAATAATAATAATTACAATTGCAATAACAGCAATGGTGTTTACGACGATTTCTACCATATACAAACATTATATATATATATTTAAAACATTAATCACTTAGTTGTAGCAATGAATATATATATACATATATATATATATATAAATATAAAATAACTGTACATTTAGTTGTGTATGCCTAATGAATGCAACAAGAAAAAAATATATAAAACAAAATTCAAGAGAAATGAAAAATGAAATGTGTAAATATATTAAGTAAACAGAATTTTTAAAAAATATCAAATAATTGCATTGTTATTTATTCGGAATATTTTTAGTGCGCTTTGCTCGGCGTTGGTGCAGTTTTATCCCCTCCACTGTTGTCTGTATGTTTGTTTGTTTGTTTGTGTGTTCGTCTGTTGCTTTTGATTTTAATTGCACATAAATTTGAGATTTTCATTTCATTTTTGCACAAGCCTTTATATTATGTTACAAACTTTATTAAAATTCTAGCTGCTGCAAATCCCAAATACAACAAAAAAGCGGGTTAGACGAAGTATTTAATAGATAGTATATGATATGGCATTTTCTCTAAGGAACCTGCGCTCCCTGCTCTCTGTTGTTTTTCATTTTGTAGGATTTTTAACGACAAACCTTGATACAAATTATTGCCCTAAATTAATTTTTGTCATTGTCGCTGTTAAAATACATTTTTTTTTATAGAAATATTTTTTTTTTGCTTTTAATCTAATTAATTTTTATAAAATAATCAGTTTTAACATTTGCATTTCAAGAGTGAATTTGCTCTAGGTGTTTGCATTTGGACAACAACAAAAAATTGCATGTATTTTGCTTTATCCTCACGTTTATCTGTCCAAAATCTTCGTATCATTGTTGTTTCTCCAAGCATTTTGACAAACTAAGCTTAAACATAAACAAAATTTTTAGGGTAAATCAATACAAAGGCTTTTTTGTAGCTGTTATTATTTTGAAGGATGCTAACAAATTTACAGTCCCAAAATATATGTAGATCTGTTTCATGTTTTGTGTACACCCGATTGTGGTGGAAGGGAAATCAATTTTGAAAACTATCCAACTTTTTTTATATAAAAAATAAATTTTTACAAAAATTCAAAATTTGTATATAAAAAATAATTTAGAAAGTAAACATTTTTTACAAATGGAGTGAATAAGTTCAAAGCTTATAGAATTGAATCCAGACATTATTATTGTTATTATTTCATGTCAATTACCCTTAAAATATTTAAGGATTATTTTTAAATCAATTACCCTTAAAATATTTAAGGATTATTTTTTAGGTGATTGTCACTAACTTCTTCTAAATCTGAATCCGTTTTGGTTACATATACCCAAATTTCTTAGAAGAGTCACAGAAATTATGATTATTGGCGGTTAACAGTCAATTTGTTCTACAGTCTAAGAATTTGCGAAAAAATCGCATAACATAAAATATCACATGCAACAAAATATAATTTTATTACCGAATTATTTTAATATCAATACATCATGAATATTTACCAATACCACTTGCTTCCATAACCACAAATTTTTAAGCTAAAGCGTACATATGAAAGTAGGGCCACCAAGGCGGATGATGAACATGCGTGCTCTGTTCTGTTAAGCGCTTCATTTGCACTGCAACAAATAACATTACATTTTCGTTTATCTCTTTTGCTTCTAAAAGTCTTAAGTAAAGCTAATGTTAAAATTATAAAAATTGCTTTATTTCATAATAACACCAGCTCAAACATACTTCATGAAACAATACATGTGTGTTTTCATTTTTCATTGCCAGCGCCGGAGCTGTTGCGTGGTGAGCCTTACGGTCATGCTGTCGATTGGTGGTCACTGGGCATACTCGTCTGTCAGATGCTCATTCAAAAGGTAAGCAGCTTAAATTATGCTTCTAGTAGTAACTGCATTGTAGATATATACATATATGTATGTATACAGTTATGTGAAAAATAATAAGGACAGTGGCCTGCAGTTAATGAAGTTAATGTACATTCAGAAATGTAGGGCACTCAACGGCAATTAACTAATCAAATTAATTGAGAGTAAATTAAAAATAAGTATTATAGATTTTCAGTTTTACTCTTATTTTGCAAAGTGTTGTATTTAATTTGGATTTGTTTGAATGAACTAGGTTTTAGGAGACGGAAACCGGAATTGCATTCCATGAATTTTGAATAAGTTGCCAAAGATCTTCATTATTACTTAGGCACTTTCCTCTTAACAACGCTTTCACTGTATTAAACAAATTTTCAATGCGTTTTAGATCCGGGGACTGCATTCATTCCTCCATTACGTTGATGTTGTTGACCCTAAACCGCTCTTTTGTTCACTTAGCCGTGTGTTTAGGGTCGTTGTCCTGCATAAATATCCATCAAAGTGGCGTATTCTCTTCAGCGTACTTCAGTATACATACATTGCAACATAATCGGTTGCCTTCATAGTACCCTGTATGCTATGCAGGGGCTTAGACCAGTGTATGAAAACGATCCCCTAACCATAATGTTTCCACCACCATGTTTAACTTCTTACATAATGAATACGCCATTGCTCTCTAGGCCAAAGAACATGTTCTTCAGCAAACTTTGTTGCACTTCTTTTTTGACAACATAGGCACTTTTCTCCCGCTTCGGCTCTTCAGATTTTCCATTATAAGTACTTTGCGGATAATTGATAAGTCAACATCAATATTAAAATCACATTTTATTTGTTTTGATGAAATAAATGGATTTTTCTTAAAACAGCACTCTATATTTTTTTGACAAACAATGCTATTTTTGACTTCCTGCCGCGTGTTTCAATCTGGGGAACCTATTTTACTGCTTGTTCAACCATTGTTTTGGAAACATTCAGTAAATTCGCAACATTCTTTGTTTCACTAAATCTTTAAAGTGTTCTCGAGTTTTCTATTCTTGTTTTGTTTTTATGCGTCCCGATACAACGATAATTTTTTTGAGGTCTGAAAAAAAGAAAAAAGTCGCTGAATCCGATTCGGAGAATGCGATTGGGGAAGTCCCTTGGATCCCCTCTGTCGTCTCAAAAGAAAAGGAAGATTGCCTCTTTCTCTCGGCATCATACTCAAAGATCCATGTCTCATCACCTGTGATTACGTTATTTAAAAATTCAGGGTGACTTTCACACATGTTAAAATTTTGGGACTATCTTCGCGCATATCTTGCGCATGTTCAAGTGCTCCGTCACAATCTGAGCAATTAAACGAATACTTAGTCGACGTTCTGAATTCAAAACTTTGCGCACACGAGTCCCATTGTCGGTGTTTGTCGAAGTCGCAGGTCTCCCAGTGCGGTCTTCATCAGCGACCTCTTCCCGGCCCTCCAAAAAATCCTGGTGCCACCGAAACACACAAATTCTTGCTACAGCAACATCTGGGTAAGCCTGCTTGATTATATCGAACGTCTTTGTAGCAGATTTACCGAGTTTCGCATAGAATTTAGTCGCGTGGCTCTGCTCTGACGAACGCTGCATTTTCGGCTTACACCATTCATTGAAACCCGTCGCGCGAAAATGTTTGTCTTGATTCTCCAGGTGCTAGGAGATAACTGACCAGCCGTTCGTTCATTAGCTAGGAACGCCATCATCGAAGTAGGTGCACGCACGCTCTGAAGCCCAGTCGCGGCGGAAGAAAGTCAGTCCTATTACTTTCCGGACAAACCATGTATACGGACGTACGTACTTATAATCTCGCCAGAAGCACTTGGGAACTGCAGAAAATTTTGCTTTTTAGATAGAACAAACCTCTGATAAGTATAGACTCTGATATTAATTTTTGTCTATGTAGTTTCGTTTTTCAGGTTTCACTTCGGAAACTTTCGGAAACTACTCTCATTCTGTCATTAAAGTCTGAAACTGCAATGTACATTATTTATCCTTCGTTTAGTTGATATTTGGTCCTTCATAAAATTATGGATTTGAAAAATGACTTCAAATCTGTAGTCTAACAATCTAAGGTTTTTAGCATCATACTGAAATTTCAATTTATGCACTAACAGAATTCTGCTCAATTGTGAATATAGACATTTCTCATTTTAAGTCGTTCTACACACGTTTGAGAACTTCTAGAGTAGACTTCCTGTTGTGTTCAATTACAAGAATTTAAAAATTCACTGTGTTTGGAAAGCTTTGACATTTGATTTCGGCCTGTTGCTGTTTAATTCATTGTTGAAGATGTGTCCTCCGTCTTTGAAGAATCCGCGTTAAAATAGTACTCGTATTGACAGATCGCACTTTTCTCCTGGATTTTACATTGTCATTACCACATTTCCTCTTTCATTCCATATCCTTTGTTATTTTATGGACATGACAGAGCTCCAACTATTAAGTCTTTTTGGACGCGAATCTATCTAGAGCTCCAATGAAGTTGCTTTCAGGTCTTCATTAAGATATCTCAAAGTGTTTTCAAAGCTATCCATTACCTAGGCAGACAGTCATATGTGCATAAATACTTATCGTGTTTGTGCATATTTTCATATACTTACATGTACCGTTTTATGTCTAGCTGCATTATGTTATGCTCCTACAAACAACCGTTACGTGAACTATTATACGTACTCTCTTTGCAACACATTGCTAAAGTGAGAGAAGTGTTGGAAATTGATTAAAAGACCAATTCGTATTTTTTATTATTTTTTATTTTTTATCCAAAAATTGTCAGTCTATATAAAAATCGTACAAATACATTTTGTTCATATGCATGTATGGTATATAGGTGTTATGTAATCATCGTAATTTGTTCGTATCCACGCGCACACGCATTGTGCGCCACTCAACTGCATTTCAATTACTAAAATGCGTATGCGATCGAAATGTAATTGAAAGTCACAGCAGCCATAAATGCGCATGGATCGCTCAGAGACCTAAAAAACTTGAATTGCAAGTGCCAGCAGAGTTTTCATAAACATTAAGCATACGCATACATATAATTTATAAAATTAAACGTAATTGGTCCATGGTATGTAGGTATTATCTAACGTAGGTTGGTGTTTGCTTTTGCTTTTGCTTTGTCTTCGAATGCATTAAAATAATATCTATCGTTTTATTGTGCGGGCTGCATTTGTTGCTTTTTTGCTTTTGCTTTCAAGGCGGACGTTACTGATGTCGAGCTTTTTCAATTGTGGACTGCTTAGATTAAAAGCTACAAATACATTGTGGGTCTACCCGTCTACCGTTACGTAGTGGTTCTAGAACTTAAAAGTAGTTGTGCATCTTTCGTAATGATTGCGTTCCTCTTATATCCATCGGCAATAATTACTCGTACATACTCATATATATTAAAATTAAATATTCCCTCGTTTGAACTTCACCTTACAGCATTTTGTGGATTTACTTGTATTTTTTTAATTTAATTAAGCTTAAATTACTTTTGTTTTATGTATATAATTTATGATATATCATAATTACTTGTGTAAGTATTATTGCTTGTATGCCATCTACTTGGTTTGTCCTTGTTTGTTTCCGCTCAAGTGCAGCGAGTGTATTCCAATGCTCGGTAATTAGAAGTAGAAGACCTCTGGCTCTCTGTGTGGTGAGAACTAGACTGTCATGGCGGTTGATGTTGCAATCTACAAAGCACTTGTTTCAATTCTCCCGACCGTTATCGGCACACTTTCTTGTATACTGTTTCATAATAACTTTCATGGTTCTCTTTACACTGCCTACGTCATACGAATGGTTCATTGCCTTTATCTTGCAAATATTAATTCTTTCGGTCCCTCGTTTTGTCCGTTTTGTTGATTTCGTTTCTTTCTAAATAGTTTTTACAACTAAAAATAACTAACTATATATTATTAAGAGCGTTGAGTTTGTGACCACGTAACATCGGTCAGTTTGTGTTTTTGCAGAACTTCATACCCAATTGTTTGCTGTTTGAAGTGTGGTCAAATTGTTGTTTTTGTTTTTGAATTTTTGCTGTTTTTTTTTTGTGAAAGGAGGTATTCGATCGGATGCATATAGACTTCTAGTCAGATTTCTCCTCCTTGGATTCGCTGCTTTCCTTAGATTCGGATTCAGACGAATTGGATGACGAGTTGGAGTCTTTAGATTTCTTGCTCTCACTCAATTTCTCAGCCTCGGCAGCAGGTTTCTTCTCCTCCAATGTCTTGGGTTCACTTTCCTTTACCTCTGGTGTGAGTTCTTTCTGTTGTTGCTGTGGTAGCTCAGCTGGTGCGGGAGCAGCGGCGGCGGGTTCTTCAATTTTCTTAGCTTCTGGTGCGGCAGCAGCGGCAACTGGAGCTGCTTGTGCTGGTTCCTCAACCTTCAAGGCCTTGGCTGCGCTCTCTTCGCTGGCTTGTAGTGGAATATCACCGGCTGGTGCTAGCGCCGCTGGTTCGACCTTCTCAGCAATTGGTTCGGATGCAGCCGATTTGAGCAGCTCTTTGGGTGCTTCTGGTAGTTGTTTCTCAGGCTCGGCAGGCTGTTCAAGTGCAGCATCGGTGGTGAGAACGGGTGTAGCGGCAACGGGGGCAGCAGCAGGGGCGGCTTCTTCAGCTAACAAACTCTTTACTGCTGGCGCTACTTCAGCAACAACGGAAGCAGCAGGCACAACGTTGGCATCAACCTCATTTACAGCTTCGCCAACGCGTTCTTGACGTGCTGGAGTTTCCTCCTTCTTAAGTTCAGTAGCAGCAGGAGCAATATCAGCAGTGGCGGCAAGAGCGGAATCAGTTTTCACCACAGGTGTTTCCTCAGCGGCAGAGAGTTCATCCTTCTTCTGTTCGGCTGGTGCGGCTTCAGCAATAATGGTGGATTTGCCTTCAATATTAGTTTTCTCCTCAGCAGCTACAAGGGCTTCCTCAGCTTGCTTGGGCTCCTCAGCGAGACCGGCAGCAGGTGCGGCGGCGGCAGCAGCAACAGGTAGGGCTTTAGTTTCCTCTACTTTGTCATCAGCGCGTGTCTGTTTATCCTTCTTCTCTTCCTTCTTCTCGGCAAGCAAACTCTGACTGACTTCGGCATCGGGAGCGTTCAATGGGAGTTCGGCGGGTTTTAGGTCCTTCTTCTCCTCGGTGGCTAGGGCCGGCGCTGCTGCAGCGGCGGCGGGAAGTTCAGCAGCACGTGCCTCGACTGGCTTGACCACATCGGCAACCTTCTCATTGACCTTTTGTACTTCAACGGACTTCTCTTGAACTTGTGGCACCGCCTGTACTACCGGTGACACTTCCTCATCGGGTACGGGTAAAGCGAATGCGCTGACGAGCAGGGCGGAGAGAATGACTAATTGGAACTTCATACTGCAATAGACAAAAGACAAAAAACGAAAAATTATTATTACATAACCACTTAATTAAGCTGCAAACTAATTTTATTTGCACTGTGTGTATAATTTAATTATGCCTAGCCTAAGTGGAAATGAAATGGCGCCTCTCTAGGGCTTGGTCAATTGGAAAGGTCATATTAATGCGGCACAAATTCATACAATGTTGATTACACAAGCGGAATTCCTAACAATTGAATTTGCACAAAGTATTTTTACACACATATTCCACACATTTCTATAGACCGCCACGTATTTGTATTTTTAACAAGATCTATTTGTAAATCAGTGGACAGATTTCGACTTGTACAACAGCCCTGCGCTCTGTACATCTGCTTAATTTGATTGAATTGTCTGCGCCGCTCTCCAAATGACGGAAGCTTGCAATTTAATCAACGACGATGGCGCAACTGTAGGCCGGCATGTGTAATCTCGAAGCATCCATTGTGCTGGCCGCACATGGCCGCGGTAGGCGAGAATCATATGGACGCGTGAACGCCGTGACCACTAAATTCAATAAGCAAGTTCAACGTACAGCGGGTTGGGGGGCTAAACGCGCCTACCTTGCAAAAGCTCACAAATAATTCTGGAGCATTCCTCCCATCAGCGTAAGTGCTAATTGTAGATGCTAAGTGGCGCGGGCATTATATTCGTGGATGTATTTATATGTCTGGGAATACATGATTTTAGTAAATAAAGCTTTCGTTACATTGTATTGAATGTGAAATTATAAATGACACTCAACTGACGTCTTTGAGAGTGGGTGGTACGCAAACAATCTTGCACATTTCGCTTAAATTCAGTTATTGCAATTCAACACCTTACTTTTTGAGTTGCTAATTGTCGCAGATTGTAAATAAATAAAATGAGTTAGTTGTTTTGATTACTCATTGTTCGCCTGGCGAAACCGCATACCCATTCTTATTTATTTATACTTCACTGCGACGGTTCCATTTATATCACATGATCTAATTGTTTACGTATACTCTAAAGGCTCATAATTTGATCAGCAAACAACGAATATGAGTAAGTGATAACAATTGTCATATTCTGCTTTGATTATACTTGAAGTGAATGCAGCGGTTTTACAACCTAACCTCAACTTATAACTAAGGCTTTCGTCGAGTTAAGCTGCGTTCTTTTGAAAACAAGCGTTAAAAGATTACTCACTTTACTGCTTGTAAGGCAACAATTGGAGTTCACCGCTTTACCGAGTTCAGTAAACTTGGTTATTGGTAAGCGACTTAAAATTCAGTATTTTCATATCAAAAATATTAAAGAATTTTCAAACAATCACTACCGAAACGTCTCAAAATGCTACCAACAAATAAAATTAATCATATTTTTTGTAGTTAAAATGTTACAAGTGTTTTTGGATATAATTAGAAAGATTTTATCGTAGTTGAATGATTTTTTGAGACTCGCTTACAAGCCAACCTCTTTTTCCAAGATCGATATTTAAAGTAACGTGGGTTTAAAATAAGACCCAAGTTGCTTTAAATATCGAAATCGGCAAACATTTTTTTGTTATCTGAGGGTGTCACACAAACAATTAAACTGCATTCCTTTATACATATATATATTCCATACCTATATTCCGCTATATATTTATATGTAAGTTGAAAAAACTGATTATCTATACTCTATTATGTTTGTAGCGCAGCTCTGCACGCCAAATATTTATATGTTTTTTTTCAAAAAAATGAACTCAAAGTTCGGTATTATTATCAGTTGACATTTGATCGCACATTCAAAGTTTCTATTGAAAATACGTGACTCAATTAGTTTTATAAACACTTGTTGAACTTAAGGGAAGATTAAACATTTCACTAATGCAATATTTTCGAGAATATATTGGGTAGTCAAAAAAGTATTTTCGTATTTTGTCAATAGATATAGTTGCAGACGAATATCTCCAGTGCTACCAATCACATTCTGTCATACCATATAGTGTTGGAAAGGTGCGACTTTAAGCTTCATAAAATTAATTATTTAAAGGTTATGCTGAGTGTTTAGTGGGATTAGAAAGGAATCATCCACTATGAGCTGCTCCAGTCTGGTCGAACGATTGATTCTACATTTTACTGTCAACAACTGATGAGATTGAAGCAAGCAATCAAAAAACAAAACGGTCAGAACTGATCAACAGAAAGGGCTTCGTCTTCCATCAGGACAACGCTAGACCTCACACATCTTTGATGACTCGGCAAAAACTGTGCGAGCTTGGCTGGGAAGTTTTGATGCATCCACCATATAGCTCTGACTTTGCACCATCGGACTACCATTTGTTTCGGTCAATGCAGAACTCCCTTAATGGAGTAAAGTTGGCTTCAAGAGAAGCCTGTGAAAATTACTTGTCGCAGTTTTTCGCCGAGAAACCAGAAAAATTTAAACTGCGTTATATTTTTAGTTTCAAGCCACGTGAACGTCATCAAAGTCAGTAAACTGTTAACAAAACTGAGTATTTATGTATTCAAATTTGATTAGATAAATCAGCAAAACCTCCGTCCACATATTGATCTTACAATTAGAACATTTTTACTGTCAGCGGACAGACAGTTAAAGCATTAAAGCAGCCTTTTAAGTAAGCACTAACTATTGTTGCAAATGTTTAGTTAATTTGAAAGAACTTACTATGAAAAAGCAAAATTTGCAATTGCATGAAATTACCGTGGTTTGACTAAACCCAGAAACACACACACAAATCGACAAACGGGCATTCTCAACTGACAGCTGCGCGCTATTTTGCTGCGACAGACAATAGGAAAGTTTTCCAATCGAATTCACGAATTTTGCGAGCAGAAAGTAAGTGCTTAACTAAATTACAGTTAATTGCCGTCTTCTCAGAACAGTATAATTTAATAATAAACTTTTTATTAGGCGCCATAAATCTGGCGAAACATTTTTATATAGCACTATAATAGCCACAAAGCTGCCAGCATTGATGATATAGTTTGCTGCATTCGAACCGTGTCGCGAATTTTAAGTAAATCAGCCGAAACGCAGCTCGAGCGTTAATGGCACTGCCATTATTCTAGATGTGAAACTTGACTTACGAGTAATTAATGGCTTCCAGCACTCGAATGCACTTGGAAATGTCTCGCGACAACGCAAGTAGGTGGACAATAATTTAAACGCTTCAAAAGTGAAATATGCAAATCAGCGCTTATGCCAACTGCATTAACTACGAAATCGCCACAATTGCCAGGCGATGACTAATGCCGCGCTGCAGCGCGTGCGTGCAACAGAAAGTGGCGAGGCAGTAGCGCAAACGTAAATCAGCGTATTTCCTTTCCAAATCAGTGACAATAATAAAAGACACTTAAAAGCGCGCAATCAAAGACGAAATCGAGCCTACAACTTTTCAATGCTTTTGGACAGACATACATATAAATATATATATGTATGTATGTATGTATGTGCAAAGTGCCTGCAATTAATAAACGTGCCATCAATAACGGCACATTACACACAACCGCTCGTATGTATGTATGTGTATGCGCATAGGTGTATGAACCACAATTACATAACATGCGCTAAACGGTTTATGGCAAAGAAGCAAAAACGTTCCACAGCCGCGCTCCGGCCCGCCAGCCCGAACTTAAAAATGCAAAATTTATGTCCGCTTGCTTTTTGCCGCGCCTTTTTGCGAAAATAAATCTTTTTTTTTAATTTTTTGCAATATATATATTTCTATATATACATATGTATATATATTTTGGTTGGCTTCACAGGAGTAAATAGATAAAACTCGTTTTCATGCCAATTCGTCTCACATTACGCGCACCTTCGCTCTTCCTTGCGCACAGTACCTTCACATACACACATATTATACATGTATGTATTACCATACACATACTTATATATAAAATCATATATGTCCAATGATCTGTGGTGCTACAAACTTTTTTTTTGTCATATGCCCCGATTTAGTTGCTTCGGATTATTTAATATTTAACGCTGCGAAATGCTTCACAACTCTTGGCCGGACTACCTGCCGTCCATGCCACCAAGCTATGGCAACCATAGCATCGCCAGCTTTCACAGCTTTGGTTATCTGGCGACTCCGAGCAGAAGTCGAATTTTTGCGTTTAAGAGCAACGCGTTCATTGACTTTGCGCCGGACGCAGCGCTGGCCAAGAAACTCGTTTATAGAATAGTTTGAGGCGATAGCTATACTACCCAACAGGTAGGCATCCATGCCATAACTTGTACATCTTCAGCATCATCTGGTTATTTGCACGGCAAGCCAAACTCCATGAACTAATGTATGTATGTGTGAATGTAGGGGCATATGTATGGATTCTTGCCGATATTCTGCCAGCCATGCTACTCAACTTTGAGTTTGAACTTTAGCAGGATGCCTGCGGAAGGCTATTATGCTTGCTCGCTTCTAATGTCAGGCCTGCCTTTCTCTTGCCAATACATACCATATAGTTATATGTATACATTTATATATGTGTATGTACATATGTGGTTGTTGTAAAAAACTTTATAATGACAAGTTTAATTAGTTTTTTTTTGCTTAGCTGCGCAATAATTTTGTACCAGTCATTTCATTTATTGTTTATGGCCCAGCCAAAAAGCTGATGGTAGATTAATCACAGCTTCCACTTCGGTCAGGCAGCCATGGCCTATAGAAATGTGCTGAGTGTAGTCGTAAAGCAAAGAAATATAACAAATGGTATGTAAATAGTAAGTAAATATGTGTTCGCAGTTATGAACATGCTTGGCCATGTTCTACGTTTTTTAGCTTCAAAGAAGTTATGTTAATTTTTCTCTATCAGCTGTCAGCATTGACAGCCCGCAAGCGTGCCGTTTTCATTTTCGACAAAAGTAATTTTGGTTTTTTTTATTAAAAAAAATTGTATTTGCCGCAGTCATTAATAAAAATCCATGAGTGAGTTGAGACTCAAGCAATTTTTTTTAATTTCGTGCGACTTTTTATACAAATAATAGTTTATAATTTATTTATAATTTTATTGTTTGAAATAAGTAAGTCCTTTTTAGAAATTATGTTGAAATTTAGTTAATAGAACAAAAAATAAGAAGTTTTCGAGATTATTTAAAATATATTGGGTAGTCAAAAAAGTCTTTTCGTATTTTGTGAATAGATGTCGTTGCAGTCGTATATCTCCAGTGCTACCAATCACATTGTGTCATACCATATAGTGTTGGAAAGGTGAGATTTTAAGCTTCATATAACCAAAAAAAACAAATTAGCTCAGAAGTTGAAAAAATGTTAGAGCTTTTCCAAAATGAGTGAAAATAATGTAGCTTCTGTTCTGGAAATTTTAATTTACACTGATGACAACTTGCTAATGTCTCTAGCGGAAAAAGTGGTCGACAAAAATTATAAACATAAAATATTAAAAAAAAATTAGTTAAAATTTGATTAGAAATACGAAAGGACTTTTTCGACTACCCAGTATAACTATCATTAGTAGCTGCATGGAAAAGTGGCTGTAGTCAAATTAATTTAGAAATTAGGTATTGTATAGATAGGATACGGTATGCGATGTCTGTTTCGAAAAATTATATTCGACTATGAACCTCCTTGAGCTAATTTCTGTTGCTTTCTAAAACATTCGGTATATCAGTTCGAAAAAGTTTTCCATATTCTACGAAGACTCGCAACAATGCCACGTTGACAGCGGACTTCTATGATAAACATTCAACAGTTCAACGACTAATGGTCCAAAATTTTTTACAAGGTCTTTTAAAGGCCAAGCTAATCAATCTTCTTTAGTTGAAGCAATAATTTTCTTTACAATTATTTTTCGATGGATAATCTTTGACCAGATTATTATTTACTGTTATTTTTCCGTTTTTTATGGCTTAAAAAATCTTCGAAAATTATTGAACTTCAACGGAGACTGAAGTTAGTCGAGAAATGAATGCCTACAACCTTCTCGAGTGAGAACTATCTAAACGACATGCATATTTCCCATACCCAAAGTAATTTCAAACAAATTCTATATCACATTGCACACAAAAGACCACAAATCAATGCTTTTTCATACTTTTGTATTCGAGAAGACAAACGCCGCTTGCAATAATTCAACAAAAACCGATTGCCTGCCATAAAATGTAGCCTGTCTACGTTGCAGCATCATTTAGCTGGCAAATTAGTTGCCAAATAAACTGCGCATGCGGCACCAGGCGACAGCACAGTAGTCACGGAGACAAGTACTTGTTGCCTTGTTGCCTTATTGCCTGATAAACCGCATTACGGCGAGCACTGGTGAGCTAGTTAGTTGCCCACCAGTCAATATAAAACCAAATGAGTTATGCAGTTGCAAGGCGAGTTGTTGTTGTTGCTTACCTCTTTTTTCTATTGCTAATTTTTCTGCAAGTTTTGCGGCAATCGCTTGAGTCGCTGGTAAATTACCAAAGCGCGAAAAAGAACGATTTCTGCTTGAAACATGCAGCGCGCGGAAAATCTAGTTTCGAAGGAATGCGATTTGTTGCATGCACGAGCAGCTATGCAAGTGCATATGTGTATATATGTATTTATGTAAGCTTGCCACCAAGCATTTGTGCATTTATTTTGCTGGTGCGGTATTCTAGAACACGGTGTCATGGTACAGAGTCACAACTGCATTTCATTGTCTACTGTTACAAAGTAGCCACACACACACATACATCCAAAGTAATATGCGATTGCATTGGTAATGGCTAATGCAGCAGTTGATTAGCAACAACAACAGAAAAGCTGTAATAATGCAATTGCGCGCCTTTTCAATTTCTATGTGGAACCTACATGTATTAATTACGTTTTTGAACTTTGCCAAACAAATGAGCGATGGAAGGCCCTGGACCATAATTGCCGCTGCTGGCATGTAACAGCTATTTATGCAAACGTATATGTATGTGTGTTTCTGTACAGACCAAGCTCTAAGCGCTTGAATTATGGCGTAAATGCAGCCGATCATTATAAAGCATACACAAATCGAAGCTGGTTTTACTAACACGTTATGTTATGCAAACAAGTTCTCACTACTCACTACTGCACATGTGTGTGTGTGTGTGTGTTATGCTTACAAGCCTCTGCATTCTGCAATTGAAATGCGATTGCATGAAGTTTTCCAAAAGTCAATGCGGACATGCTTATTTCATCAGCTACAATGAAAATCTGGCATGTGACTGCGCTGCGGCTTAACGGACCACGGACCTTAGACGCCGAGGAGCGGCGTGTGCACTGCTTTGGCGCTTGTGTAGGTGTTTCCCACAGTTGGCTTGGTGTCTTTTCTTGAGTGTTTCTTAATGTCAAATACAATATATGCAAGATAGCTCGATTGGTCGGTCGGTCGGTTGGTTGGTTGGTTATTCGTACACCTTGAATGTCACTTGGACAAGTGGTTTGCATTGCATTTATTATATGTATATATATAAATACGTATATTGTCTGTTATGCACGTGTGTGTGCGCGCATTATTTGTCAATTTTAATATATTTCTTTTAGCTAGACTATGCGCTTCGATTGTTAGGGCCCGTCTTGTCCGATCTGCGGCTTGAATTCATTGATCTACAAAGTTGGATCGAGTTCAACAACATGTTTCTACGTTTTGATTAATAGATATGAACAGGTTCGGATGGCGTGTGAATAAGTGATAATTTGATTTTTCAGTTCAATGTCAAGTTTGGTTTGGTTGCATTTAATTTTTATAAAAAACGATTTCTGCTATGTCATGGAGATTTTGTCAATTGTCTTGGCATGAATGCGTGCAGACTTTTCTGCAAAATTTTCATACAAATAATAATACATAAATATAAATATGTTATGAATTTTAACTGGCAAACAAATTGCGAATATAAAATTTTCTTTTCAAATTATTTTTCAAACATTATTATTTTTATAATAAAATATTTTACGACAAAAAATTTCAAAATCCATACATTAAATTAATAATATTAAAAAAAAATTAAGTACATAGAAAATTTCGAAGTTTATGTGTTAACTTTCATAATAAAAAAAATTAAATATATATATTTTTAGAAAAAATTTCAGAATTTTTTTTAATAATATTAAGCATGGAACAATAAGGATGTTTGCACACTGTATTAACTTCAATAGAGAAAAAAATTACTAACTTCAATAATTACAAAAAAACATAAATACATATATTTTTTGAAAAAACATTTATTTTTAAATTGTTTTAACACTGGAACGCCATTCTTATTTGTACACTCAGTTCATCCTTCGTTAGTTTGACTACGACTTATTTTAAAACGCTATAAACATTTTGAGGAGGAAGGAAGAAATGAAACCAAAATGGATCTCATTATTTTCTTTATTTAATTTTTAATCAATTAGTAACGAAATTCATATACAATATATTTTTTATTGGCGCTGTATGAAAAATCAGTACAAATAAAAAAAGAAAAACCTATTTTCAAGCAAATATAAAATCACGAGTCCGTCGTTTTGACGAAGTGTGACTGAATGGGGTTAAGAAAAGTTTCTGCAAATTTCATAAAAATAATTAGCTTCTGTCAATTTCGTTGCACATTTACTTTGCAAGCGAGCATAATAACAAAAAAGGTTAAAATTAATCTTATCTTCGCAAAAATGTTTGTTTAAATTGCATTAATGTTACTGGATTCTTAAAAAACATATGCTTAACAAAAATCTGAAAAAGTCTGGTTATGTATACTTTACCAATATCTTTAAAATTCAATTATTTTTAGCAAACAACTTAAAATAAGTGCAAATCAAATATAATAAAGCAGTTGGTTTAAGGGTATAAAAAAAAAGGTTAAGAGTACTATAAACAAAAAATTTATGTTATTATCTTTTATTATTTGTATTAATAAATATTATTTTATTTTATATTTTGTTAAAAAAAATTGTTTATAAAGCAACTTTGTATAATTGACTAAAAACTATAAGCAACATTTCACTAAAAAATATTTTTTTTTACTAATTTTACAATTCTAGTTATTAAAAATCTTTTTTTTTCTTATAAATTTCATTATAAAGAGTTAAAAATAAAAAATAAAAACCTTTAAAGAGGTTTAATTTAAAAAATATTCATAAAAAAATGTAAGCCCTCAAATAACTTTTTAATTTTAGTAGAAAAGAAAAAAATTAATAAAACTAAAAGTAATAAAAAAATAATATTATTATCTTTTAAAATTTGTTTTAATAAATATTATTTTATTTAATATGTTGTTAAAAAAAAATATTTCTTCAAACATTTTTAAAGCAACTTTGAAAATTAACCAAAAACTATAAGTAACATTTCACCAAAAATTATTTTTTTTTTTTACTAATTTTACAATTGTAATTATTAAAAACTCTCTTTTCTCATATAATTTCATTATATGTACATACTAGTTAAAAATAAAAATAAAAATAAAAAAAATTTTTGATTTTATATTTTTGAGACTTAATTCAAAAAAATCATAAAAAACTTTAAACCCTCAAAATACCTTTTTTTTTAGTATTCTAAAATTTATAAAATTTATCATTAATAAAAGTGGATAACCGCTGTTTCAGGCTCAGTTTTTAAACGAAATTTTCATTAAAAGTTTTTTTTCTAAATAAAAAAATTTGCAACATGTAAATTGTGCTAAAAATATCACAAAAAAATTATACAGCTTCCATTACCCAAAAAAAATTAAGGAATATTTATTGTACTGAAGGAGCAAAAAAAGGCATATATTAATTTAAAAAAATTAGAAAGCACCGGCCTAGTTTACTCTTTATAACAACAAAAAACTTAATGGAAATTTTTCACGAAAAAAGCACGCAAAATTTGTGTCAAATTCTCAAAGCGTCTGCTCTATTTATTCAACTAATTTCATGCTTTTTCTCTGATTTTATCACCAATTAGAGCATTTTGCAAGTACACTTCTTTTCTAGTTAAATAAAAATTTGCATTTCGGCGCTTTTTGCGTACTTCAGAGTTCATTAAACACACAAAGTGTTGTTCGTACATGTTTTTCGTTTGTTCAATTTGCACTTAATTAACCACGCCACATGCGAAATTCTACACTAAGCACCGAAATCGTCAAGCGTGGTTTGACGGTTTTTTTCTCCTGCCCACAACTCACCTGAAATCTGTGCTAAATTTATTTATTTTTCTCGCTAAACGTGATGCACAAGAGATGGAGTTGAGCAAATTTATTTGGTTATCACAAAAAGCAACGAGTGCAAAGCTTACAATGACCAACACCAGAAAATTTCCACTATTTAATAAACCAAACCAAAAAAATTGTAAGATTAAACTTTAATTTCAGCGCGCTATTTAATTCTATTTTGATTTTTTTACTTTTGACTACTAGTTGCCTTTACCTTGTGTTTATGCGCAGCGGACTGTTTCGAAAAGCACTTTGATTAGCTGCAGACGTGGGCCGGCGTTTATATATCCCCGGCAAATGGCTGGCTGCTGGCTGGATATGAGCAGGAAAATTTGTTGTGATGATAGTTAGAGGTATGCTTGTTTGCTGCTGCTGCTGATGATGATGGTGATATTGCAGTGTACATACGCTTGTGTGTATGCGTGTGTACTCCCTATACATAGACACATACATATGTACAACACACATGCATGCAAACGTACAGATGAGACGTCGCTGTTGGCTCGTTTGTACGTTTTCTACGCCACAGCTCTGTTTTTGTTTTTATTATGCTTCTGTTCTGTTCGCCAGCGGCATTGTTGTTAGTGCAGTCACTACTCAAAAGTCAAGCGCAGCTCGGCACAAGCCACTCACCGGCTTGAGCCGTGCGAGTGCCGTGGCTCTCACTCGTTGCACTCTCAGCATTTTTCATGCGTTTGCGTTGGTGTGCGCGCACACAAATACACAGTTACGCTCTTGCTGTGCTTGAGCATAAGAAAGTAGTATTGAGGGAAAATAAAAATATCGCATGCGATTTTCTAGCAGTCAAGCACACTTGCCTATCGGTATCCTCACACATGCACATGCAAAGGCAACTCACGATTTCCGTGTATATATACATACATACATACACTTTAATGGCTGATAATCGAGAATAATACGATTTTTGTACATTAATCTCTTATATACATAGATACATATGTATGTATGTATGCATGTAGGAGTGGAAATATAATTTTCGTCGAGCTCAGTGCGGCGCAGTGCTAATATTTACCTTTTCTTAAAGTGTGTTTAAGCTAAAATTGAATTTCAAGCCACAAGTGCATGTTTATTTAAATTTGTACTGCAGCAACAACAAAAATGCATGCAAAACATACATACATATGCAACTAACCTAATCTTGCAAAATTCAGTAGCAACAAAGAAAGTGGTGACAAAAACTGCTAGAAGTGCTAGAAGTAGTACAATACAGTTGAATATTAAAGAAAAAAGAATTATTATATGCAGACTAAAGCTTTTAGCAGAAAAAAAAATTTAAATTTGGAAGTGTTGGAAACTATTATTTTTTGTATGAGGAAAATACTTTTATTACAGTAAAACAATTCATAAGTGGAAAGAAATATTTTCATTGGTTTGGCAAAATACAAATTATTTTTGTTTCTTTTTTGGTTTGTTGCGATTGAAGAAGGGAATGCTTCTTCAACCTTAAAGGAAAATGGAATGCAGGGATTTCTTCGAGAATTTTTTAATCTCTAATTAGAGCAATTGTAAATCGTTTTAGAAAATGTATATAATTTTAGTGTTAGAAATTGCACTTATATTTCAAGTGAATATTATAAGAAAAAATTATAAGAAATTATATATGTATGTATGTATATTTTATTAGAAAAAATTAAAGGAAAATGTTTCTCTGGTTTTCAAATCAGTTTACTAAATAGTTAAAAAAATTTCTAGCAGTAAAAAAAATTAAAAAAATTTTTCAAAAGCTTAAAAAATGAATTTTCATGAAATCAGAAAAATTTTCAAAAAACTTAAAATTTAGCGTTCAAAAAATAAATTTTCATAAAATTAGAAAAATTTTCCACTACCTTAAAATTAAAGTTCATCAAATCAATCTCTCTATCCTTTTTCATATTTTAAAAATATGTCTTTATGGGTGTGTAAAGAGTTTTCTAGAAACTTCAGAAGCCCAACATAGGCTCCGCACCATTTCAAACCAATCATTCCAAATTAGTTATACGTGCTAAGACTCGTTTTTAAGGCTTCTTCGCAGGCACACACGTACATTACTCAATCGCCTCCAACTCCTTTTGTTCGTACGCTGTACGCTCCATGCCAAACCCGATCAACCGCAAACTATTTTTAACTAAAATCTATCTGATTATTGACATTTGTGCAACGAACCCTTTTGTGGTAGCCGAGAATAATGTAATAAGCCATGCATAAAGTGCTCAGTACCAACAATCTATGATACACATTATACCATAAATACCGTGAGTCTGCGTACCAAGCAGCTATCAATTTATAAAGATGGACAAAAATAGCTACAAAATCGTCCACACAAAGAACAGATGCCTAACAAGACGTTTAGTAGACAACGCGCATGGGCATTTGATATGAGTAACCACCACGTACTCGATGCAGTCATATAGAATATCCTAGCATGTGCATGTTTTGCGGCTTGAAGAGTGAACCTGCGACGGAGGTTGGCCTGCGCGGCACTCATATGCGTATTAACCAAGTGAAAAAGTGTGTGACACTTCGACGCGTCTTCGAGGAGGTGTTGGTTCCATTTACAAACTGTTTAATTTCAAAGTAATCAAGTAGAAAGTTTTAAAGATCTATAACATAGAAAGATCTTTGAATAAAGGCATGAGTTTACTTTTCAAGTCAAAAAATTTTTAAAAGGCTTTTGAGTCCTTGGAAAAAACTAAAGAAATTTCTACATCGATCTCAAGTGCTTGGCCAGAATCTGCCTTCGCTCAAAACCAACGAATCTTCCTACTCAAGTGCATATTGACATGTGTGTGTGAGTGTGTTTCTTAAAATATGCATCTGGGCAACCGCATTTGTTACCTGTGGAAGTCACGGCTTCGATTAGCTCCATTACGTGCATACATACATAACATACATTTTAGCATAAATAGAAAATGTTTAATTGCTCTTGTGGCTGGAAAAACCTGAAACTATTCTATTTATATACACATGCAAAAGTAAGAAGAAAACCAGGAAAGGTGAATAGAAGAAATGCAATTGCGGTGAACAAGAGTCACCAACGAGCGCAATAGTACACCAGCTCACATGCCTGCTTGCATATACACATATGTAAAAGAGTACCCGCAAGTGCGTATGTATGTAAGTATATCTACGCTAGAGCCACCAGCCACCAGCCACTAGATATGGGAAGGAAATCAAAGCCTTGATCATAAACAAGTGCCACTTTTCCTCAACGACGCGCATACACGCACGCTCACAGTCATTTATACACACATATATACATATATGTACATATGCACATATGCACACGCATGCGCACACACTCTCCGCAATATTCTATGCCATTCTATGCATTGGGGAATAGGATAATAATAGCATAAGCGGCACGGGAACGTGCCAGAAATCAAAGCCTTTTGCACTTTTTGCATTGTACCTCAGTCTATCCTCAGACGAAGCTCGGCGCGAGCCTGTTTTGACCAACGTCAAGCTAAGCCAAGCATGGTTGGAATTGTAAATGAACAAGATAAATCTAGAATTTAGCAGCTAGAATATAAAGGGAAGGTAGGAGCCAATGCATTGGCGTTTATTAAACCATACATACGAACGTACATCCGCTAAGTGACGGAACACACGTCGGGAACTCAAAGAACCGAACGAACCATTAAGTGTATAAACGGCGGTGATTGTTGTCACGGCAGCTGCAAAGCCTTCCTCAATTGATTTTCTTTAATTTTGATTTTAATATGTATATAGAAAATAATTGGCGGATGTGAGGATCAGGTTCATTGTCGTGTCTATTAGTTGGCAGAGGTTTGTAAAAATAAACGGGGCGTTTTGTTGTTATTTATATAATGGAGTGGAAATTATAGAGCACAGCAAGGCAATTAAATTTCTTCGAACGCGCCACATAAAGGAAATGATTATATAAAAAGATGTTTTCTAAATTATGAAAATTTTTGACTTCAGAACTAAGTGTAGATGAACTCGGGGTTTTTTGGTTTCAGAGCATATATAAAGGATTTTTATATACTGCTGTTCTATATTACTTTTAGTGCTTTTTATAATGCTTGTTGTTTTTACGGATTGGTCGAAGCTTAGAAGAATCATAGGAGGTGGAGTCTTCTGTCAGAAGCTCTCCATCAACACTAGTTTCAGACTACCAGACTACGATAGCGGAAAGTAGCTTCCTAGAGAGAGGAGTGCATTGACTCCTACAGCCGAGCGACTATACAGGCTTTGAGCTCGCTGACTGTAGCTTAAAACCTGTGGAGTGCATTATTTCATTAGCAGTAGCTTCAACTACAAAGTCGATGAGCTTACTAGACAGTCGATTTTCCGTTGTCTTCTTGCGTTCTGGCGTTGAACTTTTGGACCAGTGAGCTCAGCAAAAACTTGTGCGCCTGAGAGAACCTTCTGACTCAGAGTGAATTGTAAGAGATCCTACGAACTATTGGCCTTAGCAAATCCAATCTCGATGCAATTGTTGGAACTCTGACTGAATGCTGTCCATTGGTTTACAAGCGGTGCGGCAAAATATTTGTTCAAATCTGTATGGTGGGTGCAGAGGTGAAGTCATGTTATCACTTTCTCATTCATTGTCCGGCAATCGCAAGATTGAGATTGAAATATATTGGCGAACACCCCTTTGGAGATTCTAACGAGGGGTCTGCGGTTGACATTAACCGTAATAAATTTGTTGTAAGCTCAAAACGTTTGGTTGATCTATGAGGATCTGGTGATTTATTTTTAGAAGTTTATGAGATCAATATTTGTGCAAGTCAGATCCATCGATTTTGTATCAACTCTACGACCTAACCTAAACTAACCTATAATGCTTGTTGCTAATTTTTTTGCGATAAGTACCTTATCGTCCAGCTCTGAAAGTATTCGATGCAGTACCCGCCGAGGCAAACAGAGAAAGAGCTTATTTTCTCCACTCTGCTGGAAAGACCAGGCGGAAAAGGACCTGGCTTCGCTTGGAATCTCCCATTGGCGCCATAATGCAAAGAGAAGAATCGAATGGCGCGCTGTTGTAACAAGTACCTTGTCGTCAAACCTATATATAAAGAGGCCGACTGTAAATGACCAATGGATTTTATTAGAAACTTTATTGTTTTATTAAAAAAACGCACGAACTCTTGCTATAGATGATAGAAACGACGTTGTTTCTTTTTAATGTTAATATGAATGGGATACCGAATACATGTCTTTTGAAATGGCACTTTCGATATAAAACTATAAAAACTGCATATAAAGCGAAAACACCCATAAGCAGACACTGGCGAGAACAGCCTTTTGATTAATAAACATCAAAAAATGTTGGGACTGAGCAATTTGCACGGTTAATAGAGTTGCCCGCTTAATAGAGCCTTCGCTGTATTTACATTATATATAAAATTGCATATATTTATTGATATTTCTTTGTAATTTTGCATATTTGCATTTATAAGAATTTCCAGAATGAAATTAATAATCTTGAAATTCTTGTGATCATGAGATAATCATAATTATATATAATGACATGAAGAAAAACCGCAGACATTTTTATTTCGAAACCTTCAAATTGACCCTATCTGGCTAATCGGTTTCGAAACCTTCAGTTTTAGTTTCTAACACGAAACTCTAAAACACACATAACAAAAACATTGCGTCAAAAAAGTTCTAAGTTACACTAAAACCAGAAAACAATCTAAAACAAGGAAGCAACCGAATTCTAGCAACAAGATGAACAAGTGCAACAAATTGCCGCGATTTTCAGGCAACAACCATCAATAATTCACTTAATTGTAGCTTATCAACAGCCAGGCATCAGCAAAACACATGTGGAAGTACGACAACAAATAGGAGCGACGTATAAATTCTATATTTTAAAATTAACTTAAACATATCTGAACTTGATTTTTATATACGAATGTGTACCATAAACAAGTTAATGACTGAGTACTTCTCGTCTCCGATAATTTTGCTACTAGAACAGTTTGAATTAAATTTTTAGTTAGTAATTTATAAGTTTGTGTTTTGGTTCTCAGCTTTAGACAATTAGTGGAGCTAGCTTGAGGTAGTTTTTTATTTATTTATTTTATTTTTGGTCATCGTTTACTTCAATGTTGTTGATTGCCTTTTCATTTTTTAAGTTCTGTTGCTGCAGATTCTGATGAGTTGTGTGAAGGTCGCGTGACTTTTGGCGGGGCATTGCTATTGGCCATCGACTATGCATCAAATCGATTTATTATTGTGGTCAAAAAGTATTTAAGATATTTAGTGGAATTAAAAATAGTTAGTATGTGCTTAGTTAATTGAATATAAATATGAAATATGTATACAGTTATGTGATATAGAGTAAATACCGTTGTGTTTAAAATATATGGAGAAGTAATTTATTTCCATACTGATTGTGAAGATAATTAGTGTGTTGCCTATCTTCAAAAATGTTCCCTACATTGAAAAGCCGAATAACGCTGGAATTTATAAGTAGTCTCAGTATAAAAGAAGAAGTAGTCTCAGTTCATTAATTTAGCTAGATAGATCTGTCTCGACGCTAAGGTAATCGAATACTAAAAATTAAGTAATCAATATGCCCACCTCCCAAACTTTGACTAAAAGATGATGCATTTCGAGGTTTCCTACTTTTTTTCAAAGAAAAAAGACAGAAACCTCAAATTTAATAGTGAATGTTTATTAACATTTGAAAGAACATCCTTTGTCATTTATCTTTTGAAGATTATCTGTTTCAAATGTTGGCTGCGGCTACGTGTCTGATGATCCATCCGGTTAGTCCAATTTTCGAGCATTTCGACTAACATGCGTAATGATTTGATTTGCCTGATTCGAAGCAGGATTGTCCGCATAGACTTTAGAATTCACATATCCCTACAGGAAAAAGTCTAACAGTGTGATATCACACGATCTTGGTGACTAATCGACCGGCCCAAAACGTGAAATTATCTGCACACCGAAGTGCTCTCTCAATAAATTCATTGCTTGATGCGATGTGTGGGAAATTGCACCGTCTTGTTAAAACCAAATGATGCCGAGACCACTTGCATCAATTTCAGGCAACAATTAGTCGTTTATCATAGCGCGATAAGAGTCTCCTTTGACAGTTACATTCACACCGTCATCTTTTTGAAGAAATATGAATTGATGATTCCACCGTCCCACAAACCCCATCAAACCGTTGTTTTTTCTAGATGAAATGATAGCTCTTGAATTTCTTCAGATTTCTCTTCGTCCTAACTGCAGAAATTTGGTTTGTTTACATACCTATTGAGACAGAAATGGACCTTATCGTTGAACAAAATTCAGCTCGAAAACGTCGGATCTTCTTGGAACTGTTCAAGAGCCTATAGAGCGAAGTGATGTCGAATGAAAAGGTCGATCAGCTTCAGTTCTTGCACAAGTTGTATTTTGTACTCTTTGAATTCAAGACCGCGACGTAAAATGCGCCAAGTCGTTCCATACGTCACGAATCGACTCTCCACGGTTTCGTGTACACGTGGTCTATTCGGTCAAATATTATCCAATAATGAATGCTGGGTCTCAAGATGACTGATAGTGTATGTTGACCATAAGTTAAGCGAAACACATTCTTTACAAAACGTAAATTTTCGAGATAAAGTTGAAAGATTTGTAAACTTTGTTCAGACATGTAAGTCTTTTCATAATGTCAAACAATAATGAACAAAAATAACATGACAGCTTGAAACGACTCACACGTAATCTGTCAAAACAGGGTATTGAAAAAAGTACCTCTACTTGGATTCTCCATCAATATGATGTCGTAACTCTCGTCTAAAAATTGTCGAAACGGGTCATTAATTTCAATAGCCCTATAATACCGAATGTAAATTCTGATATTCGTTCATCTGCATCACTTTATTCCATAACCAAGAAAATATATCAATAAAATTTCCAGAAAGTTACACGATACCAAAAGTAATAACCTAACCTAAAATAATATCATTAATACATTTATCATTGAATTTCTGTTGGTCACATTCCTGATATTTCGAATAACATTTTGGTGCCAAAAACACATATGCAAAGTAAAGAAATTTTGCAGACCACTCAAGGTATTTCACGTGCTTTTAATTTTGCAAATTGCTATAGCATACAGTGTGCGATACGCCCAAAAGTAGCCGCTTCATATTTATTTTACAATACGAACATTCTTAATTAGCTCGCAAGCTCAAATAAATAGCTTTCAAAACTTCTAGGAATCTGGCTTAGACACATGAAAGTTATTACCAAATGACAGGAGCGAATGAAGGTATGCGCATATTCAATTAGCAAATTGACAGCAATTAATTTTTGATGCTCCGAAGCATCTAACCAACTTTCTTTTAATTTATGGTAATAGCACCCACCAGTTGTAGAAGCATGTTGTTGTTGTAAATGTTTGTTCTCCAAGACTTAAGACACAATTTTATACACTGTGTATGTACATATGTATGTATGTATATAGCGGTATGCAAATGTGATACACGATTTTTAAATCTTACCATTAAAGGGGGTCAACGAACGTGGTGTTCAAGCCATAGATTGATCTTATCAACCAGGCCAAAGCATAGAGCCAGCATGCGTTTAATCGAAATAAGAACCAATATACCGACATACATACTTGTACACATACACACATGTATGTATGTTCAGAATAAAATCAACGAACATACGGTCAAAGACGGACTTTAGTCAACATTAAGCGCTCCATAAATGCAGCAAGCACCATCAAAATGATCGGTCAGTTGAAAACTGATCATGATTTGCTTTTTAGAATCAAAAAAACCCAGAAACGAGCTCACAAGAACTTTCACCTGATATGTAGCAGTTAAAGTTGTTAACTATGCTGCCATTGGCGATAAAAACGTGCTTGCGCTCCGACAAATTAATGGCTACAACAACAGCTGATTTTGATATTCATGCAACATTGATTAAATGCAAAGCTCTAGCTTGGCTGCCAGCGAGATTATGGCCTAAACAAAATTTGGAAAATTTCCAAAACATAGACATACATACATACTTATAAAATATGACTTATAAGGCATATATACATATGTATATAAAAGCTTTAAAGCATCGAATGGGTGCATATATACATATGTATTTATGAATGCATATAGGGGTGTACAAAATACAAGTATATTTGGTAATTGGGATGCGCCAGCTGAATTGGAGGCGGGCGTCGCTAATCTTGGTTTTAAACTTTCGAAACCATGCTGCTGCAGTGCTTAAAGTTCATAAGTAATCACATATACATACGTATATGTACATGTACAAAATATATTAGAAATTTACGGTTGGGAGGTGGTAAGACCGAAAATCGAAATAAAAACAAAATTGAAGAAAATGTGTTACGAATGAGAGGAGTCCGAGTACAAGCTTGACTTAAGTAATAATGAGAGTGTTAAAGAAAAGAGTAATTAAAAAACATATTTTTTGATTAGTTGATAGTAATTGTATGTATATAAAAATTAGTAGTTTTTCTTCGATAGAATAAAATTATCATACGAAATCTTAAATTTTAATGGACTTCTTAAGGGGTTTTCAAAAATTCTGTTATAAGAAAATTCTAGGAATAGTTAAAGAGGGCATTGAATATTCCAATATCATTTCAGCAACTCTCTTTATGCTTGACGATTCTTAAACCTCTTAACGAGTCTCAAAAATTTAGACACATCTAGGAATACGAGCCAAAGGGAATAAAGGGTTACTTGAGTTTCCTTATATAAAAAAAGGATTTTTTCAACAATTTTTTTCTCTATAAAAAATTAAATATTTTATCAAAATTTTTTATAGTTACAAAAATACACTATTAAAAATGAAATTCTGAAATTTTTGGAAAAAAAATATTTTAAACATGAAAAAAGACGAACCCGCGTTGGCATAATAACTCCTTACAGGATCATCTAAAGTGAAATAATACGTGTTTTAGTTAAAACTTTAACTTAGAACTTGGACGAAGGAAAAAAACTGAAAATTGGATTTTCGGTAGACATTTTGACAAAAAAAAAATCAAAATATTAGTAAAAATTTCGCGACATTTTTTTTTCAAATAGTTGTAATCGAGAAAAAAATCCTTCGTCCAAGGCTTAAGGAATTGCATCTCGAAGATCTGTAAAAATTTCATGAAGATGGGTTGAGTAGTTGTTCTCGACAAATTTGGCCAACCGACTTTAAAAACACAGCGTAGAGAAAAACGCCTTTAAGGACGGGCCACTTAGCCCAGCTAGCCTCGAACGCACAAGTTCTCAAGGCTGTATCTCCGAAACTTTTACTCGGATCAACTCAATTTAGGACAATGTTCTAGAAGTATTGTAGAATTTAAAAAGATAATAAAATAATTAGATTTTTTGGAACACGTAAACCCATACAACCCCTTAAACTTTCTACCCACTTATAAGTATCTTTTGTGCTCACCTTATTTAAAGGAAGAAAACCTAAACTCATATCTACGAATGTTTTATAGTATGGCTTTTAAGTTTGTTAGGCTCTTTAAACAGAGATAGCACCTTGGTGGCTTCTGGGTCAATCTTCGGAATCACTTTTTTAAAAGTTGTTTTCTAGAAACATCTGAAACAAAATTAACAACTGGCCTAGAACGGGCAGAGAGTCCAATTGACAAAAAAATCCATATAAGAATCAATTTTTGAAATAAAAAGAATTACATAGATAAATAAACTTAAAAAAAAGAAAATATAAATTAGCAATAAATATTTTATATCCATCGCTATCACCTACATAAAATTTCCTAAAGATAATCAATCATGTGTTTATGTATTTCCCAAGTATGTAAACTGTATGTACTTATGTAAGCTGTGTAATCGGAACCTAATCCCAACGAAAAAAAGTATCACAAGGAAAAACATAAAATCATCAGAGGAATTTAAGTGATAAGTAAGAGTCAAAAATTTAAAAAGAGAAACAATCAGACACACACTTTATGCTTTCTGTTAGGGTAGATTAGGATTATGGATATTGGTGAAATTCTAAGCTAAGCTTATCGGTATAGCAGGCCACGATCGCTACACTAATGGCATACGTGCCGCAAACCATTTGCTGCAACTGCTACAAATCTGTGTGCGCTTCATTATCTCCACTTAAGTGTCGAGTTATTTTTAGAATAGCTCATTATTTCACAGTGTGCGCATAAACATAAGATCCTTGAATTTTCCTTTGCTCAGATACCCTGGCGGAAAAACATTGGCTCTAGCTTCAATTACACTTGCTCTACTTGAGGTCGTCATCTTTTGCGGAATTCATGGCACCGAATTTCGGTTATTTTATATTGCAAACACAAGTTTGTTTCATTTATGGGCTCTTTCACTTATGCAAATATCAAATACGAGTATTAAACTGTATTGAAATCGCACAGAATAGTTAAAAAGCAGAAATTCAACTCATCACATAAGTTTCTCCACGGGCATCTTTATAGCACAAAAATAGAAGTATATACAAAATATAAATTGTTTGAGTGAATGTATAAATTTCGACACCATGGAATTTTATTGACGTTTTGGAGCTATTTTAAGATACAAAATACGGTTAGTGTCAACAAGCGATAAGCGATAAGCACATGAATAGTTAACTAATCCATGAATAAGAAAGCGAGATCAAAACAAATTCAATAAAAGCAAATAGACCACGATAATGAAAAATATATTACTTGATGCATATATTTGCTTTTGAAGAAGTCAACTTTGTTTTGTTAATATTTAGATTGTACATACAAATATGTACATATGTATGTATATATGATACAGGCATTTAGTGACGATAGAGAAGTATGAATGCAGATAATTTGGATTGTATTGGAGCTTTATGCTATAATGTCCGACCTAATAAGATTGAGTTTTTGCCCTTAGACAATAATCCATGCAAAATTTTGTGAAGAGGTATTGAAAAACAAAAAAGTTTTCCACTCAAGTACTTCATTTTGACCGTTTAGTTTATATTGCAGTTATATGTTATATTAAATATTAGCAATACGAACAAACAAGCTTCTTGGGGAGAAACGGATTTGTCCAACATTTCAGTCCGATATTTTAAAAACTGAGAGATTAGTTTGTGTATATACATAGAAGGAGACGGACAGACAGTCCCTCTGATCATTCGTCTACTTTCTACGGTCTCCGACGTTGTTTTCTGGATGTTACACATCGTGTTGGTTAAAAGAGAGTCCTTCAGCTTCGTTGATAGCAGCTTCGAGTCTGGGTTTAGGTAGCCTTTCAAAGAACTTTCCCGCTGTGTCAAGCATGCATAGTGGACGGTATGCTGATGGCAAGTTGGAATTAAAATAGAGTATGTGGACATAAAATGGAATATTTCGAGCTTATCTTATATAGAAATGTATATTTAAGATATGATACCCACTTTTCGAAATAAATAAAAACCACATATTTCCCACCAACTGTGAATGCCTTTATTATTGTAAACATTTCGCAGAAAGAATAAATCTTAAGTGAGGCTTTTAATCTTTATTAATGTATGCTAATCAATTCAAATACGTTAAAGTCTGATTTCTTATTAAATCCAACAATATATTTATATTCAATAACAATAGGCGAGTTTTAGCTTCAAGTGCTGGCGAGAAGAAAACGTAATGACCGTTTTAGTTTAGTTAAACTCATTTTCACAATGTGGGTTAATAAACTGTTGATTAAGATATTATTAAGCTAAGGGATCGTCTTAGTGTGAAATTTTCCAGAAATAGATTTTTTTTGCATTAGCGGATAGTAGGAAGGAATTTTGAAGATACCTAGTTCCAATTTGGAGAGAACATTTTTAACATCATTCGGTAGGGCACTATTTTTGTTTTTTTGAATTCTTATTATTTTTTTCTACGAAAAAATAATTAAACAAAAACAAAATAATTTTGTAATCGTCATGAATGTATTTATTTATAAAAAAAATAAATCGAACTGATTAGTTAATTCCAACATTATAAAAAATCGTGAAAATCGATGATTTTTCGAAGGGTCACACTGAGACTATCCCTTAGGGGTTACATGGGTTTCCTCGGGCAAAAAGAGCCTTTTTTCAGCAAAAAATGGAATGTTTATTAGAAGTTTTTTATTGTTACAAACATACACTATTAACAGGATAGCTCCTTACAGGGTTATCTAAAGTGAAAAAATATGTATTTTAGTTAAAACTTTAACTTAGAACTTGGACAAAGAAAAAGAAACTGGATCTTTGGCAACCAATTTTACAAAAAAAAGAAAATTTCGAGACATATTACAAATACATACAAATAGTTGTAATCGAAAAAAAACCTTCCCCCATGTCTTAAAGAACTGTATCTCAAAGACCTGTGTAAAATGTCATGAAGATCGGTTGAGTAGTTCTCGAGAATTCTTGCCAACCGACTTCAAAAACACAGTTTCGCAAAAAAACGCGTTTAAAAACAGGGCACTTAGCGCAACTAGCCTCGAGCGCACAACATCTACATGCTGTATCTCCGAAACTATTAAAAAAATGTAAAAAAAATCGATTTTTTGAAATCCGTAAGCCCATGTAGTTTCTATAAACATTATTCAGAACTGTATCTGTATGCATATTTTATTTTAAGTTTAATGAGGATTCCTTTATTAGAAAATTCAAAATCTCTAAAATAAAAGTAAATAATTTATTTAGACATTACCAAATATTATACACGTATGTAAAAATATTTGTTAGCTGAGAAAGAAAATATTAAAAAAATTAAAAGAATTTATCTGGTACTATCAGCACGTTCAATCTTCTTAATAAAACTACAATAAGTGAATTTACTAGATGATATTGAATTTTTAATTTCTCGGCTATCAATTTAATAACAATAATTAAATCACCGCCTATATTTTAATAGTTATTAGCACTCAAACAAAGCGTTAACTTTTGTAAATAATGCTCATAATTAATTCACTAATCATAATTGGATATAGAAAAACGTAATAATGCACACATCCGACACAATGTATGTGCAAATTTATGCATAAAAAACGCATTTGTTAGAGATATGAAGGTACGCACCGTTCAATTCATATTTACATACGCATATGTATGTATATGCATAAGCTTCCCAAGGTATGAAATTCTATTATTTTTACTGCAACAAATGTTTTTAGAATTAAAAAAAACTTTTATAAGAAAACTTCTTCACGCCCATTAAATTAATATGTATTGGCAGCACGATTTTCCATTGAAATCAGCAGCAATTAGTCTGGCCTAAAGGTTCAATGCTTGAATGAAATAAACAAGCAATAATTGCATGCGATTATCCGCCATACATTACACATATTTATAGATATGCACGTGCATGTGTAGGTAATTTAAAAACACTGTGATCGTCATTATCTGCGAAAGCATTGTCACAATTCGTTTTTTTTTGTCGCCAGGAAGTCAATGGTACGCCTAGTGGTCTGGCGTGGCTGATTGATTTCTACCACAATAAAACCCACTTAAAGAAAATAATAAGAAACAGAACTTTTATGACGCAGTTTTGTTATACATACATACATATATTTATGATAAGGTGGTGAAGTATATATGGTATTCATAATGATTTGTGTACATTAGACTGAAACATTTCAGGTCCTCATAAAAATTTTTTCAAAAGTTATTTGTCCTAAGTAAAGTCCACATCCGTCCCATTTATTCCTTCTATGAAGAGCTTGCCTTAAAGAGCGACCCAGTCTAATGGGTTTCGTGTGTCCCCACATATTACATATACGCTCTTAGAAATGTATGCAATAATTCCATTTAGCTTAGTCGTCGATTACCTATTGCGCAAATCTGTTTTTCTAGAATATTTATGCCACTTGTAAACACGGGCAGCGCCAACCGGTGACGGTCGTTACGTATGTTTAGCAGTTTGTATGTGTGCCCACGCCATCCCACAACGGTTGTGAATGCAATGAGTAAACTTGAATAGTAAATTATGACAATTGTCGCACATGTAATACCGTCCTAAACAGCCCTAATTTCGAACGCTAATCCACATGCCACATACATGCTTATGAGTTTAAAATTTTCCAATTAAAAAACCTGTACAAATGCATGTCTACAGCATTTCAGACACCAGACACCAGACGTTCTATAGAATTAAAACAATTTCTTAATGAAAATTACACGTTTGAAAATATTAGAGCGGGTCGATTTACAGCGAGACATAAAAACGGAAAAATCGCATATGCGAGAGATGTTATACGGCTCATCCCGAACAACTTTGCCTAAGAGACTATGGCCAACGATTTTTAAGACGAAAACGGTGTCACATATCTCCCATCCAACCGATTATTCAGGTTTTTTAAACTACGCCTTAAGGGGTTACAGGGGTTTCCTGGGGTAAAAACAGTCTTTTTTCAATTTTTTTCTCATATAAAAAATTAAATATTTCTTTTGAATTTTTAAAATAAAATTAAAAAATATATATTTTAAAGTCGGCCCTTGCGACGCTATTTCTAGTGACCCTTAACTCCTTACAGCATCATCTGAAGTGAAAAAGTACGTGTTTTAGTTAGAACCTTAACTTATAACTTAGACGAAGGAAGAAATATTGAAAATTGGATTTTCGGCAAACATTTTTACAAAAAAAACTTTAAATTTCGAGACGTTTTTTTCCAAATATTTGCAGTCGAAAAAAATCTCTTGTCCAAGTCTTTAAGAATTGTATCTCAAATCGATATCTTATCTAAATATTATCAAAAAATCTTGCCAACTGACTTCAAAAAACAGTTTCGAGAAAAACGCGTTTAAAGACGACTCACTTAGCCTAGCCAGTCTCGAGCGCACAAGTTTTCAAGGCTGTATCTCCAAAACTTCTACTCGGATCAACTTAGGACAATATTCTTGAGGTGTTGTAGAATTTAATAAGAATAAAAAAATCTATATTTTTAAACCCGTAAACCCATGTAACCCCTTCAAAAAATCTAGCAGTAAACATGTTAATGGGTCATAGGCTTTTATGCAAAATTGTTCAGAATGATCCATAGAACATTTCCCATACACGCGATCATACAGGAAAAAATAGACCCACTCTAACGTATGTAGAATATTCCATAGTACTTGCACATTTACAGCCATTCAGCTTTTTGACAACACTTTTAACCCCCCTTTACGCGTCAACATTTGCGCAAGATGCCAAGTGAGGTTACGGTTTATTTATTCTTAAATTAGTAAATTTTTGTTGGCATTTCGTTAAACGATTCACAATGGATTTTCGCGAGATTTCCAAATAATGGTCGTACAACTGCACTTTTCCACTTATGCGAGTATATATATTTAGAACATTCGGCGGTCCCATTACGTTTATAAGTAAGTATGTATGTATGTATAAATGGACTTATATGGATGTAGTAAATTGACTTATAGATACATATGCACGTTTTCCAAAAAAATCAGTGTCAACATCTCGAAGGCAATTTTAAGCGGAAGTACAGAGTTTGCAGTTTCGAAATCCACTCAAATGCATGGAATATTCCATTTGTGTACGTATTATACATATTACATTTGTATACATACATATATGTTGACGAATTTAGTAATCAGGGCACATAAAAATAATCAAGTTCACTTAGTGTAAACGCATTTTAAATGTTATGATTCAATGCACTTATTTTTTATGCATCGGGCAGCAAAGTGTAATGATCGAGTGAAAGATATTTGAGCATGTATGGTAATGAAAAAAAAGATTATCAATTAGTTTAGCCCACCTTACTAGCTATAATTAAGATAATGTCATATGCTTAAATGCATTTATTTTTAATGATTGTGACATTTATTTAAAAGTAAAGAACTTTTGTTAAGTGACACTGAAAACAGTTTCATCTATGGTATACTATTTTTTCAATTCTTTATAAGTAAGGAGATACGAAAAAGCAGGAGGTGATGTTAAAATAAAATAAAACACTCAATTTGATCAAAATGTGGTCTGTGTTTTTGTTAATCAGGTAATTTGATATGAACAAGATGTCAGCCAAATAACAAAAATTACTCCGTTTGCATATCTCTACCCATTTACACCAATTTTCTATGATCCGATGCAGCATTTTAGCTGGAATTTCCCTGAATTTTGTCCTCGAGCTTTTGCTTCTCGAGCGTTTCTGGTTGATTGGTATAAAGCCTTTGATTCGATTCAAAAAGCGATTTTTTTACTGTCTTATTAAATTCTACAACACCTCTGAAATTTTTATTTTTTTCAGTTATTTTCCTTCGCCCAAGTTCAAGTTAAGGTTTTGTATTTTTTTTTTCACATTAAATGATCCTGTAAGGGATTATCCTGACAACGAGAGCGCATCTTCTTCCGAGCGGTCACCGGAAATGGCGTCACAATGACCGAGTGCAAAATATTATTTTCCAAAAATTTCAGAATTTCTTTGTTAATAAATAAAGTATTTCATTTTTTATATGAGAAAAAGTTTTTTAAATAAATTATGTTTTTTTACCCGAGAAAACCCATGTAACCCCTTTTCATACCACCAGAGAAAATAATCTAGAGACGTTAAATCACGTGATCTGGGTAGGCATTGCACTAGCCATATCTCGAAATTACGAGTCCTCAAACCTTGCACGCATTGGGTCGATGTTTAGACGTGATACATGAGGCGACGCGCCGTCTTGTTGAAAATAGAGTTTGTCGATTTCATCAAATTCCAGGAAAAAACTACTGTAAACATCTTGTTATAACACTTCCAATTTGCACCAAACGCTGAATTTCTGGGGATGAAATTATGTTTCCTGAACCACATGGGGATTTGACTCACATCAATAGCGACAATTTTGTTTGTTGATAAAGCGATTAAGCCTGATATGAGCCTCATCTGAGAAGGTAATGATGAGCTGTCAAAATCACGTACATATACGAAAAGCACTCAAAATAATGGCAGCATAATTGGTTATTACTATCACATGCTCAAGGCCTTACGTTCCATCTAGGTGGACAGGGATCACCTCACCATAGTCGCGCCCAGCAGGCTCCTGCAATTGTTCAGGATGCTGGACCATTGTTACCATATGTGAATAGGGAGGGCACATTAGACCATAGGTCGCAGTCCAAAGCCTCAATTTTACTATTAATCTATCCATCACTTGTCATTATTGTACTTAGTACGAGTATAACATCTCTAAATTCAAAGATGTACGCTGAACTTCTCCAATAAAGCCAAGTAAACGTAGGTAGTGTTCTAGTCCAACCATATAGACCATATCCGGACTTTCTCCAATAAATTATCGAGGAAAACGTCTTTAAAAACTTAAGTTAAGATTTTCCGGCAGCATTGCCACAACACTAAAACTTTAATATTGAAAATATTTTTATGTAATATTGAAAAGTAATTTTAGAGAGATATTATTTTGATATTCAATATCTATCGACTACTGAAATACATATAAAAAATTAATTCTAAATTCAAATACTCTCACAATAATACATTGCTTTCTTATTAAAATTACATTACTCCTCATGGCTATTTTCTATTCTAACCTTGCGGTTTTCACTTGTACATACATATGTACATACCTATGTACTCTAACATTAAATTCCAGATTTTATGGTGTTTGTACATATACATAAGCACGTATTTATATATAGATATGTATATTCTACTAATTTTTGATAATGCTCAAAAAAAATTTCAAGTACAACATGTAAAATTGTTTAAAAAATATTCTATGCTTCTGCGCAGCATCACTATTTTTAGGCAAAAAAATTGACAATTAAACAAACTTAGCATAAACCATGCTCAAGTGCAAATTTATATAGGCACTTTGCTGATTGTCATTTACGATAATTTTGCGGTTTAGTGAAAAAAGTCAGTTAATGAAAAACTTGACTCGGATATACACTCTTCTGTGGAGATTTTTTATGTATTTATATATGTACATACATATGTAAATATAAATATATTCATATAATAGTAAACATATAAGTAAATCTGTATGTTAATATGTGTGTCTTTATAAATACAATAGATGCGACATTTATAGGCGGTTCCGTGCATTTTACGGCACTACGGTATTTGGCATTCAAAATTTTATTGCTGCGAGTACTCAACGACCAACGTTAACCGGTACTTTTGGCCGAATCATCAATAGGCGTACGCAAATCGTACTTGCGCACAAAGACCGTCATCTATAGACATTTACTTCATTATGTATATGTATGTATATATGTGTGTGTATTTTAAATACATAGTACGTATGTATGTGGAAAAGTTCTCGTTTCGATAGTTTTCTGTTGATATTTTATAAAGGTAGCGTCTTGATTTTGCATGTAAAACATAAAAAGTTTGCACACATAAGCACATTGCGCTTGTATGTGTGCATGTATGTTGTATGAGTGTATGTGAGTATGTGTGCGCTTTAGCGGTCAATAACCGAATTAAATTTGCACAAGACCGAAACGAGTTTTATGCGCCTGGCAAACCTAACAAACGCACATACTCACTCACACACACATTAACAACAAGTAGCAATAATGCTTTGATCGCAAATTTGTGTGTTTTATTGCCTCTTCCTCTTAGACTATTTGCTATTCCTTGCCAAAGTTATATTTGCTAAATGCAGATGCTATTTTAATGTTATTTGCTATTTTAAAATCATTCACATCGACAGCATGTGCGGCTGCGCATGCCAGCATGTCCACTATAAAGGCGGCATCCTTTATCATCTACATACATACATACATATATCTAATATAAACAAATCGGAGAATAAACTCAAGTCATTAAATTATTATGGTTAAAGCTAAGAAAAGAAGTAAAAATATTTATAAGAAGTAAGGTGGGGCTAAGTTCGGGTGTAACCGAACATTTTGTACACTTGTAACTTTCAAGGATCAAAGTCGAGAAAACTTCGTTTAGAATTTCAATTCTGGCAGGTTGATCGATATTTTCGGTAAAATATTCGCAATAGCAACAGACGTATACATATTCCATAGCTGTGCGCTTGAATAGTTTTGGTCAGATTTCGACAATTTTTGGTCATAAGGTTGCACGTGTTTAGGTTATTGATTTATCAAACTTTTAGAATTTTTTCAGAAAACCGCTATATGGGAAGTGAGTGGCGTTATCATCCGATTTCGCCCATTTTCGAACTGTCGTAGGAGGAGTCGAAAAGATTTAGTCTGTACAAATTTAGGTCACATATCTAGAATGGTTTAAGTTAAATTTATTAGAGGGCGAGGCCAAGCCAATTTTTGAAAGATTTTCAAACCACATGTGCCACTCTTAAATTTGATTTGTTGTACCAAATTACAGTTTTATATCTTAATTAATCTACTGCTTGGTTATGACAATTTATAGTTGTCAAGCGAAGCAAATGGGTCTGGCAGTGAACGAGGGCAAGACGAAATATCTCCTGTCATCAAACAAACAGTCGTCGCACTCGCCTCTTGGCTCCTACGTTACTGTTGACAGTTATAACTTCAAAGTCGTCGATAATTTTGCCTATCTTGGAACCAGTATTAACACCAACAACAATGTCAGCTTCAGATTGTACTTCGGACTGAGTAAACAATTGGCCTGCCATATGGTGCAGAGGCATGGACGATGATAACATCGACGAGTCGACGTTACGAGTTTTCGAGTGAAATGCTCTGCGGAAGATTTATGGTCCTTTGCGCATTGACAACGGCGAATATTGCATTCGACGAAGCGATGAGCTGTATGAGTTATACGACGAAATTGGCATAGTTCAGCGAATTAAGACAGCGGCTACGCTGGCTAGGTCATGTCGTCCGAATGGATGAAAACACACCAGCTCTGAAAGTATTTCGACGCAGTACCCGCCAGGGGAAGCAGAGGAAGAGGAAGAGCTCCACTCCGTTGGAGGGATCAGGTAGAGAAGCACCAGGCTGCACTTGACGCGCAAGAAGAAGGAAAATGTGTACCAAGATTCATCAAGATACCTTAATTTTTTTTCAAGCTTGCACGAACGGAGGGAAGGCCGAACATACAGACAGACATCCGAATTTCAACTCGTCTCATTATGCTAATCATGTATACATACTTAACCTTATATTTATTAATCTCGAATAGTTTTAGATGACACAAATAAGCATAAGGTGAACAAACCTATTAAACTCTGTAGCAACATGTTGCTAGTGTATAAAAATCTAGTGAATATACAAATTTCCATACTATATATACGGGTATACACTCTTACAGAATGTGTGTGTGCATAAATATGCGAGAAGTAAAGCTATTCTAATAATAATCATTGTGGTCCAGATGCTGTGCTCACGTGTCGCATACAAAGCCACTGAATCATTGAATCTAAGCGAAGAATGGTGGACTAACAGACTATACATATGTATGTAGTTTTTCTACGCGTTTCCCAAACCGGTTGCTAATTCTTTTTAATTTATTTATAAGAATTTAGAAGCCTATCAAACGAAGAACTACTGTCGGCAAGCTTATGCAAATAAGGAAGACATTCGGCGTTGCCTTAATAACAGCAACATTATGGAGAGATTAAAGAAGATCATTTGCATAAATAATAACATTAATATTATACAATATAACTGTAACTGTAGCGCTGTGGTAAAATTTTAGTATCTCGACCTAAAGAATATTCAAACTATTACTATTATGTGCTAATTAAGCGTAAACAACAAAGAAAATGACTTCAAATTAATTAAAATATTTTAAACAGTAGGTTTTTAGGTTATACTCTTCATTTACATTTGAATCAACTAATACCTTTAGCACGTGATCGGTTCTTATTCCCTCTATTTAGAGACAAGAGGTAAAAATTGCCTACACAACGACGTTATGAGACGGGGCAGCAATCTTCGAACTATCTTTTACAAACGCAAGCCCTCCCCGCCTTACTCAAGCATGCTATTTTACAGGAAAAAGAACATTATAAAACGCGGTTGCAACATCTTATAAATGTTTTAAGATAATTAAAATTGTCGCCATTATGCTAGAAACGCATGTAGCAAAGCTACAAAGCTACCAAATAAGGGTACGAAATGTCAAGTCTATATTAACTCTCCCTTGGTCAGCAATTTGCCCGTAAATGCCTTTCTTATATCGCTGCGGGTTTGTCAAACCATTTTTAGTTAAATGCAACATGATTGGTTCAATAGCCATGTAAGGCAACAACAGCGCGATAAAAGATACAAGATAATGGTTGCGTCTATGTTTGATAAAAAATGACTTCCAGTAGGAACGTGCGGGTTCCGCACAAGTACGCAAGGGCATGTTTTGTGTGTTGCAGAATTAATTAGAATCACTAGCAAAGTGCCTCTTACAATCGTGGTACTTGCGTTATTTATAGCAAGCGAACGTGGAACCATTCTAGTGCGATCTTAAGTTGGCTTTCTATTTTTAAATCAGTTAAAAGAGTGCCGATGAAAATTATAGGGACAAAGCGCACATGTTTGTGCCGCGGTTTGAGATGGGTTGCGAGGCATTCCAGAGTACGTGACAAAGTGGAAAGTTTCTTGTTTGAGGTAGACTTGTTTTGATGTGCTTTTCTGATTTTCGAAATTGAAATTGTATTTTGAAAACAGTTTTTAAGGTATTTTGAAGATATAAAAAAAAATTGTTTGTAATCCAAATTTATAAAAGAAAAGATCCGAATAATCAATTGATAAACATATGTATACATAATTAAAATATTTTACTCAAGTCAAGGTATTATATACAGTTATAAGGCCGAAAAAAAGCAAATTTTTCAGATATTCTTCTGAGAAAGCTTTGTACACATATAATGGTATCTTTTAACTGTATTTTAAGACTTATTATTAGTAAAAATATTTATTTGGGAAGAAACTACAACCGATCTTCCTCTCAAAAAAGACGTCTTGTGGTGACCGGGATCCTCTGAAATTAAAGAACCAAACAGATTTCGTTAAAGTAATGCTAAATCTAGTAATTAATCGAAGGAATATTCAATATTCAAAATAAAATTTTTTGATTCCCGAAACAAAAATCGATTTTTGACCTTAAATCATCGATTTTTTGAAAACTCTAACTTTATATAGCAACTTAAAGAAGTTGGTTTGTAAATAACTAAAACCAGCACTAGCTAATACTTTTTCACTTTTCTTTTTTTAAGTCTTTTTTCAATAAAAAAATTAAAAAGTGTTTTCCTCAAAGGACAATTTTTGGTCGTTTTGGCTGATCTGCACTATTTATCTTCAACAAAATGACTGTTACTGACGTGTTTCACTAGAAACGCCGAAGTTTCAGATTCAATACATTGTACACTTTTGAGTTCATTTCATCTAGCATATGTTGTTGTCCCTGGAGCGCACCTCTCATATATGGAACAAATAACTATTCTACTTATAAGTACAAGAACGCTTAAAACACCAGTTGGGTAAGCGGTAGCCAAGCATAAAACTCTAGCCAAATGTGCGACTAAATAGTATGGGAAGAGCAGCCTGTACAGTGGCCAGTTCTTTAAAAATATATTTATATAAAATTGCTGATTTTAGTTTCCAAGATCCTGTCCTTTAATACATCTCAGAATTTCTAATGGATTTTATGAAAACCCCCTTCATGGCAGAAATTCGCTCTTAAAATTTTCAGGACCTAGAGAAGCAGACCATTTTTTTTTTAATTTTAATTTCGGCTGCACCGAAGATAAAATACTTTTGAAAGGCGTTTTTCCTCTAGCAATTAGGAAAAATAAAGGGTATCCCAACATTAATTCAAGATTGGAAATACAACCGTGTATTTTTTATTGAACAAAATTTCAAAAATAATGAAAACTTGGCGGCCGGAGTCCAAAAATTTCAAAATCTTTTTAAAAAATAAACGTTTATTTGATTCGAGTACTTCAAAATAGTTTTGTTTTAAAATAAATGTAGGTAGGTTAGGTTAGGTTAAGTTAATCTGGTAGACCAATGAGCTACGCATACCAGGTGGAGTTCAGTTATTAGGTCCATGAGGAGCAAATCTTAACAGATTCTGTGGCCTTCTTATCGATACCTACTCCAGTGTATCATACTGTGGGGACCAAAAATGCTTACAGCGTAGTCTAGCCAATTCGGGAGAAGTGTACGAGATATGCTGCATTGTTTACCTGCAGTCTTCTCGATCTGTCAGTTCCCTTCTGCGGGCGTATGTCTGGCAGGCAGTTAGTATTCCGACCATATTCCTGCAGTCTCTTGTATCGAATGCATGTTAGTAGTTCTGTGGACAGTTTTTCAATCAGTGTAATGTTTGTATTCTTTTCAGATCCATCAACAGGCTTTTTTTGTACATAATCATATAAGAAGTACTAAGAAGATTCAGGGCGAATTATTTAATATTTATCTTTCACCAATAAATATTTTATAGTATCCACTGTGCAAGCCTTTTTGCACTATCTTTCAGGCGAAAGGGTCTCAGCAAAGCGGCCAAACAATGCAGCTATCTACCGATGGCCCAGCTAGCCAAGTGGCCAACTTACAACACGAATGCAGGCCGCAAGTAGCCAGCCATAAACATACAAACATGCATATATACAGGCACACATGCCAGTGTACGTATGTTGTGCAGATACGCATGCGCAAGGCATTACGTCGGCACACTACTAATATTCCGCGATCGGAGTGGACAAAGCGTCATCGTTGTGATCGTAACGCCATCGCATTGTTGTCTTCGCCATTAGTTCGCCCTTTTGCCAATTTTTATGCCAGCCCGCATGTAATACATTCTATTTGCAACAACAAATAACACGGTTATATCGTTGCTGTAAAACGCGTTGCCAACATAAATATTTACCAATGTGTAAGAGACGATAAATTTCCGCAGCCGCATTAAATGCGACGACATCAGAGCAAAGGCGCTTTCGTTGCCTACCATCGTGCACTTCTTGGCCACTTGGTTATTTTGATCCAATACACATGCACGCACATACATACATACGAGTGTTTGTATGTGTGTGTGTGTCTTCATCGCTGGCTATGTTTGGACGATCGGTTTGCAGACTTTGCTTTGTAGTAAATATTCGCTCAGATTGACCATTCCAATTGAATTTGTTGTTTGTGTTGCTGGCAGCAGCGTTGTTGGCATCGTCATCGTCATCATCATCAACATCATTGCCGTTCTTTGTAGCGCTTCTGCTTGCAATTGTAATGAGTAGTCGATGTTCGCTATATTGTTGTTGTTATTATTTGCCGCTGTTGTCTTATGTGGCAGCAATTGCATGCCGCCACACATAATTCTGCATTATTGGCCTTGAAGATCCTAAGCCAAAGAAAAGAGGTCATTGTCGTATAATGGTGAGTTTGTGGTCAACGCGCAGGCGCAATGTAAGGGTGGCGAAAATGCTGCCATCACACACACACCCATACACGTGCCTGCATATGCATTGTTGTGCTTACAATTTAGCTTCTGGCCTGCACTCCCAACTGCAACCGATCCAGAGCTGCCTAGCGCTAGTCGGCTCGTTGCGTTGGTCAATGGAAAGGGAAACTTAAACTACGACATTGTACCAGCACTTGGCTTGGCTCACATTCGCATTCGCACACGTGTTCGTAACTATCAAAGAAACATCACATTGATCGCAATTAGTAATTATGTAAAATTTAGTTGGGCGTAAGATTTGCGTGTTTCGCTCTTTCGTGCTTTCGACGCATTTTTTGCTCCTGAAAATTGGCTAAATTGCATTGTCGCCTTGTCTAGTCGAGTCTAGTCTAAATTTGAGGTAATTTAGATTTCCATGTAAATGATTGGCTTTGTGCTGCCATTCTAGTTGCCTACAAGCTCCTGCCAACAATCGGCACTGAAGGATTCGTTCTTCTGTTGCGCTGTGTGATGGACAAGAAAAAGACGTTGCAAAGTGTAGTGACTATTTAATAGTGTTTAGCCATGAGTGGAATGAGAAATTCGTTGTTTAACTCTGATCGATTTAAAATAATTGCGTTTTCTGGGAAGTTTGGACTTATTCTTCGTAAAATAACTCATTCGAAACCTATGTGAATATTCCCAACAGAAAAAAATGTTTGTATAAACGAGCTTTGTTAAACTTAAGACTTTAAACCGATAGGGTACTCCATTTGATATCTCTATAGTTTAACAATTGCATAAGAGTGCATAATTTAAAAAAATAACAAAGAAGGAATTAAGGGTGTTGGTTCAATATTCGTTATTTGACGAAAATATATGGATTACAATCAAAATTGATATAGTATGTAGGTAGGTAATTTGTCAGATTCATATACGAGATATTTCTACTAACATCAATCTAACTAAAACAAATTTCTCTATTAATGATGAATATCGATAGCCGTAATTTTTTTATCGGATGTCATAATACTATTTAAATATTATATTCCTGATTTAAGTGAGATATTGTCTATAGGGATATATGTTATGAGTCACGAACTTAATTATTATTTATTATATCATATTAAAGGGTTGCATACAGTTAAAAGGCCGAAAACAAGCTAATTTTTCAGATTTTTTTCTGAAAATTTATACACATATTTTGTATATTTTAACTGTATTTTAAGACTTAATATTAGAAAAAAATAATTATTTAGAAAAGAACTACACCTGATCTCCTGGATTTCTCCTAAAAAAAGACGTTTTGTGGTGACCACTATATCTCTGAACTGGATCTTCTTAAATTAAAAAAAAAAAACAGATTTCGTTAAAATAATGTTAAATCTACATAGTAAATCAAATCAATTCTCAAAGCAAAAAAATCTATTTTTTACCAAAATTTCGGCATTAAATTGTTTAAAATCAAGGAATGCACAATTTATAGGTGAGAAAAAAATCTTATTTTAGTTACTAAAAATACATATTTAAGAAAAAATGTTAAAATTTAAATTAGATGTTTTCGGGTAATGTTGGTCACCGACTTTAAAACACCATTTTGAGAAAAACGCGTTTAAAGTTTGGAATGCACTTTGAAGCACCTTGAAACGCCTTTTCAAATTTGCGTGTGATTTCGAAAATATACACGGGAAAAATTATATACATATATTATATTTAAAATCGAGGTTTTGAAAATAAGTAAATGAGGGAAAAATAACGGAAGACACGGGTACCGTCATATTCATCGCCAAACCATATTTTGTTTAAGAAAGCATTTTCTCGTAAAATATTTAAATACTATTCATATTGATCTAAATGTTCTCATGCTAAGTCACGCTCGAAGTCAGGTGTTTTCAAGGTAAAGTCCTCCTGCAAACTTTGGACCCAAAACAATTTTATGTGCCAATTAGCAGAGATTATCTCTCTTGGCTCTATTTTTCTTGAAACATTTCCTTCGTGCTAACCAAAAAATGTATTATGTTAATCATAGTACCATGGAATATGGGTTTTTTTCATTATAAACTGTAACTTCTAAAACAGTTCTTATAAGAAGATAATGATTATTTAAAAATTTGGATTTACGAGCTATGCGGAGCCAAATTAAGAAAAATCACGTCTGTAAGTGACATTTGGTTGACCACTTAAACCAGGTCGTGTCGTTTCGTCTGAGTCCTGGTCATCAAGGAATGCACAAACTAGTCAGTCAACTAATTATCTACTATTACAGATAAATATGTACATTGTATGTATATTACAATGAATGTAAGCAGTTAGCACAGCAGGTCTACGGTAAATTATGAAAATGCCACTTAAAGGTAAAATCCCTCGATTAGAACGCGGCGCCTACTGTGCGCATGACTGGCTGATGTTACAATGAGTAATCTGCAGCGTTCATAAATCTTGTGTTTTGAAAACACTTAAATGATTATAGCTTGGCAAACCCAAGTAAATAGCGGCTTAAGTGGAAAATTGTCCAGGCAACTGCAATTAGTTTTTAATTTAATTGATGTGAATTCCAGTCATAAATGGTCAGCTAATACCGAAAACATATACACATTTACACATTTGTATATAGGAATTTGAAAACATCAACGAGTTGGGATATGATCTATACATAACATGTACATAAGTATACATATATATATATATATTTAGATGATTTTACAAAATAGATGGTGTAGAAAATTATGTCGAGTAAATAATTTCAATTGATTGTTAATATATTTCTAGTTGGGGTTATGTGGAGTTAGAAGGGCTGAAAAGGCGAATTTTCCAGTTTTTTTCTGAGAAGACTTTTAAATTTATTGATCCAAAAATTTGTAAACTTATTAGGTATATTTTAACTGTATTTTAAGATTTAGTATTAGTAAAAATTTTAATTTAGAAAGGATCTACAGCTGATCTTAGGGAGCTCCTCACAAAAAAGGCATTTTGTGGTGAACTGGGCCCTCTGAAATTAAAAATTCAAACAGATTTCGTTAAAGTAATGTTAAGTTTAGTAAAGAAAATCAAAGGTATAGGCAAAATAAAATCGTTTGACATAGCGACGATTTCTTAAAAAATCGATTTACGACCAAAATTTCGTCCATTTTTTAGAATTATAACTGTATATAACCCCCTAAAAAAGTCTTGCATCTTAATTTAACAACACCCTATCAAACAATACAATTCACAGATATATCAGATAGGTATTAACCCCTAAAAGATGGTGAGGCATTCTCTGATACATATGATTTTCTCTCGGTATCAGATGTTGTTGTTATTTTAGCGGCAGAGAACATATCTAAAGTAATTTGGCTGAATGCTGCGAATTGACAGTTTCATAGACCCGACTGTCGTGGAGTCAGCGTTACTACGCAGTAGTTTAATGATTTGTTAATATCGGAGTCCTTGTATTAAATTCTGAGTTATATGCTTTTGTTTCGACTCTGACAGACGAATCACCTTGCCTACGCACTTTAATTAATATGCAGTACCCACGAATCATTTCGCACAAAACTGTCGCTTCTGTGAAATTCTGTGTGTGCATAAATACACTTGTGAATACCCTTGAATGTTTTGATCGCGTCACAGTCAAATTTGCTCAATTAATTTTCTATAATAATGAATCATATGGCCAATGAGGCGTTAAATGTCATTACTGAGGCGCCGAATTTGACGTTTATCCGTTTTGAGCGTCAAAATTTGTATTAATGAACAAATAAATTAACGCTTTTAGACGGAACGTTATTGTATTGCGAAATGCTTAATGAATTATTTATATTTGCAAATTTTTCTAATTTCACAGAACTCATTTTTTGACCGAATTTAGAGCGAAAAGTGTGAAATTCAGAAAATAGGACAGAACTTGCAAATTAACTGTTTAGTGCGAATGCCCGTATGCATATAATATATCGATATTTTGTGTTATATGCCGAAGAAAAGGTAGAGAGCCAATAGAACGTATAAATGTATGTAAATGAAATGTTTAAGCAGAAATTACTAATTTGGTTGGCGTCCGACAAGCGTTAATTCAACTTAATTTGCATGCATTATCACTAGCGCAAATAACGCCAGCTAGCAGCCGCCAAAAGCGTTAAATACGTATGTACGTACATATCGTATACGTTTTATGTATTATTATTGTACATATGTATGTGTGTACGTATGTGTATGCAAATTGTTGCGATTAACCTTAGCTTGATCATAAACCAGACTCCGCACACCTTTCCCCGCATAAACACACATTCATATATAAACATAAGGTAGGGTTTTAAATTATTTATAACAAAGCGTGACTTTTACTATTCGAATGATTCACATTTGCGACGCGTAAATATCGCACGCCTTTATTTTTATTATTTTTATCGTCGTTTTTATAGCTACTCGTGTTATACGTATTTCTCTTGCTTATATTTTTATACCCCAAATAGTATAAATTAAGTTTGCAGGAAGTTTGTTACATCAGAAGGAAATGTTGGCAAATATACTTGCGTTAATATGTAGCATAGGGCTGTCATTCAAGTTGACTGATCAAGATCGAGAAGAAAATCTGTTTACATCCTTTAAGCTATATAAAAATGCAGCTGTGCAGGGTATTATAGCTTCCGTGTAGGCGAAATTAACATTTTTATTATTTTAAAATTTCTCCTGACGATTTTTTACGATTTAGTGAGAGATAAATCTTGAAGTGTGCTAATTCAAGTAGCTACAACTCTGATTTAAATATTAAGATTAAGGTTTCTTATTGTTTTGCGAATAAGAAACGAATTTTAAATTATTAAAAATTAAGTGAATTATCAATTTTGATCTACTATCTAAACAAATTTGCTCAATGATATGCCATATATTTTTATATACATTTGTACTTGCTTATTTTTATAGAGCCCTGATATTCGAACATTCTTGGAAATTGCCCTGCCTGCAGCCTATTCAAAAAGGGATAGTGTTGATCGTGTCACACTTCCAACAACATCAATTTCAAAGCAGGACGTTAGTATTACAGCCCCGGAAACCGTTGTGAATGGGCGGAAACCACAAATAATTGCTACACAAAACTTTCTGCCACCCGAAATTGAAGAACTTCCACACGAGGCTAAGGATGTACTAAAGAGGCTGTTAGAAGTCGAGCCAAAACAGCGTTTGCGTTCAGTTTTGTCACTACAAAAAATTGCACTTTACAAGAATTTCAAAATTTATTCCGAATATTTGCTCAATGTAAGTTGATGATAAATACATACATAATTTACTGGAAATACCAAATAAACATTATAACTTTTTCTTTCAGCTCCGTCCTATTGATATGATAAGTCCTGATGATATTGCTGCCTTCACACAAGACCCAGAAGATGACAACTCTTGGGCAGAAAAACAATTTTACAAATTCTAACTATCATGCAAATTAATGTACAACTTCTAAGTTCAAATTAAAACGTACACATGAGTTTTTACCATGTATCGAATAGAAAGATTCGTATAAGAAAACCTAAGGAGATCTAAAATGTATTAACGCCTTTATTTTTCCAATATGTGTCATATACTATAAATATATTTAAATAAACCGTCAATAGTAGTTATTAATTGAGAAAGCTCCAAACATTAACATAACTAAGAGTTTTTGACAAATATGAAAAATGCTTTATATACGCTCGATGCTCCAATAAAACTCTTGGCTGACTTTTTGCATTAAAATATTTCTCTAATAATTTCCGCGTAAATACTGTCATTTAAAAATAATAATTGCACTACGTTATTAGCCAAATGACGGTAACGCAGTTTATACGAATTTGTCATATCTAAACCCTAACCAGAGAACGAAAATCTTTAAACAAAAGTTAAGCCAGTAATTGAGAAGTTGGATTTTCTCTTTGATTTTGTGGGGAGACGTTTATTGTTAATTTCATAAGTATGTTGTATGTATGTAAAGAAAGTCCAACGCCATTAGCGCAGGATACAATTCATTAGAGTAAAATTTGCATTATTTGCCGGATGTGTGCAATATGATCACAATATGACTTGAAAAATTCCTCACAAATGTCTCAACAACAATCCACTGTTCGAATGTCAGCTGCAAAGTAAAATCTGACATCATTAAAAAAATATACAAAATACACTGCAAAAGCAAATGTCAACGTAAGTTTTTTTTTCGTTGTGCGGCCGACGATGTTTTCATTTTCGCTTATTCTGTTTGCAAATGAGCTACATTAGGTGCGATAGTGGTTATAATTAAAAATTGTACCCAAAAATACACGTCACAAAACAGATTAGACTGATAGCAAGGCACAGCAGCAGGAAGCGAATGTTAGCGATTTCCTGGCGCTGGCGCAGGCGTTGCCTTTATTTGGTGCATATTTAGTTTGGAATAGAAGTGTAGCCGCTGGAATTGCTTAGCGCCAATAAGCCAAGCTTTGACCTTTGCAACGAAAGCAATCGTTATAATACAATAGTACGAAAATCAGAAACGCCATAATAAAAACACTTAAATTGAAGTAACACCAGCGAGGGAATACTAACAACTGCAACTGGTGTCATCTTCATTTACTATTTCTTAGCACTATTATAAGTTGAACGATTTTTACGGAGCCGGAGTAACTAGCAAAAGCTATAGTCGATATGGCATTTCAATCATTGGTTAGATTCTATATGGAAATACCGACCGTGACTCGCATATATACAACAGCATGTGTACTGACGACTGTAGCTGTGGTAAATTTGTGATAATATATATATTTAGTGATTCCATATAACAACCGTCAATTTTTAGCATTTGGATCTGGTGTCTCCACTACAACTATATTTCAATCCTACGCTCATACTTTGGAAACTACAAGTTTGGCGACTTGCCACAACATTCCTATTCTTCGGTTCAGTGGGCATAAGTTTCTTTTTTAATATGGTTTTCACATATCGGTATGTTTGTAAATTTTACGATTCTAATTTTCGTATTGTATGTAAATACATTTACGCTCACATTCAAGTTATTGCCGGATGCTGGAAGAGAGCTTCTTCCGCGATCGCACAGCAGATTTCGTCATGATGTTTCTCTTCGGTGGTGGATTAATGATCTTCTTCGGTCTCTTCGTGAACTTACTGTTTCTGGGACAAGCGTTCACATTAATGTTGGTTTATGTGTGGTCCCGACGAAATCCTTTTGTGCGTATGAGTTTCTTTGGCGTACTAAACTTTCAAGTAAGTAAATTCAATTAAATAAAAGAAAAATCAAAAATGCAAAGTACTTAACAACGCAAGTGCCTTTGCGACATAAATTTTTTTATATATGCTTATCTATAAATTGATTGATAAAGAGGATTTAAAATAATATATTCCGCTTTCAGGCGCCTTACTTGCCATGGGTCCTAATGTGTTGTACAATGATACTGGGAAACACTATTTGGGTTGATGTAGTTGGAATGGGCGTGGGTCATATTTATTATTTCCTGGAGGATGTGTTCCCATTTCAAGCGAACGGTTACAGAATCCTTAAAACCCCGCATTTTCTGTATGTTATTCATTATTTCGTATACAAAAAGTAATTTTAACTATATATGTATAATATATTTAATTTATAGGAAAGTTCTTTTTAACGAGCATATTGAAAACAACATTCCTCCATGGGTAGGCGATCGACCGGGCGGTTACCATTGGGGTGCCGATGAAGCAGAAAATGTAGGCGCACAGGTAGCGGACGCCGGCGCCGCTGCCGGCGCAGGTGATGCCAACGATGTTAACCAACGATAAAATTAAACTACTTTGTTTTTGTACCTCTACCATCCAACGTACTGAGACAATTGCACACATATTTCATTCAAGAAAAAAACAAATGGGGATAGCAGAAATGTCTTAGCACATACATATATACATTTAAAAAGTAAATAAATAGTGAAAAGGCAATAAATAAATCAACTGTTTAAAAATATAAATCGAAATTATCAATATCATTCACCATGTTCATGTCGCTTCTAGTTTTCTTTATTTTTGAAGAGACAATTCATTAAAAATCAGTTTGTTTGGATTTTATACCTTTATTAATAATTTTCTAAAAAGAAATTAAAAATCTGTTTATAAGAATGTATTTATGTACTCTGAGACATAAAAATGAAAGCCCTAGTTGTATTTAGTGTGTAGAATAGTGCTCCTAGAGATTGACAATTTGTCAGGTTTAATTTACGAAATTGATGTCGCTTCAATTTACTAGAGCACGAAGCAGTATGTGTAAAATTAAATACTTTCATATTAGCAGGAATTTCGCTTTACCTATAAATAAAAATTGAAAATGATTACCTATAAAATGCAAAACACTAAACTTTTATTTCGCCTAATTGTTTGTATCTTTATTGCGTTTATGATTTCATTTAATTTAATTATATCTATTTTCATAGTTGTATAATGCAGTATTAAGTCAGTTTGAATCTTTTGGTTCTTTCAATACGAGTTATTTTATAAATATCTGGATATATGACTTTACTAGCTTGTAGTACACGTGGTCGCAGAAAGTACTGGTTAACGTTATTTCAAAATTTGATTTGTTTTTGTAAGCCAAATTTGCCTCCCGGTTTTCAAAGATAGATCTTACGAAATATATATATTAAGCCTTGATTAGTCTGAAGGTTATGTAATTTTCGAACTTTCGATATTTTACTGTTTTTTTATTGTATATACGCAGTGATAATTCGAATTAAGCAAACACTATATATTATTATTTCAAGTTGTGTGTTTTATTTTCATTTCATTTTCAGTCCAAATTTTTTTTTATTTAACTACAATTTCGAATTTAGTAATCAATATATTTTTTCATTCAATTATGCATTCGCTTCAGTAACATCCTACAACTACACAATAATTTATCAGCATTAGCTCTTAAATACTTCGGTTATTTCGTTCAATTGTATATTATCGTATGTAATTCAAATATATGTAAAACGTATTATGGATGATACATTTTGAAAATATTTGGTCCGTTCACTGAATCCACATCACAATACAATGAGTTGGTGAAGTCTATTGTTGAGATTTACATTTTGTTACAGCATCAAGTTATATATGTATATAATAAAATATTTGAAAGTGCAAATCCATGATTTTTATAATATTTTGAATTTCTATTTATGATTAATTAAGTATAATTTATTTGTTCTGTGGGTATACATTGTTTGTTGACGATAAGGACGTCTCATTATTGGATACAAACTATATGCCTAATGACGTAACAGACCTACATATACAACAAATATACATAATTTAAATTATATAAATATTAGCACAAAAGTGTAAATTTCGTTTATCTCTCTCTCATAAAATTTTCATATCAATGAGAGAAGTTTAAGATCGCGTTAATTTAAGATTTATCATAGCTAAGCCGTACAATAACACTGTAATGTAGTTCTTGTTAAAACTGTTTACACTTAATAGCGAAATAAGCACTAAGGAATTGATAAAACTATAAAAAAAACTCGCACACGAATATTCACAAATGAACTAAACTAAAAATAGATAACTTATCATTAAGCCATACGAGTAGAGGTAAAATTAGTAGTAATAATAATTTAGCATCGCAGATTTTCATGTTTTTTTTGTTTTTGTTGTTATTGTAATAGGAAGTGGATCACATACGTGCAAATGTGTCACAATATAGTTCCTGACACTGACACTGACACTGACCAAACATGCGACTGCCTGCCAGATCTCTTATTCCACCACACGTGACTGTGAGATCTGTCGACAGCAAAAGCACAGCACAAACGCAGCTCCGCTGCACAGCGCCAACCTTTAAAAGGCGCAAAAAAAACGAGAAGATTTACACGTTTAACAAATTTAAACTAAAATTAACTTAATTTCACATTGCTACAGTTGCGAGTACCACAGTTATATCGTCAGGTTTACCACCTAAAAGGAAATAAAAAAGTATACGCTATTATATTTATAGAATGTACAGCATTAAAACAGAACAGAGTGCATAAGAAATTTTCAAATACAAATTGTATGAATGTATATACACATTTACACACCTGTTGCATTAATATTATTTCGTCGGGCATTAATTGCAAAAGGCGACATAAATTCGCTGTCGAAAGATAATGAGCGTGCCATCAACGCTAATGAGTTGGCGGTCATCTGCAGTTTCACAGGATCGGTTACGCCCTCGCACTGAAAAATAAAATAGTAATTCAACAAAATGAATAACAAATACTATGTAAAGTATAATGCAGCTTATGTCTTGAATGAAATCAGCAAAGCATTAAACGTCTCTTACTCAAACAGTAAATAGCGCAGAATTATTTCATTTACTATTATAAACCAGCAAACTTTTTTTATTTAAATAAGCGAAATTGCATTGGTTTGCAGATATTTTAAATATTGGAGGTTCATAATAGCACAGCATTTTAACCAACCTCCTTGAGTACATCGAGCAGCAAACGCTCAGGGACGTTGTCAAAGACACCATCGGTAGCCACAAGTATGACATCGCCTTCCTTCACCGAAAAACTTAGTGTATCCGCCGAATCGGGACTATCGCTCAGTACGTTGTGACCATGTCCCGGTGGCGGTAGAGACAATTGAAATGGTGTATTAAAATAATGTTGTTGCTCTTCGGATTTGTGGATGATTTCGCCTTGACGCACCACCATAAAACCGCTATCACCGATATTCGCGGTGTAAACGGTACTATTCTCACGGTTCAACACGAGTACACATGCGGTGCTGCTGCCTATTATAAGAAAAATATAATAAATTATGATTGTTAGGTAATGTAAAATTGAAAAAGAAAGTGATAGAAATAAAATAAAATATTTTGGAGCTGTCTCACTAATCTGTCTAAGCATAAACAAATATGTAGGTGATTGGCATCATGCCTTGACGGCAAATGCGTCGAACTATATACTTGTACATACGTACATATGTATATACGTGTTCATTCCACATTACAAATGCCTGATTATTTATTTCTAGTATTTTTACGATTATATGTCTGTATGTAGGTACAAATTCATATATACAATAATAGAAGATATACGTTCAACAATGCATTTTAATATAACAAATAAGAAGAAAGTGGTCAAAATAATAATACGTGAATGAAACCATAAATGGAGGAACATGAAAATAACTGAAAATGAGAAAATGTGATCACATTTATAAACTATTTTTAATCTACTCATTATTGTGTTATGTTTTATTTTCACTAAAATGCTCAATGATCGAAGGAAAAACAAAATTGCATGTGATTCTGACGTTTTGGTCGTAAACAAATGTCGCAACAACAATATGAAAGCTGGCAGATTTGGCATTTTTAAATTACATGCATATACATATGTATAACCTTATAAGTTTATAGATAAGTTAAATAAATTAAATAGAATTTGTAAATTTAGGAGTGAAAAAATGCAACGGAACTTGTGATATGAAACCAAAGTAATTGTGCTTTTAATCTAACATTCAACTGAAAATTATATATTTATGGTTTCCGTATAAATTGTATGAATATTGCATCACTTACCTAAAATGGGCTTCTTTTGTTCTAGCAATTCGCAATAACTATAAGCTAAGAGATTAACAGGTCGTTGAGGATTAAAATTAACACAATGGACTAGACGTTCACAAGTCTTCATCAGAAAAGAACTAAATTCACCGGGATCGATTCCATAGTTGCGCCAACCACCAACGCCATCAGCAACACCTGGAATTTATGTAAATAAATTTATATTTGTTTTTATAATAACGATTAAGTAATAAATACATATACAGATATGTAAACTTATTTGATATGTAAAAATTGTGAAGTTTTACTGTATTAGATTACTTTTAAAAAAGTGTAGGTGTTTTCAATAAATAGTTGATCTGGCGACCTTATTGAAAACATTATAATCAATACTCTTATCGGCTCAATGATGTGATGCAAATGAAAATTGTACATACATATGTATGTATAACATTATATGTATGTTGACACATTGTATTTATCTTCCTTTTTAGTCCTACTTATGGAGAAAGTGGTTAATAAGTTTTTAAGACATTGCACCGGTAGAGAAACTTTTTAGTAATAAAAACACACTCTGCAATATTGTATGTAATATTTTATGTGAAAAAGCAGCTCCAATTTAAGCAAATTATTTGTGAACTTTTTACTTTTAAAGCTCTTATTTTAAAACGAAATAATCAGAATCGCAAAAACAAGTAGAGCACGAGGTTTTGTAGTTTTGTTTCTCTGCAGATTAGCACATACACATGTCAACTTATGACGCAGTGACAAGTTATGTCTGAGCTCAGTTTAATTGGAGACAGACAGATAACAGACAAAAAACATTTGTTTGAATGTCAGTGCTTTATTTACTCAGCATAACAGGTACAAAGTACACAACTTTGTCGAAGAGTTAAATCTCATATTTCAAATGTGTAACTCTTCTTTTCAGAATAAAAGCTTAACACAAATTAACATTTTATAATTTGGCAAGTTATAATAAATAAATTAGGTTCGTTGTCATTTAATTTAAAGTTAAAATATTAAATTTATTAATATGCCAAAGTATATTATTTTATATTATAAACAGTTATTCATAAATATATTTATTTAATCTTACCGAGAACATCTGCATTAGTTGTAGACGTCTTGAACCAAGAATCTTCGCCGTATTTGCCAGGCTTATATTTGGAGGTAAGGAAGTCTTTGGGAAAGCCACACACTACAGATACAAAGTGCGGGCGTTGTTTCGAAGCACTGTTAACATTTGCTGTTGCATTGCTGGCCGTTTCCAGCAACGTAGAAAATCCACTTCGCAACGCTCGCGAAATGACACGGGTCGTCCAACTTAATGAATGCATCAAAAATGTCTGCTTCCTTTTTGTCGACGAGTCACTAAGAAATGAGTTGGTTGATTTTAAACCAGCTCAATTTTTACATCGACGAATATCAATCTAATTTTTTTTCCGAATTTGCTTTGATACTATGTATTAATTATATGTATAGATTTAATACAAGCTTTTTACAATATTGTCAATGAATATAAAACACAAGGGATCGATGGGATGTACGGAGTCTGCATAATCATTTCGTTTTCGATTAATTCGTTGAATATTATAATGTTAAATGCTGACCGGAGCTTATTAATGCTTGTGCGGAGGATATGAAAAAAATCAAAACTTTTGTCAAGTTCACATTACCGTTTATGTAATATCTTCATAAAATCGTCATTAACTATACATATTTAATAAGCACATAACAATTAACAACACTTTAATATTTCATTGCATCTCATTTGATTTCACTTCAAATCGTCTCGATACACCAGCATACAATTGGAAAAGGATTTTATTTTAATTACGCGTGATATAAAATCGACAATTCGACAACTTTACCCAAAAAAATCCACCCAAAACGAATTAAAATAGACTGGAAAGTAAAACAGGGTTGCACGCGGTTATGTCAAAACATGTGACACATCTGGAAGCATATGAAAAACTATTGTAATAGAATATTGATATAAAACGAAATAAAAAATAATACATTTCGTTCTAGAAAGGTCAAAGGAGAATAAAAGAGCTAACAAAACTTTTTTTTTTATTAAAATATTTCTTTATCAAAAGATATCCAAAAGAAACAAGGATAATTATTTTGTATGAAAACTCTGATATTGGCATCCCTGGTTAAATTCGTCGGTAAGTAGGTTCAACAACACAACACCAGTTAAGGCAGTGATATGAAAGCTGTCAAACACTCAAGATATTCATTTAAGTTAACTCTGTGTCGAAAATAGAAAATTTACATTAATACCGCCAAAAATATTAAAAAAAAAGTGTTATTAACCAAGTGTGAAAATAATTAGTAATTATAACAGACTGCAAAAATATGAGCAGCAATAGCGGCAACATTACGAATGGTGGTGTTGCCCCACCTCAGGAGAAACGTGATTTACTTGCTCTTCTGAAGTTAATAAAGAAATACAATCTCAAGCAAACTGAGGAGCTCCTATGCCGTGAGGCTAATATCACAAACAAGGAGCTTGAGGAGGTGAATGATATTGAAATAAATACCCTATTAACATCAGCTCTAGGTGAGGGACAAGATCACCAAAATGGGTTGGCGGTTGGTGGCACCGGTGGTTCGGGAAATGACCCGGAAATATATGAAGCGGCGTATGCAGATCTCCGTAACTTTGTTGAAGAGTCGCTAGATATATATAAACATGAGTTATCCATGGTATTGTATCCTATAGTCGTTCAAATATATTTTAAACTTATTAATGGCGGATTCTCGGAGCCAGCTAGAAAATTTGTAGAAAAATATGGACCGGACTTGGATCATTACTATCGTGATGATTTACAAAATCTGCTCATGATAACAAAACGGTCTGATCTGGAAAATAATGATTTTGTTTCCGCTATGGAGCAAGACAAATTCGTTATTCGCATGTCGCGTGATTCTCACTCTTTGTTTAAACGGCATATACAAGATCGTAAACAAGAGGTGATAGCAGATATAGTTGCCAAATATTTGCATTTTGACACGTATGAAGGAACTGCACGGAGTAAAGCTCAATGCGACGTAAGCTCTGGTTCTCTGATTGGTGAGGCAAAGCGAGGGGATAATAAAATTCGCGTTTATTATGGTCTTTTAAAAGAAGTTGATTATCAAACGCTGACTACTCCTGCACCAGCACTGGTGGAGGAGGAAGACGATAATGATCCTGATGCCCCAGATAAACCAAAAAAGAAAAAACCAAAGAAAGATCCGCTGTTTTCAAAAAAGTCAAAATCAGACCCTAATGCACCTGCCAGTGATCGTATACCGCTTCCCGAAATGAAGGATGCTGATAAAATGGAAAAGGTAAAAGCTTTAAGAGAATCTTCTAAACGCGTACCACTCAATAAGGATTCACTACCGTCAGTATGTTTCTATACAATACTGAACTCACACAACACCGTTACTTGCGCTGAAATTTCAGAAGACTCTACGATGATGGCGGTGGGTTTTACCGATTCCAGCATTAAAGTATGGTCACTTACTCCAGCAAAATTGCGAGAAATGAAAAGTGCTGAATTACTTAAAGACATCGACAAAGATGCCGAGGATATTAACACTCGCATGATGGATGATCGTACAGGAGAATCTTCACGAACATTCTATGGACACAGCGGTCCGGTTTACCGTTGTGCTTTTGCTCCAGAAAAAAATCTTTTACTGTCTTGCTCCGAAGATACCACAATACGATTATGGTCTTTTCACACGTGGACATGTATAGTAGTATACAAAGGTCATCTGTTTCCAGTATGGGATGTTCGCTTCTCTCCACATGGTTATTATTTTGCTTCATGTTCATATGATAAAACCGCACGCCTTTGGACGACGGACTCAAATCAGCCACTACGTATATTTTGTGGTCATTTGTCTGACGTTGATTGTGTTCAATTTCATCCGAATTCTAATTACATTGCCAGCGGGTCGAGCGACCGAACCGTGAGATTATGGGATGTGTTGAACGGGCAACTGGTGCGTCAAATGTGCGGACATAAGGGCCCCATTTATTCCTTGGCATTCTCGACATGCGGTAGATATTTAGCATCTGGCTCCTCGGATCACACAGTACTTGTATGGGATCTATCACATGGGCAACTTGTTGCATCACTGTTGCGACATACAGGATCTATACACACAATGTCATTCAGCCGAGATGGAAACATTCTGGCTGTCGGCGGGTTAGATTGCGTACTGACTCTGTGGGATTTCTCAAAACTAACTGAGGAGTATTTATCACAGAGCGGCGGATCTTCACACAATCCTGATCTTAACGATAGTGAAACGTATTTACTGCGATCTTATCCCACAAAATCCACACCCTTTCTGGCATTACATTTCACACGTCGCAATTTGCTACTAGCAGTAGGAATGTTCAAATCGTCCTAAAAACAGCAACATTTTTAGTTTAAATAAAAATAGTTTAAGGTATTCAAAATATTATGTAATTGTAATTAATATATTAAGTATTCATTTAAAATATGTAATAAATTGGAACGAACTTTTGAGAAAAATTCTAATTCGTGTATTCCATTTGTACGCATTCTTCAGCCGCAACATGAGTAGGAGAAGAACCATCCATCATATGGTCATTAGATTCACTATCTAGTGAGGGATCATTGCTGAACATTTCTGTGGGCACAGTGGCTGGCGCACGATCTTGTACTAGCTCCATGACTTGTTGGCGAGACTGTAAGTGTCGTTCCACTTCTGCCGCTGACATTTGCATTTGCTGTGTTTGTTCCAAATCAGTATTGGGATGATGTTGATTAACAACATCAACAGATGGCGGTTTAGGTGTTTGAGAATTTTCAGTCGGTTGAACTTGTGGCACTTTCTTTTTGCGTCCGCGTGTGGAACCAGTACTAACACCACCCCCTTGATTAGTCGCTGTGTTTTGTTCAAGTTTACGCCTTTAAATACAAATTTCGTTAGAGATATGCTGGTAAATGTTGTTTATTTCAATCTTACTTTTTTGCTTCCTTGGTAGCTTCATCTTCCGACGATTCAGTCTCGTCACTTTCAGAAGACGTGTTTTCGGGTTTCTCATATTGTAATAAACGGTCTAGCAAAAATGCTCGATCGCGGGACACTTTCAAAAGCCGTCTTTGATTAGAACGCAGAGCATCTTGAAAGAATTCATTTTCCTACAGAATGTAGATTTTTAAAATGTGTGCTTTTATGCTTGTATAGATATACTCACATAAATTAGAAACTTAAGCTTGCGTTTTAGATACCGATACTGCGACTTATAGTCCACGGCGTTGGGTGTGCTGGAACTATTTCCTCCGCCATTACCACTACCAATACCTAAACCGGACTGTGTTTGTTGTTGCTCTTGACTATCATCATCTGAACCAGAATCATCGTCCACATTGGGATCGGTTTCGTCGTTTTGAGCAGCTTGCTGATTCGCCATAGAGCGGCAGTACCAACCCGAAAGCATATCCTTTAGAAACGATTAAAATCAGATTATTTGATGTGAAAAAAAAATAATAATTCGCCTTCTATATGTATGTACATATGTATGTCCATAACCTTAACAATCACTTGTGTGGAACATCCGATAAACGAAAATGCAAAATAGCGTATTTTCTTAAAAATAATAAATCAATTTATTACTTGCCAAAAAACTTTCCGCACTGTGTGGGTTATTAAATAAAGAAATAAATATTAAAATGATAGAGTACACAAAATGAAAACACAAAACTATACAGATGGAATGTTTTTGTTGACACTTGCATTTGACTACCTTATCGACAATCTACGCCTTATCTCTGGTTTACACTCAACAAAGCGGCGCGCACAGAACTATATCATAACAGAGTACGTTTATCATACATTATATATGTACATATGAACACATGTGCCACCGCTTGATCTTTTAAGAACTTTTAATGTAAATGTGTAAATTTAAAACTAATAAACTAATAAAACCTATATTAATTATTTGGGTAATAATACAAACCTTACTCTATTATATATTTTTAATGATTTTATGGAATCATCATGAAATACATACATAGGTAAATTTTAACATACATACATATGCACATACATACTTATGTATTAAGTATATGCTTTGATACCAAATATATACGGATCATATACATATAAATTATATGCCGAGTCGGTTGCGCATATGAAATAAACGAATCTCTAGGCGTAATTTTGTTTACATTGGAATTAGCATTATTTTTCTCATTTAACACTGAAAATGCTCAATTCTGCTATTTTCGTGGTGAAACACACTTATAATTTGTCTGTGGTGTCCCTCATCTCTGCCGAGTATCCCTTCGAAAAGTGACGATATTTGAAACGTGAACCTTCTCTATGATAAACGTTCTCTGCAATAAGTCTGTGGTAAAAACCCGCTTCCCTGATAACACTGGAATAGGAACCAAAATTATTAACTACCACAATAAAATTATTAACTAAATTTTAAACTGGAATGCTTGCAAAAATGGTTCTCTCAACTTACCGATTTACCTCATTAATATGGTAAAATATAAACACGATGTCCAAAAAAAATTTTATTTGCTTTTTTTATAGCAACTTCGACATGCTTCTACTATACTAACAAGCTTTTAAATAAAACACTTTATTATAGCAAATGGTATTTTTATTTCATTTTCATTTAAAGGTAACAAAAATTATTAGAATGTATTTAGTTTGTATAAAATCCATTCAATATTAGTATATGCATACTTCGTTAATTCATTTGGATTCATATCCCTTAATGCGTCGTTTTAATACACATATTGCGACATTTTCATTTACATTCTAAATGGAATTACATTTGTATGTATATAGTCAAAAGAAAAAATAAAAAAAATCTCTTCATGGGATTCTTTAAATGGTCCAAAAAACTTCTACTAATGTTTAAAGGAAGGAAAAAAATCAAAAATGGAACTTCTTCGTCAGTTACAAATCTCTTACAAATAGTATAGCTTTTTCTCAAGTGCATTCTGAGGAGGCTGGTAAAGGCTAGTAGCCACTAAAGTTGCAAGCTTCTTGGCATATTGGCATACAGCTGGAACACGTGTAGTTCCTGACCAATTGTAATACAGATGTGTCATCTTATATGTCAAAAGTTGCATTTGATCTGGTGTAAGTCGTATATTGCTGTAAACAATATTATAGCTTGTAGGAGACACTGTACCTTGGCGTACTGACTGCGATACAAGGAAGAAATCATACCTTTCCGGTAATGTTACTACATCATCGACTATAGTGCCTGGGGTGGGATTCTGACCACGATTCATAAAAAATCGCGTGTTAATTGATTTTGATACCACAACATAGGCAAACATTGGAGGTTTCTCTGACCCACAACGCTTATACTCTTGGTCGAGCTTCTCCACAACATCTTTAACTTCATGCTCATACACTTGTCGTAGTGAACCTTCGCCCACGCCATCTCTATAGAACAAAATACGGGTTGGTAATTTATTTTCATGTTCTCTGCGATATTGCCGCAATGCTTTAGTCATCATTGGCCAGAGGCTGTTTGCCAAAACATCGTGTGAACTGCATTCTGCAACCGTGCTGTAAAAGGTAGCATTTGTTTTCATATCCATAGATGCTACCAATGCTCCGAAAGCTTTTGAACGATCTCGTGTACTTTTAGCTACATCATAGCCAATTGTCATTAAACCGGATAGTGGTAGATCTATCATCCATGGTGTATAGCCCAACTTACAATTAATTTGTATAGCGACTTTTGTGGCTATGCTCATTAGACCACGCTGATTACCGGCCGATTTTTGTGTTATTACTTGAGTAGGGATGGCACGCTCCAAGCATCCTTTCTTTTTAATTGAGGAATAACGCTCAGCGTTATTATTTGGTACCAAACAAAGGATGAGTTGTGGATCTTGACGACTACAGTCCTCCATTGCTTGAATATAAGAATGATTCCTGTCGTCATATAACATAATTTCTCGTGGCCTACTGATTCTCATCTGCATACCACCTGCCGCTCGTATTAAAGATTCAACGAAATTTCTCAATTCTCTGGAATTTCGGTTCGTAGCTATAACAGACCAACGTTCTAGTCCTCGAGATGGAGTTGTAAACAAACCGTTTTCTCGGAAATAACGTGTCCAATCGGCTTGAACTCCGGCCGATTCCTTCCTGTGTTCGCTAAATACAATGCGTTGCGGTTCCAACACACGTCCGTTAAGTTCAACCAAATGACGATCTAGGGCCATATTCCAGTCGTTTAGTACTTGAACACTGGCTTCTGTCTGTTGGAGTCTTTGATTAAATATTCGCAAGCGATCTATACGACGATCAGGATTCATACGCGTATGATCCGCCATAGCTCTCATAAGTTGAAAATTACTGCGCATGGTGTCCGTTAGACCAGTAGGTCTGCACAGTTCAGGAATCAATATTATTATATCACTGCTTCCTCCCCTCATTGCTCTATCTTTTGCTTTTGAAATGAGTAGCGGTTGTTTTTGATCGCGGATACGAATATGATATTTTTGGTAATAATAGTCAATGAATGACACTTCCTTCTCTTTACACTTAAATGTTTTTGTTGGATTTTTGCTGAAATCAACATCATTAATTCGATAAGTTTTATTATTATAATCAGTGAGAACTGTAAGCCCCAACACATTACGACGAAACTCTTCTTCGAAATCCCTAGCGGTTTCTGTACACCTCTTCAAAATGTCATAAACAGTTTCAGTTCGCATAACTTTATGAGCGATTTCCGCGCAAAGTAATATGTCTTTCTCATGTTGGCGAATTGATGTTTGATAGCCTGGCCAGAGTTGCAAACGGTACTCTCGCAAATCAATTTTTGCTAGCGCATCATAAAAATTTCTGCCGACTAACTGCAACTTGAGACCCTCCATGGCACGACGCAAAATTAAATTCAAAATCTGCAAAGATTGCCACTCTGTCATTGAAATGACACCAACATACTTAATAACAATAGTGTAGCTGTCCCCAAACTTAGATTTTGCTCGAATTACAGTTTTTTCTTCTGATAATTTACAAGATGTAAATAACTTTGTACCATCATACAAATATCCACCTAAAGTTGCACGATGTTCTGAAAGCATTCCACCTCGAACACGCCGTAATTCAATAGGCGGCGAAAAGTCAACGTGATATTGAAATATGCGCCATGTTGGTTTGGTTAGCAAACGATAGTAATTAGTTTGTAATGTAACTGGTGCACCTCCACTACCCATTTTTGTTTGGATATCGGAAGGACGTGTATGGACAATTTCATAACGCTCACGTTTTGACGCGTTATCACCGGCATCCGCACTGTCTCCTCCACCACCTCTTGAGCCAGCCGAAGTTGATGGTTGTTCCTTACGTGAATTTTCATTACGAGATGAAGTCGAACTTCTATCTGGTGAAATTGGTTCTTTTTTATATACTTTGGACGGACGCGGCTCATCCGATGGTTCGCGTTCTCTGCGCCTTCGCGAATCGCCTCCTCCAGCGCTGCTAGGTAAAGTTTCTTGAGGTGAACGGGACCCGGAGCCCTGTTGTTCTCGCGATGGACGTCGACGGCCACGGCTTTGATCCTCAGACATATTTGTTATAATTAACACTCAAAACGTGTTATTTATATAAATTATTAAACTGAACTGACGCGAAGCCAAACTTTGGTTAACACAATTTTATATAGATTTTGTGTATTCTATGTGGACAGTAGTTGCATCTTGCGGTCCGCAAGCTAAAAAACTAACGAGTAGTAAAACAGAGTTGCCAAGCATATAATAATTTTAAAAACTACAAAATTGGAGAGTTATTTATATCAGGAGAGACCGTATATTATAGAGAAGGAAATTTTTTGCCAGTGGCGTTTTGAACTTATTATTTTTTATACATTTATATCCAAAACAACGTATGTAATTAATGTGAAAATTATATTATTAATATGGTATACGTTCTCTGCAATAGAACGTAGAAAAAAAATAGATCATGACAAATTTAAAAAGGGCCGAACGGACACTTAGAAATCATTTCATCCCTATTGAGAGAGCGTGTTTTAATAGTAACGGTGCCTGTTTGTGCTTACAAAAAAAAGGGTGCCCTAAAACATATGTATATAACTAAGAAGCCGTTTGTACCTGAAGATATTACCCCGCCTTTCATCCTTGTCATCATGTTCGGTTATACCCGAACTTAACCCTTCCATACTTGTTTTAATTGTAGCCAAAATTTATAACAATTTTTTGTGTTTACTTATGTACATATATTAATTTTTGTCATATTTTCGTGAATCCACTGGTCTACACGGTTCTTTAGGTCTGTTTCATTCATGAGCTCTTCTCGCTTTCCATTTCCACCTTTTCTAACGAAGCCAGCTTCACCTTTTAGCAAAACTCCAACATCCGCCATTTCACTACCGTTTACTGAGGGATTCTCCCGGAAGTTTTTAATATCCAAATGTTGTATTAAGTTTTTCAAACCCTCCGCACTGATTTTGCGATTTAAAAATGCGGCTAGTTTTAATATGACACCCCTTAAATCGGAAACCATATCTTCATAGTTAAGGATGAGTATATTTGAAAGATGGCGATGTTCAAGCGCTTCACTTATGTGACTGTAGTATGGCAACCAGGGGTCTAAAAATTAAAATGTCTTATAAGTACATGAAATAAAAGAATTTTAACCAAGCTAAAAATCTTACTTAATCCCCGTGAGAAGTAGTCCCAATATCGATGGAAATCACCAATGTAGCCTTGCGTGCGGAACAACCGATTTAAATGATAATACGAAACAGCCACATCTTTGGGATTACGCAATACATATATTACCTGAGTATAATTATTATATAATTAAATATATATGTATGTATGTATGTATATCCGAAATCTGTTTAATGGTCTCATTCTTGAATACCTTGCACTTATTCTGCATTACACTTGGAGGCAGCAAGGAAAAGGGAAAATGTGTTTTTATAAAGCGTCTCTTATTACATGGCCATTCGTCTAGAGTTTTGTATCCTGATCTGGAAAAATGTTCAATGAATTCCAGTTTTTTATTGTCCCCAGAATTTTCAGCTGACAACTCAGCTTTGATTTCAGGATGAACGAACAATGAAAACCTAAGCAAATAAAAGTACAAGTGATATATGCATGTACATACATATGTATGTAAGTTAGAACCATGCGTGTGTATAATGGGGTTAAATAATTACTCAAAAAATGGAAAGCGCTCTGAGAGGGGCTCCTGTTTGGCTGCATCAAAATCTAAATCATGTTCCAGTAGCCAAACTAACTCCTGAGTCCAGGTGGTTCCAGATCGTGGAACTGTTGCCAACCAAATATCATCCGGACGTGCACAAAAATTATAAAAGTTTTCCGCTTCCAACTTGTATTTGTGAGGAAAGAAATATTTTTCAGGACCCACTTGCACAAATCCTGTGCGCTCACCTAACAAAACATAAATGTCACTTCAAATCCGCAATTTAACAAACACGTAGAATACCCTTGAAATACTGTAGCAGCTCAGTGTTTATTTCGGGAGCAACGTCTACGATCTCATACGGAAAAGTGTACATCTTTTTCGATTGTGTTAACCGATTCATTGCTGGCGGTAAACTAAAATTTATTTAAAATAATTTGCTTAAAGGTACTTTAGTTTGAGACGATAGTAGAGAAAGTTTGCTGAAAGTGCATATTTAAAATATATTAACAATAAAAAAAACTTACAATAAAAAATTTTCATTGCTTAATGGGCTTTGCTTAATTGCAGCTCATTTTATTATTGTTGTTATCTATGCATATAAATGCGGGAGCTTAGTGTAACAACCGGTTTTTTTTTTCAGTTACAAAATAAGAGCGACATTAAACTTAAGTAATGTGTGAAGAAATTTAGACAAATTTATTTTGTTTTTTACACGGAGCAGTAATTAACTAACTGCGAAGTATATAGTAGTTGTAAAATTATGTATGTGTATGTGTATAATTAAAGAAGTTATTGTAAATCATGGTGTAAATGGTAAGTATAACGGTTTCTTATTCGATAGATTCTAGATAATAACAGTTGCATACATCACTAATGCAAATAGTCCATCAAAAATGGTTTATCGTCCGGTGCATATGGTGTTATGGGCACATCATATGGTAGGGGGAATGGCGGTATACCATCACGAACATGTCCTAACGGAAACGTCTCCTCTCCGATCTAAAAGAAAGACTTAATGAGCCTACGACGTGCATAATTACTAGATCTTAAAAACAAACCACGAATCTTGGTAAGAAGAGCACACCAGCTTCAAAGTTCGCAATTCTTAAAGACGCTGCTATATTAACATTTTTGTTGAAGGCTCCCCATGCTGCTTTCGATAAGTTTGCGGAGGTTAACATAAACCAGTAGATAGACTGGTCCTCCAATTTCATGCGTGTATAAGTTTTAATGTGCGGCATAGCTTGCGAACGAAAACGCTGTTTCGAACTCCATTGGAATAGATGCCCACGCAGCCAAGACTGTTTATCGTTAGTATTTGCGCCATATGGTAAACATCCACCACCTAGCAAACCATCATGACTGCTGTTAACGTTGGCGAAGCTGGGGTATATCATTTTGAAAGGAGGGAAATGTGTAAGCCCTTGTGGTCCGGAATGTTTTCGCAGACTGTTAAGAAAATCATGTTGTACCCATGATTGTATGTTTGGACCAAGAGAACCAATGCTAGAGCTTTGACATATTACGGGCGTTCTCGCATCGATAGTAGTGCAATGTTTTTTAAGCAACTCTGCAACACGTGGATGTCCCCAAGGGTAACCACGTGGACCCTCGCGAAAACCACCAGGCGCGGAACCGATGAAAAAAACACTTAACAGAAAAAAGTAAAATAATTACAACAACCAAAGCATTATTTTTTTGTTATCGACTTACTTTATCGAACTGAAATCTGTTTTGCGTATACGTGCTATCCAAGGCTGTAACTTTGATAATTTATATTCTACCAAATATAACATAAAGTCTTGACGGAAGTTTGTGGGACTCTCTCCGGCTGTGGTGTCCACATCGGCAGGTAACGGAGGTAGTTTCGGACTTATCCAAAGGCCTTGTGTACGATTGTGCCAATCGTCTTCATATAAATTTGCAGTCGAAATTACCACACGCATACTTCCATCCGTATAGCCTAGAAGCATAACTTTAGCGTGAGATGTAGCGAATGCTGTAGGCATGTTAATTTTAACTGCCGTGACTTCCGGATGTGTTTTAGAAATATTTGCCAACTCTGGTGTTTCATCGCCATAAAGAACAAGTAACGGAGTGCCCCTGTAAAATAATTGGTCATAAAGTGCTAATTATCAAAACTATCAACTAAATACTATTTTTTTAATTAGTAATAAAATTATTTATTTACATTATACCCGCGAAATAATAGTGTCCTAGTAACCAGCCAATATCCACCATAAAATTAATTTGCACGGACGATTCAATTTCACCCAGACTCTCATCAAGGATTTCTATGTTAAATATACGAAAAAATATAGTTATATATATATTGCTAAAACACTTTGAATACAACCTAGTAGAGTTATTGTTAATGGCTCATGATGAGTGGGTTTTGAATCCGTAATAGCAGTAAGAAAAAAATTATAAGGCGCAGCGCGTTCTAGTTTCTCGGCGGCATGACCTTTTTCCAGAACTACTGGTATGTAATCCTTAACGTTTTTCGTTATTTTGACTTTTTTAGATAGTTTGGAATTATCCATAGAAGAGGAGTTTACGTTGACAGTGGGTGCAGCGTTTATTTTAGAACTGCCGGCCTCGGGTGAATTACTTCGTTTAATAGATTCTTGCTAAAAAGAGCAGTATTATTATACTGATATAAATGTATGAAAATATGTCTTACTTTTGAAGTACCACCATCTAATCGGTGACCACTGCTATTTGTATCACCATCCTTTGTTTTTGACGTAGTTTTGCTAATTGCTGCACTGCTAGGACCTGCTTTTGGAAACAGCTTTTCGAGTAATTTCAACTGAGTTTCTATTAATTCCGCTGTCATAAAGAGTTCATCAGGAATTACATACTTCTTGGTTTCTGGGTCTAATCCTTTTGTATAAATATCGTCCACTGCAATGTTTGGAATTATAATTTACATACATACATGTTTTATTTTGTAAGAAATACTACATACAATGAGGATGTGAAAATTCCCCAAAATGTATGGGATTTTTCCTGTAACACTGCTCGCCATATGGACATTTTTTTAGCTTTGTAGTCATTGAAAATTACAATTTTAATCAGGTAACAAAATCCTTTTGAAATTTGCAAATAGTTAATGCGAAAAGTCTACAAGAAGCAACAAACAGTTCAAGGAGTAATAGGGATGCCAACAACATGAAAAGAAAGTAACTATTGCCAGAGAAAGTATTCCGCAACGATTGCAAATTCTTTATATGAATAAGTAGTCTGCAAATAAACGATAACCACATACTTCTAATCCTACAAAATTAGTTAATTTTTTTTTTAAATAACTAACATATAGTAATTTTAATATGACTTTAGCAAATAATAGTTATGAATTCGCCTTACCGATTATATTTCTTAATACTATGTATCACTCTGTAACTTGCTTTATCGCTTTTCATATTTTAACAACAACGCAAATATATTTTGACAGAGAATAAGTGCAGTTGCATTTTATATTTTCAACGAAGTTAAGATAATGTGAATTGCTGACCTTTGGTTGCAGCTACAATTGTGAAATTTGAGATGTGAGTAAAATTAATTGCACTAAATAGCCGAGCGAAGTTATAATTGCTTATACTTTCTTAAAAATTAATTATGAGGCAGTTGTGTAGATGTTCTTTGTGCAAACATCAAAGCAAATTATGGAACTACTTTTCGGCAGATTGTCAAAATCAAAACCATAATTTTATAGTGGCTTCTAACAAAATAATAGCAGATATTATCTAGTCAAAATGCAATTGCAAAAAGTATGTAAATATATATTTTATGCAAGGCTTCTTTGTGGCTGCCACATATCTTACTATATTACCTGCGACACTTCAGTAAATAGAAGTTGTAGGGGGAAACCCGTCAGTTGTTGCATTTTATTATGATGCGTCACTGTATTATTGTTTCTGTTTTCTCTTCTTATCCTAGCAAATTACAAGAATCAAAACAAAAAAATTAAATACTAAAAAATTGATTATTCTTCGAAAATAGCTGCAACATATTACAAATCTTCAAAAGCGACAGAAAACGTGGAACAGTCGTAAGAAGACACAGTCTTGGGTTGAAGTTGGAAACTTTGTCACTTTAGAAGTATTGACATTCAAACAAAATGCCTATTCTATACAGCGTAATATCTCGGGGCAGCACCGTACTAGCTAAATATGCAGAGTGTGTGGGAAACTTCGCCGAGGTCACCGAACAGATAATCTCTAAAATCGCCATGGAGAATCACAAATTGACATATTCGCATGGCGAATATTTAATACATTATATATGTGAAAATCGCATAATCTACATGTGCATCACAGACAACGTAAGTACAACGCATTTGCTTAAATAAATGTGTAATAAAAGCCTAATCTCTTGTAGGAATTTGATCGTACACGAGCCTTTTTATTTCTGGCTGACATTAAACAGAAGTTTATACATACTTATGGACTACAAGTGGCGACAGCTATTGCCTATGCAATGAATACGGAATTTTCGAAGGTACTGGCGGAACAAATGACACATTTCAGTCAGTCGCGGGAGGTGGACATGATTTCGCGAGTCCATGGCCAAATTGACGAATTAAAAGATATAATGGTGAAGAATATAGGTATGTTAAAGCTCACAAAATGTTCTTAAAACCAGCAATAATTTAGCGTAAATAAAATTTTATTCCGGAGATAGAAATCATTACCCATAAGATTTGTAAAATAGACTTAAAGTAGAATATAGATTCTTTCTAATATGTTGCACTTTTTTTACTTGTAGATAGTCTTCGTGATCGAGGTGAAAGATTGGAATTGCTTGTGAATAAAACGGAAAATCTTAGTAATAATGTGAGTAACAATATTACTGAATTTGAAGAAGCTTCTTTATCATTCTTTATTTTATTTTTCAGTCTGTTGCATTCCGTAAGGCATCACGTAATTTGGCACGACAAATGTTCTGGAAAAAGGTTCGCATCTATGTAGTGGTGGTGTTAATAATAATATTTGTAATCTATGTGATTATAAGTATGTTCTGCGGTGGTCTGGCCTGGCAGAGTTGTGTTGCAAACTGAAATACACCAAAAGTTTTCCATGCAAATTTATTCTAAATACCATACGTATTTACATTTTGAATATCACATATTTATATTAAACTAAACTCTTTGTTTTACTTTATATTATTTTTTATCATCATTATTTATGTATATGCATGCGAATATGTATTTAATATTCCGAACAATTATTCTTTTTGTTATACGTTGTATGAGCCAATGCACTAAGCATTGTAGATGGGTCATTGGCTAAGTTCAGCATAAGAAAATAATCACATTTACTGATTTAAAGTGCACACGAAATAAGAGAATATATACACAACATATATTTTTTGTACATACACATGTAAAAAAGTATGTATGTGCTAATAGAACGTTATAATATAACATTAAATAAAGCAGAGCTATAAATTTAAATATAAAGTACGAAAATAATCGCTGGAATTCGATATTTTATTAAATATGTATTTACATTCGTTGTAAAAGCAAACAAAAAAAAAATCATAAAGCCAAATTAAATTGTTTAACGAGTTATAAGATATATATTAAATATGTGTGTAAAAGACAATATGCAAGATAAATATCATCTCATTTTTGTACGCCAACGTAAATTACATCACCACGTTTTATTTTCCCTCCCTGACGTAGCCCCAAATGTATGCCCAACACGGGACTTGGATTATTCTCAAAGCAGCGATACCTGAAATCAGTTGTTGCAACGGCATACAAATATTTTTATTTCGTAAATAGGGAAAGTGCTACAGAATGCTACTCACGTTTTTAGCGTTTTCAAAGGATTATTCTCCGGATCGCGCTCACCGGTCTCCGGATTGATATTGGGCAAAATGCAGCGACGGCACGGCGCCACTTTACGAAACACCGCCTCAGTGCCGACTTTAACCCAGTCGTAAGAATCCTCAGCGTACGGCTCGTTCTTATCCATTTTTAAATAGAAACCGCCACGGAACTGAATTGGTTTTATGGGGCGTGGTAGTCGTTTATTGAGATCATCAACAGAAGACAAATTCATCATCATGTAACTGGTAGCATCAGCAAAGGCACCCTGAAAATGTTAAACTCTGTCTTTTATCAAAATAATTTACAATGTCTGATAAGAAATTGAATTGTATGAATAACAAACAGCGGCTGTACCCTCATTAAGTGATAAGACAATTTACAGTTTATGTCGTAAAAACTGTTGTTTGCCAAAATATTGCAAATGTACAACTGTATGCAATGAGAGGATAGCTGAAAAGGTTTGCCTACCGTGTCTGATTTTTTGATGTGCGGCTCTTTGGCCAAATCCTTGTCGATAGGCTTCAGAGGCTCCTGATATGGGTGATACACTAGTTTCAGACCACTCTCTTGACCAAGTATAAATTGTGAAAACCATTTTTCATACTTTTCGCCACACAGCATCGCATCCAGTTTGGCACCAAACACAGCTGTATGTATGTCTCTGCCCGGTGCTTCCTCAATCAGTTTCTTGAAATCTAACTCCAAAGTCTCCATGCCTGGTGCATTGATTTCGAGTTTTGTTGGTGTGACCAGTCTGGAGTTTATCAGCACCATCTTGGGATAGCCACGTGCCGTTATCATTACGTCATCTTTGTCGACCAGCATTAAAGCACGATCGCGACAACCTTCATAGCGTAGACCGAGTACTTCGCACTCCAGTTCGGTGCCCTCTGGGAATTTAAGCGGCGCACAAGATTTGATTGGGAAGAACTCGAGCATTTCCAATGTACCCACACGTTGCCATTGCTCCGGTATGGTATTTTCTTTCCAATATTTGTAATACAGATAGGAGGCGCCGGACACTGCGGTCACCCCAACCCCTATGCCGATGCTCAACAGCAACTTAGAGGAGACGCCAGTGGCGGGATCTGTGTTAAGAAAATGTAAAATGAAGCAATGCGTGTAAATTTGGCTGAAATAAATCTTATTTTTTATTACTGGACATTCTGCGCAGTTTTTGTGGGCACTTTTGTGGCACTTAGTATCTGTAATTGAATCTGAAGTGCACTTGTTTATAATTTGCTGGAAACTTTTAAAATGTTTAATTGAAGCCGTTAAGTGTAGAACGGACTTGTTAGACTTTATTCGAATGTTTCTGAAGAGCAACTGAGTATCCCGCATGCAATGCGCAGCTTTCAAAGCTTTTGCCCATACGCTGAAGACAGATGGATTAGTGTTCTCTCTGCGCTGTTAAATGTATGTATGTATGTGTTTGCAATCAAATGTTTCGTCTTCTCTCAAAGTAAAAGCGCAAACAAAAGCGAGTCGGCAAGGGGTTGTGGGTGTATCAACGCCCCCTTTTAATAATACTTGTTCTCTAATAGACGATTATGGTTAGTGTGATTCCACCAGTAAGAAATAATATTACAGTAAAATTTATCAGCTTTCTTATCAACCGGAAATGGAACAGCTCAACAGCCGGCATTCCTTATTCTGCAAAATAATTTGTTTGTTGTGGATGAAGAAAATATTCACCAAATAATTGTAAGGATTGAGAAGAAGTGATTTCGAGAAATGGTGCCGCCTTGACAGCCCTTGGCCGCATAAAAATCCGAGTCCGTTCCGGTTACCTTGATTCGACTGTCGTCAGAACGGAATGGAGATTTTAAGGACTATTGTTAACGATGTTTGACAGGAATTTCCGGTTACATAGATCCGTTTGTGGAGAAGATGAATCTATCGCTTTGGTTGTCGTTGTTTCGGTCATAACGCTGTGATTGCACAATCAATTCGCTTAGATTAGGCAGTAACTTATTTTTTAACGATTTTTTTTGTCGAAATTTTGCTGGTAGTGCTCTCTTATTGAAGAGGTGCTACTGCCCACTCAACCTAAAGCAAAACAGAGTATCCAATGAATCGCTATAGTCCTATATCAGAGCTGTATTTAGCAATTAAACCCCATAACCATAAGAAAAGTACTACGCCTGACTTAGAAATCAATCTCAGAACATGGCTGGATTTAAGATTGTTACCTTTTTTACCCTTCCCGAATAGAAATGTTTTTCTCAATATAGTCAGTTCACTGTAGAGTAAAAATTTCGTCTCCAAATATGTATACAATGTTTTTAACCCTTGCGGGATAATGTGTTTTTTGGCCTCTTTAAGAAGCCTCTTGAGTTCATTATTCCAAAAAGAGTATTAGAGTACCATAATAACTGAAATAATCATGACATTACAAAATAACTATTCTCTAGTCCATTAAAAACATGAATTTTTTAAATTTCATAATTGAAAATTATATCAAGTGTCAATTTATTTTCATAAGTTATAAGAATGGGCAATACAATCAGTAGAAATGGGTCACAAATCCACTTTCGAACTTTTCTTTTTTGTCACTTCCCATCTCTTCCCAATATGGGAAGTTGAGTTGCTATGGACGAAGCACCGCCGACCCAAACTCACCTCCGAAGGGTTAAGCGCAGAGCGACGCTTATCAAGTAATGGGTCACAGATCCACTTTCGAACTTTTCTTTTTTGTCACTTACCATCTCTTCAGATATGGGAAGTTGAGTTGCTATGGACGAAGCACCGCTGACCCAAACTCACCTCCGAAGGGTTAAGCGCAGAGAGACGCTTATCAATACATTTAAAGATAGGGCGATTGTTTATTATTTATACTTAATGCTTTCTTTATTTGCACTCAGTACGAGTGGCGTACAAGCAGTGACAGTGTGATTCGTGCTGATCGATTGATTAAGAAATAAAAAAAAACGATCAGAAATCGAACTCATTTACACATATACATACATACATAGTAGTAGTAGAAATGCGGTCGCTGGAAGTTATCGCTTGGGCTGGCCTTAGCATTGGTGCTGCTGTGGGTGGCATTACAATTTGGTTGGCATACCGCAAGGCAAACAGCAGACGTCGGCAACTGCCCAGCGCAGATGAATGGCAACATTTGGGTACACTGAAAATAATTAATTTTTATCCCGTCAAAGGGGGTGCGCCCATAAGACTGGACCAAGTGGAATGCTCAGAGTTGGGTCTGCAGTCCAGCGGCCTTTGGGAGCGTTGCTTGGTGGCGTATGATGAGTGTGGCGTAGTGGTCTTTGCGGGCTCTTATCCACGCATGCTCAGTGTACATCCCAAGATTGTGAGTGAAAAGGTATTGCGTTTGGAAGCACCGAATATGCCACCTATAATGGTAGATCTGAATGAGTTATTGAGGGAACCATATGAAGTTTTGGAAAAACGAAAAAACGGCAATGTCAAGCGTTTGGTAGAATGTCGAGCCGAACACCATGAGTGGCTTTCACGAGCTGTGCTCCAGCGTGAGCATGGTTTGCAGCTGTACGTGAAATTAAAACCGTATGCGGGAGAGAAGCTGGTGAGTTAACAGACCGAAGTTTATCTTTACTTTTTCCGAATACTTTTAGGATATTGCTCCAGTTTTGGTAATGCACGAACGTTCCGTGCATGACCTGAATGAACGACTGAGCGGTAAAACGAAACCAGTGGATTGTCAACAGTTCCGTGGCAATATCGTAGTCGATAGCAATGCGAGTATACCACCGTACAACGAAGATAACTGGCTCTGGTTGCGGATCGGCGCAGATGTTGAAAGCTCGGTAGTCATGCGCTACAACGCGGACTGCTTGCGTTGTATTTTGATAAATGTGAATGTGGAGAATTATACGAGAAACCCCGATTTCGAGCCACTAAGAATGCTAAAGAAGTAAGTAACTTTTTCCAGGAATTCGGTGTTTAACTATATGAGATTTATATGGTCTTTTGCAGATATCGACTGCGTCAAAATCCTAAAGAGCCGTCTATGGGTGTTTATTTCGATGTTTATAAATGTGGAATCCTGAAGATTGGGGAACAAGTCTTTGTGAATTATGCGTAAAAGAGAGCTTCTTAGTATAGCAAAGAATCTATTTTTAATTACAAAAATAAAAAGTTTTTATGAAAGCTCTTTTCGTTGCTTTTTAATTTCTCATCAAGTTGGCTAATTCACTCGTTTTAAGTTAGTTTAAGTTTGAATATTATATTATATAGAATGTATTTATATTACATAGAATGTATATGGGAGGATGGAGTCATGTGTAGAAGTTCACACAAGTGAGGAAAGTTCTCTGATCGCCATTCACTTGGGAGTGGCCAGAAACGATTCTTTTACATATGACTCAAGCAGCTCACGACTTCCGATCTTTCACCAAGTATCCTCTGGGTAGCCTAAGAACATCCATTTGAAGACGAAACCTTCCCTCCGTAAAAACCGTACCAATGAAAACTAAACGACAGCCTTGCTGTTGTTCACTCGGCTATAATCGCGTAAGCGGTGTCTACGCCAATAAAGAAGAAGAAGAATGTATATGGAAACATATTTTATATATATTTACACTCCTCAGTAAAAAGTCTTCCAAAATATTACATTGTCTTAAGTAAAATACCTCACTTATCCTCTACATAGACTACTGCGTTCTTCTTGACACTTCCGGCAGAGCGCAGACCCAAGTGTATGCCAATGGCTGGGGTTGCGTAGCCTTTGAACAAGCGATATCTGGAAACACAAAAACCATGAGCATAAAAATTCGACCCAAAATACACGCCAAACTCACTTCTTGAGCGTATTCAAAGGTTCGCCATCGGGATCACGTATTGCCGTATTCACATTTATATTCGGGAAGATACAGCGTGTGCACGGTGCTACCACACGAAAGATGACTTCATCGCCGATCTTCACCCATTGCCAATGATCCTCGGCGTAAGGCTCATCAGTGTCCATTTTCAGTTGGAAACTACCACGGAACTGCAACGGATCCACTGGTCGCGGTATGCGAGTATTAAGCTCCTTAATCGATGCCAAATTCATTAGCATATAGCTCGTAGCATCGTTGAAGGTGCCCTTAAAAATACAATCGGATAAATTTAAATGCAAAGGCAATAGTTAAACTGCTACTTACACGATCATCTTTCAAAATGAATGGCTGTCGCACCATGCGCGAGTTGATGGCCTTCACCGGCTTCTCCAGCGGATAGTGCACCAGACGCATGCCACTCTCCTTATCGAGCAGATATTTGGACAGCCACTTGTCATATTTTGCACCGACCGAACGCACCTGCACCGGTGTGCTCCACACCATTGTTTTCAGCTGCTCACCATCGGCTTTTAAAGCGCCCAAATCCAATTCGATTGTCTCCATGCCAGGTGCGCTTAATATCAAACGCTGTGGCGCCAACAACTTTGTGGCAATCAAGACCATGCGTGGATAAGCGCGTGCGGTGATCATTTCATTCGAGTCATTGATGACCATTAGCGTACGATCGCGGCAGCCCAGATATTTCAAGCCCAAAATATCGCAATCGATCTCCGTGCTGTCTTCCAATTTTAGTGGTGCGCATGATTTTATTGGAAATATGTTGATTTGTTCCAAAGTGCCAACGCGACGCCATTTCTCGGGCACTGTGTTGCGTTTCTTCCATTGCAGGTAGTACCAGTAAGTCAGTCCAGTGGCAAGCGTGACCCCAATACCGATGGCAAGTTTGCTAGTCGCACTTGATGTGCCTATGTAACATATGTATGTATGTATGTGTGTTATTGTTGGTATTAATTGCACTCTAAAGGTGTGAAACAGTGGTGTACTTACTTGACATCGCGATTAGTAGCTTGTTGTTTATATTACTTTTTGATAAGATTTACTCGTTCCGTATTTAAAAAGTAAGGCAAGTTATACACCACCGTGATCGTGGACTGATTAAATAATCTCGTTCAAAAGTCACTTACAAACTGTCGGCTATCGAGTTTTGACTTAATGGAGAAACTGAAATGTGGAAAGAGCAGTGTTCACGAGAGCAGTGGAAGCGGATAAATCAGCGATTATGAGAGGTGCGCCTGCGATTGTTTGAATGGTGGCTCACAAGCTCTCCCTCTACATTGTGTTTATAGAGAGAAACTGATTTTTTGCAATAAATACTGCTAGAGATCCTCACATGCCGACCACTGTGCTAGACAATAAAGCACAGCAATTACCGGTCTGATCGGCACTAAATGAAATAAGAGAATGAGTAGCGAGAAACTAGTAATATATCGCTAGCGTTTCATTGAGACTATCTTGTGCGGAGAGACACTTCAAATAAATATATGTTTATTTATATTAGTGATAATTAAATATTTTTTATTTGTTATCAGTTCGAGCACGTATTTAATTAGCAATGAAGCGGTTTTGTAAAGTTGTAGGAGAAGCTTCTTAAAATATATAGCAAAGGGGAATGCAGATATTTCGATCACTTTACCGAGGCCACCCATTGTAGACGAAGGCATCAAATTAACATTAGAGTGATCCTTGCGCAATATTGTTTTGGTTACTGTAGCAGGTTAAACTCATATTAATACATAATTAACGACGACATACCAAATATACATATGTTCAGCGAGCATTTCTCTAACTACCTCTGCCTAGCGAACCTCACTCATCTAATACCCTTTTCCCTATGTTCTAACCCCGTTGACGATGTTTACTTCGACGACAAGCCAAGCGCGGATTAGATAGCTACCACAATAGCGACATCTCTTTACCGACTAATCTGGTCGTTCTTCGGCAGAAATAAAAATGTGCCACCTCTTTGCAGACGGTTTTTTCCTTATGTCGGATAAGAAACATGTAGTGGAGATGTAAGGTGTAATCTGTGATCTCTATAGTATAGCGGTTTTTAATAAGGCACTACAAAATTAGACCGTTATACGCCATCTTTTTTCCTCTTTATATTCGCTATTCAGTAAAGTTTGCCATTTCATCATGGAAAGATATACGATCTAAAAACAAGTCGAAATTATTAAAATTTACTACCGAAATTCGGAGGCAGTGGCCTCAACTTTAAGAGCCATTGAGAGAGAGAAGAAGAGAGAACATCCAATTTATTGCTGTCATAATCATCCTGTAGGATTAAAAATTGAGCGTCTAGTGGACAAATTTGAATCTACAGTCAAAGTACAAAATGTTCCCGTGCCAGTAAGACAAAAAAGTGCCCGTAGTGTCGATAATATTGCTACAACTAGCACACAATTGAGGAAGACCCAAATCAGTCTCTCACCCGTCGTTCTCCAGCGTTGGGCATCCCTGTGACGACATTTTGGCATTTTGCGAAAAGATCTTGGACTACATCCTTACGAGATCAAATTGACGCAAGAACTGAAGTCGCTTGACCACTAAAATCGTTGAATGCTCGTGAATTGGGCTGAGCAACCACTTGAAAATAATTCGGATTTTCATTGAAAAATCAACTTCAGCGTTGTGGCTGATTTCTGGATGAAAGGTTTCGTCAATAAGCAAAATATAATACGTAATATATATACGTGCTCCATGAGTCACCATTGCTTCCCGAAAAAATTACAGTTTGGTGCGCTTTACTGATCATCATTGGCCCTTCTTCCGTGATGATCAAGACTAGCACGTTACAGTGAATGAGAATCGCTACCGCTCAATGATAACCGAAAAATTTTTGGGGCCGAAGTGGAGGATCCAGTGGTTCCAACAGGACGGCGCCACAACTCACACAGCGGATGTCTCAATCGATTTATTGAAAACTAAGTTTGGTGAAATGGCCCAGTTGATTTGACTACAGCCACGTTTACTTCCCATATAGCACAATTTTATATACCATTTGATTCTTTTACTAACCATTACACAAATCTAGTACCAATGAATTGATCCGGATAAAATTTTGTACAAATAATTCGGGTTAAGATATAATAATTCTTAGTCACTTCGTTTTAAGAATGTTTTCAATTTAATTTAAGCAATTTTAGTAACTAACTATAAAAAAACTTGTTTGTTCTATAGTTTGTTCTATAGAATTGATAAAAATACACTCGAGCAATTTTGATAAAAATTAATCAGTTCTTGACCATAAGTGGCACAAACTTATGCTGTTGATAAATTTTTTGCTGAATGGCCTCAGCAAAATTCCGCACATAATCGTTCAAACGTATGAGCTCTGCCTACTCGTCTTCTATGTAGATGGCATCCCCTGCTTTCACTACACCAGTCTGGCGTAAGCCCATTTGGATGCCCAAAGACGGACCAGTTTGATGAGGCCACAGCCGGTACCTGCACACAAACAAGAAGAAATTGGCATCATTCACACAAAACTATATTGTAACTCAGCGTATCTAAGCTGAAGAGCGCAATCAGAGTACTCACTTGTTTAGCGTTTTCAGCGGTTCGCCGTCTTGGTCACGTTCGCCGGTGAAAATATTTGTGGTGGGAAAAATACAGCGCGTACACGGTGCGAGCACGCGAAAGATAGTATTTTCACCAATTCTCACCCACTTCCAATTATCCTCTGCGTACGCCACTTCTTCGTCCATTCTCAGCTGAAAGCTACCGCGGAATTGCAACGGATGCGCCGGATGTGGTATGCGCGTGTTCAAGTCTTTCACCGAGGCCAAATTGATGAGCATATAACTGGTGGCGTTGTTAAAGGTGCCCGTATCGTCGCAGGTTACCAGCGGTTGGTGTATCATGCGCATATTGATGGCACGCACCGGCTTGCGGTACGGATAATAAGCCAAGCGCATGCCACTTTCCTGTCCGAGTAAGAAACGCGAGAACCACTTATCGTAGCGCTCACCGCAGAGTAAAGCTTTGATTTTGGCGCCAAAAATCGATGTGTACACACCGCGACCCTGTGACTGCTCCAACACGTGCGAGTAGTCCAACTCGAGGTCTTCCATATCGGGTGCGGTGAAGACTACACGCGTCGGCGATAACATTTTGGGATGCACTAAAACCAATTTGGGATATTGGCGACCGGATATCATTTGATTTTGATCACCGACCAGCATTAATGAACGATCGTGTGCGGCATTGAAGCGCAGTCCCAACAGATCACAGGTCACTTCATCTTCGGGATTCAATTCGAGTGGACCTGCGGATTTCAGCGGATAGATATTCATTCGATCCACAACGCCTATGCGCCGCCATTTGCTGGGCGGACTATTCAAGCGCCAAGTGCTGTAGATCCAGTAGGCTACCGCTGCAAAGATCACGAAGAAGGCCACATTAACGCTGTGAATTATGGCGGTGGTGGTGGTTATGGTACACAGGAAGAGCAGTTGGTCTGTTTACGAAAGTATAATAAGTTAGAAATTTACTTTTGTAAGATTTTAATTAGACTCACTTGTCATCGTTTCTTTATGCTAACCAATATTTTATTCCAACACTCTCTCTGCAACAACTATTTCACCTATTTGATTAACAAACAATAATAACAACAATATTTGTGATAAAGAATAATCTTATTGTGTTACTTTTAGAATGTCTAAAGCGTTGAGCAACTGAAGCCGGTATGCGTAAAATTTCGGGGAAACGCCATTTATAACATTGTGGACACGGCGATATCGGAAATCTAAATACAGTCGTTATTGTTTTGACTGTGGCCAGTATCAGAGTTCTAAAAAAGTTGTTAAAATGCGTAGCGAAGACGGGCGAAATCGAGAAGTCGGTGGTCTTATCGTGCAAATTTGAACATTGGTCGTTTTTCGCTCCAAGTAAATACACTATATATGTAAATATGTATATATTTGTATTACAGTTCGAACTTCTTGTTGGCAGGTTGATAACATTTGTAGTAAATCTAATTTATACTATATGTTGCTCTTGCTAAATAATTAACCATAAATAGCTCAATACAAAAATTTGTAAATAATAAGATATTGTGAGAAATTTTATTTTTTAAAGATTATTCTTTCTGATAATCCATGCTAAATTTCAAGAAGATATCTCGAAAAATGAAAATCCTTTCCTTGCAAGCACTTTATTCAGATAGTTCCGTTTGTACGGTAGCTATATGTTTTAGCTATCTAATGAGAATAATTACTATGGAGATTGTATTATTGCCTTAAGCAGTAACTCTTGTCGAATTTCGTGAAGATATATCGTCAAAAAAAGAATTTCCATACAAGAAATAGATTCCGATCGTTCACTTTGTAGGACAGCTATATCCGACAAAGGCGGTTCCGACAAATGAGCAGCTTCTTGGGGAGAAAAGAGTAAACATTTTCAGATCGATACCTAAAACACTGAGGGACCAGTTTGCGTATATAAAGACAGACATCCTGTTCAGAGAATAAAAATTTTTGAGAAAGATATTGGCCAGTTATTTTACCTATTAATGATATACTTGTATGTATATTTTGATGCAAAATGGGTATCTCTACCCAATGGAGTGTCAATAAGTTGATATCATGCCACATCTTACTGAACCTGTAATCGTTTATTTGAGTTATAGATATCAGTAATAACTTTTTCTTGATATTTTTAAAATTATTAACCATTAAGACTTCTTGATGAAAACCTTGGTGCAATATGGTACATGAGTTTATTAATAGTTTGTAATAAGATGGAAAGGTCTTTTTCGAATAGCGGTCTCATCTTATATATATCCAACCCTAGTTATTTTAATAGAAGGAAAGTTTCGAGTGAAATTTCGGCCTTTCCTTTTACGAGTTGGCTTAAAATTTTAAAATCCTTAATTTGGCGAATAATGGACAGGGAAAGGAGCAAACTAAAACTGTATAAGAAGCTCTGAGAGTTGCCTTGACCGCAAATAATAACCATAAAATTTATTATTTACTAAAATATTTTGAAGTAAATGCCGACATTAGTGAATTCCTTTAATTGTACCTCTAATTGACTAGTATATTTTGGGTAGTTTGGAAGAGTTTTCTTCTTCCTTAATCGCGTAGACACCGTTTACCCGGTTATAGCAGAGTTAACAACAGCGTCTTCCTTTAGTAATTCGGCCCCAATTCGAGATACCAAGTACGGCCTTCTCCACATGATCTCTCCAACGGAGTGAAGGTCTTTTTCTTCCTCTGCTTCCCATGGCGGGAGCTGGAGTATTTTCATCCATTAGGACGACATGACGCTCTCTCTTAACTCGCTGAACTGTATCAATGTTATCGTATAACCTCATCGTTCCATCGAATGCGTTATTCACCGCAAATTGAAGTAGTTGCATGAATGGGAGTCGCCTTGTCTGAAATCTCGTTTGCTATCGGACGGATCCGAGAGGTTCTTCTCGACCGTCACGGAGCTTTTAGAATTGCTCAACGTAACTTTACTCAACCATATTACTTTTGAGGGGATATCAAATTCAGACATAGCGGCATAAAGGTAGCTTTAAAATCGGCGAAGAGGTGGAGTGTGTCGATTCTCTTTTCACGGTCTTTTCCAAAATTTGGCGCATAATTAATATCTGGTCGGTTGCTGATTTTTAAGCCTAAAGCCGCACTGATAAGGCTCAATTAGTTTGTTGACAAAGCCCACATTTCTTTCACACAATACGCTCGATAGAACCTTATACGCGATGTTGAGGAGGCTTATCCCATGTTAATTGGCTCAAATTGTGGGGTCTTCCTTTTTGTGGATTAGACACACTTAAAATCCAATCGTCGGGCATGCATTCGTACGACCATATTCTACAAAGAAGCTGATGCATGCTCCTTATCAGTTCTTCGCCGCCTTGTTCGAATAGCTCGCCCGTCAATTCATCGTTCCCGCTGCTTTGTTGTTCTTCAGATGAGTAATTGTAATTAAGTTTTCACTGCCATTCAGCAGCCTGGAGAAGTGTCCCCTCCATAATTTTAATATGCTCTGGGCATCGGTTACTAGATCAACTCAGGGGGTTCTATAAGAGTACGCTCTGGGCTTGAAGCCTTCTGTTTGTGCCGCATTGTTTCGTAGAGTTTTCGAGCATTGTCTTTGGCAGCCAGGTTGTGAAGCTCTTCATACTCACGCATTTCGGCCTTCCTCTTTTTTTGTCTGCAAATGCGTATCGCTTCTCTCTTCAACTCTCGCTTCCCTCTTCAACTCTCGGTTTGAAAGAGTACTTTATAGAAAAGGTTATATGCACCTGATTGTTAAAGGCACATACAAATTTAAAGTTTGGTCGCCCAATACCTTAGACATCCATTCTTTTTTCTTCGCTTGACTCACGTTCAAACAAAAAATCTAGATAAATTCATTGAACCGAACTAAATTTGGCCAGACAGACTTATTTATACATACATACATACGGATATGGATGGCCAATAAAATGGATATAATAATAAAATAAATTTGACGGAATTGTTTAAATGAAGATTTATTGGCAGAAGCACCAAGATTGAAAAGGAAGACTTCAAAAAGGAGCGCCAAACAGCGGAAATATTGCCAGCGCTGCGGATATGGCGAAACTTATAGCGGGAACTAAACAAACGCGCTCACTTACCAAAAGAAATTGACGCTGCAGACATTTGAAAAAGATAGTAGACGCGCAAAAAATTTATTGTCTGCTTGCACGCGCGCGGGATGGAGGTAACTCAAAAACTTTCGTTAAATGATACATTTAGTGCCACAAAAAATGGCCGAATACTTTGAATTTCGTTGAAAAGGAAATTTGTTTTACAAAAATGGAATTTACAGCGAAGAAAAAATCAAAAAAAGTGCGGAGTTGCCGTATTTTAATGAAAATAGAGAGAGGCGAGTGAAAAACGCAAACACTGGACAGCAAATATGAAAATATGTGGGATGCAAACAATAAACTTACGCTTCCGGCTGGCAAACATCGACACACATACACGCACCAACGCAGACAAAAGCTTGTGCAAGCAAAATGACAACAAACAGGCAGCTGCAACGACGCTCGTCTGCTGCATTTCCGTGAAATGAATTGATGAGCAACGCTGCGCCGGATATGGCCGCACAATGCAGCGCAACGCTGGCGGCTGGGGCAGGGCGATGGTGAAAGGAGCCAGAGAATTAACTGCAACTGCTGAGAGGCGACAGTGTGTGTCCGGCGCATGTGGGTGCGGATGCGTGTGTCTGTGTTGAAGTGTGTTGGCTGACAGTTGGTTATTTCGAGATGTGGGCGCAGTGCTGCTGGTCACGTAATCAAGCGGACATTGTGTATCTACAAATATTTTGCACACACACATGCACACGCATGCACGCACATGCTGCCCCGCCCACATGTTTGCGTGCTTTTCTATTTGTATATTCATCAGCCGTTTACTCGGCGTGTTTCCCCGTCGCCGCAGGCCCTTGGCCGCCTGCGATGTGGCAGCGAAGCAATTTCATGCTATTTCCGTTTCATATTAAAGCGACATTAAAATTTGCTTGCGTGAGCCAAAGAGCAACAAAAACAACAAGCACAAGTATGTGAAAAATATGCTGATGGCAGCAATGCATCGATTGCGGTTGCAATGCGAAACGGAAATGCGACGGCCCGGCCGGATAAGTGTACATAACGGCACAGAGTTGATGAGCTACTGGCTGCTGCCTGCCTGTTGGCTGTTGGATGTTGGCGATCAGACGAAGACAAGCCGCCACCTACACATATCTGTGTGTGGGTGCGTTCACAAGTGCTCGCGAGTATATGTTGGTGCATAGTCACCATGGTTTGCACGTATTGATGTCACCGATAACAGTATTCTATCAGCGGCAACATGGATGGCTGCTGTTGATGACATTGTCGATTATGTTCGTGTTAGAGTTGACAATGTAGTTTTAGTTGATGTTTTAGCCAACATTGTTGTCGCTAGTGTTGTTGTGTTTGTTGTTGTTGTCGTAGTTGCCACTGGCATATTTGCTCTTTTGTTGCACGTCAGCACGTCAGCCGGCTTGGCCACCATTGCAAAGTGACAAGTGCAATGGACAAACTGCTGCCGGCAGCGCTCGTTTTCGGACCGTCATGTCGTATGAGTAATTTTCATTGCTCAACCTCGCGCCAAGTGCGGCTGCATTGACGGTTGTAATTTTGTCAGTTGCATTTCGCAGATTTGCAGGCATGAGGGGCAGGCAGCACAAAGGCTGAAGTATTGTGAAGGCGATGGAGCGGTGAGGCGGTTAGGTTTAATTAAAAACGTTCTTAGAATGTTGACGCAGTCAAAATTCAATCATCAGACTGATTACTCGCAATGTTTTTTGTGGTCGAGAGAGGGGAGGCGATTCGTTAGCTCTTTGTGTACACACCAAGTCCCAGCGACATTATTTGATGTTAAAGCTAAATTTTGAACTGAACTTTTCACCGCCACATAAACATTTTTGAAAATACAGTTTTTTGTAGGAAAAAAATTTCAAATTTTCGCTGAAAATATCATTTTAAATATTCTTAGAAAATTTTCCAAAAAAAATCTTTTAATTTGTGTAAAAATTATCTACCACCTGACTTAAAAAATTAGTTTCCATATCGTTACCTGAAAAGCAAAACAACGTATCATCAAAAAAATCGAAATTGAATTTTTTATTGCTTACGATTCACTACGTCATGTTACGTATATGTGTTATAAAGTTTTCAGCTTTCGCTCTCAGGAGTAACCAATATATAACCAATATTTAACCAATATATAGCTACTACATAACCAATATATAAGCACTTTATAACCAAAATTCAAAATTTGTTTCAATATGAGTGCTTTCTATTGTATCGTTTTTTCTTTGGCTGTCAACTTATGAACTGCGCTGTTATGTTATTTTGCATTTTAGGTGACGATATCTTCTTTGTAAAAATTACCCTTCATCCTTTGAATACTTCAGTAACTGTTGAGTGTACAGTTAATTTTGCTCTTCAATTTAATAGCGTTACTTCAGCAACCGCAGATAATTATTATTTTTTATTCATTTTCATACTTTCATGCATTTGCTTGTTGCTGAAATGCGGTTAACCGCAAAGTAGCCGAAAATGCATTAAAGCAACCGCAGCATTTCCATTTATTTTATCATGCGCGTACAGTTACATATGTATGTAAGTATATGAGTTATATAACATAAAATGGTTGCTTGTGAGCATTTGAGAATACATAAAATTACATGTTTATTTATAGTTAGGTGAATGAGGTTGTTGGGAAAGAAGAACAATGCGAACATTTTCCTATAATCACAAAAGTTGTCTTGGTCTGATTATACTAAATCTTTAAACAATTTTTCTTAGTTTGGGTCGTACATTCTTTTATGTTCTTGTAAAGTTGTATCTCCATATATCAATTAGTGCGTGTTTGGCAGCTGTTTGTTTGCGACGCGAAAAGTTCGTAAGACGATTTTGCAATGGAAAAAATTAAATAACTAGTTTGCTTCAAACTTTGTGTGTTCCACTGAAATCACGGGTAGGTAATTGTTAAAAATGTTCCCGAAGTGTTTTAGAGAGTCTACTTCAAGTAATTGAGTAGCACAAAGTATTCAGTGAAGATCGTAAAGTCATCGAAAAAGTTAAAGAAACAGTGCTTGAAAATCGGCAAGTTGGCATCAGGGAGAGAGCAGAGAACCTCAACATCTTTTTTGAATCTACATTTTGATTAATGTTTTGGGTATGAAACGTCCCATGATAGATTCCTATTAACAGACTTAAATCCTTCACAAAAACGACCTCAAATAAAAGCATTAGAGAGGCTTTTAACAAATGTATGGAAAATTGGATTTAGCCTGTTACTCCAAGAATTTATTTTAATATTTGTATTAAAAAGGCTCGGATAACTTCCCATTGGTATGGAAAGTTTGATTCGAGGTTCTGCGTCTCTTGCATTAATTCCTTCCGACGTTTTCGAGCCGTCAGTGCACTACTTGTTTGTACTAACCCTAAGCAGTAGCTCGAAAGTGGAATAATTCAATTGAGCCTGTTGCCAAAGGTAAGCCTGAACTTCTTTACCATTGGTGGCAATGGTGTTACAACACTTAACTCTTTCAGCCGCTGGGACAAGATTACTTTTCCTTTGCCACACCCTTCTGATGTCATTCGTAGGCTACTTGACCGATTACTAGGTGAAGTGGTGTGAGCTAGGATAAGTACGCGTACCTGACATGCAAGTGGTTGTTACTTCGATAGTTGGATCCCTACCGAAGTTTGCGAAGCTTTTGAGGGCCTCATATGTGATTATCGGTATCATGATCATGGTGCAACCTAAAGATCTTTGGCTTGCAGCCTCAGGATTTACCAGCTAGTCGATTGCACACCATTAGTGCCTTAGTCGCTTTGATTATGTTCAGGTAAACATGCTGCTTCCACCGCAGAGTGGAATCTAGCGTGAGATCAAGATAATACTCGACCAAGTTAGTCATCTTCACTTCTCTGCCCCAAGGGTAAGGTTCCTGGGGCCGGGCAGGGAGGGACTTACATTTCGTGAACATGACGATGGTCTTCGAGTGGTTGATGTTCAGCTTAAACTCACCGGACCATCCTTTAGCCAGGCTTAAACCCCTTTGCATTAAAGAAAGTGTTCTCGAAATTATCTCTGGCTATAATAACATTGATAGCGGATCCCAGTGAGCAAAACTAATAGGTCGTCCGCGATCACACCTTACAGATACTTGATTGAGGTAAAGTAGTTAATAATTTTTGTCAATTTTCTTCTAGAAAATATGTTCTTTAAGAAAAACTTTTATCAGGTTCCGACGAAAGTTCACTAGCACAATTACATATGTGCTGGATCCACTATTGTCGCCTAAAACTAAAAAATAATACTTAAAGTTGTATTTATTCAGCCATGAAATCGACTTTCTTAACATATGCTCTGTAACAACCTTCTGGATGACACTAATCATCACTTTGCATGCCTTCGGAATTTTAATATTAGAATAATACAACCAAATTAGAGGGATTTTGAGATCCTCCGTTAGATGACGACTCTAATTCCAAACCAAATAGCAAAAATAACAAATGAATACTGCATGAAGTGGAATTATCAAAAATCTAGAGAATGTCGAAATTCGGTGAATCAAGCCACAAAGGTTGTCTTCGTCTCAGGTAAGTACATATCAAAATTATTATTATTTTTTTTCATTTTCATATATGTTACATTCTCATGCCATCAAGCTGGAGGGTCTTTCTCTGTAAAGTCAATAAAACCGTTTTCATTCCTTCGCACGTGCGCCCGCGACAAAACGAATTAATGGAAGTCTAGTTATTGAAAAGCCAAGCCATCAATCACAATTATTAAATCGTCACTCATCGCTCGGCTGTGCAGACAGCGATTTGCAGATGCATTTAAATTTCAATTCAAAATGTAAGTACATATTTGCACAGCACAAGGATGAGGGGAAAGCCGAGAGTCAGCAAAGATTGGAAAGGTGAAATAGCGCCACAGCAACGAAGCTGTGTGGGAGGCAGATGAAATTATCGGTGTGAGTATTTATTGAATTAAAAATTCAGCGGTTTGATTTTGGAATCAATACTGCCATAAGTTATGGCTAACGGTACAAAGAAATTGAATCGCGACTACACAAAGGCAAGTATGGGAGTTTATATACATATATATTCGATAGAAATGGATATTGTGAGTTGAGCGCCAACAAGTGGTGTGAGAACCGAATTTGAATATCCTTTTGCAAACTGAGCGCTTCACGTTAACGCCGCGCAAGCTGAAGAAAGAAACAAGCAATCAAATGAAATCGAATATTATACATCTGTATATTTACATGTGTGCATGCGAATATCTCAATTCAAAGGTGATGGAAATTGAGCTTGTTTTGAAATGTGTGACAAGGACTCCACAGAAGCGTCTGAGCGAAATGAAGCGAGCAGAGTGGCGACCGAGCGACTGAATTACAGCAGCAACATATTGGTTGGCTGTTTGCTGGCGCAGTCAATGTCATTTAAGCTTATCGCCACTCATCTACATAGCTCAAGTACACAAGTGGATTACGAAAAAAGGAAAAACAAAAAAAAAAGAAAAACAAAAATAAAAAGGAATAATGCAAAGTAAATAAATAAACGACAGCGCATAACACTTTAAATAAAGTAATTGTGTTTATTTTTTTAGCACCCTGGAAATTGTTATCTCAGATAACAGCAGCGCGCTGTTGTTGGTGTTGCTGCTGTTGAAAACGAGAAATGAAAATAAATATGCAAAAGAGAAAGTAATAAAAAATTAATACGCTGATGAGCGAACAGATTGAAAAATGAAAAAATGATTTAAAAAAGCTCTTTTGCGCGCAACGCGCCATACACGGCGTATACGTAATGCGAAACGCGCGGCCTAAGTAAATCTGCGCGTTTGTTGGTAGTATATGTGCACACATGTGCAATGAGGCAACGATTTCATTACTTCAATGCGCCCAAATGATTTGGCTTCCCTCACTTGCAATCCCTACTACCGTCAGCACCAATCGGCTGCCGCGGCTACAAACATAACGGTGTATGCAAATGAGTTCGTTGCGCCTGTGCGGGGTAACAATAAATCAAGCAAAGAAAAAGGTATGTGAATTCGTATATTTCAATAAGTGTGCACGTGTGTGTGTGTGTGTGCAGCGCCTCAAAGTCAGCACTCAACGCCCGGAAGTAGGCAATGAATATTTAATGTAAATTTTTTCGGTGCTGAAAATAATTTTGTAAAATGCAAAATAAAGAAGTGGAAATCCCTTAAGAATTTCGAAATTGATGCTTTCGGGTATATGAAAATGTTCGTTCACGTATATACATACATATATTAGCATAAGCAAATGTGTGCGCATTAACGGTTATGTGTGGGTGCTATTATACGCGTATTTGATCATTGGCTGCCGTTTTCGGGTGTATGAACACTTCAAAGTTGACTTTTTGAATTGTAAATTGGTCGGATATTGTGCTGATAGAGGCTGATGGTGCGTGACGACTTGGAAAAGCGAATAAAGGCAGGCACAAAAATATTTGTAAATTTTTCAACAATATTATTATCGCATCAGTTGCAACTTGAAAGCGAATGAAGGTGCCTACTTTGAAAATATTTATACTGATTTTTATTTTTCATGTATAAGAATATGTATGTATATGTATATAATTAAATATGTGTTTGGCTATCAAAAAGAATCCCGGTGGCATCTTGTATCCGTCTGCAACTGGCGGATATTGGAAGCTAAACATCGAAGAGAGAGCAAAAAAGGCGTCGATTTCCTTATACTGTATATATTTTTGCCATTGTCAAAAGGTGGGGTCTTTCACTAAAAGTGGTTCTCTGGATCTTGACTACAGTCAAGCCCATTATGTTATATGGAGCCTTTATGTGGTGGAGGGCTCTAGAAAAAACCAGCAAAGAAACTTGAAAGCGTGGAACGCACGGCGCTAATTAGCGTGTGTTGTGCACTTAGGTCCACTCCAACCATTGCACTTAACGCCATCTTACACATAGTGGATGTAGACCTCGTCGAATAGGCGTATAGCTGCGAAAGATGCTATCAGACTCAGAGAAGCTGGGTTCCTAAAAGGACACGTGTCTGAACACTTGGAAATCTTCACACACTTTGAATTTAAACCGAATCACTTGGATTACGGAGTCGCCAAACCGAGGTCTGGTGATTCCTTCTCTGCCAGGTCACAGCGGAATTGCAGAAAATCGTAAAACTGATGAGCTAGCAAGGAAAGGCATGTTAGAACCGTTATCAGTAGAATGAAAGTGGCTCAGTGCTTTCGTATCTTCTACTACCAGACAGCTGGACTTCGCGGAGGCTTGATCACTGCTGTGACACCATTGGTGCATACGCTGTCACAAAGCCTTTCGTCACAAGATCGATCGGCAGAGATCTAGTGATCTCTTTGACCTCAGTAAGGCTAGTCTTTCCCAAGTAGTAGGTATTTTAAACACAGGAGTTCTTACCGTTCTCTCCGAAATAACAGCCCTTGGCCGGATAAAATTCAGGTCAATTCCGGTAAAGTAAAAACGGCTGTTGTGGGAATTATTCTTTTCTGTGGCTTCACAAAGAGCTACATATATGTAGCAGAAGATGCGATATCTCTAGAACAGTCATCAAACCAAACCTAACATTATTAATGGTATTCAATTGTTTTAATGGCAATAATTACTATTAAAAATACAGAATGATATTATATATGTATGTAGATATATGGAAGCTATTTGATATCGTGGTCCGATCTGTACAATTATTACGGATATTATAGCGCCGTCTTGAATAGTAATCTGTGCCGAGTTTCGTTTTAAATTTCATTGATCAGTTTGTATGATGGCTATATGCTATAGTGATCCGATATTAGTGGTTCCGACATATGAGCAAAGATTGATTATCTCAAAGACTAAAGGACAAATTCGCGTATACACAGACGCGCAGGGCCACCCCGACTCAGCTTGCTATTCTGATCAATTATAAAGTATACTTTATACGTACATATATTAAAGTATACAAACTTCTTAGCACACTTAATTAAGTCTCTTCATCGTATTAAATTTTTACTTCCCAAATTGCTGAATTTTCCACCGAATTTCCGATCCACAATCCTACCAGCCGTATTTTTTAAATATTGCGCACATTTCAGCGCAGCACATTGTAAGGAAATCTTCGTAGTCTTATTAAAGTAACTAAATTATGGCCATTAAATGAGTTAATGCAAAGGAAATGAAATGTAATTGTAGATGTGGCAGGAATATTGCACTCAGCTCATTTACTTCTGAATGCATTCATTGCCAAGTGCTGAGTGCATAAAAAGTTTAAAGCACACGCTCACACACACACACACACACAGCGACTCACACACGTACACCAAGCAAGGGAAAGATAAATTTTGCCTCTGAAAAGTGGAAATATTTGAGAGCATATTTCGAGTATTAAAATTAAAACCGGGAAACTGCAAGCAAAAACAATGAAAGCTGCAATGTAAACTGCCGCGCTGCCATTATTTCGTTAAACTTTTGTTAATAGCTGTAAATATAGCAGCAGAATGGCAGGCAAGCAGGCAAGCAGGCAAAAAGTATCAGCTGGCAACATAATGAAACACATGAAGTATTGCAATGCGCACCAAGGACCGCACGACTGGGTGGAGTAACCAGGCACAGTGCGAAACTTCTTTATGCCTCCACCACGTTCACTTACGGAGTGCATTCGTGGCGTAATGTTCCCGACTCGGAAGTAGGGGCATAAAGCCGCCTGTATGCCGCTGATTGTGTGCATGCGTGTGTGTGCCGCTACTTTGGAATTTTATATTTTACTTTGTGGCTCCTTTGAAGTCTGTTATTACCGTTCGTTCATGGTGCTTCCATTTCATTGCATAATTTTGGGCGAAATTAAAGTTGCCAGTATGTAAAAGTTTTTTAATTCGTTTTATTATTACTTTTATGATTATGTGCTGCTGGTGCACACACACATGCACTCACAAGCACACAGTAGAGTCACTTACATGGGAGTACATAAAACTCACATAAAAACATATACATATGTGTGTATTGGCATGTGTGTGTGAATGTGTGTAAGAATGTCTTTATAGGTTCCACCGCTGTGTAAGTTTACTCAAAGGAGCTCCTTTGTGCCGCGGGCGCTGCAGTCTTAAGCGATTCGCTTTTATTTCTACAGTTGCGTGCGCGCTTATGGATATGTGTGGAGTTTTTCGGCGCATAAAAGGTGTAAATAAAAATTTTTAATAAGGCAGCAGTTATGTGTTAATTGTCTTTTGGGTTGTTTGAAGTTGATGATGATAAACGTCAGATGAGCATGCGAGAAAACATATGCATGTTTTTTTTTGTTTTTGTTTTAACGGTGCTTGTTTATGCTTGTAATCTTCTTATTATTACTTTCCAGATTTAATGTTTCATGAAATTTTCCTTTGAAATAAGTCCTTATTTACACAAGAACTCTAAAGGATTAAATTTCAGCAAAAGTTTTATTTTAATAAGTATAGTTGGGAAGCCTAATTATTGAGTTAGAGTCTACTATAACAGTTTTAGGAGTTAACAAGCGTTTGCCTTTTCTATTTATGTTCGAATATGTTTTGTATATCTCATATCCGACGGATCAAACTCGTTTCTGATAAGCTACTAACAAAGTAACAACGCCGCACTCACTTTCGATCCTTTTCCGTGTTTCCAATCGACTTTTGCTTGCTTAGCATAATCAGCTGATTGGGAATTCTGCAATGCACCTAAATGTAGGCAACATTTTAATGTCTATTATTTCCTGCATATATTTAGGCTAAGTAATTAGTAAATTATTTCATAGCATAACTATACGTAATGGCTTGGAAACAACGGAAGGCATTGGAGCAGGCACTGCGGGAGCACATACCAAACTATCCATTCCAATGGGATATTTTCCGAGAATCTGTCAAGCAGAAATCTTTGCTTTAAGTCAGTGACCAGAAATCAATCTACAACGCAACTATCGCTATCACTCAGAGATAGTCAAGAGGCACTAAAAGCGATATTAGCTTATGAAGTCAAATCACTATTAGTGAATTGGGAGTGGATAGGAAGGCTGGAGCGCTTAACACCTGAGCTAGGTGCATAAAGGAGTAGCCGGCAATGAATTGGTCAACGAACTACATACATAGCTCGCTCTGCGGCGGATTTCAGGATGATGGGGGCCAGAACTAAGCATTGCCGTCGGGTACCTCACCATAAAGAGGTTGCTGGTACTGACAGCAGGCAACAGGATTGCGCCACGCCAAGTTCCTATTGGAAGTTTGCAACCTAGTAAGGTTTAGAGATATCACCAACCTTCCCCGAGATAAATTCCACCTCCTTATAGCGCTCTATACTGGGCACTGCAGGCTCAAGAAACACTTGTCCAACATGGGCAAACTGCCGGTTTTGCAACATGGAACCGGAAACTTCAGAACGTATACTGATTATAGATTGACCAGCAGTTGGTAGAAGCAGGCTTAAAGCCCTTGGATCCATCTGCGTAGGCAGGACGTAAATCACTTTCATCGCGCGCAGCAAACTCCGGGAATTGTTCAGAGTGCTGGACCTCTGTGACCATATGTAATATAGAAGAGGGCACTGTAGACCAAAGGTCGTAGTGCAAAACCTCAATTGTTTTCTGTCTATCTACCTAAAACCAGATTTAACCCAATAATAACCTATACTATTTTTAACTAAGCAAAACTCCAACCACTAACGTTCGCGTACATAATCGTTCAGCACATGAATTTATAAATTCCCTTCGGTGTTGTTTCGCATGTCCTTTGTTAATCTAGTTTGACTGCAAGTCATCAAGAAGCGAGTTTGCACGAAAAGTCGTTGACGGCCACGAACTAGTTTGCGATAGACAATGGCAAATTCTTCTGTGGCCAATGATAGCATTAATCGCCGCAACTAAAAAAGGAAAAAAAAATATGTCAAACTTATCTGGAATGTTTGAAAAAATGGTGATGTGTAAAATTAGAAAATCCACAAAGCGTGGAAACAGAGCGGAGCCGCGAAGGGCACTGACAACTTAATGAAGTATGAAATTCATTCAACCTTTTCATTACACAGCTGAGTGACATAGCACGCTAGTGATGTACTGCATGGAAGAATACTCGATCCCGAAGTGAGTGCTTAGCACAAAAATAGTTAATGAAAAAGCAAGAAAGAGAACCAACGATTCAATACGGTCAAATAGAACTCATTATTGACTGTCTGTCCCTCCGAAAAAAATCAAGATGCACCAAACCATGAATACCGAAAAAAGAATGGGCATTACCTTTTATCCTGAGCGGCTATGGCATGGTTTTTTGGTCTCGGCTCGTGTTTTCTATCCATTCCGATGATTGTTGACTTGTTTTCATGTCAAACTCATAAACCCATATCTCATCGGCAGTTATAATGCTCTCCATGAATGTGGGATCAGAATTCGCACGATCAAGCATGTCCAAAGAGACCTGTTTACGGTACTATTAAAAAAAAATCGGTTGTATCGGGACGAGTCGAGCAAGAAACCATTTTATACCCAAAATATCCAGTAAAATAATTTGAACGGACTCGCGAGAGATGTCGAACTCTCTTGCCATCTCTCTAACACATACCTGAAGATTTTACACACAATACGGAAATCCCGAAAGCTTCTTCACATCTCTACTGTATACAGCTTGATATGAGTAATTTAAAAGGTTGACGACAAAAACATAAACACAAGAACTTCAGCTGACGCACTACAATAGCGCTGAAGCTCCCAACCATTTTGTGTTGATTATCGCGCTAGCTGAAACATATATGAAAATAATCGTTGAAGCTTTTCAACGTCGTCGAACCTCTTTTTTTACTCACTAGTCTCTGTACTTGCCAGCCAGCAAAATAGATATTTTATTGCATCTCTGCTGAGCAATAAATTTTTTGCCAGTATTTTGTAACAAAGACTCAACGCTCGTTTATGGGCGAATGTGTTAGCCATTGTTGTTGTGTGGCAGGAAAAAGTAATTTTAAAGTTTTATTACTTTCTGCAGTAACGCCCTAACAATTGCCGTTAGTGGAAGAAAAACTCATAAGGCAAAAAAAAAGAACGAACCGAAAGCAACAACAAAACAAACTAGCAGTACTTTGGCCATAGTTAAGACAGAGGTAGAAAAAAGTCCGTTTAACGCACACATACATACAAACGCCTGTAAGTATGTAGTCCGCAATTGCAATGTTTGTTGTTTGTCTTTGCACTTACACATTCCTATAAACGAGTCCGTGATGCGTCGTTTCTCTTGCTCGGCATGTTAACTTCGGGGACTTGTCTCATTTCCGTTATGTTGCATAACTGCAGGCGCTGAGTGACTTGCTGTCTTCTTGCCAGCTTCGCTTCCTCTCTTAAATGCTTTTCCCCCGATGAGTGCGCACATACAGACATACACATACATGCATACGCGCACAAATAGTTTATGAATAGGTGTGCTTATGCATTTCTTGTGCTGCGTAAAAAGCTAAAGATTAAGGAGCACACAGTAAGAACTCTGGATGACCACAGTAATGAATAAGAAAAGTTTAATAGAAAAGAAAGTTGAAGTAAGTTAGGGCAGATGCATTAAAAGAGTAATTGAAATGACCAGCGCGACACTTTTAATTGATGCAAAGAAAGCTCTGCAAGGCCCAAGGGATGCACCGTGAACGTAAATGGAAGAGTAAGTGACTTTAGAGTTTTACTTGTGATAAATATAATGTGAAGTGTAAAAAAATGTGGTATTATGGATAAATAGGGAGCTTCGTGAAAGCCACAAATATTTCAGAATTGTAGCGAAAAGATATTTTTAAGTGAAAATGTACAATGAGAAAAAATTACTAAGAATATATAGTATATGTTCATATTTTTAAAAATTTTAGATTATTCTTAAACTCTATGTCGTCCTCCTCCAATCCTAAAAGCAGTGTTAAAGTCAGTTTTTGGAGTAACCTTCAATGCGCGTATTGATTCGCGTTTAATGTCTACAATTGTCTCAAAACGGTTTCCCCGGAGCGGTGGTTTGAGTTTGTTGAATAGCCAGAAGTCACACAGAGCTAAATCAGGCGAATACGGTGGTTGCGGCACGATATTAGTGGAAAATTTGATGAAAAACTAATGAAGAATCAATGCAGTATGCGACGGATCATTATCGTGGTGTAAAAATTAAGAGATGTCGGCTTATAATTCCTTCCTCTTTTTCGAATAGCTTCACGGAAGGAATTGGGAGTACACCACACCTCGATAATCGAAGAAAACTGTCTACATAACCTTCATTTTTGCCCTGATTTGGCGTGGTTTTTTCGGCTTCGGTACACCTTTGGCATGATATTCGGCCGCTTCATCGGCCGTTTCCGGGCTGCAATGATGGATCCAAGACTATTGGCCAGTAATAATATGTTTCATGACACCCTGGTAGTCGTAAAGTATTATTTCAAAGACGTTAACGCGACGCTGTTTTTCGAAAAGTTTAAGTGATTTCGGAACCAATCGTGCTTTCACTTTTTTAGGTCCAAATGATCTTTCAAAATAGTTTTCACTGATCCTATCGATATTCTAACGATGCCAATAAGTTCACTGACTGTTAATCGCCGATTCTCAAGCACCAATTTCTTTATTTTATTAACGTGTTGATCACTAGTTGTTGTTGATGGCCGTCCGAGACGTGGTTCGTCGTCATCGCGTTCTCGACGCTCTTTGCATATTTTGTGACAATCAAAAACACTCGCGACAAACAATTATCATGGAAGGTCCTTTCCAGCATTCTGAACGTTTCGTACCAAAAATTTTATTCCGCATACAAAATTTAATTTAACTTCTTTGATGAATAATTTCGGTCATCGTAAATGTCGCCGAATACACTTTATGTATATACTTCAGAAAGACAAGCGTATACTAAACACCAATGAGTTTTTTTGTGTACATAATTTTTGAACGATTTTTTACCTTCAATTAAAAACTTACTATTTTTGCCCACAGAATAAGCTAGATATATCCTTCAGGAACAGTAAAAGCTGCTCTTATTTTTCTCTTTGTTGGCAAACAACTCCTAGGTATAAATCGAGAGCTCCTCATTCAGCCACGAGGTGTTTGGATCCAATTACAAGAGAGTCGTGGATAATTTTTTTTTAGATATTTTCATCTTTTCTTGTTCTAGATCACATTGTGAGCGTCATTTTTGTTATTTTTGATTAGTGTAGATAGATAGATGGATAATAAAATTGAGACTTTGACCTGCCACCTATGGGCTATTGTGTCCTCTCCTATCCACATATGGTCACAAAGGTCCAGCATCCCAAACAATACCAGGAGCTTGCTGGGCGCGACTCAGGTGATGTGATCGCTGTAGGGCTTTGAGCCTGCTTCTACAAATTGCTGAGCAATCTACATAGAATCAAACATATACTGGAGTGTCCTGTTTCATGTCGTATGTCGTAGAACCGGCAGTGTGCGCACTATACCAATGTTGGACATCTGCTTCCTGAGCCAGATCGAAAGAGAACAACCGTGTAGATAAACATACGTCATAGTAGTTGTTCGATCTGTCCGATTTCGACAAATAATCAATATAATAACAAAATATATCTGTATGTTAAATTTCATTTTGATATATTTAAAAGTGACGAATAAATTTTTATAATCCCTAAAAGCTACACTTCAATTTAAAAATCGCTAGTAGGAGACAGATTGTAAAAGCATAGTATTTTAGGTAAAGTTGTTCGGAATGATGCGTAGAACATTTTTCACATATGGAATTTTTCCATTTTTTTCTACTTCCTACTCACTGACTAGTTCTAATGCACATCTTTCTGACGTAGATTGCACTTCGAAGAAATACATATGTAAATCTACTGCTACTTTTTGGCAGCCACGAATTTTTCTACTGGAAAGACGCTATATGCATATACGTATTGTATTATACATACTTATGTACATACAATATATGTATCTTCCTATATTACAAACAACCGTTGATTGAGCACAATTATATATACTCTTGTAACATAAGTCGGTATTATATTTAAAGAGCATAAAAAGTTAAAGTTCGGCGATAAATATACCGTTTTTTCTTTCAACGGCCTCATTTAAAGTTTTTCAAGAACATAAGCCTTTTAAATTCATTAAAAAATTTCCTGAAGTGAAAATCTCCCAAAAACACAATATTCAAAAAAAAAAAAACAGAAACAAAAAAATTTGTGCGGTCAGCTTGAAAAAATATTTAGAATGAACAAAAAGCGTAAGAAGAGCGAAAAGGATTAAATGGCCACGGGTCAAGCGAATAGTGTACGAATATTTGCTATCGTTTGTTGTTGTGCATTTTGATGTTGGCGCGTGTGGGTTGCCTAAAAAGTAGTTAGTTTGCATTGTTGTTGCTGCGCCAGTGGAAACCAGCGTTGGCTGATGATTTTTATTGTTTTGTTGCTATCGCTTTTGCTGCTCTGTTGTTGATGAGTGTAAATTCGCTTTGATGTTTGATGTGGTTGACCATTTTAACCAAATAAGATTAAAGCGAACTCGTGAGCAAAGTATTTACAAAGTACGGCGAGGCTGCAAAAGTACAAAGGAATGAAATCAGTGAGGCAAATAAAGAAAAAAATCAAAAAAAAAAAACTTTTATTAAGATATATTCACATATGTATATGTGTATGTATGTATAGAAGTGATGATGAATGTGTTGTACACATGTATGGTACTAAACCTTTCACAGATCTTAGGCCGCGCTTTTCTACAAATTTGTTTGGATGTATCTTGAGATTATGAGAAAAATTTAGGCTTTATATAGGATTTTAAATATCTCTGTCTGTTAGAAATGTTTTGTTGGGCTACAACAACCATAATTTGTTAAATATCACGCAAGATTTTTATTTTTTCTTTTTAACTAATGTGGTCCGAACTCAGACTTTGCCGCGTATCAGTCACACACTTAACATACTTTCCTGCGGAGTAATCTGTCACATACATAACTTGTATATTTAATAGTTTTATGCGTTTTAACCCTTTAAACATGTTTATTATTCGTATTTGTTGGCTCTGTGGATCGATATACTACAGCTGAGTGACTGAGCACAGCGCGGAAAGGATTACAGGCCTGTGTGGCCGCTGTGGTTAGCAATGAGCACTTTAACGCTTTGCTTGCAGTAACCAATTTAACGGTTTCATATTTACACTGCATCATAATAAATGTATGCAAAGGTTTGTCCTGTGAGTAAAACGAGGTTAAGGCAGCATTAAAATGATTGTATCATTACTCTTATACTCTCCATTTTTAATTTGCATTAAACTCAGAGGGAATTTGCACACATATTTCTTTACGAATAATTAAGATATGCTAATAATTTGCATAATGACAAAGGGAATGAGTAAGGGCCTTTTTATTTTACAATCCTTCTTTTACTCTACAATATTCCTTCATAATAATCTAGATTTCCAAAGAAGAAAGAATGACAGCTAATTGTTTCGGGTAAGTTTGACGTTTCTCAATTGTCATGTCATGTCAAAAACAGATAAACTGAAGATCAGAGTAGTCAATCAGAAATTCAACAGCTTGGCTCTCTCAACTAAATGCTTAAGTTGACGTTCTGACGCAATAGTTTCATGATCACAGCCCTTTTATTTTTATATAGGGTTATCCATTTCGAGCTTCTCTACTTTTTTAAAGAAAAAAAACAGAGATTTCAAATTTAATGTTGAATGTTTATTATAATTTGAAATAACCTTTTTTGGCATTTATTTTTTGAAGATTATCTCTTTGAATTGTGGGCCGCGCCTTCGTCTCAGATGGTCAATCAGTTGAGTCCAATTTTCGGCGACTCGTCCGAGCATTTCGACTGGTAACTGGCGCATGACACGCGTGATGTTTTGCTCCAAGGACTAAATCGAAGCGAGAATGTCAGCATAGACTTTAGATTTTATATATCCCCAGAGGAAAAAGTCTATCGTTGTGATATCACTCGATCTTGGTGGACAATCGACCGGCCAAAACCTGAAATTATCTGTTTACCGAAGTGTTTTCTTAATAAATCCATTGATTAATGTTAAAACCAAAAGTTGCCAAGGTCAGGAGCTTCAATTTCAAGCATCAACTAGTCTGTTATCATGGCACGGTAACGCTCGCCATTGATAGTTACATTCTTACTGACATCATTTTTGAAGAAATATGCACCGATGATTCCACCGTAACAAACCACACCAAACCGTTGTTTTTCTGGATGAAGTGGCAGCTTTTGAATCTCTTCAGGTTGCTCTTTGCCACAAAGGCGACAATTTTGCTTGTTTACATACCCATTGAGCCAGAAATAGGTCTCATCCCTGAACAAAATTTGGCTAGAAAATGTGGGATCTTCTTGGAACTTTTCAAGAGTCCATAGAGCGAAGCTATGTCGCTTGGGTAGGTCGATCGGCTTCAGTTCTAGCACAAGTTGTTGTTGTAGTTGATTTAATATCTCGACGTAAAATGCGCCAAGTCGTTCCATACGTCAGTCTGAGTTGCTGCGAATGGCGCCGAATCGACTCTCTACGGTCTTCGTGTACTCTCTCAGCCACGGCTGCTATATTTTCTGCACTGCGTCCAATAAGGAATGCTGGGTACCAAGATGGGCGATGGAGTTGTGAATTATCTTGAGCATAAGTTGAATGAAGCGCGCGAAACACATTCTTTACAAAACGTGAATTTTCGTAAAAAAGTTGAACGATTTGTAAACTTTGCCCAAGCGTAAGTCTTTCAGTGATGAAATGCCAAAAAATACTGAACAAAAATGAAATGCCAGCTTGACTCGACTCATGCGCGATTTGTCAAAAAATACTATTGAAAAAATGACCTCTACTTGGATCATCATTTTGCACTTGTTGCATCAACGCCATATAATAAATAAAAACTCATCTGCTTTTATCCTACTGCTTTAGAATTTTATTGTTGTACGTTCCTAAAAACTATGTAAATTTAAATTCCTAATTTTTCGTTAGACACCCCACGCTGAACCCCCTGAAGAAGTTATTAATGATTTAACTAATGCGAGAACTCCGCCAGACTTTATTTTGTACAAACTGCCTTAACCCTTGTCTGAAAAATGCTTTTAACAAATGATGGACAGCGAAGCAGTAAAAAATTAGTTGAGCAGAAAATTATCATTCGAGTTTCTCTGGCACTTAGTAGCTACATAGTAGCCTTTGGCACTCACGCCCAACAATAATCGTAAGAATAACAATAATAATAATAATTAAATAAGTACCTTGTGGAGCAGGGGAAAACAGAACTCGGCCAGACGCTAATTTTTAAATGTTTCAAACAATAAAAATGGAAAATTATGCAAATAAGAGTGCGCATCTAAGAGAAGGGCTTCTACAAGTGCGTCTACTAGTCAGCTGAGCAGTTGCTGACTACACACTGAGCGCTGTTAATCGTTACGGTGAATAAAATTTACTGTTGAAATGAGTTTAATGTGGAAAACAGGTGACCGATTTTTGTCTGGACTGCATTTTATTTAAGATTATCACTTGTAATATGTTTTAGAGTGAGCTTGAGTTTCATTTTGGACAACAAACACTAATCCTTTTTAAATTCCGCATTTATTTGGCACAGTGTAACAGAAATGTGGAGTCTGGCCACGAAATTAATTTTTAGACTTTTTTGCTGAAGAAACTTGAGCACGTTCAGCGACAGGCCGCCTAAGCATTTTTAGTCGACCACAGTTACTAAGGCTCTTTATACCGTTCTGCATATATCACTCGTCTACTGAGAGCAGCTGGGTCCTTAAACAAAGAAATGCATGAACATTCCGGAACCCTCTCACGTTTCGATTTCTTGCCGTATAATTCCAGTCATAGAGTCTCACAAAGAAAACTTAAACACTTCGGAGCTCAGATCTCAACAGACATCCGGTGAGCTTTTGCGAATAGAAATAGAAACAAAACTTAAGCAGATTGTTGGGGGTCGATGCGCTTTGTCATAATACTTATAATATTTAGTTGCAAGAGTTCTTTTTTCGATTTTAATGTGTTTTTTTTCAGAATTGGCTCATTAGTGGAGAATATGGGGTTCTCATCGGCGTTGTCAAGCATCTATTTCGTGACCTTTATTCGACATCGTTTTTGCAAAAGATTCAGGTCTTATGGTATGCTCGTTCCAAAATAGATGAAATTATCTACGACTTCGAGGTTAGGACTGTCAACATAGACGTGGGAGCTAAGACGCGAGTGTGACGACTGTTGTTTGATGACAGGAGAAATTTCGTCTTCTTCTCGTTCACTACCCGACTCATTTACTTCACTTCCTAATCCAGTCTGGTGAAAGCAGAACTTGTGATTCCTTTGTAAACTCAAATTTTAAGTAAATCACGTCGTTCAGTATTTTTTCATGGTAAACAGTACCTTTTAACAATTAAATTACCTTTTCAACTCCGTTGGTCATTACGAGATAGGAAATTATATAATTTATTGATTAAATTAACTACATTTTCAGCTCCTTTCAAATTCCTAATATAAAATAGATAGAGGTATAAAAAGAAAGAAGGCATAATATAACGGTCACTTCTGATGGCTTATAAACAAGTTTGCATACATACATACATATGTACTTATACATCAAAATATAAAATGAATTCAACTGTGTAATTACATGACGAAAACAGGCTCATTACCAAATAGCGATTGCAATCGAAAACAGTGGCAACGGCGGCAGAAGCAGCGGAGCAGAATTTAAAAAGTGCCACGAAACGTGCAAATTGAATACCTGGATGCTAAAGACTCGTTAAAACCAATCTCCCATACACACCTACTTGCCGCTATCACATGTATATGTTGGTATGTATGAGGATGTACGACTGCAGAGGCATTCGAATGTGGGTAAGCAAGTGTGGCTGACACTGAGGCAATCCGTGGTGCCGATAAGACAATCACTTGCCAACAACACTTGCCGACACGTTCACGGATACCGTATTCCAGGGCAACAACAAACTGCCGTCCGACAGCGCCTCACCACGGCGGCACTGAGCCGCCTTATGCGGACCACCTGTGGCGTTAATGTGCCGAAATACTCTTTTAGTTAGTTCCCATTGCTATGGCTGTTGTTGTTGTTGCGGTGGCGGCTTCTTGCTACCTGAATTCGATTGCATCGGGCGGTAATGAAGTGCGGTGGCAAGTGCACACAATGCCGGTGTCCAACAGGAGCGGTCGTCAGGCCAAATGTGGCAGCTGCGCCAACTACTAACTGTGCAACTGCAGCCGGACGACGTCGCGCAAAGCGAAGTGAGCTGCAGACATGTCGGTGATATGTGAGTTGCGGACAAAATAATTATCGCATCGCATCTGCTGTGATGGCGAGAATGAGGAGAGAAGTGGCATACCGGGGATTTGGGCGATGGTGATCGCTTGGGAATAGCGCTACTGCAATTTCCTCTCGACGATGCTGTGTGGATAAAGTACGAGCTTATAAGCCGTTGAGAAGCGAGAACGTGCAATGAGGTGTTCTTGCAATAGTAGCAGAAGCTGCAGCTCCTTATCGCTATCACCAAAGCCATACATTCTCATTTATACGCGAGACTTCTTTAATTTCAGCTGGGCACAATTCGTTTGACAGTGTCGTCTGTGCAAGTAAACAATGGTGTTGAACGAGTCGAAGGGTGAAGGGTTGCGAACAACAAAGCAGTTGGGTCCAGTGGGACACACTGGCTGGTAGAATCGGCAAGCTAGCCAACTACACCGATCAACCGCCAGAGATCGTGTCAGATTAGAGAAATTTATTAGCTAGCGCAGTGTCGGGTAAGCTACGGCACAGATGAACGTTGCAAAGAACGTGCAACGAAACAAGTGCAACAACAATAAGCACAACTGACAACAATACCTGCAAATACAATTGGACGTCGTTGAGTGGTGAATGTTTGCATTGAAGTATTCACTTCCCAGCCGACGTCTGCTAATGGAAAGTGGCTGAAACGGTCTCGCAGCGCAGGATCGGCTCATAAGCGCTGCGCGACCGCAGCAAGCGTATCTTCGCGACTGACCAATGAAGTACTCGAGTCGCGGTACTGGTGGCACTGCCTTCACTGTGCTTAGCCATTGCACTAAATCACTGATAAACTGACTCGGCCGAGCAGCGGCATCTCGCCACAGTGGTAGGCTTAACTGCAACACCCGAAGGCTCACAACAGCATAAACAACCGCGCAAAAGGCACGAGTATACCGCGGCTCTATAGTTACTGTATCCCATGCTTAAGCCATCGTTATGCTTGTGCCTCGAAAATATTTTAGGCGATTTCACATCATTATGTCAATTAAGCATATTTAATTTGCAATGAAAGGATGTGTGAAAATGCGGCGGAAATTAGTTTACGGGATTAAATGACGCGCCTATAGAGTGTTGGCAGCACTAAATGATTATAATGATAATTGGACGTTTTTTTTTCATTTTGGCGAAAATATTGCGAAGTTAAAAGGCAGCAAAAATTTGGCTACGTTTGTAGAAATCAAGTAGCCATAGGGTGTGAGTGTCCAATAGGGATTGAACGAATAGAGTTGAGGAATCTTAAAAGCGTATAAAACTTAGAAATAATTGTCACTGGGATAAATTTAGTAACACTTTCATTGGTTATCTCAATTTCAAAATTACAAAAATAGGCGCCTGCATTCTCTTTATTAATTGAACCTTTAACCGAAACGAAATTATTCATCCAGACTAGAGAAAATATATACCGTTTGTTGTTGTAAAAAAAAAAATTACACTTCAAAGTAGCTTAAAAGTCGAATCTCATCCCTTAGATCAGCACCTAAAAAATAGATCTATGAAGTTTATATGAAAGTCGATCATTCCAACTTCGACTTTCGGGGAGAATTTCCTCATGAAGAGAAAATATATTCGCAACGTTACAAACGATCACAATCGAAAACGAAAGAATTACAACATCTGTGGGGTGGTATAGATTTCGAGAGTTGAAGAGGGAACACGCAAGACAAAAAAAGAGAGAAGTCGGAGCGAGAGTACGAAGAGCTTGACAAGCTGGTCTACTGGGGTAATGCTTGAAAAATTCGACGGAAAGATGCGGCGATCAAGAGAAGGTTTCAAAAGACCGGCGCATACTCTTGAAGAACCCCCAGAGGTGATCTAGTGACTGATGCCCAGAGCATAGTAAAATTAAGGAAGGAACACTTTTCCTGCCTGCTGATAGGCATTGACAGCATAACATCAGGAGATGATGAACCTGATTTCCCAACCGATGACGATGGAGCGGACCTTCCGACCATGAAGCAGTTCGAATAGCAATTACCCATCTGAAGAACACCAAAGCGGCGGAGTGGATGGATTGCTGGCCGAACTATTCAAATAAGAACTGATAAGTAGTATGCATCAGGCTCTTTGTAGAATATGGTCGGGCGAAAGCATGCCCAACGATTGGAATTTAAGGCGGGAAAGCAAATGGGACTGGTAGTAAACGAGGAAATATATCCTGTCATCAAACAAATAGTCGCCACACCCGTTACTTGGCTCCCACGTCCCAGTCGTGACATCGAAGCCGCAGATAATTTCGTCTTGTAACCAGTATTAACACTAACAAAAGCGTCAGCCTCGAAATCCAACGCAGAATAACTGCTGCTGACAGGTGCTACTCCGGACTGAGTAGGCATTTGAAAAGTAAAGTCCTCTTTTGACGAACAAAGACCAAACTCTACGAGTCACTCATCATCCTCGTCCTGCTATATGATGCAGAGGCATGGACGATGACACCATCTGATGAGTCGGCGTTACGAGTTTTCGAGAGAAAGGTTCTGCGGAAGATTTTTGGTCCTTTACGCGTTGGAAGGGTGAATTTAGCGGTCGATGGAACGATGAGCTGTACGAAATATAGGACGGCATTAACATAGTTCAGCGATTTAAGAGGCAGCGGCTACGCTGGATAGATTATGTTGTCCGAATGGATGAAAACTCTCTTGCTCTGAGAGTTTTTGATGGAGTACCGGCGAAAGAAAGCAGAGGAAAAGGAAGACATCCATTCAGTTGACAGACCAGGTGGAGAAGGACCTGGTTGCACTTGGAATCTCCAATTGACCCCGACCTCAAAGAAGAACGACTGGCGCGCTGTTGTAAACTCGGCTATAATCGCGTAAGCGGTATCTACGTCAATAAAGGAGAAGAAGATATGTATTTCCAAAAATATAACATTCCTTAATATAGAGAATTATTAATGCTAGGAAAATCTAGACTTGGTTAACGCCTTAAATGTCAATCTGGTAGTAAAAAAACATTTCCGGCATCATTAGAATATAGTGTATTATATTACATAATATTAAATAGATTAAAAATTTATTGAAAAATATTTGTCATAGCAGTTGTCACTTCACAATTTTACTCACTTTCATTAAATTTTGCCCTCTTAGTCTCTTCCACGTGGTGTGGCATGGTGTGACATATTGCTATAAGGTGTGATTCGAAAATAAACACGAATTAGGGAAAACGGACCATCCGCTTTCGGTGTTATCACTGAAGCGTTAAATAGTAACGAGTATGTGCGAACAAGCCCAGAAACAAAGCGAGAATGCAATTGAATGGATTTTTTTATGAACCCAGCTTTGTTGGAGTACATTTTTTCGAAATACTAATAGCCGAAATACTAATATGAATTACTTAATTAATTAAAGTGTTTTATGGGCGAAATTCTGGAGCGGAAGTGTTTAGCCCTTTTACGTTTGACGCTTTTATAGCTTTACGCATTCTGCGCTCGCAATCGTATATCATACTAATTGACGTGTGCATTACCCAACAACAGTTTCAACTTTTTCATTTCATTTTATGACATCAATATGAGCTAAAGTGCGGAGCGCTGCCAATGGTCTGTAGTTTTTACATTTCCATATTGATGAATATCGTAAAATTGTTTGCATTTTTGGAATACTATAGCTGCTATATAACCCTTTTATTTTAGTGGACACCCGGCTATTTTTATTAACCAAATTAACACGCCCTTATGAATTTGTTGAGCCATGTTTGGTGGTTTGCCGCTTGCAACATTACTGGTCGCTGGTTTTGTAGTGTACAAGCAATGAAAGCATATGCCAAACTTTGAAAGAACCCAATAGGAGTAGGTAGTCTGCTTAGGCTGTTTTACTATGAAAAGTTGAATGATTTTGATTCAATTTCGCAGAAGTTCAGAAAATACTTGAAATATGGTTATTAATATCACCGTCAAGATCCGTGTCTGTAGTGGTTGGAAGAGTAAAAATTTCTTTGTTAACCCCAGACATGAACTTTTCGCCATTCACGTAACTAAGTAGATTATCAAATTCTCAATCGAGTAGGAAGGACGCTTTTTTGCCATTTCTCTTCAGTAAGGTTTTCAATTTAATTATGGAAAGATATACGATCCAACAACGAGTCGAAATTATTAAAATTTACCACCGAAATTCGGAGTCAAAGACCTCAACTTTAAGAGCGCTAAGTCCAATTTATGGTCGTCATAATCGACCTGTCAGATTAACAATTGACCGCCAAATGGAAAAAGTTGAATTCACAGGCACAATACAAAATATTCCCGTGCCACTCAGACCAAAAAGTGTCCGTAGTGTCAAGAATATTGCTCCCGCTAGCGCCAAATCAGTCTCCCACACGTCGTTCTCAAGCGTTGGGCATCATTGCGACTTCATTGTGACAAATTTTGCGAAAGATCTTGACCTACACCTTACAAGATCAAATTGTCCTAAAAACTGAAGCCGCTTGACCACCTCAATCGTTGTATGTTCGTGAATTGGGCTGAACAACATCTTGAAAATCATCTGTATTTTCATCGAAAAATCATCTTCAGCGATGAGCTGATCAATAAGCAAAATATGCGTTATTGGTCAGGCAATCTACACGTACTCCATGAGTCACCATTGTATCCCGAAAAAATTACGTTTTGGTGTGTACTTCTTCTGTGATGATCAAGACCGGCACGTTACTGTGAATAGAAAACCAAGTTTGGAAAACGTGTTATCTCACGATTGGCACCGTTAGACTATTTCTTATGAAGCTACGTCAAGTCTATCGTCTAAAATAAAGAGCCAGCGACGATTGATGATCGATAGTCGAACGAATATCGAACGTGAAATTGTAGCAGCATCGGTCGATTTATGCTTGAAAACCGTCGAAAATTGGGTTCAGCGTCTGGACTTCTGCAAGCGTGCCCTTGCATGAACCACTGTTGAAACCAAAAAAATGTATCGCAGAATTATACTGCGCAGCACTGAAAAATCGATGCTTGACAAATACATTTTTCAAATATTCTAAATTTCTCGCTATCAAAAAAATTGTAACGAAGTTCCTACAGGGCCCGCTGTGGAATGAATTTCGCTACCGTTGAGCTTACGCTTCTAAAGGTGACTAGTAAACATTTCGTCCGTGGATGTGTGTGCGTACGTGCGTGTCTATGCGGTCAACTGTTTTCACATTATAATAAATTAATTACTTTATTCACCTGATATTATTTGGCCATATTTAGTAGTGTCAAGAGTTGGCGGGCCAGCGGCACCGACACACAACCACCTAAGCCGGCCGAGGCTTACGGTCACTATACGAATGTGCGTCGTTGGTGCTGGTGCGACTGCAGCTGGCGCTGACTTACAGCACGCTGTCTGTTTGTGGTTGTGCTTGTTGTTGTTGGCGGTGGTGCTGCTACTGTTGGTCAAGTGGCCGGAAATTATCGTACTTTTGCATCGGTAAATTATGGTTTCAACCAACAACCTCTGCCAGCACTTAGGCACCTAACCGAGTTGTTGCAATGAGAGTGTGTTGCCAGCGCTCACCAACACTTACACGCAGGCAAACGCAGAGCCGGACTTTTGCAGTTAGCTCGTTGTTGTAGTTGTTGCGTGTTGGCTCGTTGGTCCGTTCGGTCAAAGTTTGTTGGCATTATTACATTCGTAATTGTATTATTGTTGTTGTTTCGACCGACAGTTTCTGCAGTTGGCATTGGTGTCACAGTGTTGTTAGCTGGAAAATATTTACATGTGTGCACGTACGTAAAGCATAATCGTTAATTAGCCTACAATGTGTTTAGTAGCTACTCGCACCCAGCGACCGACAGCCGACCAGCCAACCGGTCGGCCAATAAGCCAACTAACTGAATGTTCCAACGGTCAACTGGTCGACCAGTTCCACCTTAGCGCCTACCTTCCAGCTGTGTATGCCGGCGAGTCTTGCCGTTTAGCACACATGCGGAAGCGAGTACTTACACAAAATGTAATGTAAGTAAGATTACACGAATGTCTGAGTACATAGCGATGTACCGACATGGGGAAAATCATAAATAGGTACTTAGGCAAGTAATCACATATTTCACATTTCATAGTGGTGACTATGAGAATGTTTTTGCATTGATACGAGCCTATACATTTCAAGAAAATATTTTCGAATTGCCGTACATTCGACCACAACACGTGCGGGATGAGATAGATACCGAGAGCAGAAGAGGGAAGCGAAACGCAATTGCACACAAAAACAAAAAAAGAAGATTCTACGAAAAGATTCAGCGGCTAACAGAAGGTTTCAAGACCGGAGCATACTCTTGTAGAGCCCTGATGGAGCGGACTTTCCATTGCCCGACCATAAAGAAGTTCGAATAGCAATTACCCGTCTGAAAAACAACAAAGCGGCAGGGCTGATAGACTGCCGCCCATGTTATTCAGCTACGACGGCGAGGAACTGATAGGGGGCATGCATAAGCTTCTTTGCATATGGTCAGGCGAAAGTATGCCCGTCAATTGGAATTTAAAGGTTTTTTGAATTTTATTAAAAAAAAAACCAAAAAATAATTTTACTATCCATCTTAAGAATACAGAAAAAAATTTTTACAAAAAAATATTAAAAATTAAAATTCTAAATCAGTAAGGATGCTGTTATAGTCCCTACCTCAGGCAACACAAAAAAAAAATTTGAAAAATGACCACTGCCTGAAAATAAAAATCATTTTTTACGCCTTTTTTTTTGAAATTCCTGATTTTTTTTTAAATATTAAAAACAAAAATTTTGACACGATGAAAAAAGTAGTTTCGAGAAAAACGCGTTTAAAAAGTGAGTACGGCCGAACCTAATTTTAATTTTTAAAAATCCTTTGGAGGATATGTTCTTAAGGGTCTAAACTTTAAATATATGAAAAAAATCGAATTTTTAAAAATTCTACAGCAGAATACCCCCTTAAGTGTGATCTGCCCTTTCCACAAACAGGGAGACCCCACTTTCCGTGACAACTGCCGTGGGTTAAGCCTCTTTATCCTCAACATCGCATATAAGATTCATCGTCTATCTTGGAACCAGTTAATATCAACAACAACGTCAGCCTCGAAATGCAACGAGGAATAACTCTTACCAACAAATGTTACTTCGGACTGAGCAGGCAACTGAGATATAAAGTCCTCTCTCGATGAACAAAATCCAAAGTCACTTATTGTTCATGTCCAGCTCTATGGTGCAGAAGCATGGGCGATGACAATATCTGATGAGTCGACGTTACGAGTTACGAGAGAAAGGTTCTGCGGCAGATTTATTGTTCTTTGCGTATTGGCAATAGCAATGCCGCACTCATTAGAACGATGAGCTGAACGATAATCTGATTAAGGGACAGCGGCTACGCTGGTTAGGTCATGTCATCCGAATGGATGGAAACATTCCCACTCTGAGAGTATTTGACACAGTACCCACTGGGGAAAGCAGACTGAAGTGCAAGAGTGTGAAGAGTTTAAGACAATTTTTGGTCACGATCATATTCACCTAGTCGCTTATGACGTTTTATAAGAAAAAAATATTCTCTTAATGGAAATATTTTAACTTCTGGAAATTAGAAAACTACTGTATAATCCTAAACTCCAGACATTTTCATATTTTAGATTTAAAAAAAACTTGTATATAATATGGACCATCCTGGGGATTAACCATAGATTAACCGAACCTAAATTATAAATTATAATCGACTTGTAGTTACAAGAAACACAACTTCAAAGCGTCGATGCTTCAAAAAACCGTAATCAGAAATTCCTTCGAAAAAACATTGAAACCCTAACACACTCATTGCCACTTCACAAATTTTGTACACGTAAACGAGAATTCCTTCACAATTCTGCTAAAATGATAGTACAGTTAACTAGAAAAGAAATGAGTAAGCGGAAATCTCATTAAGGCGCCAAGATCGGTCAACTGTCGATGTCATTTCCCGCCAACTTACCTCATATTCCAACCCGACCACTGCGACACTGTGCTCCAGCACAGCATCATAGCTCAACTCGACTGTGTCTACAAACAAGCGAGTAGCAAGCTCCCGTTTCATGTAGCTTGCTTTATCTGACACTGGTTTGCTCCATGCTGACTGGTAGTGTGGACGCAGCTGAAATTGCGATGAGAAATTGACAAGCCGCCTGGCGCTACCGAAAGCGACGCGATGCAACTGGGCGCTTAGGTGGCTGAGTAGCCGGCGGCGATGCGAGAGAGAAGCGGCTGGGCAACGCGAAAATGTGAACAACACTTTTCCCATCGATCAAATGTTGTGGACATAACAGCAGAAATAACATCAAAACTACGACAACACGTATGTACTGACAACATTTGTTGTTGGCTGAGCCAAAGAAGACGAAGAAGAAGCAGCAGCAAAAGAGTTGTGGCAACAGTAGCGTTGATGGCACTCAGCATTTAAGCGACTGAACGAATCGATTGGCAACATTCTTGCGAACAAGCTATTAGCAGACGATGGACGACGGACACGGCGCTGTTGTTGATGACGGCAACAACAACAAACACACACACACATGCGGTTGCTTGTATGAATGTGCTGACAGAGCAATCAAAAGATTGCAGAAATTTTTCTTGTTGCAGCTTTTGTTAACGCTGCATTTCCTACTTGAGGCATGAGCAATGCAAGGGGTGGAGATGTTGGCGGTGAGGCGTTGATCAGTGTTGACCAGCTGGTGTAGCAACAAAATAAATTAACTTAAAATGTACTCAGCGCGGAGACCAGCGTTCAAATGTTGCACAGTTTCGACAAAGTTGCACGTTTACTATGCACCGACAACGACAACGGCAACAACTACAAAAGCAAAATGAAAATCGAAGACCAAACTTTGAGCGCATCAAATGTTTACTTTTCAACGAGTGGCGCTAAATGATAACGAGTATTCATTGAAAATTCTTATTATTATGAAGTTGCAATTTTTGTTGTCATTTATAGTTTGATTGAAGTTCTTTTTCTATAATCCTTACAATCGTTTTTTTTATTAAGAATTTGCTTGCGGTTTATGTGCGAAAGGTTAAAAATTTCCTCTCCTTGCTCTAGGAACCTGCGTCCGAATAGCAATTACTCGTCTGAAGAACAACAAAGGGGCGGTGGCTGATGGATTGCCGGCCGACTTTTTCAAATACGGCGAATAGGAATTTAAGTATGCTCTGCCAAATCCACAAAAAGGGAGCCCCCATACTCTGCGTCAACTACCGTGGAATAAGCCTCTTCAACATCGCTTATAAGGTTCTATCAAGCGTACTGAGTGAAAGACTGAAGCCCACCGTCAACAAACTGATTGGTGATCAGAGCGGCTTTAGACCTGTAAAATCTACAATCGACTAAATTTTCAAAATTCGCCAAATCTTGGAAAAGACCCATGAAAGGAAGATTGACAAGCACCACCGCCTTCGACAGCACGAAAAGAAGCTGCCTCTAGGCCGTTGTGTCCGAACTTGGTATCCCCGCAAAGCTGTGTAAGCTGACGTTGAGCAACACCAAAAGCTTCGTCAGAATCGGGAAGGACCTCTTTGAGCCGTTCGATACCAAACGAGGTTTCAGACAAGACGACTCTCTATCGTGCGACTTCCTCAATCTACTGCTGGAGAAAATAATTCGAGCTCCAGAACCGAATTGCGTACGCCGATGATATTGATATATTTGCCCTCAACAACCGCGCCGTTAGTTTTGCTTTCTCCAGATTGGATTAGGAAGCGAAGCGTATGGATCCAGTTGTGAGCGAGGACAAGAGGGAAAATCTCCTGTCACCAAACAAACAGTCGTCATACTCGCGACTTGGCATTCACGTCACTGTTGACAGTCATAACTTCGAAGTCGTAGATAATTGCGTTTATCTTGGAACCAGTATTAACACCAACAATAAAGTCAGCCTCGAAATCCAACACAGAATAACTCTTGTCAACAGGTGCTACTTCGAACTGAGTAGGCAATTGAGAAGTAAAGTCCTTTTCCGACGAACAAATACCAAATTCTACAAGTCACTCATCATTCCATTCCTCCTATATGGTGCAGAGGCATGAACGTTGGCAAGATCTGATGAGTCGGAGTTGCGAGTTTTCAAGAGAAAGGTTGTGCGAGATATTTATGGTCTTTTGCGCGTTGACAAGGGTGAATTGAGCGGTCGATGGAACGATGAGCTGTACGAGATATACGATGACATTGACATAGTTCAGCGAATTAAGAGACAGCGGCTGCGCTGGCTAGGTGATGTCTTCCGGATGGATGAAAAAACTCCAGCTCTGAAAATATTCGACGCAGTACCCGCCGGGGGAAGCAGAGGAAAAATCAGGTCTACACTTAGAACCTACTTGGTGCCAAGCAGTGAAAAGGAATAACGATTGGCACGCTGTTGTAAACCCGGCTTCTTGATTCTGTTGCCCAAATCAATTGTAACGGGTGATTTTTTTGAGGTTAGGATTTTCATGCATTAGTATTTGACAGATCACGTGGGATTTCAGACATGGTGTCAAAGAGAAAGATGCTCAGTATGCTTTGACATTTCATCATGAATAGACTTACTAACGAGCAACGCTTGCAAATCATTGAATTTTATTACCAAAATCAGTGTTCGGTTTTTTTTTTTCGGACAAATTTTGTTCAGCGATGAGGCTCATTTCTGGTTGAATGGCTACGTAAATAAGCAAAATTGCCGCATTTGGGGTGAAGAGCAACCAGAAGCCGTTCAAGAACTGCCCATGCATCCCGAAAAATGCACTGTTTGGTGTGGTTTGTACGCTGGTGGAATCATTGGACCGTATTTTTTCAAAGATGCTGTTGGACGCAACGTTACGGTGAATGGCGATCGCTATCGTTCGATGCTAACAAACTTTTTGTTGCCAAAAATGGAAGAACTGAACTTGGTTAACATGTGGTTTCAACAAGATGGCGCTACATGCCACACAGCTCGCGATTCTATGGCCATTTTGAGGGAAAACTTCGGACAACAATTCATCTCAAGAAATGGACCCGTAAGTTGGCCACCAAGATCATGCGATTTAACGCCTTTAGACTATTTTTTGTGGGGCTACGTCAAGTCTAAAGTCTACAGAAATAAGCCAGCAACTATTCCAGCTTTGGAAGACAACATTTCCGAAGAAATTCGGGCTATTCCGGCCGAAATGCCCAAAATTGGACTTTCCGAATGGACCACCTAAGACGCAGCCGCGGTCAACATTTAAATGAAATTATCTTCAAAAAGTAAATGTCATGAACCAATCTAACGTTTCAAATAAAGAACCGATGAGATTTTGCAAATTTTATGCGTTTTTTTTTTTAAAAAAGTTATCAAGCTCTTAAAAAATCACCCTATACCTTTCCGCAGCGGAGTGCCATCGTAAGTTAAAAGTACAACGGCTTTAAACACCTGTAAAAATATACCTTACGATAACTGTAGCAATATTTAAATGTGTCTTACAATTATTTGCTAGTAATCGAAGACTCGTTTTTACAGTTAACTAGACTTTCAGTGTAACACTTAGTAGCCGACACGGAATTTGCATCAAGATTTGAGATCGCAGCGCAATTTATTTCTGAATTATTTCTAAAAAATAAGTTAATTAATTTCCAATTCTGTATTGTTGCCTAATGGTTTACGCTCGCCTCTATTTAAAGTACGAATTTATTAACTGTTCGGTTACATATTTCCAGCCACAATTTCAATTTGTCTACAATGCAACCGCCTCAACGCCTAACAGCGCTCATTATCTGCCACATTTGAATACTCATTTACTTGTCGGCTGCCAAAAGATTTATGAGAGCAAACAATTGGCGAATACCCGCATTCGGTTAGCACAGTTTTCGATTAGCTGAGAGCTGAACCGGGCACTTGGCCCGCTGGCAGCAGTCGCCACACATACACACATAAACTGTTGTGTGGCGCGTTGTGGGGGCTGCCGGTTTATATTTTTTGTAACCAATTTACTGATGCTCTCATTCGATATTTCACCCAGTTGGCAACAACAGCAGCAACACTCTTGCCACATAACAACAACATGCTGCGCTTTCACATGCGTCTATTGACTGACATTTCGCTGTCTAAAACCACCATCGCAGCTGCTGGCCATTTTATGATTATTTAGTCGACATTATTGGCCCATTTACGTAGTGGGTTAAGCCGGACTAGTGGTTTGTTGTTGTTTTGGGTCGTAAATTTTTCATTGGTTAGCCCGAGTCGGGCTGTCAGTTTAACGACATTTACCGAGATTGCTCGAAATTTAATGATTTGATTTATATGAGCCATTTATATCCACACATACATACACACATATTCGATATGTGAACGATTTTTAATATGCATAAATTAATATTATTAATGCAAGTGTATTAATATTTATAGATTTTAATGCACAACGAATTGACGTCAATATATTATTTGCGCTGAAATTTCAAACTAAACTAATTAAGTCTCAAACGAAAAAAGTTTTCACATAAATCAGGTTATTTATGTTAATTTAGACCACAGATAATACATATTTCATACCTGTAATTAAACTTGTATTTGACACACATACCTTGGCGTACCAACATAGACGCTAATGCCACTCAGTAGTGTGTGTAAGTGTGCGTTTGCTGGCCGGTGTCTTGCGGCTATGCCTGAGTAGCCGCCCATTTGTCTTGATTCCACTCTCGTACATCATAATTTTCTTAGCAAATCATCAGCATGGTCATTTATCATCGAGTGGCGTACACATATATTTTCTAATTTCACTGCTTTCGAATGGCGGCTAAAGTTTGTTTGGACGGAAGGAAGTGCCAACACACAATTTTGACACATTGTAAATTTTTAAAAGCACTAAAGCTTTGCGTTTCGGCCACTAAATCATCGTATAAAATTGATTGGAACTTCTTTCACAGGCAATAAATTTGTGTACAGCTCTGTCTTTTTCCGTCTCTCTTTGGTCTCGCTCTGTCACTGTAACCTCAGCACTAGAAAAGTTTATAATTGTGCACTTATGTATGTATATTTTATGAACTCGTAAAAGTAGTTAAATCGAAAACAGCCAACAGCCGACAGAAAAAGTTAGATGAAGTTAGAGAAAACACAAAATTTTTTGAAGGTTATGTAAACCCATTGGGAGAAAAGTATTATATTCTCGAATACCACTTGTCGTTTAAATTGTCACTTGATGGGCAGTTTGAGGCCTTGTCAAATGGGCGATATTTATTCATTGAATAGAAAACATCGGATACCTTATTAAGTACTATATACATATATAGAAATGATTGACATGGCGAACTGAGTCGTCTGTCTGTTTATACGCTTGTATATGTATATGTACGTGAATCAGCCTCTCAATTTTTGAGTTATCGATCTTAATTTTGACTCCTTCCTTTTTTCCCGAAAAGCTGCTCATTTGTCGGATTCATCGATACCGGAGCACCATGGAATGAATATATAGGCAATGAACTTTACACTCAGTATCATGAAAGAGGGCTTAGTAGGAGCTGGGATTAAAATCAGGCTAGGGGCATGGCACCACCCACATTTATATGAAATCTCATATCTCAAACGTTATCTAGTGTCTGATGCCCAGATCATACTGAAATTAAGGAGGGAGTCTTTTTTAGGAGATCGCCAACCCGGTTCCCCAATCGATGACGATCCAGAAGACATTTCATTGTCCGACCAAGAAGAAGTTCAAATAGAAATGACCCTTCTGAAAAACAAGTAAGCCGCGGAGACGATGGATTCTCTTCCGCGCTATTCAAATGCGCGTTGAACAACACCAAAAGCTCCTTCAGAATCGGGAAGGACCGAGTCGTTCGATACCAAACGAGGTTTCAGACAAGGAGACCCCTATCGCGTAACTTTTTCAATCTACTGCTGGAGAAAATATATGTGCTGCAGAGCTAAATAGAGAAGGTACAATTTTTTTCGAGTATGGAGCTGTTGGCGTACGCCGATGATATTGATATCGTTGACCTCAATAACCGCCCCGTTAGTTCTGCTTTTTGCAGACTGGATAAGAAAGCGTAGTGTATGGATCTGGTTGTGAACGAGGGCAAAACGAAATATCTCCTGTCGTCAAATAAACAGTTGTCGCACTCACAACTTGGTTCCCACATCACTGTTGAGAGTCATAACTTCGAAGTCGTTGATAATTTCGTCCATCTTGAAACCAGTATTAACACCAACAACAACGTCAGCCTCGAAATCCAACACAGAGTAACTCTTGCCAACAGGTGCTGCTTCGGATTGAGTAGGCAATTGCAAAAAATGTTCTCTTCCGATAAACAAAGCCCAAACTCCAAGTGGTGTAGAGGTATAGATGATGACAACATCTGATGAGTCGACGTTACGAGTTTTCGAGAGAAAGGTTCTGCGGAAGATTTATGGTCCTTTGCGCATTGGCAACGGCGAATATCGCATTCGATGGAACGATGAGCTGTACGAGTTATACGACGACATTGACATAGTTCAGCAAATTAAGAGACAGTGGCTGCGCTGGCTAGATCATGGCGTCCTAATAGATGAAAACACTCCGGCTCTGAGAGAGTTCGACGCAGTACCCGCCGGGGAAAGCAGAGGAAGAGGAAAAGCTCCATTCCGTTTGAAAGACCAAGTGGAGAAGGAGCTGGCTACACTTAAAACCTCCAATCGGCGCTAAACAGCGAAGAGGAAAAACGACTGACGCGCTGTTGTAACTTGGCGGTGTCCACGCCAATAAATAAGAAGAAGAATCTTTACAAGAACCCGATTTATCTTCTTCACATAATTTGTTCTTTTGGGTTAAGGACAGAGTAGAGAAGAGCACCGTTTACAGAGCATTTTCATTGTCATAACCTAATTTTTGCAGCCGTCGAACTTCAATAATTTATTACAATATAATTTACTTACAAAATTTGATTATATCTGTTAACATTGTTTACTAACTTTTTACTTTGGGAACAAGCAAAATTTCTCAGTAAATTACATACATTTCAGATTCATCAAATAAACATATTGCTGGCGGATAGCTGGGCCAAACGCACGATCTAACAAAAGAGTATATGCATATTAGAATGAATATATAAAGAGTCTGATATTTGGAAATTGTATGAAGATAATAAAATTTGCATGCCAAAATACCGTCAAATGGACCATTACAAATACAATGTGTACAGTGTTTGAGGATATAGGCTTTGTCATGCATACATACATATTACATATTAAATATGGTAAGTGTGTGTGTAAGCGTTGGCAAACATGCTGTGTCCGTTTGCTATGCTTATTACCGTTATAATAATAAATCACCAACTTGTGAGTGATCAAAGTGGACTTTTCGCAACACTTGACACTGACTTGAAGTTAATTTAGAAGGTTTGTGAAGATTTTTTGTGCCTAAACTAGACTTTTAGGTAAGAGCTTAACAAAAACAAATTTTCTTTGTTACTTAAAGCAGATGGTGTAGTAAATTACATAAACTTTTGAGCACATTAAAATTTGATTTTCTACTTTATAAGCGTTCTATACATTAATCCATTATGAGGCTAACGAGTTTCATATATTTTCTTTGCCATTCCGTATATAATATGAGACAATATTTGACTTCCATTATTTGAGTGCATTTTTCTTGATTTTTTTTGCACTAAAAGTAATATTAATAATTGCGCTCGAAGGCTTTCAAAATCCTGCCGAAGCTCATATATACATATGTGTGTGTGTATTGCTTAAGCCGCCTGCCACTTTTCCTTGACTTTGCTTGTGCGCAATTTCCTTTAATATCAACTAAAATGAAGCACATGACAAATATTTGCATAAGCATAAATTAAATTTTCCCCACACCACAGCACACATGTGTGTGCGTGTGAGTTATACAAGTGGGCTTTAATGTGCTTTAAATCGAAGGCGAATGCATTTTATGCGCACCCACACACGCAAAAATATGTAAAATGAGGCAAGCAGTTAAATTTATATAGGCATTTCTCACTTACTCACACACACACACACAGTTATACATGTGTGAGTTGAGTGTGCGTGCGCCTTGTAATTATATTTGTCGATGCTGAGCATTTTCGCATGCAGTCGAGTTAATTGCAATGCACCGGATGGGCCAGTAAATTGGGTGAATTTGCAACAAAGCACGTACACAACGTAGAATATTGCTGTAATTGCATAGATATCCTCGATATCGGAAAATAGTAATCGTAATAGTAATGTGCATCGAAAGCAACAACAACAAGAACAACAGCAATAAACATATACAGCATGCAACTATCAATGCAAATGCCTTGCTGATATCTATTTACCGCTATAGCACGCAGCTGACGCCAATAACATTGAGCAGCCCGAGTTGGGTGTGTGCTCGGTCACAGATAGCATTTAGATTGTAATCGGTGCTCGTAGATTTGCTCGAGTACACACAAACACGCACACGCATGAGGCAGTGGCGGCCAGCAGCGGCGTGGCAACTGTTCAATTTCTATAAGCCACACGCTTGTGTGTGTTGCATGCAACATAATATGCTACTCATCGTTTGCGAAATGTTGACATTTGTGTCCTTTAATTTTTGTGCAAACGAAACGATTAGATGTGCAACAACAACAACTACTATACACCAGCACAAAAAGCACGCAAAGGGGAAAGAATAGTTTTCATTTTTCGATTACATTGCGAATTTTCAATTGTTGCAACAAAACGAATTATCATTGCAATTCATCAATGACAGCGTCGGCTTGTCGACTAACCACATGTGCACGCACACCAATGCAGTTCTCTGCGTCGTAAACACATACCATACATGTGCTAAGTGGGGGTGTGTGCGTGCACTAAAAATGTTGCCATATTGATATCGTGTTACAATGAGTGCAATATATTGTTGCCTCTTGCAATATGCAGTGACAGTTAATTGCTTATTGCAACTGCAGGCGCTGCACGGTGTACGCTTTTGGGAAAAAGTAGTGGCAAATACATATGTGGAAAAGACCAGAATTTTTAACGAAAAGATAAGCGAGCATTCTATTGAGGGCTGAAAAAAAGGTGGATGCGGAAACCCAATTTATAAAAGCTTGTGATGGTGTTAATTAATTACCGTTACTTTTAATCGGTCGATTTTGAGCTTTGCAATGGCCTAATTTCCATCTTCATCAACTTCTTTTTATAGTTCTTCAAAAAAATCACTTTGCTGGTTTTATGTTGTTGTTGTAACGGTTACCTTATTTCCCTTTGGATGGTTAGGTTTAGAGAAGTTGTCATCGATGTCATCCAACAGTAGCCCTAGGAAGCATGCTGTTTCGACGGGGTCAGATCAAAGGGAGAAAGGTGTCAAACTACCCTACCCTACTCGGGTTAGGAGGGCATACAAAAAGGTATTTAGTATCATGCGGAGACTTTTTTCACGCTGGACATATGTTTGATATGTCAGGGTCTATTATGGATAAGTAGGAGTATAACCTGCTACAGTATCTACACAGTCACTCTCGTTTCTCGTGGCAACTCGAGCTCTTTGTCTGCAATGGGTGGTAGTTTGAACGTCCAAAAACGTCATTCACTGAGAGGAAGTCGGTGAAGGTATTAATGACTCCACTGTGAATGGCGGTCCTTACTTGTCGCAAGTTAGTTGGGTCTGAAGTCTGGTCGGCGTATTTTTTTATGTCTTCGAAGCATTTCAGGAATGATGTCTAGATGCTCCTAGGAGGCGGTTCCGCTCCAAGCAGGTAAATGCAGGGATGATTGCTGCGAAAGCACCTCAGGAGTAGCATACGCGCCTCACTATTCAAGTGTTCGATGGGAGATATTAACAGGGATCCTTCAACGAATGGTTGATTTACCTGGAACTGAGCTCGTACAACTCATCCAACACATCTTGCCATCAGAAGAGGATTGTTTTTCAAATAACAGTCTTTCCTTAGCACACTTAAAATGCTATATGGGACGGACTATTTGTCTGGCAACTATCATTTAGAAATAGAAATACAAATGTCTTTTATTAAAATTTGGAAACTTGAAACACACTAATTTCGGATTATTAGTATTCGGTATAGTTAGAGGGTTTTGAAATTTCTTGAGAAAGTGGGTATTACTACGCCAGTAGACAATTTTTAAATGGTCCTAATAGTTTATGAAGTAAACAAGCTAGAAATTCGGACATTTAATTTAAAAATTGTTGCTAGATATCTTATTTTCTACTGTGATCTCTTCTACTGAACCCCATTTTGACGTTTGCTATATCAATCTGTTCAAAATTTTAGCGGCGATGTTTCTTATTCTCCTTTTCTGGTGTCTACCACCGCTTACTTAGCCGAGTTAACTACAGCCTGCTAGTCGTTTCTTCTCTTCGCTATTCGGCGCCAATTGAAAGGTACTTCTCCATCTGATTTCTCCAACGGAGATCTTCTCCTTCTTCCTCTGCTTCCACTGGCGGGTATCGAAAACCTTTAAAATTAGAGTCTTCTTTTCCACGGACAACATAACCTAGCCGCATCATCAGATGATGTCATTGTCCATACCTCCGCACCATATTGCAGGATGGGATTGATGAGGGCTTTGTAGACTTTGGTCTTTGTTCGTCGAAAGAAGACTTTATTTTTCAATTGCCTACTCAGTCCAAAGTAGCAAATGCGTTGAATTTCAAGCCTGATGCGGCGATGTTTCGGTTTTATACAAATATCTCAGTTATTTTCAAGCTATCTTTTACTAGCACAGGTCGACGAACGGAAACACGATTCGAGGACTTTTAAGATTAAAAATGTCTAACTTAAGAGCAAATTAAAGCAAACTTATATTAGTGTTGCCATATAGGAACTGGTGAGAAAAATTTTTCTGAATAGGGTAAACATATTAACCACGAATATTATAACAACCAGAAAAAAAATCGGAGACTTCGTGAAGTATATACGTATGTATATACATACATGATCAGCGTAATGAGCTTAGTCGATTTAGCCATGGGCTCGATATGTCTGCACTTTCTGAGATATTGTTCTTTAATCTTGTACAAGTTCTTTTCTCTCCAAGAAACTGATCATTTGTCGAAATCAAGTCCTTGTTTTTTTTATTGAGTTTTTTCTTATGAAACTTTTTTTGGTTGTGAAGGATATAACTTCAGTGCAACTGACGTTTTTGATAGATTCCTCTAAAAATGCAGAGGTAACGCAAAAACCGTCAAAGAATAACGAAGGCTAATGATCGAAATAGATTTATGGTGAGTTTGACGACCTCGATAATCAGCCTTAAACCAAAAGGATGCTGTATCATTGTTGAAAGACAATGTTTTGTTATTTCAACCCCATGTGACATATTTTGAGATACTTCTCATATATTGTATTAAGAAGAAGAGACCTTTCTGAAATCCTTAAAATTCCATGAAATATGTACATTTCAACTTCAGATTTAAGTGGATCAAAGTAACCCTATTACACTGTACTGCCAAGTAATGAGGACAATGATGATGATACCACTTGAGTTGTTGTTGCATATGCTCAGTTCTATTTTATATATATGTCGCCATTGTTTTCATTTTGTTAATGCTGCAATGTATATACGAGAATATATACATATGTATGCTTACATGTGTATGGATGTGTCTAAGCGCTGGTCGTTGCACTATGCTGTGCGATCGAGTGCATGTCCTTTCGCATTGTCCTGTGTCCTGTGACCCAAAAGTGCAACGTTTTGTAGTTCATTAATATCTGCAAGGCTATTAAGCCTGAAAAGGCGGACAAAAAATACAACAACAACAACAGTACAACAAAGCGAGCTGAAGTGCCAGGCTCCTGCATCAGCCGAAGTGTAGTGAGCTGTGCCATTAGACAACAACAACTGCAACACGAAAAACAAAAAAATGCTCCGAGTGCATTTCATTAGACTTCAACCCCTCGAACCCTTCGTAGGACAGCATTTTATAGCCGACACACACACACACACACATGTACCGGCATGGTTGTAAATGATAATGATGAGAAGAATGTACGGATGTGGATAAGCGATAGTTGTTAGCCGGAATAACAACAAAACTGCAGAGCTTTGGTCAGCGTGTGGCACAGAGCGACAGCATAACGCTTGCCTGCCTCTGGTCGGCCTGTAATGCTCCCTTTTTTTTAGGTTTATTGTCGTTTTATGTTTCTTTCTTTTGCTCTCATTGTTGTCTCTTGTTATCGGAGTAACAGTAGAAGTTTTTGCTGTTGTTGTATTGTTCATAAATTGCAAATGCGTCAAATGTTTATCAACGACCATACAACAGCAGCAGCAGCAACAACAATAATGTGAAAAGAGACCGAGCGCTGGAGCATTTCCCTGGTGTCCTTTGTACAAAAGGTTATCCTGCGCCTTACTGGTGTCCGGAGTGATGAAGCAGAAAAATGCCTCCGTCTTAGCACAACAACACAAAAAAATCAATGTGTGCACCAAGTCAATCTGTGCCTGGTGGCATCAACTCAAGCTCGAGCCTAAGCGGGTAGCGGTCGGCTCATCTATTGAACATCACCACATCGGTCCCTGCCCGCACCCTTAGCGCCACTGTATACCACATACGTATATTGTTATTGTTGTTGCTGCTGTAACTCGCACTGCTGCAGGATGTTGATATGTGTACTCGCATGACACCAACATAAATCATATTTGCTGTGCTATGTAAAAAATGTTGCTGTTGCTTTATTACAGTTATGTTGGCATTGCTTTGTTGGTGTGCCCATTGTAGTTGTTGTTTTGCTTCTTTTGCCTCTCATTTATTGTTATTTTGCTATTATTGGTGAAGCGGTAGTGTATTTGTAGTGGTGTTTGTGTGATCTTGACTTGTCTTAGTTGTTGTTGTTGGTTTGTGATATGCAAAATATGCACTCTCCGTACCGGAGGAGATACATAAATTATGAAGAGCCTGATCTAAGCAGAATTTGATAATGCCAGCGCTCTTGATTAAGGCATGCTTTTCGAAAATTTCATGCCGAAGTGCAAAAAGGAATGTTCCGGCCCCCGCTTTGTGGTAAAAATGTCAAATATTGCCATATTTTAAAATGTTCTCAGTACAGATAAGTATGGATGTGCGTATGTGTGGGAGTATGTATAATTCGGGTTTTTATTATGATAAATTCGATTCAGTGTAATAACATTAGGTTTATTGTTCAAATCAAGTTGTCAATTTTATTGAAGATTCATACAATGTCTATATACAAGAGATAATCTAAGTGTCTCTTTACTTCTGTTTACTGTTATAGCGGGATTTACTGGTCTTCTTACACTACAAAGATTTACTTTCCTTTCCCACCCCACCCTCGAAATGGCATTTCAGAGCTTTAATGGAGCCAGGGTCAAAATTGGGCGATTGGCTGGCACCGTCCACTTTTAAGTGAAAACACATATCACGAGACCCACCGGACCCATTTAAGACAAATTTGATATTTCATGTAATTCAAAGAGAATACTTTCCTGAAAGTAGTATGGCTATGTGCTACAATTGGGTTGAATGGGGTTAATACTTCCCTTAGCCCTATATGCTTATAAAGATGAAAATTTTCAAACCTCCAGGCGACTTTATACCGCATACATCAGCCAATATTCGAGTTATCTTATTAAAACTGAGAGAGCGTGATTGTCTTATAACAATGCATATTTGTACTTAGAATTAATAGAATCGGGTGGAAACTCACATTAGATCCCATATATCTAACAGGCCTTAGGTATCTGAAGCTACTTTCTTTGCTTTAATCCTTGCAAGTTTCAAGAGTATAAAATGTTCGGTTAAAACTCCCTAATAACAATCATTCATTATCCGTCATTTACATATTTTTTGTTTTGCTGTAAAATTAATTAGAATTAAATTCTGAGAGATTTACCGTTATTTTCGGTGAAAAATTAGGTTAGGTTAGGTTAGGCACTGAGTTCTTCGATATCAGGGACCTTGAAAAGTTATAGTCCGATGACGACATTTTTTCCACAAGGGATACCTCAGCTCAAATACCGTACTTGTGTAAAGTTTTATTCCGCTATCATCATTGGTTCCTAATGTATATATTATACAGAGAAGGCATCAGACGGAATTCAAAATAGCGTTATATTGGAAGAAGGCGTGGTTGTGAACCGATTTCACCCATATTTCGTACATGTCATCAGGGTGTTGAGAAAATATTATATACCGAATTTCATTGAAATCGGTGGAGTGGTTCCTGAGATATGGTTTTTGGTCCATAAGTGGGCGACGCCACGCCCATTTTCAATTTTTATAAAAGGCCGGGCGCAGCTTCCTTCTGTCATTTCTTCTGTAAAATTTAGTGTTTCTGACGTTTTTTGTTAGTCGGTTAACGCACTTTTAGTGACATAACCTTTGTATTGTATCCGATTTCTTCCATTTTTGAACTGTATATGGAAATGCCTGAAGGAAACGACTTTATAGAGTTTGGTTGACATAGCTATAGTAGTTTCCGAGATATGTACAAAAAACTTAGTAGGGGGCGGGGCCACGCCCACTTTTCCAAAAAAATTACGTCCAAATATGCCCCTCCCTAATGCAATCCTTTGTGCCAAATTTCACTTTAATATCTTTATTTATGGCTTAGTTATGACACTTTATAGGTTTTCGGTTTCCGCCATTTTGTGGGCGTGGCAGTGGAGCCAAGAAATACGTGTACCAAGTTTCATCATGATAACTCAATTTTTACTCAAGTTACAGCTTGCACGGACGGACGGACAGATTTTAACTCTACTCGTCACCCTGATCACTTTGGTATATATAACCCTATATCTGACTCTTTTAGTTTTAGGACTTACAAACAACCGTTATGTGAACAAAACTATAATACTCTCCTTAGCAACTTTGTTGCGAGAGTATAATTAGATCCAACTGATTATTTGCTATGTTCTGTTGTCAAAATATTATACGTGTGCCCTGCGCTTTTGTGACATTTGCACTATCACGAATGTTTAATGACTTCCGCAGCGAAGAACTCGGATAGCACTCTTCAATAGTATTTCGATAACATATGGATTTACTATTTATTAATTTTTCTTTCGAAGTACCAAAAATTTCGGGACTAAGGATTTACTCAAGAAGCCTAGTCATGAGATCCCTTTACTGTTTATTCTGAATTATTTTTGGTTTCTGTACATTTCGTATTAAATATAACGGGTGATTTTTTTGAGGTTAGGATTTTCATGCATTAGTATTTGACAGATCACGTGGGATTTCAGACATGGTGTCAAAGAGAAAGATGCTCAGTATGCTTTGACATTTCATCATGAATAGACTTACTAACGAGCAACGCTTGCAAATCATTGAATTTTATTACCAAAATCAGTGTTCGGTTCGAAATGTGTTATTATCGACAAATTTTGTTCAGCGATGAGGCTCATTTCTGGTTGAATGGCTACGTAAATAAGCAAAATTGCCGCATATGGGGTGAAGAGCAACCAGAAGCCGTTCAAGAACTGCCCATGCATCCCGAAAAATGCACTGTTTGGTGTGGTTTGTACGCTGGTGGAATCATTGGACCGTATTTTTTCAAAGATGCTGTTGGACGCAACGTTACGGTGAATGGCGATCGCTATCGTTCGATGCTAACAAACTTTTTGTTGCCAAAAATGGAAGAACTGAACTTGGTTGACATGTGGTTTCAACAAGATGGCGCTACATGCCACACAGCTCGCGATTCTATGGCCATTTTGAGGGAAAACTTCGGACAACAATTCATCTCAAGAAATGGACCCGTAAGTTGGCCACCAAGATCATGCGATTTAACGCCTTTAGACTATTTTTTGTGGGGCTACGTCAAGTCTAAAGTCTACAGAAATAAGCCAGCAACTATTCCAGCTTTGGAAGACAACATTTCCGAAGAAATTCGGGCTATTCCGGCCGAAATGCTCGAAAAAGTTGCCCAAAATTGGACTTTCCGAATGGACCACCTAAGACGCAGCCGCGGTCAACATTTAAATGAAATTATCTTCAAAAAGTAAATGTCATGAACCAATCTAACGTTTCAAATAAAGAACCGATGAGATTTTGCAAATTTTATGCGTTTTTTTTTTAAAAAAAAGTTATCAAGCTCTTAAAAAATCACCCTTTACAATGAAAGCTCTATTAAACGGGCGCTCTATCAATCGGAAATCTCCATCAACTGTACACATTGGCCGGTCCCAACATTATTATTTTTAATTAAAGACAATCTATTAAGCGGACAACTGTATTAATCGGTCAGAAAAGCTGTTCCTGCCAGTGTCCGCTTATGGGAGATTGCACTGTTCTCCAAATATAGCTTATACATCGATATGTGAACAGAATAAATTACCAAAAACATTGACATTGCTGCATAATTCTTCGAAGTTTTTTCAAGTCAAAATTGTCCCAAGACTTAAAAGACAATAAAAGTAATATTCCCAAAAATCATATTTATTCTACTAATGGGCTAAATATCGTCAGCTTACCCAACGCATTATGTGCAAAAACGTGTTTCGTATGTTTATTATACCTATTGTCAACCTCACTTGGACTTCATGGAATAAATAGCTTTAGCGCCCACTTCATATAATCGGGTTCATTAAGTGGAAATATGTATTATTATATTCATAACATGCATTCCCTAAGTCCATACATGCGTGTATTATATATGGCTCGGCCGAAATTAATTCACACCAACAGCATGCATACATACACATCTACATAAGCATATGTGGCCATATGCCACGCACTCGCACTCGCCGAGAAACTCAAAGTATTTTCGCAACATTTCCCCCAACAAAGTTGCCTCTTCATGCGAAGGGTACTATGAATGTAAATGTGTGTGTGCATGTATGTATATGTGTGCATTGCTATGGAACAGTGTATGCTGTTGATTAGTTCCTGCAGGATTTCCTGCTGCTGCCCGATGAAAAAGAGCGAACGGAAATGATCGACGATTAATCTTCATTCTTCACACTCGGCAAAGGACCACAAAGGGCGCACGACCAACGGGCGGCTGGTTGCAATGCGAAAGAAATGGAGCGAAAGCAAAGCCACGCACACACACACATACACATTAGAAACACTTACTCAGACCTATACATGCTTGATATGTGCACGCATGCATGCGCTTGTATGTATGGAGCATGTTTGGTAAGAGGCTAAAATTCGTAGCATACTTTCGTGCGTGCAATGCCCTAAATTTTTCTTTGCTCGCCAATTCGTGTGTAATGCAGTCAAAGTAACAGTAGTCGCCGCTTAAGGCAAGCAATTTACAATAGCGCCAACGCAATAACAACAATAACAAAAACGCTTATGTTGATTCTGTGTGTGTGTGTGTGTGCAGCATGCAGCGATGCAGATGAGAAAATTTGAAAAATTGCAATGAAACGCGCCAAGAAAGTTGATTCGACAACAAAACCAAAAAAAAAAGAAACACTAACGTAACGGCATTTTTGAATGAAAGCTAGTCAAACGAACAGCAGAAAGAACAATTTACAAGCTGCAACAACAACACATGGGCAGCAGTGGCGGAGAAAATGACAGAACAGCTGAGACAGCAATGAAAGAGCAAAATTTCTTTTGGACCGCCGGTATATTGTGTGTGTGTGAGTGCGTGTAGTGTGCGACTATTTCGTGTTCATTTCTCCGAACTCAAAAAGTATTACTGAGCCATAAGCTAACAAACGTTTCAAGTGGACATGCAAGTATGTAAGTGGGGCATGCAGTATGTGGCATGCCACACTTCCACGGTATGTATGTGTGTGTATGCACACTCTTTTGTAATGTGTAATTTCCGTTTGGCCCGGCAAGAAAATATGCTTTTTCGAATTGGTGGAATTTACAGTCTCGCCCCATATTTGCTCTTTCCTTCCTTTAGCAAGCAACTGCTCGGCGCCGTAAAGTATGCAATGCGTCTGCAGTAAGTGGAGTTTAAAATAGAATTCGTTTATCTCCTGCCAGTGATAAGCCAACACACAAATCAATGATTAGTGCTCGTGATAAGCGGACAGGGAAAAGTAGTGCACGAAAGCGTGCTGCAAATGAAATCGAAAAAATAAATAAACGAAAGTGAAATCAGCCCTGTGTGAAACAATTCAAAAATTTTAACCCTAGATGTATGTTATGTGTAACGGTATTATGTTTTTGAAGGTTAGAGTGATTAGTTGCAAACAAATTAAAACAAAACCCAAAATATATGTCTACAGGGACAAGTCTCTTTTTGAGATGTCAACAGAACCCTATTTGTAGTCAATAATTTTATGAGATTTTCTAAGTATTTGAAGTCGATATTTAAAATAAAAACATAATCTACATTTAGATGGGTTGTGAAATAATAGAAATTATTGCCTATATTTAGGCTCAAAGACGAAACATTTTCCTACAAGCAATGTTGTCTGCAGCCAAATGAGACAAAACTACATATGGTCTGTAGTTGTGTTTTATTTTCTACACATACGAACGTTAGATAGATTTTAACGCATTACGTATTGCTCCTCATTCGTGTGGGGTTGCACATAATATCCACTAGAATTGTCCACTTGGTGGTGCAATTGAATTGGATAGCGAAAGTTAAGCGCTTATATAGTCGATAACCTGAAATCGTAGTAATTACGGGGCCACACCTTAATGTCAGCTCAATGACTTTGGTCAAACAAACCTCATTTATTTCGGCTAATAAATATGTAATGCCCATACGGATGTCTGTATAGCCATACGCATATATTCATTTTGAGGGAGTGTGGCAGCTGTCGTTTCTTGGTGCGTCTTTTTTTTGCTTAAAAATCTGAACAGTTGTAAAATCAATTTTCTGTGGCCGATTAAGGAAGTTCCTTTGAAATGCATACTTTTACAGCAGCGGCTTGGAAGCTAAGCATCTTAGCAAGAGTATCAGGTTTCAGTGCAAGTAGAAGCTAGACTGATGCACTGATTTCACGCACGTGCTACAAAAGATTTGTATTCCCTTGGCGGCATGGATGATATGCCTTTAAAGCGATAAAAATAGCGCTATAAATTTATATAAGCAAACAGACACACATACATATTGTATTTGCAGTTATACGAGCACAGTGGCTGTGCAATAATGAAAAACAGGTTTTGTACTCTTAAGCCACTGTAAATAACTACTTTAGAAAACGATTTAGTTGGAAGAAATTACGAAAAATTAATTACTTATTGATTTGATTAAAATGTATATTTCAAAGAATGGTGGTAAAAATATCCAAGTGAGTTGTATTGGCAATTGTCAGAAACAAGCAAAGTTTTATATTTATTCAGAGCAGAAGTTTTAAAAGGATTGATTCTTGACCAAATTATGAAATTTCTTTTAAATACGTCACGTTTAATATTTTTTATAGGTAAGTTAATAACTTTCAATAAAAATTTGCTTTTAGTATTCATATACATAATTTTATAATTTTTAAGAATTTCCTACTGAGTTCAACACAATAAGACAGAATCTTTGTCTGATAACACAATAACCGAGCGTATTGCTCGAAAGATTCGCAAATTCATGATTTAAGTTTGTAGGGGAATCCTCCAGAGTTGTGTGCTGAGCTTGGGATCCGCCACGTATAAAAACCCGCGATGAAAGGAAACAACAAGCCTCGGATGAGAGACTCCCCTTTAGATGACAATAACGGCAAACGTATTAAGGATTACGATTTCACCGTATACACCTGGAATATCCTGTCCTTTAATTGGGAAGATACCGCTGCCCAGCTCCTTGATGTCACCGCCGCCCTAAAAATTCGATGGACTGGGTAAGGAATGGGACGAGTAGATATTTGTGACATTTACTACAGTGGCCGTATAAAGAAGCGTAAATTTGGTGTGGGAGAGATACTCCACCTCCGAGTCCTTTCATTCACCCCGGTGGATGAACTTCTATCCACAAATCGCATCAAAGCGAAGTTCTACAAATCACTGACTTACGTCAACGCCCCCACGGAAGAGAAGGACAATTCCATGATCGACTACGCCGGGGTCCAAAATATGGTTATAACGGGTGATTTTTTTGAGGTTAGGATTTTCATGCATTAGTATTTGACAGATCACGTGGGATTTCAGACATGGTGTCAAAGAGAAAGATGCTCAGTATGCTTTGACATTTCATCATGAATAGACTTACTAACGAGCAACGCTTGCAAATCATTGAATTTTATTACCAAAATCAGTGTTCGGTTCGAAATGTGTTTATCGACAAATTTTGTTCAGCGATGAGGCTCATTTCTGGTTGAATGGCTACGTAAATAAGCAAAATTGCCGCATTTGGGGTGAAGAGCAACCAGAAGCCGTTCAAGAACTGCCCATGCATCCCGAAAAATGCACTGTTTGGTGTGGTTTGTACGCTGGTGGAATCATTGGACCGTATTTTTTCAAAGATGCTGTTGGACGCAACGTTACGGTGAATGGCGATCGCTATCGTTCGATGCTAACAAACTTTTTGTTGCCAAAAATGGAAGAACTGAACTTGGTTGACATGTGGTTTCAACAAGATGGCGCTACATGCCACACAGCTCGCGATTCTATGGCCATTTTGAGGGAAAACTTCGGACAACAATTCATCTCAAGAAATGGACCCGTAAGTTGGCCACCAAGATCATGCGATTTAACGCCTTTAGACTATTTTTTGTGGGGCTACGTCAAGTCTAAAGTCTACAGAAATAAGCCAGCAACTATTCCAGCTTTGGAAGACAACATTTCCGAAGAAATTCGGGCTATTCCGGCCGAAATGCTCGAAAAAGTTGCCCAAAATTGGACTTTCCGAATGGACCACCTAAGACGCAGCCGCGGTCAACATTTAAATGAAATTATCTTCAAAAAGTAAATGTCATGAACCAATCTAACGTTTCAAATAAAGAACCGATGAGATTTTGCAAATTTTATGCGTTTTTTTTTTTAAAAAAGTTATCAAGCTCTTAAAAAATCACCCTTTATTACTAGATTCTAGTATAGGAGAATTCATTAAGTACCTGGCTGTCTCCGGATCGAAAAGCTATCAACCGTATCGGTCAAGTTGTGTTAGACGGTAAACACGGCTCCAGTGTTTTAGACATGCGTATGTTCTGAGTTTCTAGCATTGACTAGAACCACTATTTGGTTGCAGCGAAGATACCCACCTGACTCTGAGCAGCAAAAAACACAGGGAAGGTTCGATGTCCTGAAGCTGCAATCAGAACAGACAGCAGAACGATTTCCTACTCGACTAGCACTCCTGCTCTCTGAAAGCACTTATTAGCAACTCGATATAGGGAAACTGTGGGACCGCATTTCAAGCTCCTTATGTACAGTTGCAAACAAAATTATTGCTTTTTGGAAGAAGCAAAGGGCAGGGGTAATAGTTGTCGTCCGATTAGATGAAAACACTCCGGCTTTGAGAGTATTCGAAGCGAAAAAGAAGAACGACCGGCGCGTAAGCTGTGTCTACGCCAATAAAGAAAAAGAAGAAAGGGATGAAATCATTTACATGTTAAATTAAATTTTAAAGAGAGCAGAAATGATACGTTTTGTTGTAGAAAAAGATATTTCTGCACAGAACCTTGGTGAGTGGATAACGGATTGCTGTTTCTTGTACAGCCGAGAAGTAGCAAAATCAAAAGTAGTAGAGTAGTTTAAATATCTAAAATTTACCATTTGGTCAAACTTGACTAGGACTGAAGGAAACTTCATTTTCGATTGTTTTAGTGCTTGTTTTAGTCACTTTAAATAGTCTCCTGAGCCAATCAAGCGCTCAATCCGAATTTCCATACAATTTTTAAAAGCTTCAACTGGGTTTGCATTCAGTGCCTTCAGAGTCTTTAGTGAATTTTAGTTTTCACGGTTTTGGCTCATTTTTAGAACGTCACTCAGCTGACAGACAATACTGATTGACACATTTAGATCAAACTCTACACGAATATAAAAAAATGAATCAATCTAGGATTTTTTGTAACGGATAGACTAGTCCGGATCAAATTTGATCACTTGCAACTCTATTGACGTTAATATTAAAAGCAAGTTGACTTATTTAAAGGTTATTGCCTAGCTTTCTGTACATACTTAGATATTAAAATATAGTATGTCAATTTGCTCAGCAGTTTAATTTGACTTTCAATGTTTATCACGCCAAAAAACTGATCGCCTAATTTGTTATGTGTGGTTGGCTAATTGAAAAATGCTTCGTCTTAATTAAATACAAACATTGTCAATCTAACGGTAATTACATTTGAGTGACTGAAAACTAAATGCCACTATTTCCACATTTTTCACACTTTCGCTCAATTAGTGCGGCGCAGTACTAAATTACAGCGCAGCAGCGGCAGAAGCAGAAGCGGTGGCAGCACTTTTTAAGTACCCGCTGATTAACATAAATTACTAATAACAACAGAAAATAATTGCTATGCCAAGTTGCCGCAAAGCATATAAATACGCGCAATAATAATTCATAAGTGCAACAACAACAACAAAAGCAATAATATTTATTTTTCTGCGTGAAAAGGTAAAGGGGGTGTCACATTTCGTCATGTTGCACGTGCGTACATTTAACCCCACGGGGCGAGAGCAGCGTGCAGCGGCAATGTAAGTGATACGGCACACAAACACATACAGACACACGCTTTTGTATTCGGTGATGAAAAGAGCAAAAAATAAATTAGTTTCGATGCAACATTAGATTTTTTGTTGCCTCCATTAACCGGTTGTTGATGTTTATCAACAAAAAGTTGTTTGTTTGCGTGTGTACGTTGTGTATGTGCGCAGCGGTAAACATGAAATATCTGATATGAATGCACAAAAACAATTTTTCCAAATGACAATGACAGATGCGTGAATTGCCGAGAGACGCTTGACGCGCATGAAGGGGTGGTCCAGGTTGGTCCACGGTGGTTGCTGGTGGTTTTCGCGCGCTTGAACAGCTAGTGTTGCAAGTTGGTGTTGCGCGCATCAAGTTACTGATAAGCCGCAGCAATATTTCGTGCCACTACTTTGCGGGGTTGCATTGCAGCCAATCATACTTGGCTGACGCTCACATTTCGATTGCCCTTTTCAGTTCATTATACGAGGATTAGGCGTGGTTGCTCACTTTTTCAACACCTCAGCCGAGTTACATAACTCAAAGCTTATTAACACGTTTGGGAATTCGCATGCAAGCGTTGCGCCGCCTTAGATAGGGCGGAGAGTGGCGAAGAGGCAGAAAAACCCTTCGGAATCTGTTGAAAATCAAAGCTCGAATGCTGCCCCGAACGACAGTTATTGACGGAACGTCATTGCAACAGAAGTCACAAAATGCTTAGTGGGAGGATGGTGGTGTGGTTGTAATGGTGTCTCCACAGCCTTTATGAACTTCATATTATCTAATAGTGGCAACACACGGTTGCATGTGTGCATATATGTGTTTATATGGTCCCGCACATACATACAAACAAAGCAACTGAAGAAATATGCCATCGATTTTTGACGTTCGACAGCTTATGCGCCCAACAGTATGCAATCATTTTCGCTTTGAACCTTTATTAGCGCAGCCAGTTGCTAGTGTATGTGTGTGTGTGCGCCTATTTTGTATGCCGAGCACGTGCATTTCTACGTTTGTGGGCTGCCACCGCTGCAGCAGTTACAACTACATGCCTCTGCACATCTAACTATGTATGTATGTGTGTGTGCGTTACATTTGCTTGTCGAAAACTAAAAATCGACACGGCAATCAACGTTGGCTTTACCGTGCCACACGTGCCGATAATACCGAATTTGTGAGGGATTTGACTTTGTCTGCGTCCACACACCCACACACACACGCGCATATGCGTCAACGCGAAGGACGAGCACACATCTTCGCTGATAGCGCAAAATGCCTATCAACCTTCTTACACACTCGCACACAGATGTCCATATGTGCTATTAGTTGCGTGTCTTTCGCAAAAGGGGAGTTGTGTTGGCGTAGAAAATCTGTCAGCCGGCTGCCACAATGACGCTGACAAACGACGAGCACACGTTTCCAATTATTGGTGTCATAAAGACGTTTGGACAATGCGTAAATTGACTTGAAACATTTTTCTGTCATTTTGTCGTTTATGTATGCCTCCTTGTGGTGCATGACAACGTAATCAATTTAGCAAATATTTTGGAATAGTATCTTGCAGTACAGTGTTTAGCAAATATTCATAGTTTATTGCCGAATTTGTGCGATTTTCTAAAGAAATTTTTACAAATAAATATTAAATATTTTAATATCGTTAGGCTATGCCTTTGAAAATACATCTCAAATAGTTTTTGAGTTACGTTATAAATTGTAGCTAATCAATTCGATCATCGCAATCAGTTCACCTTTCAACTCGAATTCCATCTGATCAAATTTGACCCGGACTAGGGCATCCGAAACAAAAAATTATAGATTGATACAATTTTTTTTACATTCGTGTTGAGTTTGATCTCCATGTGTCAATTAGTATCTGTTTGGCAGCCAAATGGCGTTCCAAAAATGAGCCGAAATCGAAAAAACCAAAATTCGCTGAAGGCTCTGAAAGAAAATTTAGTCGATGCTTATAAAAAAGTGTGTGGAAAGTTTGCTTAAGGGTGGGTATGCTTAAATGGCTCAGGAGACTATTTTAATAAGGCCATAATAAAGATTTTCATTAAAACATGCAAAATGATCGTTCATCTTGAAACAAAAGCTTTCGAATTAGATTTCAGAACCGATTGATAATAAATAAATCGGAATTTTGGTAAGGCAGAATAGACCAAACTTTTGGATAAAGTTCGACGTTTAATAAACACCATCATTTTGCCAATTTTTAATTGCGTTATTGCTTGACTCGTGCGAATTACTTCTTCAATTTTTTATCGAAACGCCCGATATTGGACAACTATAGAATACAGCTGCCATACAAACCGATCGTTGAAATTCGCGTCCTTGTTCGGAAAACTTGATTGTTTGGTCGAGATATCTCCACGAAAATTAGCCACAGTTTATGAGTTCGACTTGCAAACAAATCAACATTCATCGGATTGGAGGGAAAAAACGCGCCGAAACCAAATAAACCGCGCCAACGCCATTAAAAAATCAAGGCGATGCTCATTGCTTTTTTCGATATCCGTGGTTTGGTGCATTATGAATTTTTTCCGAAGGTACAGACGGTCAATAAGGAGTTTTATTTGGCTGTATTGAGGCATTTGTGTGAGAACATCCGTCTGAAATGAATGAAATTGTGGAAGAACAATTTATGAACTTTACTCGATCATAATGCACCACCGCTCGATGTCATGTTTGTAACCGAGTTTAAAGCCAAAAACATAATGAATACCGTCGACCAGCCACCGTATGCATAACATTTGGTTTCGTGTGATTTTTGCTTGTTCCCCAAACTGAAGTTGCCGCTCCGTGGAACCCGTTTTCAGTCTATCGAAGAGATAAAACCAAATTCGCTGAAAGAGCTGAAGGCCATCCCAAAAATTACTTATATGAAGTACGTGGCATTTGTGGATTACTTTGAAGGCTACAAAATAAGTACTGATAAGACTATTTTGCGTTTTATTTACAATTTGTGGGTACTTTTCTGTCATAATATATGTATATCAAAGTCTAAACAACGGACTTCAGGAGTAAAAAGTTAAATTTCAAGTGATGGATTTTATATATAGTATTCCTTAATTTTGAAACAAAGTTTCGCTTTTTTGTAAATATTCAAAAAGTTTAAATATTCGAAACTATAATTCTCTTAATTGTATGCAGTTACGAGTTAGGGCTATAGAAAGCAAACATTTCGCGTTTTAGGCTCTTAAAACGATTAAGGAGATCGAAAACCATTACCAAGGTAAGTAAGAAATATTTTCTTGAAAAGAGTATATGAATGGCTTATGAACCACTCTGTATCTAAAACTGTAAGCTCGCTAAATTTGAGAAGTGTGTTTCAAAATTTTAGCCTAAAGCTTTTAATAATATTCTATTACTAACGAAACGATCTGGCGCCACCACTCTGCTGCTGAGATATCTGAGATTTTATAAGATGAAATTTCAAACTAAATGTTAATATGTTGAAAGGGAAACCGCGCTTAGACCCACATACATACATACATATAATGACTAATGCAAGTCAATGATAAGAATTGATAGTGACAGCCGTTTGCCAATGAAAGAGAAGTCAACTGCAAAAACATCTTAAACGGTTTCTTAGAAAAGCGAGCTAGTTGCTGTGTTTTTAGCCATGCAGGAGCTTAAGGTCTATATTATTATATATGTATGTGTGTATAAATGTATAATAGTTATCATATGAGAGGGCTGCTTAGTATCGAATTCGCGGACCTACAGCATGAGCCTCGGGACACAACGAAAAGTTGTCGTGTTTTATTGAGATGTGCAGTGAAGGGAATAATTTAGAAACAAGAAAGGTTAGGAGATAAACCGACAGCGAAAGACATACATACATACAAATACATTAGTGTGTCGAGAGCCAACAACTTGCTGCCGGGTGCGGCAAAATATTAGTTTCACAAAATCATTTCCTTATGTCAAAAAAAAAAGCAATAAATTAACTGAACATATAGAATTGGTTCTTCTAAGTATATTATCTTTAGCTTGTAGCTCGGTAGGCTTGCTAAACTAGCCATTTTCATAAATTTCATAACAATTTCCGACATTATTTTCTCAGAAGCGGATGCATATACGTAAAAGGCAAGAAGTCTTCCCTTTGAAAAACATTACCAACAACAACAATTTCTCAGCCATCCCTACAGTTAATGTCGTTCGATTCGATCGATTGCGAGTATTTCAATAATCGTTTTAATCATTTCCGTTTAGTCTTGATGGACCTTTTATGTGCTTCATTTACTATTGACAACAAGAGTGACATAAATAAAATGATGTTGGCTAAAACGAGCACGAAAAAAACCGGCAACAAAATCCCGGCATGGAAAGAAAAACTTTTGAAGATGAAAAGAGAAAGGAAAATATTTTTTTAATGATCTGTTGATTAGTCTTCAATGCCCACCAGTCAACGAAACGCCCCTTTGCTTTGTTATTGTAAATGCATATACTATAAATACATGACTTTATGACAATGAGTTACGTTTTGTTTAAGTTAAATTTGTAGGAGAGCCTTTTTTGATTATGCAAATGTAGAAATTAGACTCTCCATGACCCGTTCTAATAGCGGTATTATTACATTTATCTTTCACTGCTTTCGTGAGAGTTCGTGAAATCCATATAAACAAACGAAAATATGACGCATAAACTTTTGAAACAAAAGAAAGCAAATGAGCTGCAGTTAAACACTTCTATCCGAAGCTCTCGATTGCGGCTAACGACTGTCGCGTGTGTCAGTTGAGTTAGTTTTATTTTTAGTCGTTTGTGGCCAAGAAATGGCATGCAATTTATTATCGCTGGCTATAAAAAAATTGTACTTTGTACGGGGAGCGTAGCTGATTTCTTTAAGTTAATGCCACAGGCTTGAATTTGAAACGGAGATACATATTATGGGGTAGCTCAATTTTTTAATAATATTTTTTTTCTGTTTTTGTTATCTTCTGAGAAAGCTATCTAACCTATCCTTAATCGATTACCAATTACTTGTGTTGTGTCTGATCAAATTTGACCCGGACTGACACAATTTTTTTATATGACATAACAGGTCAACTGAAAAGTCCCCCGCTACTTAAAAACAAATTTTTTCACAAAAGTTTTGTGTTTTTATTCAAACTAGTTCCCTTCAAGCGTGATCCATTGATTATAGCAACCCCTCAAGTTGTAGATATAATTTATGTATTACGAATAATCCTTTGCTTCAAAACAGGTCTCAGCTTCCGCGATCACCTTATCATTCAACGAAAATTTCTTCTCAGCCGACTGTTTCGTTTTTCCACGCTGGAGCGGGTTCATCGTCTACAGTCTACTGGGATGGCTGTCGATGGGACTTCGGAGTACAGCGGCGGATCCATGCTTCATAAATTCTCACATATCGACGCACAAACTCAGTTTTATTATGTTTGAACATCTCCAAATACTGCTCCGAATCATCAACTCGTAGTTGTTTATTTAAAATGTTTTCTCTTGAAGAGGGATGTTGATAAGATTTTCTTAAGCTTGTCCTTATTTTTCATTATTTATTTAACTTGTCAAAATTTGGTTACTTTAAATTTTTCCGAATACTTCAAAACTAAATTCCATTTCCGAGGCTTTACTGTAAAAATTGGAAATTTATTTTAAAATAAATTCCTGAAACTCTGCAAATTATTCTAAATTTTTCAGTCGATTTAATATAACTGTTTATATTCGCAGTAGTAGGAATTTACCGTATTTTTTTACCCACACGCTTATCTCCATACAAATAATGTACACTGTACTAAATGTTTATCTGCGACCTGTTTTTCGCGCTCTACCCGCCTGTTGTTTTTGTAACACTATTATTTAGCTCAATAAATACAAACGCCATTGTTGCTATTATGACATTTGTCCATTGTTAGTTTTGTGTAGATCGCGCATTTTATTTGTCGCCGTGCAGTTCACCTGTCAATTCGACAATTAACGCCAGTGTTGCCGCATAATTTCGACAATTCCATTTGTAGCATTTGTTGTTTTACGTTTATGTTTTCATTGATAACAATCAATTTTGGGTAAACACTGTTAGATTTAAATTTATTTCTATTTCAAATTAGATTTCTGTTGCACAGGCGCCACCAGCAACTCCAATATTATGAGCGTCGAATAAAACCAAACACACGGCAATAGACGAGGCTGTCAAAATAGCTGTTTGAAGCTGAGCACATCAGCATAGCGACATTCACCAGCCACAATGCACTAGTGGTTACATTGTTGGTGGCTGCGTCGCGCTAACAAGCCATGGCATTGGTGGCAACTCGTTTGTTTGGCGCCGCGTGGGGTCGCCTTGTTTTTATTGCGCCTCACAGCGTTGCTCGCATGTAAATGTCAATAGGTTTGTTTGTTATTCATTGCTGGGTCAGCAACATAATTTAAATGAAATTAAATACCTATTCGAATGTGTAGTACCTGTTTACCTGTCGGTTTTGTAACGGAAAGCACTTGTGCTTGCTTGATAAATACCACTGATCTTTATCACGATACTCATTTGTGCTTGAAGGTGTGGTTTCGAGCTCTAAATAGTCTAAGTGATTAGCTTTGATTTACAAAACTTTCGCCTACTTTTTCTTGTTTTTCAATTTTTTTTGGTTTTGTGGATTTTGAAAGTCCATATAAGCATGTTCTCAGATTACTTGAACAAATAGTTTATGTAGCAGATATTTTGGTTACATTTTTATCGAAAACTCTTCATCTTAAATGTCAGACAGTTTATGTAGATTGTATAACTTTTGATTCTTACTAAATCGTGTTGTATTTTTATAACTTTAATTACCTATTTTTGGATATTTGATGTGTACATACATATGTAAGTATTTTTAAATCTTGCCAGGAATTTGAAATGCTACTGGGAAACCACTAGAGTAATAGACGAGCCATTGAAACTACTTTTCCATAAAAAAAGTAGGTTAGATTAGGTTAGGTTGATCTGCTAGGCCAATAAGCCACACATAGACCAGTTTGGTCCCTTGCGATACTAGGTGGAATCCATTTGCTAAGTCTAAGAGGACACATCATCGTTTATTATGCCTGCGCTTGACGTGAGTTTTAACAGACTGTGCGGTCTCACTGTCTATACCTCCTCTAGTGCATTATACTGTGGAGACCCCAGATGCTTACAACGTGGTTTTGCCGAGTCTTGCTTAGTACCCCGATCTAGGCATTTCCCGCAGTCTTCTCGATCTTTCAGCCTCATCTTGCGGGCGTGTGTTGCTACCAGATAGTGACCAGTTAATATTCCTGTCATGTTTCTAAAGTCTCTTCTATCGAGTGCAAATAGGAATTTTGTGTACTTCCGAACTACCCTTTTGCTGATGACATTTGCAGTTTTGCACCCAGCTAGCTCGTTCCATCGGGTTTTGATTTTTTCACCATGCTTTTGTTGAGATCGTTGTATTGACAATGCATAGGTTTTCCCATTGTTGATCACGTTTCGGATGTTAGCCGCTCACCATTTTTGGCAATTTCGTCCACTTTTTCATTGCCCTCGATGCCTTTGTGGCCTGGCACCCAATAGATGTGAAGTTACTTGCTTCAGGCAACAATTTCCACTGTCGCCCTGCTTCCAATGACACTTCTAGACGATCTACGATACGAGATTACTGCCTTGATTGCTGCTTGGCTGTCTACGTAGTTGTTGACTCTGGAATTGCCTGCAGGTGGATAAGAGGCCAGCTCCGCGGCTTTCACAATAGCAAAGACCTCAGCTTGAAATATACTGCAATGGCCCGGCAACTTAAAAGGTACATTCAAGGGCCCTTTCGATAAGTGCGCCTTTCATAAGCTTCTATGGGGCGCTGCGGTCCTAAAGTGCGCATAGATTTTCTTTAGCGTTTTCAGCAGGAAGAAAGTTAAGCTTATAGGCCTAAACGCTTTTAAGTAGGTTGGGTTGTTCCTACCAGCCTTCGGTATGAAAACTACCCTCCATGACTGTAGTACATAGCTGACCTTCGAGCATACCCCTAAAAATCGCCTGTAGCCATGGAATGGATAGACAGAGTGCGTAGAGGAGTGACCTGGTTATCTATAATCAATCATAATGTCTTCTACGTAACATAAAACTTCAGAAAATTAACTAGTTAGTCTTTCTAGTATTCATATCTTTTGGAGTTAGAGCTAATCATTGAAAGACTCTTCTATAAAATTAACAGTTGTCGCACATTTCATACTTCGGATCTAGCCAAACAACTTTTAACTGTTCTCAGACCTCAAGACAACGACCATTGGAAAGAAATACGGAATTGATAATAACCGAACTATAGGATTATTTGAGGAAGAAGACATATTATGCAACAAAAGCAACATGCTTGCATAAAACAATTGATTTTTTTGCAAAAAAAATATGTTTTTTGAGACTAACCTAACCTCACCCACACCCTCAGAGCGTTGCTACAACAGTTTTAAGGTTAGAAATATATTGGGAGATTTTGGCATATAACTTTTTTCAGCTTTTTTGGTTGTGATCATTTAATTTACTTGAATATTTTTTTGTACCCTCGTTGGCACTATATACATTGCACAAGGAAACAAATATCCCATAGTTCTTTATTTAAACGTTTCTTTACCTCATTCGTTTCATTTTCATTTACTTTGCGGGTTCCTTTTCAGCTCCACTTTCGTTCATGAATTCCTAATGCACTTGTCAACTAATTTCATTTGAGGGAAAATTGCTGTCAACACTTTTGTCCTTCGTCAGCTACACCACTCCCCTCGGTTTGTTTCGGCACCACCGCATAAAAGTGTTATTATGCTTCATAGCTTTTGCTGCAGTGCATCATTTGACTTCATTTCATTTGTCAAACGGAAGTGCTGAGTTCGTGGCGGAACCCCTTTCACCGACTTCAAATGGCTGAAATGCCGAAAAGCTGCGCAGAAGAAGAGCAAGAATTCGCAATTTGTCATAATTTGTGTGGAATGTACAAAGTAGTGCGTTTGAAAGCACAAATAATTTTTACTTTGTTAGCACTTTGTTGAGATTGCCCGGTGACGGAGCCGGCGGTCCTGAGTATGTGACGCAATGTTGTCGCTGAATGGCCATTGGCAACAAACTATGAAGACATGCCGTCAGCGAGCGGGAATATGTATGGCAGCGGTGGATGCGTCCTGCCAATGCTTGTTGACGACAAATTCAAGGCAGCTGCTGACAATGTGCAGGGCTGTGCGCGTGCTGCGGCGGCGCTTTCGAGTTTTGGCTTGGGTAGGCAATGTGTGGCGTGGCCGAAAATGAAGAGTCCAAAAAGTGCTGCGGCGATTCGCTTGAACACTGGTGCGCGCGTTTTGGCAGATGTTTTCTTGCCACATGGCACACATACATACATGCGGATACATGCCACACAAGCGAAGACACATAATTCATCGTTTCTTCTTCGTTGATTTTGCAGCTTTGTTGTCGCAATATTTGCGCTGCAGTCAGCTTTTTATTATTTTGCACACATTTCTTGAGCTTTTATTGTGTTATTGTTATTATTTCTTCTTTAGTACTCGTCGTTTTGTGCGCTTCTTTCCCGCTTGCCGCGTCTATTTATCAACTTTGTTGCCTTTTACTAATTGGATGAACTGATTCGCTAAATTTATGGCAACCAGCGCTGACTTCAATCCAAAGCGCTGCGGTCCAGCGCTTCCTTTGTGCGATGAAGCCATTTCTGATGCTCAGCGCCTCAACCTAACCTCCACTGCGGTAGCGGTAATGTGCTTTACGCTTTGATACTTCCCTACTTCCCGGGGGTATGTGTGGTATAGAGGGGGGGAGAAAAGTCAGCGCTCCGCAGCGTTTTCCTCGATTGTTGACGGCAATCGGTTGTTCGTCGGGATTTACTCGCCACAATTGCCATTACTCATTTTCTGATTCCATTTGTTCGCTGCTCCATTCGAGCGCAGCGTTTTTCTTCCAGCGCCGGCCAACATTCGCGCACGCCGCTGTAATTGCTCAGCTACTATCAATTTATTTCGAACTGCAACAGCCGGAGTTTTCGCTGCTTTTTTCTCGCTTTTTATTAGCTGCCATGCTTTATTTTCTTTTATTGAAACATCGCCGCATGCACATACACCACATATATACAAGGGAAGGCATGTAGCCACATTACTCTATCTGAAAGCAAGAAGAAGAGAGGGGAGCAAGAGGCAAAGTCGGCGGTTGGTGAAAAAATAAAAACTTCTTGTACTTCTTGTACCGCCTTCCCATTTTTCTCCGTGGCGAAATTGCTGATGAAAGCTGATTTATATTTATTAGTCCGTAATATGTTGCATGTTTGCTATATTTATGTGCGCCTGCCATTGTGCGACTGTGTGCCCACATACACATACACACACAGTGCTACAACGCAGTCGACATGGTCCATAAAAGCGTCTCTCACATGATTCAATTTGACTTATGGTCAATTTTTTAAATTGAATTCTCTGCCTCTGCAATTATTGCCATGAAAGAGGGCCATTTCTTGCTTTTGCTCAATGCTTCCGACAAAATGCTTAATGATTTGGGGCAGAAATCTTGTTACAATTGCGTCTTGACAGCAACATTATGGTCGTTTAGTGTGAGATATGATAGCGGCGGAATCGAATCGTATTAAGAAATAAAGAAGAATTACGTACGGACGGCTACAATAAAAGCGACATATATTTTAATTATGAATATTTTAACGATTTTGTGTATGTATGTTCGAAGGTATACAACATGCTCGGCATATGCCGATGCCTCTTCGTATGTTTTTTGATACATAAATGCATGTTATCTTCAAAAATAGTTCCAACCACGGGCAAAGGTTCAGAAAGTTATTGAAATGGAAATAGTAAAGGGAAATAGCCATATTGAAAGCATATTTAAAAAAAGATATATTATTGGCATAAAAAGATATTAAAATTGAAGGAACGTTAAATGTATGGTGGTGAACAAGTAGAGAATGGTTTATCTCTTGACTTTTTCGACCATCTTGAGAACCACAACAATATGGAAATTCGTTGCAAAAACCGGCTTATGAGCCCAATTTCGGCTCAGGTGCTCGAGAAGTTTTTGTTTATCGATGTGGTTATATATCTTCTGATCTAAAGACAACTACGAAGCATGCCGTATCTGCTTATGTAGGAACATTCTTTCGAGCCCGTCGAAGCTTCTATGCCTGTAATCTGTTATCGGTTGTTTTCAAGAATGAATTTTGCACTTTAATTTTGAAGTTGTGTTATATTAATCTTTAGACACATAGGTTAGGTTAGGTAAATAGGATGATTTCTTGTGTAGCCGTGTATAATCCCACTTAGACTGCTAGAGACGCCTGTCCGTTGTGATGTCCAGAACTCATAGCTCGCTGGGATTCTAACCGTCGCTGCCTTGGATTCTAACCTGCCACATATTTATTGAGGCGGTTAATATCAATTCTAGCCGATTGACCGTGTTCATAAAAAGTATGGCCGCCGAGATGCTTCAAAGTAAGTCTGGCAAAAGCTGGGCAGTGTCTAGATATTTCCAAAATTGTAACTTTGACAAGATGAGTCCTCTAAAATCTGTAGCCTCACGAGTGAGTACCAATGGGACAGTGTTCCATTAGGGCGTTTATAATAGTGGCGATGTGAGCCTTGCTAACTGCTAGCAGTTCAAAAAACCTTTTACGTACCACTCTGGACCAGGAAGCTTTCGCAACCTCTTAAGTGCTGCTTGCTGAAAAAGTAGACGCACTTCGTAGAAGTATTTCTAATGCTAGCTTAATGGCTGCCACTTCTGCTTGAAAGATACCGCAGTGGTCTGGCACTCTGAAACAGAAGAGCTCCCGATAGAAGACTCCCCCTCCAACTTTTCCATCCGTGAAGAAGCTCATTGCATTTGTTCTTCATCCATTCCGCGATTTATGAGTAGCTGGCAACTTCATTCCAAAACAAGGAAAAACGTTAACTTCAGCTGCACCGAAGCTAATATACCCTTCACAGGTATATTTCGTTTAGTAACAATGTGTTCAGTTTGTATGGAAGCTATATGCTATAGCAATCCGATCTGAATAATTTTTTCGGAGATTATATTATTACCTTAAGCAGTATTCCATGTCTTTCGTGAAGATATCATGTCAAATGCAAAAGTTTTCCATATAAGCTCTTGATTCCGATCGTTCGGTTTGTATGGCAGTTATATGTTATAGTAGTCCGATATCGGCAGATCCGACAAATGAGCAACTTCTTGAAGAGAAAATGACGTTTGCAAAATTTCAAAACGATATCTTAAAAACTGAGGGACTAGTTCGTATATGTACAGACGGACATGGCTAAATCGTTTCAGCTCAACATACTGATCATTTATATATACACTTTATAGGATCTCCGACGCTTCCATTTGGGTGTTACAAACCTCGTGGCAAACTTAATATACCCTGTTCAGGGTATAAATATAAAGAATTTAAGACTGTACTTTAAAAAAATCAGCAATGTGCATAGTTAAAGGAGGTGTCCGCTTAATAGAGCGTCCATTTAATAGAGCTTTTACTGTTTACTCTACTTTTTATTTATGAATTGTTTTTACCATCCCATTTTCTAAGTTGGTTCGAGCTGGACACAGTAGCTTAGGAGCCCATCGCGCACAAACAACGTGACGTGTTATTTTTATATACTTTTATAAAGATGAGGACATTGCCGGCAACTTTTTTAATTATTTGGAAAATATTTTGTAGTATTTTTGTTACTTACTTGAAATTTTTTAAAAGTACTCTAAGGAAGTATTCCGGAATATTTAATACCATTAATAGTAGAAGAACCTAAAACATTGAAGGTCTTTTTTAATTATTAACTTTATGTGTAATAAGAATTTTTGTGTGTCTGGGTTTTCTGAAATGTATTTTTTGTAAGATAAAGCGGTTTTCTTTAAACATATTTAAAAATTTTCTTAGCAACCAGTCTTTCCAAACAAAATAAATCTAGAGTTTAATGATAAAATATGATCTCATCTTTCTCATGCAAATAAACGCATTTGCGCCACTCATTTATTTTGCTAAATGCTTAAAGACGTGAATATTTCAAAAATACACATACACACACACACACACACGCTTATACGTAGATAGCTCGCACTAAGTAAATTTCCATAAACTACGAGCATTTATCATAAAAGGTTTCACGTCGAAAGAGCTACAAAATGCGGCACATAAATTTCAGCTCTCAACTCTTCCACACAGGATGCAGTCGTGCCAAACAGGATGCGAATGAATGAATTCGGTAAATAAAATTTGTATGCATAACATTTGGTATAAATTTAAATTAAGACTGAGCGACGAATATGTTTTCATGAAAGCATTTATTGCTGCAGTGCATTAATTTTATGTGCTCCCCGCCGCACATACACCCTGCCAAAGCGACAGGGCGAGCCACGACGAACTTGCTGGCTTGAAGGAATCCCAACGTGTGTCCCTCATTTCCTTTGGCATTTTTCATGTGCTTATCTCACGAGCTGGTCGCATGAATAAGAAAAATGCCGTTACTTTTTTATGTGTGCTTAAAAAGCTCCAACAGTTAGTCCACTTTCGACGAAGACACGCGAATAATAAGTATGTAAAATGCGAATAAAAAACGGGAGGAGAGTTTAAGTGGAAGTGTGTGTGTTAGTGTAGTTAAATGATTGCAATGCTTGAAGAAAACAGTAAAAAAAGGCAGCGCTTAGACGCTCTAATGTATGCAACACATTCCTTGCGCGCATTTTTTAACGGTCGCTACTTCCCGAGCAGGGTTAGATGGAGCAAGTTAAAAAGTAACGAGCTTTATGAGTAGACTACAGCAAGAAAATTAGAGCGAATAGTGGATAGGGGAATGAAAATGGAAAAAGCGTTAAAAAGCAAAAGCTACGAAGATGAGGTAAAGCGCGGCACTAGCCGACACGTATACGAAGCTGCTGCAGTAAGTCAAAAAAAAAGGAAAAATATCCTTTGCTTAGATGATAAATGGCCGACACGTTGACATATCATACACGCCACGTATTTGTTGTACTTCATGTTGTTGCCTCACAGTAGTGTTGGTGCTATTTCAAGCACGTCCTTCATGCTGCCATTCTCGGAGATTTCGCGGCGCTGCAAAGCTTTCTAAGTAGTACGCGCAGAATTATGTTCGAGCCACCAGTAATAGCAGAGAGATAGTGTTTTAGACGTTAGCGACAGGCAGTGAGTGGAGAAAACTAAAAATGCTTGGAGGAGTGTGGGCGTAAACGCCCACATAGTTAACCCTTGGCGCGGCATGTAATACACACTCATTTCCTCAACACATCAAATACCCAAACTGCACTACTCATAACGGGTTTTATCATGCTTGCCGCCCACAGCTGCGCCCTTCGTGTGTTCTTTGCTTTGTTGTTTGTTGTCGCGCGGTTGCCTTTGCGCCGCAATCCTCGCGTCGCATTCCTCGGCGCCCATCGTGCGTACTCGTGTATCCTTTAGCCTTTAGCATTTGCCGCACATCAAATAAAAGCCGCGCTTGGATTTCTCTGTGCCGTTAAGCGTTCCAGCGCAACAAAATGCCAACATTTCCGGAAAGGCTTGCCGGCTCAGCTTACATGCCGAGTGGCTGAATGACGACGGAAATACGCACCAACAATACATCAAAAACGTGCAAAAAGCAAGAACAAAAAACGGAAAAAATGTAATAAAAATGTTTCTGAGTACTTTTGCGCTGTTTGCATGTTTGTCATGTCCTGCATTTTTGCTTTCAACCAGTTACATTCTTTTGCATGTTTTTCAATTCTTTTTTGATTGCTTTTCTTTTCTTTTTTGACCATTTCAGTGACAAGATAAAGCCGCATGAAATTATATGGCAAGCGGCAATAAGCGTTGCAGCAAACGTGCCGCATGATTTTATATTCTACTGACGCGGACGAGTCTATGCCGCACAACTACGGCAGTGTATGAAAGTAGCTTAAGTCGATTTAAACTATTTACTTTTAAATAATTTTGGAAAAACACTTAATAACAAATGTCTGGGTTTGAAGCTTCCGATACTTAAAGTAACGGTTTATGTACCATATAGGTTAACACCGAGTCTCGAACAAGTTGGGAACAAGTCGCCCAGAGTACCTCTTCACTGAAAACTGCGCAGCAAATCAGCGGGACGACTGCTGGCTGTAGGGGAATTTACATATAGAACCTTCGGGTATAACTCGGTGGCTAATGGCGTCTGGGCAAACATCGACTACATGATCCCACTTTGCAACTGGAAAAGAACGTTTAGAAAGTAAATCATAGAAAAGATGGCTGGCGTAAAGGTATGTTAGCTATGCTCAACACTCTAAACATCTATAGGAATGGCTCGAAAATTGACGATGGAGTTGGAACTGTCCAGAGTTAGGCATAAGGCAACCTTTTAAGTTTCTGGACCATTACAGTACATTTCAAGCTAACGTCTTTATTACTGCGAAAGCAGCGGAGGTGGCCTCTAATGCACTGCAGCAGAGTCAGCATCTACGTAGGCAGCCAAGCAGCAATCAAGGCAGTAACCACGTATGGCATATCGGCCAGAAGTGTCTCGGAAAGCAGGGCAGCAAAGGAAAATGTTGCCAAAAGCAAGCAATTTCACTTCTGCGGGGTGCCAGGTCACAAAGGCATCGCGGGCAATGAAATAGTGGACGAGATTGTCAAGAATGGTGTACGCTTGACATCCAAAAACGTGATCAACATTTCGAAACCCAAGCATTGTCTATACGACGATCTCGATCAAAAACTGATGGATGGAACGAGCTACCTGGGTGTAAAAGCCCTGTGTAAAACGGTAGATCGTAAGTACTTAAAATTCCTATTGGCACTTGATAGAAGATACTGTAGGAATATGATGGGAACACTAAGAGACAGATCCGCAAGATGGGACTGACGGATCGAGAAGACTGCAGGAAATGTTTAGAGCGGGGCACCAAGGAACAATGGAGTAGCTTTTGTGCACATGTCCCGCATTGGCAAGACAATGCTGTAGAATCTGGGGCCCCACGGTATGATACACTGGAGGAGATATCGATAGTGAAGCCGCAGAATGATGACTACTCCTCTTGAACTTAGCAAATGAACTACATCTGGTATCGCCAAGGAACATACTGGTCTAAGCTGGCTTATTTGCCTACCAGATTAACCTAACTAAAACAGGTGGCCTAGAGCAGAACGCAGGGTATCTACTAAACTACTTGTTTTTAGCCAATTTATATTGCCGCATCCGTAGAACTTCTTACTGACAATTGTTTAATAAGCATTCATGCGGTGAGACTTGTCAGGAAGGTATGGGTGAAACATGCAGGTATTTTTTCATCCATTATCCAGCTTTTAAATGGCTGAGGTTGAAACATTGCGGCAGTCATATCTTCGGCGAACCAAGAAAAATAGTCGAAAACGCTTCAACAAATTTTTGATAGATTCGAATGGCTTTGTCTATTTATGAGGGCCTTAAGGGGTTATATGTACTTGCTCGGATAAAGAAACAGCATTTTTAAATAAATTTTTTCTCATATAAAAAATAAAATATTTTGTTAAATTTTTGTTTTGTTAAAAACAACACTATTAGCCAAACCAACCTTAACTTAGAACTTGGCGAAGGATAAAAAAAACTGAAAATTAGAACTTTGGGAATTAAAAAAAAATGAAAATTTCACGACATTTTTTTTTCAAACAGTTGTTTTCGAAAAAAATCCTTCGTCCAAGTCTTTACGAATTGTATCTCAAAGACCTGGATAAAATTTCATGAAGATCGTTAGAGAAGTTTTCGAGAAATCTTGCCAACCGACTTCAAAACCACAGTACCTTGAAAAACGCGTTTAATGACGGGGTACTTTAATTATTATTATTTTTTATATAATATGAGCACAAATGTATCTTGGATTTACTAATATGGGCTCTTGATAATAAGATTCGGAATAGAGATACATACTTTGGAATCATGCCAAATGTCAGTCAAACGCTTGGAGGGAGAAATTTAAACAATCTGCTGCTGGACCCACGACAATCCATGACCGAAACGGGCTGGAATTTTTATCCATAATATTAAACCAATATTGAAAGTTAGTGCCAATTTCAAACAATTTTGAGTCTTTCCTATGTAAATTAGCGAGTTTAGATATGAAAGACTTAAAATAAAAAAGAACCGGACCCACCACAGTAGAGATCTCTTGGTTTTCGGTTCTGTACTGCCGAAAATATTGGTTTAATAAATAAAGAGAACCAATTCTAAGGAAACGGTTCTAATTTCTTCAAAGCATATTTAAGAGTGCCTTATTTCAGCATACCTACCGGTTTCTTCCTATGCCAACGAGTTTTTTTGCTGCGAAAATTTAACCACCATTGGCTTACACGCGGACTTCTTAAATTCTGGTTGCACGTACAAAGTGTTGAGAGTGTCAGCTGCACTAATGCCATCATTAGGTGTTTGAAGGACACTTACAATTCGCCATACACCTCTCTACTTCATGCAACACACTCCCACAAACACACCTTATTGCAACTGTTTAACGATTACACGCAGGTACGACTAAATACTGGCAACACGGCCACTTGCAGTCCTCACTTTACACGCCCCCTCCTGAGCAGGCTGCGGCAAAAACTTTGCACTTCACGTACACGCAAGTTGAGGCGAGCCACGCCAGCAAGACTGTCAGCTTGCGCTTCACACTTTCCGACAATAACAACTATGCAAGAAACATCCTGCCACCCACCGCCCTGACGGCCAGTTAATAATGTGAATTTCCACGTTTAAATTTTTTTGACACTTTGATTTATGATGCGCGCCGCTTCATTTTCTACTTAATACAAAAAATACATGCTTATATATGTATGAGTGTATAGAAAAAGATACCGATCCATTTCACATCCCCAGTGTAACATTCTCGAAATGTGTTCGGAAAAAAGATCCAAGAATTGTGAATGTTCAAAGGCAGCACAAATTTAGCTAGTTTGCCAATTATAATTTCTGTTTAAGCAAACGATGACGCTTCTCAAGTTTACGAGCAAGAAAGCAAAAAAAAAGTAGCAAGAAATAAGAAAATATAACAAATTGCAGTTGGCAAGTCTGCGGGGAGTTGTAGCCGTCTAAAAACCACTCAAGAGCGCCAGCTTTCTCCTTTTACACGCCGTTATGAGTTGGAGCCCGACAATGTTTGACTAATTGTGAATTTTCTATTATTTTCAGTTGTCAGTGTAAATTACCGAAAGCTCGCAGGCAAACAAGTCTTCGCAGCTACCAACTCGGACCGACGATTGTCTGTCCCTCTTGGAGTGGGGCTATTCTTTCGGCCTTGTCATTTGGTGTGCACAAAAGTGATGTGATGTGTAATTCCAACGCTCCCTTTGCTTGGGTATGCTGTTCCCTCATGTCTCTTGCCGCTGCTGAGGACAAGTGCTTCGGAGTATTTGAGTTCCGCAATGTTTGTGCGCTGTTTCAGTCAATTTTTGGGCTTAAGAAACTGATTTAGCATGTGATTAATCACTTTTCATGTTCGAAATTTAGTTTTCACTTAGTTTTGCCTTTTTTTCTTGAGGTTGGTATATTGCTTTACAAAGTAACCATTTTGGGAATATGTGGTATATATATACATATGTTTATATAAGTTTTCCTTTAAAAATTTAATTCAAGGATAAATATAGATAGAGAGGTATTGGAAATATTTCTGTGTCAGAATTTCAGCTGTTTTAGTTATTATTATTAGAAATTTTATATAATTATAATTTTAAACTGACTTTCAATGGTTAAAATAACCGATACTTCAAACGGTGTTGCTGATTGAGGTTAACTGGGGAATGACTTGTGTTTTTACTTTTCAATAGTTACTTCCAGGTGAAAATATCTTCTAAGGATATATTTTTTCCATCCGACGACCAAAATCAGCTAGCATCTTCCAAACGGAACACTAGGATGATACAAAAGCTGCTAAACTTGTCGTCTTACAGGCACCTTTAAACGAAGCTTTACAATGAGTTTAAAAAAAAAAAAAAAATAGTCCACTTAATTGAAAATATCGCGAAAAATTAGCGAAAATGAGCTGGAAGTCTCTGCTTTTCTTCTTAAAAATGGTGTTTTCTTTAGACATATGGTTTTCAAGACGAAATTATCGCAAATAATGTAATGTAATAACCAAGGATTTAGCTTTGACATAAATAAAAGGGTTTACTGTAATGTTTTAGAAATGATTTCGGGTAGAGGTTACTTCTAATAAATCATGAGATAAACATTCGACCACTTTAGCGCTGGATTTTCACATCCAAGGCGTAAATTGTCTCGCATTTATTTGCGTAAACATGCGACTTTACGTAAAGCCACAACAAATATGTCGCTCCACAGGCCCACGCCGTGAGAAAAAACGAAGAATTTTCTTTAATAAATTGTTGATTGTCTTGTTGGCACCAAGAGTCGTCCACAGCAACATCCTCCAATTCAGGTATGAAAAGGTCTTTAATTGTGGCTCTATAATCGTTGCGTACCGAAGAAAAAAAATAGAGGTTTTTGTCTCGGTGGGCTGTGTAGAGCTATGGTGGGTTGGTATCTTACGCGTATTGGTGTTTTTTTATAGTAGGAGAAAGCGGAACTTTAATTCGCTAAACCTAATCTACTCCCAATTAATATCTCTCCCACGGAATCACTGGATTAAGTATTACTTCAAGGGAAAGACAGATAATCTCATAGTTAGAGCTGAGCAGCTTTCCATTTACGAGAGGATGGACACATGAGTGCTGTCAAATTTTCCATCGGAAAATTACCGCTAAGTGAAGTTTTTAATTTTCCCCCGTGAGATAGTTCGCACTAAGGTCGTGATGGAAGCGGAGCACGTAGTTTCTAAAGCATCCATGTCCACTCAGTATTTGGGTTCGGTAGAAGTCTAGGTCCCCATGTTGTGTATCTATCCACGATGGAATGTCCGGGATTAACCTGTGGGCTCATCGTATTTTGGTTGAGGTTTGGCCTCGTATTTGCCACAATCTGATGCTTTTGGTTCTCTCCTCTTTTTTTACGCTTACAGACGGCTCTGATTGCTGATCCAATCGCGCGAATTCGCCACTCAGGATGTCACAGCGTGTATGCTGTTGCTTCCAGGTATGTGGTGCTGTTTCCAGGTGTGATGCGTGCCAGTGTTGCCTTGTGAGTGGTGTGTTGTGCGGTGTAGTTGAGTGCATCAAGGCGGGAAGCTTAACGCATTTAACCACTCTAAATATATTAAGTTTGCCCAGAGCTTTATAACACCCAGAAGCAAACGTCGGAGACTCTAAATCTCTATCTAAATGTTCAGCATGACGAGCAGAGTCGATTTAGCCACTTACGTCCGTTTGCCTCTATATACGCGAACTAGTTTCTCAGTTTTTGAGATATCGAACGGTAAATTTGCACACGTCTTTTTCTACTCAAGAAGCTGAACTTTTATCGGAACCGCCGAAAAAGTATTGCCTTACTGACAACCACACCTCTAAAAAAAGCACCCGTTATTAAATGGATTATCACTTTCTTTGCTGACATCAAAATACATATTCAAATAAGAAATAATTAATGAAGATCCAGTTTTTTTTCATAACAAATCGAGAGTGCTATAGATTCTCTCTCTCTCACTAAACAATTTGTTTTGCTCTATGGCTATCCCTGTTATCGTTTGAGGATGTATAAAATCAGTCTTAAAAAATATAGGTTCTAGCTTCTCTCATAGATGAATATCCCTAATAGACACATATCGTATCAAGTAAGTTGAAATAAACCGAAACCAGAAGCCTTATTAAGACGTTATTATATTAAGAATCTCTTTCTGAACATTTATTAATTTTTCGTGAATTTTTGTTCTTTTGGCTTAATTTAAATAATAAAATTATAAGTATGTAAATGAGACCATAAAAAGACTTATTGCTGAAAAGATTCCTCTTTATAACACTGAGAGTGTTTTTATTTCGGTTAAAAAAATAATAAAAATATTAAACAAAGTAAGGATTATTATACAACATCAAAAATTAGTAGCTTCTTTATTGTATTACAATATGTTGACAGAGCGAACACCGAAGTTTTGATGGACAAAAAGCAAATTGCCAACATTTCAATTTGAATTTATTGTGAATTTTACTGTTGACACCGCTGTGCGAGAATCTTCTCTTTCAGCAAGGCTAACAGTAATTTCTGATGTAAAGCTCTATGTGCGTTTGCTTTTTATTATGTTTTATGCTAATGTTGCTGCCACTGCGTTCTAATCTGTACCAAAAATATACTCCCTCTCAACATGCCGCTCGAGTCTGTATATTTATAATAGCTGTATGTATGTAGGTAGGTATGTATTCGGGAATATACAAAATTAAACATCAAGTAAAACGCTCTCGCTGCCGCTGCAATGCTGAGCGTGTATTTATAGCGGCCTGTCCTGCGCCTACAAGCAGACTACAAGTCTTTGGTGCGCTGACGTGTATGCTGTCGCTGGCAGGACATCTTCCTAAACAGGATAATATACTTTTTCTTTTATGATTATTATGTTTGCTCCTGTTTCAAGAGTATTTTCTTATTTTCCTATTTTCTGGCATATTTTCCTCATACTTCATTGTCGTTGCTGCCATTATCATTGCCTTTATTGTGGCACGGTTGGCTTTGGTGTCCTCTGAGTTTATGAATATATTCGCAATCATGTCTATTCAAGGCGCTTTCATGCCGAAGTTGGACTTGCGGCCCGAAGTCGTATGTACAGTAGCATTACGAGCAAAGCATTGTCTTCTAGCGCTGTCATCTGCTTGCTTAGTAAACTTTCGCCGTAACCTTCAACACGGTCTTCATCCTTCCTGCTGCTTAACTTGCTTATTTTTTATTTTATCGCAATTTTCTAGTTCGACTGCTCCTACGCGTTTCCTCCCCCTTTTCGTCATATTTCTTTAAGCTGCCGTGTTTCCATTCTGTTTCCGCTTCGTCGTTCGCAGCTATTTTGGTAATTGAGATTGGTGTTTTCCGGCATATTTACTACAATGGCTCCGTCACTTCTCCACCCTCATCGCACTCACTCACTTTACGGTGAATTTGCATACAACCCCTCTCTTGAGCTACCGCTAGTCCTTCGCAGCCATTTCATTACAATACTCGTATATTAGAATATGCTCTTTTTTTGGACAGACGAAGCGGGCAAATGCTTTTCCGACAGTTAGAGTCTTCGTCTTTACAGCGAACTTGGAATTTTTCGCTTTAACACACAGTCTTTTAAGGTTCCACTCTCCCCATTACACCACGAGTATTTATAGGGAGTACAGGCTGTAAGTACTTGTATGCATACATAACCTCACTTGTCACATAACTGTGCACTCGAGTGTTAAAATATAATATTGTACGAGTAAGCTTCCTCAAAAATTTGCTGAGGTTTCAAAAACAACTTGAATACATGTAGTTCTTATAAGCCGACAATTTCGCGCTAAATCGTGGCCTCATGTTTTGAAGAATTCAATTACTCTAATGAGATGGCCGACAGACAGCTTGGTGCTTGGTGTTGAAGGAGCCCAGTCAGCTCGTTACAATCAAAGTGAAATGAATTGTAATGGAAATGAATATGCAGATAAGCAATAGCCTAAAGTGCTGCACATTACTCCAGCAAATATACGAGTATACATAAATATGTATGTTTGTATGTATGAGTGAAGTGATTGAATTGAGTACCCTAATGAATTGAAGTCGATTGTGATTAGAATTATTTTGTGAATGCAATTGAAATGTTTGGAGCTGAGTGAGTGAAAGCAATGTAAGCCAGAGGTTTTAATAAAGAAGACTTCACCTAGTATATGAATGGTAAGAGGATGGACTCAGCTGTAGGAAATGTTTGTTAAAGTAGGAGCCTGGGGTAAATGGGCATATTATTTGTGGAAGAGAAGAGTATGGGAAGATAAGTGGCATGAAGACAACACCACTGTCATTTGATATAGCCAAAACTTATGTACAATAAATACCAGCTTATATTTATTTCAAAGAAAGTTTTCAAAATCTTTTTTTATCATCACCGAATGGTAGCCACGCAGGGTTATGCTCAGTATTAGCTTTCATCTCATTACTACATACATATGTGTCTCCTCTTTCTGTTCTCCAATCATTAAAATAGTAGAGGAGGTGGCTCAGTTATTATACGACAAAACTGGTTCTTAATGTTGTCTGGGTAACTGCTCGTCCTTGAACTATTGATTCCTGGCAACCACAATATAAGTAATGTATATTTCCCACTAAAAAAGTTCCTCTACTGCCAAAACGATTCTGACCTTTTCCATCGGTAAAACTTTAAAATAACTCCAGCTACACTAGAAGATACGTAAATTCTCCGTAAAACCAGAATAAAAAGTAAAAAGTTAACATCGGCTTCAGTGAAGCTAATATACCCTTCACAGGTGCATTCCTTTTAGTAAATATGTGTTCAGTTAGTATGGAAGCTATATGCTATAGTAATCCGATCTGAACATTTTTTTCGGAGATTATATTATTACCTTAAGCAGTGACCCATGTCAAATATCGTGAAGATACCCCGTCAAATGTGAAAGTTTTCCATACAAGCATTTGATTCCGATCGTTCGGTTTGTATGGCAGCTATGTGCTATAGTGCGCCGATCTGAACAATTTCTTCGGAGATTACATTGTTGCCTTAGAAAATAATCTACACAAAATTTCGTGAAGATATATCGTTAAATGAGGAAGTTTTCCATACAAGCACTTAATTCCGATCATTCAGTTTGTATGGCAGCTACATGTTATAGTCCTCCGATATCGGCAGTTCCGACAAATGAGCAGCTTCTTGAAGAGAAAATGACGTTTACAAAATTTCAAAACGATATCTTAAAAACTGAGGGACTAGTTCTTATATACTTATACAGACGGACAGACAGACAAACAGACTATTAACATCAACTTGTGATTCATCTGTGCAAACCCCGACACACAGCCGACGAGCGATAAAAGGAAAAATAGACGAGTGTCCAAGAGTGGTAAAGCCAATGGGATGACGCGGAAAAAAGAAGATGGACGCATAGACTCATTAAGAACGTACCAGCTTGGATTGAGAGACAACACGGGGAGACAGAGTTTTATCTGACGCAATTCTTAGCGTCCTATGGCTGTTTCAGGGAGTACTTCCACAGATTCGGCCACGATGACGACACGAAATACTCATTCCGCAGAAGTGTCGATGAAAACGTCGAGCATATCTTTTTCTTCTTCTCGATATATGTAGTGGGAAGAACTACCATCGAGCGAATAATAAAGCTAAGGGTGCCGCCCGACAACGTAATAAGTCACATGTTGCAATCAAAGCTGGTATGGGCGAACTCAGAATAAGAGAACTGCAGTGAAGAAGCTTAAGACCAGCTGAATAATCCCGCAGGAAGTTTGTGAAGATGCTGTCTTGCTCAGCTTGGTCCAACGGAGTAAAGCCTGGCGGCGATCCTGCTGGTCAAAATACAAGCTAAGCAGCCGGAGTTAATGGCTTAGTAAGTAGGCGTACTGTTCCACAAGTTCAGTAAAGTTAGATAATACTAGCTGGGCGTGATCTCGAAATAGGTGCATCCTTAGCGGGAAATATGGATCGTTGCATGCTGCCTTTCGGCAGTATCGTCGGATGATTCCCCCTCCGAAAAAACCTTTAATAATAATAAATATAATAAAGTACAAACAAATAAATATAGTACATAACCAAAATGACGAACAAAGACCAAACCTTAAAAGTCACTCATTATTTTGGTGTTGCTATATGAAGCAGAGGCATGGATGATGACAACATCCGATGAGCTGGCGTTAGGAGTTTTCGAGAGAAAGGTTCTGTGGCAGATTTATGGTTCTTTGCGCGTTGGCCAAGGAATGTCGCATTCGATGGAACGATGAGCTGTACGAGATATACGACGACATTGACATAGTTCAGCGAATTAAAAGACAGCGGCTACGCTGGCTAGATCATGTCGTCCGAATGGACGAAAACAATCCAGCTCTGAAAGTATTCGACGCAATATCCGCCGGGGGAAGCAGAGGAAGAGGAACACCTCTACTCCTTTGGAAGAACCAGATGGAGAAGTACTTGGCTTCGCTTGGAGTCTCCAGTTGGCGCCACCTTGTGAAAAGGAAAAAGGACTGAGGCGCTGTTGTCAACTCGATTATAACCGGGTAGGCGGTGTCTACGCCAATGAAGAAGAGGAAGAAACGAAACGCCCGTAAACTTTTCATTTTAATTTTTTAAGGTTTTTTAAACTTCGTCCATGACGTCATGAACCGTTGGATTTCTGTGTCAAACGCAGTTCAAAAAGTAATGGGACGAATTTGACGGAATCTCTTTTATTCTTAATGAAATCTGTATTATAAAGTAAATATAGGGTGATTTTTTAAGAGCTTGATAACTTTAAAAAAAAAAAAAACGCATAAAATTTGCAAAATCTCATCGGTTCTTTATTTGAAACGTTAGATTGGTTCATGACATTTACTTTTTGAAGATAATTTCATTTAAATGTTGACCGCGGCTGCGTCTTAGGTGGTCCATTCGGAAAGTCCAATTTTGGGCAACTTTTTCGAGCATTTCGGCCGGAATAGCCCGAATTTCTTCGGAAATGTTGTCTTCCAAAGCTGGAATAGTTGCTGGCTTATTTCTGTAGACTTTAGACTTGACGTAGCCCCACAAAAAATAGTCTAAAGGCGTTAAATCGCATGATCTTGGTGGCCAACTTACGGGTCCATTTCTTGAGATGAATTGTTGTCCGAAGTTTTCCCTCAAAATGGCCATAGAATCGCGAGCTGTGTGGCATGTAGCGCCATCTTGTTGAAACACATGTCAACCAAGTTCAGTTCTTCCATTTTTGGCAACAAAAAGTTTGTTAGCATCGAACGATAGCGATCGCCATTCACCGTAACGTTGCGTCCAACAGCATCTTTGAAAAAATACGGTCCAATGATTCCACCAGCGTACAAACCACACCAAACAGTGCATTTTTCGGGATGCATGGGCAGTTCTTGAACGGCTTCTGGTTGCTCTTCACCCCAAATGCGGCAATTTTGCTTATTTACGTAGCCATTCAACCAGAAATGAGCCTTATCGCTGAACAAAATTTGTCGATAAACACATTTCGAACCGAACACTGATTTTGGTAATAAAATTCAATGATTTGCAAGCGTTGCTCGTTAGTAAGTCTATTCATGATGAAATGTCAAAGCATACTGAGCATCTTTCTCTTTGACACCATGTCTGAAATCCCACGTGATCTGTCAAATACTAATGCATGAAAATCCTAACCTCAAAAAAATCACCCTTTATATATGTATATGTACGAATGTATGTATGTAGGTGTACATTTATCTTCTCATTTGGATTTATCTGCATTAAAAGTTTTGAAATAAAAATACTTTTAAAACATTCGAAATTGTTACGTCTTTTGCATTGAGCGGTAAACGATAATAGGCTCAGTAAAATAAAATAAAATAAGTCTTTGCTTTTGGAAGAAAACGCTTTAATGGAGCGCATTAAATGAGAGTCGTCGTTTATTACAATTTACGCAAATTTCAAATTCTATGCCCATATTCATATTTCATAATAATGCCAGACAATTTATTTGCTTTTTAATGTGCACGAATAAACGAAAGCCACAACACAAACAACTAAGTGCCACGCTCCTTGCAGTAAGCGCTTCACTTGTGCGTCTCAATGAGTGTGAGTTTTGATCTGCTAAATGCCGGGTGCTTGGGCTCGATGCTGGTCGAGGTGCTGGCGCTGGCGCTGGCATGTTTATCTCGTTGTATGCTGAGGCACAATGAAATTGCAAATAATATCGAAGCATAAAATCAAAAAGATTAGCATGTTTATTGCCTACTGTTAGCCAGCCGAGCGAACGCACACACATACCATGACTTTATATACACACACACACTCTTTCGGCACTGAAATGAGCGTTTAAGGATGCTCAAAGCCTGCTTGAGTCTGCTAAACGAAATAGACGCTCACACGTCCGGCATATTGAAGATTTTTGTTTATAAATAAATGGCAAATTTATGCATAAATAAGTATGTGTGAGTGCGCACCCACACATATGGGGGCGGCCGAAGTGGTGCGTTCTAATCGACTATGCTCGTTTGGGGGCAACAACTGAACGGCTATAATGCGGGCGGCGAGTGCGACGCTGGGCAATAAGCCGAATCGAGAACAAAACCAAATATTTATTTAGAAATTTATGCGCAAATATATATGCATGTGCGTGTGGGTGTGTGTGTGGGTGTGAAGCCGAAAATGCGAGCTGTTGATTGAGTCGTTGCGGCGGCGCTCCAAAGGCGCCGTTAGCCCCTTCTTAGCCGCTTGGCTTTGCTTTGGAGCTTGTAAATTGCATTTGCGATTTAAGCAGGCTTTATGTGTTGTTGTTGTAGTTGTTGTTGCGGATTTGCTACAGCCATAAATGCGAGTTTAGAGAAATTTACATTTTTATGACTGACCCCCAACGACAATAAACGGAACAAGTAGCCACTTTGTATTTCGAAACAGTTAAAATGGAAAATGCTCCGAAGTTAAGTATTGAGGACGGGCCCCAATGTGGCATATTTTTTGCTTACCACTGTGGCATGTGAGGAAAAAAAATTAGAAATAATAATATAACAGTAAAAAAGTAAACACAAAAATCAGCCGAAACAAAAATTTATGCTGATGAAATTTCGTTTTTGCCCTTTATAGCTAAAACTTTTCTATGTATTGGGTACACATGTGTGTGTGTGTGTTTGCTGCGCCGCTTTGCATTCTCGGGTTGTATTATGACTGAATTTATTGCAACTTGGGGACGTTCGTTGAATGGCAACACACAAAGGAAAAGCAGCATCATTTCTATGCGCATAAAAGCCAACTCGTCACACACACACACACTCATAAACACATACACATATGCACATGTTTGGTTGAGCCTACATATGTGTTGTATATTATTAAATACCCAAAGGAGCAGTGGACCCGTATGGGCTGAAAATTTTTCTTATGCACACACACATACACCCCTACACACACTCCCTCGTATATATTTTCAAGCCTTAAATGTCTATAGAAGTCCTAGCACTCGCGTGTTTGGGTTATAGGCTTTTGCATTGGGGTTGTGCTCGACACGGCGTATGCGCAATGCACGAGGCAGCCTTGTTGCAATCAACGACGTTTCCAAAAAAAAGGTGAAATCAGCATTCAACCTCTGCCGCTGCGACTTTTATTTGCTGCTTTGCTGCCAAAAAACATGCCTATCTAAGACATATTAAAATATTTGATTTTCCTTTTGTTGAAAAACGCTGATTGGGTTGAAGGTTTCGTTTGCGCAACATTTCTCGAGTTTCCACCGAGAAAAGCGGTCTCCTGAGATTGGCAGTAAAGTTGAGTAGCGAAAATGCAAATTTATATTTTTATTTTTGTAGATGAGCGAATTCGCAAACAATTTTTTTTGTGGAGAGGTGCAAAAAGGTAAGATAAGGGTAATATTTAACTTTGAATTAAAAAACATATCTTTTGTTAGAAAACTGCACTTACATATTTTTATAAAGGATTCGAGGTTTCTTACTTTTTTTTTTAAGAATAAACACATAAGCCTCAAATTTAATAAGGAATTTTTATTGTCATTCGAAAGAAAATTTTTTGTCATTTATTTTTTGAAGATTATCTCCTTTAAAAGTTGGCTGTGGCAACGTCTAAGATGGTTCATCCATTGAGTAAGATTTTCAGTGACTCGTTCGAGCATTTCGACTGGTAACTGGCGAATGACATTAGTAATGTTTTGCTTCAAGGCCTGAATCGAAGCGGGAATGTCAGCATAGACTTTAGATTTTACATATTCTCTCAGAAAAAGTCTAATGGTGTGATATCACACGACCTTGGTTGCCAATCGACCTACCCAAAACGTAAAATTATCTGTTCACCGAAGTGTTCTGTCAATAAATCCATTGTTTGATGCGATGTGTGGGTAGTGGCGCCGTCTTGTTGAAATCCAAATTTGCCGGGAGCACGAACTTCAATTTCAAGCATCAAATAGTCGGTTGTCATGGCACGATAACGGTTGCCATTGACGGTTACGTTTTCACCGGTATCATTTTTGAAGAAATATGCAGCGATTATTCCACCAGGCAAAAAACCCCATAAAAACGTTGTTTTTCTGGACGAAATGGCAGCTCTTGAATCGCTTCAGTTTGCTCTTTGTAACAAATGCAGCAAGTTTGCTTGTTTACATACCCTTTGACCCAGAAATGGGTCTCACCGCTGAACAAAATTTGGCTCGAAAACTTCGGATCTTTTTATAACTTTTCAAGATCCCATAGAGCGGAGCGATGTCGCATGTGATGGTCAAGCGGCTTCAGTCCTTGCACAAGCTGTGTTTTGTACGCTTTCCATTTAAGATCTCGACGTAAAATGCACCAATTGTTCCATACGTCAGTTCGAGTTGCTGTGTACGGCGCCGAATCGACTCTTCACGGTCTTCGTGTACACTCTACGGCAGCTTTATTTTCTTCACCGCGTGCTGGACGTCGTTTATTCGGTCGAGTATTATCCAATAGTGGAAGCTGGTTCTAAATATGGGTGATGGTGTCGCGAATAGGGATAAGGGAATAAAGGACTTTCTCGAATTAATTTGTCGACAGTTTTTACCAAAAGTTATACTTAAAATTCTATTAACTATCGATCAGTCTAGTTATAGTCATTTATGTATTATCGTCAAGTCGTCATAGCACCACTTGTATGCCACTAGAATACTCTTCTCTAGGAAACCGTAATTTTCATCTAAAAATATTTCCTTTTTATCCTTAGTATTTTTTCTATGTAATTTTTAATGTTCTTCCAGTTTCTTAGTTCTGAAGCATGACTGTTATGATGTTGTCCACGTTCAAAGGATCTTTAATGTGTCTGCTTTGAACTCTGCTCCTTAGAGCAAGACATTCCGTGTTGTTGACATCAAAAGCTTACGATTCCCGCGTCACGGTTCTCCGCTGTTGGCCATCAACCAGATGTCAGACTTGTGCTCTGGCTATAATTATCGCGCCGATATTGCTTGCCAACTACTCAGGCAAGTATCGTCGGGCTTATTGATACTTAATATGCCTGGACCGAGGATTGATCCCTGCGCAGCTTCTGACGTCACCTTTAAGCGTCTCAGAGGTTTTATACAGCAAAACTCGTTCTCCCAAATAGCTCCACACTATTACACTGAGGTAATGTGCGTATTTTAAAGTTCTTCTCTAATGCTTCAATCATGTCTTTTCATAGAGTTCTGTTGAAGGCGATCCGTACGCTCAGGGTGGCGAGTAAAAACACTAGTCTGAATTTGTAGCATCTTTTGTGCAGTTTTTCCGCACTCCTCACGATATTTTCGATTTCCACCAGTGTTGCTTTATCGCGTATTAAACTTACATAAACATAAACTATCCTCGATTTCAGCTATCTTTCGAGCAGCATATCAGCTTTGTCAACCATTCAAATGGGCCTGGATCTCCTTTTCCTTTATTAATTAACATGAGTTGTTGTCTTCTCCAAAGTTTTGGGTATACGTCGGCTTTGAGGCAGGTATTGAACATTTCTCGTTTCGGCTATTATCTTTAGTAGAAAAGCATTTTTTTACGTGATGGGCCCCAAACCCAGCGCACAATCCTGCGAAGCAGATGTTTCGCATACTCACTTTAGCTCGCCTTCAAACGGATGTTTTTTGGGTACCCAGAGAATACTTGGTCTAGGACCGGATGTCGTGAGTTGCTTGAGCCATATGTGAAAAAATTAACTTACTGTAACTTTCCTCACTTGCGTGAACTTCTACACATGACTCCATATCTTTCTTGTATAATCTTAGCAAAGAAATGATGTTCTTTACACTGAAAAGAGGAGTATTATATTACACCTTCACTAAATTCTAATGCTGACTGAAATTAATGAATTTCTGCTGTTGCCATTTGCGTTGACAAGGTCAAAAGGCTTGAATTGCAAGCGCATCTATTAAGTGCATTTCAACAAAACGGTGGATTACATTTGCATTACAATATCGTAAACAATTACAACAACAATTGTTGAAGCATATACAAAAGTATTTGATTTAAATTTCGCGCATTCAAATTCGCAAGACTCGCATTATTCTTGTGCTGTAAGCTACGCCTGCGCAGTCGCGTGTTCGGCAGACACTTCTCTCTGACTCAGTGAACGCCCACTACTCACACGCAATAACGACGACGACGTGGTGATTTTTCAACCCAACGCACACACACGTATGTATAAATAAAGTGTGGACATCTGCGTACTCGCGAGTGTGTGGATACATTAAACACTTTTACAAACTTCTTTAGTGCCTTTTATGCTTGATGGCGTGGGTGATTGCAACACGCCACTTGACAAGGCCAGGCAGTAGGCGCTGAGCCACACACAGCACTGCCACGTTGCCACATACATCTCTAGTGTGTTCCATTTGTGGAGCCGCGGAGCAAATCTTTGCTCGCTGGAGTCTCCTATGCGCCTACGTGTGTGCGCATGCGTGAATGCAGCCAATTGATTGCAATTTTGTTTGCTTAACAAATGTTTTTACTGCCGCCGTCGCCGCTGCAATTCAATTTAATTCAATTTCTTGCTTTGCTGCCAGCGTTCTACGTGGAAAAACAAGAACGCAGTGATTCTACTTACGCAGCACACACACTTGTCCGACATATGCCCCACATATGTGCGGAATATCGCATCAACTCAGCTCACTCAGTACAAGAGGCCTACATACGAGCATGTACTTACATCAGTTTTCCGCTGCAATGTCCATTAGTTTTTTCGCGTTCGCTTTTGGCTCTCATTGCTGGGCGCACTTTTAAGGAGTCCTACAAGTTGTTTCAGCTCACATATGAGGCATCTGCGCGTACACGCTGTTTGGCGCTGATGAAGTGGTTGTTGCAACACGCAGTTTTCCGTGTTGCCTGTCAGTTTAGGATTAGTGCAAATAAAGTTGTCTGACATCGCAACTTTAACAGCGTCTCTTAAGTAGACCAAGTCCGCTTGGCGTTTATGAAAATGTCGGAGGAAAGTGCAGCTATTAGTGTTTCTCGAGTGAGTAAGTTCCTTTGTTCGGCGGATGGGAGGATTTTGCTTTTGTTATGATATTAAAGTGTGTCTAAGCTGAAGCCAGTAAATTATGACGTCGCTGACTTTTGGCAAAGCACATGAATCATAAAATAAATCTTGTGCATGATGGATAAATGCAACAAAATGGTTATGAAGGGCTTAAGAACTGAGAATATTGTTCCCATTATTTTATAAGGTCGGGAAGTTTAGTTTAAACTAAGTAACTAATGACCCCGAAATCGAAAAAAGCAAAAGAACAGCTAGTACAATGAGGAGTGCCGTGTTGCAGTAGATCAAAAATAGACAGGCACGTGCGGGATGGGATATACATATACCGAGAGTTGAAAATGTAAGCGAGACGCATTTGCAGAAAAAAAGGCAAGATGTCGAAAAGCTTGAGTGCGAAGTGGTTGTCAAACTGGCCGACAGGGGAAATGTTTGAAAATTATATAAAAAGATGCGGCAACTAACAGAAGGTTTCACGACCGGATCATACATTTGTAGAACCCCCAGAGGAGATCTGGTGAGTGATGCCCAGAGCACATTAAAATTATGGAGAGAACACTTCTCCAGCCTGCTGAATTAGAGAGAAAGAATAACAGCAGAAGATGGTGAACCCGAATTTCCAATCGTGGACGATGGAGCGGCTTCATTGGCCCACCATTACTAGATATTCACTATGCTACCTTTTCGTCGATTTCAAATCTGCGTTTGACAGCAAAAGGAGCTGTCTTTACGCCGCTAAGTCTGAAACTCCGTCCGGATCGGAAAAGAGCTCTCCGAGCCGTTCGATTCCAAACGAGGTTAGTGACTTTTTCACTCTACTCCTGAAACGATGAGCTGTACGAGACTTACGACGACATTGACATAGTTCGGTGAATTAAGAGACAGCGGCTACGCTGGCTGGTTATGTGGTCCGAATGGATCAAAACATTTCACCTCTGATAGTAATGGACGCAGAACCCGCCATGGGAAACAGAGGAAGATCTCCACTCCGTTATAAAGACCAGGAGAAGCCTACACTTGGAATCTCTAATTGGCGCCAAACAGCTAAAAGAGAGAACGACTGGCGCGGCTATAACCGCGTAAGTGATGGCTATGCCAATAAAGAAGAAGAGTGATATCAAAGTGTTCAAAAATGCTATACAATATATAGCGTCCTCCATAGTTTCCATAGATTTTACGTGAACGGAGTTAATTGTCTAACGAGAGATTCAGATAACTCTCGTCGGTTTTTTCAAATCTAAATTAGCTTGAAGTGAGTGCCGAAATCAATGGGACTCTGGAGTGTTCTTTTAATCTAAAGTCACGTCACTCAAACGTTCAGATTTAATGCTAGTCAGCATAATCATCGTTCGGAATTAAGAAAATCGATACTCTTAAAGCTTTGATATTAAATGCCGATGAAGCGCCTGGAATCTAACATAAATTTACCTTGATGCTTTATTTCCATTTTCGTGGGTTCATCTGGATGTCTAAAAGTATGCGATTCAAGGTATTTTAGTCTTGATTTGGTGAAGGCGGAACATGACAGGAGAAAGTGTTGGCTGATTATATCGTGTTTTCAACCAAGTAATTTATTTAACAGACTTTTTATACGATTTTTAGTCCTGCCGCATCATTTCTGTTCGGACAGTGTCTAGTTAGAGCTTCCAAAACTAGTGAAATGTACACTTTTCTAAGGACAAATAGCATAGTGGATCATATTCAATTCACTGTGCTCCCACTTTGAAAGTGCTAGAGACCCAGCACCCCAGTAGTAAATCGTAAGAACATAGCGATGCCCTTATTCGATTCCATGCTACAGCAAGTGAGGCTGAAGTATATGACTTCGGCAGCTTATCAGCTTTATCGGTAAATCTACTTTGATGGCAGTCACTTCCACTTGGGGAAATCACTGTGAAATAAAAGTATGATCGAGAATTGAATCGATGGGGCTCACTGCCATACCTAGCTTTTCTGAACCGAGAGCACCACACATGCTAATGAGAGGTGTCTTATGAACACTCACTGGCTTTTTCGCGATCGAAGTCTTTTCCAGTGCCCTCTTCACACGCGATTGCCATGGAAAATTAAAAGCTTGACTATGGATTCTTAAAGCTGAAGAACTGCTTTGAGTTTGAATGAATTCCCTATCTGTTTAAACTCCCGTATTTCCTCAGTAGCGCTCTGTAAGTTCATACCCAAGTGATTTTATTTTGCTTAAGCAAAGTTTGCTACTTGCATTTTTAAGAAAACTTTTGTTGACATGAAAACTCAAGGGATCAAATTCTGCATAACCTTACTGCAATCTTCCCAAAGCTTCAATGAAACTCAATGTAAATTTGTAAATTTTGTTAACCTTTCTAATTAACATCAGATTTTCTTCAGCAAATGACTTCTTGAATTTATAGTATTTGTTTCTAGACAACTTCTCCTGCCAAAAGACTTGTTAAAGTCATAATTTGATAAATTTTTCCAATCAAGTTAATTCAGTGATAGTTTGCTGATAGTTTGTTGTTCGCCATTGCAATTTGAAAATCAAATTACGTGACTTACTTGCTAAATAAGCAAATACTCTAATGACCACTCAGAGTTTCCTACCAAACCACACATATACATACACACACACCAACACTCACCTTCATTTGCATTATCAACAAGAGTTTCGGTTCCAGCAACAGCTTCAGCACCAGCACCGGCCACAGAATCACTGCAGAACTTTGATTTTTGTTTCTATTTAACTTGCACTTTTCCTTGGATTTTGTTGATGAAGTGAACGAACGCCAAAGAAGTAAGCAAACTACTAGGGAACACCAAAAACCAAAAAATAAAAGAAACGAGAAACGAGAAATATTAAAGGAAAACTAAAAATGCAAATACGAATTCTACAAATTTCTCCTTCGCTTCTGCTGCTGCAAGCAACGAAATGCCAACAAAAACAAAAAAGTAAGTAAGAAGAAGCTTACCCCAAGGAATGCAGGCAGTAACTATCATGGTATATGTAAATGAAAATAGGTCCATGAAAGGCAAAGCAAAAGCAAGAAGCGACGCTCGAGGAAAAAAGCAGCCAACTTTCCATATACTTACTTACTAACCGCCAAAAGTCAGTAAACTGCCAAAGCAAATTGCCGAAAAAGAAGAAAATAAATTTGCATATGGATGCTGCTGTTGTTGTTGTTGCTTTTTGTATGTAGTTGCTCAGGTGCGAGGCAGGTGTCGGTGTGAGCTCTACTGCGCTGTTGGAAAAGTTGAGGGAGCTTTAGTTGTCCTGCAGCTTTTCGTACTTTGGCAAGAGCGCTGAAGGGCGAGCACAGAAAAAGAGCGCCTTGAGAGATGCGCGCAATGCCCCCGAGGAAGTCGTTAGTGCTCGTACATGCTAAGCAAGCTTTTCTTTCATCCTTTATGGGAAAAAACTTAGACGATGCATTGAAGGAAGTAATATAGAGGCAAAAAATGTATATACGAAATTTAAGATTCTTCAAGTTATCAGGGGAATGCTGTAAAATATGTGGATTGGGCGGAGATTTAAAAAGAAATAGTCGCAAAGAACATAAGAGGGAATTACCAGTGCTGTGCTGCAATTATTCTTCAACTACTTGTCCTTATGACTGAAGTAAAAACAAATATATATTTTTCTTAAAATAAACAAGTAGCATCATTATTAAGTCTTGATTTCGACCAATGATGGAGCACAAGAATCTTATGAACCTCAGAGCCTATTTATTCATTATTCTTTACATGCTATGGGTTTATCCGCGTCAAGGCTTTACGGTAAGTTCATTTGTTGCGGGAGACTTCTTTTGAACTCCCTAAAGCTCGGATACAAAAGTTTACCAATAGGTGGCGCCAGATTTGTGACCCACAAAATCGTTGATTTAATGAGACTGATGAAGTGCCAGGGTACAAGAACACGGCAACCGTAGGTCTCTATCAAAATGATCACCAGAGTCGGATTTGTTTCAAGAAGTATATCATAATTGCGGTGAAGATTGTCACGTAACTATTAAATATTCATATATATGAAATGTCTGACTTTACATAAAGGTTTGGTGATCATATATCTGTCTTCGGAAATACGAAACCGTAAATCCATAAAATTTTTCCAGTTTTCTTTTCAAAATTTCGTCGCTAGAACAAAGCAAAGACGGTTGATCTAGACTACAAAGGTAACCGGTAGGTAACCGATCGATTTGGGCAAACGACGTCCAAGGTTAGGTTCCTACTAAGCAAAGCCTAATAAGCTTACATGGCTGAATACTCAGTCCACTGTTGCTTTTGGTGCCATCGATATATAGTTCAGAAGAATAACGCGACATTCTTGTGCAAATACGGAGTTAAAAAGTAAATATATGTATGTGTATGGTACATATGAACACTTATGTAAATAAAAAATTAAAAATTCGACAAATAAATCACGGTGACGCCGACACAACTACCAACAACAACGATAATATGCATAAAGCTAGAAAACTGAAACCAAAACGAGGTAAACGTACGGTTTACCTGCAAATACCTTGCAACAGATGAGGGAAACACTGTGTGGCAAGCAGCAGTTTGTGAAAAAGTCCAAAAAGATTACAAAAACAATACTAAAAAACAGCAAGAACATTCGTAAGCTACAAAACCGTCAAGTTGTTGAAAAATCCTCGAGCTACAAGAAAACAGCACAAATCACTGCAAAACCCAGCGTAATAAGAAACAAAAAGTGGCACAGGAAGAAGAAGAAAAATGGCGCAAGCAGCGACAAATCAAAGTGTTGCAAAGCTCCACTTTTTGGCAAAACAAAAATGCAAACGTTATTTTTATTTACCTTTTCTACTCACCACCTTCCCATATGAGAAAAGAAGGTGCCTTACACATTACACAGTTAGGGTGATGTAACCGTAGGTGCAGCCATAAAAACAGCAACAACAAAAGCAGCAAGCAATGTAAGTCCGTAAGTATTTGCAACATGACTTACCCGCTGCAGCCGTAAGTAATTTACAAATGACGCGAAACTTAGGGTGATGCAACAAAGAAATAAAGGGTGATTTTTTAAGAGCTTGATAACTTTTTTTAAAAAAAAAACGCATAAAATTTGCAAAATCTCATCGGTTCTTTATTTGAAACGTTAGATTGGTTCATGACATTTACTTTTTGAAGATAATTTCATTTAAATGTTGACCGCGGCTGCGTCTTAGGTGGTCCATTCGGAAAGTCCAATTTTGGGCAACTTTTTCGAGCATTTCGGCCGGAATAGCCCGAATTTCTTCGGAAATGTTGTCTTCCAAAGCTGGAATAGTTGCTGGCTTATTTCTGTAGACTTTAGACTTGACGTAGCCCCACAAAAAATAGTCTAAAGGCGTTAAATCGCATGATCTTGGTGGCCAACTTACGGGTCCATTTCTTGAGATGAATTGTTGTCCGAAGTTTTTCCCTCAAAATGGCCATAGAATCGCGAGCTGTGTGGCATGTAGCGCCATCTTGTTGAAACCACATGTCAACCAAGTTCAGTTCTTCCATTTTTGGCAACAAAAAGTTTGTTAGCATCGAACGATAGCGATCGCCATTCACCGTAACGTTGCGTCCAACAGCATCTTTGAAAAAGTACGGTCCAATGATTCCACCAGCGTACAAACCACACCAAACAGTGCATTTTTCGGGATGCATGGCAGTTCTTGAACGGCTTCTGGTTGCTCTTCACCCCAAATGCGGCAATTTTGCTTATTTACGTAGCCATTCAACCAGAAATGAGCCTCATCGCTGAACAAAACACGCGCGCGAAACACATTTCGAACCGAACACTGATTTTGGTAATAAAATTCAATGATTTGCAAGCGTTGCTCGTTAGTAAGTCTATTCATGATGAAATGTCAAAGCATACTGAGCATCTTTCTCTTTGACACCATGTCTGAAATCCCACGTGATCTGTCAAATACTAATGCATGAAAATCCTAACCTCAAAAAAATCACCCGTTACAAACAACAATGGCAATAACAACAATGGTGCGGTGCCAAAATGTGCCATAAATAAGAACAAGAAGATATATTGCAAATCTGGATAAATTTGTTGTCGTCAGTGTGACGACGCTGGGAATTGTGGCAGTTTTTTCCTTGAACCGTGTGTGTGTTTGTGTTTGTGGCAAAAGCTTAGCTGAGCAATGACCTGGGAAATTCATATTCAGAGGCAGGTATTTAGCAGTTGGCAACAGGATTCGAGGATTCGGCTGAGATTGATGGAGAAGGCGTACTGTTCAAATGAGCTCGTGGCGGAATATGAATTCGAGTTCTAATTTCTTTGAGTTTTGTCTATCACGCTTCATTTCTATCATCTTTTTACAAACCTTTTTTTCCAGGCAAGGGGAGCATTTTATCAAGCTCAGACTATTTCTGGCGGATACTGAATGTAATTTTGATCGGCCAGTTTATATGATAGGTATTTGCTATAGTCAATGCCGTTTTATTGAAGATATCTCGTCAAACGAAAAAGTCTTCCATACTCGTACAAGCATTTGATTCCGATTGTACTGTTTGTATGGCAGCTATAGTGGTCCGATATCAGCAGTTCCGTCAAATGAGCAGCTTCTTGAGGAGAAAAGGACGAAAATTGCAGATCGATATCTCAAAAATTGAGGGACTAGTTTTCGTATATACAGGGTTATCCGGAAAGTAATAGAAATGATTTTCTTCCGTCGGGCCTGTACTTTGGAGGGTGCGTGCTCCGACTGTTTTCGGTAGAGGGGGTTCCTAGCTAACGAACGAGCGGCTGGTCAGTTGTCTCCGAGCACTTCGAGAATCAGGACAAACATTTTCGCGCGACGTGTTTCTGTCAGTGGAGCAAGCCGAAAATGAAGTGTTCGTTAGAGCAGAGGTACGCGATTAAATTCTGTGTGAAACTCGGTAAATCTGCAATAGAGACGTTTGATATGATCAAGCAGAGTTACCCACATGTTGCTTTAGTAAGAAGTGGTATGTTTCGGTGGCACCAGACCTTTTTGGAGGGCCGGGAAGAGGTCGCTGATGAAGACCGGAAGAATGAGCAAATCCAAAGTAAAAACGAAGCCCATTGTCTTTTTTTGACATTAAAGACATCGTCCACCGTGAATTTGTTCCTCCTGGACAAACTGCCAACGCTAAATTTTACGTAGAAGTCCTAAAGAGACTCCAATGAAGGGTCAATCGAGTCCGCCAAGACATCGTAGCCAATTGGAAGTTGCACCATGACAACGCTCCGGCTCACACCGCCTTTCTTATGAACAGCTACCTAACCAAGATCGGCATCCCAACATTCATCAAGAGGCTTATAACTGCCGATGAGACATGGGTTTGACATATAAACAAGTCAGCAATCATCGGAATGAAACCCGTTTTCGGTCGATCGAAGAGATAAGACAAAATTCGCCGACGGATCTGAAGGCAACCCCAAAAAGTGCTTATGAAAAGTGGTTCGAGGACTGGAGGATTACTTTGAAGGCGACAAATTAAATATTGATGAATAATTAAATAATTTGAGCCCATTGATCCCAGGAGACAAAAAGAGGGCTATCCATCGTCTATACCTCCTTTTGTAGTAGCCTGTAAAAATTCATTTATTATTCTGGTCCGGTTGAAATGACCTCACCTCCTAAAAATAACACAAGGCACAAGACAACAACAAACAACAAATTTCTTCATGTTTCATTTTTTCTTCATTTCATTATTTCTTGTTTGCATTACTGTTTTCTACTCCCCTTTTTAAGCCTACTAGGTATCCCAAATCAACAGACCTCATTTATTTTCCTAGTAATGGGCAATTGAAGTATAGGGTGATTTTTTAAGAGCTTGATAACTTTTTTTTTAAAAAAAACGCATAAAATTTGCAAAATCTCATCGGTTCTTTATTTGAAACGTTAGATTGGTTCATGACATTTACTTTTTGAAGATAATTTCATTTAAATGTTGACCGCGGCTGCGTCTTAGGTGGTCCATTCGGAAAGTCCAATTTTGGGCAACTTTTTCGAGCATTTCGGCCGGAATAGCCCGAATTTCTTCGGAAATGTTGTCTTCCAAAGCTGGAATAGTTGCTGGCTTATTTCTGTAGACTTTAGACTTGACGTAGCACCACAAAAAATAGTCTAAAGGCGTTAAATCGCATGATCTTGGTGGCCAACTTACGGGTCCATTTCTTGAGATGAATTGTTGTCCGAAGTTTTCCCTCAAAATGGCCATAGAATCGCGAGCTGTGTGGCATGTAGCGCCATCTTGTTGAAACCACATGTCAACCAAGTTCAGTTCTTCCATTTTTGGCAACAAAAAGTTTGTTAGCATCGAACGATAGCGATCGCCATTCACCGTAACGTTGCGTCCAACAGCATCTTTGAAAAAATACGGTCCAATGATTCCACCAGCGTACAAACCACACCAAACAGTGCATTTTTCGGGATGCATGGGCAGTTCTTGAACGGCTTCTGGTTGCTCTTCACCCCAAATGCGGCAATTTTGCTTATTTACGTAGCCATTCAACCAGAAATGAGCCTCATCGCTGAACAAAATTTGTCGATAAACACATTTCGAACCGAACACTGATTTTGGTAATAAAATTCAATGATTTGCAAGCGTTGCTCGTTAGTAAGTCTATTCATGATGAAATGTCAAAGCATACTGAGCATCTTTCTCTTTGACACCATGTCTGAAATCCCACGTGATCTGTCAAATACTAATGCATGAAAATCCTAACCTCAAAAAAATCACCCGTTATATGTGCATATATTTCTCAGCAGTTTTTCCTTATTCTTAGAGAGACCTGATACGGATATCGAGGGTTCGCTGAAGAATGCACCACACCTTACCTTCATACAATATTTCCATTTGCCGAGCAAATGAGCCTTCAACGACGTCGGAGCTTTCACTTCGACTCAGCGCCACTGTAGTAGAAAATAAATAAACGATTATTGTAAGCCCATTTACTTTTACAACGCAAACTTTGCAACTTTGGTACGATGGCAGCGCTCGCAATTGCCGTTATGTTAAAAATCACTCTGAAATAAAAGTATGAAAAAATTTGATGCAAGTAAACACCACTATACTGCTGCAGTAAATAAAGTTTGCGAAAAGTTATCAACATTGACTTTTAAAATATCAACACTTCAATATGTTTGCCTCAACATTTCATCGCAAAACGCACGGAGCCACCAAAAACAAAGAAAAAAAAGCAAAAAAAGAAACTCAAAAAAACAAAAAGTAAGAAATAAAGAAGTGAATACTTTTATAGTATAACCGCATTACATTTTTTCACTTTATATCTTACAATTTGGCCCCTATGCGTCTCTTAAAACTTCAAACACACACACACACACATATATACACACAGGCACTGGCACGCTGACACACCCAGCTGGTGGGCATCATTGTGGATTTATGATAAAACTGATGCTTAACCACAAAAGAGTTTTAAACTTTTCAACACCAAAGCTCCACAACCCCTCGCCACCTTCCCAACCGCGCGCATCGACAACATAAGCTCAAAAGGAAGCAAAAATTTCGCCGAAATGCACCTCCGATAACATTGCCGGCTGCCGCGCGATGCCTCGTCTTCGTGTGTGTAGGTGCTGCTGGTGTTGTTGTTGTTTCGCACCAAGCGTAGTCAGGCACTAGGAAGTTCAGCACCAACTGAGCCTTCTAGCAAAAACAACAACGACTGCATAACCGCACTTTATAAACTTTCGAAGTGAGGTTGTATCATACATCCGGCATCCTTCCGTTATGGCGAAAATATGCGCTCACACAACTACACATACGCTCGCAGTTATTCCTTCATATTTTTACCGCTGCTTCAACGGTAAAGTCTAATGGAGCGTCGTGGTGGCATACGTAGGAGACCTGTTAGCGTATGCGACCCTCCCGGGCTTGCTGTTGGTTGGGTGGCCTCTCTTAAAGGATGCTGCTGTGCTTCGGCGCTGCAAGCGGGTCTTCTTACTTGTATGAAAAGCGGAATGTGTAAACATTTTTATGAATTTTTGGGGTACATTCAGTGCCAAAACTTTTCCCCGGCAAAGTGTTGGCTTCCAGCCTGCTTTGCTGTTGCTTGTGTAAGCCCATTTGTAGACACATCTACTAGTGTATTTAATAATGCACTTTTGGGAGTAATAAAAAGATATGCAGTCTTCGGTAGACCTTGTCACGCTACAAAGTGAATAAAATCTGGTAATATTGCAAAGTTTGGGAAGCGCTGCATTTTTCTGGTAATGATTACAAATAACTCGTTGGCAAGGAATTTCGGGAGGGCTTGTTCGGGTAAAATTCAAGTTATAAGCCTAGGTTTGCAACACCGTTAGATATTAGTTGCTAATAAAGCGAAAGTTAAAGTTATTTAGTTTTAAGTGATTTACTATCGAATAACGAGCGTTAACTATTTTATCGATTGGTTGGGTAGTTCTCGAGAAATCTTGTCAACTGACTTCAAAAACAGAACTTCGAAAAAAACGTGTTTAAAAACGGCGCAATTAGCTTAGCTAGCCTCGAGCGCACAAGTCCTCAAAGCTGTATCTCCGAAACTATTATTCGGATCAACTTGAAAATTAAAGACTATATCCTGGAGGTCTTTTAAAATTTAATACGATAATAAAAAAACGAGTTTTTGAAACCTGAAGCCCATGTAACCCCATTGAAGATATTATCATGTATTACATTTCTCTCGACCAATCGACACTTTCCTTTTTTTTGACAAATTGTGTGTGATCAACGCCAACAATTTTATTAGTGTCAAATGTTCAAGCAATATTGAGTGTGTGCTGGTTCCACTAATGCCTATAGCTGTCTCAATATCACGATATACAATATGATAGATAGATAAACATGACTAACCTTCAATATCAGTTTGCGCAGAGCATCATGGAGTGATCTACGACCTTGATTGAGTTCAACATACTATCGATAAACACTGGCCTTTGATGGAACTTCATCGCCAAAAATTTAATTAAGGTCATCGATGCACTGCTGCTAAGTTATTCCACGTCGAAAGTTGTAAAATATTCGCTATTTAATTAAACTAAATCGACCGATACTGCTGGAATTTCACGTTCGATATTCATACGAAGTTCATCAATCGATGTTGGCTTGTTGGCACGGACCATAGACTTGGCGTAGCCCCGTAGGAAATATTATTGACGACTCCATTCAGCTAGAAATGAGCCTCCTCGCTGAAGATGATTTTTCGATGAAGAACCGGATCATTTTCAAGTTGTTCGTCAGCCCAATTCACGAACATACTACGATTCTGGTAGTCAAGCAGCTTCAGTTTTTGGATCAATTTGATCTTGTAAGGATGTAGACCAAGAACTTTACGCAAAATTTGTCACAACGACGTCACAGAGATGCCCAACGCTTGAAATGTGTTTAACGACGTTCAGAGACTGATGAGGCTCATTTGGTTGATGCGCTAGCGTAAATAAGCAAATATTGCCGCATTTGGGGTGATGAGCACTTCGTTGTCTCCCGGAAACATTTTGTGTACGCTGGTGGATATTGGACCGTATTTTTTCCACTAAACGCTCAATTGTTGACATGACAGGATCATATTTCAGTAGTAAATTTTAATAATTTCGACTTTTGTTTTAGGATCGTATACCTTACTGAAGAAATGGCGCTACTACACAGCTCGCGATTCTATCGGCCATTTTGAGGGAAAACTTCGGAAACAATTATATTCCATACCCGTACTAGTTTGCTCATAAAAATTTAATTACCATTAATAAATAATAAATCCATTAATAAAAGTTATATCGAAGTGTCTGTTTTATTAAAAAATCGAAAAAGCTTTCAATAACAATAATAACTCTTTGGTGAATCTTTTACTCGAAACTAAAAGACATGCTATAAGAAAATAATAAGTTTGCAGTCATAAGTGCATGAAGTGAGCAGGAGTTTAAAAAGTTTTTTTCCACAGCATAAAGATCAGAGAGTAACTTTGCAACGTCAACTAGCGGAAGTTTGTGCACAAAAGGTTGAGAGAGTAGCAGATTTCCCAAGCAAATTCAAGTGACATACATACATGCATACATAATTTTCTATTAGGCTGCATATACGTACTATATACCAAGCAGATACCCTGCAAATAATTACGGCAGTTATCTTTATAGACTGCACACGGATTACTCTCTGTAGGGTACATTGGGAATAAGTTAGTGTTAAGTAGAAGTAAATTTAGTGTTAAGTTGTCTTAAAAAATTTGTACATACATATATGGTATCTCTGTATTCTTAGTTTAGGGTAAGAGAACGATGCTAATAGGGATCATACTTAGACTGATTGGAAGGCCGGTCCGTTGCGGTACCTAAAGCACCTATATTATAGAAGAGAGTATATTATTGAAGATTAAAATAAAGCAATAAAATTGTAAATTATTAGAATTTCTGGAAAAGATGACTCGTTCGAAAAAGGCATAAACGATAACGAGTTCGTAAAAGTTGTAAAACTAGGACCAATCTCTTTTAAGGATTTTCTCGCATAAAAGAGAGCATATAAAAGGTTCAATAATACCATTAGTCACATGTCTCTTTGCCACTAATCGTGGAATCATCCCGGAATCCTGTAAAATTTTTCGCAGGGTATATTTTTATGCTATTATATGTATGCTATAACCTGAAAAGCGGTGTCTGCGCCAATAAAGAAGAATATATATATGCTATGTGCGTATGTATGCAAATAACAACAACATCATTTCATAATGCAAAATTTGCTTGTGACAAGAAAGCAGAATAAATAACGCAAATAAAATGAAAATTGAAAAAAGTTTTGTCAAGAATTTCTTGTGTGATACATCAAATATTTTTGAAGTTAAGAATTTGCTGAACTTTGTTGTTTCTTATTGTTATATTTATTATTATAATAAATAAGGCTGCACGTTGGTGTTTGCGAATCGGAGCAATAACTAACTTCTTTGGAAACTCAGAACGAAAAATTAATTATTACAGTTACTTTAAAAATAAGAGATTCCTTCAGTATCTCCAAAAGTGTGTTCTTACAAAAAATCGTACGCGCATCGGATATAAAATAAGCGATTTTCTAAAACATGGAACTATAGCAATCCTTAAGGGGTTACTTGGACGAAGGAAATAAAACTGAAAATTGGGTTTTTGGCACACATTTTTACTAAAAAATAAAAATTTCAGTGAAAGTTTCTTTTAAAATAATTGTGATCGAAAAAGATCCTTCGATCAAGTCTTACAGAATTGTATCTCAAAGACCTGTGGAAAATTTCATGAAGATCGGTTGAGTAGTTCTCGAGAAATCTTGTCAACAGACTTCAAAAACACTGTTTCGAGAAAAATACTTTTAAAGACAGCGTACTTAGTCTAGCTGGCCTCGAACGCACAAGTTCTCAATGCTGAATCTCCGAAACTATTAATCGGATCAACTTAAAAATTGAGAACAATGTTCTAGAGGTGTTGCAGAATTTAATAAGATAATGAAAATTTTCGATTTCTCTAATCAGGAAACCAATGTAAACCTTTAAACTGTGCAGATCCGGAAAATCTCAACATATAGTATGATACTTTTAGAAATAAAGGAACGCTATATAAGGATCGCATATAAACATGACGAGTGAGTTAAACAACTGTTCACTTTCTTATAAAATTTCAAACATCTAGAAAATACATATTAACCACATTATACCTGGGTATAATAAATCGAGCCAATGCAATTTTAAACTTCTTTAGACACAAACACACATACACAGCTGCTTTAGTTTAAAAACGAAGCAACAAAAGTGCCAAAACCACAAAGGATCGCTGAAGAGTTGAAGTGTGGTGCAACTCGTAGACAAAGTAGATACTTAAATCTAAAGATGATAGAATTCCCCAAAAAGGTAAGAGCGTGCAAAGTTTGGCACAAGCTGGCAGCGCTCGTTTACTTAGCGCAGCGGGTGGTGAGCGACTTGTAAGGCACACATAAGCACTTATGGCATGTTGCATGCAGCAAATTGCATTACAGAGTTGCATGCGACTGTGGCAAAAAGCGGATGGCATAAGTTGTTGCTGCCACTAATGGCGGCGCAATGCGCTACACATATACACACACTCATGTAGCCGGCGTTATGAGTTGCTCGTGTAGCAAAAATCAAAATTTCTGCGCGCTAAAGGCTTACACGCCAACACACACACACACGCATACCGGTGGCGGTGCATGTCAAGTGTACGGGAGTTTAGTAAACGAGTTAAAAATTACCAGTAAAGGAGCCGGTAATATTTTTCATAGAATTCAGCTTCTTTTCAGCGCTTTGTCAAGTGGTTATTCACCGTCGTGCTCCTTAATGTAATCACATTTTGTCATATAAAAGTCAACAGGAATGCTTGAGGTCACAGCATGTGGGCTCAAATAGCGGCATAAGTGCCATAGCAGCAGTAGTCACTACTCGCTTTATTGCTTTTTAGGAGAGTTGTTGGAGTGCATAATTTCGCGGTATACTTTATTCGTTTAATTGCTGGTCAGAAATAGATTACTAAATAATCGTTACATAATCGAACATCAATTCGATATCAGTCATATATATTATATAAGCGATATTTGATTTGAAAAGCAGCAAATCGAACAGGCTATACTAGTTATTTCAACTTACTAGCATGTTTTGAATTTTGGAGACCACGTAAAAACCCTTATCAAAGAAAAGGAAACAACAGTCTTGGATAAGTGACCCCCCTTTTGATGATGGCCACTGCAACGTATTAACGATTCCGATTTAAGGGCATGCACCTTGAATGTCCGGTCCCTTAATTGGGAAGCTGCCGCTGCCCAGCTTGTTGATGTCCTAGTAAGAGTAAAATCTGACCTCACCGCCGCCCAAGAAATTCGATGGGCGGGAAAGGAACTGAGACGAGTAGGTTCTTGTGACATTTAATACAGTGACCATAAAAGAAGGGCGATGTGACCAAAGATGCATTCTATGAGCGCGCCAACGTGCCTCTGCCATGATGCCAAAATTGTGCTTAGCGACTTTAACGACAGGGTGGGCAAAGAAGGTATCTTTGGCGTAACAGTCGGTAAATTCAGTCTCCATGATGAAACATCCCCAAATGGGTTGAGGCTGATCGACTTCGGCGGGGCCCGATATACTCGTATGGTTACTAGATTTTAGCATAGGAAAATTAATCAAGCTCCCTGACTGTCTTCAGATCGAAGAGCCACCAAACAGATCGATCGTGTTCTGACAGACGGAAGACACGTCTGCCGAGCTATACAAATACGATTGGACGATTGGACTTTAAATGTGCTTTGCCCAATCTACATAAAGGGAGACCCCAAAATCTACGTCCACTACGGTGGGACAAGTTTCCTTAATCTAAGGTTCTATCGAGCTTAATGTGCGAAAGATTAAAGCCCACCGTCTACAAACAGAACGATTAGCTGTACGAGTTATACGACGACATTGACGATGGCTGGGTCATGTCGTCCGAATGGATGAAAACACTCTAGCTCTGAGAGTATTCGACGCAGTACCCGCCGGGGGAAGCAGAGGAAGACCTCTACTCCGTTGGAATGGCCAGGTGGAGAAGGACCTGAGTACACTTGTAATCTCGAATTGGCACCAAACAGTTAAACATGCCTTAACTTTGTAAGTGGTGTCTACGCTGATAAAGAAGAATAAGAATCCTGAAGCTCGTCAACATGCCAAGATTTTATCGATATAAGTCACAAGAATATATGTACTGTTATTTGTAATGTACGCTTTCTGAATCTCATTAAGATGACTCAAATATTGACCGATATTAACGGCACAAAGTCAAAATGGTATTCGTAAATCTTTATATTAGGATTATGCGGGATAGGGAAAGTATTGACTCGATTTCAAACAGTTTGGGCGGCTCAATATATTTTCAGAAACAGGAAATATATGTACGAAATGTTTTGATTTGTTGCGAATGTCAACATTTTCAATAATTAAGACTGATCACCCATCGGACAACCTGAACCATTCGCTCTCTGCGCAGTTTTTAGATTCAAAAGGGAATTATGAAACAATTATTCTTATTTGGCTTCGGCAGCAATCTAGATTTTGATCTATAATATAGTACATACATTTGAATATTCAAACATCAAATAGAAAGGGAGCACCTAAGGCACATTTTAGTCCTGGTTTTTGTTAAACATTATTTTAAAAATATCTTCTATACTTCTAACACCGTCTACACCTTTCGGCCATGAAGAGCTCAACTAAAGCTTTCTAAATTGATGCCGCTAAATACGTGCGTACTAAAATAAGCTATTTACTCACTTAAAATAATCATACTCACTAACAAGCCAGTCTGCCTATGAAACTGATATACAGTTGCAGTAAAAATAAAGAAATATCCATTTTATTAGATTACCAAGCCGATTAGAAAACAATTACGAAATCTCGACCGAATCCAACCTAAACATGGGAAGTGTGCTGCATTAGCAATAATATTTGCATACGCTTTATTAATTTTCAAATTTCCTGTTTCAGTTTCAGTTTGTGCAACATTTTCGCAGCACGCACGGCAGAAGGCGCTTCCTCATAAATTATGCCTGCGGCGATGTGATGATGGTTGCTCAAAGTGCAATGGACCACATGGCGCATGCACACACATACACACATATGTAAAGCTTGGATAATACATAGACACGTACTCACACAATGCAAAAGGATTACAGATAATAATTTCTGTGGTTTTCCTGGTCAACCACATTTCAGTGGTTGTGGCGGCCAACAGCCTCCCCCCAGTACCGTTGCAAAGCGGCGGTGGGGCAAGCAGTGCTTTTAATTGACTTATAAATATTCAATAATCGTATTCGAACACATGCGTAACTGCGGAGCTGTGTGTGTGTGTGTGCATGTGGTGGCGCATATGCTTGTTGTGTTGTTGCACGCAGATTAGTACGTGTGAATGTTGAGGTGTTGCGCCAGCTGCTTGCAATAAATTTTGCTAAATTCTTAATAATTAGAATTAATCAATGGCTGCGGCGAGGTGAGGGGAAACTGCGAACGGCTTTGCAGTTGCACATAGTTTTGTGTAAATATATGTGCTCGTGTGCTCGTGAATGCAGCAAACAAGTTTTACGGTTTGTGGCTGGAATGTGTGCGGCGAGTGCGCTTTGTGGATTGCAACAAATGCTAGTTAATCAATAAATAGACATTATAATGTTTGCGTAAAAGTGTTTGTACGTGTGAGTATAAATAGTCTCAATTTCCTCTATGAACACTCTGTGGACATTCATTGAATCCTCCTCAGCGCCCGCATGCCTGCGAACCGCATTCATTGGTGCACGCTTATGTTGTAGAGCTACCCTGTTGGACATAGAGATGTGAAAATATTCAGTTTGAAAAATATTTTGTTCGAAAAACCTGTTTCAGAAATATAATACTCATTGAAGTCACGCAAGTATCCCACAAAAATATATAAAATGTCTTCGGTTCGAAAAGCCTTACAGAGTAGTGGTAAAAAATAGGAAAAACCATTAACTTCGGTTGCACCAAAGGTATAATATTCCAATTGGAGATACCAAGCGCAGCCAGGTCCTTTTCCACCTGGTCTTTCCAACGGAGTGGAGGTCTTCCTCTTCTTCTGCTTCCCCCGGCGGGTACTGCGTCGAATAATTTCAGAGCTGGAGTCTTTTCGTCCATTCGGAAGACATGACCTAGTCCGCGTAGCCGCTGTCTCTTAATTCGCTGAACTATTTCTATGCCGTCGTATATCTTGTACAGCTCATCGTTTCATCGACTACGGTATTCCCCGTTCTTTGGTATCAAACTTCCCGATGGATGGAACCATGTGTAGAAGCTTACACAGGCGAGCAAAGTTTTCTGAGCGCCATTCACTTGGGAGTGGCCAGAAACGATTCTTTTACATATGGCACAAGCAGCTCCGGTCTTAGACCAAGTATTCTCTGGGTAGCCGAAATACATCCGTTTGAAGGCGATATAAAGTGAAAAGGCGAATCAAGGTTAATACCACATCACGCAATCAAAAAATTGAGTTTGGCAGTTTTTCAAAGAAGTATTTTCCAAAAAAAAAAAAAAATAAAAACCGAAAACCCGGATCAGAATTAGGTAATTTTTTCCTACAGGGTACACTAGTTAGAAGTAATTATTTATGTGTGCATGTTTTCAAATGAAATTTATTTCTAATCGAAAATTTATGAGTGATTGCGAAACCACAGCAACAGTTGCAACCAATTCAGCTGATTATAGATGCGCACAACCATGCATAATCATGCAACTAGAACTCTATATCTGTAGATTACCTTAGGTCACGGCGGTAGTTGGCCTCCACAGCATATAGATGGCCACATTTGGGTCGTAAATCCTGTTGTCATACGATATGCCGAAGTGTTTGTTGTCTCATCATCTAAGGATTGTTGCTTGTTGTTTGCAGTTGAGCTTTTTGCTTGACCCATTTGCCCTCGACGAAGAGGCAATTTACATAATCATGCGTGCAATTTTGCATAGCTGAAAACTAAGCTTTTATTTATGAGCGAAATTTGTTGTTGTTTATGAGTAAGAAAGCTGCTTTCATGCGGGTTGTTGGATTTAATTGCAATGCAAGTAGCTTATAATAGATTAGCTGCAGTTTGCTTTTCTGGTTGTATAAATTTCTGAGTGGATCTATGTTATATGTACATATATTCATAAAATAATAAAGTGCCAATTTAGAACTTAAAGCACCCAGCAAACATTTTCCTGCAACCAACTTTTCAAGCGACTATTTCGGAAGTAGTGACAGATGGAGTTCGATTGGGCTAAAAAAAATTATTACACTGTGTGTGTTGTTTCAGAAAACAATGGTAATCGAAACGGAGCAAGTCTGATGAACACGGCGAGTGGAGTAGCAGCTTCCAGCCAAATACGAGTACCTTGATTGTATCTTGAATGGATTTTGCTTTGCGTGCAGGTTCGTTGTCGTGTAACAAGTAGTATTAACAAGATTTTAGAAGCTCATGATAAACCACATCATTCTGAAACCATTGCTTTCTTACCGAATCGATCTGTTTACTCAGTTGATGTTGTTGTAACGGTTATCTAGTCTCGTTAGGACCGGTCTGGATAGGATGGTGAGGTTGAGATGAGCAGTCTTCGAGGTTATCCAACTGTAAGTCCAGGAAATGTGCTGTTTAGTCGGGTCGGACAATAGGAAGAGGGGTGCCAGCTGTTTAGGGTTAGCTGGGCATGCAAGAGGTGATTGGACTCATGCGGGAACTCGTTGCATGCTGTGTATATATTTGATATGTCGGGGTCGAATAGGTGTTAAACCTGCTGTAGTATCCAAACGAAACTGAGCGAGGGTCACTCTTGTCAATGGGCGGTGTTTTGACTCAAAGTATGACATTCACTGAGAGGGAGTCGGCGAAGTCTTTATGGCTCTACTGTGAAGGGCGGTCAGTGCAAGTTTGAAGTTAGTTGCGTCCGAAGTTTGGCTGGCGTATTGTCTTACGTCGTCGCCTTATTGAGGAAGTACCTCTTGATGCTCCTAGGAGGTGGTTCCGCTTCAAACAGGTGACTGCAGAGATGATTTCTACGAAAGTACTTAGCAGGAACTGCTTGGGGCTCGTTATATACCGAAGTGCCGTGTTCTGATATGTCTGGAGCTCCCTCGTTTGCATTTCATTGCATCCAGGCGACCATATTGGTGCGGCGTAGTTAAAGCCGGCCGATTGCTTTGTATTGTGCCAATAACGTTTCTTTGTCTTTTTCCCAGGTTCTGCAGTTAACGACTTGAGGATTTTTTTGCGACTCTGTTCTTTGGCAATAATCGCGGTCGTGTGAAGAGTTAAAAGCATCGGCTTCCCAATTCGAGGAAAAAATTATTTCCTGCCGTGTCTTTGAATCAAAAGTTCACAAGTCTTTTTTGGGTTTTCATTTGTCTTTCATTTAATTCTTGTGACACCAATTTTACACTCTTTGGGATCTTTCCCATATCACTAAAGCGGTCTGACACACAACTGTCATTTGCTTTGAGTATCTTCATCCAATATTTCTTATAGTTCGGCGTCTTTATTTCTCACATTAAAATCATATCATGAAAGAGCATATGCCTTGACAAGCATTCGAGGCAACTCTGCAGCATTTTACTTCAAATAAAAACAAAAAAATTAATGCAAAGGTACAAAATATTCAGCATATTAACGAAACTGGAAACTGCATAAGTTGGACAGATTGCTTTGCAAAGTGAATACCTGAAGCCCAAATGGTCTATAGTTCCTCTATATAATAGTATTCATTTTCACGCTCAAAGTCTCTAATGAGCTTTTAAGCTCCGAAAGCTCGTTAGTACTGCCAGGTCTAATTCATTATTCATCAATTTCCTTTTACTTTTTTAATTTACAGTTTTGGCTTCAAAACCCCAGAAAATGTTCACGAGCAGGTGTTTGAGAATAAATGATTGTCAATCAGCTTGTAACTACTTTCAAATTATACTTCCTTCTTCAAACAAACCAAAGCCCTGTATTAGCGCCATCTGCTGTGAATTGATGCGCATTACAATTCCAGAAAGCAACACAAAAAGCGTGCGGCATTAGTAACGGTGAAGGTAAATTACCATTCGATTGCGCACACACAGTTCGAAATTCGTTTGAAAATTTGATTTTAATACAAATATCCGTAATTTAACTTACATTCATTCGACAAGTTGGCGTTTGGCACAGGCGGGCGCAAGGAACACGCCCGCTTCTAATTTGCTTTCAGTGGCCTTTTTTCACTCTCGAAATTATACACGCATTCGGAGCGAAGCTTTCAAGTAATCGAAATCAAATTGCAATTGAAGCGACGGTGTGCAATGGCTTTTGCTTCCTCATACGTCGCTGCGTATCTCTTCCGGCCAAACGGGGTCTTACTCGCCTTTATTATGTATGCGCAGTGCCGTTATACCGCCGTGTCTTGAGAATGTTGCCTTATATTTGATTTGAAAGTTCGCCTCGCCGCACCGTAGCATGACTAACAGACTGCGCGTTTGTCAGAATCCCAGTCGCTTGCTCGAATCCACGCTTGGTTAGCTGGCTGCTCGCAACGCTGGCTTGTTGATTTGCCGCTGCAGTGCCGGGCTGCGTTGGCTTAGCGTTCGCCTTGCGCTAATCGGAATACTCAAATTCTATTTAACCTGAAATGCGTCGAATTGAAATTCAGCACATCGTAAATAAATGCAATGATATCCTTTTGATCCTGGCAAAGGCCTGCCGGAGCGCCGGCGTTTGCTGCCGTCCTTGTAAGTAACTGCCGCTTCGGAGTTGGCAGCAGGCGCGCGGTGTGGCGGCAAGTGAGGCGTCGCCAACACGCGTAATTGAAATTAAGAAAGTTTTTCCTACAAAGTCATGCCAATCGAAAACGCTATTTGTTTGGTGTCTCTGTATGTGTGTGCTTTACTCTCTTTAGCGACAGCAGTAACTGTTACATTTGAGTAAGCGTGCATGTGTGTGTGTGTGTTGGTATGCGTGCGTGCCTTTTTGCTGCTGCTGGTGCGTGCTTGGGGAGCACTTGAGTGGCGGCGCACAGATCCCTTGGCGCCGCTTTCCACAAGCGCCTGCACGTATCCCCACACACACTCATATACATATTGTATGTAGGTAATGGGTGAGTGTATGTGTGCGACTCGCACGAACTTTTATAGACAATTCGACAATTTCGGTTGGTTTAACTCCATACTCGATTGCTTGTCTCCGCAAACTTGACTATTCCTCCACATATACACATACACATATCCACACTCATGCAAACGCGCAGAAGTACTCTCGTGTGTGTATGTGTGTGCCTTTGCTCGCCGGCAATTATCGCTGGGCGTAACTTTCCAGCGGGCACGTTCGCAATCGCAACTGACTCAAACAAACTTAATGAATCCTTGTGTTTTCCATCCCCCTTCTCGCCCTCTACACAACTCTCCTACACTTGCCACATTCCCGCTTTGGCTTCTTCACTGATTTTGCTAGTTTTGTTTAACTTTTCGGCTTTTATTTGTGCTTTTTTGGCACTGTTCTTTGTCTTTGACCAGTGAAGGCTGCTGATTTTGGTGGGCAGCGGTGCGTTAATTCCGCAAAAATTCTTTCAATTCTTCCACACATACTTATGCAACGCGCACAATAACTGCTATTCCACATGTGTTTTTGTGTGTGTTTTCAAGTGAAAAGTGGTTCTTTTTATTTCTTTGGAGCGGAAATCGCAACGTGCTCGCCGAGCATTCATCAACAATCTGAACTATGACATTCGTCAAGTGATGAGCTGTCCTTGTAATATGTGGCGCTGTTGCATGCCACTCGAAATTGTCTGTCTACAGTGGGTTCCTGAAAATGGAATGCTAAAAATAATCTTCTTCAATGAAAGGTTAAGAATCAGGAATTCTTTCATATCTTTAAAGATGGTTTCCTCCTAATAGATACATTCGACGATTGGATGTGAGTTTTTACTCAGGCGAGAAATACTTAATTTAAGTAAATTTGGTACTATGTGATAACTCTATTCCGTATACTATTGGGTAGTTGAAAAAGTCTTTTCGTATTTCTAATCAAACTTCAACTTATTTTTTAATATTTATATTAATAAATTAAAAAACAAATATGTAATGTTTTGGTCGACCACTTTTTGCCATTTTTCTGCTAAAGACATTATTCCATAATTATAAACCTTTCCTTGTTTCTCGGTGAAAAACTGCGGCAGGTAATTTTCACAAGCTTCTCTTGAAGCTAACGTTACTCCATTAAGGGAGTTCTGCATTGATCGAAACAAATAATACTCCGATGGTGAAAGGTCAGGGCTATGTGATGGATGCATCAAAACTTCCCAGCCAAGCCCTAGCGCAAGTTTTTGCCGAGTCATCAAAGATATGTGTGGTCTAGCGTTGCTCTGATGGGAGACCAAGCCCTTTCTCTTGATTAGTTCTGGCCATTTTTTTCGATTCGATTACTTCAATCTCATCAGTTGTTGACAGTAAATGTTGTATCAATCGTTGGCTGGAGCTCATAGTGGATGATTCCTTTCCAATCCCGCCAAACACTCAGCATTCGAGGCGTCCGTTTTGGCTTTGCGACCGTTTGTTGAGCTTCACCACGCTAGGACCATGATCTTTTTCGCACATTATAGTCGTATTTGATCCACTTTTCGTTTCCTGTTACCATCCGCTTCAGAAATGGTTCGATTTCATTTCGTTTCAGCAGAAAATCGCAGCTGTTACTTTGGTCCATTAAATTTTTCACAGATAATTCATGTGGTATTCAAGCATCGAGTTTTTTTTTTTATAGCCAGCCTTTTTTAAATGGTTCAAAATCGTTTAATGATGAATATTAAGTTCCCCAGAGATGTCATGGCTGTTTATCTTATGTTCCTGGTTCATCTTTTCCATAATTTCGTCGACTTTTTCAAGAATGGGTCTACCAGAGCAAAGTGCATCTTTCACATTAAAATTTCCGGAATTTTTTTTTGTTAAATGAAGCTTAAAATCTCAAAAATCTTGTAATCTTTAAAATCTTGTAAATACTTATAGAGACGCACACGTTTTTACACTGTTCGATCTTGTCACTGACTTGTCAAAACGTTCGATAACGCTTCCAACTCTGCTTTGGAGCACCAACAAAGTAGGCAAGAACAACTGTCTGTACAATCTACATTCCTACAACAGCCTGCGAAACGTGCTGAAGAACTTTTTGGAGGCAGAAAGTTTTTCGATATTTTTGTACGAAAATTCCGCACTGAATGTAGCTGCTCGCTGGTCGCCTTCGTCACTTGGCGCGGCAAAACTTCGAATAAGCCAAGCAATCACCGATAAGTCACGTGGGCAGTGGCGTTGAGGAGAATTCAGGCGCGAGCTTTCGGCATTCAAGGAAGGATAACAAGAGATTGCAGGAAAGCCGTTACAGACGCGGGGCATTTATTAGCAAGTTGATTTGTGGGCGGGAGAAAGAGAGGGAAAATGATGAAAGCGAAAGGAAAAAATTAATTCTATTTACCGAAGTAAGCTGAGAGTGGGAGACTAGGTTGAGTACATCCAGCCATTCGATGGTGGGCAGGTGGAGCAAACTCAGTGAGCTTGTTTGTGTATGTATGTGTCTATTCTGTGCTCGTTTTGGCATTCGGAAGGTCAAGCGAAAAAAACTTTCAAAACACCATTAACACGCGTCCAGCTTCAATTATTCATTAACCAGCAAGAAAAGCTAAAAAAACACAGATTCTACGAACAAAGTCAAGGTAAAGAGGGAGGCGTAATGTGGGCAGCGACGTTAAAAGTGATTAAATCGAATGAAATGAAAAGAAAGTTTTCTCAAATGGAAATGCACGAAGTTAGAAATTGAAGTTTGGTAAAACTTTGTCGGACACACACACACACACACAAACAAAGAGGTGCATGTACAATGCTTGGAATTTGGGGGAAACTCATTGAACGCATAAAAGAATAATCAACGGCAATAAGAACAAAATAGCAACAATAACGGTTCATCAACTGTTGAATTCGAACAATAGCAACAACATGCCACCAGTCAGCCAGCAAGTGTGCCGTTGTACGAACGCAAATGAAGCGTAACAAGCCAGCCGGGTCAGCTCACCTTTATGCAGACCGCAAATGTGTGGCAACATCATCATCATCAGCAGCAGCAACGTGCCACACGTTAATTAAGCCATAGCCACGGCTGAGTAGTTGCACGTAAATTACGCATAGACATAGAAACACACACACACATATATACACATATACACTCACACATCCACCGGTACTAATATCTAGTGTTTAGTGGAGTCCGCCTCTTCCAGCCTAAGTCTGCGGCTGAGCTTTGTTACGCTGCAACGTTGGGTCCACTACTAACCGCGCCGATTGATCCATTAATCTCATTTCGACCACAAAATTATACTTCTTTATGCATCAACAGTAGTCGGCGGCGTGGTAATAACTTAATTGCCAAACCGATATTTGATTTCTCACTTTCTCCGCCGCTTGCTGCGTGAATTCCAGTAATTTACTCACAATGTTTGCTTTATCTTCATCTGCATCGGAAGATTGCACGGTTGCAAGTCAACAATTAATGGGGAAATCGCCATTAGCACGTTGTTGCTCTGGCATCTTAATGGCCGCTTTCAATAAATATACTCGTATTGCTTCAGAATTTTTTAAGCTCCGAAAACTTTAAATATAGATTTGGGTTAGACAAAGTTTTCTTAAAAAGTGATGCTGAGGCATTATTGCGAATTTTATTGAAGATTCCTCGGAAAACATAAAGATTTTCTATACAAAGACTTATTTCCGATCCTTCAATTTGTATGGCAGCTATATGCTATAGTGGTTTTCTTGGGAAGGAAGAAGACGTATGCAAAATTCCAGATCGATATCTCATAAAGTTAGGGACTGGTTCGCGTGTATACAGACGGTCATGGCTAAATGGACTCAGCTCGCCACGCATTTATAAACAAACTTTACAGTGTCTCCAACGATTCCCCCTGGGAGTTGAAAACTTTGCGGCAAACTTAATATCTACTTCTTTTTTATTGACGCTGCTTACGCGGTTATAGCCGATCGTTCTCGTATTTCACTGTTTGGTGCCAATTGGATATTCCAGGTGTAGCCAGGTCCTGTATCTTGTCTATTTAGCTCTGCAACTTGTATAATTTTCATCCAGCAATAGATTGAAGAAGTCACATGAAAGATAGACGCCTTGTCTGAAAACATAGTTTGATATCGAACTGGTCGGAGAGGTTCTTCCCGATCTTGACGGAGCTTTTGCTATTGCTCAACATCATTTCACAACAGCCGTTTTAGTACAAAGTTCATAGAGGCAGTTTCTTTTCGTGCTGTTGTTGAAGGTGTCTTTAAAATCGACGGAGAGGTGGAGTGTGTCGATTTTCCTTTTACGGGTCTTTTCCAAAGTTTGGTGGTGGGTGAAAACCTTTTCGATTGTAGATTTTCCAGGCCCAGGGCCACACTGATAAGGTCCAATCAGTTTGTTGACGGTGAGCTTCGGTCTTTCACATTATATGCTCGATAGAACCTTATATGACCCTCCTCGGCTTATCACACGGTTGTTGGCGCAGATTGTGGAATCTCACATTTTGTAAATTTGGCAGAGTGCACTTAAATTCCAATCGTCGGACATTCTTTCGTCCGGCCATATTCTACAAAAAAGCTTTTCAGTTCTTCGCCGCCGGCGATCCATCGGCCCCCGCCGCTTTGTTGTTCTTTAGGCGGCTAATTGCTATTCGAACTTCTACTTGGTCAGGCAATGGAACGTCTGCTCCATCGTCGACAGTGAATCGAATTCACAACCTCCTGGTGTTGTGCTTTCACTGCCATTAAGTAGACTGGAGAAGTGTTCCCTACGTAATTTCTGCTTGAAACCTTCTGTTAGTCGCAACATCTTTTCGTAGAATTTTCGAGCATTACCCCTGTCGGTCAGCTTGTCAAGCTCTTCGTACTCACGCATTTCGGCCTCTCTCTTTTTTTGTCTGCAAATGCGTCTCGCTTCCCTCTTCAACTCTCGGTATCTATCCCATCCCGCACGTGTTGTGGTCGATCGGTATGTTGCGAGGTAGGCAGTCTGTTTTCTCTCCGCTGCGACACGGCACTCCTCATCGTACCAGCTATTTTTTTTGCATTTTCCGGAAACCAGTGGTTGTAGCTGTACGTAAAAATGCCGTCCCACATTCCCTTATATGTACTTCCCACATATACTTATATCGAGTTGTTGACGAGTGCTCTCAGAGAGCAGGAGTGCTAGTCGAGTAGAAAATCGTTCAGCTGTGTGTTGTGATTGTAACTTCAGGGCATCGAAACTTTCTTGTGTTTGTTGACGTGTGCTTTTTTGAAGCACAGAGGCGTGTGCGTATCTTGGCTGCAACGAGATAGTGGTCCGAGTTGATGTTAGGACGTCAGAGCGTACACACGTCTAGAACACTGGAGACGTGTCTTCCGTCTATCACAACATGATCGACCTGGTCGGTGATTTTTCGATTCGTAGACAGCATCTAGTACCAAAGATAACCAGATTTCGGGCAACGGTGTAGTCGATCAGTCTCAGCCCACTTGGGGATGTTTCATCATGGAGGCTGAATTTACCGACGGCTCCAAACACTCATAGAAGACATTTTTGGTGGCATCGTCCTTCTCTTCCTTCGGGGCGTGGGCGCAAATCAGCGTCAGAAAACTTTCCTCGCTTGCGTGAACTTAAACACATGGCTCCATCCTCCATTTTCGGGTTTAGCAACCCAAAATAAGTAAGAAATAGCATCTATCATCGCGGTCGTAAAATGTAAACTAGTTTAGTTGTAGTTATTCCAAAATTGTAAAGTTTGTTAGAATATCCTTTGATAAAACCTACTCAATTGAGTAAATTTTATTATGCTCTTTCTGAGTTCTAAATATACTAAATAAACCAATATAACTATACATGTTGGATCAAGAGTCTCTTGGACAGTCTCACGCAGACCAACTTAGCTAATGAAGCAATGACTGCGACAAATTGAGAACTGAATAAAGTAGCTTTTAAAAATAGTAAAATTTTTTCGTAACCTTTTCGTGTTTATAAATCAAAAATAAATTTACAATTTCGAACATTCAATTAGTTTCGAAATAATATCAATAACAACGAAAGGTCAACTACATATATTACATCCAACAAATTGTTTAAAGTGCAGAAAATAAATCATAAAACAAGTCGATGACTTTCAAATACTTTGCGTGCCAGAATCATACGCCTAGAAAGCCATCGAGCCTGCAGCCAGCGCTAAGTGCATGCATGCCTTATCTAAATTTCAGTTTCGCCCACATTTCCATGGTATAATTATTAATGCTTTCAATTAAGTTCTTAACTCATTTTCGACCCTTTCATTTTCGTCGAAGCAACACCAACAACAGCAACAATACCACCGCCAGCAGCCAGCTGGTGCCAACCTGGCCGAACCATTTATTAATTCGATACTTTTTTCGTTAGACTACAAGCTATGCTACACATACACTCTTACATACACATTCATAACTTGCATATGTGCCTCATAATGGGCTGAAAACAAATGCGGCAAAGTGAAAGAACAGCCGATTGCTTGTACTATACTAGAAGCCTAGTGGGAAGCGAGTTAGAAAAAGGTCTAATTAAACTTGGCTTTAGTTACACTTAATCTTGGCCTTTCGGCAAGGCAATGCAAGGCAGCACTCGTTCGGCGCAGGTGTCTCTTATACCAAATTGAAGTTGTTTTTGTTGTGATTAGTTGGGCTTGTTCACAATGTTGTTGTTGTACGGTTGCTAATAATGCTGCTATTAATTTCCTGTTAGTCATTGCGGCATGATGAAAGGTGACTTGAGTTTACCCCGAAAAAAGACATCGTGTGCTTGGCTGTGTGTTTGTGTGTGTGTGTGCTCTTATCGGCGCATTTGTCACTCATCGTTGAACTTGGCTTAGGTGACCTTCCCTGCTTCTACGGGCACTTGCGTGCCTCTGCTGCTACCACTGCCACTTTGCCTCTAGCCCTTGTCCACTGTCCGTCGGCTAGCCGCTTGTTGCCTCGCTGATGTTAATGCGTGTTGTCAGCCGAATTTGTTGTGTCTATTTTTCCTGCGCTCAATCCTTCTTAAAGAAAGTGACATTATTTCTTTCAGTACGCTTTGCGCTCTCTGCGTCGGCCACTAGTAATGGAAATATTATTTGGCTGTTCGGGATTAATGGGAACTGGACCCAAGGCTGCTTCAAATAAATACAGTCTGCAAGTTATCTTGTATTAAACATTTTTATTGCCTTTTCTAGTTGTTTTATGGCTTTTTTATTTCTTCTACTTTTGAAAAGGGCTTCCTACTCTAGCACTTCGATTGCCGTGCTGCCAGAATGTTGGCTGAAAAAAGTGCTTGACTTTGCTGTTATCTTAATTAATGCACACGAAGCGGCTATAAAAAATAACAAACCTGCTAACATGCCACAAAAAAATTCGGCTACAAACTAAAACGCGTAAATAAATTAAATAGTTGTGTTTTAAAGTCATAGACCAGTAGTTGCAAGCAGACAAAGCTTCAGTTGACCAACAAATTTGTCGGCGACCCCGCGCGCCTCGCCGGAATTCGGTGATAGTGAGGGCTTGCTTTTAGTTTTTGGTGGCATTTTCGGTTTCTTAATTTATTTTTTTCATGTTTTTGTTGTTGTTCCACTATTTTTATTCACTTGCTGCATTTTTTATGCGCTTTTAATGATGAAATAAACGTATTCATTGGAATTAATGAGTCTCAAAATGTGTGCCACACACAAAGTGTGCTCCGTTAACATCCAAAAATATTCGAATATACATATGTATATATATATATAATTGTAGATATACATATATACATACACATACTTAGTTTAAAATAAGTTGAACGAACATATTTTCAATGCCACGATGTGAGTGTGTGTACATAGACCGGCATTACCGGCAACTAATTGAAATGTTTCAGCCGGCTCTCAAGCGGAACTAACTGCGAGGAATTAGGTAGACTTTTGTCTACAAATAAAATTTTGAATTCATTGCTTCAAATAATAAACCTGAATAGTGCTGTTTGAACCTATAAATCAGATTACGGAAAACTTTGAGCTGAGAGAGACGAAACAACAAAAAAATTCGGAAAAAAACTAAGCTTCCCTAAATAGAAACATTAACCAAAATTTAAATGATCTCCAGATACTTAAGTTATTTTACATAAATTTTACAAATTTTACTCTACCACATTGCAACAACAAATGAATAAATCTTAGACAGTCTTTATTCTGATAATGACTTTTCGCTATTTCTTGCACGTTTTTTATTTGGTTTCCAAGAACTTAGCCAAAATAGCCAGGAACATACAAATAGTTATCATCTCTTCATATCACGTTGTTTTGCTCAGACAAGCTATCAGCTTGCCAAAATTTTCCAAAGATATTATTTAAGCGATTGCATTGGAAGACTTTTTGTGGTCTGCCATTTCAATCGTGATTTGCACTAAGAGCGAACTAAAAAGATCAACCAGCCGAACTGCATCTTCAAATAGTAGAAATAAAAATTTGGTTGGTTAATTGAAAAGCGATGCGCATGAGCATCTGACTTCAGGTGATTGCACTTATGCTATCTTTAAGCCCCAAGTTTTCTTCTTCTTCTTTGTTGGCGTAGACACCGCGGTTATAGCCGATTTTACAACAGCGTGTTTGGCGCTAATTGGGGATTCCAAGTGAAGCCAGGTCCTTCTCCACCTGGTCTTTCCAACGGAGTGGAAGTCTTCCACTTCCTCTGCTCCAATGCGCAAAGGACCACAAATCTTCAGAATCTTTCTCTCGAAAACTCGTATGTCGGCTCATCAGATGTTGTCATCGTCCAGTGACTCGTAGAATTTGGTCTTTGTTCTTCGAGAGAAGACTTTTTTTCTCAATAGCCTATTCAGGCAGAAGTAGCGCCTGTTGTCTAGAGTTGTTCTGCGTACGATTTCGAGGCTGACGTTGTTATTGGTGTTTATGCTGGTTCCAAGATAGATGAAAGTGTCTATGACCTTGAAGTTATGACTATCAAGAGTGTCGTGGGAGCCAAGTGTGACGACAGTTTGTATGATGACAGGACGTCTTGCCCTCGTTCACTACCAGACCCATTTGCTTCGCTTCCTTATCAAGTCTATTCCCAAGTGCTAAACAATTAAGTCATATTTAGCAACACAGTGAGTTTAACAAAGTATCTGATTTTTTGTACCGCAGCTGCTCAATTTTTTTAAGTTGAAATATTGGGAGCCATGGAAGACATCTCGTCTCAACCGGCTGTGCCAAATCCAATGCGCAATGTTTCTGATGGTGGAATCTTAGAGGTAAGTGCCCTATGATGACATCTAATATTTCTGAGAACTGAGTACTTACCTAAAATTAGAAGCCTTTTAATCTGTCCATAATCCACTTTATCCCAAAGTATTTTTCAGGTATGAATTGTCGGAAAGAAATGAAATGTTAATACAAATTAATATGTTTCGAAGTGAAAATACCCTTCATCAGAAAGTAAGACTAAAGTAATATTAATTTCTCTTTGCTCTCGGTTGAAAACTGACAAGCTATAGAAATACATATATATTTGTTTGCTTTCCAAGTAGACTAGACTTTTTACAATTTGGCGCCCGTGAAAAAAATGGGTCCGAACAAAGATCCGCCGAAATTCTCTCCTCTTTCAACTACATTCATTAAAACTGGGATCACTGCGCCCGAATAAGTGGGTGAAGTTGAAGCTAGAAGGGAAGGTTGGAGAGAAAGTCTTCTGCTAGAAGCTCTTCGTCAACTTTAGCCTTAGATAGATAATAAATGAGATTTCCACCACGGTAGACGTTCTGCTACGAAGTGCAGCCTCTTTCAGGGACACTCGAGAGCGGAGCTGCCGGACTAGAAATAGCATCAAGCTACTTCATCATCAGAATCGTTTGGATGCCTGGTCATAGCGGAATAGCTGGCAATTGCAAAGACAACGACCTAGCCGGAGATGGCGCTCTTTCTCCACTCTCATTAGAATGGGACCGAGTTAGTTCTAAATTGACGCTTTATGTTCTAGAACTGGAGCAATGGACCTCTCCTGCTTTTAGCGCTGGTCGACAACCCACTCCTTGCGACTGCAAGATCCTATTGGCATAGTGTAAACCGTAGGAGATCCTCTGAACTACTTGTTCTTAACAAAGTTCAGATATCCGCAATAATAGAGGTTCTTACTGCTCGCTATTCAAATGACATTCATGCGGTTAAGCTCAAACTCACACTTGACGGACGCAAGTTGTCAAAGTTGTATGAAGGAGGATCAACCATTGCCCAGCCTTTACAAGACTGAGGCTGAAACATATCGGTAGTCTTAACTTCGGCGAACCAGAAGAAATAGCCGAAAGTGACATTAGCCGTTTCAACAAATTTGTGATAGGCTCAAAACGCATTATCGATTTGTACAGGCCTAATGATCTAAAATTGAAGTTTTAGGTAACAAATCCGGCGTGCTAAGCTGTCCAAGTAAGATCGCATTTAGGGTCGACTTTAATTCACTTATATATGATGTCAACTTCTTAAAAAATTTCCAATCCTACAAAGAAGATTTCAAAAACTTTATATGAGCCACTTTGTGGATGCTTGATTGCATATTTAAAGTTTATAATGCAACGCAAATGTTTATTAGATTATAAAGACGAGGCTTTAAACTTTACATATTTCATGTTCGTCTTTTGAAATATCCTTTTCAATTTTTCACATCTTAACACTGTCTTGCCATGCAGGAGGCTTCACGACGCAACCAACTGTGATAAATGCCAACAATTAAAATCAAATCTGTGAAAAGGAGAAAATTTGAAAATTAAGAAGTCATTTATCATTTCCGCATGCGAGGAGACCAGAATCCACAGCTTCAAACTGAAATTTGCAAACGATGGTTAAATTGGCTACACGAATAGAAAGAGAGAGAGAGTAGCACGAAATTTGTATGTAGGAGTATACGAGAGTGTTTAAGAAGGTGTAAAACTTCGGTAGGCTATTTTCCAAGTTAATAATTTTTGTATAGCTTAAGAGGAATAGACTGACAGAAAATTTTTTGTGAGGATGTTGGTCTCCTTGCACAGGACTAAAGTGTTTACGGGGCCAGCGCACTTTGCGTGATTGCTAGAAATCAGACGCCGACAGTTTTTGTTCTATTTGCCTTAAACTCAAGCCATTTTAAGTGTGTGTGCGTTTATTGCCTTGCGACATGACAGATTGCGAACTGTCACTTGAGCTGGAATGTATTTTAAAGTATAAAATCAGAGTCTTTAGCAACAAAAACAACAAAAATCAAGCGCCGTGGGTGGCGAAGTTAGCTGCCGAAGATTGAGCACTTAAAGGCATGTGCGTAAGTAATCATTTGAGACACTTACTGTGATACCGTGTAGCGGGAAAAAAAATCACACGCCACCTTCGGAAGCCGCTCCAATATTTTACCACACTTCACTGGAGGCTGCCACGTCGGCACACATACTCGTTTATATGCGATTACATGGGGCTGCTGCGCGGTACGCACTTGTCACATTTGACTGATGTGTTATCGTTTCGATGAACAGCGGGAAACTTTTGTCTTCACCCATCTAAACGGATTTTATGTGCCGGCAACATTTCGAACACACATTACTGCGTCTCTTTGTTGTTGTTGCGGCTAATGTTGTATGTGTTGTGCGACTCCTTGGAGCGCTGGCAGGGCAAGTGAAGGCAAGTGATGGGTCTTGACTTTCATTTGACAGTAAACGTCATGAAAGCACAGCAGCGCTGAAGCAGCCAAACGCGTTGAACCACGCTGGCATACATTTTCTCAGCAGTTGGCAATTTTTCTCATGTCCCCCATTTGTTCGATGGAAACTGTTCGATTGCTACTTGCTTTCAACACGCTTTATAAGTATTTATATTTTTATCTTGGTTGCATAGAAATATTTCACGTACCCACCTTCGTTCGTATGGGTATAAACGCTTTTCGATCAGCCGCTGTCAAAGTTGCCGCGCGCAGCTCCGAAGACGTTGACATAAGCTCCGCCAAAGCAGCTCCACCTTTTCGGATCTATTACTTCATACCGAACACACCTTTTCGCAGAGTTCGCTAACTCCTTAGTCAACTGCAGCAATCATTATTTAGAATGCGTATTTACATATATTATTTGTACTCCCCGCCAACTCCTTTCGCTCGCAGTCGGTTGAGTGATGTGACAGCTTCGCTACATTCTGCAGCGCGGCGGTATCAAAACACTCTGTAGCTATTGACTAGTAAATTCCTCAAGTATAGTCTGAGACAAGCATATTTGTTTTTGCAATTTATTTGCGCACATAATCGATATAAGTCAATATATTTTGCCGAAGTGGGAGTAATGCATTTTATTTTTGGAAGTGAGACTTTGCGTTAGTGGGCGAACATTTTTTCCCCGCTTGAATTTTTTCACTTCGACAGTGGAGCCTTGCCAGATATAGCGTCAAAAAATTAATTTAACAAAGAACTATTTTTTTTCGAAAGGATTCTCACTGATTCTTCAAACAAGTTTTAGGGATCATATATAGTAATAAATGTAATATGTATAATTTCATCAAACTTTTTTTTTACAAAGATATAGTGTTTTGATTTGGAATCTGAAGCTGAGAATCGACGCAGTTTGACTCAGAGTTAGGTCCAACATGGTGGAGGGCTCTTGCAAAGAAACTCGGGAGCGTTCAGCGGGCGGAGCTCTTCAGCACTGTGAAAGTTAACATCAGACTCAGAGACTTTGGGTTTCTAAAACAGCATGGGTTTGAACGCTTGGAAATCCTTACATACTTTCACTTCATACCGGATGACTTGGATCATGTAGTCGACAAACCAATCTCTGGCGACTCATTCTTTACCTATATATATACTAGCGAGGGATTTGTGGGTGGGAAGAAGCCGTTGGAAAAGAAGGTGGTCTTCTTCAGGGATGGGTCAAAGCTTTGGGGGAAGATTTGCCGAGGGTCTACTATCAGGAGCTCCCTATAAACCCCAGTCTCAGAGTTCTTGATTATTATAGTGTCTTCCAGGCCGAGGTTGCAGCCATTAAGATAGCAGTAGATTTACTGCTGCGGAGTGCAGCTTCCTACAGAGGAGTGACAATCAATTCAGATGGCAGGGCGGCGATACTAGCCTTGAACTCATTAATATTGCGTTCAGGGCTGGTTAAGGATTGTCTAATGCTTCGAGTGTTTTTGTGATAAGACTGGTATGCTAGCAAGGAAAGGCATGGGACTGGATCAGTGCTTCTTGATGCTCTTGTGTTCTACTACTAAATCGCTGGGCTTCACGGAAGCTTGGTCAGCGCTGTGTCAGTACATCGCTACATGTGCCTTTTGGCCCAAGATCGATCGCAATAGATCTAGTGATCTCTTTGTTCTCAGTAAGACTAGTTTCTACTACTGGCTGCTAAGCTGCTAAGCGTTTTGCTAATTTATAAGTTAATTTAGAACGATTTTTTTCTAGTAACGACATTTATCAGTGCGATTATGTGAACCTTGCTAAAGGCAGGTGATTCCTTGGATGTTTTAAGCTAAGCTCTGAGCCTCAAGATTTTCCCAACCCCACTCACCTCGCGCTAGAGCCATAGATCCTGCAGCAGAGCGAATGGAGAAAGGGAACATCTGTTGGTTCCCAACCCAATGGGTTTTGGATAAAGGTTTCTTTTTCACGAGCTCAGCAGCTTTACAGTTTCCGTCGATTACGCTGTGGTTGGGTAACCAGACAAGTTTAATATGAAAATAACTTCACGATAGAGCAAGTGAGATCTTGTATTTCTTGACTTTTCTGTTCTTTGAGTTTACTGTCAGTGAACTCCCGCATAGCAGCTCTGCTACAAAAGCGGAAGCATACCTCACTAAAACAGGCCGCACTTTAGAATCTTAACTGCTGCTATATTAATGCCTGCCACGTCTGCAAGTCCTCCCACGACGGTCCTTCTTCATTTCATTTACGTAGCAAAACCCTTAAATTTCAGTGAGCTAACAGCCATTGTCTTCCCGCGCTGTTTTGTTGCAAAAAGTATGATCAACGCCTCTGGCGATTTCGGTCAATTTTATCCCATCGTACACGTGGCAAGTGTTCGAGCGAAGATTTTGCCTTCATTTTAAATTAATGTCAGCTAATATTGTCTGCCAGCGCTATTATTTATTTGTTGTTGAAGCTGTTGATGCGCTCGGCAAAGAGTCTAATAATGAAGTTTAGCAGGTATCCATTTCCCGCCACTTCCGGCGATGCCAGGCGCAACCAAGTCCCTCCTACACCCCGCGCCTGTGGCGCTCTTTGGACTGCTTGCTGAAACTGATAAGAAAAGTGATTTTTATTGTCTGCCAACAAAGGCGCCGGAAAGTACAAGTGTGTACTCAGCACGGAAAGTCAAGGTTAACTAACTGAAGCGGCAGCAGCGACGCCAAAAGGGGGAAAACGAACGGGCGACAGTCTATTTTAAATGCGAGTAAATTAATCAATGCCAATGTTTAGCTTAAAATTTCATTTAAATTGCAGCGTGTTGAGAAATTAGCAGGCATTTTTCATTTCGCACAAATATTCGCCATTTCGAGTGGAAAAGTTTGTTAAACGATATTTGCTGCCATCTTGCTAGATTAACGGTATATGGCTTGTAATATAGTGCTGCCATTGGGGGAGAGAAGGCAGCAAATAAGTCTTGCGAAAATTTCGAATTAATTTCCTTTAAATGAGACCAACTATTTATTGTCTCCTGCAGAATTGCCTAAATAAGTTAACGGCACACTTGTAGACCTGCGTAGGAAACTCGTTAGGCCACACATCCTCTTAGGTGTGCACATAACTGTATTTATACGGACACCTGCTGTTTGCTGGGCCCTCAAATTGTTAAGCTTCTAATGTTGGTAGTTTAGGTTCGCTCGGTCGCTTGTCTTGCAATCAAGTGAATTCGTCTATGAATGGTGGGTGTGTGCGTGTGGGTGCGTGTGGGGCCCATCTAAATATTAGTCATTTGGGCATTATTAACGCCTTGCAAATTACATATGCTAACATTGCATTTAATTAATAGTGGCATCCATTAGCACCAGGCCAGCTGAACATGCTGTGCCCAACTAACTGTTTCTGCAACAGTAAAGCAACTTTGTAAACACATATAACACATGGGGGTAGACAACTAAATTCACAAGCACTTCGAAATATATGTTGATTTTGAACAGGCATGTGTGGGAGAATTTGGGTCATAGGGTGGCTCATTTTAAGTACTACTTTTTTTTAACCACAAGCTAAACGACCGCTTGCGGTCATTAATAAGCTTATAAGCCAGCTCCTTCAATTCGAGTGTCCATTCTCATGACGGGAAACTGGGAGTATGGAATGGTAAAGCTCTGTTGTTCGGCGTCCTCGGCACATCGCTAATACCTCTCGGTTTCTCATACATAGCTTCTGAAATATCAAGAGAGCGTTCTGTCATAACGGTAACCATGATACCGAGTTCACTTTTTATCCAAAATTAGTAGCTTTTGCCATTGTTAATTAGTCAGTCTGTTTTATATTACGAGTTGAGTCCGTCCCTTTGGGAAATACTAAATTCGCCTTAAGCTCGTCGTGGCAAAACAGTTGCTTTCTCCTTTGTTTATATCAGTTACTCTCTTAGTTTTCGATGTGCGATCAAGTGATTTAAGGCGATTGCTGACCGGATGTCAAGCATGATTTACAGAGTTTATAAAAGTTTATCTACCAAAGTTCCAAGCGATCGGGACGACGCTTTCAACGAGTTCAACTACGGCGACATGTTGGAATATATTCAAATAGCATTAGGTTCATTTTTTACACAACTGAAAATCTCAAAACCTATTATCTTTAAAACCTCTTATCGCATATCGGCCAGAAGTAAGAAATTTCACTTCTAGTGGGCGACAGGCCACAAAGGCTAAAAATAGTTGACGATTTGCCAAGAAGGTGTAAAGTCATGTGCAAAGCGGTAGATAGGGTACATAGTATTCCTACTGGTATGGTAGAAGAGACTGTAGGAAACACTATCGGAAGACTAACTGGTCACTATTTGGTGGCAGTAGACGCTCACAAGATGGAGCTGACAGATCGAGGTTGCACGAAATGCTATAGCAGGGCACCAAGGGAAACAATGGAGCATCTCTTGTGCACTTGTCGCGCATTGTCATGACTACGCTGTCAGCATCTGACTGTATGATACACTGTAGGAGGTATCGACAGTGAGGTTTGCAGGAGTTTTTAAAATTCTGTTAAGCGCCGGCATTCTAAATGGGCGACTCACTCCTCTTGGAACTTAGCAAGTAAACTGGTATCGCAAATTGGGCCAAACAGGCTATGCGCTCTTATTGTCTACCAGATTAATTTTAACTTAACCTAACCTAATTATTATCTTCAAAGTATAATAGTTCCGATTAGCTTTTTGTTCAAAATAGCCCTCTGTTTTCGGCGACTAACTCTTCATTTCACAAAAATTTCATCCCAACGAAGATTTTCTTATGAGACCTGAGAACGGAAAATGGTCGCTGGGGTCAGATCTCGATAATACTGGTGGATGCGGAAGCAATTTCGAAGCTCCTTCTGGGTTATTGGCTACGTTTTCACTGACTTGTGATACTGTGAATCCACCAACGGTTATATTTTTTCAAGGTAGTCGATAAAGCATTTATTCCATGCGCTACCCAAAATATAACCATACCCTGCAGCCGACTGTTGCGTTTTGCCACGCTTTGGATCAGGTGCATCGTCTGCAGTCCACTTGGATACTGTCGTGTGAATTTTGGAGTGAAAGAATGGAGCCTTGTTTTATCCTTTGTCACATATTAATGTAAAAAATCGGGTTTATTACGTTTGATCCGGACACGTTCCAATCATCAAATTGTCAGTTGTTATCTTAGAGGGGCTGCTATCTCGAACAACTTAATTTTTAACTGTCATCCTGAAAATTAGATTTGAAGACTTTTTGCAGTTTTCGTCGGTAATAACCACTTGTTGACGTCCACTGCGTTCATCATCTTCGGTGCGTTTCCCCGGTTCTAAACTTAGCATACTAATCCTTTATGGTTGATTTTCCTTTTTCACTAGTTTTTTCTATATAATGGCGTATTTTGGAGCCTTTATGACACTGTCACCTCTTGAGGATTTTATGACCCGCTGCTTTGTACCAAACCAGCTGACCAGCTAAATCGCCACATTCTCACTGTTTACACACATACACATATATATACAAATACGAGTACTAGGTGCCTTAATGTGAGCCTGCGTTTGCTTGTATTGGTTTATTTGCATGTTGACGAAATGCACAGATCCTCTGAACCAATTCTCCTCAACAGCTCCACAGTACACATACTAACACAGACACAAGCACAAATGTGTGATATATGTCCATCCATTGTGGCACACAAATTTGCCTGGTAAATACAAAGCATTGCATATGCCAAGGCGCCGTAACCTCGATGTCTGCTTGTGTATGTGTGTGTGTGTAAATAAATGCGGCGCATCCTTTGCAGCAGCTGCGCCCAGCTCTTTGCGGCCGCTGGAATGTGTCAAATTTCACTCTCGACTGTAGTGAGGACGACGAATGACATTGTGCGGACCGAGGCTCATTGAGGCTCTAAGCACATGCACTTACGTAGTATACATATAGCTGAATGTATGGTTATGCGATGCTTTGGTCAGTCCGCCGAAACCCGGTCGTTCGGCCATTCGATCGCTGGCTGTGTGCGCTCCACTAACCCAGTGAGTCGCAACGACGAAAGCGCACAAATGTGGACGCCGAGGATGCGGATGGGCGCGCGGTTTAGGGGGTACGACGGGTGAGAGGCAATATTTTTTGAACTCTTTGTTGACATCAATGTCCACATCAACGTCCGGCAACCACAAGCACAACGGCAAGCATGTCAGCCGGGTCCATGGCAGATAACAATAAAAACAAAACAACAGTGGGGCAAGTGGGCCGACATCAGCTGGCGCGCTGGCAGAAGATGGCTTGTTGCCTTGAAAGTAGGTCAACATCACATATTGAAGTAGTTTTTAGAAATTTCACATGAGTCTGCCTGTGTGCGCCCGTCGCAAGTGAGTTGTGAGATGTGAGCTGTTAGTTGCTGCCGTTTTTGCCTGCGTCCTGCGCATGTCTGTGTGCCACATATTGTTTATTTATGTTTGTTGCATTGTCGTTCTATGGTATTTGCTGGCTGTGGACAATAAATTACATTTGCATGTCAGCTGTGCGCTCGGAGCGCGCGTTGGCAGTTTGATTGCTCAGGCGGCAACACTAACACCAACACCGACACAACACCATGAACCGGCGCAATATTAACTACAAACACTTGCCACGCACACACACGTACATACTTGTGGCAGTATGTGCAGCTGTGGCGCTGCTGTCACTTATTGCGCCTGTGTTGGTGTACCTTGTTCGGTGGCCACCGTTGGGCCGTTAGGATGCGCTCCTTAATTTTATCCTTCTAAGTGTGAAATTGTATTTATTTGCATATGCAAACAGTGCTTAAACACACTCATGTGTGCATGTGTTTGTGAGTGACAGGACAGAATTTAATTTAAACCTAAATAAAAGTTTACACTACAAAGTGAAAGGTTGATGAGAGGACATCAAAAATCAAAAAAAAAAAGTTGTCTAGGGAAGGTCAGGTGAGATAAATTCAAATATACTTGAGAAAGGAAAAGTGCTCTCTAATTATAGTCTTGCAACATTATAGCGTAGTTTAGTAGTCATGGGTATATAACAGTTCTTTTGAAACCAAATATGTATGTAAGTTGTAGGAATCCTTGTGGCAAGAAATTGTGAATCGGTTTGAACCAAATAGATGGATGGAAGTTGCTATGTTAGGTATAGGAGAACATGTGAACCAATTTTATAAATTTCTGGCAACAAACCACAATATGTCTTCTTCTTCTTTAATGACGTATGTAGAAATCGCTTATGCGGTTATAGCCGCCTCGTTTCTTCTTTTTGCAATGTGGAGCCAATTGGATATTCCAAGCGAATTCGCCACCAACGTAGTGGAGGCTTCCTCTTTCTTTGCTTTCCCGGCGGATACTCATGACCTAGCCAGCGTATCCGCTGTCTCTTAATTCGCTGAACTATGTCAATGTCGTCACTTATAAAGTTTTTGTCGGTCGAGAGGACTTTCTTTTCAATTGCCTGCTCAGTCCGATGTAGCATCTGTTGGAAAGAGATATTATGATGAAATTTTCTACAAGTTCGAAGAAGATATACTTTTTCTTGCCCATAATATGTCTAGTCCCTTACTAAAACAGATATTTTTAAAATATTATACCGTCTTCGATTCGCCATTTCTCTGTTCGCTTCTCCTCTCTTGCTATGAAAATTATATTTGAAAGCAACAACAAAGTTATCGATTTCAATTCTTACAGACGAGTATTCAGGGCTACAAGACTTTGAACCGACTTCTTATATTTTTAACACCCTGCAACATTGTTGTAAGAGTTGAGCACCTGCATTTATTAGAATATCTTCCACATTAAGCTGTTTTTGTAGGCGGGATCAATACCTTTGCGCGGACCTTCTTATCAATCGCTACCAGCTTTGGTCCATTGTAAACCTTCCCAACCTTGGATATTGCGGCTTTTTTATAGCTAAACCGATCGCATTCCTGGTACCATCCGACATCCGTTTATGGCGGATGCTTAATATCACATCCCGCGCCAAATTTTTCAGATCAATTCGTAACCACTTACATTAGGCTCTGGGGATTTTTCCTTCCGGATCTCCCTCATGCTGCACACCAATGATATTGCCATTGCGGTTAACACCAGCATATGATTTTGCGGACGTTACGCCCCTTATCTTCGGTTCTTTAGCTGACGGCTTAGCTCTTCAGATGACGTCTGTTACCAGGCTGTTACTGCAGGCGATTCAAGCTTAAAATTAGGCAAAACTGTTTTCGTGTAATTATTGCATTTTGGAGCTCCTTTGTAAGGACCTTGTTGGTTAATGGTTGCAGTTGCACCCTTTGTAGCAGGTAAGCAGCACATCGTTTCTCCGCATACCTTGTTTCCGCCGGGTTACCGACCTTAAAACTAGGCCATTCCTTGGCATACGCACCACAAGCAGCAATACTGTTGGCTTCACTCTACCCTCCCTGCTTAGCAGCCATGCTTTGGATACAGGAATTGGTTCCGACTGCCGTTGGTATTTGTTTGCCCTTCCAGGAGCCACTTGCTCAGTAGCTTAAACATCATTTGCTAGTGCTCCTCTTTGTACCTAGACCAAGCTTCGATCCTGCTTTTGCGTCGGCTATTTTCGAGCTCGTTGCAAACGAAGCTATTTTCTGGGATCAATTAGTTCCTTTTGGTTTTATTACAGAAGATCTGGAACCCTTTAAATAGAGTTTCATTGTTTAAGTGTTTTGGACACAAAACCACGTAGGTAAGTTTTATTACGGAGGGCGCTAGGTATCCGTGAGCTCCGTTTAAAATTGGGCCCCTAGTCTGGTTAATCCTCGGCACGAGTTGCATGACACCTTGATCCAGCCGTTTTTGTACCCCCCACCATAGTAAATTTTCCAACCTGAAGACCTCCCAACTACAAAAGGAAAAACTGTTAACAGCCCATCCTTGCTAACGTCGCGATACTGTAGTGTCCATTACTAGTCGGCACGCTTGAGAACTAACTTTATCTAGCTTGAAGCCCCTGAACTCCCTTGACCTTTAAACTGACTTCGACTGACCTCTAGAAATACACATTACGCATTTAGATCTTTCAAGTTGGGAGTTCATTTCTAGTTTGGTTTAGCCTGAATTGAACCTTTCATCAATTTTTTCGTGGATTCTAATCAATTTTAACATTTTGCTTTTTGAACAACAACAAAAGCATGTTCATTAGTCAATATGTAATGGTGCATTTGCTCGGTTATGGCCGACTATTGATTTGATTCCTCCTGAGAGCTCGACTAAATGCTTTTGAAATGTAAATTTAAATAACTAATACAAACAAATCTTCGGGGAATCGAAATTGGAAATTTTAAATTGAATTTGCATGGCAAGCGTGTGTTTAAAATTCTAACTGTAAACGTACGCTATACACACATACACACTTGCATATTACTCGTTGCCGTGTGTTCGCCATGAATCTTCCAGCTGTGATGCAGCTGAGCGGCGCAACAGCAATATTTCGGCGCCAACGGCAATTTCTCATCGAAGGAATAAAACAGCATTTAATCTCTAACACACACACACATACACACACAGAAACAATGGTTGCACCAATACATGCCATATGCAAAGGCATATCCTATCTGAGACTCTGTAGGTGTGCATGCCTTTGCGGCCCCTTAAGAGCACTTATGCGGCGCAAGAAGCTTCGCGGGCGTTTAGTTGCACAGAATGTACACAAGAATTCGACAAATAGAATTGCACAAAAATTCATAAATTATAAAATAAAACTCGCAAACGCCGAAACTCTGAAGCAGGGCAAACAATATGGAATGCTTATGCAACATTTGCAGATGCTGTGCGCCAACGAGCATTCGCCATGAAATAAATTAGTGTTAGCAGCAACAAATATTTATATGAGAGCGCGCGAGTCTATGTGTGTGTGTGCGCTTATGTGTGGTGGCAGCACCACTTTTTGGCATGAATAACTCAAAACTTTGCGCGGCCGCGGCGGCAAGTGCAACAACAACTACAATTTGCAACACTCGACTCATTGGCAGTGCTGGCCTTTATTGCTGTTATTTTTGTAGTTGCTGGCGCTCGTTGCAGCAATTGTTGCCACTATACATGTGTGTGTGTTTGCGCTTAGTTCGCCTCGCTGCCAGCAGTTTGGCTAAATTTATGCCAACGCAAATTACTAGCAGCAACGCGTTGCTGCCTTTCTTAGCTAAACTTGCAGCAAAAGCGTCGCTGTTGCGCGCATGCAATTTACACATACATATAGGTACAAACACATGAGTTGCATGTGGCATGGTGGCAACAATTCGTTCCAATGCGCCCTACAGTGTTTTTTTCGTTTCGTTGCGAGCGTTGCTGTTGGTGATTCATAGTCACCGTTTAATGAATAAATGCTTTGCGGTGTGTTGCAAGTAATTCACATGCATATTTTCGCATAAAAAACTTGCGGAAATACATTGGAGAGTGCTATTACACTGCAAACACTATTTCAGCGCGCGCGTGTGTGTGTAGGTTTGTGTGTCGGCGACGTGATGCAATCTACGAAATCTGCAACTGGGGACTCATGTCGACTGGCTGACCAAAAACAACTGTAAATGGATTCACTTTAGCTACAATGACCGACTACCAACAACGAAAAAAAATAAAAACGGAAAACACAGTGGCACAGTACAGCTGCCAAAAATTATGACGGAGCACTCTCGGCGGTAGCGTTCAAGCGATATATACCTCGTATTGTACTCGTATGCATTGTTTTGCATGAATTTTTATGGATTATAAAGGGGTTTTCAACAAGAGCTCTACAAAAGTTTTAGATAAAACAAAAACAGTTTGGGATAATTTTGGGATACCTTTATTCCTGTGAAAGTACATTCGATGCCACTATGTATGGAACTCGATTTCTTTTGCATGTGCACCATGGGCGCGCTTGCAGAAGTCCGGACGCTGAACCCAATTTTCGATAGTGCTGCAACTTCACGTTCAATATTCGTACGAAGTTCAGGAATCGTCGCTGGCTTGTTGGCATAGACCATAGACTTGACGTTGCTCCACAGGAAAAGGTCTTACGGCGTCAAATCGCACGACCGAGGCGGCCAATTGACTGAGCAATTTCGTCGAGCGATCGCGATTTCCATTCACAGTAACGTATCGGTCTTGATCATCACGGAAGAAGTACGGCCTAATGACGCCGCCGACCCATACACTGCACAATTCGTAATTATTTCGGAATGCAATGTTGACTTATAAAGTACGTGCTACCTGACCAATAGCGCTTATTTTGCTTACTGACGAAACCATTCAGCTACAAATGAACCTCATCGCTGAAGATGATTTTTCGATGAAGTTCCGTATCATTTTCAAGTTGTTGCTCAGCTCAATTCGCGAACATACGACGATTCTGGTGGTCAAGCGGCTTCAGTTCTTGTGTCAATTGGATCAATATTTTCGACACTATATGCTCTTCTTTGTCACACTGGCACCGAAACATTTTGTACTGTGCCTGTGGATTAAAATTTTTCCAATTGACTCTCAATTGCTGACTTGACAAGATTTGATTTGATATGACAACCATAAATTGGCGTAGCGCTCTTAAAGTTGAGGCAATTGACTCTGAGTTTCGGTAGTATATTTTAATAATTTCGACTTGTTGTTGGATCGTACATCTTTCCATTACGAAATAGCAAACCGCACTGATAATGAATGTCAAAAGAGCGGGAAAAATTTGGCGTCGTTTGCTGTGCCTATCGTTCTACTTTTGGAGCGTCCCTATTGAAAAACTCGTTATATTGTATACATACTTGAATATTAGTTGCTGTATTTTGCATGAATTTTTATGGTTTATATACACGAGTACAGTATGTGAACGAACTTTTTGAGTTTTGCTCACTAAATTTTTCGTACAACTACGAGAATGTATAGAGCTATACGACCATTAATTTAGACTGAGCAAGATTCGGAGCATCCAGATACTAGACAAACTAGGACTTCTGCTCGAAAGAACCGAAAATGATAGAGGGAGAAAGAGAAGAATGGAAGAAATGGAGGAAAAATGAGGCAAAAAGAGAAAAAGGTAGGTAGATAATGTGAACGAAAGAGAGAGATAGTGTGTAAAGATCTATCGAAATTTGAATCTTCTCATAAGCTGGTTGTTGTCGTAGAACTAATATATCTTCACCAATATTAAAAATGTATTCTATAATACATATATAAATTTGATAATTTCAAACTGTGATAAAAAATTTCTGAAAAATATTGATGACATATTTCCTTGAAAATTGTTTGTTTTTAAGGCCACTCGGTTGGCCTCTAGTGGAGCACAAGAAATCTCATAAACTACTTGCCCCAAAAGAATCAAAGTTCATTTTATCGCGATTGTATGAATTCTTACTGGACACTGTTCAATAGGCTTCATGCGGTAAGGTCTAAAATATTTTCGGACTACGGTAGTCAAAGTTGTATGGAGATGAGTAAGGTGGAAACATCCAGACACTTCCTTCTCCATTGTCCCTGTTGATAATCTGAGTATGAAACATGTTGGTAATCATATTTTCGGCGAACCGGAAGTCGTAGCAAGCTCAAAGTGATTTGTCGATCTCTAAGGGTCTTTGAACCGGTATGTAGGAGTTTATAGGTGTCACAGCGGACCAGCCTTCAATGCTGTCTACCATAAGTGCGATCCATATTAGGAATGATCTTTTAACTTAACTCGAGGTTATTCTTATGCTATGACGTTCGAACAAAGAATTTCGATATGAACCACACCACCAAAAACCATAATCTATGCTTAGCTGTGCCGTTTGAGTATAGTGGCTTATAACGGGTGATTTTTTTGAGGTTAGGATTTTCATGCATTAGTATTTGACAGATCACGTGGGATTTCAGACATGGTGTCAAAGATAAAGATGCTCAGTATGCTTTGACATTTCATCATGAATAGACTTACTAACGAGCAACGCTTGCAAATCATTGAATTTTATTACCAAAATCAGTGTTCGGTTCGAAATGTGTTATCGACAAATTTTGTTCAGCGATGAGGCTCATTTCTGGTTGAATGGCTACGTAAATAAGCAAATTGCCGCATTGGGGTGAAGAGCAACCAGAAGCCGTTCAAGAACTGCCCATGCATCCCGAAAAATGCACTCTTTGGTGTGGTTTGTACGCTGGTGGAATCATTGGACCGTATTTTTTCAAAGATGCTGTTGGACGCAACGTTACGGTGAATGGCGATCGCTATCGTTCGATGCTAACAAACTTTTTGTTGCCAAAAATGGAAGAACTGAACTTGGTTGACATGTGGTTTCAACAAGATGGCGCTACATGCCACACAGCTCGCGATTCTATGGCCATTTTGAGGGAAAACTTCGGACAACAATTCATCTCAAGAAATGGACCCGTAAGTTGGCCACCAAGATCATGCGATTTAACGCCTTTAGACTATTTTTTGTGGGGCTACGTCAAGTCTAAAGTCTACAGAAATAAGCCAGCAGTTGACCAGCGCGGTCAACATTTAAATGAAATTATCTTCAAAAAGTAAATGTCATGAACCAATCTAACGTTTCAAATAAAGAACCGATGAGATTTTGCAAATTTTATGCGTTTTTTTAAAAAAAAAAGTTATCAAGCTCTTAAAAAATCACCCTTTACTTGTTGGATTCGGCGCTGCTCTAGACTACTACATTTTTTGGGTTACTGGTGAACAAGTGGCAAATTACTTCCTGAGAAAATTTATAATGAAATGAAAGCATCTCCTAAACTATTAATGGCAGTCGGCTTGAATTCGATAAGAACAAAGTATAAGACCATAGGCCACGAAACGCATAAAAATTTTTAAATTTTCTCAGTTTTAATGGCACCTTCTATTCCTAGTTTTTATCTTCATAAACGATGATTATACACGACTATTTCTCATAATGATTTTGGTGGTATTTATCTTATTTTACGTTAAAAAAATAATATACAAACTTGACATTTCAATATCAATCGCTGCCGAATGCAAGCAAATAAATAAGGCGAGCGATGAGAATGCTGCTCTTTGGTAATGTCAAATGTCATTAAAATGACAGTTGTGCACATCAAATCAGAAATGTTAACCACGCAGTCAATCAAGGACACGCCATACAGTGGAACAAACTAGAAGAAACTCTGAAGACTTTCGATTTAAATCATGAATACGCTCTTCCTGCTTTTTGAGGTTTAAGTGAAAGTAGCCGAACTCAAAATTAAGTAAAAAATTTCATTGAAATGAGTAAAGAATGATATTTTTTTACATTTTTAGTTCTAGATATAATAATACTTCTTCCTTCCTAGCGAAGACAACGCTTACGCGGTTATAGTGGAGTAGAATATAGAAGATCTTGTAAATTAAGCGTGGTAAGGAGTTAAAATTTCCTTGGCATTTAATAGTAAGAAATTAGTACTAATTCACATTTGTTTTTTAATTTTTGTTAACGAAAGTTGCTGCAAGCTCCACTGCTTTCGATTTCAGTCACTTCATCGCGCTGATAGATAACCTCAAGCCTTTTTGAGCTGTCTCATTTGCAAGAAATCAATTTAATTTTATCACTATGCCATTGGCACTTTCCCGGATAGACCCTACCAGCAAGTCAACAACAATTTGACAAGTGTCAAGTGCGTGTCTCAGTACAGCTTTCATTCAATCTGACGCTGTTCATTCATGCCACATATATTCTGCTTCCATTTGCTTGTTTGTTGTACGTTGCTTATTATTATTTCTTTTTGCCCTGCGTGGTCTTAGCTGTTGATGACATATTTTTTACTTCTCTTCAGAAGCTCGGAAATCGAAACCTAGTTGACAGCCGCAATTTTCACTTCAGAACTGCAGTGACGTCGGCAAAGGGGTATCGCAGGCGCATAGTGCCGGAGCTGGTGTCTGTCGGCGGTGCGGGTGTTCGGTGTTTATTGACAATGTGTTGACAGTCCTTTTGGCCTTTGTGTGACATGCATATTTATTCCTTTTCATTTTTACTTCCCAGCTCTATGAAGATGCGCATACAAATGAAATAATGTTGTGTGCGCTGGCACTTTCATTTGCCATAATTGGCATGTCACAAACACACACAAGCACATGAGATCCTCCGAGCTTGTGAAAAGAGAGAGAGGGAGATTGGGAATGAAATCTGCTTGTTATTGAGCCCTCTGCTGCTTTATATGTCAAAAGTTAAAAATGCTGTAATTTGTAAGGAATTACACACACAAGCACAGATATGTTCAACGTCTACTTTTCGGGTAAAATTTTGTGGATTATGTGGATCTATTTATTACTCTTCTTCATTCAATTTTCGGAAGGAGCCTATTATCGATATTGACAGCAAAAGTTTTCTCATTTCTTTGCGGGCGCAATATTTACATAACTTTCTTCTTCCTGTAAGATATTAGTAAACTAATGAAGCGTTGTGAGTGTGTTTATTCATGAATATGTATTTGTGGCGCTAAAAGTTCCCATTGACGATTTCACGCTGCTAATGCCGTTTTGCTCAGCGCCAATTCCCAAGGGCCGCCTATCATGTTAATCAATGTAATGTGAGTTACAACATGGCAATTCGCAAATCTACACCTACTTAAGACAGACAGACAGACGGACGCATGGTAATGTCATGTGTGTATGTGGTACAGGGTGCTCCGAAGCGCAGTTATGTTAAGTACTTTGGAAGTGATAGTCTTATAGAATGTTGTTCGATTTCTCTATCCTCCGAAGCAATATATTTTATTTTTAGTGCAACTAAAGCTTGTTTTGGAGCTTTAAAGTTTTGGCTTGGAATTGAAAGCTTCAGGGAGGTTATACTATATGTTAATATTAGTTTCAAGAATTATTGTAAATTTTTATCATCAGACTCCTATGCGATATTCCGAAACAAATTTCAATAATTGTTGGTTCATTAAAGCTTGTTTGGGATCTTTAAAGCTTTTTAGCATAGACAAGATTAAAGGTGAAAAGTCAAGGGAGGTCACCCTTGGTTACATAAGGCGATGAAAAATTGATCAGTTCAATAGAATCTTTTTGGATCGACTTTTAACCCAGATAAACTATCTCTCATAAGAGGTTTAGGTTACATATGAACTAGATGAATGGAGGTTAGGGTAAGCTATATTTCATTCCAAGAGAATACTAGTTCTAGCAATTTTAGGTAAATTGATGTTATTTTGGACTTTTTAACTAAAATATAGTGACTTGGTTTGGATCGGTCAAGCCGAGCTGAGTTCTTTTAACTTTATATACAATTTTTAGATTCTTAACATGTTCTATATAGTTATATTTAACATTTCTCTAAAGAACCTTAACACCAACAACTTTAAATATTCCTAAAAGCTTTCGGCTTTGCGACCACCCTGTCCACGCAAGCTCCTCCAACTTTTCCTCACACGCAAGTGAGAGCGAGTGCAAGTAGCCGCGTTTGTCTGTACTAAATATACATATGTATGTATGTGAGTTAGGGAAAGTGTGTGGGCGTGGGGCGTGTCACTTGCCGCGCTGACAACTTTAAATGACCTCGTTACAAGTTTCGCCTCCCTGCTGCGTGAAACTGTCGCAAATTTCGCCGTCACCGTCGCCGTCAAAACGGTGGAGCGGTGACACCACCAGCGCCGTCGTTGTTGACAGCGGCGGAAGAAACTTTTGTCATGAGTGTTGAGTGACAATTCACTTGTGTCACATGTCGCTGACATAAGCAGCAGCAACAGCTACCACATATGTATGAGTGTGTATTTGTTGTTTTGCTTGTGCCGTTTTGCAGTGTTGTTGTGTGTCATTTCCTATTCATTAGTACAAAGCACAGCTGGCGCGTTTAAACTTTTCTGCTAACGATTGTTGCCAGTTTTCACTTTCTTCCGTTATTGGCCGCAATTTCGGGACTTTAATGTTATACACAAGGATTTAATTGCTTGTTATGTCGTTTTGTGGTTTAGCGTGCGGGAATTCTCACAGTTTTAGCAGTTTATGGAGTTTATTTAATTTGGAAATACAAGAAAATAATTACTTTAATTAGAGGCAAGTAGTGTTTTGCTATAAAAAATTGCTAAAATTTACAGGCATTGGTAATTAACGATTTCTGTCTCGATTAATTTCGATGGACCGACATAGATTTAGAAAAAAAAAAAATCCAAAGGAAAGTGGTAAAATCATCAATCCTCAAACACAAAAGATTCTTTACAAGAACTCGATCGGAGAGTTTGTATGGCAGCTATATGCTATAGTGGTGGACTAGTGCACGTCTATACAGATAGACAGATAGTCAGACGGATAGACGATCATGGCTAAATTAACTTCTATATTCATTTTCCTTACTGTTCAGTAAGGTGATGCAATGGCAAGGATATACGATCCAACAACGAGTCGAAATTATTAAAGTTTACAACCGAAATTCGGAATCAGTGGTTTCAGCGTTCTTAAAGCTACATCCAATTTATGGAAGTCATAATCGTCCTGTTAGTTTGAATACACAGACACAGTTAAAAATGTTCCCGTACCAGTGATACAAAGAAGTTCCCGTTGTGTCGAGAATATTGCTGCCGCTAGCGTATCAATTGCCCAAGCGTTGGGCAGCTCTGTGACGTCGTTGCGGTGAATTTTGCGAAAAGATCTTAGCCTGCCTCTTCACAAGATCAAAGTGATGCAAACATGTATGTACTCCATGAGTTACCACTGCATCCCGAAAAAGTTACGGTTTGGTGCTGTTTATGGGCTGGTGGCATCATTGGGTCGTATTTCTTCCGTGCATATCAAGACCGGCACGTTATTGTGAATGGGAACCGCTACTGCTCAATCATAACCGAATACTTTTAGTTCCGTATTGGATGATATGGACTTGAACAATATGTGGTTCTAACAGAACGGCGGTACAAGCCACACAGCGAACGCCACAATCGATTTATTGAATACGAAGTTTGGTGAAGGTGTTATCTCACGAAATGGTCCAGTCAATTGGCCGTCTCAGTCGTGCGATTTGACGTCTTCAGACTATTTCCTGTGGAGTCTACGTCAAGTCTTTGGTCTCTGCCAACAAGACTCTCATCTATCGACGAAGAAATTTGGCCCTATCATAAATTTCTGGGACGGTTAATATTGATTATAACCAATTCGTTCTATTTACCAATTTTTATTGGTTTTGAATTATTACCGAGTTCTGAATCTATGAAAAGAAAGTTTGGAAATTTTGGTCTTACCATTTCACACTATATATTGGTTTCAAGGTGTTTATAAAAACCACTAGAAGCACAACCTTCCTAAGCCACAGTGTCAGTGAACAAAACGGAGTTGATTTTACACCTGATTTGTTTTTTTAAACAATGAATACTCAATTTTTTTTATCTAAGAGATAACTATAATAACAACCATATAGAGATTCCCCAACAACTTTAATGAAAATTCAATACATTAAATATACCCCACTGATCACTCGATTTATGTAAGAAAAGCAGGAAGCAAAGTTCGCTTTATTTGGACTTCACACTAAAGACATGTGTATTTCTACGGAAATATGCATAATTTCAACATAAACACCAGCAACCATTGCCTACTTTTTGGCGACTAACCTTATGCATGTTTACCGTTTATTTGTGACAGGCAATTTTAGCGTATTCTAACTATAAGGAAGCTACTCACTTCAAAATCACACGGGTTTGTAACAAATTTGCCACATCAAACTTCGGCCGTCGAATGAGCAACGGTTGGCGACATTAATTCGCTGGGTTCGGTGCTTGCTTGTATTGACACATGTATTTTTACATCAAAACAAGCCTACTCACATGTATCTATGTCGGTGTGTGTGGTTTTTAAAGCGCTTTTGTAGTTTCGCAGAAAGTTCTAAACTTTGACAAAAGGCGACAGCTTGCTCTGCATAGAACAAACTCGTCCGCTTGTGCAATAGTTTGTGAGTTTGAGCTTCGGCAAGTAATGGCTTTCGAACCACCGATTGACATTTTTGGACTTTGGCTATATATATGTCACTAGCTTGCGTGTATGTATGTGTGTTTAAGGAGGATGGTGTGTTGGAATTTTGTTTTGGCTTTGTGTCAATGACTTAATTTGATATTCTACACCACTGCCTTTGTTTTTGTTGCTGTTACCCGTCTATATTCTGTTGCTGTGATGGACTTTTCTAGCGATTTTGCTGAAAGAGTACCTCTAGTGGGTATTTTGCATGCTTGTGAGCGCCTGTGATCGCTCCAGCGCAAGTGAAATGTGCAGCGATGCATGGACGAATGGGCCGAGAATTACAAAGTGCGTTGTTGTCAACTTTGTCCTGCGCAAGTTGGCGTCAATTTTGTTTGTTTAGGTTTAATTTTACAAGCTAGTCCAAATTAATGAGTGATGGGCTCAAATTAAAGGATTTAACACTATGGGGAGGCCAAATTAATTTGTTTGGCAACTGTTGAACCCTCTTGCTTCCAATTGCAACTACGCAACTGCGTACTGAGTTTCTTGGCGAAAAGACGAAAATGCGTTGTAAAGCAATTGCTTGCGTCTTTAGAAATTAGTTATAAAGATTATACGTTTTTGGTAGAGCAAATATGTCGTTCAATTAGTAATGAAGAGTAAGTTGTAATCTTTTTCTACGCTTACGTAATGTTGGCCGGAACAACTGCTTGTTCACAGTTTCTTTCAGAAGGCATTTAATTTGCACGCAGTCTGAGGGTGGAGTGTGCTTGAGTCGTGAGCTCTCCATCTGGTAGTTGTGTGGGTACATGAGTTCAGAAATTTTCGGAATTAGATTTTTCGGTCATACTGATCACTAATTTCACAGAAGAGGGGACGCCCTTGCTCCGCTCACTTAAGAATGGGACCGAGTTGGATCCCCATTAGCATTTTCCGTTCTAACACTGCACCAATGGACCTCGCGTGTGCTTAGCAGGCGCTGGTCGACGATCAATTTCGCTCAGAATAGCCAACACAGGAGATGTTCAATTTGTCGCAGTCTTGATAGATCTTACTGAACATTATCCCATAGGTTTTCATGCGGTAAGGCTTAAATTCTGTCGGACGCTAGTTGTGAAAGTTGTATTGCAGAGGGTGTGGTGGAGACATCCAAGTACTTCCTCTTACATTTTACAGTGTTTACTAGACTAAAAAAACATCTCTGCGAACCAGAAGGCATAGCCAAAACTGAGATTAGCTGTCTCAATATATTTGTGATAAACTTAAAGCGCTTTGTCGAATTTGTGACGGTCTTATGGTCTATTATGATAAGCAGAAGTTTTAGGTACCACAACGGACAGGCATTCGAAGCTGTATAAATGATATTCCTTTTGATATACAAGTTGTGCAAAAAAGCTTTATACAGCTGTAGAATTTCTGCTGGGATATCGAATTAATTCCGTTAGAACCTTAAAATGGGTGAAGGTAAAGTATCTCTACTTGACTTTCTCAATAGCCGTTTTTTGACAGATCTCGCGTGAGTCGTGTCAATCCGTCATGTTATTTTAATTCAGTTGTGCTGGGCCTTTCATTAAGGAAAGACTTACGTCTGAACAACGTTTGCAAATCGTTCAACTACTGTAAATAATGTTTTTACGCGAGTTTCGGTCAATTATGGTCAACATAATCGCCCCTTTTAGCGTACTATTCGATACGCCATCATCTATCTTGAGACCCAACATTCATTATTGAATAATATTTGACCAAATAGACCACGTCCAGTAGAATGTGAAGAAAATATAGCACCCGTAGCTGAGATTGTACACGAAGACCGTGGAGAGTCGATTCAGCGCCGTTCGCAGCGACTCGGACTGACGTATGGATCGACTTGGCGCATCTTAGCTCCAGATCTTTAATTAAAAGCGTATAAAAGACAGCTTGTGCAAGAACGGAAACCGGTCGACCTTTCCAAGCGACAGCGCTGCTTTCTATGGGCTCTTGAAAAGTTCCAAGAAGAACCAAACGACGATTTCGAGCCTATTTTGTTGAGCGATGAGACCCATTTTCGTCTCAATGGTAATGCAAACAAGCGAAATTTCAGCATCCAGAAAAAACAACGGCTTAGTGTGCTTTGAGGGTCGGTGGAATCATTAGAACCTACTATTTGATACTTGACATTGAAGCTCGTAATCTCGGCTATATTTGGTTGTAACAGGACGCCGTCATTTCCCACATATTGCATCAATCAATGGATTTATTGAGAGAACACTTCGGTGAGAAAATAATTTGACGTTAGGCTTTTTCCTGTGGGGATATATAAAGTCTAAAGTCTATGCGGACAATCCCGCTTCGATTCAGGTCTTGGAGCAAAACATCATGCTTGTCATTCATCGAAATGCTCGTAAGAGTCATCGAAAATTGGACTCAACGGATGAACCATCTGAGATGTAGCCGCAGTCAATATTTGAAATTAATAATCTGCAAAAATTAAATGCTAAAAATATTCCTTCTAATGCTAATAATTTCCATTAAATTTGAAGTTTATGTGCTTTTTCCTTAAGAAAGTAGTGGACCTCGAAATGTAACATCCTCTACATATACCCAAGAAAGAGGACTAATTCCCAAGTTCTTGGTGTGAATTGTGAGGACTTTTTGAGGCGGCGATTTCAATTGAAATCCTTCATAAGATACGGTTCATATAACCTGGCAGATTTTCCAATATCTCTTGCACCTTTGTTATTCCTTAACTGTGTTACTACTCCTTAACTTTCTTCATGTCAAGTAATGAAAAGGCTATTCTAACGTTTTCGATTGCGGCTTCGGATTCATTATCTAATCAGTCTACCATGCTTTGGTTATTAGACATCAAATCAACCTGTTGCGATTTGAGGCATTTGCGTAACTGAACTATGATATGTAAAATAATGGTTTGAACTGCTTGTTTAGTTCTCGGTGGCTGCTTAAGTTAAGGCCAGCTGAAATATATTTCAAATTACTGTAACGATACAGATTTGCTAGTTTTGAGATTAGCTTATGGTTCCTTAATAATAACGAATAACTGAACTTTCATCACGTTCTTAGTATATCAGACTTTAAGCTATCGATTATTGGCAGCGAAGTTTTCATCGTGAGTGAACTCAGTTGTACGAGTATGCCATCTAAAGTTTGTTGAACTTCTTTTTGCTTCCTACACTTAATTTGTTCTGACGTATTGTATGTAACACGTCATGCTATTTCGAAAATGAGAGAATTACTAGATTCAAATTAATAATCTTCAATAAAGCGCATATGTCAAAATGAACGCTTGATATTTTCTAATTTTGTTGATAAATTGCTGAAAATCAGCCACAAAAAATTCATTAAAATTTTGATAAATGTGCAAAGGCTTAGCAAAGTTTCAGCTCATAAATGAAAAATAAGTGAATACAAAGCTTTTGAATTTGAAAAATGAATCGCTTTCGTTAAGCCACCACAAAATACAGATTAAATCGCACTAAGCCGCCTCAAGTGGACTTAAGCTGCCAACGAAGCGCTCGCAAAGCTAATCGAAAGCCAAAGCGAGCCAAGCTGTGTTGTTGCTTGTGTTAGCGTTGTTGCTGCGAATCACACATATTACCAAATTAATGGATTGCATGAGAATTTCTATATAAGTGTGTGTATTTGTAGGTGTGTTTGTGTGTATGTTTGTGTATAAATATTTGATTGCGACTTTTTTTTGGATTTTTAATTATCTTCGGAATGTTATTTTCTCGTGGCAGCGATTTAAACGCATTATCATTTGCTATTTTTTCCATATTCTACTTGTTGGTTAATTTTTCTAGTGTGAACAGCAGGTTGTCGCCGTTGAGTAAGTGGTATGCAACATGTGGTGGCACGCAGCCCGTATATCCACCAGCGCGGGCCATATATGCACGTTTACTTTGTAGCCAATATGGGCACGGCTTGTTGATTAATTAATGACCGAAACAGCGGGGCGGCTAACAAAAACAAAAACACGCAGGCGCACACAAACAAACGAGCGCGCAATAGAACGCGCGTAGTTAGTCGATTAGCCCACTGCTGTGTGGTGAATGCTCGTTTTAGAATCGCTAAAATTGGTCCAGCGTGTCGCCAGCACACATATTTATATACAGGCACACACAGACACACAAGCATACGCGGCCTTAAGCGAAGGCATGGCGGCCAGTTGAGGGGCCTTAATCGAGGCTTTCGCTGCGTGAAGATTGATCGCCTGCAATTAATTTGCATCGGCCTAATGAAGATCTTAATTATGAGATCGCTTTTTACCAACAATTTATCAACGCCGCTTCAAGTTGTTGTTTATTCGCCGCTAACTATTCTGACTCGCATAGAACGAAGCTTGAGCCGCGACTTTGTGTGCGTGTATCAGTGCATGTATTGGTATGGCCAGCGCATGATGAAAAATGCTAATAAATTGGAAATGCGCGCAATTGCCAATAATTCTTCCATTTATTATTTTTAATGCCTGTGAAAATTACACGCATGTCATTAAAAAGTGCAGCGAGTGTCTGTAATTACACGCCGTCGCTTTAATTGCGATGGCATGTGTACACAATCGGATGGCGCTCAATCGCACACACACACTCACATGCAAGCTGGTGACAGCTGTACGCCGCTTATGCTTTTGAGGTATGTATGTATGTGTGCGTAAAAATACTTGATAATTCCAATTAAAAATTATGCGCTTTAATATTTAATGAAATTAAGGACACGATTTTTATAGTTTTCATTAAAATGAAATGGCACATATTTGCACAGCCATATTACGCATGTCATAATGCCAGAGCATAAAAGCACAATTCACGAGTAAGGTGTGAAGAGGTTCCGCCACTCGAAATGCAAGCATTAAAGGCGTGTGAAATATTTCGTGCTTTCTGCGGCGATTTATAATAAAAATTTTTAATTTTAAAAAAGTTTGCGTATCGAATCCATTTTCGTTAATTGGAGAAAGTAAGAATTCATTCTATGGGAATTTCAGAATGAATCGAGCTTAATGTTCGAAATATTTGTGTTAAGATGTGTATTATGATGTTGTGAATCTTTGAAAAAAACAGCTATTTTTCACACCAATAACTACAAATCTTGCGAAGTCAAATATTATCAACTGGTTCTGCGGAGAAGACTGACTTCTTCTTCTTTAATGGCATAGACACCGTTTGCGCGGTAGTCGAGTAGTCGAGTTTACAACAGCGCGCCCATCGTTTCTTCTTTTCGCAAGGTAGCGCCAAGTGGAGATTCTAAGCGAAGCCAGGTCACGATGTCTCTTAATTCGCTGAACTACATAGGTGAATGTCGTCGTATGTCTCATACAGCTCTTCGTTCCATCGACTGTGGTATTCCCCGTTACCAATGCGCAAAGACTATAAATCTTTCGCACAACATTTTTCTCGAAAACTCGTAGACCGATCAGATATCATCACCGTCCATGCCTCTGCACCATATAGGAGGACGGGATGATGAGTGACTTATAGAGTTTGGTTTTTGTTCGTTAAGAGAGTACTTTACTTCTCAATTGCCTACTTAGTACGAAGTAGTACTTGTTGGCAAGAGTTATTCTGATACTCGTATCAATATCATTGACATACGCCAGCAACTGTATACTATTATAAAAGATTATACCTGCTCTTCGATTAAGTTATTATTTTTCCCAGCAGTATACGATAGGGAGTTGGCTTGTCTAAAACATCGTTGGTATCGAACGGCTCGGAGAGGTTCTTTTCAATCCTGACGGAGCTTTTAGAAGATTAACTTATTTATTGAAAGAAAATCTCAATATATATAACCATACATGAACAGCGCCTATTAATAGCGATGACGTGATTTTGTCATCTCGTGACGGCCATATTTGTTGGCGTATTTGTGCAAAGTTTTGTCAGTGAGTTCAGTAGGTTTGTCATTACATCATGGCACTTTGGTACAACGCTTGGGAATTGTCCGAGATAATTGGCCAACAGTCCACCTGGACCTTTGCGCAGAACAACATCTTCTCTTATGAGGCCCTTTCTGGCTTAATGGCTTTCACACCAAATAAAATTATCGCTTTTAGTGGGATGCGGAATGTAGTATGCCTGCATTGTCGGATATTATTTCCATTGGACATTACAAGTATTTTTTTCAAACTGAGACAGAAAATGCCATTACCATCAATAGATAGCGTTATATCAATATGTTCCTCAACTTTGTTCCCGAAATTAGATAAAATCGACGCGGACGATCTCTGCTTTCAACAAGACGGTGCAGCCTCGTGTTTCACCTCTAAAATTGGACACATTTAATTTCAAGATGACGATATAGTCAAATGGACGTCAAGATCATGCGATTTAATGCCTCCAGATTTTTTTTCGGGGGGTGTTTTAAATAAGTGCTTTACGCCTGTCAACCAGCAATGCCCGAAGTGCTCGAAGACAACATTTAGCACATTAAAGCCGCAATTCCAGCCGAAATGCTGCACCAGCCTATTGAAAATTTGCGTAAATAAGTGGATATGCAAATGGAATATTGGTGGCCATTTGGACGACATTTTGTTCAAATCATGACAAAACAAAGGAATCCATTTACTAATTCATTTGATGTTCGGTGGTCAGGAAATAGTATCCAATCCTTCTTTTTTATAGGGTAAAGCAGACATTTTACCTAGTTTTATCAAAGTATCAGTTATATTAACCATTATATTTAACCATCCAAAGAGACAAAAGTTGTAATATTCGGTGAGGCTTGGGTTTTACGCGGAAAAATAGGAATCAAATACGGTTATTTATAACTTATAAAGAAGAGGATGGGCTGCATCGGGTTGAAGAGCAATATACAATTTTGTTTTATTAAACTTTTATTAAGAGGACATTAAGCAAATGTTGTTTTCTTCTTTTAAGTTCATGGAATGGACAGTAAGATACGAAATTATATTCCAAAGTAAATGGTGACAGGAGTGATTTCCATTTCTTACCTTATTGTACGTATAGTATATTGGACCTATAAAATTCATACGTAATTTTACATGGCTAGTATTTTGGGTTAGGATACTATAGATTATTTCCTACTTTAGTGCATTGTAATTTTTTGGGCTATGTGTTTGGTTAATACCAAAAGATTTTATATATAGTTGTAGAATATTAATGCTTTCGGGGGTAAAAGGGGTTTTACGAGAAAAAACAACACATTTTGAAAATTTTTTTAAAGAAATATACATTTTATTTCGATTTATATTTTGATATATTTTAAAAAAATTTGGTGAAATTTTCGAAGGAAAATACTAAAACTCGGCCATTACGATTACGTTACCGGCAGTTACTCGGAGAAAAGGTGTCTCCGCGTTGATATCAGAATTTCTTACAGGATCATCTGAAGTAAAAGGCAAAGATACGTGTTTTAACTACGACCAAAAACTAGGTATTGGAACAAAGAAGTGAAAACGGTATTTCGAAAGACGTTTTTGCAAACAAATGCAAATTTCGGTGAAATTTCTTGAGCTTGATTCGGTGACAAAAAGAAGTAGAATGTAGTTTATACTATATAATCTGAATTAATTTTTCTTGTATCAAAGGTTTCTTTTTTATAAATCGCAGTATTATGAGTTCAACCAAAACCAGTAACAGCCTTACTTTTCCGTGCCTGAAGTGCCCACCGTAATACTGCGACGCTAGTCCTCGTCAGTGGAGTTTTGACAGCCCAGCAGTTGGGCTGCAGCCATGTGTCGCCGAGTGTATAAATCAGCTGGGACTTCATAAAAAAGTCAACAAATGTAAATAATTACAGCGAAAATAACAACAAAAGCAACAAGCATGAGTGGTAATATGCGTCAGGCTGCGTGATGATAATAAAAACAATAAATCCATATTTTCATATTTTTTTCCATTTTACTTTTTTCGCGCTTTTTTACAACAAAGCAATAAAACGGTTAATAATTCAGTGAAACAACGAAAGCTGCAACAACAATAAAAAGTGAAATGACATTAAAATTTTTGTAGAACACACTGCGCCAAGTAAATGAGCATGTGCGCACATGTGTGTGTGTGTGTGCGACGCCCGCATATTACAGCTGACTTACAGCGCTGAGCTGCTGCAGCGGCTTGCAACTGGAAGGATTTTAACGCTCTTGCGGGTTATTGCCCGCGCATGAAAAGTCAAATGTCACCAAATGTTCACACAGCGCGAAAATATGAATGCGAAACACTTTTAAATATTTAACCACTGACCCGGTAGGAAATTGGTGCTGAGAATGTGATGTGGAATTTTATATAATTATTTTACTATTTTTATAAAAATGTGGATAATATATATTTAGGAGGCTTGGATTTAAAGATTTTGCATGGAATAATTTTTCCATTTTTTTTTGCCATGTATAGGGTATAAAGTTTTGATGAAAATCTGCTTATTTGTCGGAATCGATAAAAACCGAATCAGCTTCAAGCTCGTTAATTTCGATCCTTTTCTTTTGCTTACCTTGTAGCTTGGTCTATCGCGCTCCATAGTTCCATTGGTTCGCACAGGACCCTCTCTGGATGCCTTTGGCAATTTTATCACATTTCCGAGTAGTTACAGTTTCCCGTCATTTACACCGTCTATGAAGCGAAAAACGCATAAACTGCCACTGAAATTGCATTTACATACTTTTGCTGCACTCACACACACACACGCACATATAACTACTCGTACTACCACCGCAAGCGCAAACACTCGGCCGTCAGTGGCTGCAGCAGCAGCAGCAGCGGCGGCATTCAGTCAACACCGCGAAAACCATGAAGTGAACAATGACGATTATCATTACGCGCGTATTATTGCGCCGCCACAATGTGCTCCGATTATGAATGCGAAATGTATTTAAACGCGCGCATAAATTACATTCACCAAATGGCCGGCAAAAGGAGCAAACATATTTAATAGCTGTAAAAAAAGGAAGTGGAGCACAAAAGCGCCCGAGAGCAGCGCAAAGTGTCGCGCTCACACACACATACCTTCACATGTGTATGTAAATAAATAAAGGCAGTAATAAATGTATAATAAATAAATATAAAGACACACACACACAAGCAAACGTACACATTTACATATAGACGACAAAGCACACAATAATTAACGATTTAATAATGTGCAAATAAACTGCCGCAACGCTGCGACACTGACAGCGCAATGGGCGGCGTGCAAATGCGAAACGACAAATGCCAAAAGTGCTGTGACAATAAATACTCAACCGTGGCGGCGGCAATAATGACAATGGTCATAGCCAGCGCGGCGAGTCAAATGGCAACAGCGACGCGGCAGGCGGGTGCGAAGTCGTACAAAGGCTATCAATGACCCTGCAACGCGGCTTAAAGCTTGCAGGCACTGTGTTTTGAGGGAGAGGAAAAACGATTTTAAATATATAAAAAAATAAATGTATGAAATAGAATTCGAATAACTGGAGGTGGTACCGAGTAATAGAGCTATCATGCAGATATTAAAGGGTTTATTTGTAGGCATGTGGTTTTCAAGAGAAAATAAAATGCACATAAATGGAAAGCCGTCAGCGAAGCGTCACAACTAAACATATTGGGTTGTCAAAAAAGTCTTGCGGTATTTTTATTGAATCAATTCGTGTGGCACCCATACATCGAGCTTCTTAGTGACTCCAAGCTTCTTCAAATGGTTTATAACGGTTTGATGACTACTATGCCGGTCTCTTTCGACCAATTCAGCGATTTTATCGCAATTTTCGGCGACAGGCCTTCCGGAGCGTGGCGCATCTTCGACCACCTCTACACCAGAACGAAAACGTTGAAACCATCGTTGTGCGGTGGAAATGGAAATTAGACACGGGTCCATAAACTGCACAAATTTTATTGGCGGCTTGAGATGCATTTTTGCCTTTATCGTAGTAGTACTGTAAAATATGCCGTATTTTCTCTTTATTTTGCTCCATGTTTACGACGCCATAACTCACGAACGATTTACAAGAAACGACAATCAGTCAAACACGTGTTAGCGCGTGAAATGAGCTTTCCAAAAAGGTATAGCATGACCCGATGCGACAAACTAGAACTACGCGCTTTCAGCGCCAACTAGCGAAAATACCACATACATACAACCCAATATGAAGTATATTTCGCGTCATTCAGTCCGTACGGTATATAATAACGGGTGATTTTTTTGAGGTTAGGATTTTCATGCATTAGTATTTGACAGATCACGTGGGATTTCAGACATGGTGTCAAAGAGAAAGATGCTCAGTATGCTTTGACATTTCATCATGAATAGACTTACTAACGAGCAACGCTTGCAAATCATTGAATTTTATTACCAAAATCAGTGTTCGGTTCGAAATGTGTTTATCGACAAATTTTGTTCAGCGATGAGGCTCATTTCTGGTTGAATGGCTACGTAAATAAGCAAAATTGCCGCATTTGGGGTGAAGAGCAACCAGAAACCGTTCAAGAACTGCCCATGCATCCCGAAAAATGCACTGTTTGGTGTGGTTTGTACGCTGGTGGAATCATTGGACCGTATTTTTTTCAAAGATGCTGTTGGACGCAACGTTACGGTGAATGGCGATCGCTATCGTTCGATGCTAACAAACTTTTTGTTGCCAAAAATGGAAGAACTGAACTTGGTTGACATGTGGTTTCAACAAGATGGCGCTACATGCCACACAGCTCGCGATTCTATGGCCATTTTGAGGGAAAACTTCGGACAACAATTCATCTCAAGAAATGGACCCGTAAGTTGGCCACCAAGATCATGCGATTTAACGCCTTTAGACTATTTTTTGTGGGGCTACGTCAAGTCTAAAGTCTACAGAAATAAGCCAGCAACTATTCCAGCTTTGGAAGACAACATTTCCGAAGAAATTCGGGCTATTCCGGCCGAAATGCTCGAAAAAGTTGCCCAAAATTGGACTTTCCGAATGGACCACCTAAGACGCAGCCGCGGTCAACATTTAAATGAAATTATCTTCAAAAAGTAAATGTCATGAACCAATCTAACGTTTCAAATAAAGAACCGATGAGATTTTGCAAATTTTATGCGTTTTTTTTTTAAAAAAAGTTATCAAGCTCTTAAAAAATCACCCTATACTTAAAGTCTTTCTCCCTCCCGTGAAGTAATACTTAATTATTTAATACGGTGGTTTCGTGGGAGAGATATGAGTTGAGATTAGGTTAGGTTTAGCGGATTAAATTTCGGTATTCCGACTTTCGATGCTTCCTCCTACTATACAAACACAAAAAAAAAACCGTCTCGGGTTTATCGGCGTAGTCAAGCGACTTCACATAACCCCACAAAAAGAGCCCAGTAGTGTTGAAGAGCACTAGGCTACGCCATTGGCTCCATTGAAATTTTACTTCACTCAATTGATTGTTTGATTGGCCTTATAGCATGTAATAGCTCAGTACGGTTGGAGCTAAGGGTTGTTTACATCATCTTTCTTCAAATCAGACACGAAAAATAAACTAATATTCGCTCTGCAGCGTTTCCCTTTGACTGTAACATTATGGGCAGCTTCATTTTTGAAGAAAAATGCCCATTAAATACGCCAAATAGTGACTTTTTGAGGATGTAACGGTATCCTAGAAGAGCTTGTGAATTATCATTGCTCGAAATGCTATAATTTTCTTTAGTAACGTAAAAGAGAGCTTCATCGCTGAACATAATATTGTTGTGAAAATCGGTATCGATGACCTTTTTGTTTTGAGGCCATTTGCTGGACGTGCAACACGCTTGATGGTCATTCAGTTTCGTCGGGCGAGGCGAACCATTAATGTTCTAATAAATTTGCACAATTTGTAAAAAGGAAAAGAAAAACTTTCCTCATTGGAACCCCCACATCAGAAACACCCGATGCAAAGACCAGCAAGGTTAGGGCTATGAAAGCCGGAGAGAAACATTTTAAATGTAATTTTTTTAGTATTCGACAGACTTTAAACATATGATCCAGCAGACTTTTATGTAACTTTTTGCCTATACTCCTCTTCTTAATAGCAAAAGTTTGAAAAATGAGTGCTTGAAAAATTATTTCAATACACATATTTGAAATGGATAACAAGTTACTAAAGGAACTTTGCAGATATTGAAAACATATAGTGAATCAGAGGTCCACTTGGTATAAACCAGGAGCTGATAAAATGTGACGGAGGATGGTGAAGTGCAATGGTAAAATTTAAGATTTGAGCACGATGAAGGGATTCAATGAAGTTAAACGTTTTCTAGCTCACAGGAGAAGAAAAAGCGACTTTCTGGATGTCAATGTTTTGTTGTAGACTAGCGCAGGGCACAAGGGAAACAATGAAGTATCTCTTGTGCACTAGTTCCGCATTGGCAGATCTACGCTGTACGCATCTGAGGTCTCCACGGTATGATACACTGGAGGAGGATAGATAGTGAGGTCGCAGAGTCAGCTAAAGTTTGCGTCAAGCGCAGGCGTCCTAGTGGATGATTACTCCTCTTAGACAAAGCTATTGAACTCTATCTGGTATCGCAAAGGACCAAAATTGGTCTATGTGTGGCTTTTTGACCTATCAGATTAACCTAACCTAACCTAACCTTACCTTTGATAACTACGAGAAGGCAAAACAAACCGTGAAACACTCACTGGTCTCACATTAAGGAATTTTTGATGATCTTGAAACTATGGGCTACATAAAAGAGGTTTCTAAACAACCTTGAGTCTTATCTCGAACATGTTAGAAAGGTTCACATAATGAGCTTGTTTAAATAAAAGTCTCTCTGTAGATTTAATTATATTTATATTTATAAAAAGTTTTGTTTTCTCTCAGGTTTCAGTTTGTTAGCAAAATGTTTTTTAACTGGATCCCACATCACAAAATTTAGATATCGTTTCCGAGTTTTTTTTTAGAAAAACGTTTTTTTTATTATAAATACTTTTGGTCTCAGGTTGTTCCAAAGTCAGAATAATTCAATATACATTCTAAATATGGTCTTATGAAAAATCAGTTATACCAAGTTTTCCTGTTTTTTTTTTTTGTTTTTTATGTTAACCTACTTTTGGGTCACAGTGTATATTGAAAATGATTATAATATTGTATAAAATGTTAATTTATAAATTTATCTAATATTTGCCCTATATATGTACATAATTGCTTTTAGATTGTGCACAAACCTTTTTTCCCCACAAAATTTCAAAACTGCTCCACAGTGCAGCTGAGCTTAGCGCTCAAAGCATTTAGCCACCGCAACTGTTTGCTGGGAAAGAGGCCGCGGATCGCCATTACAAAGCGCAAGTGTGACAATATTTATAGCGTTTTTGTGATTTTGTTTCTTTTTTTATTGTGGCTTTTTATAGGGACATTATTTTATTTGCGTTTTAATTTGATTTTTTCGCGGCCGCCAATGCGCGCGCGTGCTTTTTATATAATTGCAAAAATGCAAATTTCCAACCAGCGCTGAGTAAATAGAAAAAAATAATAATAATTTAGTAAAAACCAGCTTGGCTTATGTATGTCATGGACCGCGAATGCATACATACATATTTTATGATTTTTGTATTTAACAATTTTTCAAAATTAAATTTCATTTTTATTTGAGCCTTCACAAGCGCTAGTGAATTAATTGAGTCACACGCCGCCGCCGCCACAGAGGTCGACTTGCATTGCTGAACCCATAAATATCCCGCTAATATATGAGCGCGATATATGTGTGTGTTGGTGTGTGTGAGTATGTATTGTAGGTGTCATTTGGCATTTGCTGGCGATATCTCACTTACGACTTGTTTAATTTGCCTGGCATTTGTAGTTTCTTTCATTGTTGATGTTAGGAATTGTGTTTTGTTAAGAAATTTCGACCGTTGACTTGTTATCCAATTCAAGTATGGAAAGGCTCGTATTTCCTTCGCTCTCTTACAGTTGTGTACATCTACAAAAGTACATGTAAGTGTCTTGAATAAATATCAGTGTGCATTTCACTTATTCTTCCGCCTAAAGTGATTCCTTTACAACCACAATCGTTCTCTAATTATTTCAGCGTCTGTGGCATAATTAATCATTATTTAGTTGTTGTTGGTTCCTCCTACTTCAAATGTAGTGTTATGTTGCTACATTTTTCGAATATTTCTCAGCTGCACTTATGAAGAAGTACCCTGAGTAGCCATAAAAGGAATAATATAAATTGAGATATTCTATGCGTTCGCCTTTTCTTGTCCGCCCCTTTCACCACCATTTAATTTAAATTTTTGGGTTTCGCCTGGCGCTCCATTTTCAATGTTTAGTGGGTTTTTAATTGGAGTTTTCGAACAACATGTGTTGAGTTCAATTAGTTGGGTTGTTTCGTTCGTGAGGTGCTCGATGATTTATGATTACCCTAGAATTGGGAGCTGCGAGTAATAGGTCATGGACTCATATAACGGCTGGCGCTTAATATGAGATCCTGACTTTCTTTTCTTTCACCTATCGCTTATTGGCACAGGCAATTTTAAGTCTTTGAATATAGTTCCATAAGTTTTTTAAAATGGCTAAACACTTAAAGAACTCTATATATAGTATGTTAAAAATAATCAATTTATGTTTCAAAAGCAGTAAAATAAAATCCGGTAAATACCTGGATAAGATGAAAGGTATAAAATGGAAAGTGCTAGAAGAAATGAAAACTAGATTATCATGGCCTGATAACGGTCGCCATTGACGGATACGTTCTCACCGGTATTATTTTTGAGGAAATCTGGACCGAAGATTACATTGGCCTATAAACTACTCGTTTTTTCTTGAATGAAATGCCAGCTCTTAAAACTCTTCATGCTACTCTTGGTCCCAAATGCGGACATTTTGCTTCTTTCTATACCCATTGAGTCAGAAATAAACCTCTTCGCTGAGCAAAATTTTGCTCGAAAAGACGGATCTTCTTGAAACTTTTCAAAAGTCTATAGATCGAAGCGATGTCGTTTGGAAAACTTGAGAAGGCCGAGCGGCCGCAGTTCTTGCAGAAGTTGTTAAACGATTTTAATTAAAAATCTCGACGCAAAGTGTGACCAGTCAGAATCGACTCTCCACGGTCTTTGTGTACATTCTCAGCTGAGGTTGCTAAATTTTCTTCAAGGCGCGCTGGACATGGTCTCAAGATAAGTGATGGTATTGCTCAGTAGGCCGAGTAAGTTGAGCGAAGCGTGGGAAACCCATTCTTTACAGGACGAGAATTTTGGTAGTAAAGCTGAACGATTAGTAAAGGTTGTTCAGGCGTAAGTCTTTCCATGATGAAATTTTAAACAATACTGAATAAAAATGAGTTTTCTTTTGAGTATATTTTATATTTTTGAAGTATAAAAACAATTTCGTTTTTGCTGGAAAATGAGGTCATGAACTTAGACAATCTTAAGAGCTCATAAGCTCACGGAATATGACGAAGTCATTTTAAGAAGCAATGATGTAAACGATATGGTTATAAGAGGAAGTTGTATTTTACTGGAACTGGAGCAAAAAAATGCTTAAAGAAAGTAACAGAAATGTTTCTGGAATTTATACGCCTGGATACGTTAGATATCTAATCGGTAATATGTTATAGACTTAGCTGCGTCTCGGTGGAATCAATCTCTGGCTTGCTCATTAAGCAGGCGAACTTAGCATAAATCAAATATGGCCGCAAATGCCAAGTACTAATATTTAAAAGGAATGAAATAAAAACTTTAGTAGGAGTATTAACAGATGACTGTCTATAAGGCAGACATGTCAGGAGACAAGGAATGTCATAAAAAAAGACTATAGTTGAAGGTGTCAGGGAGTAGAAGAAGATAAGACTATCAAACATCTTGTATGTAAATCTCTATATAGGAAAAGAATCGAAACTATGGGTCGTGGTTTTCTGACGGTATGACAGTAGGCCCTTAGCCACTCTATCTATCTACTTAGCTACGTATTTAAAATCAAAGAAGTTAAAAATATTTTTTGTATTTAATTGTGAGGTCTTCGAGAGATTTGTAGACAGGACATGTAACTACAACGGGTTTAATTTGCATGTAAAAACCCTTTCCTATTAAGAACTTTGAAATCAAAAAAGTTAAGTGACTACGTATGTTCTCTCTATGTATCCGTAGCATATATGTATGTCTGTCCAAGCATGCATGGAAAGAGAAGCCTGTAAAGCACTACCCAGCATACGCGTTGTGACCAATGGGCGAATGATTAATAAAAATCAGCGGGTGGTCAAGAAATTGGAATTGAAATTGCAGTCAAATTGGAAAAAAGGAAGACTGCCGTTTTTATTCTCAGCTGAATTTTATTATTTCGCGTTCATTCGCTGCTGATACAGCACAACAGGTACGAGCGAGTACTTGATTTCGAGCGCAGTGGCGGCGAGGCAGGACAGAGCGCACGAACCATCGCATGTGTTCGTGTGTGAGTGAGTGCGGCGGCAAGTGAGGCAATGGGGTGTATGTAGATAAATCATAGCGCTCTGCCGTCGTTGTTGTTGTAGTACTCACAGAACAGCAGCAGTCGCAGTCGCGGCAACAACATCGATCCCTCACTACCAGAGATTCCAATAAACGTTTAATGAGAAAACGCTGAAATCAGCGCAGCAGGAGCGAGAGGCAGAATACAAATGAAATGGAAATTGAAAAACAAATAAGCGGTCGCAATAAAATACACATTAAAAGCTGGTAGTAATGCTGCTGGCGCGGCACTATTGGAGCGCGCGTACGTGTGGCAACCACGAATAATTTACTCGGCGCTCAAAGTGGCAGTGGCACGCACACACACACACACACGTGTGTATATGATGCAGTGAATGCTTATCAGTCCGCGTGGCAGTTGTGCACTCGTTGCATATATTGCCGTGTATGTGTGTGCGTGCCGCTTGTTGGCGGTGGCGTGCCTGGCGCAGCGGCGCAGGCGCACGTGTGAAAGCCAACACAATCGGTGTGCATTTTTTCCTCAATCAAATTCACGCACTTTTTATTTGTTTAAAGGCATTTTAATGTCATTTACATTTTACCGTTTTGGACGCGCGCAGTCCTTTTTTTGTTGTAGTTTATTAGTTGCAACATGACGTGCATTTAATAAATCGCCAACAGCAACAGCCAAACACCAGCAACGGCGGCCGTGCAGTGGCACTGTCCAGCTCCGGCGGCTGATTGGTGTCCTTTTTATCGCTCAGCCGCCTGCCGGGTCTCCATCGGGCCAGTTAACTGCCGCATGGCGATTCCACTGAATATTTAATAATAAATTAATCCGCTGGTAGCTGCTGGAGTGCTGCGGCTGTGTGTCCTGCTGTGGCGCCACATAGCCACTTGCATGTAACAGTTGCATTTCTTATTGTTTTTGTTGTAATATGTGCTGTATTTTATGAGATATGTGCTACAAGCGGCGCAGTTATATTATTTTACATTGTATGTGTATATGTGGCAGCGCTGTTCGATATATGCGGCTTTTTCGCATTGAATTCATATCGGAGCTGCCATAAAGCAGTTGAAAATCAAAGCGAATACATTTTTCATTACCTGCAGCGTTTTTATATTGCATTCCATTGTTTCTGTTATTGCTATTATTGTCATATTACTTTCATGCAGTGGATTTTTTCCACATTTACTGCGGTTCGATGATTTTTGTGTAGAAAATTAATATTTTTTGTGAGCTTGAGGATCGAAAGTGCGCAATTATCTTGCCAATTGTTTATTTTTTGCATATTTCGATAGTCTATGCCTTTAGATATATCATACTAAAATTTTACAGCAATACTCAAATAGTTTTAACAGCATTCCAAAATGTGGCCGCTCAGTTCTATTAGTTTATCTTTTAAATCGATATTTTTTAAAACATCATTAATTACTAGCAGACATTTTCGCAATTTGGCGCCAATTCGAGATACCAAGTGCAGCCAGGTCCTTCTCCACCTGCTCTCTCCAAACTGAGTGGAGATCTTCTTCTTCTTTAGCTTCGCTCGGCGAGTACTATGTCGAACAATCTCACAGCTGGAGTGTTTTTATCCATAAACTAGTCAGCATAGCTGCTGTCTCTTAATTCGCTTAACTATGTCAATGTCGTCGTAAAATTCGTACAGCTTATTGTTTCATCGAATCTTTCGCAGTTCAGCGCCCCAAATAATACAAGCTCTATCAAAGTATTGTTTGGTTCCAATTTGTCTGTTGGAAGAGAGGCCTGTTCCACCTTCCACGACAAAGGCCAGAATAACTCCAGCAATTTGTAGTGTCGTCGAAGATCACGTGTAACTCGGAACGCTTTTAGGCATTTGTGATATTTTTACATCAAGACGATTATCTACCTATACTGATTTTTGGTTTTTGGAAACAGAAGCTATGAGAGTCTGGGTGTTGTTCATAAATTATTGTAAAATGTGATGTAATTGATCGCGGATTGAATAAGAACAAGAATAAATATCTGTAATTATCAGAATATACAGTTTTCTAGTCTAGAATTTGTTGGAGGATGGAGTCATGTGTAGAAGTTCACGCAAGTGAGGAAAGTTCTCTGATCGCCATTCACTTGGGAGTGGCCAGAAACGATTCTTTTACATATGACTCAAGCAGCTCACGACTTCCGGTCTTTGACCAAGTATCCTCTGGGTAGCCTAAGAACATCCGTTTGAAGGCGAGCTAAAGTGAGAAGGCGAAATATCCCCTACTTAGGGTTGTGCGCTGGGTTTGGGACCCGCCACGTAAAAAAACACCCCCAAGGAAAAAGCAAACACAGCCTCGGATGAGAGACCCCCCTTTTGATGACGACCATGGCAAACGAAATAAGGACTATGATTTGAGGGCATGCACCTGGAATGTCCGGTCCCTTAATTGGGAAGGTGCCGCTGCCCAGCTGGTAGATGTCCTCGTAAAGATAAAGGCTGACATCACCGCCGTCCAAGAAATGCGATGGACGGGACAAGGACTGAGACGAGTAGGTCCTTGTGACATTTACTACAGTGGCCATATAAAGGAGCGTAAGTTTGGTATTGGATTCGTGGTGGGAGAGAGACTCCGTCGCCGAGTACTATCATTCACTCCGGAGAATGAACGTCTAGCCACAATCCGCATCAAAGCGAGGTTCTTCAACATATCGCTTATTTGCGCCCACGCCCCGACGGAAGAGAAGGACGATGTGACCAAAGATGCTTTTTATGAGTGCTTGGAGCGCACTTACGAGAGATGCCCCCGCCACGATGTCAAAATCGTGCTTGGCGACTTCAACGCCAGGGTGGGCAAAGAAGGTATCTTTGGCACTACGGTCGGTAAATTCAGCCTCCACGAGGAAACATCCCCAAATGGGTTGAGGCTGATCGACTTCGCCGGGCCCGAAATATGGTTATCTGTAGTACTAGATTCCAGCATAAGAAGATACATCAAGCTACCTGGCTGTCTCCGGATCGAAAAACCACCAACCAGATCGATCATGTTGTGATAGACGGAAGACACGTCTCCAGTGTTTTAGATGTGCGTGCGCTCCGAGGTCCTAACATCGACACGGACCACTATCTTGTTGCAGCCAAGATTCGCACCCGCCTCTGTGCAGCAAAAAACGCACGCCAACAAACACAAGGAAGGTTCGACGTCGAGAAGCTGCAATCACAACAGACAGCCGAACGATTTTCTACTCGGCTTGCACTCCTGCTCTCTGAGAGCACTCGTCAACAACTCGGTATAAGGGAACTGTGGGACGGCATTTCAAACTCCTTACGTACAGCTGCAACCGAAACCATTGGTTTTCGGAAAGTGCAAAAGAACAACTGGTACGACGAGGAGTGCCGTGTCGCAGCGGAGAGAAAACAGGCTGCCTACCTCGCAACGTTACGATCGACCACAACACGTGCGGGATGGGATAGATACCGAGAGTTGAAGAGGGAAGCGAGACGCATTTGCAGACAGAAGAAGAAAGAGGCCGAAATGCGTGAGTACGAACAGCTTGATAAGCTGGCCGACAGGGGTAATGCTCGAAAATTCTACGAAAAAATGCGGCGACTTACAGAAGGTTTCAAGACCGGAGCATACTCCTGTAGAACCCCCAAAGGTGATCTAGTCACCGATGCCCAGAGCATACTTAAATTATGGAGGGAACACTTCTCCAGCCTGCTGAATGGCAGTGAAAGCAGAATAAGGAGATGGTGAACGTGATTCCACAATCGATGACGATAGAGCAGACGTTCTATTTCCCGACCATGAAGAAGTTCGAATAGCAGTTGCCCGCCTGAAGAACAATAAAGCGGCAGGGGCCGACGGATTTCCGGCCGAGCTATTCAAACACGGCGGCGAAGAACTGATAAGGAGCATGCATCAGCTTCTTTGCAAAATATGGTCGGATGAAAGCATGCCCAACGATTGGAATTTAAGTGTGCTATGCCCAATCCATAAAAAAGGAGACCCCACAATCTGCGCCAACTACCGTGGGATTAGCCTCCTCAACATCGCATATAAGGTTCTGTCGAGCGTATTGTGTGAAAGATTAAAGCCCACTGTCAACAAGCTGATTGGACCTTATCAGTGTGGCTTCAGACCTGGTAAATCAACAACCGACCAGATATTCACCATGCGCCAAATCTTGGAAAAGACCCGTGAGAGGAGAATCGACACTCACCACCTATTCGTCGATTTCAAAGCTGCTTTCGACAGCACGAAAAGGAGCTGCCTTTATGCCGCGATGTCTGAATTTGGTATCCCCGCAAAACTAATACGGCTGTGTAAACTGACGTTGAGCAACACGAAAAGCTCCGTCAGGATCGGGAAGGACCTCTCCGAGCCGTTCGATACCAAACGAGGTTTCAGACAAGGCGACTCCCTATCGTGCGACTTTTTCAATCTGCTGCTGGAGAAAATAGTTCGAGCTGCAGAACTTAATCGAGCAGGTACAATCTTTTATAAGAGTGTACAGCTGCTGGCGTATGCCGATGATATTGATATCATCGGTCTCAACACCCGCGCCGTTAGTTCTGCTTTCTCCAGACTGAACAAGGAAGCAACGCAAATGGGTCTGGCAGTGAACGAGGGAAGACGAAATATCTCCTGTCATCAAACAAACAGTCGTCGCACTCGCGACTTGGCACTCACGTCACTGTTGACAGTCATAACTTTGAAGTTGTAGATAATTTCGTCTATTTAGGAACCAGCATTAACACCACCAACAATGTCAGCCTAGAAATCCAACGCAGGATTACTCTTGCCAACAGGTGCTACTTCGGACTGAGTAGGCAATTGAAAAGTAAAGTCCTCTCTCGACGAACAAAAACCAAACTCTATAAGTCGCTCATAATTCCCGTCCTGCTATATGGTGCAGAGCGGCTACGCTGGCTAGGTCATGTTGTCCGGATGGATGAAAACACTCCAGCTCTGAAAGTATTCGACGCAGTACCCGCCGCGGGAAGCAGAGGAAGAGGAAGACCTCCACTCCGGTGGAAGGACCAAGTGGAGAAGGACCTGGCCTCGCTTGGAATATCCAATTGGCGCCACGTAGCGAAGAGAAGAAACGATTGGCGCGCTGTTGTTGACTGTTGACAGTGAAGAAGAAGAAGAAGTCTAGAATTTAGGAATAAGTTGTAACCTGTGTTTATATATAAAAGAATGTCGGTTTGTGAGAAAACACGAACTGAACAGGTTGAGATGGTGATGAAAGCACTGAACTGAAGAGTTCTACTAGTTAACTTATATTCGAAAATCTTTAACACGGCTACCGAGGGACTTTTCCTACTTCCTTTCTTTCGAATGAATGTCGACTTTATATGAACCGGCGAAGGTACATCACTTATTTATGTTGAATGAAAAAGTTTTCGGTTTATTTATAGTAGAGTTTCTAACCGAAGTCCTATTGCAAAATTAAGAACCTTGTAATAGTCGTTACCCAAATCTATTGGGAAGACGAAAAAGTCGTTTCGTATTTCTATTCAAACTTCAACTTATTTTTTTTTAAATTTATAATGAGCTTTAAAGAACCATATATGTACCATATATATACATATGTACCATTTTGTTGTACCATATTTTTCCGCTAGAGACATTATTCTACCAATATAAAACTTTCCTGGTTTCTTGGCGTAAAACTGCGAAAAGTAATTTTCACAAGCTTCTCTTGGAGACAACTTTCTCCATTCTGCATTGATGGAAACAAATGGTAGTCCGATGGTGCATATTTGGTGGATGCATTAAAACTTTCCAGCCAGTCTCTCCCAAATTTTGCCGAGTCATCAAAGATGTGTGTGGTCTAACGTTGTCTTAATGAAAGGCGCGAGCCCTTTCTGTTGATCAGTTCTGGTGGTTTTTTCGATTGTTTGTTTCAATCCCATCAGCTCTTGACAGCAAAATGTAGAATCAATCGTTCGACCAGGCTGGAGCAGCTCATAGTGGATGATTCCTTTCCAATCTCACCAAACACACAGCAAAACCTTTTGAGGCGTCAATTCTGGCTTTGCGACCGTTTGTTGAGCTTCATCACGCTTGGATCGTGTTCTTTTTCTCACATTATTGTCGTATGTGATCCCCTATTCGTCTCCTGTTACCATTCGCTTCAGAAATGGTTCGATTTCATTTTGTTTCAGCAAAGAATCGCAGATGTTAATTCGGTCCTTTTAAATTTTCACAGACAATTCATGTGGTGCCCAAACACAAATCTTATTTTTATAGCTAGCCTTTTTTAAATGGTTTAAAACCGTTAGATTATGAATGTTAAGTTCCTTAGCGATGTCATGGCTGCTTATGTGACGGCCCTGGTTAATCTTTTCCATAATTTCATCGACTTTTTCAACGATAGGTCGGCTGAAGTTTAAAATCTTACCTTTCCAACACTATATGGTATGACACAATGTGATTGGTAGCACGGGAAATATACGACTGCAACGACATCTATTGACAAAATACGAAAATACTTTTTCGACTACCCAATTTTTAATGTTTATGAGCATTTAGTATGCATCGAATTTCCTTAAACTACTGACAAAAAATTATTTGATCTTCAACTTGCCAAAAATTTAGAAAGTAGGTCAACCGAATCTCAAACAAAGACATAGTAGACATATAGTTTCTACTGCCATGCCCGCCCGCTTTATTGTATTGATATCACAAAGCTAAACTTTGTCCGATGACTGTGTTAGTTTATTTCGTTTTGCTTCAGAATCAGTGAGAACCTTGAATGTGGTTGGTTGGTTTGAAAGCGAGGCTCAGGAACGCCGGACCACAGGCGGTTGCACTTTGGTCTCCTATTGAGAACCTGGAAGCCTGGAGGGCTTTTCCGTTTGAATTTCATTTTCTAGCTAGATATCTATTAACAAAGGGGAAGAGTTTTTGGTTTAGAGATTACTCACTTATTAGGCTAAACAACTTATTACAATATAAAAAAATCGTGTTACAGGTGATACCTTGGTCGAATAGAAGTCATCCTCACACGTTGAAAATACAACCTGGAGCTTAACTTCATCTTCAATGAAACTAAAACCGCAATAGTTTTGACCGAGATTCGACATAACGACTTACCGCATCGCCAAAAAAGAAAATATTTTCTCTATGAAAATATTCCTGCATCATTAATTTACTTTAAATTATTTCAAAATGTTAAAAAGTTTTGCTTGGCCACTTTGCTAATTTAATAAATTGCTCTCCGCCTCATTTGGATACTCGTTTCTATAAACAAAACACGCTGTACACGTTTGCCTTTAAAATTCTCTGAACAAAATTTTCAGTGTTTACAAGACATTTTCTAATTAATTGCTTAACAACGTGGTAAATTAAAAATTCGCTTGTCCCAAAAGTGTACGCATAACTTGTTTCACGGAATTCGCAAAGAGAAAAAAGTCGGAGCGAACAAGTTGAGCACCAGAAAGTGAATCATTTCCAGCAGCTGAACATGCAAACACGATTGATGGTCTGCATCTAGAACAGGCGCAGGCGCAGCGTTGATTCGCACACACACTTCGACACATATTCGTGTAGCGAATGCGTAACAGCGACTTGACACGAAACGCGGAATCGCGACTGACCATTTGCGCGGACGGACAGACGCACTGCGCGCACAGTGAATGTGAAATTTGCATAAGTTATGACAGGAATCAATTTCTTGGTTCGCCAAAAATAAAAATTACCAATAATTACGTGGCATTAATTTAATTTTCGTCTTGCGGTCGGCTTCGCTACATTCTCCCCACTGTTGTTATTATTGTTGCTCTTGAGCTGCTGTAGCACGCCTTTTGTGCTCGTGTCGCAAAGCCGATCAGCGCGAGGGTTAGGGATGTGCTTAAATTTAACGATCGATAGTTCTTTGATAATATTCCTGTACGTCGTTTTGAAAGCTCAATACTCGTATTTATAGATTTGCAAGTTATCCTTAGAAAGCTTTGATAGTTTAGTCGCAGAGGATCTTATGAAATATTCGTGCGTACTTTTTCGAGAGTTGTCGATGTATAGTAATTTGAAGCTTACAAAGGAGTACTGGAGATACATATATTCCGGTTCTTATAAGAGGTCAAAAGACTTAACTTGACTTAAGTGGACATAAGCTCTTTGAATAAGTACCCAAAAAAAATTGTTCGACTGATGTTCGCGAGACCACGAATAATCCCCCTTGGACTGCTACTCAAGCCAATTCTCCGGGTTCGTAGAAAGTAAAGCAACAAAGATGCTTCCATGTTAGTCTGGCGAGAGCTGGTCACGCAGGATAAAGTTTTTATATGTTTTAACCCATCTTTCTCCTATTAACTGTGCGTCCTCTAAAATCTTTAGTCTTACTGCGTGAGTTGTAATGGGACAGTGTCCAGTTAAGGCACTTATCATTGTGACCATGTGCACTTTGCTAAGAGGTAGTAGTTCCAAGGATGTTTTTCGTTTCACTCTGAGACAGAGGGTTTTTGCTATCCCACAAGAGCTGCTTGCTGACCAATGCTTACTGAGCCTGAGCGAGACCCATAGATCCGAGTTCAAAATGGCAGGGGACACCCGTTCGTTCTTATTCTAAAGTGATTTTCTTGCAAGCTTAGCGCCTTTACAATTTCCGACAATTCCGTGGTGCCCAGGCACCCGAGAAAGTTTTATATGGAAGTGGCTTGATGTCAAAGCTAATGAGCTTAATGTCAGCGAGCTCAGATACCACAGTGGTCTGACAGTCTGAAAGAACAACTCCCGACAGAGGATGCCCCTCCAACCTTCCCTCTAAAATCTCGATCCATCCGTTAAGAAGCACACGGTATCCTTTCTCCAATGACTCCGCCCCAGCCATACATCCCCGGAAGTATATGCGCGGAGAAGATGCTGCTAGGAGTCAATTGTACGACGCAAGGGTCCCAGTTATTACAGGTTTAGTTGTGGATGTGGAAACTTCTTGACGTATTGATCCAATTGGGACTTTTTACTTTATGTAATGTTGACCGAAGAGCATTTCTAATGAAGAGTTTATAGTGAGAGCTTTTGATAATGATGATGCCTTCGGGAAGTAAAAAAAAAGAACAAAATTTTGCTAAGTGATAAGATCTGGTTACTCAGACGCTTCTTAGTTCTTCAATATTAAACTGATCTGAGTTTCAATAATCTTTGATATCTTGAAACATTCTCTTTCGATTATGTCGTTACAACATTTTCGGCTTCCAACGAACTCTGGACATCCCTACCGGTCCGGCGCATGCGCGGCAACTGTCCTCAATTCACTCTTGAACATAATAAGTATATGTAACTCCTGCCGCCGTTGTTGTTGGCTACTCACTGGAACCCGATGTTGGCATAAATAAACTTCTTATTTATGCTTGTAGGATGTCCACAATACCGTAATTATGACTATGTACATACATATGTATGTGTGCCTATGTTATGCCGTCTTATGCGCGCTTGTCATTCATCGTCTTGCGCGGCTGCTGCTACTGCCAGCGCGACGGCAGGCGGGCAGCCCGGCTAAATGGAGGTGGAGCTGGTACGCAAGCGCGTATAAATGGATAATTGCTGCTCCATGCAGCAACAACAACAACTGTATGCGAGTACTTGCGCGTTGTAGGCACGTCGTTCAATCAATGCTCCCGTTGTTTTAGCTTTATCTGCGCGCTTTTATTGCCGCGATTTGGTTAATGTTATTACATTTGTTGTTGTTATTGTTGTCGGTGGACATTTTCGTATGTTGTGAATTTTTGACGAAAATTATGCAAATTACTTTAGTGTTATGAATTATTTATAAAAATATTATGGAAGCACATCGTAAATTTTGCTACCAGTGAAGAGGCTGTACGCTCTCGAGGTGTAATTGGGGTTCGGTGGAAGTTTGAACGCGTGATTTAATAACTTTCGAAAGTTGTAAATATTGTGCGGTGTAGTTAGGCAAGCCGCGGAGTCAGCTGGACGCTAGTGGATGGAAGATTTGGTATAAAAGTCCTCAAAAGCCAACGAAGAATTGGATTTTTTTCTATGGTGGTTTATTGTGGGGAAACTCTCCAAGAAAGAATACCATATTTTGAATCCGTTGAGTTTATTATTCAAAGTCCTCTTCTTTTTAAACTAATCGCACAGCTGATTAACCTCGAAGAGCATATGAAAAAAATCGGAAACATTACCGCGATTGGCAATGACCTCTTCATGACTTTGCTAAAGGTAAAAATGGTCATTGATCTATTGGTTGTTATGCACGCCACATACCCTTTTGAAGGTAAACAAAAAGGTAAATTAACTCACTAAATATCCTTGACTTCAGGTTCATTGACCTATTGGTTGTTGTCCAAGCAAGATACAAATCGCGCTAAAGGTAAACAAAAAGGTTCATTAACCTCACTATATGTCTATGACTTCAGTATTGTTGACTTCGTTAAAGGTAAATAAAAGGGCAACTGAACTCACTAAAGATCATCGAACTCAGTGTTGTTGCCCTCGCTAAATTAGCATAAAAATGTGATTGACCTCAGGATCGTTCTTCTCCCTAAAAGTAAATAACAGAGTCATTGAACCAAAAAGTTGTTGACCTCATTGTTATTGTCCTTACTAAAGGTAAACAATAGGTTCATTAAACTTATTAAACCACGTTGACCTCAGGGTTGTGGAATCCGTTAAAGGTATCCAAAACTTCATGGTTGTAGCCCTTGCTAAAGGTAAACAAAAGTAGTCATTGACCTCATCAAAGCTCGTCGATCTCAGTAACACATTACGAAGTAAAGTTAGGACATTTACAGGCTTGTTCTGGGAGCTAAATAAGAAAAGTAAGTCCAGCGGAAGAACTCATATATATCGGTGTGATAGAATATTAGTGTTTTTTTCTCAGTGTGATACATCACTGAGTTCCGAGGCGTCGAATGGAAGTCTTTATTTCCGATGAACGGATAAATAATTTTGTTTGTCAGACTTGTAAACTCTCGTGCAAAAAGTGTCCTCAATTTATCTGATGAGCATATACGAGTACATCTCTGAGTAAATGTAAGTAATAAACAAGTGAAAATGTTTATTTGATTTAATTTTGTACTCTAAATCTCCACTAGCTTTCCAACTTCCTGCACACTAATCTAGCTATCTATTCTTCCACAAATCCCACACAAACACATTCATTCCCAGAAACAGCAAAGAGCCATTAGTTTAGCTTAGAGATATCTACAAATACGTCCTTATCACAGCCAAAAGCCAATCCGACCTGAACTCCACGGATGACATGTCAACCAAGTACTCAACTTCATGAACAACCAAATAAACATGCGAACAAGAGGCAAGCTAGTTGAGGTACACAGGCAGCCCCACAAGATTGACTCACTGGCCGACGAGCCGATGAGGCGATGATTAATGAACGCGCGACGCTTTGACAAATGGAATCACAGCAAAATCCAATGAATTTATCAGCCACAACAAAGAGGAAGAATGTGACGTTGAGCGACTACGTGCGAGACGCTCGACGGACGTGCAGATAATGGGGAGCTGGAGTGCAGTGTAAAGGAGTTGGCTTATACAGAGTTGATTTTCATATGCAGAGTAATGTGCCGTGGTGGCTGCTCGAAGGAAACTGCCGGATAAGCGGTATTAGCTGCAGTTGGGGCACGTTCTGAGTGCATGGATTGGAAAGTGCTGGTTCGTGGAGCGCTTAGAGTGTACTCCGTTTGATGCATTCGAAGTGCTAAGTAGCAAAGAGAAAGTGCAGAGCAAGCAGCGGGTGGTAGGACATACAGCTTTGCATTTGTTGTTGTTTGGATTAGATTAAAAGGCAAATGACTTAGTGGGAAGACAGGCAGGAAGTTGCGAGCTCGATGCCACGCAAAGAATAACTCTACAGCAGTAAGTATTAAAGTAAGAATCGAGTGGGAGAAATGCAACAAAAGAGATGTCACACGAAAGCCCAAAAGAAGTTGGAGTGGTCTAAGCTGAAAATCAAACAATCGCAGAACTCCAACGCAGACACACGCTCGAATGCCTGTCTTTTGCCGCTGCGGAGTTAGTGGTTGTTGTTATAGCTATTGCTGATGATGACGATGATGGCCCGGCTGTCTCGCCGGCGTTTGGCTGCTTGCCTGTTGGACTCTGCGGCAGTGAGTGCATTTACATTTCGGCATTTCTAAATCCATGAAAAGCGGATTATTTACGATATGCCACACAACTATGCCGCCGCAGCGTCCGGTGCCACCCTTGCTTAAGCGGCCGAACGTGTGGCAGTGACTTACGTTAAATTATTGAGCAGATAAAAAGTGGAAAGCAGAGGACCGAGTACGGGGAGCAAAACCAATGCAGGCATTTTCCATCAAAGTCAAACGACGACCACAATGGAGTTCGTATTCGCTCGCCGCCGCCGCTGATAAATTAGACTAAAGATAAGCATTTGGTAGATGAATGAGCGTGGCTGAGCGCATAAATAAATACGCGAATGAGGATGAGCGAGAGCGGGGAAGAGCCCTTATTAAACTGCTTACCGCTGAGCTGCATTCGTTACGCGAACCGCGATTTGTCACTGCTTGGGGCGCGCACAAAGCTCGTGAGGGGTGCGACGTGTTGGTTTTAGGCAGTTCAAAACCGAACGCCCAAATAGGGGCGCAAGAACATTGTTAAAGGGGAAAATGGAAAAAATGTTGGAAAACGAAAAGGATTTTTAAATAAAAGACAAAATTACAACTGAGACTAATTGCAAGGAATGCTGCGTGGAGCGCTGGTTTTGAGTCGGTAATGCACTGGGGTTGGTGAGTATTAAAACTTTTTAAAACAAACTTTACAACTGAAATGAAGCAGAAAGCTACTGCCGTTAATCTCAGCTCCGAAAAAAGAAGAAGACATTACAAAAGCTGCGTATAATGGGTGTTTCGTAAGTGTTTGAAAGAAAAAAAGAAGAAATATCTCTCTGCTGTTCTGTTTAGGTCTCAATGCCAAGCCTTCTTTTATCAATCCCTCTATGCATATATTTACTAAGAGCTTCCCTAATTTATACTTCGGTCGATCTGTATGAACCTCTAGTGAACCCCTCGCCCCCCACGTAGTGGAGGTATTTGAGTTTCTCGAGGAAAAAAATCTCAGGGAGCCGCATCTTTAGAATAAAGTGAGTCCTTGGAAACAGTCTATTTCGCAATCCATGTTATGGAAACTCTTAAGTGTGTTGAGTCTCTTCCGATGTGGAGAGCTTGAGGTTCAATATTTCTCCTATTCATAATTTCTGACAACAATACTCTGGACTGACATGAGCCGATCTCCAATCCAAGCAAATACTTTCATTCCACAGGAGACTCTCCATAATACTTTTGTAACCTCTTCAGAAAGCTATGTTTGTAAATGAAGAATTTTGAAAACCCTGAACACGAGTGACTGGAGGATGGAATCATGTGTAGAAGTTCAGGCATAAGAAGAAAGTTCTCTGTGCGCCATTCACTTGGGATTGACCAGAAACCATTATTTTACCTGTGGCTCAAGCAGCTCACGACTTCCGGTCTTACACCTAGTATCCTCTGGGTAGCCAAAAAACATCCGTTTGAAGGCGAACTAAAGTGAGAAGGCGAAACCTCTCCTCCCCAGGCTTATGCACTGGATTTGTGACCCTCCACGTAAAAAACATAACACTAGCAATGAAAGGAAGAAATCAGCCTCGAATGAGAGACTCCCCTTTTGATGACGCCAGTAAAGAAGAACACAAGTAAGTACCTCAAAAATTAAAGAGTAAGCAGAAGTTTTAGTTCTCGACTGCGTTCCGTGTACTGTTTATATCCACAATATATTCCTATACAATTGGATTTCAATCCCTAAAGAAGTACATTACTCCGTAAACTCTTGAGTTTGGAATTCTTAACTTATCGTCCTCGTGAAAAGCGAGTTGCCCACCCTGTATTTTTTTGGATTATGTCCAGCTGGTAAAACTTTTCACAAAATCACCAACTCATACCATACATAACGGCACATTAAAAAGTACAACTTTATGCTTTCGACCTCTTTGCCCATCATCATCATCATCGCTCAGTCGCTCTTTCGTCCGGTAAGTGGTGGATTTAAATAACAACCGGTCCGGAACAACTGACAAAGCTGTGAACTCGCACAAATGCCGGGCGGCTAATGCAAATGCAAATTCAAAGTGCGTGAAACGGCCAGTCAGCCATCTAACCGAGTAGTCGGAGAGTGCCGACAAGGAATGTAGGCAGAAAATCCAGAGCGCATTCTAATCCCTTTCGCAAAACCCCTTGACAGACAAAGACAAATGCACACCAGCGCAGCATTCCTTCCCTATGATCCTGGCTTTAGCGCGTTGAAGGCATTCAAAAAGCTCGCACACACAGCGAAAAGGCTTAGAAAAAAGCATTATCCTTTGTTCGGAATGTTCGAGTGTGTCCGAAATATAGAAAAACTCATTTGGCCGGCCACAAAAGGCGGAGGGCGTAAAAACTGTCAGCGGCGACATGGAAAAGTGTTGCAAGCACCAGCAGCGGTGGCGAGATGCTGCATGTTCCGGCACATATTAAAAATCCACTCTCCACTTAGTTGAGATGACAGCATTTACGTTTTAGTGTTGGCTGAGGTGTGTTGCACTTGCCACGTGCGCACAGACACATGCAACATTCAGCTTGGGTCGCCACAATTTTGTAATTAAAACGGAAACAAGCGCGTTGAATGCGGCTCAGCCGTCTTGAGCTATAATCTTGATTTATATCATTGTGCGCATGAGAAGAAACGCACACTAGTTGTTGCAACTAAAGCTACAATAACAACCAAATTGTAGGACAACATTTATTGCTTCGTGGCGCTACTAGTTTTCCTTGCCCACCGGTACTTAGCGGGATTTTCCGAAAAAGATTAAGTTACTTACACCTAGCTCTCTGCCGGAGCGCGTTGCACACGCCGCACCGTGCGCGTTTGTTGCAACACCAAGCTGCCGCTCTCGCTGGCCACCCAATCCACTCGGCTGACGGTCGTTAAATGCAAAATAATGAACTGTACTTTCCTAGCAATCGCCGTGTGGCGGCATCCGGTGTGCACAATGAGCGCATGAGTGTATTGTTGCAACTGGGTGACGGTGATGAAACGTGTGGCAAGTTTTAAATTAATTGTTGCAGAATTAATATTTACGTCGCTGTGTTGCACAACTTTTGCTTGCCACTTATTGCTTGTGATATTGTTGTTGGTACTATTATTGTTGTTGTTGTTGCTGTTGTCGGTAGTAGTATCTATCTTGTTGTCTGGCTGAGGAATTGCGGCTTAAGTGAAGAATATAATTTATTATTTGAAATAAATTAGGATCAGCGGGTGCAACGCATTTGTTGGGGAAAATGGAAAATCGGATTAAAATGCAAATTTATGTGAAGTTGCAAGTGAGAAAGTGAGGGTCATAGTCTTTCACTTACTAAGTGTGTTATGCAGACATGTTTTTCGGTCTTGCTTTGATGAAAGTTGGATTCTATGCCTTGCCTTTTACGACATACTTGGGTTTTACATTCTATCATTCAAAATCGAAAAATGTTTTGCGAAGTACTTTTGATCATTGTTTCGTGTCACGATATCAAGACGCTATAGCTTGTATCTCGTCTGTGCTTTTTCCAGTTTCGAAAATTACAAAATCTGTTGAAAACAGGACTTGATTTATGATTTTTTTAATGCTAATTTATGCTCAAACAACGATGATGATTTAGGGATCAAATTCTTCACAAGTGTTCGGGCTGCTGTGCTGTGCGAGTGCTGGTACAATTTGAATTTGATTTCTATGTATTTATCCATGATCGGGCACTATTATGGCCTTTTTGCCAGAGCCATTAAGTGGTATTGGACATTTTGAAGTTGATCCAGCGGCAGAAGACACTCGACACTTTTTTACGAAACGCTTTCTTCAGAGACATGGAGAAAAAGAAGTAATTTTTTCTCAAAAGTCGACTTTTTTTGAAATACGGCTTATTTTGAAAGCCGCCAATTTCTTGAAAATAAAAATTTTGACCAGTCCTTCGAATGTTGTCTGTATTCATCCATTCTTCTTTTTCTTCTTTACTGGGGTAGACACCGTTTATGTGGTTAAAGCCGAGTTAAAAATAGCGCGCCATCCGTTTCATCTTACCAAGTGCAGCCGTTTCTTTCTCCTCCTCATCTCTCCCGTGGAGGTTATCCTCTTCTCCTGCTTCCTTTAACGGGTACTGTGTCGAATACTTTCAGAGCTAGAGTGTTTTCTTCCATTCGGGGGACTTTCACACAATACGATCGATGGAATCTTATATGCGATGATGAGGAGGCTTATACCACGGTTGTTGGCAGAGATTGTGGTGTCTCCCTTTTTGTGGAATGAGCAGAGCACACTAAAATTCCAATCGTCGGGTATGCTTTCGTCCGACCATATTCCACAAAGAAGCTGATGCATGCTCCTTATCAGTTTTTCGCCGTCCTATCTGAATATCTCGGCGAGCAATCTATCCCCCGCTTTGTTGTTCTTTAGACGGGTAATTGATATTCGAACCTTTTCTTGTAAAGTTTTATCCTGTTTTCGGCAATGGAACGTGTGCGTCTCGTCATCGATTGGTTCACCATCTTCTGGCGTTATGCTTTCACTGCCACTCAGCAGGCTGGACAAGTGTTCCTCCATAATTTTATGATGCTCTGTGTATCGTTTACTAGATCACCTCGGGGGGTTCTACAAGAGTATGCTCCCGTCTTGAAACCTTCTGTTAGCTGCCGCATTTTTTCGTAGAACTTTCGAACATCACCCCTGTCGTCCAGCTTATCAAGCTCTTCGTACTCACATATTTCGGCTTCTCTCTTTTCCTGACTGCAAATGCGTCTCGCTTCCCTCTTCACCTCTCGGTATCTATCGCATCCCGCTCGTGTTGTGGTCAATTGTAACGTTGTGAGGTAGGCAGCCTGTTTTCTCTCCGCTGCGACACGGCACTCCTCATCGTATGAGTTTTTCGTTTTCCGAAAACCAGTTGCTTCGTTTGCAACTGTACTTAAGGAGCTTTAAATGCCGTCTCACAGTTCCCTTATACTGAGTTACTGACGAGTGGTCTCAGAGAGTATGAATGCAAGTCGAGTAGAAAGTCGTTCGGATGTCTGTTGTGATTGCAGCTTCTCGATGTAAATTTTAATAATATATTTTTCGATATTTTGAGTTGAGACAATTTTAAGCAGACACATTTTTCTTACCGCCAGTTACCTTTTTTCGAAGGTCCTTCTGGATAGTTCTAATAATTCAAGGACGCGTTACAAGGATTCAATTTCGTAACCATAATGTTTGAGAAGGGTTGTTGGAACATGTATAAAAATTGGACAATGGGCGTGGCATTGCTCACCTTTACCGGAAATTCATTATCGCAGGAACAACTTGACCTAATTGTACCATAATTGATCCGTTTGTGAAATCCTTCAATTTACATCCAACATCAATGAAATTATCAAAACAAAACTTTGCACAAATATTGCCTTTCAAATATTTTATCTAACGTCCAAAAATTGTCGAAATTGTACTATAACTTTTCAAGGACCCAGACACCAAATAGTTGAGTTTTACCGAACATATTGGTCAATCAGTGAGATCTATTATAGAAATTTGAGTATAATATTTTTGTGATGACAGCATGCCCTTAAGCCATAAATCTGATATAAGCATTCAGCCTTGCTACGGAAGTGCTGTCCTCCTCATCGGATTTTTTTATGATTTCAGCAACTATTGAACAAATTGGAACAACATATTTTATATAAAGGGCGAAAGAAGTGGTAAAAGTGATCACCTAACATACTCTTCTCATGAGATGTATCTTTTAAAAAAAAATTACACAATCACTCAGTGGTTTCTTATACTGAGTACATTAATCAGAAATGAATACATATATTTTCTTGAAATTCGAAACCAGATGAGTTAATTAGTTATGAGTTTAGAAACAATACTGATTACCTACCCATTACTCAAGTCTTCAAAAATGGAATATAAAGCCTTAATAGTTACTTAAACTACAAACACATATACACATACATATGTACAAGTATATGTACGTAAGTATGTGTGCGCATAAAATTCGAAAATCCTGTTGAATGAATTGCTGTTATTAACTAATTGCCTACCCCAAGAGGATTGACTTTCACAACTGCATTACTTCCGCTGCAACGAACGGCAATTAGCAATACAAAATGTTTGCATAAAACGCTCAAATTATTTTGCAAAAGAAAAAAATCAAAAAAAAAAACTATAGTACACAGAATGATGAAGAAATACTGAAGCCAAAGCACCCAAAAAGCGTTCTAATTGATTTCTTTCATTGACACAGAGGAAAAAAATGAGAGAGAACACGAAGTAAATTGAGGCAAAAGTCAAGTAATTTAGGCGCAGACCGGACGGCAAGGCGCTGGCAGGGGGAGGTGTGTGCGATTTCAATGCCAAAGTGGTTGTGGCACAGATGAAAAATGAACTGTACTAAAAATTCCGAAATGCATGCATAAAATAAATCGAGAATAATAATAACAATAAAATGCAAGCAGCAATTGCAGTCGCATGAGCGAGCATGATGTATTGTTGTTATTATTCGCCAGTTGTTGTACTTATTGTTGTTGTTGTGGTGGTGTATTTATTTGTTTGTGGCATTCAAATGATGAAAACACTGAATAAATCAACCGAGCTAAACAAGTGAGACGGTGGACACAAACGTACACACACACACACATGGAAACACATGCACAAACATATTTACAAATAAGCGTATGAGAGTTGCGCGAATGAATGGCTGAATAAATAAATACTGGTTTGCTGGCTGCCTGCTGCAAATATGCACTTTTAATTGACCAAATTGAATGTAATTATTATTAATAGCGAAATTTCTCAATGCTCGCTGGCCGGTAAGCGCTGCATGCCAACCGATGGAGTGAGCGGCCAACAGTTTTTGTGCTCACACACCCAACGAGCACCCAAGCCTTTACTCATACACACACACACAGACACATTTTCTACATGTCTCATCAGAGATCTGCAACGGATACACAATTTCCGTGAGGCTACACTCGAACCTTACCCGAAACCGGCTTGTATTGCTTTCTTTGAACGAGCAGAAGGATTGCTTGTTAGCGACTGTGCGCAGACGAACGTGTTGATCACAAACACTCGAGTGTCGTTCATTACCAAAATCGTGTTTGTTTGGGTTCGGTGTTTTGCGGATCAATATATTCGAGTGGTCCGAGTTTAGGCTCGAGTGTGCAAAGGCATTTTTTGTTTATGTGTAATCGTCAGTACAGTTTGATTAATTTTGCTTTGTGAGTGTTAAGAATGTTTATATGATACGTATTACATAGATATTTATTAGAAACTAATGCTCGAAAAAAGAAGATTTTATTGGTTTGCAAAATTGCGAATGAGGGCAGTTACAGCTTGTCTGGTCTTATGTTATGGTTATGGCAAATATATTTTTAATATTTAATGCGTCGTTCCTTTGATACATGGCATACATATAGTTTTAAATGCTGTATTTCAATAATATTGACTGTTAAAGTGTATACAACAATAATAATTTCTCATATTTTTGCTCAGAAAAATTTGATACATTACTTCTACACACCGTGTTCTGTCCGAGTATCCGTGGGAGCAATAGTGAACACAAAAAATTCGGGTTAGCTGCGGGTGTCGAGTGTGGACACTCGCGTTGTGATCGTTTAGTTTGAAGAGAGTATGATCAAACAGACTCGAATACTCAAAAAGTCATTCGTGCGCCAGCTGTCGCGGGTGTGCCACTCGATCGAACCCATTGCTGCCGAGTGTGGCGCTCGCTCTGTGCTCGATTTTTAATGAGGGTGATCGAACAGGCTCGAACATACCCAATGCAGCTCTCTGATGTCCATGCCGTGACAGTCTGACGACAATGTAAGGTTATGTGAGACCTGTAATTAAGTGGCATGGTCAGCGCATAGCTGTGTGAGTTTCTGCGTGAATGATCAATGCGATCACCCAGCGAGCCAACTTGTGAGTGGAAATTCCAAAAACGTATTTTTAAAAAAAGGGTTTTTGTAATTATTTTTTAGAATGAAGGTCCAAAAAAAATCAAATAATTATATATATAAGAAATCCTGTTGCTCGACTGAAGAAAAGTATCCTGAAAAAGTAAGAAAAGGTCTAAGTTTGGGTTTAACCGAATTTTCATACTGTTCACTTATCCAGGGGCAAAGACGAGGCAATTAATACCTTCAGAAACATTTTTTAGTTCAAAGACGAGGACAGGAGTTAATAACCGTTCAGAACTAACCCAGGTCTGTTATTCATTTTTATGGGGTCTAGCTGGGCAAGTTTTTTAAACATCTTTGATTTTATTAATTTTAAGCACAGAATGTGCATCCGATATAAGAAAAACACGCTCTCTCTCAGGTTCGAATTTTATTAATGTAAAAACTCAGCATATTGGCCAATATATGCGGTGGTGTTCAAAAAGTCCCGGGAATAGTCCAAAATGGAATATCTTTAATATTAGGGCTGCTAGAGAGATACTGATCCGATTCAACCCATTTTTGACACTTTGCACAGTCATAATATTATCAGGAAAGCATTCTCTTCAAATTTCAATTATATATCTTATTCACCGACCGATATTTGCGGTAAAAAATCAACTATGGGTACTAGGGTCAGCATATCCGGTTCCTAGGGGCTTGAAATATCACAAATTTGTTTAGGTGTAGGGGTTCGATTTGAACATTTTTTCAACTATGGCGTGCGCAGAAGGTGACATACTTCAAAAGCACTATTCGTGTCAATTTTCATTTCGTTATATTAATTCCTTCTTGATTTTTACGCTGGAAGGTAAAAGAATCAAAATGAATTTAAAATTGTGTTATATGGGAAGTTGGCGTGGTTATAGCCCGATTTCGCTTCTTTTCACATGATATCATAGAAATGTCGGAGGAATGTTGTATACCGAATTTTCTTGAAATCGGTCGAGCAGGTGCTGAGATATGTGATCTCATCTAAAGGGAAATAGGGTAACAAGGAGTCTCAGGGCCGGGGGGGGATCCAGCACAACATCACAAAACTGAGGGACACTCATATTACAGTCGGGACGACAGACGACGGAAACACAGATGGACATAGTCAAATGAACATTTTTCCTTCTCTGTTCCCTCCTTGCGTATTTGCTTTGCACGAACCTTAAGCAAATTCTTGGTCATTCAGCCCAGAACAAATCACATCACAGACTAGGTGGGGGGGGGGGGGTGAGGGGGGGGGGGGGAGTTGGAGGCGGGGGGAGGAGGTAATCATGTAAAGGGGGGGGATTTTTTGAGGAAGAAATATCATCAAATTTGAACTTTAACGCAGGCGAGCGTTTAGCGTGTTGATGGTAAGGTTTTTTTCCCAACTATGGGGACTAATGAAGACGGCAACACTAATAAGTACAACCAGGAAAGTCCATTTGATTAATAGTTAGCTCTAATAGGGATAGCCCGATAATAACCGAGGAATCTCCAGGAGCGGGGATCTGGCAGTTTAGATTTGACGTAGCCCCACCCAGTGTTAATGAAACGGTCTAAATTGGCAATGTCACCGGAGAATGGAAAAGGATGGTCCATTTCTTATATGAGCATTGTGTCCGACGTTTCCATAGAGAGAAAATAGAGATAGAATCGCGACCAATGGTTCTACGACTGACAGTTCTTTTGATGACGGCGAAATTTTCATATATAGCGATGAATCAAAGGGTGAAATAGGAATAGTGGCAACCTTCTTCTGCAGCAAGCAATACACAGCAGGTAGCTTCAAACAAAATTACTACACTTTGATCTTTCAGGCCGAAATTGTGGGCATAACAGAAGGTTCAAAATAGGCCTGTGCTCTAACCAGCAAGTCCATAAATATTCTAGTGGATAGCAAAGCGGAAGTTAAGGCTATCCGTAGCGCTAGTACTATGCTTTTCTGGCCGGGGATAGGTAATTATTATATATTTCCACAGTGTGTGGAGCGTCGAATCTACCCCCAGGTCACACCTACCACGGTGAAGAGGCGAAAAGATGATAAGTTGAAGTAAAGTAGGTTTATTGAACTACGTATGTTAACTTAAAAAACACTTATCAGAATCGGTAAAGAGGCGGATAATGTCGATTCCAGTCAACTTTTCCGGTACAACCGGGAAGTATGAAAAAATCCAAGATGTTTATTTAAAATCCCCACAAAACACACAGTGGTGTGCACTGATCAGAGGGGATCCTGGTGAAACAATCAAGACTCTAGTTTAGAAATATATATCCGCTAGATTGTACTAAACCAAAAAAAAAATATAGCTGAACGCAGCAAAGAACTAATAGATATTGAATGAGTTTGTGCCGGGACGTCAGGCCATGAATGAGAAAGAAGAAGATAGAATAAAGAGACTTCGTTTACAATTACTGTGAAAGTTTGACAGTTCGTAACATTGAGCTCGTAGCATGTTGTCAATTTGCACTCTTTGATTTTTGGTTTTTGTTGGTACTTCCAGCGAGACATTCTGTTGTCATTGACTCAATGATACTTTAGTTTTTAGAAATCACAAGGGAAAGCATGTCAACTCTTCATACTCTACCTAACCCTGAACTTAATTAAAAGTAAAAAGTGTAAGTTCAACTTTTTCTTCCTTTACCCTAACAACATTTTTAGTTCATGTGGCAATTGCCACGCCGTGCGAACAGAAGTAGGCGTAACGCTTCTGCTCGCATTTCAAAACCGCGCACTCGAGTATTGAAAGTCCCTGACGCTGGCATATTCTTTCGCTTTTATTTCTGCGCAACGCAGCAGCTTGATTAGGATGAGGCGCACGGCCGAATGAAGTTTTCTTTGCACGCGCAGCGCAATGCAAACTAATTCAATCCTTTGCACTGCGATTCCCTTTCACCAGCACGCGGTGGCCGGCGTTCATAGTTTTCCCCTCCGCTGCTGGGTCGTAAGAACAAATTGCCGCGTTATTAGTGCCGCGGAAGGACTGCTCGATCCATTGAATGCAATGCGGTCACCTTTTAATTAACAAACATTTTGTGGGTCGTTAAGGAGCGCGCGGACTTTCATTGTCCACCAGCTGGGCGCGCCCTTTCGTCCCGCCGTTCAGCGCACAGTTCTCACAGTTTTTGTTTATAAAGTAGTTAGTTTTCGCTGGGTTGGCATATTTGTTCAGCTCCTTTTCGACTTGCCGTGCTGCTTTCGTCTTTATTCTTATGCGGTGGCATGGCTGATTGGTCGCAGCGGCTGCTAAATGAAAAATTAGTACCGGCGCGTACGTGATGTCGGCTAATTGAACGGCCAGACGGACGGGCATCAAGAATCAAGAAAATGTGACGCATTTTGGTGCAATCAAAAGCCAATACATGCGCGCCACTCTATAATATTTTTATATAGACATGCGTATGTGTACACTTATTGACATACTGTTTGCTTTTGAGGGGATATTAGCTGCCACTTGCGCCAACATATCAGCTGAAGAATAATGAAAGACACCGCATGCTTTTTGCTGTCGAAGCGCTCATAACTCAAAAACGATGCTGCAACAGCGTCACAACGCAGGCACTTTAGATCAAAGATTGCCTCACAGTCCAGCACAGTGTTTGCTTGTTCCTCAAACGCCGATTTCTATAAATTGAAAGATTGTGTTGTCTACAATGCCACAAGTTAATTAATTTTCGTTGGCATTGGAGGCAAAAAGGAGCATTTAGAAATACTTTCTTTCTACCCGACCCCCATCAACTTTCGAGATAGCGCGCAGACAGCACACTCATCCCGCAGGTTGTAAGTATCCTCTCATGCTCGTCTCGTTGTGTTGTTGCTCCTCTTCTTCGGTGATTCTCACACATGGCCGCATGAAATGTCACTTGTCACTTGCGCAACGCAATTTTAAATAATCAACTTGACAAATTGCCTCAAATGAGTGAAAAATTGACGGGACCTGCGTACACACACATACACACTCACATTTACAATTACACATGACTTTGTTGCGTCGCGTGTGTTGCATTGCGTTGCCATCGGATTCATTTCGCTGTTGAAAGGAAACTCAATGCGCCGGAAAATCGACTCGAAGAAAACGTCAACATGTATGCAAGTGGCTATGTGTGTGTGTGTGGGTTTGATTGTTGATATGCCATTAATGCACTTATTGCGTTTCCTTCGTGTGTCTTCAACTTTTCAATTTGTGTGTAATGACAAATTCGTGTTCTGGAGAAAGGGCGTGGAAATTGATAGACTGATATGGCGATATTTTAGGCGACATTGTTGATTTTGAATGAAAGAATGTTTCGTTATTGACTGGAGTTTCTTAGCAAATGTAGAAATGAGCATATCACAATGTGTCATCCGATCTTTAAAAGATTGATGAAATAATAAAGCATGTGACTGCAATTATATACTTTCCTATTGAAGTACAGAGGCTTTATAAATTTTTCATACAACGCAAGTCTTACCAACAAGGGAGTGGAAAATGCGTGCATATGTTTGTCTCAATACTCCAGGAGCACAGGAGCAAAAGTTTTTTTCTTTCAAATCGTGATAAAACTGGTGTTAGGTAAATATTCTACTGTGAATGTCATTGAGAAATCTTTATTAAACCGAGAATGGAAGAACTATAAGGAAGTAAATACAACGTTTTCATTCTCTAATAGAGAATAATACAAGTAGACAAGTGGTTTTGCGATCGACAGTTCCAAAGGCGACATCTACGTGTTCACCTATGAATCGAAGGGTGAAAGAGGATCTTTAGCGGGGGGCAGGTAGCTTGAAACTAAATAAATACAATTTAGTCCTTTGTGGATAAAACAGAAGGTATCAAGTGGGCCTCTGTTCTAACCAGCAAGTCCATAAACATCCTAATGGATAGCCAAGCGGAAATTACAGGGTTTGCCGGAAAGTAATGGGACCGCTGCAACTGTACTTCGGAGCGTGCGCGCACCGACTAGATTCAATAAAGAGAATTCCTAGCAAACGATCGAGCGACTGGCAAGTTGTCTCCGAGCACCTTGAAAGTCAGGACAAACATTCTTGTTTTTGTAAGTGGTGAAAACCGAAAATGCAGCGTTCGTTAGAGCAGAGGTACGCGATTAAATTTTGTGTGAAGCTCGGTAAATCTGCAACAGAGACGTTAATAGGTTGCTGATGAATGAGAAAATCGTAGTCATTTGACATGAATTTATTCCGTGGAAGTCCTCAAGAGACTCAAACGAAGGGTCAATCGGGCCCCAAAAAGACATCGCAGCCGATTGAAAGTTGCACCACGACAACGCCCCGGCTCACATCGCCTTTCTTGTGAACAGCTACCTAACCAAGGCCGGCATCCCAACGCTTTCGCAGGCGCCCTACAACCCAGATATGGCCCCTCCCGGACTTGTTTCTGTTTCCTTGCCTGAAAAGGCCGATGAAAGGCAAGCATTTTGAGATGACAGAAAAAATCTAAGCAGCATGCACCTCGGCTCTCAAGGCTATTCCGGAGAATGCCTTCCGTGATGTCTGCAATGCTTGGAAATCGCGCAGCGGTGCCAGCATTGACGCAGAAGGAGCCTATTTTGAAAGTTTTTAAAGAATTGTAACGATGGGTTCAATAAATTTTCTTTAAATCGACTCAGTTACTTTCCCCAATAATAGACAACACATTTGACATCATCGATGTACCCGGCCATTTAGAAGTAGAAGGATGGGGAAAATGCACACGAGTTGGCTCATTCGGGGCAAGCTGAAGACATAATTCTTTTAAGCTGCCCCATGTCATTCAGCTTCTTCAAGGGTTGTTTGAAGCATTAGACGTTAGAGGGATACCTAAGGTCTTGGAACATGGGGCGCCACATAGTTACTTTGGAGTGATATTAATGATGAACAAACCATGTTCTTATAGGCAAATGTAACATTGTGGGGGCATAAAGCACCTGCCCTTAAGATTCCACCTTCGGAAAATAGGAAAAGTGGTGTCGCCGGAATTCAAAGCATACGCGGTCGATGATGAGATACTGGAACATTATTTTTACGAGTTCGCATTCTTCAGCTGTATGAGACGGTTTGTTACAAAATGCACTCAGTTTCTGGATAAGGCGTAATTTGGTAACTTCTCGGGAGCACAATGTGCCTAATGATGGCCTAAGTGCGGACTTTTGCTCGACTCGTCCCGATGAAACTGAATTTTTTTCAAAAAGTGGGAGATTTTGAACGAATTTAAAGCCAAAAACCCAATGAATACCATCGATCAACCACCGTATTCACCAGATTAGTGAATTTTTGTTAAAACAAAATGTGCTGAAAGAGCTGAAGACCATTCCAAATCTAAGCTGAGGATCTATGTAAAGGGAACGGAATGCGCTATAAAGCCCGACATAAGACTATCAGCTAGGCGGAATTCTTACAACTTTTTTGGTTAATATTATCGCTTTCTACAAGAGCAATAATAAACAGTTTTAGATTAAATATGCAACCAACGATTGTATTTATGACGTACTATCTTAAAACATATTAAATTTTATTGTACTTGGTCTATTGCTAACCTCATGCTAGATCATTTCTTACATTATGTAATTTTTTCCCATTTAAACATTAACTAAATTACTAATATTTCATTACTTTATCTGCCATTTCTTCAAAAGGACCTCAGCAATAACAGCGCCTTGCGGTCATCTATGCAAATAAGTAAATTTCATATCCCTTTTATCGCGCTGCAAACACGCTGACACTGTCAAAAATGTGGGAGAAAATTGAAAAATTGCCACAGATTACAAGCAATTGCGAGTATTAGTGTTTTTAGACCTTGAAATCCATCAGTGGGGGCCCGCAAGGCAAGCAAGCCATTGCCTGGACTAACTGACAAATCATTTGCATATTTTACGAGGCATTGTGTTAACATTTTCTTATCCGGTTTTTTTTTTAACAGCAATTTCTTGCTATCATTGGCATGGGGACAGTTTTTTTGCGCTCTTTTCCATGTAGGAATGCTGGTGCTCTGAGAAAAAATAATTATTAACGCTTTGTGATAACCGCAAATTATGGTAAACTGTAGTGCCAAGGGGAGATATGAATTTTACAGCCGTTAAATAAAATTAATGATGCCTTGAGGACAGAAAAATTTTTACACACAAAAGGAAGCCCCTCAACCAGTGCGTTGCTGTGACATTGACTTGCACGCTTAGCCGCTGCTGGCTGTCGCAGCGAGCGCATGTTTTTCGTCATTCACGTTGTGGCATTTCTGCTTCATTCCTTCCTTTATCAGCGGAAAAGTGTTTTAGATTTTTTGTGGTTGCACGTTTCGCCTCTTTGTGGCAACTTTTTTCTTTGACTTGTGCCAAGCATATTTTTCGTATTTCTGTGGAGAAAAAAGTACAAGGGCTATGCAAGGAAGTGTAAAGGCACAGAAAGTGACATAACCTCATTAATGGCAATGTGTCGGTTGGGGGTCGTGTAGCTGTGTACACTTGAGCACTAACAATTCTCATCAAATTTATATATGCAGTCAACAATAAGTTTTGCTCTTGTGTCAGCTTTTTAGCGAGTTTTTCTAATTTTTCACTCTCTCTCTCTCTCCGGTTTTTGTCAACCACCCGAGGCGCTTATTACCCCCAAGTTGCGCAGACTCATTAAATTTTCGGTGAAAGTAAAAAAGTTCCTCGGTAGATTCGTTGTGGTTAGCTGTTTGCGGCTTACGAAAGGACACTCGCTTGGCCACTCCAGTCGCGGGGTGTTGGTCTCGTGGTCGCCGGAGGCGTACACACTTTTCCTATTGCAATTACACTTTTTATAAAGTTTTCGCTTAGCATCGGTCCGCCTGGACGCATCAAGCGGCAGCCGACCGCAAATGGCAACGCTTTGTGGCGCTTACTTTTCTTCAAGATTTTTTCTACTACAATATTATCCACTAGTCCTTTTTGCCTGCATGTGTAATGAGCTTAATGATTTCCTAACATCCCAATGCAGACATTAATGTACTTGTTCGGCGTTGGCGCAACAGCTTAAGGGTCACTATGTGCGCCAGCGTCTGCATCTTTTGGCTTCTTAGCTAAAGTGCTTAGCGTTACGACCAACACGTAAGTGCTGTATTGTTGTTATTGGCAGTTGTTGTTATTTTTATATATTGTTAAATCCGATAACAGAAAGTAAACTCTGCAATGGCGAGGTTGCAACGCTGTCATTTTGGTGGTAAACTAGACCAGGAAGAAAACGTATGTGTAGATACTAGGGGAGTTCGAAAAGTGCGCAAATGATTTTTTTTTTGTTTTCAAATTATCAAGCCATATATTTTATTGTAGGAAGCGAAGCAAATGGGTCTGGTAGGGAATGAAGGCACGACGATCTCATGTCACCAAACAAGCAGTCATAATTTCGTAGTCGTAAATAATTTCGTATCTTTCAGCCTCGAAATCTAAAGCAAAATAAATCTTACCTCTCTGTTGTGCTGCTTTGGACTGAGAAGGCAATTGAGGAGTAAAGTCCTCTTCCAATAAAAAAGGACCAAGTTCCCCAAGTCACTCATCATCTCCGTCTAACTATATGGTACAGAGGCATGAACGAATTTTCGAGAGAACGAAGAGCAACGGACCGCAAGTCGCGCGAACGATGAGCTCTACGAGATATACGATGACACTAACATAGTTCAGTTAATTAAGAGACATCAGTTACGGTAGCTAGATCATGACGTCCGAATGGAGGATAACACCCCAGCTCTGATAATATTCGACGCAGTATTCGCCGGGGAAGTAGAGGAAGAGAAAGACCTGTACTCCATTGGAAAGACCAGATGGAGAAGGACCTGGCTACACTTAGAATCTCCAATTGGCATCCAACAGCGAAAAGGAAGAACGGCTGGCGCGCTGTTGTAAACTCAGATATAACCGCGTAAGCGGTGTCAACGAAGAATAATCTCTTATAATTGCATTTAATTCAGATTACACCACCTTCTTTCTCCTAACCACCTAGTTTAGGGAATAACAAAGCCAAATTGGAATTGTATCTTATCGTTCTTAATCTGTTATTTTAACTTTCTGATTTATATACCCCATTCTTTCTTCTTCCGACTGTTTCATGCAAATTCGGGCACAATAAGCAATGTCACCTTGGTAACCAAGCCATGTCGAATTCGGTCCCTTCTTGAAATTTACGAGTAGTTAGCTTCAGACTCAGATATATTTGAACTATTCAGCAGATTTAAACCTTAAGGTATGACTCTCAATGAGCGTTGGCTTGGAACAAGGGCTATTCAACTGTATACCGTGGTAAACTGAGCGTTCGAAGATCTGAACAGAAATGTTTCGTGAAAGATTAAGGATCGGGAAGGTGCTGTACGGATAGATATAGGCTCTACAGCTCTAAAAGTAATGGATGTGGCAAAAATTATTGGAAACGAAGGTAGACTTATATTTCGTCAGGTTTTGGACAAACCGTATTGAGAGGAATACGATTTGATTTGGGTTTAATAATGGGTCTATTTAAACTAGGCTGTCTTCCTATTGCAGATCAGTTAGTTGCATGATTATTGCTAACGAAACTATTTTCCCCGAAATATCCTTCTAAGTTACTAAGATGTACTTTTCGATCACCCTTTCACATTCGTAAGTGAGTAGATAAATATTGAGAATGAGAAAAGAAATATGGCAAAAGCAGTACTAAAATAATATCTATAAGACTGTCGCATTAACCAACAAAAACAACAACAGCGTAACAAAGGAAATGTCGTTTGCCAGTTTGGGGGCATCTAAAGTGTCTGCTGCATAAAAATCTTGAACTTAGACACCAAACATTTTTGTAGACTACGTATGCTCTAAAAAGGAAAAATAAACACAACAATACAATATAAAAAATTAAGAAAAAAAAACGATCAGACAACCTAATGCATATTTGTAGCGTTTTCCCAAATACTCTTCAGTTGCGCTTCCTAAAGATGCCACAATGTTTGCGCCACAACAAACTCGCTTAGCAAAAACGCGATATCCGGCAGACTGCGTCGGCGGTCTAGCACAGCGTCGTCCTTTGTTGTGCTGCTGTTGCTGCTGCTCTCAAGATTCCTTGAGGTGTCGTTCTTCTGTCTACGCCACAACATAGACTTTCCCGGCTCCTTTCGCGGCTGTCAGTGTGTGGAGTTTGGCGGCCAAAAGATATCCACTGTCTGCCATGGTTTTTACGCTGCGCAAATGTTGCTCCCGAAGTTCAAAGGCATCAGTAGAGTGGCAAATTTTATCAGCTGTGTCGCATCGTCGCAAACTGAAATGCGATTTTTGTAGTGTTTGAAAGTTAATAGCAAAATATCTGCAATCACTATTAAATTCATTTATGGAGAGACTGGGAATTATCAAATAAAGAGTGTCTTTATTGCTGCAGTAAAATAGAAACATTCAATAAGCTAAAAAGTTCTTGGAGATTAAATTTTTAGATGTTATTGGATGTAAGCTTTCCTATTAACCACTTTTTGGGGTGAAATGTAGAGCCAAGAGTCAGAGCAGTTATTCGATGATTTTAATGCACATAATCACCTTCATCTTTGGGATGTAGCGCCGTCTTGTTGAAATCAAATGACGCCGAGATCACGAGCTTCAATTTCAGGTATCAAATAGTCGGTTATCATTGTGTGGTAACGGTCACCATTGACGGTACCGTTCTCACCAGTATCATTTTTGAAGAAATATGGACCGATGATTCCACCGGTCCGCAAACCACATCAAACTGTAGTTTTTTCTGGATGAAATGGCAGCTCTTGAATCTATTCAGGTTTCTCTTCGTCCCAAATACGGCAATTTTGCTTGATTACATTCCTATTGAGCCAGAAATGGACGTTTTCGCTGAACAAAGTTTGGCTTGAAAACGTCGGATTTCGTTGGAACTTTACAGGAGCCCATAGAGCGAAGCGAAGGTCGCGCGGCTTCAGTTCTTACAAAAGCTGTATTTTATACGCTTTCAATTTAAGATCTCGACGTAAAATGCGCCTCACGTCAGTCCAACTTCCTGTGAACGACGCCAAATCGATTCTACACGGGCTTCGTGTACACTCTCAACTGCTATATTTCCTTCACTGCGTATTGCACGTGGTCTATACGGTCCAATATTATCTAATAACGAATGCTGGGTGTGAATACCGTTTTTTAGTTTAGGTTCCTTCTAGTAAAAGCTGCCCTCAATAAACTTTAGAAAACTCAAAATCAACTCCAACTTTGGAGATAAACAGTGATTGAGGGATATAAAGAGAAAATTGCGAATTGATGGAGAGAGAAGGTATGAAAGAGATAAAGCAATAGCTCATCATCTCGGCATTTGTTACAGACCTTTTGGTAGAAGTCAAGTGGTGAAGGTCATGTTCAACATTAACAAAAATGTTTAGTCGGTTCCTAAAATATTTTGAAGATATCTGACAGTATAATGGATTCCTTTGGGCTATTGTTATATGTATTCTTGTTTACAAAGTTCTCAGATTGAACTCTCTCCATTAATTTTATCGGGTTTTATGGCGTGACACCTCCATTTTAGGGACTTCAAAGATATTTTACCTGACACTTTTTGTATTCGAGTACTTAATTAAGCCTAATATTAAATATTTTTGACGATGGTCACTCTCCAGCTTTAAATTTGTTTAAAATAAAATAAATTCTTTAATCAAGCCTTGTGAAATGAGCTAAAATTGGAACACCACTCTGCATGCGCTTCAGTAATTCAAGTGACATCTGCGTTGTGAGAAAAATAAATGATTTACATTATTTTCATTCCGGCAGATGGAAGTGTCGGGGAACATGGCGCAACAATATTATTGTGTCACATCAAATGACGGCCATTAATTTTTAATGGAAAGTCACAACATTAATTCCTGGCTGTAATGACGACAACAGCATTGTCGCAAATAAAAGTCCCATTGTGTATGACCCAGAAGGAAATTAACTTGGGTACCATGCCCGCAGCGCTGTGCTCCCCACCTTGCACCAACGGTACGCCAGCGGAAGCCTAGCGCAGAGAGCGGCAGCAAAAAGCGAAAATAATCAAAATAAATATGCGACAGTTAAAACAGGTAACAAAAGCTTAAATCAAACTGATTTGTGGCGTGACACCAACGCCCGCCACCATGCCACAATAACAACAACAGCAAGCACAATAAGCGGAATAAACAATCAACAATGACAGCGCTGTTCCCGAAATTGCTGCAACATTTGCACTGACAGTTAATCCACAGCAAACACACGTGCTCACATAGCGGTGCCCTCCCTTCGCATACCCCGCGCTGGTAAGCCGATGGGCAGGTGCCAGTGGCTGTCTGCTCGGATTCCAATTATAGTGTCCAATGCTGCCGAAGAATGATCACCACAACTTAGCCGATTAATGAATGCATAAATCTCTCTAATTACATTGCTGTTGTTGTTTTTGTTTCGGTTTGCTTTTTTTGTAGTCGCTATGTTGCTGATGACACAATGTCGCTTGTTGTTAATTCGTGGTGCCAAGACTGCTAATGCAGCACACACAGATGGCGCTCAGGGGACGGTAGATTTTGGGACACTCAGCAAAGTTCGTGGCCAGCAAGCTGTGGTGAGGTATTTTCACTGAAATGCTTGGTGGGTGTTTCGGTTGAGTGATGGGCGCAAACATTTTTGTATTTCTGGTGACCACTTGTTCAAGAAAAAAAAAATTGGGTCAATTTAATTTAGATGAAAATAACGAAAACTTTATGTCATTTATATACATACATACATGCATCAGGTTCGGAATTGTAGCTGCATCGAACTTTCTTGAAGACATGGAGATTCTTCGATATTTAGTCCTGACGCATTTTCACAATGTCGGCATTTAAGTTTTATATTTCTGACACAATTCTCAAATATTCTCATTATAGTATTTAAGAAACTCTAAATATAATATTGATATTGAGAACCCGGTGAAACGGAAGTTACTGATGCGGAGGTAATAAAGACGGCAGAGAGATTTGGCATTGCCAAAGCACCAGGCATGGATGGGATTCCAAATAAAGATTGACATTAAGCAATGCGAGACCATTTACTGTATTGTTTACGTGGTGTTTACTAAAAGGTGTGTTCCCGAAAAACTGGTAAAAGCAGAGACTGGTCTTGTTACAGAAGTCAAATAAACCAGTCAAAGAGCACACCTTATATCGACCGCTCTGTATACTGGATGATGCGATTAGGAGCTTACTGACATAACTGACAAGGCAATAGAAGATACCAAATAGCTGTATGGTACAAAGGGATACTGGGCAGTGATTGCGTTTGAGGTTAAAAACGCGTTTAAGTCGGCATAATATTAATATTATATCCAGCTACCTGTCTGTTCGGCTGTTAATATATGATACGGATGACGAACAAAGAAAATATCTGGTAACGGGCGGGGTTCCACAAGGTTCTGTGCATGGCCCATTGTTGTGGAATGTATTGTACGAGAGGGTGTTGCGGCTCACACTTTGGAAGCAAGCACAGATTATCGGGTATGCGGGTGATATTGCCACAATGGTAACGACAAAAGAACTTGGCGAACTTGAGAGCCTCTGCAATCACGCGGCGTCAACAATCAATGAATAGCTCACGGCAACATAACTTCAACTCGTTGGGCAAAAAACAGAAGCTATGCTGATCACACGCAGGAAAAAGCTCAAAGACAGTGCTTATAGACAATAGATTTAGCTACAAGGCGCACGTCGAAAAGGTATGTGAGAAAAAAGCACGTGTAATAGCCACTCTAGCAAGAATAATGGTCAACATTGGCGGACTAAGTCAAAATATGCGAGCGCTATTGGGCAAGATGAGTCAATCAATTCTGATGTAGGCAGCGCGTATATGGGGACCAGCACTACAGCAAAAGACGTATGCTAAGAAAGCTAAGCTTGCAATGCGGCTGAGTCCCATAAGGATCACGTGCGTATTTCGGACGGCATCTTACGAAGCGATTGGAATTATAGCGGGCATCATGCCACCTGAGATAATGGGCACGGAACTCAAAAGAGTATAAAACAGGTTAAAAAGACTGGGCAGGCGATTAATGGTGGAAGAACGGAAGTATGTGAAGCAAACTGACCTCAATGAATGGTAAAAACGATGCAGCTACAAGCCGATCTAGAGAAATTGACAACGGAACGAGTGACATCAAATAACATTGTTCGGTTTATGACTGAATCGAAACTAGAGTGGGATAGCGTGAGAGCGTCGAGTGCTAGAGTTCTGAAAGAACTAAGAAGAAAAGAGTGGAAACGCAGCGAAATGAAAAGTAGGCCGAGCCGAATGGCTAAGCTTTGCCTAACGGCAGTTCCGTGAGGCAAATGAGGGCAATGGCGATGGAGTTAAGGGTTCAGTACGTAGGCGTATTGGTCTCCGCTTCAGTTACCAATATGAATCGTGCATACCGTCCGGCAAAATGACGGTATCTTTCAAAGACTCCCCCTCAAAACAAAAAAAATTAATAAATGAATATGAATAAAAAAAAAAAAACACTTAATTGTTTAAGAATTTTTTCTCGTATTGAAATATATAATATTTTGTTGTAGTGCTGATCAAAAAATTTATCCCGTGTACTTCGGCTCTGTTGGTCGACTAAAAATAGCCAAAAACAAAGAAAATAATAACAAAAACTTAATTTTTGCCAACTCAGCGCCAAAGTTGTCGTCTAACGAACCACAGTTGCTGTATGCAAGTTGTTGTCGTAAACGCTGACGTTGCTCAGTTTGCGAAAAACACCAAAAAAAAGAAGGTGATTGACCAAACGAGCAGCACAACAAACGCCCACCCACGCGGCGGCCGAAGATTAAGTGACGCGCATAAACTTGACGGAATCCCAAGCAATAAAGGTGAAAAATTATTCAATGATTTTTGTCATGTCGCGTGCAGCCAATTGAGCAGAAGTTATTAATTTAGTGAGGAATGAAATATTGCGTTTGCGGTTGCTGAGTGATTAGTGGCCGTTTTTAATATGCTGAGACCGACTAACCGGAAAGATAGCTGGAGCGTAGGTGAATTGCGAGTAATTGATTAAGTGTGCAAGGCGGAGAGCAGAAGGTTGTCTCATCTGTTTGTTTGGAATTTTAAATATGTGCTGACTTAGAGGATTTAGCCTTCATTTGTATGTAATTTGGTGCAATCACTATCAATTCTGACGCTTCGGCTCAGCGTTTTGTTGGCGTGATCAAAGGCCGCTCGCCGCCTTCAATTCAAATTAGTTCGATTGCGACAGATTTGTGTGTGTCTCACAGCTGTCTGTGAGTGTGTGCGCGTATTTATTTATGTGAGTGTATGTGTGTGTTGGCTAGAAGCAACATCAAAGCGCTGAGAGCATCAGCACTTGTCACACACTGAACATCTTTGGTGGCGACTAATGACTGCCCCACCGCATGACATCTTCACTTTGTTGCCTACCGCCGATCTAATTAAGTCATTTGACTTGAAATTAAATGAGGAAAATTAAAATTAAAGAGACAATTCGGTGGGTAATTGAAAATGAAGAAATAAAAATAACTAAGAAGTGTTCAACGCCGCCAAAAAAAAATTTGAAAAAAAATTCTCTACACTTACCTATTTAAAACTTACATACTTACATAAATACATGCCTACATTTTTAGCTATTTCAGACCTTTACACTTACATACATACATATACATACATCTAACAAAAATACTTTAAGGTACCCTCGAAAACCGTTGACACACGCTGATGTTGCACCTTTAGCCGCTGTACTCGGTGGCAGTTGCAACGCATTCCTTCAGCACTTTATCTTCACTGCGTTTTTTATTGTTGTTGTTTGAGTATTTATGATTTTCTTGATGTCACCCTGCAAGTGCTACTAATGATCAAAACGATGCTGCTGAACTGCTGCCGCGTGTGGCGTGGCGACCACCCACGTTTCGTTGTTGCTGCCGCAGGTTGTTGGCAAGTTGCAACGTTATGCTAGCAATAACCTCACAATGACTATCCTTTCATCTGTAGTTGCGGCGGAAGCGCCTTTGTGCATTTCACTTATTCTTATTTAGTTTTCTATCCCTGTTGCTTCTTTGACAACCTGCGAACGCGAAGTGTTTAGCTCTTTTAATGCTTGAATGCGCCACTCCATAAGATGGCCTGCAGGAAATTCCATCTAATTTATTTAAATATTCCTGAAGGTCTGGTGGCGAATCAAAGCGTGAGGCAAAACCGAAAAAAAGAGCGCCAAGTTAGGTGGTCCTCTGGCTTTACGAAACCATAGTCAAGCCCATTACGTACTATGAAGTCTTTATGTGCTCGACGACTCTAGAAAAGACCAAACTTGCCAAGAAACTCGAGCGCGTTCAAAGGACGGCATTCATTAGTATGTGTGGTTGCCATCAGACTCAGAGAGTTTAGGTTCCTAAAAGAACACGTGTCTGAACACTCGGAAATTCTCACTCACTTTGATCACTTGGATCATGGAGTCGCCAAACCGAACTCTGGCGGATACTTCTCTACCCACTAGCAGGCGACTCCATCGTGGGCGAGAAGAAGCCGTTAGAGGAGAGGGACAGTGAGCTTCTTCACGGAAGGGTCACAGCATGGTGGGAAGGTTGGAGGGGGGTCTACAGTCAAAAGCTCTGTATCAACTCCAGTTTCTGAATTCCTGACTATTGCAGTATTTTCAAGGTCTGCCTAATCTTTCTATCAATAGCATCGAATGGCTTTGTGATAAGACTGGTATGGGTGCCAGACCACAGCGGAATCGCAGGAAACTGTAAAGCTGATGAGCTACCAAGGAAAGTCGGTGGAATAGCTGGGTTTCGCGGATGCTTAGTCCGCGCTGGGACATGATTTTGGGCCCAAGAACGATTGCAAGAGATCTAGTGATCTCTTTGTTCTCAGTGAGGCAAGCCTCTCCCTAGTTTTGAGGCTTTTAGCAGGCCATTGTCCTATTGGCGGCCAGGCAGTAAGGCGGGAATGCTATCACACGACATCTTCAGAAGATGCACGAAAGAAGATGAGGTGGAAACAACTCAAAACTTCACCCTTGACTGTCCTGCGTTTGGGAGGTCAAGATGTAAACACTTGGGTGCGCATACCCCCGGACATCCCACCGAGCTGGCGGGAATGGAAATTAAAATAAGCTAAACGTGCTTGTCACATGAAACACTCCAAATATTTTCTGGAGGACTGAGCCATGTGTACAAGTTCACGCTCTGAGCGCCCAAGCAGATCACGACTTCCGGTCTTAGAACAATTATCCTCTTGGTAGCCAAAAAAACATCCCTTTGAAGATGAGCTAAAGCGAGGGTTTGCGACCCGCCACGTAAAAAACACTACCAATGAAAAGAAGAAAACAGAGAGAATATTTCCTACAGGGCCATTATGCAGGTGCAAATATCTACAGTTAATGCCTCTCTCTCCTTTGCTTATCAAAGCGTTGCATATCCTACGTTGATAATATAAACACTTTTCGCCATAATTCCTCTTTTATATTGTACTTTTTACAATTATAATTATTTCGAGTTTTTCCAGGTCACTGCGCACTTAGCACGACAAAGCTGAGGGCAAGCGAGACAATTTTTATTCAATTTTAACTCCATTCAAACTTCTTTTTATTTTATTATATACATTTTTGTTTTTGTGTTATGCATGCATTTCCCAGCAGCATTTGCTGTAATCGCTTTAATCCGTAGCTCGTTGGAGACTCGCATTTTTATAGTTTTCTTTCTCGCATAAAACAAATATCCGCTGCCGAAAGCAAAGTGAAAAAAAAAGTGGAAAACGCATTTAAATGAAAACCAGAAATTGTGGCACAAAAGCGAAAGGATGATGAACTATAATAGTGCGGTGACAAAAGCGTATTAAAAATAGACAAAAAAGCCATAACTAAAAGTGAAATAATATCCAGGTCATTTTACAACAATCACCAGCAGCGCATCCATGGCGATATGCTCTTTCTTATTTATCACTTTTTATTGCGGCGTTTTCCGCGCATGAAATTTTTAAACCCATTATTTTCCATTCATACGGTTACATTTTGTTGGTCATCGCATTCACGGCTCTGTTTGCATGGCCGGTTGCACGCTCTTTGGTTCCAGCATTTTTTCCGGTAGTCAGTTTTTTCATTATTGTCGCCGAATCTGTGATAAATGGCCGAAATAGCGTGAAAAGTTGAAAAAAGTAGGCTGCAGGATCAGTTAGTTAAGAGCTGCTGGCTGCCTGTTTGCTACCGATATGCCACCCGCAGTGCCTCGGTGAGTTGCATATAAATTCATGGCTACAAATGTATGTGTGAAGGAGACATCTTTTTCGGCTTGGTTATTGTAAGTGGTACTGCTATGAATGGAGAATTCATTTCATTTTATGCTGTCACACGGATTAGTCCCGGACCAACTATTTAAACACTTTAAAGCAGTGAGCCATTATGAAGATATATATTTTTAACTATTCTCATTATTTTCGTAACATTGCTCTTGTCTATTACTAATATATCTTTATTTTTACTGTAATGTTTTTGGATTATTTGAACTTTTCTTCAGCTAAGCTGGCATTCAAAGCATATTAATTTATTTAGACTGAGTTAAACACAACGCAAGAACTATTGCAAAACGTTTAAAATAAGAAGTGCATGAAAACGTTTTTAAGCTAGAGAATCTATATAATAGCTCTAGTAAAAATAAATCCCTTTTTTGTGTATTAAATTGTAGGCTTTATTTAAATTAAAGTCAAACATGCATTTTCATAAATGTCACTTTTATAGACATCCTCATTCCTAACGCAATTTTTCTCCTATTGGCCAAAACTGATCCCTTCCGGGAATTTCTTTCGTGCAGACGGTCAAAATTTTCACAGTACGGGGTTTTTAGAAGGTCATTCCTTGCCAAGACCACCAAACACAAAGAGATACCTTCCTGAACGTCAATCCTAACTTAGTCACCGCTTGTAACGACTAATGGCAATTCGACCCCAACGGGTTTCGCCTATCGTTGTCGTAAGAGATCTATTTTTCAAACTCAGTAACCATCCTCTTCAAAAATGGATCGATTATGTTCTGATGATAGCTCAGCTTTGCGGAAGCTTGGCCAGCGCTTGGCCGCCGTCGGTACAAGCCCTGTTGCAAAAGGCTTTTGACCCAAGCTCGATCGCAAGAGATCTAGTGATCTCTTTTTCCTCGATAATGCCAACCTGTCTCCAGTTGTGGGGGTTTTAAAAAGCTACTGCCCTGTTAGCGTCCATGCTGTAAGGCTGGGAATCTTACCAGACGCCGAATGCAGAAGCTGTTTGGTAGAAGATGAGGTGAAAATATCTCAACGTTTCCTTCTTGACTGTCTCGCGGTTTGAAGAACAAGTCTTAAACACTTGGGAACGCTTACTTTCAGACATACCACCGAAATGACGGTTATGAAAATTAAACCCCTGCTTTTGCTTCTTCTTTACTATGGCTTCACAAAGAACTACATATAGCAGCCCACGTGCGATCTTTGATCCGATGCAGAAGCGATTTGCATATGAAAATTTGGTTCTTGAGTTTTCTTGTTGAATATCGGGCTTCATTTTAGATCCAGCCTTATTACAGTGACTTCAAAAGGGTTTCGGCGCGATGCTCCTGGACAACAGTGCTCTACGGACTCGATTGATAATATTTTAGAGATCGTTTCGACAATGAGACTTCTAGACCGTGATTAGCCAGGACAGAATCCACGAACCTTCTGTCGTTTGCATCAAAGTAGACGTACTGGAAAAGGTAAACGGTTTGAATTATTCAAAATCAAATTAGTAGTACTCGAAAAAGACTTTTTTTATTTTTAACTTCACCTATTTTTTATATGTATAATGAACTTTAAGGAACCAAGTATGAACCATTTTGATCAACTACCTTTTGTCATTATTCAGCTAGAGACATTATTCCATCGGTGTAGAAATTTTATGGTCTCTCGGCGAAAAACTGCTACAAGTAGTTTTCACAGGCTTCTCTTGAAGCTAACTTTACTCCATTAAGGACTTTGCGAATAAATGAGTTCATACCAAATAACCAAAAATAGTAGTAAATGTTGAAGGCTGTGAAGGTATTTTATAAAGTTTGAAGAGATTTCTTGAACGACCAATTTTTCATTCTCATACATATATTATCCTCTCCTATGTATGAGGAGCTGTAAGTTCTCCTAAAGCAACCGAAACTCCGAATTTATGAGTCATCAGCCATGCAGGTCTTTGGAGTCATCAAACGACTTTTTTCCAACCATCACATTACGAATGAAAGTTAAAGTCAATTTTTAACCCTAGAAGGAACGATCGTTGCCTGTAAAGTACATGTTAGGATGTTGCTTAATCTGCATGAAAAATTGGTTATAAGGAAAGTAGGCAGTTTAGCGGCATTTATTTTTAATAACGAAAACTTTTCTTAAATTTCCTGCTTGAAGAATGTGCCTCAGCCATTTAAGCTAAAAGCGAATAAAACAATCAAAAGATAAAGATTTAACACACACATACATACATAAACCAGCTACTGCGAGGAGAAGCTTAAGCGCCGCTCCAAAACTAATCCTTACAATCGTAACAATAGTGCAACTTAATCCAACACAATTCCACGAGCAAATCCGGGAGCAACTCATTTCATGGACGCCTGCTTGGGTAAATACCACTGCAAATATCTACAAGGCAAATACAAACACAAACACGTACACATATACATATACATATATATGTAAGTGTATGTGTGTGTCGCGGGCGCTCATATTTGTATGATAAAATAAAGTGAGGATTAAAATACAACATTCATTTTGTGGTTTCTGGTTGCATGTTTAGCGGTCGATGCGAGCATTTGTGGCTATACAAAAACAACAACAACAACAAAGTAGTAAGTGTGGCAGCCGAATGTCCCACTAACTGCCAGCCCCGGCGTTGACTTTGTTGCAGGGCAACATTTTGTCTTGTCGCTTGTTTGCTGTCGGGGATTTTGTTGTTGGCGCGCGAGGGTGCGCGACGCGCTCCGTCGAGCCCTAAGCCTACACAAATAGATGGCAGCAGCTCCTGCTGGAGCCATTGTAGCCGCTTGTATCGCAAATGTACTCTTCGCAGTGTTTCGTTACGTTTTAGATGCAGAGCGCAGAGACAGTGTCGGGCATGTAACTGCTTGGGCAGCAGCACTGCTAGGCCCCTATCCGGCGCGACGCAAGTGGCGCAAATCCTCCGCAGTCCTTATACGCTTTTGACTTTTGCTCCAACTCACATGAGGTGTGGATGCGCGTGTGTGTGTGTCTGTAGGCTTTTATTAGAGTGTGTGTATTAGTTTGTTTGAGCAAAGCCCTCCGTCGCTTAAGTTTTAGCAGCTTTATTTATTTTTATCATTTGTATCCTACTTCACTCATTTTGCTTTGTCCTTCCTCACACACCAGCGCCATGTCTTCGAAGTCGGTTCTTGATTCCGAGTGTGATTGTGAGCGTGTGTGTGTGCGTGTGTATGTGTCGCTGCGTTTCTTGCTTTTGTGCTTAATATGAAAAGCTGCAATGGCCGCCGAAAAAAGAGGGGAGCTTTTGCTATTCGTTTTGGCTTTCTACATGCACACACGCTCACACACATACACAAAGGGCATCAAATGATCATGGCATATGCATGGCTGTGTGTGTGTGTGTGTGTGCAAGCTGAGTGCATGTCCTTTTTCATCAGTGTTGACATGATTTTATTTCTTACTTTTAATTTTATTTTCACTTTTTCTTCCAGGCTGCGCACATTCCACTCGAGAAGACGTCGAACTCGAAATTCGTGTTTTGCGATTTTCTATTTTCCGCTACTTCTTCTTTAGTCTCTATACTCTCTATGCCTTTTTGGACTATTTAGAAATTGTTACGCCTATGGTGAGTATGTGTTGGTGCGCAAGCCGTCTCATTATGAAATGATTCATGTGTGTTTGTTGTTGTATTTGTGTGCGTTTGTATGTATCGCCATGTGTTAGCCTTCTCTGCACATTACTTCAGCATTTCTATACAATTTGCAATCAGGCTGTTTCCCTGCTCACATTATCCTCGTGCTTCTGTGTGTGTGTATTCCTTTTGCTCTACGCTTTGCCTTCTCCTACACGCCATCCATCGTTCATTAATTCGCTCGCTTTGTTTTCCACAAACAGCGTGTAATTTCCATAAGAGTTCACAGCGATTTTTTCCTCGTATCTTCCTGTTGCTTGCTGCGCAGGCTGGAACTAAGGCGAGGAGTCTGCTATTTGTTATAGTGGGTTGTTTCGAGACTTTCTGCCTAAATTTTTCATTCCGAAGGTTGTGTATAAGAAAGCTCAAAATATCGAAAAATGTTTGCGCTATTCTAGAAGGTATAAGTTTTCAGTTCAAGGAACCGGTAATCGACATTGATGTTGGCCCTTCATCTCAAGTCAAAATGTGGAGCCGTGGTTTTTGTAATATACAGCCGATTTGATAGGCTTTTACTATGACATTGGGCTGCTAAGAAGGGGGGAAAATGGGATTAGAATGAGAGAAATGGATAGAAAGGAAAGAGGGTTCGAAGGAGAGAGTGAGATGGAAGGCGAAAGACAGTTCAAAGTATTAAAGAGGATGTGGTAAAACTAATTCATGCTGTAATCTTTGGACGAGTTTATCCAGCAAACTATGCATTTCATGACATCTTAGGTTAGGTTAGGTGAGGCCGTGGTGTTGTTCCAAGATCGACTGATCTCACTTACCTTTTTTAGCTTGCCGTAATTTTATTCAAGCGGTTAATATCTATCCAAGAAGCTTCGTTGGGTTCGCCAACGGTGTGTCTATCGAGATTTTCAATCTCAGTCTAGCAAAAGTTGGGCTATAGAGAAGGAAGTGACAAGTTGACTCAACATCGATTTCTTCCATACTGCTTTGGAAAAGAGCGTCCGACAATATACTGAGCGGTCCAGTAAAAACAACTATAGGGCGAGCTTGATTTTGCTTAGAGCCAGTAGTTCGGATGACCTCTTACGGTCCACTCCGGGCGGGAAGGATCTCGTAATCGCAGTCATCGTCAGGTATGCAGAAATTTTTAGAGCTATAAAACTGGGACCCGACTGATCTATCTGATTTTATCATACCTTCGATATTAAAGGATAAAATGAACTCGTACTAGAGTATGAGAAAATATTTGAGTGATTTCAAAAGCGATCTCAGCCTAAACTAGACTTAGAGGTAAAAAAAAATATATTGGAAATTATTTGTCATTATTTAATCAAATGAAATTCCGTATTCGAGAGCTGAATGAAATGAAAAAAAGAAAAAAAATGGCATTGATTCCTCTTTTGTTTTTACGAGAAGGCTTACTAAAATGAAGTTCTCTTGGGATCTTCACACAAAAATTCCTATAAATTTATTTAAATTATTCCGAAAATTCTTGAAATCAAACTTTATTTCACTCTTTCTATTAATTTAAACACTGTGCCACATTGAATAATTTGAGGACATTGCCACATCTCCTAAGGCTCCTAATACTCAGTTGCCCAGTCCCAGCATTACATACTGCTTTAATTCCAGGCTCCATCGGCGTCAAGTAAATGTGTTCGGTGAAAGTGAAAATGGAAAAATAAAAGTACGAATTTATGAGAGAAACTCTTCCCACTTCGGCATAGAAACAAGAAGGCGGAAAAAATTAGCGCAAACAAAATAAAAAGGGAAATGGAAAGCGAATGAGTCGAATAAGAAATAAAAAAGGCATTAAGTATTATGAAGAGGCTGACAAGCAAATTGACAAAACAACAAACAAAACCAATAAATAGCGGCAAAAGAGTAAGAGTGTAATAAGTGTAAACTGCAGTGAAATACTCCCACAAATACACAAATACACTTACAAAGCGTTCGGCTTCTACTTGTGCATATATGTATATGTGGGGGACGTATGTAAATTTGGGGTATGGGGGCAAGCGCAATGACATAACTGTGTGCTGGCGTTCATAATGAGCAAAGTTGTTGCTGTAATGAGTTTTCTATTGCTGTCGCCCACACCCAACACAACCGAGTCGCATATTGTGCCCTCTGCTGCTGCTCTCACTTACGAGGATGCTTTCTAACACATCGCATGCGGTGCACTGTGATGCTCGAAGATTGTAGGGAGTGATAACGACAAAATCAGAGCGACGACAATGAGCATTCGCCGACAACAATAACAGCAAAGAAACAGGAGGAAAACGAAAACGACAACGGCAACGACAACAAAAACGACAGCGCCATCAAGGATAATGACAATCTCTATTGCACGTTCTTCGCGGCTAACATATGTCACCGTTGTGTATAACTAGGCAGTGATCGTTAAGCGGAGAGTGGGGTCGGGTTGCTGGTTCAAAGTTTGGGCGCACCGAAAATGTGCTTGCAACTGTAAATTACACTTGAACATTTCGTTGCGAACGAGAGAAAAAGTCGTGAATAAGCCCAAAGTTAAAGTTTCCACTTAAGTAATTGTGGAATGAATGCACATTTTGCTGGAATTTAATTTCTTTGTTTTATGCTCTACGCTCAGCACATTAGTCAGAGGCTTGCTTCGCTGAGTAGTTTGTTTTTGTTTGGTTTTTGGGGACGCTCAGCGCTCAGGATTTGGAGTGGGTGGACTTTTTGTTTGTGTTGGGTGCTCATTAACCACGTCAGCTGGTCTAATGCGTTCGTGCTATTGCGACGATTATTTGTGGGCCTGAGAAGATATTTCCCTATTATTTTACTTGGTAAACCATTGTCTGTTCTGTGTTAAAGATGATTTGGCAAATGACTGGTTGAGCCAAGATTTGGTAGCTTTTGGTTTATAAACTTACTCCATTCTCATAACAATTTCGGCGTAGTTTTGGCAGAAAATTATATTCAAGATGTTCAAGTTATCGGCCGCCTGTAATTTGAGTAATTAGCTCATACCGGATGAATATCAGTATTGAACTGAAATATAACCAAGCAGTTTGAATCAGACATGTCAAAACAAGAGTAATCTTCCTGACAAACCAGTCAAAGGAAAGCTTATAAAGTCTTACTGCCCCTCTATTGGGTAAATAACCATTTCAGGAACGAACATCCAAAACAGGTTTACAAAATGTCTATTTTCATAGCCATAGACGCGAGCGCGAGCAGCACAAGTAGTAGTCTCCATTTTCTCTGCAAAAGAAGTTTCTTTCTTGTAGCAAATATAAGAGTCACTTGAGGTTCTCAAAATATGCATATAAGATTAAAAGTCGACATTATCTAAAGTCTCATATATAGCAATGTTTCGTGACTGTAGACTAATAGCTATAAAGGGGCCCAAGGGCAAGAGCTGTAGACATTACTAAAACCGATTAACTAATAACATTCGTAGTAGACCCACAGTCGGAGTAGTAAACTTCCTTAAAGCGGATTGTTATTCATTTTAAGTTCTAATTTTATATTATTATTTTTGTTAATCATCACTCTTCAAGTTCTGCAAATTGTAGGATACAACAATTTTCTAATGTCCTTCGGGCAGATGTTTGTCCACATTTTATTTATTCAGAAATTTGTTCAATTTTCTGTAAGACGATTGGTTGTTGGTATAGACCATAGACTTGACGTGGTCCTACAGGAAATAGTCTAACTGCGAGGCGGCTAATTGACTGAGGCATTTCGTGAGAAAATACGTTCACCAAACTTGGTTTTTAATAAATCTGTTGTGACATTCGCTATGTGGCTCGTGGCGCCGTATTGTTAGAACCATATATGGTGCAAGTTCATATCATCCGATTCGGTCAGAAATATTCGGTTATTATTGGGCGGTAGCGATTCCCATTCATAGTAACCTGCCGGTCTTGATCATCACGGAAGAAGTACGGCCCATAGACTGTACCAATCCCTAATTTTTCCGAGATTCAATGGTGACTCATGGTGTACGTCTGGATTGCTGCCTGACCAATAACACATATTTTTCTTATTGACAAAGCCATTCATCCACAAATGAACCTCATCGCTGAAGATGATCTTTCGATGAAAATCCGGATAAGTTACAAATCGTTGCTCAGCCCAATTGACGAACATACGACGATTTTGTGGTCAAGCGGCTTCAGTTCTTACTTCAATTTGATGTTGTAAGGATGCAGGCCAATATCTTTTCGTAAAATTTGCCACAACGACTTCACAGAGCTGACCAACGCTTAAGAACAATGTGTGAGAGACTGATTTGGGTCTTCCTGAATTGATACGCTAGCGGCAGTAATATTCTCGACACTATGGGCACTTTTTTGTCTCTCTGATACGGGAATATTTTGTGCTCAGCGTGTGGATTCAAATTTTTCCACTAGACCCTCAATTGTTGATACGACATGACAGTTATGACGACAATAAATTGGACGTATCGTTTTTGAAGTTGAGGCCACTGACTCCGAATTGCGATAGAAAATTTTAATAATTTCGGCTCGTTGTTGGATCGTACATCTTTCCATTATGAAATGGCAAACATTAATGAAGAGAAATGTCAAAAAAGCGGGGAAAAATGTGGCGTCGTTTGCTGTCCCTTTTGGTCTCCTTTTTGTAGTGTCTCCATGAAAAAGAACTGTTATTTCAGTAGCATAGATTTATTAATGAATTTTACAAGGACATAACCAGATGCTCACCACTTTACCATAAACCATTTTAGGCTATAATATCCGTTTGTGATTATTTATAGCCTATAACCGCTTAAGCTGTGTCTATGGCATTAAAGAAGAAGAAGATTATTTATAGGTATTCGGAGACGAAAAGTGAAATCATTTTAACATTAAGAAGACTAATGGGAACTATAGATACGTACATCTACACTCTGATATACTGTTTTACTTACATATGGGCACATATTTCTGTTGACTTCAACACCCATGTAAATCTCTTAACAGGATGTGAGGATGCTGACCGGTTCTTTGGAGTAGGCAGACTTAAACCTTGACTAACGTTAAATAAAAGCCTTCAGCCACCCACATATGCATATGTCAGCCTGCGTTGCAAGCATAAAACACTTAACTCTCTGCATGCTTCTACAGCTAACCAACCTACTTCAATGAAAATGCAACGCTGTGCATATGCACATGCAAGTTGCAAGTGCGAAGAGCAGCGTAAGAATGTCAAAAGGATAAAACACATTAAAAAGGAGTTCAACGAAATGCAACTTTAAAGCGAAATTAATATCCTTAAAACACCCTTGACTGATTTATTACACGAACATTTACCGAACCATTATCGTGTGATGGCAAGCGGTGCCAGGCTGCAGCCGGCGGCCATAAACGTATTGGAGAGCGTGAAGGACAAACCGGCAGACGTGAACATATGTACGCCTCAAAAGCTCTTGTGTTCGGAGGAAGGTGGGGGTGGAGGTCGTTGCCGAGTATGCGGAGGAGCGTTTGCGAATGCAGAGTTGCATAGCGGTGTCGTCGACAAAAGTGAATAAAATTGCAATGCAACAGCCGGCGGTTGCAGGTTTACTGGAGTTGCAACGGTGATGTGGAGTTCAGTTCGGAAGATGTATACAGGGTGGATAAAATGAAGAATTTCAACCTCCTTAGAAGAGATGGAGTACCTTTCCGAATTTATATAAAACTGAAATGTATAGTCACGTCTTCCGATGCCCGTTGTTGACGAGTTGAGCATTCACGACCAATATTCGGACGTGTAGCTTAGTCATATACATCTATGGAAACAGTTAGATAACTATTCATTAATAGAACCACCCTGTATGCCATATCCACATATGCCAGTGCCAAACATGCAAGATTTGCGGTGGAGTGCGCAGGAACGTGTTTTCATTTGTGGGTGTCCGGGTTCACGGGCGGTATGTGTTTGCTGTCTGTACCAGCATAAGCTTGTGTGTGTACATTAGAGCAGGTCAATTTACTGAGAGCCAAAAAATGTATCTGGAAAGAGCCAGCGTTCAACGGAGAGCAAACTAAAGGCGCCCTTGAAAAAGAGGTAGTACAAAAACGTAGCCAAAAAGCTAGACGTCATGCACGCGGGTGACAAAATGGTCAATGTCCAAGGCAGCGGCAGCGGCTAATAAGAAACGGTGATGGTCACGCTTATAGACCGCAGTAACAGAAGCATTGGAAAATAGCGGAAATGAAGCTATTGGAAGCCCTCTTCTCGAGAATATACGCCGAACCGGGCGCGCCCATGCCGTCATTTGATGGAGCTGGATGACTCAAACATTTACATTTAGTGATGACTCGAAAATGGACGACGAGTTGGTGCGGGAATATATCGTCCGGAGTTTTGTATAGGGCAACCTTTTAAGTTGCCGGACCACTGCAGCATCTCTTGTGCTCTTGTCCCGAATTGGCCAAGTTACACTTTAAGCAGTTGGTGGTTCACGGTTTGAGACACTGGAGAAGGTATCGGAAAGAAAGTCACAGAGTCTATTGAAGGGCAGCCATCCTAAACCATGGCCACTCTTCTTGGACTTGGCTAGTGAACTCCATCTGGTATCACAAAGGACCAAACTTTACTATGCGTGGCTCATTGTTCTGCCAGGTTAACCTTACCTAACTTAATACGTAGATGCATTCTGGTACTCCATTGAGCTTTTGTCGAAATAAGAGAGAGATTATTCAGATTTTTTTTAGTCACTGTCTCGAAACCGCTTTTGGACCCTTAGTCTCTTAGGTAAAGTTGTTCAGAATGATTCGAAAAACATTTCCCGTATACGCAATTTTATAGAAAAAAAACTGACCCACTCTAGTATATATATCTATGCTCGTGTGGGTATTTCTCATATCATCGTCAACTTGTCACTGTTGTCGCACATCAACGCTAACTGTTAAGCATAATTTCGGCAAAACGAGCAACGAACAACTGAAACATACATTCAACGGCAGTTTGACAACCCGAAGAGAAATGCGACAACTCGCAAGTTCTTTGACATAAGTGAACTAAGCACCGATAGTAGTGTTCGTTCATTCCACCACAAATGTCACGAAGCTGGTCTTGCTTTCACTTGACCACGCTTTCTAAAATTCCAGACCATCTATAATTTTTAATAAATGCAAAGTATGGTAATATGAAGCCGAACGTTTGGAGTGCCGTCAAAACACTACTCTTTATAATCTTCTAACTTTCAGTACACATTTCTTGACTGCTTTGCGCTTCCAACAGGGTGCATACGCCTATGCCACATGCGTTCATATGTCGCTCTGCACTCAAGGTAAAATGTCCTTGCAGAGGCAGCTTTTCACATGCGGGTTTGCAATGTTGCCATTTTGTGAGTTGTTGCTGTATTTTTCGGTGTATTTTTTGGTGAATTTTTTCCTCTTTGCTTTCCGGTCTTGTATTCGGTGTTGATTTTTGTTGCATGACTGCGTTCGTAGCACCGTGCCACCCACTCAACAAACACTTGGGGTGGCATGCAATTTTTTGTCTGCCATTGGACCGACTCTGCCTTTCCGTCCTCACATAAGCTCTGTTGTGTCCTCTCGTTGGTTGGACCGCCATCTGTCTGCTTGTCGCTGCTACTCTTGCAACACATGCCCATCTGTTTGATATAATGGTAGCATATGAATATTTTATTACACTCAACACTCAGCAAATTTTCAAGTCGAAAGATTCGCTTGGTAAAACCATGACAATATATCATTGTGGCTGCTGCAAGGACTGCACAGCCACCGTCGCCACCCGGCTAAGGGGCGCCTGAATTTCGGCAATAAAACACAAATATGTGCGCTCTGTCGTCCGTGTCCATGCGCCCCGCGCTGGTGTGAACACCCTCATTGAGCTTGAATGGGCCGCTACATGCTGTATGAACACTTTGGGCGCTGCGGCGACGCATATGCGCCAACACGCTGCAACAGCTGCAGTTATGTCACGAGGCTGTAGGATATGCAAACAAGAAGAGGAAGACAACTTTTGTATGCCTATGTGGCGCTACTCGTGTAGTGGCAGTAGTTCTGTGAAAATTTGTTCTTTATTATGTGAGTCCGTGTGCTAGAACATTGTTCCAATCATTTTGTGTTGCGCCATATTCGGCAGTCGCTTTTCAGGTTGTTCAAAATGGCATATGTGTTTGAAAAAAAAATATATAATAATCACCATTGACAGCCACTGAAATTTCATGCAACACTGCTGCTGAGCAATTCATAACTCATGGTGACAGTGGAGAATTTTTTATTTCAGCATTATTTTCGCTCTACTGAGCCACGGGAGGCTCAACTACGAAATAATTGGATTGTGGAAAAAAGGATGACCTACCAGCTAGATAAAATGTAACCATTTAAAGATAGGATATTTTAGAAGAATATCTACTATAGACACCGCAATATCATCAGACTGGTCGAAGGTCCATTTCATTCTTGCAAATCAGCACTAGAAGACTAAGCTTCATGTAAGTTCGGTGTGCTCTAGTCAAAGGCGATCGATTACGTGAAGTGGATAGGAAGAGTTCTACTGATACAAATGCCTTCAGTAATATTTTTCCTTGACTATCCAGCCAGAAGTTGCACCATCTACCATGTCTTGACTTCGATCAACCGGATGCACTGTCCAAACTTGAACTTAGACCTCTTTGTACATTTGTTAAACAAATAATCAAAACACTTTTTCGATATACTGCATAGTTTGATATTTTGCTAGCAGTTAGGGACATTACTAAGTACCGGTGTTTCGACTGTTAACTCTTTGACAGAGCTCCACGGTCTTGGTAGATAGATAGATAGGCAGGACATGCATCGTAGCCATAGATCTATTGGACCCCCTAATTCTTTTCATACAGTTTTGTTAAATACCAAAGCCGTTACAAAATCGCTGTATCGGGCATAGAATCGCAACCTAACTTAACTGACTTTTAGAACGTGGAATATGTAGTTTAGAGCGTGATTCGATTTGAAATAAATATTTAAGTAACAGTTCACTTGTTCCAAGAATGTGGTAGAAGAAAATTGTCGTAGCGTTTCAACGGTATTCCATTTGAGGGTTTCTACAGAAGGATTGAAAAGAAGCCACCCCGAGTATTTCTCAGTCGCTGGTATAGAAATTCCAACTCATGATTTAATTCGAATTACCTTTCGAAATCCTTTTCATTGGAACCCCAGCGCGAAACCCTGGGGAGGAATGGTTCGTCTTCTCCTTTTAGCTCGCCTTCAAACACATATTTTTTGGCTACTCAGTGGATATTTAATCTAAGACCGGAGCTGTTTGATACATTTGTACAATAATCTTTTTTGGTCACTCCGTAGTGAATGGGGCTCAGAAAACTTTCCTCATTTGCGTTAGCCTCTACATGTGACTCCATCCTCCCCGTCCTACTCTATCAAGCAGAGTCATGGACGATAACGATATTTGGTGAGTCGGTGTTACGAGTTTTTGAGAAGAAGGTTCTGCGGAATATTAATGGCACTTTGAGCATTGGCAACGACAAATACTACAGTAGATAGAACGATGAGCTAAAGACGATATACATATGAACACATTGACATAGTTCAGCGGCTACGGTGCCTAGGTAATGTCGTCCGAATGGATGAAAATACTGCAGCACTGAGAGTATTCGACGCAGTTCCCGCCGGGGAAAGCAGAGGAAGAAGAAGACTTCCACTCCGTTAGACAGACCATGTGAAAAAGGATCTGGCTTCGCTTGGAATCTTCAATTGGCGTCCAACAACGAAAAGGAAGAACGACTGAGGTGTTGTTGTAAACTCGGGTGCAACCGCGTAAAGAAGAAGACATTTCGAAATATCGCAATTTTTTCAAACCAAGGGCTCTTTTTTGCGTCTCTAATCAAATACCACAGTTCAAAGTTTTAATAATTAAGGAAACATTCAGATCATTGCAGTTAAAAGACTTTTAAAACTGCGATAAAGAAAGGACTACAGATGAGCTTTCAAAAGCTTTCAATTCATCGTCGTCAACAGATTTATGGTAATTGCAAAATAATTGCTGCTCTCGGGAAGAGCATAAAGAGTGAGTTAACAGAGGTCAACGAGCTGTGGCTCATCGACAGCCGGTCGCGAATCATATGGTTTAAAGCTACTTCAGTCGCACCGCCCTTGCGGATTGCCAAAGAAGGGCTTTGGTGAGTGAGGGCATAATTCAGTGCCAAAAATACGACGCCAATAACAAAGCCAATGGGCATATCCATAACCAGAAATGTGCCAAAAATAACAACTGCAACATAACGGTGCTTATGGCTGCGCAAACATTTGGTTACGCTGTGCAAATATGCTTTTATGACCGCCACTCCTGCCGCGCAAAACTTGCCACACAAACGGCATTATGAAATGTCGACTTCTTCCTTGTTGTTGCAGCAAAGCGACTCATCAGCGGTGCGGCGAGTTGTGTTACGCAATAAATTATGCAAAATGCGACCACAAATATTTTCGCAACTGTTTTATTGTCGCAACTCATAATCGTATTTCATATTCGCCGCGGTCGGCTGCCTGTTGCAAGCGAGCGCACAATTGGACATGTTGCAAGTGGTTAGTGCGCGACAATGGCGCATTGTTTGTTGGCCATTTTGTGCGCCCGGCTCAATGGGTCAATTGGTGCAACAACTTAATTTTGGCCACGCTGGTTGGTTAACGGAGCGCGCTGCATGCGCTGACTATGTGGCAATGAATTGCGGCAGTCCACTGTCGCACAACCAATGGCAAGAGTAGAGGGAAGCATACAAATGCAACAAAAAGAAGAAAAAGGGAAGAACAAAAGAAACGCAAATTAATCCAATGAATTTGGCATACAAGCTGCCACACACTTCACATATGAGTACCTTTTACATGTGCAATAAGGGGCGATGTAAGGCAACTAAAATGTTGTTGTTGTTGTTGTAAAAAAGTGCAACAATAGCAAGCAGTTGTTTGTGCGCTTTGTCTACCCCTTTCTTGGCATTGTTTGTCACTCTTTTTATTTATGCCACAAGCGGTGGCCACGGCGGAGACATAAATGGGCCGCATGCTGCTGCTTAAATAATGCGAGTGAGTGCCACAGCGAGGTAGCATTCGTTTACGACGAAGCCACTGCAGTGCAGTTTCAACTGCAGTGCTGCATGTGGCGCATGCAACATTTGGCCAAAGCGTGGTGGTGGCTGTCAGACATATTGACAGCAGTGTTGTTGCAACATCTAGCTTTTTGCACTACCTTAGCGTTGCAAGTGATGGCTACACTTTTTTCTCCCTAACAGTGGCTTTCACCTTTTTCGCAAGTTCGGTGGTGTTGTTGGTTTCTTGATTCCACACACGCTGTCACTTCTTTGCGGTTCTCCGCGTTGTTGCACGTCGCTATTTTTTATAGGAATTTGTTGTTATTATTTTTCCGGTGCTTTAGTCTGCTTATTTCACTTGCTTGGTGTTGCATTTTAACGCATTGTGTTGCATGCAACAGGCGGTAAATACGGCGTTCCTGCGGAGCCAGCAGCGTGTGTAAAAACAAATAAAAGTGGAGGTGGCATATAAAGGGAATGAGAGCATCGTAGAAGTGGCGCAGTGTGTGAAAATTGACAGAGAGAGATTCGAATGTGGTAACGGGAGGGGGATGTATTGCTCTGAAACTAGTTTTAAGCTTTGCTTTTTTCATGGCATTGGTCTTAGTCTTGGTCTTGTTTTGGTCTTGATCTTGATCTTGATCTTGATCTTGGTCTGGGTCCTGGTCCTGAACTTGACCTTGGTCTTGGTCTTGGTCTTGATCTTGGTCTGGGTCTTGGCGTTTGTTTTTGGTCTTGGTCTTGGTCTTGGTCTTGGTCTTGGTCTTGGTTTTGGTCTTGGTCTTGGTCTTGGTCTTGGTCTTGGTCTTGGTCTTGGTCTTGGTCTTGGTCTTGGTCTTGGTCTTGGTCTTGGTCTTGGTCTTGGTCTTGGTCTTGGTCTTGGTCTTGGTCTTGGTCTTTGTCTTGGTTTTGGACTTGATATTCCTCTCCGCCTTCATCTTGGCCCAAGTATTACTTCTTTATTTGCTGTATTCCTGGTGACACCAAAGTCTTTGCTTGAGTGGTTTAAGTGGGCTGAAAAAATTGTCATTTCTCAAGATATCTGTTCGAAGACCTAGAACTCAACTTGTGAACTCAACGATTACCTCCAAAATATCCCCAGCGAAATGAATTTGCCTTGCGACACTGTGCGCACTCATACCTCGAAACAACTATATGCAACGTGACTCTTACGCACATTGAAGAGTCGCAAGCGTGTGTTCTTGCAGTCTACGAGGCGAGTGTACCATAAACCGGCGGGAAATTTCGCACATACACACACATACTCACTTCAGTGGCATAAGTCATGCATGTTGCATGTGTGTAAAAATGGCTGAGTGATGTGCGACCCCACGTTGTCTTCGCGTTGCACTTGCACTTGCAGAATTGGCCATGGCTGCCATATGGTTGTCAACGTTGCATGCTTCACCTTGCACCCCGCTAAATGCATAATTCAAGCGCTGTGTAAGTGTTTCTGTTGTTGCAAGTTCTTTTTGCCTACGACTTGCCACTGTTGCATGCAGTCACTGCAGTCTTGCCACTGCACTCTTCCCAGCCTCATCTCTTAACATACGTTTTTCTTCTCTTTAGTCTTCTTTACCGTCACTTCTGTGTTTTGCTTGCGTCTGTCTTTTGTTTTTCTCCTCTCCCGCCTTCATTGCCATTGTTGCATCGTAAAGAGATAATAATTTAATGCAATCAGCGTTGCACAGCGCAGTGCAGTCTGTGACGCGACATGTCGTAGCCACGCCCATTGTTGGTTTTTGTAATCTAAACGAGGTGAATGTGGAAAATGACGGCGCTGAGCTGTTGGCGTGCGAATGACAGACTGGAGGCGACAGGTGTGTGGCTAATAAAGCTTATGAGTATTTAACACGCTGTTAGGGGCTTTCTACGGTATGAAGGCAGGAGTGAAACATAAGGCTGAGTTTTTCCGCTACTTTGACTTGTTTAAATGCCTTTTATGAGAATTTTTATTATGTGTTAATTAGCAGGCGAATTAGGTCGACAAATATGACGGGAAGATTTACACTGAGTTGAAGTAAAGACACTTCATTTCGACATGCTAAGTAATACCAGACTGAGGGCAAGATCAAGACGGCGTGGAATATCAAGACGAAAATCAAGATCAAGACGAATGCCAATAGTAAAACCAAGCAAAGTACCGAGATCGAGACCAAGATCATGACCAAGATCAAAGCGAATACAAAGAGGAATAACAAGACTAAAACTATGAGTCTTCAGAGTTACAGTTGAAGTAAAGACATATACTCATAAGACCAAGACCAGGACCAAGAAAAAGACCAAGAGTCCTCAGAGTTACATAATTTTATTTCGACCAACATTTTCTTGAAATATTTCTTAACATGTAAGATGTTTATACCCTAAATAAGGTTTAGTAATTGCGCAACGAAGTTTGTAACACACAGAAGGAATCTACGGAGACTCTACAAAAATATAAAATGTATTTATTACCATAAATCTGAAAGCTCATGTTTCTTTGTAAATCAAACATCGAAATCCGAACGGAATCCAAAGACAATCAAGTTAATTTCATTTGGGATTTTGGGAAGCTTCCACATTGCCGGTGTCGATGACAAGAGACCAACTCAACTCGTCCTTAATAAATCGACACATTGGCAATGGTGGGCCATAAAATCAGGAAAAAATGCAATAAATTTTCCAGCAACAACAACAAAAGCAGAAATCAAAGTAAACACCAGTAAAAAAGCGATGAAACAGAAATCAAAGAACTGCAAACTTCCCCTTCAAATATTCATAAATCATTCATAAGTGTGTCGAACTCAGAGATGCCTACGCTTACATGCCGGCAATAAATATTACAAAAATAGAAAGAACAACAATGAGTGCACATGTACAGATGTAAAAGGAATGATAAATATTCCCGAAGCGTTAAAATATTTCTGTAACCAATTTCGCAAAAATAACAGAGGCCTCCGTAAAAAAAAAGAAAGCAAGTGACTCTCAAGCGCAATTGAGGCAAAAAAGGCATTTAAGGGTTCAACTCCACCCCTGCTTGGCAATTTTCGAATTTATTTGATTTTTACTTGTTTTTTTTTTTTAATTTTTTTAGCGGCTGTCTTTCGGAATCGGTCACTAAGGGCCCATCACAAAAGTTTTATGCGCTGTTTCATTTATTTACAATCCAAAGTTGGCTAAATACAGCGGCGCTCAATGCCATTGATGTCAAGTCATCACCCGCCGCACAATTGACGACTACCCTCCCCTGTCGGCAAATACGAGCGCTTGCGAACTGCTGACTTTTGATTTGCCAGAGCTTGGGAAAAATGGAACCCTTTTTAAAATTCAATAAATTATTGCGAAATTGACTTTCAGGCAGCGCAATTTTATTGCTTCCATGCACTCGTCCTTCTCGCTTGCGTCCTTCGCGCACAACCACACGCAGTGCAATCATTGACTTGCTGACATTTTCAATGGTTCACTCATATGTATGTGTGTATGTGTGTTTGAGTGTATGAGTGTGTGTGTGTGAGTGTGTGTGTTTGAGAGAGGACATACATAGACTGAGCCGTCTGCCACAGCCGACGCCCAAAAGTTTAAAACGCCCGTTGTAGTTAAGCCTATCCTAATGCGCTTAGAATTACGCTCATCCCATACTCTCTCATATGCCGTTAAATATATACAAATATTTATTAACAAAGTTACGAGTACCCCGCAATGCCACCGCACCACATTTGGGTTTCCCAGAACCCGGTAATTATGTACTTCATACTTGGCTTTGCTTCAGATTTGCGGGTTCATCTGCACTTCAAATAAATATTCATATTTGCTTTTGCTGATTGACTCTAACACCACCCCCCTCGTGCATGGTTCCATCGACATTCTTCAAATATTCTGCATCTTTGACTTCGTGCGCAAATAAAAATTCATAAATTTTCGATTAAATCAACAGAAGCGAACCGAAAGGACTGTGAATGCACTTTTATGCAAAGGTCTATAGGAAATCGAGTAGTCTTCGGATTTGTGGCGGGTACTTGTGTTGTGGAAAAATATGATTTTTGAGTATAAATTGAGTATATAAAAGGAGGATTTGATGGGGAAGGTGATGGTAGTATTTGCAATCCCAACAATGAGAGATGCCTTCGAAGGTTTTAAAATTTGCCAGAAGAAGATACTAGACTAGATGATTGGCGGAAAATCGATTCCGATTCATTTGAAATACGATCGATCTCAAGGGATTTTGTTCGTTTTTCAACGTTAGTGATCTTGGAATCAAGAGGTGATCGGAAATAATCGCGAAGCCGACGCAGTCAGCAATGGTTCACTCCAAGTTGTTTACAAGAGCTCAGAGGTGGCCTCTCTTGAGTCCTCTGCATGGTTTTCTCTTCCCATGAAAGGATCGCAGGATAGGATCCTAAGCCTTGCAAATCATTTATAACTCTATTATTTATACCTATAAATCTTCTACTCTGATCTTTGTTGACTCTTGTTGCAATTGCCTCAAATTTCCTACCGCACCACTTGAGCACTCACTCGTGCAGTCACTCGAACTGTGTGTAGGCGAAATCGAATATTAAAATCAAATAAATTTCCAATGAGTTACACAAACTCAGCGAGCGAAAACAAAAAACTTTAAATTACAACAAAAAGGTTTGACAAAATTCGAGCAAAAGTACGCGTTGTGACTTCGAAGGATGTTCGAGAAAGGATACTTGTCAGCTTCACGATCTGTTGAGTAAAGTGAATGACTAAGTGAATGAATGGCAAATGTGCGCCAATCTAATGTCACTTCGCCCGGCGGCGTCCATCACTCAAGTGAAATGGTCGGCGCTGCTGTTTTGTTGCTCTTCGTGCCGCAGTTTCCGCTTCTCGCCCTTTTAGGTTCATTGGCTACGCTATTCATTTCATTTACAATTTTTTTTATAGCTTTTAGTACACGCTGGCGTTTCTTTTAGAATTTCAGCGTTTTTTGCGCTTTCTTTCCTTGCGTTTCTTCGTAAACTTTTTCCTTGCTTTGCTTGTCAAATTGGCTTTTTAATAACTTATGGCCACACTTGGTTACATCCTTTGATTTTGGCCAAACCTTTGACATCTGTATTGATGTTGGGCCATGGGAAATGGACGTACATTAAATATTTACAATCAATTCATATGCCCATTCAATGAGCAAGGGAGCGCTGGTGTGTGTGTGTGTGGGCCTGTGTATGTGCTTCTGCATATTTGAGTTGGAGCAGTTGGGCAAGTCAAAAGAATTTCCTGCACTCAGCGTTCATTTTCCACTTCATTACCTCACATTTGATGGAAATGTCTACGATTGTAGTAGGGTTGGTGCAGGCAAGGGCGTCAATAGATGACGTTCTTCTATGCTTATCACTTTATTGGATGTAGTAGAATATGTAGGCTGACAAATTGTAAGTTTGCTTAAATAAAAATTGTGGACGCTGTTCCTTGCTCATTTTTGGTTGTCAGAGTCAGAGATCTTACTGGGATCGTTAGAATATCGGAGAATCAGTGCACGCGTTGTGAAAGTTCATCTGGGCCAATGAAAAGCGATAACACAATTGGTTCCAAAATCACCATTGTTGTTTATTTTTTAAACAGCGTCGCGTTAACGTCTGTGAAACAATGTTTCCCGATTACCAGGATATCATGAAACGTATTATTACTTTGATTAGTCTTGGATCTATGGTTGCGACCCGGAAATAGGCGCTCAATCGGCCGAATATCGTGGTAAAGTCAGTCGAAGCTGTAAAAACCACGTCAAAGCAGAACAAAATTGAAAATAATGTTGAAATTTTTCTTCGATTATCGAGGTGTGGTGCCCTCCGAATTCCTTCAGTCCGGCCAAACCTGCCAACAAGGAATACCATTTGAGTGTTATGCGTTATTTGCGCTAAGCTATTTGTAAAAGGAAGCCAGAATTATGGGCCGACTATCCTTGGTTTTTGCACCACGATAATGAAACGACACATACTACATTAACTTTCCGAAAGTTTATACGCGATCTTTCAATCAATACCGTGCCGCTACCGTCGTATTGCACTGGTTTAGCACCGTGTTACTTCTGGCTTCTTAAAAATGCTCAAACGACTCCTCCGGGGAACCGTTTCAATTCACTTGAAGACATTAAATGTAAATGGCTACGCTCATTGAAGGCTATTCCAGAAATTGGCTTTAATAACTGTTTCGAGGAATGGAAAAAAAGTTGGGACCGAGCGGGATCATATATCTTGAAGAATAAATTAAGAATTTTAAAATTATGAGCAAAGTCTTACTATTTTTTGCTCATAGTAGTACATTTTACGGAGAGGTATATATCCTTCAAATTAGTACTGTAGAAATCGTAGAATATTGATAACAAATATTCATATTTTTGTGGAAAAAGTTCAATATGGTAACACTGATACCATTTTTAAAATTGAGCTAAGAACAATAAAAGTCTTTCCTATTTTTCTTCTCACAAAATCAGCAAATGTCCTTGCGCCATAAAAGATTCTGACTATACAAGTAAAGTGTGTACTCCGGCCACTGATCTGTGAAATATGTGCAGTCAACAGTAAAAGATTGAAAAACTATTATAATTGTTTTATTTAATGAAGTGCTCGTTCACTTCAAGCAATTTGCATTGATTGTGTAATATATTTGAGTTGATTACAATTTACAATCACAAATTTACAACAGTGTATTTACATTAAGATAGTTCTTAAATGTATTCTGGCGATTGCTGTTGTAACTATTTCTTCTGATCAAATTTGACACGGACTGGTCGATTTAAGCTGCAATCAATAAAGAAGGAGTGGTAAGACCTTTTTTGGTGTTCGTGTATAGTTTTATCGCCATATGGTAACTAGCGTGTGTTTGGCGTCTGTTTGTTTACTACGCGAAGAGCTGGTCTGGCAATTTTTGCTGGAAATTTTGTGTTTCAAATTGAATATGGAAATTATAGACCATAAGTGGTCTTCATGTTCAGACACGAATTGCGGCCTGCAGGGCTTACATCGGGATTTTCTCAATTATCAATTTAATGAACTGCTTCAATTCGGTAAGAGTTCTGGGTTTTTTTCGCACACCTCTTGCCTGACATAACCTCTCAAAGAAAGTCTGGTGCATTCAGGTCAGGTGAGCTTAGGGGCCAGCGTAAATTGGAGTTTCTTGATATTAATTTCTTTTCAAATTTTCGCTCAAGCTCCGAAATAAACGTTCTGGCTGTGTGTGCAGTTACTTTATTTTGTTGGAATCAAACGATATTGAAAGGGATACGTCTTCTGTGCAGTTCTGAGTAAAAAAACAACATCAGGTCAACATTTTTAAATAACGGTGCCCATTGACAGTTACTGTTACATCGTTTTCTTCAAAGACGTATGGCCCAACAATACACCTTCATGAAACGGCGCACCACACAATGTCTCGTTCTGGGTGGAGTTCTGTCTCGCGGATTCTTTCTGGATTTGATTCATTCCATGTACAGTAATTTCGCGTGTTAATTTTTTCGTTTAGATCGAAATGGCCTTCATCAGACATAAAAAAGCAATTTATGAAGTTATTGTCTTCTTCGGTCATTACAATAATCAGTTGGCGAAATTCCAAGCGAACAGGAAAATCTAGAAGGTTTAATTGGCTTTTTATTTGAACTTTATGGAAGCAGACTTTCATTCTGACGTATCCGTTGTAATGACCGTCGGCCATCTCCAAGTAACACCCATAAGTTGCAAGTTGAACTTCTTGGATTTGTTTGAATAGACGATGCAACAGCAGCGACTGTTTCTTGAATACGAACATATGAATCTCGATAGTACAGTCCTCTTGCGATACTTTCAGATTTGTCAAACATGTTTAACAAACTCATAAGAATGCATCTACTCTGGTGAGTGCCGCCAAAATCCCTTATGGATGGAAATGTCGGACTGGAAAGTATGGTACCGCTGTACTACCCAAATCCATTTTTTTTGTATCCTAAGCATTCATTATTGGCTAATATTCGACCGAATAGACTACGTCCAGCATGCAATGACGAAAAAAAATAGTAGCCGTAGCTGAGAGTGACGTATGGAACGACCTAGCGCATTTTACGTCGAGATCTTAAATTAAAAGCATATAAAGTACAGCTTGTGTAAGAACTGAAGCTGCTCAACCTTCCCAAGACACATCGTTTCGCTCTATGTACTCTTGAAAATTTTAAAGAAGATCCGACGTTTTCGGGCCAAATTTTGCTCAGCGAAGAGGTCCATTTCTGGCCCAATTGGGTATGTAAATAAGCAAAATTTCCACATCTGGGACGAAGAGCAACCGGAAGAAATTCAAGTGTTGCCATTCAGAAATAAACAACGGTTTGGTATGGTTTGTGGGCCGGTGGAACCATCGGTTCATCTTTTGTCAAAACTGATACCGGTGAGAACGTAACCGTCAATGGCGATCGATATCGCGCCATGTTAATAGACTATTTGATGCCTGAAATTGAAGCTTGTGAGCTCGTTGCCATTTGGTTTCAACAATACTGCGCCACTTCTCACACATCGCATCAATCAATACATATTTTGAGAGAACAGTTCGGTGAGCACATAATTTCACGTCTTGTGCCGGTCGTTTGGCCATCAAGATCGTGTTAGTATTTTTTCTGAACGGATATACCAGTCGAAATGTTCGAACGAAACATCGAGAATTGAACTCAACGGGCGGACCAACTGAGACGTAGCCGCGGCCATCATTTGAATCTTAAAAAAATAAATGTCAAATGAAAATAAATAAATTTGAGGTTCCTGTGTGTTTCTTTAAATGTCGAAATGGATCACTCTTTACGACTGGTATTGAAGGTATGTTTAAACGAGCACAAAACCAAACGGCTTTGGCTTTTGGCCAGCAGGACCAAAATAAACATTATATAATAATACTAATAGTTTTTTAGCTGTAATAATATTGCTTATGAAGCTCAGAGAAAGAAAAACAGTTGTTCAAACTTAAGTTAGTACAACCCTAACACGACAAATGTTTATATATTAAAATCCATAAGAGCTTTTGAGTCACTGAGTGTGAAATTGTAATGAAGTCGGGTGTCTTTTTCTTTTAATATACATTTTGAAGGAATTCTTCAATTTTGTAATGCAATTTGTTAATGATGGTGAGAGTAAATTATAATTTTTAAATAAATGCTAAATTAAATATGTTTTGATTATCTGCACTAAATTCGAGGCTTATTTGTAAACCAGAAGAATGCAAAGCTGACGGCCAAAGCGAGTATACTTAACTACTGCCTAAGTAGATACCGTTATACACATATGCAACATTGCTAGCATCTAACAAATAAGAACTGATTTATTTCGCAAAAGTTTTGCGAAGCCCACAACAAATGCAATTGTTGTGATTCTTGTGTTTGTTGTTCATAGTTTTATTGCTGGTTGAGTTTGCTGCAATTTAATTGCTTTTTAGAGTCCCGACTAGATATTCGTTTTCTTCATTTGGAATTTGCGCAAAGCATAAGTGCATAGAAACACATAAGTATTCACATAAGTGGCTATGCATGTGTGAGTGTGTGTGAGAAATTCGAGGTGGTATTGTTCTTAGGAAAGTTACATTTCCCGGCTTTTGTTGTTATTTTGCTACAGTGCTTGTTGTGTGTTGTTGTTTTTGCATTCGGCCACAAAAACCACTCCCAGCAAAGTAATAAAGCACTTGTTTCAATTTCAACTTTTTAAGATACTATCGTAAATAGCCACATGCGCATGCGAAAACATGCACACATGCACATATTGAGGTGCACACATACACATAAACCCACTCACTTACATCACTGTGTGGAAAATGTGCATGCACACACAAGCACAAATGATTATGGCCGCATCCTTGCCCGTTCGTGTTGCAGTGAGCATCCTTGCAAGGCTGTTTGCCGGCAATACAAGCGCACACACACATGCGCAGGTGCGAGTGTATGAGTACACTTGTGTTTAGTCTTTTCACTGCCTTCATTGGTGATTTTTTGCCAGCGTTTCACTTTGCATCACTACCGCTTGTAGAACACTTGCGTGAGCACTCTCAAATGCGTCCTTCATCTACATACATACCCACTAAGGAGAGTAGGCACTCATATGGACTCTCAGTGTGAACGTATGCATTCGCTCACCACTCGCCAGCCAAGTTCAAGCACTCCTTTTGACCATTGGACCGACCTTTTCACACTGCATTCATTTCTTTGGCTCGACTTGTTTGTGAGTTTACTTGCAAATTTATTGCACTCGAACAAGCTTGAGTATTTAGTGTTCACAAATTTGAACAGACGATTTGTGCGCCTCTTCTTTTTTAATGCGTAGACCCTGTAGGAATTGGAAAAGGTCTTACGTTATTAGCAATTACCAAGAATGGTCGGTTTGAATCGATTATATCCGATAGGGCTCCAACCTGAGCAATTTCTTCCCAGATTGTATCTTTGCTAATAATCCATACTCAACTTAAAGAAAGATATCTTGTCAAATAAACAAAGTTTCCACATAATGATAATATATGAGTGAGCTCCGTGCAAAGTGGGTGCCGCGCGAGCTCTCTTTTGACCAAACACAGCGACGAGTTGATGATCCGGAGAAGTGTTTGGTGATGTTCGAGCGTAGTATGCCCGCGTTTTTGTATCAATATTTGACAATGGAAACATGGCTTCATCATTTCACTACGAATTCCAATCGACTGTCAGCCGAGTGGCCTGCACACTTTGAACCCGCTCCAAAGCGTAGATAAAAGTAGCAATCAGCTGGCAAGTTTATGGCATCTGTATTTAGGGATGCGCCTTGAATAATTTTTATTGACTACTTGCAAAGAGGAAAGGGGAAAGAGGAAGGAATTGGGCTTCGAATTGCTTTCGCATCCACCATATTCTCCAGATCTGGGCTCCAGCGACTGTTTTTTGATCTCAGAATGCTCGCTGAGAAGAAATTTTCGTCAAATGAAGAGCTGATCGCCGAAACCGAGACCTATTTTGAAGCAAAGAACAAATCGTACTACAAAAATGCTATCGAAAAGTTAGAGTGTTGCTATATGTCATACACATTTGAAAGGAACTATGTTGAATAAAAAAAAAATTGTGATAAAAAATATGTTTTACTATGGTTGTTTGAGGACATTTTAATTGACCTGGTTGAAATTCCAAAGATCTCTCATTGCTGGTCATATAGATCTTGCAAAGTTCTTATATCGGTTTCTAAGTATTTGTTTTTCTTGTATTCGGTTCCCGATCACATTTGTAATACCGTCCGAACAAACTTAGTGTTGACGCTTCTTCCAATCTCTTTAAACTTTAGATGAAGACCTCATATGGTATAGAGACATTGGCGAAAAACTGCACAAGAAATTATTCACAGGCTTCTCTTGAAGCCAACTTTACTCCATTAAGGGCGTTCTGCATTGACCGAAAAAAATGGTACTCCGATGATATAAGATCAGGGCTATATGGTGGATGCATCAAAACTTCCCACCCAAGCTCTCCCAGTTTTTGCCGAGTCATCAAAGAAGTGTGTGGTCTAGCGTTGTCCTGATGGAAGTCGAAGCCCTTTCAGTTGATCAGTACTGACCATTTTTTACGATTGCTTGCTTCAATCTCATCAGTTGTTGGCAGCAAAATGTAGAATCAATCGTTCGACCAGGCTGGAGCAGCTTATAGTAGATAATCCAATCCCAACAAACACTCATCATAACAGTTCGAGGCATCTTTCCCGGCTTTGCGACCATTTGTTGAGCTTCACCACGCTTAGAACATGATCTTTTTCACACATTATTGTAGTATTTGATCCAGTTTTCATCTCCTGCCATCATTCGCTTCAAAATGCTTCGGTTTCATTTCGTTTCAGCAAAGAATCGCAGATGTTAATTCGATTTATTAAATTTTTCACAGACATTTCTTGTGGTACCCAAGCATCGAGCTTCTTTTTGTATCCAGCTTATTTTAAATAGTTCAAAACCGTTTAGTGATGAATGTTAAGTTCCTTAGCGATGTCATGTCTGCTTATGTGACGGTTCTAGTCAAACTTTTCCATAATGTCATCGACTAGTCTCATGTAATGAATTTTATTGGATAAGTTAAGAGAGTTAAGTTTAGGAGAGTAGAAAACGGCGATTTAAAGTCAACGGTGGCATTATATCATTCTTAGTAGTTTGGATAAAAAATTATTGCATTTTTGTACAATTTTATTCCAACTCGCAATTAAAGGCATCATCAGACAATTTCCATCATATTCTCTACCAGCCCTTTCCACCTATTTTATAGCCAAACCAACACACTCTCAACCTTGTAATGCAACTCTATGTAATATCAGTGTTAGCAAACTGATAGTAATGCTTAGTTGAGTTTGTGTGAGTAAAAGTCCTTAATGCAGATAAAATAAATAAATAAATATGAAAAGGAATTTGGCTTTCATACACAAGCTTTGCTGCCTAGAAAAACACTTAAGTGAGTGCTTAGCAAAGAGGAGCAACATCTGCTCTGTGCAGTACAGCACAGGTCAGATTAAATCACAGCGCTTAAATAATTTTAAACTGACTGGAAAGTAACAAGTACGAATGAATGCACTTAAATACACAGTAACTACATATACATACATACTTATATATCTACATACGAATGGTATAAATATAACTAAAAACATTTATAAGTCTGCTAAATACAGAGAGAAAATAGTATAATTCGGCTTTAAGCAATTTGAGTCTGAATAAATATTTTGTTGCTTTTAGGGCTCATAGCACTCATATATGTATGCACATGTAGTTAGTTACATATGTATTTGTGTGAATAAATAAACATTTTAATTGCGGTACGTAGGTGTAACACTCACAGGGAAAAATAGCAAATAAGATGCTGTTGTTGTTATGAGCACTTAGGGGGTTAATGCTTATACGCCATTGGCAGGCTATTAAGCATTAAAGCAAGCAGACAAATCTATGTGTTTACACCAAGAAAAGTATCCGTGTGCTCTTGAAGGCACCTCCCACGCTCCTAAATCGCTGTCGTTGAGCAGATTCGCTCCGCCTAACGCAGATTGCACTTTGGCAGCGTTAATGATAATGTTGTCCATAACATTTCGCCATGCTTAGTGATTGCGAGCGGCCAATAGCTGTTTTTGCTGCTGATATTGTTGTTGCTTTTATGGTCAGCGGACGCTCGATGTGTGCCACTTGCCACAACTTCTGCGCTGTCCGCCACCGAGCTGCTGCTTATAGCTTTTCCCAGCAATTTTATAGGTGTCTGTATTCATGTGACTGTGTGTGTGCGTGTGTGTGTGAGTGGTTATCGATGTTTGTGTCCAATCGTCCTCGAGTCGCCCATTTAATGAATTGCAGGGCGTTGCAGAAGCAATTATCATTAACAACACTGGTTACCCCACATTTGACCCGTTACGCAAGCAAGTCACCTTCATACACATCCTCACACACACACATATATTTATATATAAAGTTTCTTAGATAAACATAAATGTGTAGGGATGATACCCTTCTGCAGCTCATCTGTGTGAGACAGTGAAATAAGTCGCTTTGCTGCCACAAAAATAGGATTGTAGCGTGCTTTGGGGCGGAAGGGGCAGTGGCGGCCACTTTATGGCTACAAACAGCTATAATAACAGGCAGTATACAAGGTAGTTTATGTCTTCTACAGCTGGTGTCCCCTTTTGGGCAAAGATTCGAATTTGTATTAGCAAAATATTATTGCTTCTTGTAATTGTTGGCACTGGATCCACTCTGGCTCCACCAACTGATGACTGCCGCAGCGTGGAATTGAGTGTGCGCGACTTCTTTGTCCCTTTGTGACAATTATTTACGGATTTTGGTTGAATTTTATTTTCTTCCGCAGCACTCACACTCATACCGCCACACACATCCTTTGCATCCTTTCTTCGTTGCCGAGTTGCTGAGCTTGAGCTTTCGGCCCATAAATAGTCCAAGTTACATTGAACTTCTTGTAATGGTCAGCAAAGCGGCATCTAATGACAACTAAAGAGGGAAAATACAAATAAATTTTCCATGCTCAACACGAATGGGAAGTTGCGAAGCTCTTTATTCGCCTTCAAAGGCTTCGGCTGGGATAAATAACAGGATAATAATAAACTATGTGCCTGGCGAATGTGTGTGTGTGCAGTTGTCTGCTGCCTTTTTGGCACATAAATATTTTAAGCATTGTGATTATAATCGTATTTCAATGTTGTTTGTTGTTATTGCTTTGTTGTTTTAATTACTTCTGCTTGCCGTCTTATTGATGGCCATATTCGAAGTTTGCTTTCTTTTAAATATTTGATCTGCCGTCCGTTGGCAATTATTTTTCTTTTCTTCCAACTGTTCATTGATTAGTTTTGACAGTGCCTTCGACCCACTCTCTAAAAATCTTAAGTTAAAATATGTGTTAGTGTTGGATATCACATAATTTGACAATCGGCAAAAATCGCTCATGTGATTGGTGTAAGAAGGATGGTGGATGAACGTCTAGCCATAATCCGCATCAACGCGAAGTTCTTCAACATATCGCTGATTTCCGTCCACATCCCGACGGAAGATATGGACGATTTGACCAAATATTGTCTTCTATGAGCGCTTGGAGCGCACCTAGGAAAACTCTCCCCGCCACGATGATAGACTTTGCCCTGTAGTATTAGTTTGCAGCATAGGAAAATTCATCAAGCTACCTGTTGCTTGGCTGTCTCTGTATCGAAAAGCCACAAACCAGATGTTGACATCATGTTGTCATAGACGGAAGACACGTCTCCAGTGTTTTAGTCATGCGTACGCCCGAGATCCTGTCATCGACTCGGACCACTATCTTGTTGCAGCGAAGACACGCACTCGCCTTCGTGTAGCAAAAACGCAAGTCAGTAAACACAAGGAAGGTTCGACGTCGGAAAGCTGCAATCACAACAGACATCCGAACGTTTTTCTACAAGACTTCCCACCTTTTGTCGACTTTAAAGCCGTCTTCGGCAGCAGGAAGAGGAAATGTCGCTATATCTGAACCTGATATCACCGCAAAGCTAATAGAGCTATGTAAAGTACCGTTGAGCAAAGCTCCGTCAGTATCAGGACGAACATCTCCGAGCCGATCGATAGCAAACGAGATTTCAGACAAGACGACGTCTTTTCGTGCGACTTCTTCAATCTACTTCGAGAATTCGTGCTGCAGATCTAAATAGAGAAGGTACAATCTACCAAACCGGGTTATACATATTTACTGTTCTATTTTTATCTGTCAAATAAACCTTCTTCCAAGTAGTTCAGGAGACTTCTTGCGTTCTACTTTATGCCAGAATGATCTCGGATGGCAAACCTCAACCCCTTACTACACTATACGATTTCGTTGACTAGAGTAGCTCAGAGACTAAGTTCGGATATAAGTATTTTTCTAACCAAAATTTTTGAACTTTACGAACAACATCATAGGTTGAGCTTATATGATATTCTATTACATTTTCATAAATACAAAACGCTTCTCTTTAAACCTACATTAATAGCATTTCAGCTCCATTTAAATCGCATTGAAAGAGATTTACACATCCATGCGGGCAGCGTTGCCGAGCGCTTATCTGCTGCAATACCTGTCAACTGGACAGTGAATGAATTATACGAAATCAAAGAAGAAGAAATCGAAGAAATAGACAAAGTTTGATAACTAACAACAACACTTCCTTGCTTTGTGTGCGAGTCTTCGATAGCATCTACGCAGTGCGGCTGAGCGTATAAATAACCAATACTTGTAAATTCTTTAGACATTGTTTGTGTAGGCAGAGTTGTTGTTGTTGTTGGCGCCCGTAGAAGAACTTATCACAAGAATTGTTAAATAAGTAAGTAATAGTCGGTTTAGAGAGGGATTTCTTTGATTTACGCACTTGACTTGCGCACACAAACTGAGACTGAGACTGAGCCGGAGCCTGCGAGGCTAACGGTGACGGCTGCAATCAGTGGCAGCACAATGGCATCCTTAGTCGCTGCTGCAGATTTCGGGTGAGTGGTCTGTGATGTGGCTGATAAGAGTGGCCAAGTTTTGGCCCAATTGAGTGGTGGTCTTACTGCAGTCAAGTCAGCGCTGAGCAAACAATTGGCCAAAGCCGCAGTGCTGCTGATTGAAGTGATAGTTGATTTGTGGCAGCAAATGCTGGCTGATTCTCGACTCAGCAAGGATTTACCGCACAAGTAAATACATAAATATAATTGAGCAAATATTTATAAATAAGTAGCTTAAGCGTAAGTTCAAGCCGCTTTTTGCCGGACTTTGTGGCATTTCAATTTCAAACTTTAAAGCTTTAACAAACAGTTAGGCAGCTCAAGCGCACAACTTTCATGAAATGTAAACGAGAGCAAATAAGCATGTCGCTGCTGCTGCGAAACACGACGCAACCAACAACCGGGTATTAGAAGAAATTTATAGCGCCGCGCAAAATTAGCATATTATCATATGGAACATAAGAGTATATTCTTGCTATTTTATTGTGCTTACCTTTGGCTGGCGGCAGTTCGCGCATTTGTGTGCTTTTATTTATGTGAAAGCACAGACAGCGTGGCAGCGGTTGGAGGCTGTGCTTTCACGCATGTTAACGGCATTTCGATGTGTCGTGTATGGGGCCTGCAGTTGCGAGCGAGCACATGCCACCGAGCAAAGCGGGCACTCGTACGTTTCGCTTAAGTCGCCATAATACCTGTCAGTCACATAACGGCAAAATATTTATTCTCGAAAACACATTTGATACAATAATATGTGCGTATGCGTGTGTATGTTGTAGGCATGAGAGTGTCGTTTGCTTACGGAAGAGCAATATTGTGCTTTTGCGAATCGCGTTCAATTCGGCAGAAGCAATTGTCATCGTAAATTATTTTATAAATTGTCCTAATCTCACACACAAACAACTGAATACAAATATCGCCTGTCGTAGCTGCTGGCATGAAACGACGTATGCAAAGCATTCGGGCTTATAGAGGCACTATATCTACGAATAAATATGTATATATATTATGTATATAGTTGCACATACATATCTATGTAAATCTATATGCCAATATGCTACTAAGTGTGACAGGATTTACGGTGAGAACGTGAGACAAGAATTGCTCTCATTACTGAAATGTTGTGAGCTGGCTTAATAACAGCTCAAGCTCCTCCTAAAAAAAGTTCGCATCTGATATGTCTGAAGCTTATTAGTAACTTCTAACTTTATTAAACATTACGTTTAGTTTAGTCTAAGCATTTACTTAATGTGGTCTCACGAAAAGTACCCAGAAATTGTAAATAACACACAGATTTTTTAATTATTCAACGTTATTTATTACGTCGCCTTCAAAGGAAACCCCACAAGAAGTAATATACTTACGCCAACTGTTTTTCCAGTCCTCGAAACACATTTTATAAAAACTTTTATATAGACGAGTCGAGAAAGAACACGTTTGATACCCAAAATATCCACAAAAATCGTTCGAAAAGACTCGTGAGAGATGTCGAGCTATTGTGGCATCTCTTTAACAATTGCCTGACGATTTTCAAGCATCATATTCTTCATTTGTTTTATATTTTCATCAGTTGAAGAAGTCGATCAGAATCCCCGCGCCGTTAGTTCTGCTTTCTCTAGAATGGATAGGGAAGCGAAGCAAATGGGTAGTGAACGAGAGCGAGACGAAATATCTCCTGTCATCAAACAAACAGTCGTCGCACTCGCGACTTGGCTCTCACGTCACTGTTGACAGTCATAACTTTGAAGTTGTAGATAGTTTCGTCTATCTTGGAACCAGCGTAAACACCACCAACAATGTCAGCCTGGAAATCCAACGCAGGATTACTCTTGCCAACAGGTGCTACTTCGGACTGAGTAGGCAATTGAAAAGTAAAGTCCTCTCTCGACGAACAAAAACCGAACTCTATAAGTCACTCATAATTCCCGTCCTGGTATATGGTGCAGAGGCTTGGACGATGACAACAACCGATGAGTCGACGTTGCGAGTTTTCGAGAGAAAAGTTCTGCGAAAGATTTATGGTCCTTTGCGCGTTGAACACGGCGAATATCGCATTCGATGGAACGATGAGCTGTACGAGATATACGACGACATTGACATAGTTCAACGAATTAAAAGACAGCGGCTACGCTGTCTAAGTCATGTTGTCCGGATGGACGAAAACACTCCAGCTCTGAGAGAATTCGACGCCGTATCCACAGGGGGAAGCAGAGGAAGAGGAAGACATCCACTCCGTAGGAGAGATCAGCTAGAGAAGGACCTGGCTTCGCTTGGAATCTCCGATTGGCGCCAAGCAGCGAAAAGAAAGAATGACTGGCGCGCTGCTATTAACTCCGCTCTCACCGCGTAAGCGATGCCTATGGCAGTAAAGAAGAAGAATGCTGGACCTCATGGATCACAAACTCACATTTTCAGCATTTCTAGGTATTGCTTCAAATCTCGGCTGATGAAAGTTTTGGTTTCGCAATCGAAAATTTGACTATGGTATCCAAGGCCCTCGAAAAAGCTGGAATGACAACGAAAATTGCTTTTCCATTTTCTTCAATGTTGCTTCCATTGACTAATTTCACTAGCGCACCCTAGTTACGAATGCTTACGCGCTCGAAAATACTCTTAGTTCTCGTTGTACTCCTTTTAACCCAATCTCAAAAGTCTTAAAAACTATAAAAACGGAACCTTTTTGAAAGATAAGACTGATCATGTTTTGACTTCCAGACTTTTGCTGATTGTCGCTAGCCGAAATCGAGTGATATGAGTGAGCAATTTACATTCGGAAGGCAGTCGATTGAAGTCTAAAATTACAAAAACAATGATTTGGAATTCCCAATTTAAAATAATGCAAATTAAATTAGTGAATCTCATCACCCAACAGCTTAACCGAATATCTAGGATGTAATATTTACTTATAGCCTTCAGAAAATATGAGTATAAATACCTGATTTTGCCAGTCCCACACAAGGGTTATCCTTAGCTGGTTAATAGCAAAGAAGCCCTATTCATTGCAGTTCGTAACTGGGACAATATCATACGGCTGGATAGCAAAAAAGTGAAAGCCTTAACTCTCCAAAGCTTACTTGCAAGTTGCAATCCAGATAAATTACAAAATTTAAAACGAAACTTTTCTCTACAAAATTGTCCGAATTGGCTGCAAACACGTAAACTAACTTGATTTCCCAATTAATTGACCGAAAATTCGACCGTCGTGCCACTTTGCATGCTAAATATGTCAGTGAGCTTGCACTGACTGCTAGCAAGCGGCACTGAGCCAATAGTGAGTTTAGAGTTTAGAGTCGCACATAAATCTAATTGGCCTCATAATGCTAAGTTAAAATGCAACCATGCATTTTACGCCAGTTAATTTCCTAATTTCTGCATTAAATTCATTTTACGAGTGAAACACTGCCACAGATATGAGTACAGCAGCAGCGAGTCTGGCAGATACTAGCACGAAGCGAGCGAGTGAGTGAGAGCAATTTCGTATTGCCAAAAAGCTATGGAATTAAAGTCTCAAGCAGTAATTGCGAATTTATGTATGCATTTAATGGTGATAATAATTCGCAGCTGCAGTTAATGCGCTGCTGAGTGCAGTTGTTAGAGGTCGGTCGGCCAGCTGCTGCTGCTGCTTGTGGCCGGAAAATCCCCAAATCCTTTGGTGGCACAGCAGCGCCGGCACATAATTTAACTTTCTTCATTAAAAACTTGAAATGGCTTTTAGTTGGTCAAAGCAAAAAAGCAAACATTATTCGAGAATATAATTCGACCGACTAACTGAACCCGAACTACGCACAAACACGAGCGCACAGACACCGCACATGTATGTGTGTAAGTGCAACAGCGTTGCAGCAGCAAGCGTCCGAAATTCGAACGGCCTGGTCTCTTTGGCTTCATACAACTGGACCACATGAAAAAGCTTGCACTGACGGGAGCGTCCGCCCAACTTGTAGTTAGCAGCATTATTATGGGCGAGTAAGTAAGTATATAAAAATTAAGACCACAAAATTGTAGGAAAAACTAATAATCAACATTTCCTTCAATTGCAATTTCGCACAAAAAGTTTGTTTTCACTCAGCCCACTGCGCTCCCCTTGGAGCCGCGCAACTTGCGCTTTGTGCGCGCACAATGAAGTAGCCTGGAAGTTCGCTAATCCGACTTGCGCGTCGTTCAATTGGCAAGCGCCAGTGATCACGAGTGTCTCGTCAGCGCGGCAGCTGCAGGACATGGTCCGCTGTCCGTTCGATTGGCGTTCGGCGGGGCTTATTGGTGTTGCGGTGGTTGTTCGTTCATCGCTCGATTGCTATTTCCAATGTGGCTGCCATCCGTGCGATTAAAAGCAAACTTTTTCCAATGCGACGAGTGTGTGTATGCTGTTTGCTGCTTCGATTCACTAATTCCGAAGAATGTTCTTTCGTCGCGTTCATCGGAATTTGCGTCTTTCAACACTCCGGAGCTGTGCTTAGAGTTGGCGACAGGCGGGGTGTGTATATTAAAGCAGCAAAGCGTCGCATTCGAAAGGATTAACTGATAATAAGTTTGATGTACTATGTGGTAGTTGACTATAAATACATATATACAATATACCCTTACTCTCTTGCTTGTTTTGACAATTTGTCATGCTGGTCGTGGCTGCTATGAGGGTCGCCGGAAACTTAGTTCATTTTGTTTTAGTTGCTGAGTTGCTGAGCTGTTGACTGCTGGCTTTCTGCTGCTTCAGTCTTTGACAAACCGAATTACGAATGTCACAATCGACAAGTGTTGTTAGAGTCAAGTTTATAAAGGGTGCCATTTTGTCAAACAAATTTAGCAAAACTTTCTTTTTGAAAAAGCAGTTTAATTTTTAATCAGCAGAAAGTTTTGCAATGTGGTGTTTTAATGATTTCTTCTACCAAAAATTAGTTTTTAGTTGATATTCCTTAACGATCTGCTTCTGTGTTGATGGTAGTGAGTTGGCTTGAAGAGAGAAAGAGATTCGTAGAAGGAGGTCGGCATAAATTTGGTCAATGATTTTAGTAGTAGCTGAAATGACAAGGTCTAATAAAGTATCATGCTCCATCTTAAACAAATCAAACTGTAAAATTTCTATAGCTTCGTTTTTTAAGTTCATGACGTCACGTATTATACTTGTACAGTTATATGTCAAACGTGATCTAAAAAGTTGACGCAGCGTTAATATCATAGTTCTTTATTGACAGCACTTATTGCTACCGTTTCGATACACTCTGATGTACTTGGATAAAAATTGTTAGTTCACTACGAGTTTTGCTCTCCTCCACTTTTTCATTGCCCTTGATGCTTTTGTGGCCTGGCACCCAATAGATGTGAAGTTGCTTGCTTCTGGCAACATTTTCCACTGTCGCCCTGTTTCCAATGACACTTCTGGACGATCTATGATAAGAGATTACTGCCTTGATTGCTTCTTGGCTGTCTGAGTAGATGTTGATTCTGGAATTGTCAGCAGGTGCATTAGAGGCCAGATCCACTGCTTTCGCAATAGTATAGACCTCGGCTTGAAATATGCTGCCGTGATCCGGCAACTTATAAAGTGGTCTCTATATAAATCTTCTGATAATTATTTGACACGTTTGCAGATAGGAATATTATGATAGTGAGAGGCTTGAGATAATTTTGAAAATATTTTTAAAGTTAACCGGTTAGTTGTATGATAATTTCCGTTTCATCAAACGTTGGAATCAGTTACTGCTACCGTCTATTATGAGAACCCTGTTAGACTTGTAATTCAATTAACATTCGACTTGTCTGCAGGCAATGTGTTCGAGTCGAATAAATAAATAAAATGTATATGCATACATATCCACATGATGACTTCAAATCTGTTGCCAACAAATCGAATATAAGCACATCTACAGTAGCGAAGAAAAGTATAGCAACTCGTTTAGATTTGAGAAAATAAAATTTTCGAACTCACGCTGATATTGGGCCGTATATCTATTTCACGCGTATCGAATTTTTAAAATATAATTTCCGAAAGTTGTGAAAATACTAAAATTCGAAGACTTTGAAGTATATTTTCGACACTGTTTTTCCCCTTAAAACTCCAAAACTTATCCATAATGCATATTTTTTACTTGGAAAATGTTTTTATTTTGTCTAAGGTGTCTCCGGGCCACTTATCCGAGGATGTTCTTTCCGTTCGTTACCAGTTTCCGTGACAGACGGAGGATTTATGGTCCTTTGCGTATTGGCAACAGCGAATATCGCTTTCGATGAAACGATGAACTGTATGATACCCTAGCCTACGGTGACTTCAATAAAATCCCACAAGCTGCTTTAATTTGGTTTTGAGAAGAGCATTTAGTTTCTGTTGTATCGAACTCTCCCAGAAACAGACTCGCTTGTCGGGTCTGTTACAGTGGCTTTTCCTATTCGCTTTTTCCACTTTAGCCTCAGATCCATCTGCCGTTTTCAAGCCGTACCATTTCATTGTGCTGGTCGAAAACGGAGTCCTTCCATTCAGTATTACTGTCAAGCGGACTTTAAATACATTTTCAAAGAAACTTCGTTTGGTAATATGGCATGGTAAGGCCCTTGGCTCCATGTTCCCTAACAGATCGCTTCTCTGGCACCCAGCAGTATATTGGACTTTATCAATATGCTGGAGTTAGGTGAGTCTTTGTGATTTAAGAGAGGTCACTATAGGCCTAAGGCCGCAGTGCAATCTTCGTTTATAAATCTATTCTAATCTTATAGGGTCTCGAAGAAAGAGAGCCAATGATAGACTCTTTTCAAGGACACTCTACTTCTGGGTGCTTATTACCCTGTTCTTAACATGTTTTCATAACAGCAAGACCTTTTTATTGTTATCTCCGCCCCATATTCTGAGGTACTTTTTCTACTTTGAAGATCTTGATAGACCTCTAACAAGTGTTTTTAACTTTGAGCTATAAATATTTGTGGTAAGTAGATTTATACTTGTTTATTGTTCTGCTCACCACTGTATATTTATATATTTCTATCTTTCCATGGAGCATCTGCCATTGTGACTTCTGCATTTTTATTGAATCGAAAGTTTTGTTAAAAAATTACTTGTGTGTGCTTATCTTTCTCGCCGCTCGCCGGACAACTGCACTGCAGCACCCACCGCAACCAGCAGATCGCAGTCCGCATGCAAAAATAGAAGAAAAATGCAAACCCAGTTATAAACCAGATATGTTTGTGTGTGTTTTTGTATGCGGGCGAGCTGCAAAGTTATTGAGTTTATGAGTGTGTGACAGGCGGCAACAGAATTGAATTAGTCTAATCAAAAAGTCACAAGTTTTTCGCAAACACATATACACACACTTGCACCCACAACGAAGCACTTGTGCCAACAAACACGCATGCAAACCGTTGGAAAAAGCGAAGGACACCATTTGCTTTCGGAATACGTTGGCCACTGGTCACTTGATGGGGGCTTTGGTCTATAAGAATGACCCTGTGAGTGTGTGTGTGTGTATTGCGGGAGTGCAAGAGTGTGGTTGCAAGCTGGCGTACCGAATTGAATGAGTGTTGTTGAGTTCTTGTGACTGCAACGAGTTGCGTCACTGGGAATTGTCATCCTTTGCCAGTTCAACGGCTAAACTGGAGTCGACTAAACTGTGTAGTCTTCACTTAAGCGCTTATGTGGATTTATGTGCATGTATGTGTGTGTGAGTGTGTCGGCAACTTTTACTGAACTAGCTCCTCCGTTTAATGGCTGTTGCGCTGTGAGTTCATTTTGGTTGAAAGACTTCAAAAAGTATATGCAACTACTCATTTTTTCGGCAAAGTTATCCCTTTCGGATGAAGTTCTCACTTTTAACATATTATTTTATTGTTATTTTTTTAGTTTCAACATATTTGGTTGTAACTGGCTTTTATGTGCAGCGGTAGTGACAGCAGAGGCGACAGTCAGTGGCAGCCAGTCAACGGTTCACTTTCGGTTCAGCATTCAATTTGGAATTGCAAGTTGAAAGTTTTATTTCTAATCCGATTTTTCATTCATGGAAAGTCCCTTTTATATTTCCATGCACACCTACAAAGACACCTCCACACACGTACATATGTGTATGTGAGAGATAGTGTTTGGTGCAGTTCCAATTTTTATTTGAGTCTATTTTATGCGCTTGTTCAGTGAGCTTAGTGTCAGTTCGGGGATATGCGAGTAAGCGCTCATTTCTTTCTAGTCTACGAATGTGTGTGTACGAGCTTAACGACTGGGCCAAGCATACATACTACGTGTACTGTTGGTGACAGCCGGGGGCTTAAATGTTGGAGATTTTTTGAATTTTCAATTATCATTCTCCATCCTTTGTGATTTTATTTGAATATTCATCTGCATTTATTTATGCAACATGGGATAATAAAGAAAATTGTTTTGTTGCGCGTTGTCAGAGAAATTTTGTAAATATTTCAAGCCAACTTGCAGGCTGTATGTATGTAGATTTTTATTGGAAATGCATGAACTTGGAACGGCTGACCATTTCCTCGTATGCCACGATTATATCGACTGAAATCTTACTTATTTTAGTCTGCGTCAGTTTTAGATAAGTGTAACTGTTTCTAATACCAAAAATTCATGAAATTTACCCACACACCTATTGTGATAGCCTGAAAAGCCCCGACTTTTGGGAATCAGAAAAAGAAAACTGCAGTATCGAATGCTATGCTCAAGGTATATTTAAAAATAGTTTATACTTCGTGCGTTTCTCGAATCGGTGTTTTTCTCTGTAAGTTGGTATTACTGTTAGTGACATCTATGCTAAATTTTACGTCAAAATATTTATTAGTATTTGAGATACGAGCCGTTTTGTGAGTCTCTAAAAGTGAGTTCTTCGATTTTTACTATGTCTGAATTTATTGAACAAAGAAGTGCGATAATGCACCACCTCATACTGCATTGGTTATTCGTGATCATTTCGCAACATTTTCAATTATTATCGTGCCCCAACCACCGCATTCGTCTGATTTACCTTCGTGCAACTTCTGGCTATTCAGCAAATACACATAGCCACTCCAAGGACACCGTTTTGACTCAATTGGGGTAAAAAAATCTACGAATCGAAATTCCATTAAACAATTTATATCATACAATATACAATATTAGAGAGAAGCTGAGATAAGATATTAGTAAATTTCAAGAGAATATTTTTTGTCATCGGATTCCTTATAAACGGCGTGGGCCATATAAAATTTTAAATTTAAAAAGCCAATAAAAAAAGCGGCTTGATATTTTTCGAAGGTCTAACATTTATTTAAAAGGTGATTTTATGAAATTATTTGTGGAAAACAATTTCGGACAAATGACCACCACGGCTGAGTTTACAGTAGCTTATCCGATCCACCCCAACTTTGGAGTACTTTCTTGATGGTTTCAGGCTTTATGGCAGCTACAGCAGCTTGAATCTCATACTTTAGATCTTGGTTGGTTGGCGTAACATTTATCTTAACAGCTCCCCTACAGAAAATAGTCCAACGGAGTTAAATCGCAGCTTCTGGGAGGCCAATTCACATTGCCACTTTGCTGATTAGGGCCATCCATAAATTACGTCACACCTTGAAGGGGGGGGGAGGGTGTATCATTCAGAAGTGACATTGTGTGACAAGGGGCAGGGGGGGGTCAAAAGATTTGTGACATCACATTTCATAATTTGTGATGTACAAACGTGAAATTTATAGGTAAACAAAAAAATATTAAACATTTATAAACACACTCTTTGTTTTTAAATACTTAAGTTGTAACGAAGCTTTTTTACTGCTCCTGCTTCTTACAAGTATAACTTGCTGAGGTATACTCGTCGTGTCAGGGTTCGTTACAATAAATTTGTAAACATTGGGGCTCTTCTGCGAATCGTACTTTATTATAATCTTAATCAAAGTTAGATGCAATTTATATAGCTACAAATGCCCCACGCATGGGTACCTCTCAGTCGCGAACTTACTGGTGTACTATTAAGTAAATGATGATTTGGGTCACATCTTGATTCAAGTATTCGAACTACTGACTTAGATCTAGAAAAAAAAAACGAAGCTTCGAAAGTGCGGAAAATGTGTTGGCTGACCTTTGGGGCAAGTTAGTCATTGATAATTTTCCAGGCGTTGTTGAATGTTGTTGCATATCAACTGTGAAAAATAATGCTACTTGGTAAGCTAATGTACGTGAGGTCACAATATTTTTAGAAATAGTTAAATGTGAAACTATTGCATGCTGCAGTGTAAGACGTTGTAGTCGTTGGAAATTATTAAAAAAGAAGGAATTTTTACCACCACCTGTGTTAATTAAACAGACATCAGAAAGTTATGGAGTCACAGGAGTGATGACAACGCTAAGTTTTGCTCCATTATTACTACAGATATTATTAAATCTCCAAGCATCACCCCATATGAAAACAAGTTCCATATGATAGTTATTGCCCTAGTGTTCGAGTCATACTTATTTAAAAGATCGTGTAGCATATGTGGCCTATATTTTTCTTCATATTAAGCCACCAATCAACACAAAACAATCACATAAAAAACAAGAGCTGTTATCTATCGCGAAAATTCGTCCTCAAAGAATTGCGGCTAGACGTGCCGAGAGATTCTCTGTTTAATGAATGATGGCGCATGCTTTATGGATGGAAGAAGACGCCCCCCCCCCCCCCCCCCCCCATGTTGATACGAAAAATGTTCCTGTCCTCCGAATTCAGAAACGAAAATGAAGTGCCTGATTTACCAGCAATAAATGATATAAAGGAGTGGGTCAAAATTCCAGGACACAACATGATTAAGTTTTGTATTTTTAATTAGCATAATTAAGTATCTACATATTATTTCTTGACTAAGTAGTCATTCGTTGTGTCTGTACTTTAATATTTAACGAAAATGTTGATTTATTAAAGATTATTCAATAAATATAAGAATAAATAGAATAACCTTTTTTTTGATAAATCATAAAATTGGAAAATGTGTGACGTCACGAAAGGGGGAGCGCTAGATCAAAATGTGACAACTTATTGATAAGGAGGGGGGAGGGTTTAAAAAAAGTCCTTAAATTCAGTGACCGTAATTTATGGATGGCCCCTTATGCGATTTTCGAAGATAGGGCGTAAAAGATTGAGGGTAGCGTTTGCTGTGCGGGTTTTCTGTATCCCAAAATGCAACAATTTTGCTCTTTAACGTAACCATCGAGGTGGAAAGAAATGAGCCACGTCCGAAAAGATGATTTTTCGGTAAAAATTGACCATCCTCGGTCAAACGATCTCTTCTGCCCAATCTGCGAACTGTAGAATAGTGAATAGCGACCCATACGTAAATTTTAGACTTTTTACTGAATATCTGTCACTTTCCCGAATGGTATTTGACGTCGAAATATAGATAATTCAAATTATAAAGCGTTAGATATGGCCCACCCTAAAACAAATATATGTACATGTATAGCAGACCCGCATATATTAGTGAAACTCGTTTTGGCTTCGTAGTGTTGTGATAGTATGAGATCTAAGTATGTACATTGTCGACTACAAATACATATAATATGTACGTATGTTTCGTCGCAGACACAAAGACTTTTTTCCAAGCTTTTACTTCTAATGTGCCATGCTTAAAGTATCTTCCTTAATATTTTAGAGCGATTATCATTTCTGGACTTCCTAACATATAGATTTTTCACCTTTCTTTCCTACATATGTACATATGTTTTCTACATATCTACATATGATATGTTGTTTCAATTCCATCTAATAAGCGACGGGAACTGTTGATTATGCAGAAATAACAATAAACTGTCTGTCTGTCAGACAATTTTACTAAAGAGAAATTTAGATTGTCCAAAATAAAATTAAAAAAACTTTTAATGGTTTCAAAAACTTAAAAATTTTGATCAAAAAAAAATCAAAAAAAAATATAACTGTTTACAGAAAACAACGATATGAACACTTTATAAGTCAAGAAACTCATAAATTATTATTTGACATGAAAAGAATAATTTTGATACCAAAGAAAAAAACGTAGATTACAATTGTTTTCAAAAAAAAGACTTGTAAGTCCTCAACATAATTAGCGTGAAATCTACAACAGCAAGCAATCGCTCCGTTAAGTTACTATCAAAAGAGAACTACATACATACATATGTAAGTATGTATCTGTATATTCGGTGATATTTCATATACTATCGTTCATCGAATAAAATTTTAGAAACGTTATCTGTGTAAAGATATTGATAGTATGTACATAATAATAAATAGTAATAATGTTCAATATGTTCTTCACGCCCACCTTCTGCATATGAGAGTATCAGTATCAGTAGTTGAATTTATTAGAATATCTATTTTGTTAAACACAATTTGCTTAATTATGAGTGTATGCCTCATTAACTGTGGTGAATTAGTTCTGTGCGAGTATTAGTAAAAATGTACTTCATAATTACAAATGTTTATACATAAATATTTCAAGTGACTACAAAATTTAATAAAAATTCTTGAATTAGTCACGATTTATACCCAACACCGCTCGCGTTCTTTGTAGAGTTAACACTGAGTTCGATTAAAAGCTATTGTTTGCTATTGGAGAGGAATACCACAGGAAATGAATAAAAATACCCAGCAGGGAAGTGGGCGTGTCTAAAATTCTAATCTTTAAAAGACTATCAGCAGTTCGAGCTTATGCTTTTCATCATATGAACAACCAGTGAATTAGACTAATATGTCAATTGACACTCGACACTATCTTACAGTTCCTAATTATGACCAAGTAGTCAATCGCGTAAGCGGTGTTCACGCCAATTAAGAAGAAGAAGTCAAAAAGACATTAGTCGACGAAGTGAAATTAACTGGGAAAATTTTAAAGATTAAAGCGTTAGTTTCAGGTAGCTAACCAACCCTAACCTTAACTTGTTTTCTAATTTTTTGATTAATTTCGGCGGAATGACTTGAACACGACAATCAATTGTTTAAAGACTGCTAGCTTCCAAGCAGAGTCAAATAACCCTATAAAAAGTAGCGAGGGAGAGTCAAAACTGGAGCTCCGGATAATCGGTCAATGAGTTAACGTCAAACACCTATGCAATTGTTATTTTAGAAAGGGAATAGTTTAATTTGCAATGTTATATGGAGTGTCATCTATGTAGCTGAAACCAGTAAGCGGATGGGCAGACGTGTGGATACTTAACAACGTTTTTGCTTTATTTCAAAAAATAGTACAGGTGATGATTTCGGTCTAAATACGGTTCCAAAGAGTTTTAGTAATGAGATGGTATTGGAGATGGCGCACACTGTATTTTACTACCGTAGGCTTATTTCAGTCTATAATACATATGTATCTATTATTTATACACTCTTATTGAAAATCATCCTCCGGGCTAGGCTTGTAATCATTGGATTGCGAAGGGTTAGTGCCTTCGTTTAGGTCTTGATCTGCTGCTGGATTCCAAAGGTCAACACTAACTGGTCAAAATTCAACAAAAGAGGCGTCTGCTACGTAACTAACTTCCTACAGGGTTTAAACTGCTATACACAAACAAACAGTGTTGCTCTCACACACACATGCGGGCAAACCCACACGCGCAAATTAGATTTGTACGCGTAATTACCGAAAATTTGCGGCAATTGCGGAAGTTGTGGCTGCGACATCAATAGCGACACACAAGCAAACCGACAGCGATACGCACTGGTATGTGTGCCACAGTGTGGCAACGGTTGTGTGTGGTCCATGCGACCCAGGCGCTTTGGCTGTTGCCGGCGCTGGCGGTGTTGGTATTGATGCAGCTCGACGGTGGTCCTGCGAAACAAGCTCGCCGCCACCATCGTCACCACCAGCGCCAGCGCGACCACTTCCAACACTCGCAGTTGGTTTGGCAAGCATTTGCATGCACACACGTGTGACAGTGTGTGCGCTGTGTTTGTGTGTATGTGTGTGTGGCTTTGTAGTTTATTTAAATTCGCCGTCATGTGAGCCATTACAACAATGCACCATTATTTTTCGTTTGCAATTTAATTGGCCTCTTGACGAATTTTCGGCGTAGTTTCGCATTTGCGTTGCGAATAATAAACTCGGGCCGTCAAATGAGAGTTGAAAATGAAAAAAAAAAAAATGCTTTAAATAAAGTGAATTTACAAATAAAAAATAAAAGAATGGTTGATTCGTCAGTTGTTCTGACTGACTGAGTGGTCGTTGGCTTGCCTCCGCTGGTGGCTGACTAAGCGCTCAGCCGTTGCAGAGCTGGTGAGTTGGCGCGTTGTCCCGGAAAGGAATCACAACGCATTGCCATTGCGGCACATGTCTTTGAAGTCACACAAACACAGGCGCACATTGCGAACATATGTTCATACATACATACAAACACATTTCGAGGCGCGTGTGAGTGTGAATTAGCCTCTGTTGAGCGTTTTTATTAGTGAAATTTGGCTCGTTTTTATATAAAAACATTTGTCTTTTTTCAGCAAATTTATTTTTTAATTTTTTTGGCTTACGAAATTTGCTTTCGCTTTCAGAGCGCTGAGCATTTTGCTCTTTTAGACTTTTGCGGTATCACGTCGCTTGTTTTGAGTTGCCCGCATGTCACTTCCGACTCTTGAATCATCGAGGTGAAGGCACGGATGCTGCCAGGCTGCGGGGTTAAGCGCAATTACATACCGCATATGTATGTATGTATGTATGATATTTAAGTGCATATACTGAGTTTTGTTTTTGAATGAACAGGCGCTTTTAATACTCAAAAGATTTTCGCTTTAGTACCTTCTCTGTAATACACGCGGTCACACTGTTTTATTTCATTCCTGGTTGAAAGTCTTATACATAGGCTGATTAAATATTCAAATGTGGTTAATTAAAAATATAATATCCTCAATGTTCTCTTGAAGCTAACAGCAATTTGAGAAGATTCAAGACCGTGGAGAGTCGATTCGGCGCCGTTCACAGCAACTTGGACTGACGTACGGAACGACTTGGCGCATTTTACGTCAAGATCTTACTGAGAACCAAAGCTGCTCAACCTTCCCAAGCGAAAATACTTCGCTCTATGGACTCTTGAAAAGTTCCAAGAAGATCCGACGTTGAAAAGCCAAACTTTGTTTAGCAATGAGGCCCATTCAATATGGTGTGTAAATAAAAAAATTGCCGTATTTGGGACGAAGAGGGACCTGAAGAATTGTCATTTCATTTAAAAAAAACAAAGGTAGGGTGTGGCTTGTGAGTAGGTGGAATCATCGGTCCATATCTCTTCAAAAATAATGACGTTGAGAGCATAATCATCAATGGCGATCATTATCGCGTCATGCTAACCAACTATTTGATGCCTGATATTGAAGCTCGACCCGCACATCACATCAATGGATTTATTGGTATAACTCTTCGGTGAGCAGATAATTTCACATTTAGAGCCGGTCAATTGGCTACCAAGATCGTATAATACCACACCGTTTGACTTTTACCTGTGGGGATATGTAAAGTCTAAAGTCTATGCGGGCAATCCCGCTTCGATTCATGTTGCCACGGCCAATGTTTGAAAGAGATAACCTTCAAAATAGAAATGCCGAAGAATGTTCTTTCGAATGGTAATAAATATTATCCAATAAATTTGAAGTTCCTGTGTTTTTTCTTTAAAAAAGTAGGGAACCTCGAAATGGATCTGACTTTATAACCCTTGACTAAAAAAATTTTGTTATAGTCAGTGGCTCTCAGCACTTTTAAAAAGCTTCCATATGTCTAAAATCGCTCAACCAATAGAGAGATTTCCTTTCGCCTTTTGCTTTCTCCGGCTTTTCTTATTTTTCTAACTACAGAACAATAACATTCACAGAATATAGTGTGAGAACTCTACTCTGATGACGCCCTATATCTAACATATCGCATAAATTGCCACCCATAGAACCAACGTCATCAGCTCCTCATATATTTTTGCGCAAAAGGCCTTTTTGAAGTCAAATGACCTTCCCACACGTACTATCTAAGTCATGGCATGTTTACTCAAAATCAGTCTTCTAACCTCTGTCTAGATTAGGTAAAGAATTTTCGAAAATTTGCTTTTGAGCTTGCTTCTAGGACCACCCACTAGATTATTTCTCACCATCAGTTTATATGCTATTGATACTTTATCTCTTTTCCCAGAAGTTATCACGAGTGGAGATCGAAAAATTCTTATTATTGCTTGGAACTTTTATCTGATCTTCAGTGTGATTATAGTACTTTTATATACATTAGATAGGGTTCATATACAGAGAGCCAGATAAAAAAGGGGAAAATTCTCGTATGAGGGAAATGTGCTCCAGATTATACTGAACTACTTGACCTAAGAGACTGTGGGTTTAAAACAAAATTCGAGTCAGCGATTTTTAAGGTGAAATTTTTTAGGGATAATAAACGTTTTTTCGTCAGTTTTTGAGATGTTCGAAAAAACTGAATATTTAGTTGGAATCTTGTATTCTATAGATCATTTATCGCATTCGGTCAGATCGGGCAACTATAACACACAACCAATTATGCAGATATTTTTAAACTTCTCCTTAAAAATCTCTGCCTCTAAACCGGTTTTAGACCCATAGTCTCTTAGACAAAGTTTTGCAGAATGATCCATTACCTGCATACGGAATTTTATAGAAAAATAGTCGACCCGCTCTTATATACATATATACATATATGTACTTATGTATGTATGTATGTTTGTACATACACAATTGGAGCTATAATTATTGCGCTCATATTTCGAAGAAAATCCGAAAATCCCTCGCCAACGTTAATTCAATATTTCAATCAGTCGCCCAGTTAAGCGCGAGGCTAATCCTACCTGCTTTGCATGGAAATTTACGATCGCTAATGAACTTTAATACGCCCATTAACAGCAGCGACGAAAACAAATGCAGCCACCGGCAACAGCAGCAACAACAAACAGCAGTCGGCGCGAAAGAGTAGCGGCAGCGATAACAGCAGCTTTTACATAAATGTCACACATTAAATTAAATTAAAAAATACCGAAAACATCTCGTTAATTAGTTCAATCGAAAGCAATAAAAATCAGAGAAATGTAGAAGCAAGTATTCAATGGGCGAAGAATGAAGGGAAAAGTGGGTCAACAAAACAAAAAATGCAAGAAGAATCGGCTGTTAATGACACCGAAATTATATATTGAGGAAGTGAGGGCAATATGTTTGTCTGTGTGTATGTATGTATGTGTGCACGATTTGAATGGGCCTGTGATGGGGGGGTCACTGCAGCGAATTGAACGCCAAATTGTTCAAATATCGGCATTTGAATTCTTCTTAAAATTAATTGGAAAATTCTACTTTCGGAGCCGGCCGTTAAATATGTTCACACGTACACACTTCAGCGTGCCTATGTGTGTGTTTGTGTATATAGTAAATAATTGCCTTTTTGACTGCTGACACTGCAAATTGCTGTCGACGGCGTTGATGGCTGCTGGCGCTGCCGCGGCTGTTGTGCTGCTGGTGGTCGATGTGCCGGCGCTTTACTCGTTGCTGCTAAATGCCGTTGTTGTTGCGTTCTTAATTTTACTTTGTTGTTGCTTAAATTGTTGGCTCGTTGTTTTTGCTTTAGGCGTTAATTCTGTTGAATTTTGCATCTTCTTAAGGAATTTTGTTTATAATAAAATTTTGTTTATTAGTCCGGCCAATTATAAACAAACAGCCGATTGAAAACATGGAGCGCCTACACATACACACACATACATATACATAGAGATTGACTATTTAACATTCGCCGCCAATTTGTGCCCAGAGCTGTTTACTGGATTACACGTCGAATAAGAGGGTTAAAGAAAATAATCGCTAAGCAGTTTAAGTATACAAATAATTACTTTTTATACATGCATAACAACAACAAACTCGCAAACCAAGGTGGTCCAAGGCTGCGCGAAAATTCGTTTTCTAGGTAAACAATGATGTTTTTCGAAATAATTTCGGATCACACGTACACCAGATCTTTCCAAGATTATAACTGGAACAGGAAACTCGTAAAAGCCATTTTAAAAAGTCGGTTTTATCCCTGCGAATCTTTGCCGCAATAGGCAATATACCGATCTTTACATTTTCTTAATGTTTGAAAATGGAAAAAGAAGTTTAGAATACCGCGGGAGTTAGGGTGCGAAGGTAATTTGGAACGAATTACTGAAATTTGGTCATCCTTCTCATTTTGTGCTATGATAAATCGGTCAATGCGGTGCTAGAGTTTAATCCACTTCACATACTGCTTAGAATATTTAATTTATTCTGGTATATAGAACTTGCGTCACTAAAGTTTCTCGGATGGTATTTTAGTAACGTTTTCTCATTTAAACGATAACCAAATTTTCGGTAAGGCTGGTACATACATACTTATAATGGTTAACGGGCATAAATCCATTATTTGTTCATTAAATAGAATACATACATATATATTTTACTTAGGACATTTCAGAAGATCTTATTTAAGTCGTCAAATAAGCACCATTTTCTTCGATAACTTGTCATTTCAAAGGTAATTTCTGGAACAGGTGATTTTCTTAAGCTCCTTTTGAGTTGAATTTTTCAATAACATAATCATTCATAACAGATAAGAACAGATAATAATCACTTAATAAGAAGTCCGAACTATAAGGGGAAAGCATATTAACCTCCCAATGAAACTTCATGTTTCAGATAAGTTGACTCTTTTTCGTGCGACTTCCTCAATCTACTCTTAGAGGAAATAATTCGAGCAGCAGAACTAAATAAAGAAGGTACTATCTTCTATAAGAGCGTACAGCGGACTTACACAGATGATATTGATATACATATGTACATATGTAAGTATGTATTTGGCCTCAACAACCGCGCCGTTAATTCTGCTTTCTCCAGACTTGATAAGGAAGAAAAACGTATGGGTCTAGTTGTGAACGAAGACAGGACGAAGTGATCAAACAAAGAGCCGTTCAATTCGCGACTTGGCTCCAATGTCATAGTTGACAGTCATAACTTTGAAGTCGAAAATAATTTCGTCTATCTTGGAACTAGCATCAACACCAACAACAACGTCAGCCTCGAAATCCAGCGCAAAATAATTCTTGCAAACAGATGCTACTTCGGACTGGGTAGGCAATTGATAGTTATAGTCTATAGTAGTTATAGTCTTTCCGAACAAAGACTAAACTTTACAAGTCCCTCATCATCTCCGTCCTTCTACATATATGGTGCTGAGGCTTGGACGATGACAACAACTGACGAGTCGACTTTAGCGAGTTTTCGGGAGAAAGGTTCTGTGCTGGTTAGGTCATGTCGTCCGAATGGATGAAAACACTCCATTTCCAGCTAGAGAGTATTCGACACAGTACCTGCCGCCGGAAGTAGAGGAAGATCTCAACTGCGTTGGAAAGACCAGGTGGAGACCGGAAAAAACGACTATAGCACGATATAACCGCATAAGAGTCGTCTAGGTCAATAAAGAAGAAGAACAATCAATATTCAAGAGCTACTGATGGGATCGTATTAATCTGTGTGTGGGCTGACGTTCCCCAGAGGGAACACAATTTCTCTCCTACAATCCACAACTTGCCACATCGATCTAATTGTTGAAAGTACATGTCGGCCTTAAGAGTTTGGCCGTAACAGAGCGTATGATTTCCTGACAGTCACACCAAATACATTGCGAAGCCTTTCTGATCGTCTATCCTGGCTATGCCTCTCGTTTACGTCGGCTCTCCACTTTTCACCATCAGTAACAATCCACATCCACGGCTCCCTATGCTCCAACTTAAGAGACATTGTTCAGCTGATGTGGTAAGCAATCAGGGCTTTTACCAATCCAGAACTTGAATTTCTGGAAAACTCTTAATTTGGTTACCACTTAGGTGTACAGTTAGCCTAATGAGGGCCCAAGTGCGGCCGTTTGCGGGCCGCGCTCATACGACTTCCTTTTCAACAGCTCCTTCTGAAATCTTTCTATCAACTTTTCTCAAATACGTATTGATCTCAGTATGTAAACATTCTCATGAAGTAAAAGTTTATACAATTTCTTTACAAATAATATTTCTTTATAAAAACATCAACTATCGCATTTACTATCCACAGGCTTCCGTCTCAAACTCTGTGCGTTGCTGATGTTCGCAGCGATCACGCACAGTTGCTTGAAATACAGATGCTGCTCCAAACAGCGTGCCGTGAGCCATCCCTGGACCATCTTTGTGCGAACAGCTGGCAACCACTGTCTACAATGCTGGCTGATAGGCGTTTAGAGACGCCGCGGTGCACCCCAGAGTGTTTCTTCATTTTTGAGGAAAACAGCTCATAAAATTCGCTACTTTATTGAACCAAGATGCTGGGAAATGTTTATATAAACAAGCCGCACTCTACCGGCCTGAAAAGCTTTATCCAAACAAATGTGCCTCCAAATATTTGTAAATATATTATTATGTATGTATGTGTGTGTACGTGTAGCATCACGTGAAAACCGAAGACTGCCAATAAAGCTCTACTTCCCGGGCGCATTTTTTGCCATTAAAATGTGTTTTTGTTGTGCTTACTTAGTGTGCGTTGGCTTCCTGCTTACTCGATCCGGCGGCGTTGATTTTGTTATAAAATTTATGCGATTTATTTTTTGTTTCTCGATTTTTATTTAAAATGCAATTCGTTGCTCTCGTTTTTCGGTAAATAAACAATTAGTTTAATGAATTTATAGCCGACGAGTGCTGCGTAAATATAAGACACCCTCAGCTGGAGGAGCAGCGTATTCAATCGAGCACAAATAGGCGCCTATAGGCGATTTGCGCATCATCTGTTGTTGTTGTCGTTAATTTTACGATTTAATGACTTTTTAACGATGACACTCGCAATGCGCGTAAAAAATACAAAAACTGCAAGAAATACAACACCAACAACAGCCGCATTCGGAGGATGGGACGCTGCTGTGGGCCCTTTGCACCTACTCAGCCTCAGGCCCCTGCCGACGCAAAATGACGAAATTAGTCGGCTTGTTTCCTCTCCACCTGCCGTTTTATGGCCACTCGATTTATTATCCAACAATTGCAGTGGCAATAGCATCGCCTCGCACGCAGCCTTTGCTGTTGTTGCAACGTTTTGTTGGATTGTCATTAGGCCGTCATTTTATTGGTTTATACAAAAAGTTCCAATAATGAGTTACATCACTCGTAAATTTGCCTCGTAAAATTGTGCACTTCCGTAATCGAAATTATTTATTGGCTGCCGCTCGCATGCTCTCCCTCTCTCTCCCTCACGCTTGCGCTGCTCGATGCGAGGGAAACAAAGAACAAATTAACTTGGGCCATTAAAAGGGCAGCAGCGTCTAAATCGAGGAATAAACATTTTTCGTAATAAAAAATTAACTAATGGCAATAGAACACGGCCTCCACTCGGTGCTCGTAAAATGTTATTGGAAATGCCTAAATTTTATGGCACGAGTATTTGTGAGAGAAATTCAATATTCTAATGCCCGTAATAAATATTTATATTTAGTGTTATTTCGAACGTTAAATTAAATTATTAATTGATTATATTTTTTCAATGAGTTGGCAGTTCATTGGCTCGGTTATTACGACATGTAGAATTGTCACCGGTTACGAGGTACTCGATAGCTCGGTGTTGAGAATTTTATGCTAATACTGAAATTTGTTATTCTTACGAACCTGTGGGCCGCTAGACCCTGGCTTTTTAATTGTTAATGCCAAAATAGCGTCGGTTCTGATATACAAGATCTAGAGGCTCTGAAATATTGGTTTGATTTTGCTTTGTTTTACTATGTACCTAAGACGATTGTATTTAAGGGGGTATTCTACTAGAATTTTGAAAAATTCGATTTTTTTTTCATATATTTAAAGTTTAGACCCTTAAGAACATATCCTTCAAAGGATTTTTAAAAATTAAAATTATTTTAAGAGCTACAGTTACTTTAGTGACGCAGTACCTAGCCCGGTAGGTAGGTAGACTCACTTTATTAACGCATTTTTCTCGAAACAACTTTTTTCCACACGGTACCGGCATTATCTCAAGTCTATACAACCGATTTACTTGAAATTTTGTGTGAATCTTCTTTATATAACCCTTTATCCCTTATCTTTATATAATCCTTTATCCTTTGTTTTTAATATTAAAAAAAAATCAGGAATTTCAAAAAAAAAAAACGTAAACAATTATTTTTATTTTCAGGCAGTCGCCATTTAAAAAAAAAAAATTTTTTTCGTCTTCCCTGAGGTAGGGACTATAACAGCATCCTTACTGATTAGGAATTACTTTTGATTTTGTTTCAGACCACCAGAAGAGTCAGGATTAATGTCACCAGGATGCGCCATTTTTTTACACCTCTCTCTCAACCCCCCTAACTATTTTAATTTTTAATGCTTTTTTGTAAATTTTTTTCCTGTATTCTTAATATATCAATAAAAACACAATAAAAAAATGGATAGTAAAAATATTTTTGGTTTTTTTTTTTTAATAAAATTCAAAAAACTGTCCAAAATTTGATTTCTAGAGTAGAATACCCCCTTATTGTTTTAATATCAAAAACTTGCTTAAGCTTGGATACAGGGCGCCGAAGTAATGTCTGATCTCTAATTACCAGAGTGGTTCTTAACTAAGTTCGCTGGATTTGATGCAAATTACATTACTCTCACGTTATTATCGGAATTCAGTTGATTTTACATTAAGTTTCCGAAGGAGTAAGTATATTTAAATGTTGAACCATTTCGAGGTTTCTTACTTTTTTAAAGAAAAAGAGCAGAAATTTCAAATATAATAGCGAATGTTTCTTATCTTTCGAACAAACATTCTTTGGCTTTATTTTTTTTCTGAATATTATCTCCTCGATTGTTGGCCGCGGCTTCGTCTCAGATGGTCCATCCCTTGAGTCCAATTTTCGGAGACTCGTATGAGCATTTCGACTTATAACTGGCGTAGGTTTAGCTCTAAGGCAGGAATAGAAGCGGGATTGTCGCATAGACTTTACATATCCCCACAGGAAAAATTCTAACGGTGGCGCCGAATCGACTCTCCACGGTCTTCGTGTACATCCTCAGCTACGAATTAAGTCGATTATGCTTTATCCGTTTGTTTTCACATATGCGAACTGGTCCCTCAGGGTTTGAGATACTGGATTGTGCAAATGTCTCTTACTCCCTAAAAAGGTGGTCATTCGTCGGAAACGCCGATATCAGATCACTATAGGATATAGTGTTACAACTGATCGATCAAAATCAAGTTCTTGTTTGTATGGCGTGGTATCCTCATTTTCAGTTCGGACCATTATATCTGTCATACGAACTTACTGATCAAAATCGAATTCTTACATGGAAGTTTTGTATTCATTCTTAACCTTATAACATTATTAAGCCAATACTAGTTATTAGGATAGCAGCCTACTTCGCTTTGTTATGTTTAAGCTATGAGCAATGGAATTAAAAAGAGATCTTTCCAGGTGAATGCAATTAATTGGATTTTAAAATTGCCTAAATTCTTTCTATTCTATCTTCCTTTAATTCTGGTGATCTTCATCATGAAGGTGATGACGATAAAGAGGAGGTGGTGATTGTGGTGTGGTACACATCCGTACGTCGAGCGAAGCTCTCAACAAAGAATATAATATGAGCATTATTATTGTGAGGCTGTGCATCCTTGACGTCAAGTCTCAAACTATGGGAATTATGACCAAACATTCCTTGGTTCCTTCATCACAATGATGTACCATGTCATACTGCATTGGTTCTGTGGGACTTTTTTGTCTAAAACTTGACTCATGTCGTTCCGCAACTACCGTATTTGACTGAAGCGACTTCTGGCTATTCATCAAACTCAAAAGGACAATGCAAGGGTGCGATTTTAGACTATTGAGAGGATAAAACCCGAATAGAAAGAGGTTTAGGAGGCTATACAGAAAAAATTCGGATGCCGGAGATCTCAATTCATTCCGTTGCAAAAGATGACAGTGCCATTTTCCCAAATACAGAGTACAGATCACTCGCAAAATAATTTATTTTCATATCCAAATGAAACAGTTAATCTGGTAACTCATTTTAATATTATCAGACAGCACTTTTTTCAAAATTACAACAAACATGTGTATATAAATGTTTTAAACTGAAATCCTTATACAGAATATATGTTGTTGTATTTCAGTTTTTTTACTTTATGGAAAATTCTATGCCGCCGGCAGCAATTAATCAAATGTGCGTTAAACCCCTCACAAGAAAAAATGAAATTACCGAAATGTTTTTAAATTTACCTTCCACACGCCTTTAGTTTTTTGCTGGCTGGCAGTTGCACTTCGAATGTGTTGCAGTCCTGTTGGCGCATCCTTACACGTGCACACACACACACAGGTGCATAAGTATACACATTTTTTCAATGACAAATTACTCGTAGATTGTGGCATGGATAGGCGGATGCGCCGTAATTGATCTATATACTTGTCTATGTATGTGTATGTGTGTGTGTGTGCGTTGGTTAACATGTAATTGTTCGTTTTTTTATGTTTCGTGTTGCACGCACACACGAGTGTTGTTGTTGATTTTTTGCCTTTCCAGTGTGTGTGTGTGTGTGGAAATTTGATATCACTTTTTCGTCCTGCTTCACGCGTACTTCCCATATTGTTGTCGTGTGTGTGTGTGTGTGTGATACTTGTGTGGATACTCCATCATTGGCGCGCTGACAAAATGAGTTTAATTGGACGCTTTTGTGGCTCATTAAGAGTATGGCGGCCGGCAGACGGCGCTCGACGGACGACACTGTCGAAAAAGTGAGTGGTTTAAGTGGTTGACAATTAGTCACTCAAGCTTGGTCTGATGTGGGATGGCAGTTTTTTAGATATTCTTTTTCATGCCCTTCAGAAGATGAATGATAGAGGTACCTGGCTGTTATCTCCAATATAGTTAATGCTTGTGCTTCCAAAAGAAAGGTTTGTTAGTTCTTTATCACATGATTATAACCATATTAATGAAATCGATACTTTACGAAGAATCTTGTAGGTCAGAAAATTCCTGGCATTGACGTTTCTAGGAATTGAAATTAATTGTTGGGAACCTTAAATAATTGAAGAAAAATCATATTGCATTTTCCATTTTTTCCATACGATTACAAGATTTTCAAGACAAGTCGGCTTATGCTAGTCTCTATTCCAAAGTTATTATACTGATCCATATTTGTCTAGAAGTCGCTTAGGGGAAACCATTGCCTTTTGTTATCTCTATATAAAGATGATGGAGGATGGAGTCATGTGTTGAAGTTCACGCAAGTGAGGAAAGTTCTCTGAGCGCCATTGACTTGTGAGTGGGCAGAAAGGATTATTTTACATAGTGCTCAAGCAGTTCACAACTTCAGGTCTTGGACAAAGTATTCTCTGGGCAGTCAAAGAAACGTAAGCAAGCTAAAGTGAGAAAGCGAACCATCCTTCAATAGGGTTGTGCGCTGTGTTTGGGACCCAGTACGTAAAAACGCCCTCAATGAAAAATTATCAACAGCCTCGGAGGAAAAACCGTCCTTTTGATGACGACCACGGCAAACACATTAAAGATACTGATTTAAGGCAGGCACCTGGAATGTCTGGTCCCTAATTGAGAAGGTGCCGCTGCCGAGCTCTTTTATGTATCGTAAAAATAAAGGCTGCCACTGTCGCCATTTACGAAATGCGATGGATGGGACAAGGACTGAGACGAGTAGGTCCTTGTGGCATTTACTACAATGGCCAATTAAAGGAGCGCAGACTCAGTGTGGAACTCATAGTGGTAGAGAGACTCTGTCGCCGAGTATTGGCATTCCCACCGGTGGATAAGCGTCTAGAAACAATCCGCGTCAAAGCGAAATTCTTGAACAAATCGCTGATTTGCGCCCACGCTGTGACGGAAGAGAAAGACGATGTGACCAAAGATGCTTTCTATGAGAGTTGCCCCCGACTATTTGTAGTACTGGATTCAAACATAAAAAAATTCAACGCGCTATTTGGCTGTCTCTGGATCGAAAAGCCCCCAACCAGATCTATCATGTTGTGACAGACGGAAGATACGTCTCCAGTGTTATAGACGTGCGTAAGGTTTGAAGTCCTAACATCAGCTCCGGCCATCTTGTTGCGGCTATCTTGTTGCAGCCAAGATACGTACCCGCCTCTGTGCAGCAAAAAATGCACGTTAACGAGCACAAGGAAGGTTCGACGTCGAGAAGCTGCAATCACAACAGGCAACCGAACGATTTTCTACTCGACTTCCACTCCTGCTCACTATGAGCACTCGTCAGCAACTCGGCATAAGGAAACTGTGGAGCGGTATTCAAGCTCCTTATGTACAGCTGCAAAGGGAACCATTGATTTTTGGAAAAGCAAAAGAACAGCTGTTAAGATGAGAGGTGTCGTGTTGCAATGAAGAGAAGAAATGCATGAGTACGAAGAGCTTTACAATCCCGCGACTAACGGAATGTTTGAAGACCGGAGCATACTCCTGTAGACTTCCCCGAGGTGATCTAGTGACTTATGCCCAAAGCATACTAAAATTATGGAGGTTGAATGGTAGCATATCGCCAGGAGATGGTGAACGCGATTCCACAAACGATCACGATGAAGCAGACGTTCCATTGCCCGACCAAGAAGAAGTTCGATTAGCAATTACACGTCTGAACAACAAAGCGGCTGAGGTCTTCCTCTTTCTGCTTGCTCCACCGGCGAGTACTGTATCGAATACTTGGTTGTTTTTTTCAAATGTAGATTCTTTGGTAAAAGAGCACACCTCCAAATAAGCGAGCAAAGAAATGGCGAATCGAAGAGGGTTATTATTATATATGTAAATGTGTATCTACCATATGTGGCTGGAAAGCAAACCTATTTGTAAATTTTAGATAGCTCTTGGAGATTTTTAGCGCCATGTTGTATGCCACAACATATGGGCGAACAAGCATCGCATAACCCAAACGGTTCGGTTCTTCTTGCGCGTGAATATTTGCGCACTTCACGTCAACAACGCTCCAAAGGATTTTTTTGGTGGGAGTTCACAAGTTTCCAATTTTATGCACAAACTTTAACTGTTTTGCATATTATATATTTAGATGAGAGTGTAGTACATGTATCCACTGCCACCACGCGCCTCAACTATTTGCACACACATACATGTAAATATTCGACTAGTTTTGACAGACACTCCGGTTTGTGCAAATGTTGCGAGGGATGTGTGATGGTTTGTGCTTGTTTGCACACTGTTGCAACATGTTAAATTTGACAAGGCAACAGCTGTGTGTTGGATGGCCAATGGGAATAAACCCAAAAGACACGGAAAGTAGAAAAATTCAAAGGACCAAAGGATACCCCGAAACCTGCCATCCTTTATAGTCTGTGTGTGTGAGTGTGGCCTACGGAACATTCACTCAACTGTAACAGACGAAATTTAATTTTCAAAAACAATGATTTTTCTCAGGGAGTCGAAAAGTAAACACGCCAATAAATAAACAAACGCAACAAATACCTGAAAAAATGCTTGTAAATATTGATAAGAATTTAAAATAAATATTTGTGTAAAAAAAATAATAATATTTTATAACAAGCATTTAATTCCACCAGCTCAACAAGCAGAAAGTTACGAGCGCGCACTAAGCAGCAATTTCACTCAAACTTCTTAGCGTTTAATGCTTGTGGCAGCAACCTTGAATGCCAAAAGCCCGCAGATTGAAACAAAAAAGTCAAGAGTCAGAGATGACGGTCAATGGCGTTAGTTAGAAGCCATCGCCGCGCCCATCACGCCCCAACTAGCTGTGCTTCCAGCTGGTTGCTAAGCAATTTTCCACTTGCTGCACCACCCGGCCCCCCCTAGAAGGCAGTGGCGAGCACGCTCCTTGGGATGTTCGAGAAAGTAAGCTTTCTTGTGCGATTTTGCGTAAATTTTCACTTGAGCGATTGGCCACTTTGTTATCAATATTTAAACAGGTGGAAGCAGATACCCGTGTGGCGACGCAGAGGGGTGGGTGGCTCACAGTGAAAGTTATTTGAGCGCACTTAAGTGAAAGCCACTGAAGCAAATGAAAAGGTTGGCAAAAATCAAAACGACCCACACACAATTACACGCACACTCACACACGCGCGCACAGCTGAATAAATATTTGTGTGCTTGTTTATGTGGCGCGTGTGGCACAGCTACCTGTGTGTGCGTCCGTGTCCATAAACTGTTGGAACAATGTATTTGAAATTCAATTACAGTGAAAATGCCTTCGGTGCTTCGTACAGTATGCATTTGTGTGTGTGTGTGTGTGGCTGCAAGTAAAGATATCTGTTTAATTTGAAATTGTGATTTTTATATAGTTTGTTGTTTTTGCCTTGCCATTTAACTGCGGGCATTCAATTATTGTTGTCCTTGTTGTTGTTGTTCTTGCGCTACCACTTAAAGCACAGTTTACGGTTTTGCTGCACCAACGCACTCTACTTTGCTCAACTTTTCTTGCTGCTTTCCGTTTTCTCATTTATTCCAGTTCACCTGCGCGGCCTTAGACTCACATAAAATGCTTAAATTATGGCAAATTGCTCTCTTCTCTAAGTTGGCGTATTTTTTAGTCCGAAGGCTTACACTTTGATGTGGAGTTAATGTCCGGAAGGCAGTGCATGAAACTGTCACCGAAGCGCTGTGAATCCACAGTTCACGAGTGCGTCACAGAGCTTTAGAAGACGGTTGGATCATGTAGTTTAAGGTTTCTGGGTCCAACTTAGTTTAGGGACACCAGTTTAGATATCCGCCCAGGTGATTATGGTTTCGGTTAGAGATATCAATGAAATTCTTTATTCCTACGAAAGTGCATTCGATGCCATTATGTATGGATTTCTTTCTTTTGCATAGCCACCACGGGCACGCTTGCATAAGTCCAGACACTGAACCCAATTTTCGATGGTTTTCAAGCATAATTCGGCCGATACTGCTGCAATTTCACGTTCAATATTCGTACGAAGTTCATCAATCGTCGCTGGCTTGTTGACATAGACTATAGACTTGACGTAGCCCCAAGGGAAATAATATAACGGCGTCAGATCGCACGACCGAGGCGGCCAATTGACTGGGGCATTTCGTGACATAACACGTTCACCAAACTTGGTTTTCAACAAATGGATTGCGACATTAGTTGTGAGGCTTATGGCGCCGTCCTGTTTGTACAAGTTGGTCTAAGTCTATATTATCCAATTCGGGTAAAACTGGTTAGTTATCATTGAGCGGTAGCGATTCCGATTCACAGTATCGTGTAATCATGGTATCACGAAAGAAGTACGGCCCAATGACGCCGTTGGCCCATAAACCGCACCAAAGCGTAATTTTTCCGGGATGCAATGGTGACTCATGGAGTACGCGTGGATTGTTGTCTGACTAATAAAGAGCCTCATCGCTAAAGATGATGTTTCAATAAAAATCTGTATCATTTTAAAGTTTTTTCGCAGTCCAATTTTAAATATATACGACATGCGACGATTCTGGTGGTCAAGCGGTTTAGTATTTGCCTCAACTTGATCTTGTAAGGATAGAGGCCACGATCTTTTCGCAAAATTCGCCACAACGACTTCACAGAGCTGCCCAACGCTTGAGAACAACGTGTGAGAGACTGATTTGGGTCTTCTTCAAGAGATGTGCTAGCGGCAGCAACATTCTCGACACTACGGGCACTTCTTTGTCTCACTGCCAAGGGAACTTTTTGTATTGTGCCTGTGACCACACTTACCTATTTAACTAAGATATCACCCGAAAAGAAACGAACGAGACAACTGGTGCCTAAAAGCAAATCTATCCATTCTCAACTCATCAAAGCTGTACTGCTTCGACTTACTTAGTTACACCAACTTTCTTTTCTACCTTTCAGTGGATCATCCAACGAATGTTTGAGCGCAGAAATAATGAAAGCTCTCAGGAAGAAAAAAAATGGTAAGAAAAAGTTAAGACTTTTATTCATATTTCGTAAAGGATTTTTGAGAAATTTTTAAAGGAAGCTGCTATAAAGTATTGCCTATACAATATCCCACTATTGTTGAAAAAGTGGTTGAAATTTAACAAAATGACATGTTTTGAAAGAAAATATCAAATATTGCTCTAAACTGAGGAGATTTTTAATTCACCAGAATCTTTCACACAATCGAAAAACTCTTAGGTTATGGTACAGAGAAATATATACAACAAAGCTGAAGAAAACAAAACGATCGGAATTGTCTTCGACTTACAACTGCGGCCAATTTGAAAAAAAAAAAACAATAAAACAACATGCCTGATTGCCTTCGTCGCTTCAAAGACGACGATTTCGATATTAACGTCCGTTCGGGCGAAGGTAGTCCAAAACTCTTCGAATACAGTGAATTGGAGACGTTTTCCGATGAGGATCCATGCCAAATGCAAAAAGAGCTTGCTTCAGCAATAGGAATCAAGCGCCAAGCCATTTCAAAGCGACTACATGTGCTGAGAATGATTTAGAAACAAGGAAATTGAGTTTCATATGACCTTAATACCAGAAGAGGCACGAAAAAGTGACCTTGCTGCCTGAGAACGATCGGTCTCACGTTGTTAAACCTGTTAGAACCTACCTGGAAACGCTTAAATGAGAAGTCCTAGCCCATATTCTCCAGATATTGCACCGTCCGATTACTATTTGTTTCGTTCGATGTCACATGGTCTGTCTCAGAAGCAGTTTCACTCACAAGACGTAATCGAAAATTTGCTTGATTCTTGGAAAGCGCCAACCAAACTGTGTTAACGAGTATTGGAAGGCCCCTGCTTTTTTTTCTTAATGCCAACTAAGATTTTTGCCTTATCTGTTCTGACCTTTTCCACTTTTTCTATGATCGTAAACCTAGGCATATTTCGCTTGAGATCTTGCTATCCTCTCCTTAGCCGTTTCTAAACCTTAGAGCTTAGTGGGTTCACAAAATAGTAGATTTGCTAAATTACTCTAGAAATATTTCCAATGATTTTTATTGCCGTGACTCCCTTCTAAACGCCAACATAAACTAATAGTCATATCTCGTGTGTCAAAGGGCGTTTGGTTTAAATGGACCAGTTGGGCAGATATGTACAACTGTAAACAAGTTCGCCGTTGCCAATGTGAGTGTAATTAATGACAAACGCTAAGACCTATAACCCCCCCAAAAAAATAGAAAAAAAACTAAAAAATGTCAAAAATATTTCAAAAAGGTGAAAACTTAAGAATCAACACAGCGAGCAGCGATGTAGAAATGCGTCAAAAAACATATTCTGAGTAATGTCACATGCCACACCTGGCTGCAAAAAACATTGCGACTGACGCATGCCCATATGAGCGGCTGGCTGTTTCGTTGCTTGCAAATTAATTGGCTGCACCAACGAAAACAACACGTATTTAATGTCTGCAGCCATTAAGGCTGCCCACACACAAATGAATTGAACGAACAAAGGTTAAGGGACCCCTAAAACACACACATACACACATATATATACATACAAAAGACTGTATGGAACACGGTCACACATTCGCATTCAATCATTGACTAGTTAGTTGAGCGCATAAAAACGCTCACAATTAGACAGAAGCGAGGCAGGAGCGGGGCGGAAGTTTTAAAAGTGTGCAGCACAAAAGGGAAAACAATTAAAACTTTACTACAACAAATACTCAAATTACTATCATACGAAACGCAAATAGTGGGTGAGGGCGGGGAAAGTGTAGTCTCATTACCGCTGCTGTTGTTGTTGTTGTTGAACGTGCAACACACGCGCGTGTGTGTGCGAGTGCGCTGGTGCAACACGAAACGAGTCGTAAATTGCAATCAGAGGCAAATCATAAATCAACTGTCAAATTGACAGCTACGAATGACAACGAAGCGCTCCGATACGCTACAGACACAAATATATACATCCAGGTACATATGTATGTACATATGAGTACAAGTATCTATAGGGGAGTCCAGCATGGTTAGTCCGTTCGGACATAAAGTCAATGTGTGCCGCAGATAATAAAATGTGACATTAACATGTGATGCGTTGCATAATACACACACATACATACACATACACATTAGTACATGCAAGCATACATAATAGTTGTCCTAGCCACAGCGCGTTGCTGCCACAGATCTATTAGTCGTGCCACATACCGAACCAGGAAGGGCGTTGCGCCCAGCGCTGACAATCAGCCATGGCCAACGGTGAGAAATGAAGCGAAAATGAAAAGAAAATAGAGAAAACTATTCGCATTCGCATTGTCAGTCGATCGGCTCGTAAAAGCTACTCAAGCAAGAGATAAGCGTCAACGAGCTGTAGCGGTATCTAGCATGTAGGCACCATTTGACATGCAACCGTGCAACCAACGGCCCGGCCGGCTGGATGTGCGCCCAACATGCAACGTAACCCTAAATGACCGGCTATCCGGTCATAAGTACATTTGTTCATTCCTCTCACTAACTGTCTGTCTAACTGCCTATCTGTCTGCTTGTCTATGGGCATGCGTTGCCAACCATTTATTTCGATATTAGCAGGCGTTCGCAGGCAAACTAGTTGATGAATGCAAACAGCGGTACAAACACACATGCCGTTGACAATATGGACAGTTATTTTGTTGCACGTCTGAATAACGGTTATTTCAAGGCACATGCAATATTTGTACAGCTACATACAGGTATGTATGTGGAAGATATTCGTGTGAGTTCTCGTTGTCCCTGGTGGCTTGTTTGGTGACAGCTTGCAACACTTGCAAGGCTGTCAAATTTTGAAGTGCAACATTTTTAAATTGGGTTTTATAATGTTTGGCATGGTTACTGTGTAATCGTTGTCAACCCACTGGCTGCATACCCTAATTTTTGTGCAACGGAATGAAAACACATGTTCAAGTGGCGTCTCTCAAGTGACATGCCTGGAAGAGTAGTGACTTTGTTAATTAGAGTAGAGGTAAGAAGGAGGGAGAAAGGTTTGTTTGTTAAGGAAGGGGTTCTTCGAAAGAAATTGTCCAAATATCTACAGGTTCTCTTATCCAGATGAATCTTTGCGATGTCTAAGACTGTATCGAAATATTACTTATGGAATTCTCACAAAAATAATACGGATCGACTGCATTTCGTAGACTCGTCTAAGCAGAACCTCTAGTCGTGATTTTGAATACTCTTATCACCCAATGATCGAATCCAGTTTAGAAGAGTATCGATATTTTCATAACACAAAGTTCGAATTGAGGGATTACAGTCAAAATAATAAATTGCAGATGCCTAGCCGGCAGATTTGGGGCCGCAAGCCAGGTATCATCTGGTGACTGTATACCGTGATCCTAAGGTCTGTTGTCACTAATGAGTCAGTTGTGTGGGCATCGAAGGCAACGTAGGTTTCAGTAGGCCTTCAAGTATCGAAGCTGCAAAGACTCGCCTGCGTCTGCGCTTCAGGGCCAATGCGCACTTGCCCAACCGCAATACTTGAAGTTATGCTAGAGCTCAGCGGTGTTGTATCTAGTTATCAAACAGGCAGCGAAACACATCATGCTGCTCATGGTAGCAGAGGGTTTTAACAAAGAGAAAATAATGTCGTCTCAACAAATGAAGGCCTAATTCTTCTTCCAAGGGACGGCGTTATGAAAAGGGTAAACTTTGCAAAGAATTTAAGTGTGGAGTGATTCCGTACTCGACCTCCTACTGAGGGGCAGCACTATACAGAGGTACACTGACGTTTCAAAAACACTGGAAGGCATTGGAGGATGCATTGCGGGACCGCTTACCAAACATCTGTCAAAGAGAAGTCTTTGCTATAGTCAGTATACAGAATTCAGTATCCATCCCAACTATCGGAACCAGCGTATCGCTAGACTTAGCGATAGTCAAGTGACGCTAATAGTGGAAAGTTGTACAGGAAGGCTGAGCCACTTATCAGTTTGCAACCGTGTACAACTGAGCTGGGTATAAAGGGGTAACCGGCAATGAGCTGGCCGACGAATTAGCCTGTCTGCAGACTCAGGAAGCACTTTTGCTCAAACTGCCGGTTTTACGAAATGAAACAGGAAACTCCACAAAACCTGATTCTTGATTGCCCAGCAATTTATAAAGCTCAGGCCCTACGATCCATCTACGTGGACAGAGATCACATCACCTCAGTCGCGCCTAGCAAGCTCATTATCATTGTCACTGTGAAATAAGTTCGGTAAGGGCGGATACAAGTCCAAATGCTTCATATTGTATGCTTGAAATCGTTGCAAGCCCTCAATATTATAGCGAACTGCAACAATGTTGCCCCAGGCATATTTATTGTTTACAACAACGTTTGGACACTTTCATATTGGGCATTTGAACCCCCTTCATTTTGAAAATCGCAAAAAGTTATATTTGAAACTTCGCCTACTTGAAGTTCCCCACCTCCGCGCAGTTTTCCACTACAAATGTTGCAAGGCTTTTTGTTAACAACACAATTAAATTAATTTGTTAGTGGTGAGGTTGGCAGGTGCCGCTTGACGGCTTTCGATTGGCTGTGACTATTTCCAGTATTATTGCTTAATTGCCTGTATTTCGGCTAATTAACTCAAGTGTGGCTAATGATGAAAATTTCCAACGCCGCTACCCATCCATACCCTGGCGCAAAAGAGGCAAATATTCTGCTCAACTCTGAAAAGGCGAACTGAGTTTTATTGCCTCATTTTCAGCGTGGTGTAACACCTGTTCAAAGCATCTCTGGCGAGGTCTGAGCATCAGGAGAATGGCATGATTATTGTTGCGCGAATATTTTAACGCCAATCAATCGTGAATCGCCTTCAATAAATTGCAAATGATGCAATAACAAAATTCATAAAAAATGTAAAATGAATGGCAATTAAAGTTAAGTTGAATAGTTGCCACATTGGTAGCCAGCTGATGGCGGTGGTTCACTCAAGTGTCTCCAGTTCAGACCGGTGTAGCGAATGGCGCGAACGATAAGAATAATTTATTTTTAGTTCAACTTACAAAGTTGTATGGAGCAGTTAGTGGTTAGAAGAGTGGCCACAAAATGGAATAGAGAGTAGACGAAATGTACGGGAATTACTAGTTGCTGGTAAATATAATATTTAGAGGGAAATTTGAAAAACATCCTATAAATACCAGATTGGTCGCTGCTTTGTGGCACGTTAAGTCCGCATAACTTACAATTTGTTTTTAAATTAAAGTAGTAAGTAGAGTATTGCTAAGCCTATAAAGGTCACTTCGCCTTAAGCTAGAACTATTTTGAATTCATTTGTATTTTTTTTTTAAGTTTTTGTAAGGATTCCTTATAAAAGAAAATTACCTAATTTACAACACATAAATACACCCTATTAATTGATTTAAGTCGCCTCACACTCAGTCACAAACACATGCATGATTATCAATTACTTGGAAAAGAAACCGGCAGAGGCTAATACAAATTTATGATTGTTGGAATTTATCGACATAAACCGCTTAAATTGTTTCAGAGCGCACTTTGTATGCCGAGTAATCTCGGGAGAGAATACATAAATTCGATAAAATTTCACATAATGCGGTTGGAAGTTAATGAAATTAAAAATGTTTAATGTTATAAACCTTATGCTACTAAAAATCCCTTGATGGCACACAACACTTATGATAAATTTGGAGCATTCGAAGATCATATTATCGAGCCAATACCGCCATAATTATCGTAAGCGACAATTTTTTTCGAAAATGAGTTTTTTATAGAACTAGTAATTTAAGACGTAACGGACATATCCCTGTTGATGTTTATCTCCAAAAAGAAACCGTTATAAAATTAAAGCAAGTGCTAAAATTATCGTACATACATACATTTTTAAAAACCTTAACGTAAGCGACACCTAGCGTTTTTTATCTTAAGTGCCTTGCGCACAATTTCATGTTGTGCAAGCGACAATAATACGTCTGAATATCACTCGCGCAGGCAGGAAAATCTTCGTCTCATAATAAATCTGATGAAGTAAAAGTGGCACAGTTAAAATTGTTCATTGAGATGTTGCCTGCTGTTCCATCCCACTATTGCCGCAATAATTATCAAAAAGAGTATTTCGTAATATTTTCAAAACAAATTTTAATATTGGATTCCACTTGCCTAAGAAAGATAAATGTGCTTTTTGTGAGAATTTCAAAATTTATTACCTGAGGACAGAAATATTTTTGAAGAAACCACTGAATATAAAAATCACATTATGAATAAAGAAAAATATAAGCAATTGTTTTTAGAAGACCAAAAAATTAGCAAATTAGATTGACTCAAAACTCCTTATGCGTGAGCTTTGATTTAGAAAAAGTCCTCAATACTCCACATGGCAAAGTGTGACTTTATATTACTCGAGAAAATGTGCATTCTATAATGAAAGTATATATGAAAGCGGCACAAGGGATGGATATTGTTACGTTTGGGGCGAATACCAAGGGAAAAGGGGATGTAATGAAATAGTTACAGTTCTTTTTAAGTATTTGAATATGTTAGAGCAAAACGGTACCCATAGCGTTGTTGATTTATATTCTGATAGCTGTGCTGGGCAAAATCGAAACCATGCGATGATATCAATGTTAATTCATTTCTTGAAAACCCGCAATGATGCCTGTGGACTCTATTCACAGCACTGTTGAAAGTTTTGTTCGTAATAAAACAGTATGAGCTCCTTCTGAGTGGCCAACTATTATTACTAATGCTATATATAATCCTAAAAGCTACATTGTAAATGTTTTAAAGTATGAAGACTTCATGGATTGGAAATCCTTTTCACATGCTTTATTACCAGCTAAATTAAAAATTAATTTTAAATTATTAAGGGTCGTTCAATTTAATAAAAACAATCCTATTGTTAGATTTAAATACGGTTTTTTTGAAGATAGTGACAATTACGAAATTAATATGGATTCCATCATCAGATCGAGAGCAAACAGAGCTACTGTCCAAAAAGGACCCACATCTTTATACGTTGAAGGGCTCAAAATTTCAGCTGCTAAATACAAAGATTTACAAGAGCTATGCAATAAAAATATAATACCAAGCAGATACCATCAAGAATATTTAAATATGAGCCATGATGGAACCATACGCGATGCTTTAGCTGAAACGGATGATGATGATTCTGATAAGGAGCATTAAAAACAAATTACTTCATTTTGTATAAGTACCTAGTACATCTGATTACGAGCTTTTGATATAAATATGTTTCATTTACACTTAATATTTTGTTTAACAACTATGATGGAATAATACGTGGTGTTAAGTTAAAGAAAAACTTTATTTTGTATATACATAGCATAAGTTTAACAAATATTTCAAATATTTTATATAAATAAATATATTTTTCAGTTATAATTATTACTATTTCATTAAAAACCTTCAAAAATACGTATTTATGTATTTACCAAATACAGTTCCTTAGACATAGTTACTTTAATAGATATTTTTATCGTAAACGCCAAAATGACCTTAGATTGGAACAGCAAAAATAATGTAAAGCGCCATAAAAAGCATAAATACTATTAATTTTATTTTTTTTTTTTCATTATATATGTAAATGTCTGAAAAGCATTAATGTATGAGAAATTTTAAACTACTACCACATTAATGGTTAAAGTATTTAAAAAAAACCTTCTTCTGTAAAATTTGGTTTTTGTCGCTTACGCTAAAAATGGCGGTAAAGGCTCGTTATATTCATAACTTTATACGAAAAACGGTGTAATTTCTTAATATAAAGTCTGGTAAAGGAAAATTTATTGTTATTGAAGTTTTTATTTTGCATATGTATCTAGAAAGATACAATTTTGGGCAAATATACCGCTTGGTTCGATAACTTGTTGCCTTATTAATTTCAGTTGTGGTGGTTTTATTGGTAAAATTATGGTGCTGTCAATTTTTATACGCTTCTTTTATGGACCTCAGAGTGGATGCTTAAAGACTTCCAATTCAAAGGTCCGGGCTTATGTATAACCAATACAATTGTATCTGGCGTTGTTCTGTGATATTACAATTTGGTCCTATTGGATAAAGCTGACCGCTTGCTTTATCGAGATGATCCAATTTTTGACTGTATGGATCCGTAAGGGATCAACTGATACTAGACGACTTGCTGCTAATTTTGCCAAACCTCTAATAAAAACGTTTTTACAATAAATTCAGGCTTGGTCTCAGTTTGTACAGGACCACAGGCATTCGTTTGACTTAAAGTTTGAAAAGTGACCAATAAATGTCTGCTTCAGAAACTGGTCATTTTTGCTTGTGTGTCATCCATTCAACGAGCCTCATTTGCTATCCAGTCTAATGCAGTTCCGAACGTTCTTCTGTGCAATAGTTCGATCCTGAGCAATCGAATCATATCTACATAATGGTCTGACTCGACGGTTTCGACAATTTTTGTTGATAGTTTCAACGGTTGGCTTCCTGATCGTGATGCATCTTTGTGGTGTGTGGTATGTTTCGGTGGCACCAGGCCTTTTTGGAAGGGCCGGGAAGAGGTCGCTGATGAAGACCGTGCTAGGAGACCTGCGACTTCGACAAACACCGACAATGTGACTCGTGTGCGCAAAGTTTTGAACTCAGACCGTCGACTAAGTATTCGTTTAATTGCCCAGATGTTAAATTTATCAAAATCTGTGGTTCATGACATTGTGACGGAGTGTGCAAGTGTGCGCGAAGATGGTCCCAAAAGTGCTCACTGACGACCAGAAATTGCGGCGAGTGGAAGTGTGCCAAGAAAATTTGAACATGTGTGAAAGTGACCCCCAATTTTTGAATAACGTAATCACAGGTGACGAGTCATGGATCTTTGAGTATGATCCCGAGACAAAGAGGCAACCTTCATTTTCTTTTGTGACTACAGAGGGGATCCAAGCAGCAAGCACCTCAGCTCCGAAAGATATTCCGGCAAATGCCTTCCGTGACGCCTTCAATGCTTGGAAATCGCGCTGACAGCGCTGCATCGACGCAGAAGGAGCCTATTTTGAAAGCTCTGAAAGAATTGTAACGATTGGTTCAATAATTTTTTTTAAATCGACTCAGTCCTATTACTTTCCGGACAAACCCTGAATGTATAAAAACTCGAATTAGATGGTTCAAAAGCGGCAGATGGCATGACAAATAGCGCTATTGAATATTATAAAAGTTGTATTTGCTCTCCATTAGTTGTTCGCCCTTTTATCAACTTTTTTATCCAATTTTTATTTATTTTTTTTTGATTTTGGAAGCAACTGTTACCGATTCTCCCCACAATTCTAGTCCGTTGCATGCGTGGGCGTGACTTCTTTTGATGACTTTGTGTCCGGTCAATCGGCGATAACGGCTTGCCAAAGCGACCATGTGGAGCAGACAACAACAAATGAACCTAAACGCATCCTCTTCGGCGGTTGCGTGTGCGTCAGCTGCCAGTGATCGACGTGCAACACTTTAATAAACAAACAACAACATAAGGTGAAAAAAGTACAACAAAAGCAATAAGCAAACAAACGTTTAAGGGCGAAGCAAATAAAGCAAAGGCTGAACCGCCGACACACACACACACTCCTACAAAATATTGTATTAATACACACATACATACATAGTATATATATATGTATACTCTTATGTAAGAAGTAAGAATGCTGCATATCTTGCGTATTTACTGCCTTTATATTGCTATCATTTGTTGTGTTTATGTTGTTGTTGTTGCTATTGTGTCGGCTATAACATGTCCAATAACGCCTCAACGGCGTATCATCACAACATTTGTGCTGATTTATGGGTTTCCCATATTTTAGCACAAGAACGCGTATAAGATGAACATATTAAAGCAACAGCAACAACAACAACAACAATGAAAGCGAAAATAATAAAAATGATCTGCACCAATTTGCCGCACTTTTTTCGCAGGCTTCTCTGTCGCTTCGCTTCCTTGGCGCGATTAATGAAACACCCGAGTGCCGCAACATTCGCCCAACAACAAATACAACAACTTGCGTAAATCTGTGAATATTTGCACGTTTCGGCATACTTACGTAGTACATGTTTGTTGGTGTGCGTCCGTTTGGGTTGCAATTTTTTCGTTGCCATTTATTGCTTTTCATTTACTGCTTGTCAGCAACATGTGTTGCGTTTATTAGCTTTTTGGGTGGTAACATTGTTGCCCCACTCTCGCAGCGTAGCAATCTTCTGACGACGTTATTGTTGCTGTAGTTGATTTCGGATTTGTTCGCATCAGTTTCAGCTTTAGCAATATGCAACGTGCCGCTGGCGCTGTCGGTTTTCATCAAATTACGAAAATATTTTATATTAGTGTCATGCAGTCCCAGTGTATGTGTGAGTGTGTATGTGCAATAAGCCCGCTAAGTCCCAATATTTTATTATGAAGCTTGTTGTGTTTAAATATTTAGTATAGTTTGCATAGCAGCACATTCTACACACCAGCGATTTTCGTACAGATTGCAGGCAGCTGGTGCTATTGTTGGTGTATAACACCGCGTTGCATTAGAATTGAGAAGGAGTTCGACTACTGAAAGCTTCTAACATGTGAATACGCGAAATATTGCATCAAGGTGTTCGAAAATAGGATTTTACAAACCAGTGTTGCCACGGTTTATTAATATTTTATATATAAATCCAAAAATTTTACCTCTTGGTCGCTGCTTGATGTTTAGCTGAGCCTCACTTTCCATTTTGGAGGCGCGAATTTATGTTACGAAACAAAACTTGACAATTTGTTCGAACCATGACGATATGGGCCCACCATTGCATATAACTGCCAAACAAATTGAGCGATCCAACTCAAGTACTTATATGAGAAAACACTTTTATTTGGCTCGATATCTTCAAGACATTTAGCATCTAGTATTTTCCAAAGCAACGCTACATGCCCGAATAGATTATTCAGATCAGACCACAATGCCTCATTTGGACACTTTTTGCTGAGACTGGGGCTTGCGAGTTCACATAACCTCACAAGAAATAGTCCAGCGGTGTTAAATAGCACGATATGGAGGCAAAACCATAGGCCAACGGCGCGAGATAATGCGCTCACCTCAAACTTTCTTCAATAAATCGATTGTTTCGTTGATTGTTTGGGATCTACCACCGTCTTGTTGGAACTAAAGGTCGTCCACATGAACATATTCCAATTCAGGGAGGAAAAAACTCAAAAACATCGCAGTCTTCGGTAGGGTTCCAACTATCGAAGCTTGCCTGCAACTGCATGTCTGGTGCCATGGGCACATTTCCGAAGACTGCACTTGAAGTCATGATTGAACTCACACCCACACACGCACTACTTCAAATCGCAGCTGAAGGGTTTATCACAGATAAGGTAATCTCATCTCAGCGTATGAAGGACCTACAAGTGGTGTAATACCATTGGTTCTTCTCAAAAGTGGGGCAGAATTGAATGGTTCCACTCTCGAGCTACTGCTGTGGCATAGTACAGTCTGAGAGCTCGAAAACGCCGGAAGGAATTGGTTCAAGAGTGGCAGAACCACGCACCAAACTCTGCAAACAAATAGGAAGTTTTCCGGGTATATTTTAAGCAGAGATCTTTGCCATAAAGATAAACCTCCAATGCAACCATAACAACGAATGTATAACCATACTTGGCGACAGTCAAGTGGCACAGCAATCTCTGCCTATCAGATCAACTACTACGCTACTTGTCCAGGAGTGTAGAGAATGGTTGAACAGTTTATCGGAACCAAACGCATCTTATCTGAGTGCCCGATCACAAAATTATTGCCGGGAATAAACTGGCTGATGAGCTCGCCCACTCCGCAGTATCCACCAACTTGGCAGAAATGCAACTGCTGAAGGGAATACGGAAAAGGTTTTCCACTTTCTCTGAATACTGAGATTATAAGATCCTACAAAAGTGCATCAAAGTCGCGGATCCAGCGCTAACTGAGACCATGGTGGCAGCAGACCTACCTAACTACTTTACAAAAATCCGAGCCATAGAACCAGTTCGATTTCTGCCAAATCCTTTCTATTTGACTTTCTACCTTCTTGTACCCATAAGTGCTCACTTTTGTCAAATACTCAATGTCAGCATTGCTTTCGCTTTTTTGAACGAATCAATTAAAGTTATTGCTGAGCATGCAGTCTATTCTGAAATTGTCGCAGTTGCTTGTCTAAAGATCTGTCTAGCATTTAGCTCACAACAGCTTTGGGAGCAGCACACGTGACAACAATGTTGCGTTAATTTAACAACCGGAATTGAAATTACAGAAAGTTGATGCGAAAAGAGCGCTCATCATTACAACAAATAAATGGCAACGGGCGAGGTTATCCAATTGATGAAGTCAAAGCAAATGCCTATTTATAACCGGCATGTGGCAGGGTGAAGGGTTTGCTTAGTCGTGTGTAAATAGCGAGGGTGTTGACTTTTGCTGGCTCAGAAATGTTGTGTAAAGACTCCCAGACTTGCTGAATTTGACAATTGTTTATACCAACACTAACCAGTTATTTGTGTTTGTTCAATCAAGCGGTTGATTATAGCCACACGAGGCAAGAAATCGGAAAACTTTAAAGGAAGGAGTTTTGCAAATGTTTGCGATTATAAAAAGCGTTTTTTTAAAGGACCTGAATGAGCAAATTCTTGTCCGTAATTCATGGAAATACCATGATCGACCGGTTTTGGGTAAACCAAGAAGTCATCGCTTTTACCAAGTCACTGAAGGAAAGTGCGTCTAGCAACGGACTGCCAAGACTGGGATAGTTTCATTGGCTGATCCTCAAGGTGAACCACAGACTTGAACTCCTGGGGACAAATCATTTGGGATTCCAGAATATGCCTCTAATTTGATCACAAGTATAAGTAAACATCCTGAAATCATCACCAACCTGCTAATGTTTTATATTTCTCTTTCCGGCGGATACTCTGAATGGCTGAAGATGTAAGAACTATTGCTTTTCAGTCATAATGTCAAGGGTGGGATTCTCTTGAAGGAAGCTTTGGGATGATTATAACTTGTCTTCATCCAAACAACTCTAAAAAATAGCTTTTCGTATGTTTCTCAACCTCACAATGCGAACCGCGATTGGTCAATGATCAGTTGAATACCTTATAATTGGGTATAGGCGAGCCTAGCTGTAGACGCAAAGCTCACTAAATAACTTGCAACTTCGAAGAATTTTGTATTTGGACTTACAGTGAGTTTAGCAAGAAGTGGTGTTTTTTTGATCGCACTAGGCCTTTTTGGAGGGCCGAGAAGAGGTCGCTGATGAAGACCGTGCTGAGAGACCTGGGAGATGCTCACTGCCTTTTTTGACATCAAAGGCATCGTCCACCATCAATTTGTTCCTCCTGGGCAAAGCGCCAACGTCAAGTTTTACGTGGAAGTCCTCAAAGAAATCAAACAGAGGGTCAATCGGGTCCGACAAGACATCGCAGCTGATTGGAAATTGCACCACAACATCGCCCCGGCTCGCACCACCTTTCTTGTGAACAGCTACTTAACCAAAGCCGACATCCTAACGCTTCCGCAGTCGTCCTACAGCGCTGATATGGCCCCGGACTTTTTTTGGTTCGTTGTCCAAAAAGACCAATCAAAGGCAAGTATTTTGAGACGACATAAGGGATCCAAGCAGCATGCACCTCGGCCCTCAAGGCTATTCGGGAGAATGCCTTTCGTGACGGCTTCAATGCTTGTAAATCGCATTGGCAGCGTTGCATCGACGCAGAAGGAGCCTATTTTGGTAGTTTTTAAAGAGTTGTAACGATTGGTTCAATAAATGTTTTCAAATCGACTCAGTCCGATTAATTTCCGGACAAAGCCTGTGGTTGTCCAATACCTAAACCACAACTTTGGACTAATAGCGAGACCTATCAATTTGATTGAAAGACGTAGTAACTATAAATTGCTGCTGGTGCATTCAGGGTTCTCAATTGAATTCCTAACACATTCAAGCCGCAACCGAAGACTTATTTCGAGTTTATCATAGTTTTTCACTAGAAGTGAAATGAGCATCCCTTTTGCGCGTCTGAATAAACATCCTTCGAGATAACCGATTCCTTCAACTAACCAAATTCAACGCGGAAAGTTTAAACGTTTCATTTTTCCCGTTTTTATTTTTACAAGCACTTCCGGTAGAGCATACAAAGCCACGCTTTTCTCCGATTTCCTTCCCTTCCGCGAGATCTAAGTATGTTTTTTGTACAAACTTGTGTCCTTTAACGACCTTCGTCAGTTTTAGACAAAACACAAACTTCGCTGAAAATCTAAGAAAAACAAAAACTTACGCTGCATACTTGCTTTGTAAATACATATGCATGTGTAAGTATTTGAGTCAACATATGCATACACACATACAATTTATTTACGCTTTGAGTGTGTACGTGCGTGCGCTTGGCGAATGTCCTTAAGTGTTTTGTTTGCCTTCATTACGCAGTGTTATGATTTGTTGTTTTAGGTGTTGTCTCGCTTGATTTTTCACATACCACAAACCACAACAACAACACCAAAAACAATCTAGCGCAGTCAAATAAAAAACGCAAAAACAACAACTGCGCATATGCCCATTTTTCCAGCTATTTGCCGTCACACAGACGTCCGCTTAGAGCAAACATTTAAGGGTCTTCCGCCCCCCACTGTCAATATTTTGTTTTTCTAATTTGTCTGCTTTGCTGACGCGTTTGCTGTTGTTGTTGTTGTGTGCGACATCCTTGTAAACTAACCTCATTCCGAAGTGCGTTTGTTGTTTCAGGGGCGGCTATCCGGTATCCTTCCAGCAAATGGGCAATCTCTTGTATCAACAGTTATTTGGCTGAGCGTGTGGGAGTTTGCTCTGTACACATGTAAATATGTATGTATGTGTGTACAAATATATATGAAATGCTGTGCGCATATGATAGCGTCAATATTTGATCAATTTACGCATTGTTCTAATGTTTGACTTTGTGGACTAAAGCAGTTTCGTAACATTCAGGGCCTTTAACGCAGCATAAATCATGTTCTTGGAGGAGATATTTAGTAAATATTTTCTAAGATTTTTATTGGTTGTTAACGGTTGTGTGATCGTGAGTGTTGACCGTAATCTTATATTTATTCCAGCAAAGAAGGAAATGAGTGAGGATTATGGTCCAACAAGGTCAACTCGAAAGTCTTATAGCTAAGTACGAAGGATGTTTGGTCAGACTTAGGCTCATGCACTCCAAAACATATAACATTTAGCGGTCTAATCATCAGTTATTGCAGAAAGCAAAGTCCTGATAACCCGTAGTTTGGATTGTTTTGGCTCATGGAGCGTGCCTAGAAGAAGTTCCTTAAAAAAACCGGAAGTCTATGTTATGGTACGCAATTTCCTATACTTTATTTTACGACTTAAATATCGATCTTTGGGTTAATAAAATGTAAAAAGTAAGAAAAACTGACACATTCACAGGCATCCCGCCGCGTCAATGCTGACTGCTGAAATCACTGTTTCGATAGTTAATATATTTTAAGGTTGGTTAATTGTTTGAAAGGAGGGACGCATGAGCGCCAGAACGCAGGCTGCCACACTTACACCTTCATTACGCCCATTGTGCTCTCGAGTGATAACCCAAAAAACGAAATCCAGAGCTCAAGAGATTTGGTAAAAAATCGGATTCCCTTCCACCCAGCTGCCCAATTCTCTTAAGTTGGAGTATTGGGAGTCGTGGAATATATCCCGTCTTAATCAACTAAAGGTTGGGCATTCGCATATGTAACCCAACGTCCTTCTCAACTTCCTCCGCTCATGCTCTTCAGCCATGAGCCTTGTGATGATCCCTACATTATTATTAAGCTCCCTTTTGTCTCGAAGCAGGAGCTTTTTGGTCAATCACCACTATTCTAATGTAATTTTGTGGTATGTCCTGGATTGGTTGTGTTCCAAGTACTGAGGTATTTTCTAGAGTTCATTGTTTCAAACAACCCTTGAAGGAGCTTATTGCGCTGGGGTAGCTTAGAGGACTCCGGCCAGTTCGTCTGCCTGTTCATTTCCTTCATTCTTATATGAACGAGTATCCAGATAATATTAACTGAGTTACCTACTGAGAGCTACAAATAGTCTTAATTGCAGATTGGCTACTATACTTGAAAGTTAATGGATTTGCTGGTTAGAGCAGAAGACGACCTGATACATTCGGTTATGCTCATAATTTCGGCTTGAAAGACTAAATTGTAGTCTTTCAGTTTGAAGCAACCTTCTGTGTATGGCATGCTACAGAAGAGGCCAGCTGCTGGTCGTATTTCACCCTTTGCTGCGCAGGTGAGTGTGTTGATTTCGGCGGTGGAACTGTCGATAACAGAACCTTTGCTCTTGGTCGCATTAGTCCGAGGTTACTAACAAGGTCGAGTATGGTACCATTCCCGTGGTGCCGCCGAGACTGATTCCAAGTATAGCCGTAGGCATTGCCTCATACTTCACTTACTGGTATATATTATGTATATTGGCCGGATTTGAGGACAACCTCCAGAGCCTTTCCGTTCACACCTGCTCCAGGGTTTTATTAAGGCACTTTTTTGACAATGCTGTAGTTTTAAAGTTCCATACTATTTCTATTTTATTTATTTGAACTTAAGAGACCCCACTTTGAATGTCGCGAAATCGGATATATGTATTTAAAAAGAATAAACTATGGACAATTCATAAGTCGAATTCTGAAATCAAAGGTTCATCCGATAAATTAGTATACGAAGATAACCCAGCAGAGGCCAAGCAATAACGAAATTGGTCTCCAAAAATGATTTATCTGTATATAAACAAGTAAGGAAGGGCTAAGTTCGGGTGTCACCGAACATTTTATACTCTCGCATGATAAAGTGATAATCGAGATTTCATTATCCGTCATTTAGAAGGCATCAGATGGAATTCCAAATAATGTTATATTGGAAGAAGGCGTGGTTGTGAACCGATTTCCCCCATATTTCGTAAATGTCATCAGGGTGTTAAGAAAATATTATATACCGAATTTCATTGAAATTGGTAGAGTAGTTCCTGAGATATGGTTTTTGGTCCATAAGTGGGCGACGCCACGCCCATTTTCAATTTAAAAAAAAAAGCCTGGGTACAGCTTCCTTCTGCCATTTCTTCCGTAAAATTTAATGTTTCTGACGTTTTTTGTTAGTCGGTTAACGCGCTTTTAGTGATTTTCAACATAACCTTTGTATGGGAGGTGGGCGTGGTTATTATCCGATTTCTTCCATTTTTGAACTGTATATGGATATGCCTGAAGGAAACGACTCTATAGAGTTTGATTGACATAGCTATAGTAGTTTCCGAGATATGTACAAAAAACTTAGTAGGGGGCGGGCCACGCCCACTTTTCCAAAACAAATATTTCCAAATATGCTCCTCCCTAATGCGATCCTTTGTGCCAAATTTTACTTTAATATCTTTATTTATGGCTTAGTTATGACACTTTATAGGTTTTCGGTTTCCGCCATTTTGTGGGCGTGGCAGTGGGCCGATTTTGCCCATCTTCGAACTTAACCTTCTTATGGAGCCAAGAAATACGTGTACCAAGTTTCATCATGATATCTCAATTTTTACTCAAGTTACAGCTTGCACGGACGGACGGACGGACGGACAGACAGACATCCGGATTTCAACTCTACTCGTCACCCTGATCACTTTGGTATATATAACCCCATATCTGACTCTTTTAGTTTTAGGACTTACAAACAACCGTTATGTGAACAAAACTATAATACTCTCTTTAGCAACTTTGTTGCGAGAGTATAAAAATGAAGAAATGACGATCTTGAGTGACGTGAATACAAAAAGGATAAAATTCCCGGCATAAAGGTTGAATTCAGAAAATGTGCCCTGCTCATTTAAAGTCGAAGAAAATTTGCTTCCATTAGAGTTATGCAAGAACTTCACTCAATTACAATTTACTTATAAATTAAAAGTGTTGTTTTGATTTTTATGTGCACGCTGTAACAGCTGCTGCAGCGGCATTAAACAATGCAGTAAAAGTGGATTGCACAAATACCAAGAGTGCTTGCCAAAAGGACACTTATGCTAAAGTGTCGCCTGGCCAAGCGGAAACAACCAACAACTTGACTAAATTACGCGCGAAATTTCATTTAGCTCTTTGCGTCCAAAAAACTTCTCGTCTGCTCTTTTTCCACAAACTTACTACTTTTGTTGATATCTGCGCTTTTCGCATTCAACAACAGAACTTTCACAATACAACAACGGCTGCGCGGCAGCTTCCTTCCGCGGAAGAGCAGGAGAGTTGGCACTCCAGCGCCGAGCGAGTTTTGTTGGCGCGCAATGCAACAGTGTCGCCATTCTTGGCGACTATTACTTACAATATTGTTGTTATACGCCGATTATGTATGTTTGTTGTGTTGTTGTTGCGCTATTGTTGTTACCGTGCCATTGTTGGCGAGCCAAGTTGACTATCTTTTGCTGGCGCGAACGCAACAGAATGGAACTAATGATGCAACTAATTGTTATCCTTGCGCGCCACTGAAGGCGGGGGGCGTCGGCAAGTGGGCGTGGCGTCACGCTGACTGCACCAGCAGCACTTTAATTAGCTGCCTCGCAATTGCGCACACAAAGAAATATTTATTAAACGCGTGGAGGGCCGTGGCTGGCTACTTGTAGTTGGCAACTGGCACCGCGGCGCTTGCAACCCGTCCTGCCACGTCATCAGCAGGCTTCTAATTAGCGCAACATTTTCGTCTTCTATTACACTTGCCACGAGTATTTCACTATTTACTCTTCTCCCTCCTGGCTACCTTCGCCGACTGCCCCCTGCCACGCCTAGTTGTACTGCTTCGTCCGGTTTTCGGCTAAAAGCCAGCGGAGCTGCGATTGTAACGGGTGATTTTTTTGAGGTTAGGATTTTCATGCATTAGTATTTGACAGATCACGTGGGATTTCAGACATGGTGTCAAAGAGAAAGATGCTCAGTATGCTTTGACATTTCATCATGAATAGACTTACTAACGAGCAACGCTTGCAAATCATTGAATTTTATTACCAAAATCAGTGTTCGGCTCGAAATGTGTTTCGCGCTTTAATTTTGTTCAGCGATGAGGCTCATTTCTGGTTGAATGGCTACGTAAATAAGCAAAATTGCCGCATTTGGGGTGAAGAGCAACCAGAAGCCGTTCAAGAACTGCCCATGCATCCCGAAAAATGCACTGTTTGGTGTGGTTTGTACGCTGGTGGAATCATTGGACCGTATTTTTTCAAAGATGCTGTTGGACGCAACGTTACGGTGAATGGCGATCGCTATCGTTCGATGCTAACAAACTTTTTGTTGCCAAAAATGGAAGAACTGAACTTGGTTGACATGTGGTTTCAACAAGATGGCGCTACATGCCACACAGCTCGCGATTCTATGGCCATTTTGAGGGAAAACTTCGGACAACAATTCATCTCAAGAAATGGACCCGTAAGTTGGCCACCAAGATCATGCGATTTAACGCCTTTAGACTATTTTTTGTGGGGCTACGTCAAGTCTAAAGTCTACAGAAATAAGCCAGCAACTATTCCAGCTTTGGAAGACAACATTTCCGAAGAAATTCGGGCTATTCCGGCCGAAATGCTCGAAAAAGTTGCCCAAAATTGGACTTTCCGAATGGACCACCTAAGACGCAGCCGCGGTCAACATTTAAATGAAATTATCTTCAAAAAGTAAATGTCATGAACCAATCTAACGTTTCAAATAAAGAACCGATGAGATTTTGCAAATTTTATGCGTTTTTTTTTTTTTTAAAAAGTTATCAAGCTCTTAAAAAATCACCCTATATTACACTTGTACTGCTTCGTCCGGTTGTCGCCTAAATGCCAGCGGAGCTGCGATTGTAGTAATTTTTGTTGATTGCTGTTTGGGCAGCAGTTCTTCGTATTTGCTTCTACTTATTGTTGTTCTTGTTGTTGATGTGCATTTCTTTTTGTTTCTTCGTAATTTTGGCGACTGTTTGTTTTGTTTCCAACAGCGATTTCGAAAGTTTATCTGAAACTTTTGCTATAGAAGGTAGGATGGTGTAAAATAAATAGTGTAGCCAATAGTAGGAGTGATGAAACATCCTTTTATAAAGTTTCTTTGGCATTGGTGTCAGCCCTTGGATGGCATAATTTCAAAACTTGAAATTCGGACTTTAGTTTCCGAAGTTCTGTTACGTGACATAATTTTTACCCAGTATAAGAGCATATTCCGTTGATCTTCATACAGTATGGACCAATATTGCTTGCTGGAGAGTAAGTTGACATTGAATGTCGGTTCGATGCTGGTTTTCGAGGGCAGTGTCGCACTAATAAATAATGTTTTATCAGTATTTTTGTAGCAGCAGGAACATTCCTGAAATTATTTTGAGCTATGATAGAATTCCGAATTCATTCCTATTAATTTGGATTCCTGACTGTTGTGGGATCGGAGATTTGGATGGTAAGTTATCTTCTCTGTGAAGAGTTGGAAGCTTAGGCACATTTTAGCCCTTCATTAACAAACTGAAGCCTTTGAGCATGACTTTGAGTTTCAGCAGCTGCATCACAGTTCATATAGTAAATATAAGTATCGATTTCATAATGATATTCGAACACTACAATTCTGGATTCCCTTGATCTCGTGATCGATTTAAAGGAAGAACTCTAAAATTATCTAAAATACAAAAAACCGAACAAATATTATTAGAACTGATATGATTGGTAGACTAGTCAAAATTTTTATTTTTAAAGCAAGTTTGGTCAAGATCTTATTTTCATAAATTTTGTTCCTTCAATATTAACCTCATAAATACATCTACGTAGACCGCGTCAATTTTAAATCCTCTTCGGACAAGTTCTGTACACCTGCAGAAAACAGTGTTTCGAGAAAAACGCGTTTTGAGCTTTGGGTGCCGATTGCACTAAGTTCAAAAGTTCTCAAATATTGGAACATTCGATATAACGGGTGATTCCAGAAGAGACATTATTTCAATAGCCTTTGGCAGATCACGCGAAGATCCGACGTTTTAGAGACAAATTTTGTTCAGTGATGAGGTCCATCTCTGTCTCAATGGGTATGTAAAAAGCAAAACTGCCACATTTGAGACGAAGAGCAATCTGAAGACGAAGAGTAATCTGAGACGAGGAGCAACCTGAAGAGCTACTACTTCATTCAGAAAAAAACAACGGCTTGGTGTGGTTTGTAGGCCGGTGGAATCATCGGTCCATATTTCTTAAAAAATGATACTGGTAAGAAAGTGTTCGCCAATGACGATCATTATCGAGCTGTGATAACCGACTATTTGATGCTTAAGCTCGCGACCATGGCGACATTTAGCTTTAACAAAACGGCTAGCCAATCCACCGGCCCAAAACGTGAAAATATCAATCAAAGGATTTATTGAGAAAATACTTCGGTGAGCAGATATTTTCACGTTTTGGGCTGGTGGATTGGCCACCAAGATTGTGTGATATGACACCGTTAAATTTTAGTTGGAACGAGTCATCGAAAATTGGACTTAAGGAATGGACCATCTGAGACATAGGATGTTCTTTCGATTGGAGTGTTAATTCCCCATTAAATTTGAAGTTTTTTTGTAAATAGAGAATCCCGAAATGGATCATCCCCTATATGAAAAAATCGAGTTTTGGAAATTCGCAATTGGATATAACCTCCTAGATGAACTGTCTTGGTCTTTACTCCTACTTACTCGGAGATAATGGGAAGCTTCAAGAAAAAGCTCATAAGATCGTACAGAGGGCTTTCCGAGATTATTTCTTTACAATTATTTTCATAAACAGAAGTCTCTACAATAAATAGTATGGAGAAAGTAATTTATTTTCGCTTTCATTTGCACATTAGTAAATTCTCCGCGCTATCTCATTTGCGCTCCCATAATCATTTTCTCGCCCACTCGGCGCACTTCTCCACCTCTCTGCAATTCCTACACCCCCGCGCAAAGATATTAGCAGCAAAGTGTTACATTAAGACAATTGCATCATGGAAAAACACATTTGTCTGCAATACAATTTCTTAATTTAAGACAAAACAAATTTATTTGCCACAAAGCGAGCAGGAGCATACGGCGCAAAGCCGTGCCGAGGCAAGTGTGCAAAAACAAAGCCGCTGCAGCCAAATGTGGGACAATCAGCCAGAGTTGGCCACGCGCCGTTAGGGGACGCCGTGTCCGAAATAGCGCGCATTAAAAGCGAAAGCTGAAACAGATTTTTATTTCGTTTATCTGCGCGAAGGCATAAACATAAAAACGAAAGTAAAAGTAAATACGAGAATGTGAGAAGGCGAGTGTGGCAAGTAGAATTTGCGGCTGAGTGCGAATAAATGGATTTTGTGCGCACAGTTTTGCTTTCATTAGTTCTTTTTTTTCCTTGTTTCTGCAAGGTTCTTCGCCACATTTTGCTTTTTTCGGCAGTTGACCTGCCACGCCATGGAACGGCTAATGGGAGGAGTGCTACAACAGATTTATGCGAGGAAAAGTGTAGGCCGAGCAATCGTAAACATAGCAAATACATATTACACACACATATACACATTCACATAATACATATAAATTATGTTTGTGTGCGTGTTTTGCTAGTTGCAACATTCGTTTTTCGGCTAGTTGATTGCTCTGCTCTCGTTTGCGGCCATGTTCGTTTTATGTGCGACAGCGTGTATTTTTATGACGCTCGCACTGTTCTGACATTTTGTGCCTTCAACAAGTTGAATGAGGCCAAAAACTGTAATATTGAGGTCTCGTAAAGAGCATGCTCTAGGAATTATTCTGCAAGGCCTACAAACATTTATTTACCAAAAATTTGCCTGTGTGTTGGAGGGGACTGACTAAAGTTCGAGTGCTTGGTATACTCGTATTAGTGCGAGATACTGTATCTGGGCTCGGCTCTGTTTGGGTATCATTCAATCGTGCGTGATATTTTTGAATCACTTTCTTCCTCGATTTCGCAGGAGTGAAGAAGGGGGGCAGTTTGAGTAGCTTTGAGGGTAAAAATTTGTAATTCAGTCTTAGTTATTAACAGTTCACGAACTCAAATACGCGTTTTGAATAACTTTCGAATAACCGTTATATTTGATGTTGAGATCAACAGAAATCTTGCCAACCGACTTCAAACACACAGTTTCGAGAAAAATGCGTTTAAAGGCGGCTCACTTAGCCAAGCTAGTCCCAGGCGCACAAGTTCTTAAGGCTGTATATCCAAAACTGTTACAACGGAAAATTTAGGATAATATTCCAGAGGAGTTGTAGAATTGAATGAAACAAAAAAAATAGATTTTGTGAAACCCGTACCCCCTTGTAACCCCTAAAATATCATGTCCTCAAAAAAGTAGTTTCCAGAAAATTCCGTTTAAAGTTTTGTCATCCCAATATAACTTCAGAAAACATTTGAATTTTGGAAAATCCTTTAAGGGTATATTTCTGAATAGCTAAACTATCGAATTAGGAAAAAAAATAACTTTTTTTGTAATAATTAGACTAGAATACCCCATAAAGATGGTAACGAATAAAAAAGTCAAAAAATAACCTTGGAAACCAGTTTTAAAGACTCCTAAGGTATCTTAAAAAAAGAAATTCGAAATTGCGTTAAGATACGATTCTATTACTTACTTCTCTTTGATTTTGACGAACCTAAATGGGTCCCTCCGAATATGCAATAATATTTATAGGTGTATATATGGCCAAAGTTGTAGTCGGTGTTAAGGACAAATCCTTAGCTTTGCAGGCCTTTCCGTTGGACTTCAGCTTTATTCGCCATAAATGTCATTTTATAACAATTTTGATGTCTATGTAACGCCAGGCTAAATATTATAGTTTATCTGTTCGGGAATTACAAAAATAATTGCCTTCAGAGCCTTAAGAACTTCAATCTGAGTCTTTAAGTAAAAAGCAATAAAATTTGACTTAGCTCATATTTTTGGAAAAAGAGTAGTCTAAAGAAAAATTAAATGCATTATGTGCAATATGGGCTTATTTTAAAAGATTTTAATAAAATTCATAGACACTTAATAACTACAAATAATCAAAATAGTTTCTCTTTAAACTATCACTGAACCATATTTATTTAATTTTATTTAAATATTATTTCGTGGTTTAAATATTCAGTTTAGCATTTCAAAGCCAATCATATAAATATAAACAGTTTATGCAACAAACAACAAACAAGTTAAAATTCTATGTCCGTTATTATATTTTCATGAGCTTTTTTCTAGCTTTCACTATTTCTTAAATGTTGGTTTTTGCCTTGTCCGTACGCCACGCTGATTGCAAATTGTTTGCCGAATTGAGAACGAAAGTACTCCGTTCCACACCCTTGACAATGCCGCAGCAACACACTCTGCTGCACCACAGCGCTTAGATATAGGCGGGCGTGTTGCAACACGGGATATTTGTATGTACCAAGTCTTATTGCAGCGTTGCTTGCGGCGCTCCTTTCTCTATGCGCCAGTTTTTCGTTCTTTTATGAATTTCTTCTGCCGTCCACTTCCTTGTGCCACTTGCTTTTTGGTATTATTTTCAAATTTTCATTTAGCCTCCATTTGTTTGACAACAGTTTCGGTATGAAAAGCCTTAAAAGCAAACCAAATTAATAAAAGCTTAGTCAAGTAGAAGAGGATAATTCGGCGAAAGCTGGTTTGAATTTCTTTTTCTTGGTCGCAACTAAAGACGAAAAGTTAACACAGATTCTGTGTATTTATAAAATTTATTTGCGAAAGTGAAAGTTAGCAATGAAAGTAAAATCGAAATATATTTTTGACCAGTCGGCGTTAAATGTTTCTGTGGCTTCAAGTTTGTAGGTTAAATAGTTTGGTGGAAGGAAGCTTTGAATAAATAGTACGAAAGCGATTACTTTTTCCACTCATTAAAGTCGTATGTCATGAATAACACGGCGATTTTGACTTCTAAAGCTTGAGCAAACTAATACGGCTGTGTAAACTGGCGTTACGCGACACCGAAAGCTCCGTCAGGATCGGGAAGGACCTCTCCGAGCCGTTCGATACCAAACGAGGTTTCAGACAAGGCGACTTCCCTTCATGCGATTTCTTCAATCTGTTCTTGGAGAAAATATTTCGAGCTGCAGATCTTAATCGAGCAGATTAAGAGCAGAGAATCTTCTACAAGAGTATAGGAGTGTACAGCTGCTGACGTATGCCGTTGATATTGATGTCATTGGTCTCAGTAGCTGCGCCGTTAGTTCTGCTTTCTCCAGAGTGGAAAGAGAAGCGAAGCAGATGGATCTGACAATGATCGAGGGCAATACGAAATATCTCCTGTCACTGTTGACAGTCATAACTTCATATTTGTAGATAATTTTTCTATCTTGGAACCAGCATTAACAGCAACAACAATGTCAACCTGGAAATCAAACGCAAAATAACTCTTGCCAACAGGTGCTACTTCGGACTGAATAGGCAATTGAGAAGTAAAGTCGACGAAATTCCATAAGTCACTTATAATTCCCGTCCTGCTATATGGTGCAGAGGCATGGACGATGACAACAGCGGATGAGTAGGCCTTAGGAGTTTTCGAGAGAAAGGTTTACGGTCCTTTGCGCGTTGGCCACGACGCATGTCGCATTCGATGGAAAGGTGAGCTGTATGAGATGTACGATGACATTGGCAAAGTTCAGCGAGTTAAGAGAACAGAGGCTGCGCTGGCTAGGTCATATCGTACGTATGGGCGGAAACATTCCAACTCTGAGAATATTCGACGCAATGAATGGTTATAATAAAATTTATTCCAGCTTGCATATAAATTGCTCAAGTTGCGGTAAAGGCGATCGTTATTGATTTTTTGGAAAACATCATCTCCTCTCCGTACTTCACAAAAGCATATGGAATGATATCCAAGAGTTGACTAGCTGGCTTACACCAACAATTGCCAAAACCGGAACAGAATGATTAGATGAAGAATAGAGGTCCGTGACTGTTAAAACAACCCACGATATAAAATTTTCTTCTAGGTTAATTCGGACATTACGTGTAAGGGCCAAGGTAGTTTATGAGAAAATAAATTTACAATGTATGTATTTTTATACCTTCAATAGCATCAAGAAAAAATTATTTTTAACGATTTATTTATATCAGGGGGTATGCGTCTAGTCCCTGACCTAATAAAGTGCTAATAATCGGTGATTTCCAGGCTCCACTTGACATGGATACAAATGTAATATTAATAAAGCAATAAGAAAAATTGTCTTGTCCGAACGAAGAGGACCAAATAATACCATAAGTAAGTAGTTCATGATGACCCTATTAGTAATATATATGCTTAACGGAACAAGTGTTATGAAGAGATTTTGGAAGGAACCGGTTTGGCTCGTTATTTTCAACCAAGTGAAGAGCTGACTGACACTTTTATAAGTTTGGAAAAACCGCTTCGGGACTTGTATATGAAGTTCTGTACACCATTTAATTGAGTTTTGAAACCGACGTCTTATAAGTTCGGAAATCGTAGGTAATATAAAACCTTCGGATTTTCAAATATATTAGTGCGCAATTCAGTTTCCGCAGGTTATCAATACTTGATGGGTAGTGGGGATTGATTTTTAAGTAACCAAAACATAATAAACTTAGCCTAGATGTTTGATAAAGAAACCACGTTTCCACATTGGTGACTTTGCTTGTGTGTCCACTGCTTCTGTCTGCACGAATATGTCGGATTTTTACCAAATAATCGTCGTTGCGAGAAATGTTGAATTTTTTCTTTCAGTCAAAGAAATTGGCTGATGAAGCACATCGGGAACTTCACAAAGTTTTCGGAGGTGCTGCCTGAAGTGAAAGAACGTTGGTTTCGTTCCACATGAAGGAAGGCCAAAAACCTTCAAACCTTGTTTCAGCATTGAGAAGCCATTGAAAGGAATTCATGCGCTGGAAATGATTCACAAACAAGGAGCTTGGCTTCCTAATGACCTCAATATCAGGAAAGGCATGAAAAAGTGATTTTGGTCGGTCTCACGTTGCCAAATCCGTTAAAACGTTTAAATGGGAAGCTCTACTACACATGCTATATTTTCCAGATATTGCACCGTCCGATTACTATTTTTTCTGTTCGATAGCACATGGTCTGGCTCAAAAGCAGTTCCACTCACAAGACGATATTGAAAAATTGCTTGATCCTTCGATAGCATTACAAGATGAACCGTTTGACCAGATGGAAAAAAGTTGTGACAAACGATGGGCAGTACTCCGAAAAATCCATTTTTAACAATAAAGTTGCACTTTCATTAAAAAACAAAAAAAAAAAAACAGTGAGAACTTAATTATGTATGTAGAACAGCATATATGTAGTATGCCTCAAATAGCGACATGCCAGAAATTTCATCAATTGTAAGATTAAATCGTCATTTTCTTGTTATTGTTACAACAATGTACAATGAATAACTCAAATATTCCCGTTTTCTTTCGAAAGTCTGCTTCTTTTTCGCCTTCAATCAACCATAGAGACCATACAAACTACAAAAAAATTCTATTGGAGCAATATTTTAACCAAAAACTGGAGTTCAACGAGATTGTTCACAAGCACTTGCCACCGAAATCGATTTGTTGCAGCAACAATTGCCGAAAATTGTGCAAAGCAGAAAAATCAAAGCCGAAGAAATCAATCCCAATCTAAGCTTATTGATGTCGGAGAGTAAATCTTAAATTCATACTTCATTTCTTTATGTTTCTTTTATGGCCAAAAAATCAGCAAAACACCAATATAATAACAGCTTACAAACTGCTCACACACACACGCACACACTTATACATTGTAAATGCGTATGTGCTTGTGTGTTGTTTGCGAATTTCGGTTATTGCTGTGCACAAAATAAGGAGCAACATATGAGTTGCACGAGCAGCAGCAACAGCCGCTCACAGTTTTGTAGTAGCACTCGAGCAATTTCAATGAAATTTGTCTGCCGATAAGAAAAATTTCCTGTACGTGACCTCAAACGATGCGCAGCCGTTGCTGAAATAGTGTGCATGTGTGCGTGTTGTTGTTGTATGTGCGAGCAATAACATTTTACAACCAACATTTGACCACTAAATGTGCTGCGCTGCTCGACTTTGCTCAGCTTTGGCGCTGCCGCTGCCGACGTCTGGCTGCTAAGTGCTTGTGCGCAAGCAATTTGCGAATAACAGCCGTTGCAACAAGGCAAACGTGGCATGTGGCATGCGGCATGTGGTATGTAGCACTATTAAGCCGTGTTGTTGTTGGCCGCACTGTGGGCAGCGCGGCAGCAAATCAGGAAGTGTGCTGGTCAAAAGGGTTTGCAAAAGGCCAAATTGCTTTGCGCAACACGGAATTTCGTCTAGAATTTCGAAAAGTATTTGAACTCCAAAAATGCCGAGATGAAGCCAGAACGAAAGTTGAAGATGCGCGGGCCGGCGAGAAATCCAACAGATAAATTTCGGTTTGTTTTAATGGTGATTTTGGTTGAGGAAATTGTGTGCCAAGAATTATATAAAGAAGAATTTAAGATAATAGAGAATATATTTCTTAAAATTTAATTCTTCAAATTCAAAAAAGTATAAAAAAAAATATGAAGACACTCAATAATGTCATTAACACTAGACTATAGTTTTTTTTACTTGTCTCAAAGAGTCCACAGGACACCACAAAATTCTTAAAAAATGTTCCTAATATTTTTTATTTTTTTATTTTTTAATAAATATTTTCACAGCATTTAATGTTTGAAAATCGTTTTTAGCAATTTAAATTCTATAAAATAGTTTCCTACAGGGTCACTTCGCACATTAACGTCAAGACTTTGTGCGCCTTGAAGCGCAACAAGCCTGCTGATGGAAGCCAAACACCATCCTTTATGCCTTTGCGCACAAAATAAATTAAATAAACATTATATTTAATGAAATAAAGGAAGCTGATTGAACGTCAGCAAACCGAAAAAGGAATAAATAGTTGATAAAACACATTGAACTGCTTCAAAATTAGCTCAAACAAAGAAGATTAGCTGCAAATTCGAAGTTCATGCGGCTTATGTGGCTGCAACAAGGGTTTTGTGGATTAAATTGCGCATTGTCGGAGACCAAGTATAAACTCATTTGAACATTAGGGTGGTGCGAATTCTGTGATTTATGTATTTTTTTTTCAAAATTGAGGTGATTTTTTACAATCACTTTTTTTGAAAAGTAAATGAAGCTTACGAAAAAACAATTATTTGTGACTTCCGAAATCTCTTCTTTTATATGTATGTGTATATGAGTTTCGAAATTTCAAAAAAATATTTTTTTTTAGTTTCTGTTCAATACTACATATACATATGTATGTATATGTTACGTGGGCTTCGCAATTTCAAATTTTTATTTTATTTTATTATATTTGCTCAAAGTTCCTAGGCATTCACAATAAAAGCGTAGGTGAAAGAACCTTTGGAAGAGTGGCCTGTCAGGTTACACCGGCCGGCTACTTCAATCTATGATCTTGTTTTTTTTAGAAACATCGGTTTCAAAGTCGGTGGGTAAAATTCCTCAGAAAATACTGAAGCGATATTTCACAGCTCTTCTAAATAAGACGACCACGTAATTGTTCGAAGATTTTTTTTTCGATTCCAACTATTTTTCCCAAAGCACTTTGTGGAAAAATTAGGTTTAAAACTATACTGTTCTATTTCCACTTTGCCAAAAATTCGATATCTTTTCAAATCCTTCGAAGAACGACACCTTTACTCATCTACTAACCGATGAAATTTCATTTGGTTTTAGGTAAATCCGTAGTCTGTTATGCTAACCACTGCGAGAAGACGATTTTGAGTGTTGCCTTCAGCATTTTTTATGGAAAATTCATAAAGTATTTAAATTAATTAATTTTTCCTATGAATTGGAGATTTTTTCGGCGGTACAAGCCAATGGGACCCCTTAAATGAAACTATTCAAACCGTTGGCAATCATTAACAAAAATATATCCGACACAAATATTTCTAAAATCTGATGAAATAATTTGTCAACTAATTAATTTAGTTTTATTTCAAGAATTAAAAAAAAATTGCAGTTTATATATATGCACTCGGTATATACGCGAAGTAGTCCCTCAGTTTTTGAGTTATTGCCCTGATTCTTTGCAGACATCTTTCTCTCACCAAGAAGCTGCTGATTTGACGGCACTGTCGATACCGAATAACTATAGCATGTAGCTGTCATACAAACTGACCGCCTAACTGAGATTGTACCCTCCTAGCTAACTACCTACCCCTTTATGTCTCGGCACCAGGATCAGGTGGTTGATAGGCGGTTCAGTCTTCCTATATGCTCCTCCACTAAAAGCCTTTATGAATTTTCCATAAAAAACTTCGTACGCTGATAACGCTTTTAGTGCCGCTTGACTGCCGTCAGTCTACCACTGGATAGTGCCTCTCAGGAGTAGATCGAGCGTGGAGTCATTCCAGTCTGTCCCGCTGCCGAGAATAACTCTAAAAATCTTTGTAAAGTTGATCCTTTTTGTAACGCCGTCTCTCACAAGAAGGGTTAGGGTGTGTTTTCCCCTAAGACATTCATTTCTTGAGACGACATTATCGTTACATCCATCCGTAAGGTTAAGTCTAATGTGAAGCCAATCAAAATTTGATCTCTTTAGACACCTCCAACTCCCTGCCACCGAGTGTTAGGGGCCTCAAGCCCGGAAGAGACTTTGCTTAGTAAAATGGGTCACGGTGGTTTTGGCCGGGTTAATATTTAGCCCTACCGTGTGGGATTATCCCTTTGCTAGACTTTAACCCCTTTGAACTATGTATGTCACAGAAAGTGTTCTCAAATTTGCCTCGCGCCGTTATGACAATGCCATCGGCGTAGCTCTGGCAACGAATCCCATTGCCAGTGAACAACTCAAGGAGCTCATCTACTATTATTCTCCATAGAAGGGGGGATAGTACCCCACCTTGTGGGAAGCTTTTCGTAGTGCCAAGACAAATCTTGCTCTCACTGACTGGCGTGTAGGGGTGCGATTTTCAGCACCTCCGATCTTATATGGTTGCCCACAATCTTTGTCATCTATTTTAGCATGACGGATGTGAGACTGATTGGCGGGACGGACTTGGTCAACGAGTAGTCTCTCCTACCTATCTTGAGGTTAAAGATTACCTTCGCTATTCTCCATAATTTAAAGCTTTATGCTTTCTTTTGTTTGTTTGGTTTGAAGAATTGCAAATTTGAACTTTAGCAATATTGCATCCAATGCGAGATACTCTCTCTTTCAATCCATCCAAATTTCTCCCAAACAAAGTAATATAAAATTTGGTTATAAAAACGCGTGGGTAACTGCAAATGCTTTTCACAATTTTTCTTACTCTCTCGCCACTGGAAGCGAAGAAGTATCGTTTATCGCTGCCGCCATTTAACAACTGCGACTTTGTCAGTTCTCCAAAAAGCAATTCCATTTGCCAGCACCGGATTTTAATTCCGCTTTCAGCTGTTACTAACTACAAGATTACGTTTTATGTTTCCGTCTCCGGCATGCTCGGCCGTCGTGTTATCCACTGTCCTTGTTGTGAGCGCTTTTAACCGAATGCCCGGAATGTTTGTTGCTTCGTTTGCTTGGTGAATAGTTCGTTTGTTGCTGTATGTCTTATTCTTTTTTCTGCTAGAACGTCAACATATCAAAATTTTTTCGCCACACATTGTGGCATTTCTCTTTGCTATTCTTCGTCTTTCAAGATTTGCTATAACTGTGTTTAGGACTTAGTGTTGTTATTCCTTGTTCGCATTACCTTTCTTACTGTGGTTTTGAAGTATTTTTCTGACTTTTTATCAGAATATCACTTTTGATCTTACACTTTTTCTTTACTGGTGTAGACAGCGCTTACGCGTTTATAGTCGATTTAACAAGAGCGCGTCACTCGTTTCTTCTTTTCACAATGTGGCCCCAATTGGAGATCCCAAGCGAAGCCAGATCCTTTTCCGTTTGGTATTTTCAACAGCAAATCGAAAACTTTCGGAGCTGGAGTGTTTTCATTCGTTCGGACGACCTGACCTAGCCAGCGTAGCCACTGTCTTTTATTTCGCTGAACTACGTCAATGTCTTCTTATATCAAACGCTCAAACTTTTGATTTCGTTTCGTAAAGTTTATCATTTATTGAGGCGATCCATAAACATATAAATTCTAAAAAGGTCTCCAAATTTTATGTTTGATATTTACGTTAGCACAATTTGTCTCCTATACCATAATCCATAACCATAAGCAAGCAAATGATGGGATTTTCACCAGCAACAGGAGTTAAAGTTTGTTACTTTAATCTTTCGTTTTTTACGCAATTTCAATAATTTTTTTACAATTTGTAATATTGTTTTCCTTTTTTCTTATCTCACTCTCATAACACCGCAAATTCAGTTGATGTGAAAATGAGAATCTGCGCAGAAAACGGCAAACAAATAAAATTGCATATTTTTTCGACGCTAAATGGCAGCAAAACAAACAACAACAAAGCATATGCATACAAAAAAGAATTAAGCGAAACAGTCACAACAATAATGGTGAATGGCAAAAAAGTATTTCCAAAACAAAAAATATGAAAAAAAATGCAAATAAATGGAAAAGTGCAAAAAATCATTGCATAATCAAAGGCGCAACAGCAGCGATTTCGACGAGTGCTGGGGCAAATTGAAATTTCTAAATGATAAAAAAAGGAGCAGACAAACAAATCAGCATAAAAGCAGAAAGCGAAATACTAAACTAAATTGCAATGCACACACACAAGCATACATGCTAACATCCGTGTGTGTGTGTGCGTGGAATTACACATATCACAGGCATGTTTACTCAAATAAATACATACTTTTATGACAGCGCGTGTGTGTGTGTGTACTTTTGTTGGCATGTATTTGTTGAAATTGAACCTGCTCGCTGCTGCTTGCCGCGGCCGAAGTGGAGGGGGGCGAGTGCAGTATTTTTAATTACACCTCTGCAGGCTATAAAAATTTGTGTTTTTCTCTATGTGGCAGACATGACATAGAGTGATGCGGGCGGACGGACGGCGTGATGAAGCAAAACGCTTGGCTCGAGAACGAACTCACACGCAAACACACACACACATATATATATATATACATATATATCGTACATATGTATAAACGTTTGTGGCAGCAATGTGGCTTGAGGGGGCTTTGCCTTATTTTTTTATTGCCTTGAAAACTCATATGCCCCTCAGTGCAAGTGTGCGTGCGAACTTCACTTGTGTGTTTGCCTGTGTGTGTGTGTGAGAGCATATTTTAGCATACGGTGGCTTGTCTAATGTGTATAAAACAATTTTCAACCGCATTGGCAAAACATGAAAGCAAACTCGCTGAGCTAGCCCGCCCTTCCCGCTCACTGCGCTCCAAACCGCTAACAAAACTAAAAGCAACAACAACAAATATGGCAAATATACCAACAACAATAGCAAAAAAATCGCATGTATATAAGTACAGCAATAACAAAAACGTATTAGTTGGAATTGAATAACAAATTGAAAGCGTACGAATCTGCAGGAATCGAATTGCAATGCACTGAATGTCCCGCTGCCCGCTGCGCCCAGCCTCTCGACGCTCCGCTCGCGCAGCTACTGTGGCTGTGGCGAACATCTCGTTTGAGTTTATTTCATTGATGGCGCCCGCGGGCCATGTTGGGATTATCAATTTCATGCTCTCTTGTCGATTCGATTTTATGTTATGCCAACTCACACACACACACGCACTACATGCTGTTGCTGCCGCCTGTGTGTTTAGCGATGTGCGTATTTTCATTTGCATATGTATAAACATATCTCAAAACAAATAAACGAAATTAAAAGCAATTTCAACAACTAAATGATAGTGAATTTCCATAGTGCTGCACATAAGCAGGCAAACGCATAGACGTCGCTCAATGCACATTAAGGTTGTTCGCAACTGGTCTGTGACGTTTTAAGAAATCATAATATGAAAGAAAGCGAAATAATAATTTTTGAATTTAATCGTAAATTTCGTTGAAGAAAAGTTTTGTGGGTTGTGATTTGCAACATTTATTTAATTTTAAAGAATTATGATAATTGTTCTGAAATGTAGAAAAGTCGGTTTTACGCCATATTCAATTGAGTTCTCTGACATATTTACTTTTTTTGGACTGATCTGACAGCTCTGAAAGCCAAAAGCAGTCTGCAAAGCTAAGTACTGTATTGTAAGGAGAACAAAGGAGAGCACCTTTGCAAGTATATTTTAGTATAGTATTGGGTCGTTCACTATGTAATTTCTTTTGATGAAAATAGTTGAAGTTATTGAATTTTTTCGCAGCCAACTTCACACCCAACCGCTTTTTTCTTTTTCTTTAACAACAGCAGTGAATTGTTTGATCTTTGCTCGTCGAGAGAGCACCCTGTTGGCAAGGGTTATTCTGCGTTGGATTTTGAAGCTTGCATTGTTGTTGGTGTTAATAGTGGTTCCAAGATAAATGAAAATTATCTACGACTTCGAAGTTATGACTGTCAACAGTGACGCCCCCTGCGGGGAGGGGGATTGAGAATATTCCCGCGGTAAGGCATGCCTGTCGTAAAAGGCGACTAAAATCCAAATGCACTATGTCCGACATTGACAGGTCAGATTTTTAATGTCGGCATGGTTATGAGGTGTCAGAAAAGTGCTATATCGAAATGATTATCATATTCTTTGAATGGGTTTGCGATTATATAACAAACACAAAAATGAAATGACGAACAACACATTATACAGCCGGGTCCTTAGGAATTCCTAGGAGTTCTTAGGGTCCCCGACTGGCAGTAGATCACAGGTAACACTGTGGTCTACAGGTCATACCAAAGACTAAAACATGGTACCACGGGGAGCAGTAATGCCCTTGGAGTTCGCTCCAATCTGCTCATTGGGTTCGGCCCTTTGGGGAGATTCGTGGTGGCTGTGGTTTAGACCTAAATGCAGGAAGGGCTTTTGTCCAATGTGGAGTCGCACTGCGGCCGGGTGCCGGACCCAAAGTACGGCAGAGGTTTAGGTAGGCCTCGTACCCGACCAAGGTGGCTAGGGTGTTTTTCCTTTGGTTTTCACCCGAACTGATTGGTACCAAAGTGTAAGTGTGGGGCGGCACTTTGCTTTGGTTCCCAGAGTATAGTGTTGTGCATGCACTTATACTTTGGGGCGCTGATCAACGCTTTGATTTTGATCCGTTGTACTTTTTGAGTGCCGTGGATTTAAGTCTACTAGTGGCAGGTATTCACGTTAAAACACATTGATAGTTGTCAACAGTGTGAGTGAGACGACTGTTTTTTTGATGGCAGGATATATTTCGCCTTGCCCTAGTTCACTGCCAGACTAATCTGCTTCGCTTCCTTATACAATCTAGAGAAAAGAACTAATAAAGCGGTTTTTATGAACAATGATATCAATGTCGTCGGCGTACTTCAGCAGTTGTACACTCTTGTAGAAAATTATAACTTCTCTATTCAGTTTTGCAGCTCGAATTATTTTCTGGAACCTTGGTTGGTATCGAACGGCTCGAAGAGGTCTTCCTGCTTCTGACGAAGCTTTTTGTATTGCTCTCGTCAGTTTTACCGCTTTGCCGTTACATAATTGAACAGCTGATATAGTAGGCTTGTTTGTAAAATATATTTTTTAAAATTTTTGGAATATCGAAGATCTAAGGTGGAAAGCAGCATTTTCAGCAAAGTTTACTGTTTTATTATCAAAAGGGCAAAAATACAAGTCTAGCAAGACGAAGGTTATGTGTTTACGGAGAACACCGAATGTCAATGCCGAAAAAATTATATAATTTAGTTCCGGCAATTTGGACTTTGTGAATCCGCCAAGTCCTGGAAGGTCTCTTGAAGCCGATTTATATAAAATAAAGTCCTTGGTGAATACAAATCGTCGAATAACAACTCGAGAGGTTGATGAAAGTCTCAATTTGTTTAACACGACCGTTCACAAGCACGTCTAGGACTAATTTTGGAGTTTAAGGTATGGGTTCCTCATGTTCTTACAGAACGAAATTTGCTTCGTCGCATTAACGACTGTGCTTTGCTTAAGGAAGGTCAAAGAAGTGGTATATTTTTGAAGCAGATTATTACTAGCGACGAAAAGTGGGTTGGTTGCAAGCATGTAAAATGGAAAAGTACTAAATTGGATGGTCTGTAAAGGATGAACCAGCTCAAACCCTTTCTAAGGCAGAAAGGTACCAAAAAAGGTTATGTTATCTGTTTGGTGGGATTTCAAAGGGATCGTTTATTTCGGGCTTTGCTCAACAGTAGCACGATTAATTCTGGAGGATATTGTGAACAGTTGGACAATCAATCAGAAGAGCCCAGAATTGATTAATAAAAAGTTCACAAGTTTGATGACCGGATGACAATTTTAGTGGGATGTGGGACGGCAAAAGGTATTGAATATCGTAATGGAGAATTTCACAAAGAATCAAGCAAACAATGAACATAAATACATACATTTTTTTTGGTTTTCTAACTCACCGTATTAAATGTATTTGAAACTAAGTGAATCTAGTTTTTAGTTTTCCAACCACAATTGAAGAAATTCAGCGTTTCTCGAAACTTTCGTGCCACCCTAGCTTACACTGCCACACATGTGTATTCCGGCAAGCTGATATTTGCTTATTTTGCAATAAACTCAACGTCCGCGCTCTGAAGCCCGCTCCCTGCCATTGAGATGCTTTTGCTTTGGCGCTTTGATGGTGGCCCCTAGGGGATCCTACAAAGTACTCTTGTAACCAATGATCGTTTCGGAATAAATTTGTTGTATCAAAAAAATCACATACAGCTAAACTTGCCACAACAACACTTTGTTTATATGTATGTACATGTGTAAAGTACATAAGACCCCACCGGGTATATTAAATGCATATGGATATGCTGTAAGAACATAAGCGAGCCCCATGGTACAATTTTGCAGCGGATCAGAGATTTGAAAAACAGCTGGAGATATATTAGTACCCAAAATCATCAGATGAAGCATGGAAATTAATGAAATGTAGATTGAGTTTCTTAGTTAGTTGACTAAATAATGTTCCTGAAATTAGTAAAGAGAGCTTGCCTCACGGATGTGGAACATGCATTCGGGGATCATAATCTTTAAATTTAATTCAGTAAGTGTAGTGTAGTACCCATTACCGAAGAACCACTCTAGGAGTAATTCAAAGTTCACTTTATTTACCACCTCTCTGTGGTGTTGCAGACATACACTGCCATGAAAGAAAAAAAAAAAAGTTGCGGCAAATTGAATGCTAAATTACAATATGTGCATAAATTAAAAAAATAAATACTACGGTTCATAAAAAATAATGCAGATATATAAATAATTACATATATCTACATATGCACCTAGGTTGTTCACTATAATATTCACATATTAACGTATGTATGCATGTGTAATCTGCTGCGAATGATACTGGAAATGACCGTTGTATCTGTTTCTTTTTCCTTTTTAGCGCTAAAACAAATATTTACCGTACTATCAATTTGAAGATATGAAAATACCATTCAAACAAATTGTGGCCACTTGAAATTTATTTGCTGTATCAAGTGGTCTCTTTACATTCGCTTCAAATGGACGAGTGGACTTGAGGTTTTGTATGGCAGGTGATTACGCGCCACACTCGAGTTTTATGTTCGGTAAGCGCGTTAAAATAGACAACAAAAAGAATATTTAGACGAGTCGAGTGAATAAAGTAACTAGTAATCGCCGAGTTTGATTGCTTAAATTTCTATTTATGATTTATTTAATTTAGAGTGGCTTGTGGATCTAGATTTGCCATCAAATGCTTTTTTGTCATTTATATTAAGAACATCCGTCCAAAAAGGCCGGAATTAAGGAAGAGCAATTCACGGATTTTATACCATAATAATGCATCGACCCACGATTATGACCGAATTTAAAGCCAAAAACGCAGTGAATACCATTGATAAACCACTTTGATCACAATAAAGTATTATTATATTATATATTATTCCTTTTCGATTTTCATTACCTTTCGCAGAAACTCGAAGTAAAGAAATGGTTTTGGCATACGTGTCTGAGCTCGTCAATATTATTGTAGGTCGAGGGTATTTTTTTAAGTTTTCAAAGTCACTGTTGAACGCTTGCTTGTTGAAGCCAGGAACTTTGAAGTTCTTTCTCAAGTGGTTGCGTGACGATATAATGAGATAAAATCGATCTTTATAGTATATTTCTACCGACTATTTCATACTGGTTGGATTTTTGTGATTCAATGGTGTAACATGGATATCGACGGAGGTGCAGAGGACGGTTAGAGAACCCAAAATCAAATCGCCGAAAGGTATATGGCTCTGAAAGTTGCTATCAGACTGCGAGCATTTAGGTTATTTAATTAAGACATGTCTGAACATTCGGAAATTCTCAGACGCTTTGGCTTTGTGCTGAATCTTTGGGATCATTGACTTGCCAAACAAAACACTGGCGGCTTTTCCTATACACACATACTAGCGGTGCTTTATGGATGATTCAGAGCTTGTTGGGAAGGTTAGTGGAGAGGTAAATTCTTAGGATCTCACTATCAAATTCAGTTTCGAACTTCCTGACTATTGTGATACGCAGACAACTCTACAGCTGATGAACAGACAAGGAAGGGACCCTAGCTCAGATATCAGTGGAACGGGTTGGTGGTCGTTTCTCCATGCCTGTCTTATCCAGCGCTGGTCTGTCATTTGTTCATGTCCTGTCGGAAAATCCCTTTGACCTTATATCGATCTTAAACGATCCAGTGAGCTCTTTTTCCTCAATAAAGTCATTACCCTATCAATGTCCATGCTATAAGGCTGAAAATCTTAGGTGGAAGAAGAAGTGAAATCATCTCAGAATCTCCTTGATGGTCCCGCGTTTGCCAGGTAAAGGCTTAAACACCTGGGAACTCACAGTTTCAGAAACCAAACACCAAAGCAAATTTTTATTGGCCACAAAGCGGTTTACTGGTTTATACGTTGTGAAAAAAAATCATCCGGAAAATGTAATTAAATTCTCCGGGTAAACGATATTTCAAAAATATATAAGTTGGTAGTACTGTTCTTAATTTCTATGTCAAATATGGGAGCGGTCTGTCAACTAGTTTGTTTACAGCAGCTGCTTAAGTCGGTACACCTCAGTAGTGCCTTGCTATTTTTACAATGGATAAAAATACCTAATAAAGAATTTGTCTAAAATTTCGGGTTTCTTATAAAATTTCGTGCGGAAAAGTCTTACGGTGATTCAGTTTTATTAAAAAACGAAGGTACAAAGCCTTCAGAGACGGTCGAGAGATCGTTGAAGACAAGCCTCGTTCTGGATGACCTTCTACCTTTTCAACTGATGAATACTTACTATATATTAAAACACTGAAAGATATGGTGCCTGGAAATCGTAAGGAAAGTAGTACAAATTACAGGAGTTCTAATTTTATGGTATCACAAAGGACTGGTAATAGCAGTCCAAATGCGATCTTTGGATCGACCTAACCTAATTTAACCTACCTAAAATGAAAGTTTGTCTATGGATCTTTTAAATTTGTTTTCTAGCGCTTATATATAATATATACTTTTTACAACTATTCTGCAATAGTTATAACCACACACAATGTGGTTTACCCATTAGAGTTCGACGGAACTTCAAAAAACTGCAATTTCAACTAATCCCCTCGGACTTATGATAATTTAAAATAAATGAAGCGCTTCTGTTGTAAAATGAAATTCAGCGGCAAAAGCCGGCAACGCGCTTATCACAGTGGCGCAGGACACATCATTTGCCAAAATGGCGTCCGCAACAATGGCAAATCCTATCGAACTAAATGCGACTACAAACGAAATGGGCTTTGTGGCAATTCAATAACATTTTCGATCGCCTCAAATGCAGTATGCAAATTGGCTAAGCGGCGAACAAGCAAAACAAAAACAAAAGCAAAAACAAAAACAAAAACCAAGCAAGACACAAAAACACAAAGCGACATGAAAAAGTAAACAAACAACAAAAATTGCAGCACAAAAACGCGGCTCTAATCCTTTTTGTGGGCTCAGCGAGTGTTTTGTAGTGGGCAGCGGCCGCAAATCGCCTAACTACACTGTGCAACACAGCAATCGGTTAATTTGGTATGCGCTATTTTTAAGCTTTTTTGTGCTGTTTTTTTCGGGGAAAATTGGTTTGCATAGAATTTGGCTAATAACGGCATGTGGCTCTGTGTTGCACAATAAGCCCACGCGCTAGTGATGACCAAAGTGTTGCTGCAGCATGCGTGTGGTCACCATTGCCGCACACATACATGAATGTGGCGGAAAATCTATGTATGTGTGCGTGTGTATCGATGTGTGTGTGCATAAACGCCAGTTGGACGCATTTGAAAGTGCCGAAATATTCCGGCGCCTGAAATTCGGTTTTGTTTTCGAAAAATCCCGATTTTTTACTTGCCAGAATTCGCAGTTAATTGCCGCGTGCGCGCTGCCTTCGCAACCGTGAGTGAAATCTGAAAATCTGAAACGTTGCATGCGGTATTGCACATCGCATGTCGCACAATGCTTCCGTTCTGCGGTGATTTTCCTGCATTTGCATCCATTTCCGCTCTTCGCTGGCGCTTCATTTGCATTTTTTGCGCCCACATTGCTGCGTTGTTGTTATTATTATCTTTTTTTTCATTTTTGCGTGCGTTCAACACGTTGGAAAACTATCGACAATGCTGTTGCATGGCGGCAGCAGCTGCCGCTCGCCAATTGCCTTCACAAAATAAAAAGTGCCGTTATGTTTTTTCTTCTTTTTGTTGTGCAGTAATTGTTGTTGCAATTGTAGTTTTTAGCATTGTAAGAGTTGTTGTCGCATCAGCCGCTTATCAAACCGTCAACAGGCAGCGATTTTTCGCTTATTTCGCCGCGCCAATGGACACAATTTGCGATTTTTTTAATTCGCCGCATTTTGTTGTTGTTTCTTTGGATTTATTTTGATTTTTGTTTTAAACGCAACTTTTGTGCCGCCACCCCGCGCTCTTGTTGCATGTCATTTCAGCTGTTTTATTGTTATTTTTGTTGTTGTTGTTATTGTTTTTGTATTTATTTATGCTTCTTCTTGCTGTTGCACGCGCTGCTTAGGGACTTTGAGGCTGCTGCGGTCGGTTGTGCGCACAAAGGCTTTTATGGCAATTTTTTTCAAACTTTTTGTTGTTGTTTTCACTTTTTCTATCTTCCATTTTCGTTTGTTATTTAATTTTATTGCCGCTCGGCCAACTAGTTCGCGCGCTTGTGTGTGTGCTGGTGCGTGTGTTGCTTGTGTTGCATGTTCATCATTTGCATCATTTCTGCCTTTTGCTTTTGTGTGCTCGCCGGCGTATTGTCCTGTCGATTTATTCAAATGCGAAATCCTGTAAAATCCCACTCAGCCGTGTATTTTGGTGACGACAGCAGCGGCGTTGTTGCCGGCTGAATTATATAAGTAGGCATTGAAATGTTGCAAGTTGAGTGCTTGCCACCCGGCCACCCATTCAGCGCCTTTGTTCCAATGCGCCTCTTCAATGCGAGCGCGTTGAGTGGCTCTTCAACGTAACAAATACAAACACAAATACAAATACAAAATACAACTGCAATATAAATAGAAAATCACATAAATCCTTGCTATTCTTTGCTAAATTAAAAAATGCAAAATTTTAAATTAAAGAAAAATACACCATGCCGCGTTCGGCGAGCATTCTCCGCGCTCGCTGTATACAAAACGCGTTGCGCTTCACTTTATTTAGTTGCCAACAGCAAACACAACACAGATAGCAACCCCCAAACAACTAAAACAACAACGATAATAAGCGCACAACAGAGGGAAGGGCGCTGCTGCTAACCGCCCGCCCCGTTATTAAGAGCGAGCTTTCGAGCGCGGTTGTTAGTTCGTTGCAGTTTTAGATGGGAAACACATCACCTGCCCGATTTCATATAATTCAAGTACGTTGTCGATTTCGAAGAGGGTTCAATTCTAGGATGCTTTAATTCAAGCAGGTTAATTTTAGTCTGAATATTTTTTATTGAAGATTTGGGCTTTTTGGTTCATAAATTGTAATTGGTTTTTAGACTTTTTCAGTCCGTAATTTCGGATCTTCTTTACAAAGCCTCAATTTCTGGAAAAATTTACAAATGAACAGTCAAAGAAAGCCGACGTAATGCCTTTTGGTATGAGCCATTATTCTTCCGTTCAAAACTGTCTCCATGAAAATTGTTTAAAGGAAATCGGTTAACGATAAACTAGACTGTTTTCGTTTAACTGCTCAGTCCTTGTATTCTTAAATACCTAAATTTCCACCTTTCGCGAACTCCATAGCGTTTTTTTTAATTCTTCCACTTATAAGGTCCAAACGTGGAGATTTTACCTTCACGTTTCTTTGGTTCTAATCAACAAGCGATGTAAACACTCCTAACAAAATGTTAATGATTTCCTATTAAGTTTACTAGGTCACGGGAGCGCTAAAAACTACTTCAACGGCAATAGAATCAACTCAACCTACCTCCAGGATAGGCAGCGTTGGGTGAGTTCTCCACAAGGACCTTAGGGCATAGCTCAATAAGCAGAGGCCTGCTGGATAAATTAAACCAGATACCCATGCACTTTATTTGGGAGAGAAGGTTCCAAGTCACTGTAGAGGAAGATGGATTGCGCAAGTGTCTGCGACAAACCAGCGGAACTTACAAGATCTACACATATTGGCCAAAATGGCCAATAGAGTGGGAGTCTATTGCTAGAGTTGAATTCAGGCTTGGATAAATATATACGCCGACAGCCAGGTAGCAATTAAGGAAATAATCTCTCATTACATTACGTCAGAGAATGTCTTTATCACAACCTGTTTGCTCCACAAGCGAGCCGGACGGGTAAAAGTGATAACGATATATGCAGAGAGGTTGACATGACACAGACGCTGGAACACCCTCCTTACCTTTGTCCAGCACTATCTAATACTCGACTCAAGTATGCAAGAGCTTCGGCGTTCAAAGGACCGGATGAAGTTTCAGACGTACACGTCAAGTCGTTCTTAAAGTTTGCAAAAAACGTAGATGCTCTGTGTGACGAATTGCTCACCTAAAATTAGGTAACCCAGTAGGTCTATGTATGGCGTGAAGCTCGCCAGTATAACCCACCCTACTAGCCTAAGTTCGAATATACTTGGTGAAAAATCCATTCCATTCAAGTACGTGCTACGTAGGGATAAAAAGAAACTGTACTGGATGTTGGTTTTGGTGCGAGTTTGGCAGTAATACTCTTTAACACATAATTAAAAATACTTTCTGCGAATTTATATGCGATCTCAAGAGCAGCCAATCTCTCGATGCTTTTGTCGTTCATAAAAGTGGATGGAAACATTTTAAAGGAAAGCCTGAGGTTATATTATTTCAGCCTTCGCTTCATCAGTTAGAAACCGAAGTTGGATCTCGTTTTGCTTCCAAGTCCAGCAACCTTATTTCTAATACCAATAATGGCTCAGGAAGGAAAGCTTCGGATGAATTTAGCTACTGAATAGACTCGCATAAATTTTATCTGCCGCCCGACTCGAGGTTAAACTTCATGCACCTACTTTTCGGATAATATCAGAAATAACACCTAAACTTTTTCGTCTTTATTGGCAAAGACATCGCTTTCGTGCTTATAGCGGAGTTTACAATAACGTGTCAGTCGTTCTTCCTCTTCGTTGTTTGGCGCCAACAGGAAATTCCCAGTGTATCCACCCTTCTCCACCAGTTCTTTTCAATGGAGTGAATGTCTTCATCTGCTTCCCTCGCCGAATACTGCGTCTAATACTTTTAGAGCTGGAGCGTTTCCATTCATTCGGACGTCATGAATTCGTGCGCTCATAGTTAGAAGGCATCTTTGGTCACATCGTCCTTCTACCCGTCGGGGCGTGGGTGCAAATCTGCGATATGTTGAAGAACTTCGCTTAGATGCGTATTGTGGCTAAACGCTTATCAACTCGAACTTGAAAAAACCTGTCGTCAGAACTGTTAAAATATTTAAAAGTCCACCTAAAAAGAATTGTTGCACTGCGGATTGTTAAGTTTTAGTTTATGACTAGTCGGGTCTATGGGCTTTGGTTCTTGGCTCTTGCTTGGTAAGCACGTCGAATGAAATCTTAATGGCAGAAATACTCAACTCAGCAGACCCGTTTTTCTCAGACCTCAACCACACATTGTCTCAATCCGAGGTCGTAAAACTTGCAGCGTTGCATCTTTAAAGCTCCCTCTTTTCCTAATCACGTTAAATGCAAGTGGCAGCAACATAAGTAGGTATGTACTTAAGTTTCACAGCTGCAATTGGGCAAATCGCTTTTATTCAAGCCATAAATTGAATGATGGCTCCTCTGATTTCCCGTTTTTATTTCTTTTACTTCAATTGCTGTGGCTGCCATTTTTATTCGAAACTGAAATTTTCATTCGGTTGTAAACGAGACTTTAATGAATGCCACCAACAAGCTGCCACCGCCACCACCAGCGCCGCAAATCCAACCGACAACGCCAGCGACGCAGCCGCAACTTGAACAACGAGCTTGCGTATTCGCCGCGGCTGAGCGGGAAGAGGGCCAGCAGCCTACAGCAGCAAGTCAATGCTAGCTAGTTGATGCAAAACGTGCCCCCACTCGCCGGCTTGTGTATATATTGTACATAAGTAGTTGTTGCTGGCTTTGATGGCTTTTCAAAATATTCATTTTCATTTTCATTTGCATTTTTAGAAGCGTTGCGCTCTCTATTTTTATTATTTCTGCAATATTATGGTTGTGGCGTTGCTGTTATTGCTGTCGAATCGCGACTGTCAGTCTTCATCGCCTTCGACAGCATCCTGTCGGCACTCGTCAGCAGCGCTACTTATTTGTTTGTACCGTTAACGCTTGCTGTCTAAATATTTGTGAACCGTTGGCTGTGTATGTGTGTGTGTGTTTAGCTTTGCGCTGCGCTGCGGTTTGTTTATATTCAGATTATTTTCTTTTGATTAAATTCGCGTTCATTACGAACGCATTTTGCATTTCCCACTCGCAGTTTCATGTTTTTCCGCTTTTTAGTTGAATTTTGTTTTGCTTTGCTCCACCTTTTGTTTTTATTGCATTAGTTATTATTGCTGTTGTTGTTGTTTTGCGGCTCCTGCCACTCCTCCTCGCCTCACATTTGGCGTGGAAATTTAATTTATGCAAATTACTTTAATGCCCACATTGCCAAGTGATAACTAAGTAATGTGAATACATTTCGAATTACACACACACACACACCTCAACATATACACATACATACTGGCAAATGAATTTTTATTTGTTTTTATTGCAGAGCTTTGAATTTTTCATTTTAATTTCGCGGACATAATGAGCTTTTAATCACTGCCGCCTGTCAAAAGCGTGGCGATGGCGCAAACAAACAAACAATTTGACCGAAAATGTATGCAAAAGTTGCCTAATATCATGTTTAGTATGTGAAGGGGAGTTAGTTACTTGAAGAAATTAGACTCATTTGCATCCACTTTAAAATTTGAGGGAAGTGCCAAGAGCTGTGTAATTAAAATTTTAACTTCCACTCAACAGTTTTGATTATTAATTATGACGAAAAATTTTATTTTCATAAAAATTACAGTTATTAAAATTTCTTACATATACATCTCTTCGAAGTTTTACCGTCAATCTCGACTTTAAGTCATCCTTTCAAAGTCCGTTTTATTTGTTCGCGACTTGTGAGACTATACTTTTTGTTAAAAGTTTGGCTAGGATTCCAGTTAAAAGTTTAATTTTTTTAGTTTTACGAGAAAACATTTTCAAGACGTTTAAGAGAAGCCAAATCTAGAGCCGTATTTCTCATAATTACCTTTCGCAAGGTCAACGATCTTTCTGAAACTATACCCTGAACAGCGTACAATAAGCTTTACCAATATGTTTGTAACACCAAGAAGAAACTGTCGCGAACCTTATACATTTTTATACCTAAACGATTAGAATAACGAATTTACGCCGCACCAATATGGTCGCCTGGATGCAGTGAAGCGCAGACGAGGAAGCTGCAATCATGTCAGAACACTCCACTTTTAACTACGACAAGATGCCTCTGGATAATCTCATCGAACACCTGCATCGTGAGCCCCATATGCTCTCAGTTAAAAAGCATAATGATATCCTCTCCAAGCAGTTCCCGCTGGGGTGCTTCGCAGAAATTAGCCCTGCAATCACCTGATTAGAGCGAAATTGCCTCTTAGGAACATCAAGAGGTCATTCCTCAACAACGTCGACGACATCAGACAATACGCCGACCAGACTTCGGCGCAACTAACTCCCGGCAAGCACCGGCCGCCATTCACAGTATAGTCATCAACAACTTTACTGACTTCCTCTTAGAGAAAGGCATACTTGGGGTCAAATCACCACTTATTGCAGGCGAAGACCTCAAGTTGCCGCTAGAAACGAAAGCGACCCATGCGCTTATTCGTTTTGAATACTATAGTAGATTCAACTCCTACTTATCCAGAATAGACCCTAACATATCAAACATATGTACTGCATGCAATGAATCCCCGCATGACACTGGCTTCCTCTTTGCATGCCCTGCTAACCTCATAGATCTGACAACCTTCTCCGTTTGGTCCAAACCCGTAGAAACAGCACGTATCGTTGGTCTGTCGTTGGGTGACATCGATTACAACTTATCTACCAACCTTACCATCTTTACTGGGATTATGTACGCGTTACAACAACGACAAACTGAGTCGATTTAGTCATAACCGTCGATCCAATTTTCGAAGAAATAGTTCAGATCGAATCACTTTCTTATGACTGTCATAAAAACTGGTCACTCCAAATCAGGTTCTTGTAAGGAATCTTTTGTATTTGGGTAGGGTATTATAGTTCCATTGCAACCGAAGTTGATGTTTTTTCTTATTTTCTTTACTTTTAGCGAAGTCGACAGTTCTTCTCGAAGTCAAATACCTTGGGTGAGCGAAGGCAACAACCATAGAAAAGACAATGAACTTCATGGTTGAGGACCACGGAACTAAGAATTACTTGCGATTGTTGTGAAGTTTTTAACCTTTTTAAAATAATTTTTTCCAGATCGATCATTTAATTCTAAAAAGCCCATTTCATTTAAAACAAATGATTCAACACTGTCAAATCGAGAGCTATAAATGTATGAATCCAATACTCCAAATATGCAGTTCGTCCACTTTGTACCTCTTCTCCACCTACAGAATCCATTTTTTTTTTACAAAAACGTCTATCCAAGTGGTACTATAGTGAAAAAGTTCAGAGCCGTGTTAGTAGCATGTATAATCATCTACAAGCGATCTATAATAGGCCATAGGTACCAATATATTTGGACCTTTGGGTGACCGCCAGATGCCAGCACTGAATCCGACAACGGTGAAAACTTGTAGCAATACAAAGAGTGATATATGTAGGTACTCAAAGGCAGTCGTTGTTTGATTTCTAGATATATAACGGGTGATTTTTTTGAGGTTAGGATTTTCATGCATTAGTATTTGACAGATCACGTGGGATTTCAGACATGGTGTCAAAGAGAAAGATGCTCAGTATGCTTTGACATTTCATCATGAATAGACTTACTAACGAGCAACGCTTGCAAATCATTGAATTTTATTACCAAAATCAGTGTTCGGTTCGAAATGTGTTTCGCGCTTTTTTATCGACAAATTTTGTTCAGCGATGAGGCTCATTTCTGGTTGAATGGCTACGTAAATAAGCAAAATTGCCGCATTTGGGGTGAAGAGCAACCAGAAGCCGTTCAAGAACTGCCCATGCATCCCGAAAAATGCACTGTTTGGTGTGGTTTGTACGCTGGTGGAATCATTGGACCGTATTTTTTCAAAGATGCTGTTGGACGCAACGTTACGGTGAATGGCGATCGCTATCGTTCGATGCTAACAAACTTTTTGTTGCCAAAAATGGAAGAACTGAACTTGGTTGACATGTGGTTTCAACAAGATGGCGCTACATGCCACACAGCTCGCGATTCTATGGCCATTTTGAGGGAAAACTTCGGACAACAATTCATCTCAAGAAATGGACCCGTAAGTTGGCCACCAAGATCATGCGATTTAACGCCTTTAGACTATTTTTTGTGGGGCTACGTCAAGTCTAAAGTCTACAGAAATAAGCCAGCAACTATTCCAGCTTTGGAAGACAACATTTCCGAAGAAATTCGGGCTATTCCGGCCGAAATGCTCGAAAAAGTTGCCCAAAATTGGACTTTCCGAATGGACCACCTAAGACGCAGCCGCGGTCAACATTTAAATGAAATTATCTTCAAAAAGTAAATGTCATGAGCCAATCTAACGTTTCAAATAAAGAACCGATGAGATTTTGCAAATTTTATGCGTTTTTTTTTTTAAAAAAAGTTATCAAGCTCTTAAAAAATCACCCTTTATCAAAGAAAAGCAATACTTGGAACATTTGAAGAATCAAGTGCATTGAGATTTTCTTTAATTTGAGAATATTGATTGAGTTAGGTGTGAAACCGTGTAGCATCGGCTTTTCACGAAGGTCAAAGAAAAGTTGAGTAGCATGATTCGACACAGTTTAGAAATTAGGAGCCAATAGTGCCTACTGGTTCGTAAAGGCGGCACTTTGCACATTGGCACTCTTAGAGTGTGCCTTCCCTGTTTGCAGATCACATACTTGATGTGCCAATATGTGGTGCTGCTTGAAACCTGGCTAGCCCATTGCTTTTAGGAATATTCTCTCAAACATTTTTCGATTTCATTAAAAATTTCTTATTTGCTTTTAATTTTTTTTTATTACTTTTTTGCCTTGAAATAATCCTATGACCTCTCCACTTATTGGATTACTTAATCACTTAATGTTTTCATAGCTTACCTAATAATTTTATTCTCGAAAAAGGGAAAAAATAAACTAATTTAATTTTTGTATTAATCACTTTTATTCAATTACTTATTTTGATTTCGAATACATATTTATACACACGCTCTCCTAGCACCCTCTGCACTCTACAAACTGTTTGTTATTTTTTCGCCGTTAAGCCCTACTATATAGCTAATATTTTGTCACATTGTTGTTCTTAACTTAATTTATTTTGTTTTGCTGGCATTATTTATAGGCTTACTTTAATTACTCATTATTTGTGTTTATTCATTTATGCATTACATACAATACTCCATAAATAACTACTAATTACAATTGTTTTTGCCACATTGCCGCTATTAAAACGAAAAAAATTTAACTCAAAAAAATATATACAAATCACGCTCACAGTAAAAAATACACAACAACTATCATGAGATAAAAAAATTTGTGTCATGCGAACACTTATCTATTTAGCAACAGCATTCCTATAATTAGTTACAAAAAGCTTAATAAATATAATGATTGGGGTGCGCAAAAAAAAAGTTTTTTTTTGTAAATTTCAATGTATTTAGAATCTGTTTAATTATAAAAACAACAACTAAATTTTATGAAAAAATTAAGTGGATTTCTAAACCTAAAATTGCTAAAAAACTGAAGCGTGATTAAAACGAAAATATTTACTGCCGCCTTTGTTTAAGCGCGACCAACAAATCAATATTGAACAAGCGCGTGTTAGTGTTGTTGCTGTTTCCGCCATTAAATGGCTAATAAATTAAAATTTAATTTAGTATCAACGGCAATTTGGCATTACATTTTTTGCCATTACCAAAAATAACACAGCGCACTTTTTTGTAGTTGTTTGCATTAGCCGCTGAAATTGTTGAAAATTAATTTAAAGCCTTTTAAGCTCATTAAGCCATATTATTTACTAACGGCTTTTTGCGGCTTGTAATTTTTAATAACTTCAATTTAACTGCATATGCTGTAATCATAGTTAGTCGCGCTTCACTCGTTAGCCAAATAGTTTTAAATCGAATCAGAATTATTAGGCGCTGCCTGGGAATTTTAGAATTTCGTAGAAATCGCTAATTTGATAATTTAATCAAAAAGTGTAAAGTGCAAGTTGTAATTTATTTGTATGTGTATCTGTGTGTGTTTTCTGGCTTAAAATCGCGTCAAATGGGACTACTGGAATTAGCAACATTTTACTTTCTTTCGTGATTTTATGGGTTAACACTTCGCCCTTTAAGAGGAGGGTTCGACTGGCGTCATTAAAATCGATTGAATAGAAGAAATTCTCCTATACTAACCAATATAGGAGTTACCAAATGTGAGTACAGGAACTTGTTTAAATTTTCACAAGGAACTGCCTTTGAATATACAAATATTCGGTATCCGTGGTATAATGCATTTTTCCTCATAGAACATAGAGGCATAGATCAAAGAGGCAGCTCACGAAACGTCATTTGGTCACACAAAAAAGAATCTGAAAGTTTACCGCAACCGAACTACGAACTGCTCTTCAATATGATATAACATCTACCTTCGTTGATGGCTTCTAAATATTGAATCTATTGGACACGTCTTCAACTGAGTAAAATCACAGTGTAAGACTAGGGTTAAGAAAATCGAAAATCGTTGAAAATGAAACGAAACTTCGAACACGAGTTTAATGATGATTTTCAAAAATTAATGAAAATGATGAATTACAAAATTTCACAGAATAATTTATTATTATTTATTTATTATTATTCATTAACTTGCTAGATTTGTGAGCTGTTGTTGGAGCACGAAAAAGCTTCTGACAATAAAAACTCAAGTAACACACAGCATGTACTGTATTTGAGAAGCAGTTTCAAAAAGTTTGTTTATTAGGTTCTGAGTAACCCTTGCTGACTCTATAAACTTATTTTTTTGACATATTTTCGGAAATATGAAAGAATTACTCGTTTTTAACCAGTCAGTAATACAGTAGTCTCCTACAAGTCCAAAAAACAGTACTGATACCGCATAACGCATACAACGCATAATTCTACCGACTTAAGAGTCCTTGGTTGGATAAAAATTCGGATCCGTTCCGGTTACGTATATCCGACCGTCGTGGGAACGGCTCGAATGGAAAGTATTCGAGTACCATGCTGAACTAAAACCACTTATTTTTATTGGTTGAAAAATGAAAATGAAGAATTTGAAGTTAGGTTCCGATGGCTGATTCCTCGTCAAGGTGGAAGAGATTGAATCATTTGTGAGAATTGGCAGTTAGAAAGTTGAATTGCTTTACTTGGTTGTAATTTTTCTGCAAGGCTATAATGCCGTGGCCAGGCATAATCGAACAACTCTAATAGAGAAAAGTTCTATCGAATTTTGAGGTTATTTCAGTGTTAAAAGTATACTCACACTCAAATTTTAAACTAGAAAAGTGGAAACCTTCAAAACCCTTTAATAGTAAAAATTAATATTTTCCGAATATCAGCAAACATAATTCCGTGATTTGCTCTATATTAACCCCCAAATCTCCAGATTTTTTCCAAAATTACCTACAGCACAGCTCAGAAGTTCTACTACAACGTGTATTCAAAAAGTATCGCGAATCGTAACTGACAGTTTTCTTCGATTGCAGGGGCGTGGCGCATCATAAGTTCTTGCCACAGGGAAGAACGGTCAATAAAGAATTTTAACTGCAAGTTATGCGCAATTTGCGCGAAGTAATCCGCCAGAAACGCCCGGATTTGTGGAAGAACAAAAATTGGCTTTTGCACCACGATAACGCCCCTGCTCACAGCACTAAATAACTGAGAATCCATGATCGCTACTTAAAGAAGTCAAACACTAAATAGCTGAGAACAAGTATCCAAGATCTCTACTCAAACAAGTGGCTCGTAAACTAAAGATTTTATGCGAATATAGCGTTTGTTGTTGTACAGAGTTTTGTGATTGCTTGTTTCCTTCAAAACACACGCAGTTTTTTATATTTTTGTAATTATTTTTTGAAATTTTATTCATTTTCTTTTTCATATAGGTTTAATTTACTAATTCTGAAATATATATATTTATTTGTATTTTACATGTTTTGTTTTTGGAAAATTGGCGCTCGCACAGTGAAGCAATTCATTTTTAATTTGTTACACATACATACTGACATACATGCTACCGTTAGCGACTAAGCTTAGTAACTAATTGTTTTAAGTTATACAAATTACAGATTTCCAGTATGCACTTAGTCTAATTATTTGTTGTAATTGTTGCACTAAACACTAAGTATTTACAAAGTCTGCATTTTACCGTTTGTATTTTGTGTTTTGCTTATTATTATTATTATTTGTTCTTTATTTACAAAAAATATTTTCTTTTTATTTTTATTTTACTTATATTTATTACTAGCAATAATTTAATATTCTTTTCTACTTTAACTTTGTTTTTGGGCTTCATTATAATTTTTAATTTTAACTTATTTGATTATTCTTTGATTTGTTATCGTCTACCAATTTTTACGCGCTTGAATTCTTTAATTACTTTTGGGATTACTTGCTTGGTTTGGAAGATATTTTTGATTTCCTTCATTTGCATTTCACATTTTTACAATTTTAAGCATATTAACTATATGGTTATAGGGATATTTATATATTTGAGGTTATACAAAAGAGGTCGAAAATAATTTGAGCAAGAAATTAGATATAATGTTTGGAAAATTGGTTGCTAGGTAAAGGTATTGCAAAGGTTAACGAAACTCATCTCAAAAAGCAAGCGAAAATCCTAACTTAAAAAAGCTTCTTCGTTTGGAAATTTGCTGAAAGATATTTTCATTTTTGGAAAAAGGTTTCGAAACAGACTGAACGTTTGAGCAGTTTTAAATCTTTTATTGTACACCTGCAGAAATAAGGCTCCAAAAAATTATTCACTGGTATTAAGTCTACCTTATTTTTATTTGATTTTCTTATTTTTAGATTTCCTCTACAAAAATTTCATCGTGTAAACCATTTTTAATATTTCATTGTCAAAAATGCTAAGTAAATAAAAATCAAATTAAAATGAAGAAATTTCCTCTAGTTAATTTATTATTTACAACAAAACCGATTCACAATTTTTACATCCAAAAGGAATTAAAAAAAATTAATTTTAATTAAAAAAAATTTAAATGTATTTAAAAAAAATTTAATTTAATTAAAAAAAAATTAAAATATATTTTAAAAAATTAAGGTTATTTAAAATAAAATTAAAACATATTTTAAAAAATTAAAGTTATTTAAAATCAAATTAATTATAATTAACAAAAAAAAATTTAATTAAGAAAATTAAAAAAAAATTAAAAAAGATTTAAAAAATTTAAAAGAACTTTTAAATAAATATAATTAAAAAAAAAATCACTTTAATTTATAAAAGTAAAAAATTTTAATTAAGAAATTTAAATAAAAATAATTAAAAAAAAATATTTTTTAATTAAAGCAATAAAAAAATGATTTGTCTACGAATCCAGCACTACTATTACTCCATAAACTTCGAAAAAGTGTGGTAACATTAACAATAATCGAACATAAGTGAGACTAGAAAAATTCTTAATGACGTAACACACACACACACATATGCGCCAAACAAGTGTCAAATGAAATTTAACATACATACAAACATTTTGGTTGCTCACTCAGCTAATTTTTGGGACACTGAAACACCAAATGACGACAACTAAACGTCAACGTTAACATTTGGACTCGTCATAAGTTGCGATTTACAAAAATAAAATGCGAAAAGTCCATACACACACACCGATATTTGTCATGGCAGCGTGTGTGCATAACTTACTAAGCCTAATAGTTCGCTAAGCTTACAAGCTAGTACTTATTTGCGACAGGTGGCAAACGCTGCGGACAGCGAAAGTTGAGCATAACATTTTTTTTCACCGAAATTTGTTAAAAAATATTAAAGAATCTTCAAATCTTCTTCTTTTTCAGGAAGTGTCAACTGACTGTTGGCGCAGGCGCACACCTGTTGCGCTTATTTTGTTTTGTCTGCCGCTCTCTGTGCTGTTTATGTATGTAATATATACGCTTAAAGACTAATATTGCTATACACGCGCGTCCAGTTCTTCGCTCCCCACTCTCCGCGAGAGAGCAAAGCCTTATACATATACAACAAAATGAAATGCTCATACTACAATTTTGCACACACATATATATATACATGTATATAAGTATATGGTACATATGTATATAACTATCTCAATATATGTGGCTAAAAATGCAACGCTGCGCTCAAAAGCAAGACCGCACCAAGACTATGCTATGTACATACAGAGGCGAAATGTAGGTAAACGAAATAAGATTCTTTAGCATTTAGTACATCACATCACATCTAGTACATATTGAATTTGTTTAGCTTAATAAATAAATTATGAATTAGCAAAAAACCCTACAATGCATATATCTAATTAATATTTACTATTTACAACACTCCATCAACACACTGCGCTCGCATACGCTTGCGCGCCCCACCTTACACGTGCAATGTTTGCGGATTTGACGCTGAGGCGCTGGGTGCACTGCGCGCTGCCAGCGCGTCCTCCTGCTTGGGCGCCACCGCCACTTCCACATGCGACGCCGCCAACGCCGCTGACATGCGCAGCGCTTGTGGCGTTTGGCTGGGCAGCATCTCTTTGTGTATGAGCACCTCGCGGTCCACGGCGTTGGCTACGGCCTCCATGTGTTTGCGCACGCGCGGTCGCAAATACACGTACAAGACGACGACGATCACCAAAAGCACGAGCGGTCCATATTTGCCGCATGCGGGATGCTGCTCTAAGAAATTCGCTACCCATTGGGCCAACGGCCGCTCGTCAACGAGTCGGTTGCGCAGTATAGAATTTTCACCTTCAGCGGGCGCGGCGACATCGTCCGTACGATGTGCTGTCGAGGTGCTGGTGGCGCTTGACTTTGTGGTGGCTGAAGTTGTGACGGGCGCTTTGGAGCTGGTGCTGCTGCTGCTGGTACTGCTGGCTGTTGCTACATTGGCGTTTGGATTGTAGGGGCTGAGGAAGTCTTTGGAGCTGTCCTTTAGTATGCGCATGCGTGAGTCGGTCTCACCCGAGTTGCCGCCGATATCAACCGCGCTATCCGCGCCATACAAATGCGGCATCATGCCCTCCTTGCTGGCCATGTTACCGGTCTCCAGTGTGATCGCTTGCATGCCATGGACATTGATGTCGCTCAGCTTTTGCGTGTCCACGATCAGTTTGTAAGATCGTCGCATGCCGCCCGTCTCCTGGAAAGATAGATAGAAGAGAGAAAAAATTAATATGATTACCAAATTGGAAAAGGATTGTACACAGCCAATTTGCTTGTATAAATATGGCTGAAAATAATTGTGCGAATCTTTCTCTTCGTTGCACATATGAACATAAGGGACCTGCTGGCCGTTGCACTTCGCCTGCCTGTCATTTCAGTTGTCAGCAAAAAGGCTTGTAAAAATGTTAACAAATTAATTTACAAATGCAACGAAGCGACGCTCAGCGCTTGTTGCGCTCTACACGCATGTGTACTTGCAACATTCATGCAACATGCGAGCAAATCACTTGCAGCCGGCTGCCAACGCTGCTTGCAACATGCCAATCGATCAATATTTTTGCTTCGCGTTGTACACTTTGTTCTACACTGTCAATTAGTGTACAAATATTAACAATAATAAGAACAACAACGACGCCGACAGATTCGTGTTGTTGCCGATTCGACAATTTACGTCAGTAAGTCGGCAACATGAGCAACGGAAAAGAATGCAGCAAATCATTCATAATTGCGTGTCATGTCATGGACCTTTGGATACCACTAATCACACCGGTAGGCAAGCACGCAACGGCAAATGAGGAAGTCGTAAGGCCAGGTGGAAAATTGTGAGCGCTCATAATGGTGGACAGCGATAATTGTAGAGGCACGTTCGAAAATCAATCAGTTTGCCCGAAATATAAAAATTATAATTTATAAACTCGAGTTTAGAATTAAACATTATGCATTAACTCCGAGTTTAATACTATTTTGTCATTTAATTGGAAACGATAGAAAAACAATAATTTTTTTAAAATAAACAAAAAGTTATGTTGCATAAACTCGAGTTAAATGTTAAACACTACACATTAACTCAGAGTTTGTTACTATTTTTTCATCTAATTAGAAAATTATCATCAATCATTTTGTCCGAAATATAAAAAAGTTAATGGTTCATAAACTCGAGTTTAACATTAAACACTACACATAAACTCCGAGTTTATTAGTATTTTATTTTTTAGTCAGAAAACGATAAAAAATCAATAATTTTATCACAAATATAATAATGTAATGTCGCGCTAACTCGAGTTTAACATTAAACACTTCTCATAAACTCCGAGTTTATTACTACTTTTTTGTTTACTTGGGAAACGATGGGAAATCAAACATTTTGTCACAAATATAAAGAAGTAATGTCGCATAAACTCGAGTTTAACCCTAAACACTACTCATAAGCACGAGTTTATTACCCCACTTTATTGACTCATTAAAATATTCACATAAATGGATCCTATTAGCTCAAGGAAAGCATTTGCTTCAGAATAAAACATTTTCTAACCTTCATGCTATGTTCTGATTGCTCGAAACCTGTAATAGTAACAATAGTCCTCTAAGAGGTGCTCACTTGATCAAAGCAAGTTCCACAATGGAAACTAACAGCATCTGGTGTAAAATCTCAAATTTCTACAGGGTTCCAAGCTGAGCCTTCAGTCTGCGTGCGAGTTAAAAAGCAACTCACGAGATCACTCCAGCTTTCAGCGTAACAAAGGCCAAATTAGCTTGGAACTTACCGAGCGATTTCTTGTTTTCGCCTGCGGGCAAATAAAAACTACAAAAACATCATATAAGTATGTTTGTATGTACTCGTATGTGACGCGCCACAATTGAACACGTGTGCTTGCTGGTTGCTGCTGTTGGTGGCGAAAGCCGCAGACGAACGCCCGATCGATCGCATGTGATCATGCGATCTTTTGTGTACTTTTGCAGCGCACCAAGCTACAAGACACGATAGAGCTTTGAAAAAATCATTAAAAAATTGAAAAGGAGTTTGAAAAAGTATTGAACTATTGAAAGACAGAGTGAGTGGCGCGCACACATATGTTTGCACAGGCGCGGCGCGGCGTGGCAATTGTCAACAGCTATGTTGCAATGATGTAATTAGACAATTAGTGTGGCTTTCACACCCGGCCATAAATGGTCGCCGTAATGTTTGCAAGCGCATTGTGACTCTAGCGCTAGGAGGCGCATGTGTGTGTGTGTGTGCACGCGTGTGGCAATTAAGTGCGGACAACAGCGAAACTGCCGCGGAAATCGTGTAAACAACAAAAGCGCTAGACAATGTGCAACGCGGAACCAGTTCTACGCTGAGCGCTGATTATCTTTAGCCACGCTATCAGCGACTTCAACGAAGCTCTGTTGTAAATGCACGCGCACATCCAGAGTCGCGGGTAAACGCCAAGCGTAGCGTCTGGTTAAACTGTAGAAGCTGCCAGTACTATTTTCCTCTTGCAATTTCAATTTAGTTAAGCCCTTTGCGCATTTATTTTCAGATGATCTCTATTTTTATTCTCTTAATTTTGGATTACTCCGTTGTTGTTGTTTTCGTTTTTGTTTTCGAGTGCACTTACCTTATGCTTGCACGTAACTTGCACGTGATATACTGTCTCTGGCCACAGGGATAATTCAACAGTAGAACTATCAGTCAATAGATTGCCCATTAGACCGCCTCCGGAGACCTCCCAAGTGACCAGACACTGCTTCGATGCATTTGTGATCGCCTGATCCCAAGCGATGGTCGTCAGCACCAGCGAGCCCTGGCGCAACGCCGAATTCACGTTGAGCGGGAAGGGGCCCAATTGTTGATCGCAATTGTTCCAGCACTGCAAAAAAGAAAACGACAAAGAGAGAAGGTATGGTTAGCAAATGAAGCGCACAGTACGGTAATAAAAGCTGGAAATAAAGCAAAGGCATGGCTTAAAACTAGCAGCGCCGCGCTTGGTAAAACAGCAATAAAAATTCGAAAGATCGCAGATGTCGAAGGAGCGCACACGAAAAAGGAAGAGATCAAGAATCGAACGTACTTGGGGCGCAGAGGTGAGGCTTATGCAACTGGCAGCCTGGCGGAGGAGTCGACTGTAGAAATTTCCATCAGAATGTGTGTATATATATGTGTATGTGTGTGTGTGAGTAAAGCGCATTGTAATTGAAATTAATTTGTGGCAAGTTGTTTGTTTTTGCGGTTAAACTGCTGATGCTCGTTGATTGCTGCAGCCAAGCGCAGCGCAGCGCAGCAAGGCAATTGAGGCAGAGTCAAAGTTCAACCGCAGCGTAATGGCATTTAACCCGTTTTAACCCATTTTATGCAAATTACCGCTGGCTGCTTGTTGCACGACCGGCAACAGCGCGCACACGGGGCATGAGCTGTAGGGCGGCAGCGGGACTAAGAGGTGGAGAGCGGCTTGTTTTGCCTGCTACAAGCGATGCGTTCGTGGCGATAAGTGTTGCAAGCAGAGCGCAGCAGCATAATTGTTGTTGTTGTTGTTGTGTGTGGCTTTCTTGCAGCTGAAAACAAATAGTTTTAAATGCTTGTCGACCTATCTACCTGCTAATCATATGGCACATACGCAGCTATTGTGCACCTACAAGTAGGTGGCGTGAGTGTTGTGGCACGAAGGAAATTATGATAAATTCTCTTTGGTGGGTGAAAGGTAGAAAAGTTGCATGCTGCAAGTAGCAATGTGTATGCGATTCGCAGTTGTTTACACTGCCAAATAAGGCTAAATGTGCTGCTGATGAGGTTGCAACACGACGCAGATAAGATGTTGCACAAATGCATGCCTTTTCTCGGTAGTTACTTTTCTCGCAGAGCTTTTGTGGCATCGATAGCAGCGATCTTTATTAGTTTGTCATGCCACAGCACAATAAAAATGTTGCTGCAGCGAAAGTAGCGAAAAAATGACGTAGCATGCGCAAATGCCGGCCGTACAGTAGCTGTTGCACAGTAGCCAAAGATTTGTGTTGCGCAACTTGGGCAAGTAGGAGGGGCAATTTGCGAGCGGTAAGCAAGTAAGGCAACAATGCACGTTGGGGCGCAACGTACAACATTTTGCTGCAGATAAGATAAGTGCGGCATGCAACAGTGGCGCAGTTTAACAATTTGCCACATGCTGTAGCTGCCGTGTTTCACTTTTTTCAAGGCGTTTTTTTTTGCATTTTAGCAAATTTTCGGTAGCGAAAATGAAATCTGTGGCAAATTGCAACTTGCAACATGCAGCAACAGTAACAGTAACTGTGGCGCTCAAATGTGTTTGTTTTTTACATGGTGGCATGTGTATTTTGATGTTATTGATTAAATTTTTTTTTAAAATATTTGTTTATTAACAAGTACTTGGCGTTGCAAAGCTTTTCAAAGTGTTGCACATATTTGTTTGCTGAAATTTTGATGAATCTGCGCAGCTGCTGTGGCATGCATAAACTTTCAACAAGCCAACGCACTTTATGTGCACTTATGCGGCTATAAGTAGAGCTTGACATCGACTTGGAATTTTGTGGCAACTTCGCGACTTACGCACACACATCCCGCTTCTTCGTTTGGTTGCACGTACGCAAAGTATTTAATATGCAACTTGCTTTTACAGGAATGTGTTGCATAAATGCATGAACACAGAATGAAACTTAGATGTATGCAAACATGACGCAAGCCCATGTGGCAGCTGCTGTTACTCAAAAATTCTGACAACTAGAATTTAATATGATATGAAAATTGAGTTAGCATGTTGCTACATGTGTGGCAAGTGTACACACTTGCTCTGTGCGCTAGCTCCTGTAATAACGCGGCATGTGCACACTACATGCAGCATGCAACAAAAACTGTATTCGATTTTTCTTCGCCGAACTGCTACTACTCACAGCAGCGCTGGATAATTTCGCATTTTGAAGGCAACATGCCACAGCCATACACCGGCACATGCACACAGCGACGCCGCAAAGTATGCTATGCCATAGATACAAACATAAATATTTAAAAACATATTGAGCGCTAAAGTATACGCAAAATAAATGGAAATAAGTTGTTGCAGCTTAAGAAGTTGTAAGCCAAGTATGCGCTTCCAGCAGAAATCCGTTTAGGCAAGCAGCTATGTGCTGCCACGAACGCCGCTTGTAAGAGCGCAAAGTGTGTTGCAAGTATATGCACTGTATTAAATATTTTGTTTGCGGCAGCCGCCTGCAACATGCTTCCCTTAAGTGTATGTTCTGGATATACGCCACCCACCCACCTACATACCCCTTAAAGCCTCGCAAGCGCGAGAAATGTTGCAACACTGCAACACACGATTAACATGCCGGCATTTCTTACATATTCTACACAATTTGTGGCATGCCACATCTATGCTACGCCTTTTAGAAGACTCTTTGGAATTATTAAGAATTTTTTAATGAAAATTTTGAGCTAAAAACTTCGCCAAAGTTGCCACAATTTAATCAAAAATTCTTGCATGTGCTATGCAACACGCTAATTATGTTGTAAGATAGCTTAAAAGTATTACTGAAATTATTGTCTAATTGCTTTCGCCAACTCCACATTGTTGTTGTCAGTGTTTAGTTGTTGTTTTCATAATTTTTGCATTAACATTTCTCATGAATAGAGAACGGTCTACAGACTTGCTGCTTTTCCAAAAACCAAAGGGGCAAAAAACGCGTTATTATCTTTACTTTGCACACTCATATTTTATTTAAATAGTGTTTTGCTCAAACTACCGCTTTAATTTCCTTTTATCTGCAACCTTTTCGCACTTTCGCCGCTGCCAGTTCCGCGCCAACAAACAAATCTCCACAGACTTGCCACACTTATGCATGTTCGGTTGCTCGACTATGCAGCGAATTTCGTATAGCTCACAAAAAAACCAGCTGCAACAACAACACGCGCAGCGAAATGTTGCACAAAGTGCATAATGCATATTTTATGAAAATATGCGTCGCTTTGTGTGGCAAGTGGAAAGCTCCGCCGACTGGCGAGGCAAAATAAATTCCAAAATACTTATGTGCGCAACCATAAAGGTACGAATGTAAATGGAAAACCGTGCGGCAAGCCGACTATGTACCGAATGTAAATTGGCAGCAAGTGTTGCTCCAAAATGCTGCCATGTGTGCTTGTAAGTATGCTGCTTAGCTGCATGGAAAAGGCTTGTGTTTTTGACTGTTTTTCGCTTTGTTTTGATTATTTTTAAGTAGGAAGAGAAGCACGCAACATGCTGTTGCTCTCATTATTTTTTATAATGCCGAAAGATGAAGTGTTGCAAGCAATGAATGCACACAAATTTTCACGTAGAATGTTAGATATGTAAAAAAAAAGCATAAAATAAGCTGTTTTCGAAATTTTAAGATGAGTTCTGGCAGGCGAAAACTAATTTCCTAGAAGTAGGCACACTGCCGTTCTCAGGTTAGTCGACTCTACATAACCGCAACGCACGCGGATTGAGAACGGTCTCGGACTCTCAGCTATCAACTCTATGTACAGTAGTCCTCAAATAAATTTGGACAATAATTTCTGTCACTAAAATAACAAATACAACTACAAATAATAGTCATATGTTTATACTTCGACAGTGGACTTAAGCATGAGCTAACATGGACGATGAAATGAGTTCTGAGTGGAGATGTGGAAATGATACTGGAAAGATCTACATATCGTCTCCTAAAATGCAAAACAACGTATCATAAAAAAACGGAAATGAGTTTTTTATTGCTTAGCATAAAATTTTCAGCTTTCACTCTCAGACATAACCAATATATAACCTATATATAGCCACTTTGTAACCAGTATATAACCAATACATAACCTATATATAACCAATATACAACCATTTTATAACCAAAACTCAAATTTTTTTTTCAAAAAGAGTGGTTTCTATTAAATCGCATTTCCTTCTGCTGTAAACTTATAAAAATGATGTTACGTTGTTTTGCATTTTAGGTGACGATATATAGCAAATATTTTCTTCTATTTTAATTACCTATAAGCATTCGATTCGATGTTATGAATACAGCTAAGAACAGAAATTGTTCTATATAAAATGACTTATGTATGTTTGAGGTTAAGTGTAATTTTGTTGCAAAAAATCTAATTTAATTAAAAAAATTTGCTTAGAAATAAGCGTAAAGATAACACTATACCAATTTTAAGCACCAGCTTTTTAATTTTAATAATATTTTAGTCTCAAAAGCACTGCTTATAACTGTAACGTCATTAAGCATCGAATTTTAGGATAGAAAGGCACTGTAAAGTTCCTTAACAGCGCTGTTATTCTACTGTTATTAAAGCCAACAGCCTCAGAAGTAAATTAGTAAAAGCACTAAGCGTATTTAAATCTAGTCAGTATGTATGTAAAAGGCAGCTAAGCGACTTGTATTGGTATGTATGTATGTATATGCATTTTTGGTGAAATTTCATAAAAAAGTTAAGCAGTTAGTTGGCACTCACCAGAAAACTGAACGCTTCTGGGATATAACTATTGATATTAGGTGGTGTGATGCACATCTGTAACGTAAAAAAAGAAGAAAAGAAAGAAATTTTGAAGTTTGTTTTCGTTTTCTCTTTCTTAAAAAATCGCTATTTATATAGTATTCTTCACTATTTTTAAATGAAATTGCATACGACTTTATAAATTAGTTATACTAGTTTCATTCTTTGTGTGTGTGTGTTTGGCTTTTCATTCGCAAATGCATTTCTAAAGTGAGTGTACAAATAAGATTAGCTGTACCACAACAAAAAGCAAAAAGTGAAAAGCGAGCATTACACTAAAATAAAGGGTGCTCAGGAGCAGGTTTTAGAAAGCAGCTTCCTTGCAGGAGAGGTATTTTTGTGCGAACTTATGGAAAAAGGTTTGAAAACATAAAGGAAATTGTGGCATAAAATGCAGGGTTGCATGCAAAGCTATATTTGTCAAAAATAATGAAAATTTTATAAGTATTTTAATTAAAAAAAGTGCGCATGCTTGCTTTAGAGCTTTAAAGATGGTTTAGTATAAGCAGCAAGCTTTGTAAAAATAAAAAAATATTAATAAATTTTTTATTCCAAAAATAGTTATGTTTGTGCTGTAAGCATATTTTTGCTTTCCTGTAAATCTTTTTCCGGGCAAAAAAAAATTTTAATTTTTCCTAAAAACTGCGCTCTATAAATATGTACTATATGTTGTATGGTTTATGTATACGTAGTAAATATATATGTATATAGAACATGTCAATATGATGAGCATGCTGCGTCGCTTGTCAACACTTGTAAGATAAACATCAATATTTGTCATTTGTTGCGAAAACTAAAGCTACACAAATTCATTTTCATGCTTTCGGTTTCATATTTCATGCTTTTCTGTGTGTTTTTGTTGTGTTTGGCTAGCGGCTAAGCAACTGAGGGGCTTTTAAAAATAATCAAAAAGTTATTCAGGAGCTTTGTTATGGTTATGGAGTAGGGAGGGGCATGTGACAAGCGCCATTGACATGAAAACAGAATTTTGTAATTTTTGTGAATTTCAAGTGATAATTATTTCAATGGAATTTGAGAAAAAAAATTTTTAAAGCATAAATATTTATACAAAAAATATTAATATTAATAAAAAACATTCTTTTATATTATAATAACATTAATAAATATTTTTTTAAAAATAATAGTATTAACATTAATAAATAAACTAATAACATAAATAAATAAATTAGTATTTTTTATTAATATTCATATTTTTTTGCTCCGAACTAGAGCTAAATATTGAAATAAATCTAGAAAATCGTTTTGGATTCCGACGTGAAAACAAAACATAAATTAAAATTTAATTATAAAAAAATTAAAAAATTATTTATTATAATAGAAAAATAAAAAAAATATGAAAATTAAAAACAAAAGTATTAATTAAATTATAAAAAAAAATTAAAAAAATAACAAAAAGGAAAAATTAAAAAAAATTAAAAAAAATTTAGAAAGTAAAAACAAAAATAATATTTATTTATTATTTATTATAATATATAGAAAAATAAAAAAAATTTTAAAATTAAAAACAAAATAATAATTAAATTATTAAAAAATTATTAATAAAAAAATAAAAAAAATATAAAAAAAGATAAATTAAAAAAATTGTAATAATTAAAAACGAAAATAGTAATTAAATTAACAAAAAATAATAAAAATAGAAAAAATTAAAAAAATGTAAAAATTAAAATTTTCAAATAAAAACAAAAATATTAATTAAATTACAAAAAATATTAAAAAAATAATAAAAATTAAAAAACGTAATTATAAATATAATAAAAGAGAAAAATCCAAAAAAATTATAAAAATTAAAAAATACATAATAATTAAATTATAAAAAATAACAAAAATAGGAAAATTATAAAAAAAATAACAAAAATTAAAAAAATAAAAAAAAACAAAAATAATAATTTAATTTTAAAAAGAAATTAAAAAACATTATTGAATATAAAAAAATTAAAAAAAAATTTTAAATGAAAAACAATAATAATATCTTAAAAATATGTAAAATTGTTTTTAAAAATGCATTCATAACCAAAATAATAACCAAAATATTTTTTAAAACCATTTATTTGTATGGTAATAAATATATAGCATTACTCGTAGAAGCAATTTTGGAAGGTTTAAATTAACTTGAAATACTAGAAAGTATTACAACAAAATAATTTTATTTTCTGTTCACAAAAAGAAAAAAGTTCTAATGAATGCATTTACTATGTATTTTCTAAATAACTTTTAAATTCACCAGCAATCGTTCCCCGTCGGCTGCTTTGAAAAGCAGAAATCGCATTTTTCTTGTCATTCGCCAATCAGCAATAAAATTATGCAAATTAATGAAAACAAAAATCATGTCAAATCTGCTTTGTTATGCCAACGGTAAACACCTAAAGCGCTGTCTACACATACGCGAGGCTCCTACTTCTCCTCCCGCTACTTCTTCACCAACAAAATCTTGTCTAATTAACATGGCCAATTCGGCAATTTGCTGCTGTTCTCCGTTGTTCTCTGTTGTTCAACATGATTAGCTGGCATTAGCATTGTGTTGTCGTGTGAAGGAAGGTACGAATCGACACACGAACAAGCTGCCGCTCGCTGTTTCGCCTGTCAGTGTTAGGTTAGGTGTGTTTGTGCATTGATTACTACATTATTTAAATGCCTAATTAACAAACTAAATATGCATAAATTATGATAAATGTAATTATGGGCAGGTAGTTGGTCGGAATTCATTCATTTCATGCATCACACCACCGCAGCCAACTTAATTCAATAAATGCACGGATTACCAACACACATACATATGTACATATATGCGGGCGCTTGGCTACCAGGTGTGCTCACCGCACGCAAGGCATGCTGTTTGTTGCTTTTGTTGTCTAAATTATTTTGATTTAATTTAAAACAAACACATACAGCTGTTTTCACTTAATATTTACATTATAAATTTCGATAATTACTAACTAGCACTACTTGCTGTTGTTGTTGTTGCTGTTGCAGAGCTAACTAACTGCGCGCAGAGCCGAGTGGCTTATAAATATGCAAAATTGGTAAATTGAATTTGAATACGAATAGCAACGGGAGGAATGAGAATGCATTGCTGTTATATGTGTTTATATGTGTGTATGTGTGTGTTTGACTGAGGCGAATGATGAGCGATTTATGATTTCACATGAATATATGACAATTTATGCAGAGCAGTGATTAATGACAATGCAAGAGACCGACACGGAGGAGGCGGTGAGTGGTGAGAGAACGGTAGCAGTCGACTGTGTAATGAGCGCACGTAGGGCGTAATGAAGCGAGAAATGATGAACCTGACTTCTTGGCTAAGTGAATGAATGGCAGATGGACTGACTGATTGTCGCACGGTCGCCTCAAGTGGCAATTATGGCAAGTGGCATGCACATGTATGATTATGAGTGACATAACATTGGCCAAAGGGGTTTGAAATGGGGCGTTGACAGCTGGCAACGGAGAGGCCAAGTGCGGCGATTAAATGCGCATTTCACAGTGTGACCGACAAGTGCTGACCTAACTGTGGTCGTTGGCTTAATGCGCTTATGTGTGTTGTCTTACGAAGTGAAGGAAATTTTAATTGAGACAAAGAGAGTGATTAATTGTATAGCGGAACTGCAAGCAACAACAGTTTAAGTGAGTGAGATGCGATAAGGAGAGGTTTGTGTTGTGCATCTTGCAGTGATTTGTGAAGTTTATTAGTTTGATCTGAAAAATGACAATGAATTGTACAGATGTGTGCAAAATATTTTAATGTTTGTGACGAGAAAGTTGAAATAAAAAAATCGAAGGCATATAACTAAAAAATGTATATCCGAGTATGAGTATGAGTTCAATATTGATTAACGTAAAAAAATATGAATATGATGATTTTAGCGTCTTATAATGTACAGAAAATAGTGTATATATATTTCAATTGTAAATATATGAATTTTAAAAAAAATGCTTTAATTATTTTCGTATCTAAAAATTAAAGATGTGTTGTAAGTTGGACAAAAAAAGTATCATCAGTCTTTTGTTAGCCAATAAAAGTGCCATTAGTACAAAAAATTAAAAAAAATAAATAAAAAAAAAAAATAGGAAAAAATCTTTCGCAGTTCGTAAAAAGCAAGATTCAAGTTATGCCCCGAAACACCGATTTTCTCTGCTGCCTGATACCACTTAAGTATTAAAAATACAAATTTAGAAAACATGGACCACATGCCAATCCTAACACTCACACACACACAGGCACACACGCTTTCTTGATATGTCGCCCTTAAATCAGAAAAGAAGACAAGTAAATGTGCTTGAAGAATTTCCGAAAATTTTGAGGCAATTTCCAAGAATATCATATGACAACTGACATTTCATGTTATGGCTCAAAATTTGTTTACATTTTTTTGGCATCTACATAATGCCGTGCGGCATGCTACACAGCCAGAACTGAGTGCTGCTTATGGAAAAGTTGTAGTGATTTTGATTTTACATAAGTGGCACTCTCAGCCGTCCAACGGCGCTGGCAGCAGAGGAAAAGGATGTGCACAAGTGGCCATACGAGGGCCGCACACACACATATAAATACCCATGTATGAGATTTATATGCACTTGTGTGTGTTTGAAGAAGTATTATGCTGGGCTCAGCGGCGCTGTGGAGTTTAAATTGTCAACAACAAAGCGCTGGAGAGCATTTTAGGCAAATTGTAGTCATATGTTTTGCATTTTTGTTGTTGCTATCTTTAAAGCACTGTAGTTTAACACATGTGCTCTTAAGCATACACATTTTAGTAAAGCAAAGGCTTGTGCCCGTTAAGTCTTATATGTACGCAAATGTGTTCGTATGTGTATGTAACTGTGTATGTGTGTGTTCTAGGGACTCATCACTCTCTCATCTCTGTCGCTGCGACCCAGTCAGCCAGTCTGTGGGGAGTAATTTTGTGAATGAGTGGAAATTGAAGCCATGACATGAAATTTTAATTAAGTGCTTGTACGTGTAATAGTAAATATTCAAACGCACACATACACATTCAAATAAATTTACATACATATACATATAGTGTAAAATGTTTGTCATAAAATAGATTTTTGCAGCTGCTTTCGACGATAAACCTCCTTTGGGGGCGCTGCGTTGGCCTAAATAGGCCAATTTCAGTAAGCAAAATTGTCATTGCTCAACTTGACTCACATACAAACGTGCCACACACATACTTAGTTATTATATTTTAAATGTTTTTAGACACATATACACACATATAAAATGTAAATTTTATTTGCTTTGTTCTTGTCGCCTCCTTGACATAATTAAATCGCTCTTAATTATATTGATTCGCATTTTAATTGCATACTCTTAGGGGGTTCACCAAGGTTTTGCGGTTTTTTGGCTTTCTGCGTCCCGCATGTGTAAACCACTAAGAAATTGACATATGAGTGGGGTATACGCTGTTGCTTGACTTCTAGTCTTAAGAGTTTTTAAACTTTTTGCAGCAAATTTGCGCGAATTGAGGTGAAAGGAATATTGTTGCAAGGTTGAAATAAGAGCTATTATAATTAGTCTACGATTTTTTTTTTAATTAACTAAAATTATTTTTATAATAAAAAAAATTAATTGATTAAAAATAAATTAAATTAAGTGTAATTAACTTTAATTAACTGGAAATTAGTTATAATTAAAAATCTAATCAAGTAAAAATTAAACTGAATTTCCTTTTTTCTAAAATAATTTAATTAACATTAATTAACAACATTAATTAATTGAAAAGATAAATTAAATTAAATTTAATTAAAAATTAACTTCAAATTTATAATTAATAATTAAATTAAGAGAAAATAGGTTAAATATTCTCTTCTGTCGTTAAATCTAGAAAGTTATTATTTATCTATAATATTTTCGAATAACTTCACTTAATTAATTTCATAAAGCAACATTCAAAGAGAAAATTACAACACACCTGCCATCATTTTTAGTGCTTCAGCGATTTTTAAACAAATTATAAGTTCCATATTTCAAACTAAAAATAGTTTCAAACGTGCCACTTATGTATGATGAAATGCGAAATCTAGAGCAAAAGCCGCATTGATCCGATAATACTTGTATATGCCACAGAAAATAAAAATGTAAAAAGTGAGATCTTACAGCGGAACATTTGTACCACATCAACAGCGCTTACATAATAATCTTCGATCAATGCGCTGCAGATTATCGCCAGCCTGCGCTGTTCATCAAAACATAAAAGAAAATATGTGGTAATCTTTAATTATACCCAGCACCCTTTATCGCCGCCATCGAAAATGTTGCTTTCTAACAAATGAAAAATTTAATTGCATACTTTCCGTGCTTTTCCAGCTGCAATTACATTGTATCTGGCCATACCTCAATTTCATACGCCCAGTGATGGACAGCGGCTACAAAAACAACACGCAATCGAAGCAAAGAACAAATGATTGCTTGCTGCATTTCCTTGATTGCCATCACGGTAGTGTTGTTGTTGTTGCAAGTTCGCTGCTTTGTTTTTGTTTGCCAAGTGCTGTGCTTGATCATTGTTTTGCTTGCACTTAGTGGCAACGCATTTGCATTTCGTTTGCTGCAGCGCCTGAATCTAATAACGACGGGAAGAAGAAGAAGAAGAAGCGAAGAATAAACAAAACGCCAGCAATCAATCCACACAACAACTGCAGATCCATAAGCGTATATAAAAACATATTAACTGCCGCTTGCCACTGCCCTCATACAACCACAACAACAAAGTCCATCACTGAAGTCTACTTTTGGCGTTTTTCTTGTCTTCTCTCGACTTTCTGTTTTCTTTTTTTGTGTGCGTTTGTGTTTATTATTTCTATGCTGCATTTCGAAACTAGAAAATCGAGTGATTGCTCCATTTTGTTTGCTCCGACAACACGCTTCGATGCTGTGCCACATGCGCACAGGATCAATAAATATGTCGAGCGCTTTGACACTAATGTGTTGAAAGATCCGCTCACATGCCTTTGCCTCAATATTTGGGCATCCCGTCTACTGAGCTGGCTGTAGGTTTGTGTTGTTGTTGTTGTTTGACGAAAAAGTGCCACCAACTGTTTATTAAATAGTTAGTTCAAAGACTGGTGTGTACTTTGTGGTTGCATGCCACATTGCCGTTGAGTGATGGGATCAATGGGGGCACTGAAGCGTGGGTAAAATGGGAGTATGCTTTTCCAAAGCCAAAAAAAAATAACAAAAAATCGAAAGTATAATTATAAAGTGATTAGGGGTGACTCGAGATTTATATGTTTTGCTTTGTTTAGTTTTACGAAAAAAAAATTAATTTTGTTGTAACATTATATTTAATTTATTATTTTGTTCTCAATAGCAGCGTTCAAAATCAAGTGCTTGTATGGAAACTTTTTCATTTGACGAAATATCTTCTCAAAATTTGGTAGAGATTATTATTTGAGACAGCAATATAATCTGTGAAGAAACTATTCAGATCGGATTACTATAGCATATAGTTGCCATATAAACGGAACGATCAACACCTATTTCTGGTACGGAAACTTTTTCATTTGACGAGATATCTTCACAAAATTTGGTACAGGTTATTCTCTGAATCAATAATGTAATCTCCGAAGAAATTGCTCAGATCGGATCACTATAGCATATAGCTGCCATATAAACTGACCGATTGGAAAAAGTGCATGTATGGAGAACTTTTGCCTTTGAGGAGATATCTTCCTTAAATTTATCACAGATTATTGTCTAAGGAAATAGTGACATTTTAGGAGAAATTGTTCATATTGGAGCTATATAGCATATAACTGCCATACAAACCGAACGATCAAAATCAATTTCTGGTATGGAAACTTTTTCATTTGACGAGATATCTTCTCAAAATTTGGTATGTATCAATTTTTAGGGCAATTATGTAATCTTCGAAGAAATTGCACAGATCGGATCACTATAGAAAATAGCTCCCATACAATGCGAACGATCAAAATCAAGATCTGGTATGGACATTTTTTTATTTGTGAAGGCTGCAACCGAAGTTAACGTTTTTTCTTGCATTTTTTATATTATTTATTTTTCTATTTTTATTTTAATTTTAATTTTAATTTTAATTTTAATTTAAATTTGAATTTTATTTTATTTTATTTTATTTTATTTTATTTTATTTTATTTTATTTTTATTTTATTTTATTTTATTTTATTTTATTTTATTTTATTTCATTTAATTTTTTTATTTTTAATTCTTTTGTAATCCGCCATCTTGGTTTCTTGCCTGTTTTATTGAAGATCTTTCCAAATATCTTCCCACACCGCCCTTCAAACTGTTGCAGGCTGTCACTCAAAACGAACAGCAAGCAATTTCCACACCCTATACTCATGGGACACATTTGCGTAGATTAGGAAATTTGACTCCACGCGTCATCGCCACAACAAAAACATTCCTGAATACTATAAGTAAAATGTAAACTCAATACTTTTAATTGTTTTCGGATTATATGTGTTCGTATGACATACATACACATAGATAATTGAAGCTTTGTTGTCTGCATCTAGGCGTTGAAACGCCCAACTAATTATTGCTTACTACGGCGGCGCGCACACATACTAACATACTCACTTATACAACGGGTAACGGCAAGTATGAGGTTTGAGTTTGTGTTGTTGTGAATGAAATACAGGCGTCGATTGATTTACATGTCAAATATTTACAAGCGCGAGCTATACATAACAGCCCGCCACAAACATGCACTCATACATACACACATACCCACACACACATCTTAATGTGGTTAAAGGTGAACCCCACTTCGCGTGTTTTCCCCTTTTGGCATTAAAAAGTCTTGAATATTTACATTTTCTCCAAATCTAATTGCCCGGCTGACAGGCAGTCATTGACGTATAGCTGTCAACAAGTACCGCTATTTAAGTGATTCCGAAAAATAAAACATTTTTTCGAGAATATCTGTTTAAAATTGTACAAAAACAATGATCTTTTTATAGGCGCGCTTTGCAATTTTATAGCTCAACTTTTTGCTGCTTTTGTTTACATGCCACACGCGGCGCTCAACAGAAATACATAGTGTTTGTTTATGCCACAATCTCATACATGGCTGCAAGGGCTCATCAGCATGCACATTGCAAAGCGGCCAGCAGTCAACTAGTTTTGTATGCTGCACGCTCTCCAGCTGAAGCTTAAACGCCACAAAAAGACTGTTGTTGCAGGCAACAGAAATACATTTGGCAACAGTGCCACGTGCCTCAAGTGCCGCTGGACCGAGATACTTTTACAAGCAGTCCTTATAAATATATATAAATATATATTTTTACAAATGTATGTACCTCCGAATATGTGCTTGTTGCCACTTGCCTTGCTTTCGCGCCCGTGCCACTTCAGCGCGTCTTTAACACTTCGCTGCCTAAATACCCACTTTAAATGTACATCTCCGATTTTTTTCCGTGAAACTTTTTTCCACTCACACCCTTTGGGGGTCACACTTTTCACTGCTACAATATTGTTATTTATTGTTGTTATTATGTTGGCTGCGCCCGCTCTGTATTTACACTGCTTTTGTATTGTAATGCCGTTGCTGCTGCCGCTCATTGGAAATTCCAAACATAAGTTCTAATGGAATCATTAACGTCGTGCTTGTTGTTGCAAGTTGCCTTCACTTTTCAACTGCCAACACGTACTTTTACTTGTAAATAAAGCATTTCAACTTTTACTTACAAATAAGCTGAAATTTAAGCGCACTTTAGACTCCGTACCTCAACTATTTGTCTTTGCAGCGGAAGTCAATATGGTTTGCGGCTTTTGTTTTCTTCTTCTACTTCGTCGTCGTCTGCCTTTCTTATGTATTTCTGTGTAAATATTTGTTGATTGCGATACGCATTTTTGATATGGACGTACGTGCCACAAGTTTGTTTGAGAGTAAAGGCAGCTTGTTGTGGGGAAATAGGTAGGTATTTGGGTAGAAATAAACCCATATGTATGAGAAAATCATGTTTAAGGTTATATCGTAACCTAAAATGCAAAATAACGTAAAACACTTTTCATAAGTTTACAGGCGAAGGAAAACGATGTAATAGAAAGCACTCATATTGAAACGAAGATTGAGTTTCGGTTATAAAGTGGTTATATATTGGTTATGAGTTGGTTATATATCGGTTATGTATTGGTTATATACTGGTTATATAACTCTTCCTCGATGCATACAAATTTTTTTGTATATTAACTAATAATTCGAAAATATTTCATTCTATCTATGCATAATTGTGAAAAGATACTTGAACACTGATAAAAAAACCTTTGTTCGCTCGACCATTTTCCACTTATCTCGCCACAAAGTGAATACACTAAAATATTTAATAAATATTTATGCTGTTCAAAGCAATCAGCTTGAAGCCAGATAACTACGAAAACACTAAACCCCAATTTTACTGTGCTACGCATAATTTGAAAATGTGGCAACAATGTGAATGCTGTCATTAGCATAAAAAATATTAACATTCATATTGTACACTCGAAAGTACTAATTTTTTATGGACTTCAAGAAGATTTCGTTGTTCACACAAAAAGCATATTTTGCTTGAAAAGTCACGCGCCATTAGGAAAATTTTATCTGCAGCCACTATACACATGTTTTTATATACATATACATAATATACGTGTGTATGCACTTATGTGGCGGCATGCCTGCGCTGTGCGACATGCCTGTGTATGCGTGTGCAACTCTTCTGCCCTACTTTGTATGCTCTTTTTTATAGAAGCAGCACTTTATTTATACACCAAAGCAAATGTGACTCAGATATGCATATATTTATGTATATGAAAGATATATATTATATACATACCATAAATAGATTCATATACTCTGCTATTTATGTGGCACACAACTCTATTTTTGTGTGCACAGCGAAGTGTGGGAGTGTTAAAAGGGCTTACAACTGAAAAACAATTAAGTTCATCAGTCAAAGCGCTGTTGGTGATTACAACAACAAATCACTTTCACTCTTTCTCGTATATTATGAAGTTATCCATTATTTTTATCTGCTGATAAGCGCATATTTTGTTTGCATATGTGTTAAATTAGTTATGTGCATAGATAAATATTTGTGTACCGTTAATGAAGCGATGCCCTCAAGTGGCTCCAACAGCCGCCTGCAAGTGACTGTGTTTATTTGGCTACACTGTGCTTAGTACTAATTGCTTTTGGTGTATTTTAGAGGCGTTTGAAAGAGAGTAGCTCAAGCTTTATTTTTAGTCTCAAAAATGCACAATTTTTAAGCAAAAAGTGTGAGTAATGTTGTTCTCAACTAAAGGCTTCAAAACACAGCAAAACCGGCACCGATTTCAGCATCATTTTAAAGCCAAAAATTCTCTACAGACATAAGTTCATATGTTGTACACACGTAATCTGTCGCCAGATCGTTGCAATCAAGCACATCGCTATCTCCTGATCACCCTAACCATATGTTCTGTCCACAATCCAAACCTGTTTAATCATCCAGCAAAGCGCAGGCGAGCCAGACTATCATGTGACAGCTTCTTCTTTTTTTCTGCCCACCTTTTTTCTCTCGAATTGAATTTTCTGTTTGTTTGCGTTTGAATTTCCTTTTTTTCTCCATTTTTCAATACACACATGTTTCTTTTTACATTTCGCTTGTCTTGTATTCGTTTTCGATTAAAATCTTTAAATCGAAATTGAATTTTATGTGCGACAAACGCCCTCAACTAACTGCTATTGGCTTTACAACATGCGCACACACACATACATATATAGATATATGTACTATATACTCCCGGGTATGACAAAGTTCCTTTATGCGCAATAAGAATTTTCCATTGTATTGGTTTACCCATTTTTCCCATGAACATTTTCCCGTGCGTCTGCTGTGTCCAGCACACTTTGTTGTGATAATCTAAATCTATTTGGCTGCGTTGTCGGGGATAAACGATATGCTTAGAATTTCATTCTGCATTTATATTCGATTTCATTTCGACGTTTTTTTACAATCAATAAATTTCTGAGAATTCTGTGTTCTACGTTTGGGTTTTAAAGGTTCAATGTCATGTTAATGTGTGTTTGTTTTGTGTGAGTGTGTGCCGAGTGTTGCTTTGGTAATGCGATATTTTTCGTTGGGATTTCCTTGCTTATCAGTAGTTATCGCTGAATCCCGTTTATTTTATGTTAATCCAAAGGCTGTTAGGTTTGTGACATCAGACAATTTAGGCTTGTTTATGCGTCCTTTCAGGAGTTGTGAACATTTTTGTACTTCAAAACTGAGAATATGTTGAAAATGCTTGTGAAGGTAAGAAAATGTTTTTGAAATGTTCTACGAAAGAGTTACAAGTCACTGTTAGAATTTTATAGATCTTATAGATTAATTGCTTTTCTAATTACGAGTTTTTGAAGGGATCATTAGATAAATTTGAATATTTTCGTTTGCCTGCCCATCTTGAAATTAAATACATTGATATTTTGTCTTTACATAACTTATGTAGTGATCCCGTAGCATACATTTCCTTCACATAATTTTTTTTTACACTAAAATTTCTTACATTTCTTTTACAGATTTTTAAAATCTTGTGACTTTTTATATTTCTTTCAAGTATCTACTACCCAAAATCTTATATACAACTCTCTATTCAAGCATACACTTGACCATTTAGCGTTGGTTACCAGTTAATCTTCGATAAACTCCTTCACTGTGCGGAGTAGGGTCCTTAGTATTGGCTTACGAGGTGCCTGGCATGCTCCAGCTCTCATTTGCTGCGCTTATAAGCTATTCACAATATGCTTTCTACTTATGTTACAGGTGCACACACATACATAAGTATATCCATACATGATCTCATACAAACAAACATATATTTATATGTTTGTGTTCGCAAAAATCATTGCTGTTGTTCAACACGCCAATAGCTGTGTCCTTGCAACACTCCTTCATTATCGAGTACGCACACGTAGTCGCATTTTGTGCAAGTGCCGCACGTATACACATTTACAACTACTTTCACATGGCTCCACTTGCGTGTGTGTGGGTGTTTGCCCGCTTATATACTTCGTTTGTATTTCATATTATTATTTTCCAGTTTATTCCCTTGTAGGATTTACAAGCAAAAACAGCAATAACAATCAGAAGTAAAAGTGCGAGTAACTGCACAGATATACATACATAAGTACATATATACATATATATAAATATTTACAACCATATGTTCGCTGCTGAGCTTTAGTGCCACCGTATATGCCAAGGCTTAGTGCACTTGGCCAAAGAAATGCCAGGATATTTATCCCTACAATGGGCCACCGTACGAGAGTTATGTGCAAATTTCTTTTGACTCTCATGCAACACAGCTTGTGCATGTATGTGCAGACGTAGGTGTGCGTGTTTTTCCTAAGTCTGCATATTTATAGGTTCTGTGGTGCTGCTGCGGTCTGTGGCCCTTGGCTGCAGCAATGCACAACTGGCAGCGGCTAAGCAGAGATTTATATTGGAAATCTTTAAGCAAACTGCAGAATGTCTTTGTGGAAAATTGATGGGGCACGGCATTTTTTATTTCAGCTATGAACAGCAAATATTCTATATTTTTATATGGCGCAAAGAAAACAGACTGGACGCCGAAGCGGCAAAACGAATTAAACGAAAATATAATACAGACTAGAGTAAATTGTCCAAGCAGCAGAAATAAGTGCATAAATTAATTTTTATAATTTTTATGTATTTATTTTTATTCGAAAGAAAAAAATTAAAAAAAGAAATTAAAATCTCGCCCGAAAATTTTTAATTAAAAAAATTTAAAAAAAAATTTAAAAAAAAATTGAAAAATTAAAAAAATCTCGCTTGAATTTTTGGTATATAAGAGTTATTTATTATATGTTTATTTTTATAGATATGTACAGGGGTGTGCTTAGCAGCTACTCTTTGGTGTGTAGCTTTTTTATGCTGGCTGTTAATGAATTTAACCCAGTTTTTATATAACACTTCCCTTTATCAGGTAAAATTATTATAAACAACAAGTGTAAAGTGCGTGTTTATGTGTATATGTAACTGTAATTGTTTACATATTTGCTTGTGGCAACCAAAATTTCATTAGTTTATTCTTCGGTCGATCTTTTCACACCTTAATTTGACCTAAAGCGAGAAAATCGAAATTTATTTCAGTAAAAAAAAATTCAAATCAAAAAAATTTAGTTAGAACCTTCATTGTTATTGTTGTAAATGGTCAGCATTAAAAATTTTCGAACATTTTTGAAACTAGTCGACATGATTAACACATTATCGGTAATATTTAATGCCGGAAAAAAGTTTGAAAAAAAAAACATTAAAAAAAAAAATAAAAATTTTGAAAAAAAAATAAAATTTGAAAAAAAATCCAAACAAATCTTGTAAGCTAAAAAACAAATGTTTTTGTAGTTGTAGCGATTTTGGAAATTCCAGTACGGCTTTGAGAAACATAATTTTTCGATCAGATCTAAGTCCAGTTCCTTTCCCATTACATAAATTCAACTAATAAACAGTTCATACTTAATACCCGAAAAAGTCGAATTTTCGAAAAATTTTCAAAATTTTTTAGAAAACAAAAAAATTTATTTTACATGTCATTTAATACTTAATACCAAAAAAATTGAATTTTCGAAAATTTTTCAAAATTTTTAGAAAACAAAAAATTTATTTTAACACGTCGTCCTTGATCGACTATCGACTTCGGTATGATTTTCGGTTATCTACTGTTATCAGTTTTCAAATTCCAATATTTTTTTTTTGAAAATTGCATAAGTAAGCGACAACTAGACCACAAAGCAACTAATTCAGCTAATTTCGGTATTTTCCATTAGCTGCATGCAACTAAGCACAATAAATAGCCATGTCCTTGCCACATGGCTGGCGAATCAGAGCAGATCGCTAGCATTTGCAGAAAAAATTGGCAAAAGCAAGAAAAGCGCTGCACATGACAGTGCAAGCAGACTTCCGTTTGCCACAAATCCACTGGCCGCGCCAACAAAGCACGACACACGGCGATATTGCCGCACACACGCTCCACTTGCCAGCAACGAGGCAGCCATCGACATAAACAGCGCTGCTGGGGCATTGTAATAAAGCGCAGCAGTTGTTGTTGTTGTCGCTGTTGCATAACTGCCTCAAATAAGTGTGTATGCTAAGTAAGCCGCTGTTGGGTTGCAAGCCAGGAGATGGTGAAAAGCGGTGACGCGCGGCATGTTGTGACTGCCACATGTAAGTCTGCATGTGTGTGTGAATGTATTGGCACATATCTGGCAATCGGCTTGGTCGATAAATTTTCAATTGACCCAAATTTTGCACAGTTTTCTTGTTTTTGTTTTTTCCGTGTTGACATTTCTCGACTTTCTCGTGCTCGTTTTACTTCGCTTTCCTTCCGCTGCAGCAGCGATTTCTTCTGTCGCTTTTTTGCGCGTTTTTCGGCTGCTTCCTGTCGGCGTGAGTTTACTTTGCGGCGCTTTTTTCAATTTGCTGATTTGCAATCGATGTGCCGTTACACATATGCAGTTGACTGCGTGTATATGTATGTGTGAGTGGATGTTGTAAGTTAGTTTTGTGCAGCGGCTCATTGTTGGCTTGTTTGTGCGTCCTTGCACCGTTATGTATATGTTGCAACGTTTGCTTTGTGCAACATTTTCGGTTTTCGTTTTCATTTTCGTTTGTTGCAAAAACGGAAAAATGCATATTTTATTATGTCAACACACAATGGCGAGGCGGAAAAACAACGAAAAGCGAAAAGCCGAAAAATATAGGCCGACAATCGATCGAGCCGTCGAACGGCGTACGACTGCCATACTATCGACGGATGAGTGGTAGCAAGACAGAAGGCTGTAGCTACATATATGTATGTATGTTGCAAGTATGTGTATGTTTGAAGTTGTGTGGCAGGCTCACTCCATTTACTTGCTACTGTGGCAAATGGAATAATTTTGACAGTTCGAAGCTCCCACCTCCGCTTTACAGTATTTATCTTTCTGTTTTCGTTTTCCGCACGACCATCACTCGTACTCTGCTGTGCGGTTTGCGCTTTGCCCTTTGTCTGGTGGCAGCATGCCACAATAATAAATAAATTGCATTACGGTTTGCTTTTCTTTCGCACAACTTGTGCTGAATCGCTTCGCCTTTTTCGCTGTTTCTTTTTACACAATTTTCCACAACTTTTTTTCAACAGCGATTCGACAGAAAATTGATTTGTTTTGTGTTGTTGGAAAAGTGTAAAGCCGCATATGTGTGCTTCCTTCCATATATACAAATGTACATACATGTTTGTGTGTATATAGTATAGGCCTGTAAGCCCTGCTGTGCTGTGTTGCCAGCTTTGCAGCGTTAAGTCTTATAACACATGCCACAGTGTAAGTGTGTGTGTGATTGGCATAAAATATATGCCACTTAGGCATAAATACTATGGCGTCTACAGTTCCAACAGCACTGAAAAATGGCCGGCATGCCCATGCACACAGCCGCTGTTATGCATGTGTGTGTGTGGTGTTGTGTGTAGCTGTTGAAAAAAGCCATGAAATGTTGCCAAAAAATAAATTTCATATAGGCAATAAAATTGCCAGAGTTTATTTAAAGGGCTGTTGCCATGAATCACCTTATAGTTTGGGGTTATGACAGCTTATGACGGCAATGGCGGCACGTGAGAAATCGCTGTACGTGCCACTTTTGATATATTCAGTTTAAAATTGCTTATTTTCGAAATAATGCCAGCGATATGTGGAGGTGAGTAGTGAAAATGAAAAATATAAAAAATTGAATATTTGTTTGGAGGTAGCAGGAAAGCTTAGAAAATTGTAAAAAATTATTTTAAAAATAATAAAAAATAAAAAAAAATTTATATCATATTATATATATGATTTAGGCCCTTATAAAAATATAAAATAGTTTTTTTAAGTAAAATCAAGTTATTTTATAAACATAATTTTTGTATATACAAGTATTTATACTTTATTGTACACATCCTCACCTCAAATGTAAAATAATCATCACTTTTAATAAGTTGGCAGGCGTTTCTCCTTCGATAGAAATCACTCAAATTAAAAAATATGGGTTTTGGTTATAAAATGGTTATATATACCCAATATATTGGTTATATAGTGGTTATAAATTACTTATATATTGGTTATATCTGAGAGAGGAAGCTGGAAGTTTTATGCTGCATATATGTAATATGATGTGGTGAATCATAAGCAAGAAAAAACTCTATTTCGATTTCTTTGATGATACGTTGTCTTACATTTTTGGAGACGTTATGGACTGTATTATACATTTTTTATTCGCTTTAATTTTTAATTATTTTATTTTTATGGAAAAATTATTTATCTTCGCATTAATACTGTTTCTAAATTGTTTTTAAACGCTTACAACATGTTGCTATTTAATAAAATAGCTTTTTTCTCTTTTCTCTTTTTGCGTTTTTTTTTTGTTTCTTTAATCCCTAATAACCTCTGGCGGCGCGTTTTCCCTTTGATGTTTAATTTTTTACCCGCCACAAAGCGATTAAAACAAAATGAAGTGTACAAAAGGTGATCGTACCTATATACACACACAAACATACGAACGAAATGCAAATAAGCCTTGGACACATATGCAAACGTATGCGAACCCTACTTGCAACAGCGCTGCAAACTGCTATTGCGCTGACGCCACTCGTCACTTATGTTGCAATATGCCTGCGGCGCAAGTGTCAATTGCTTTTTACTAACAAAAAACTTCACACATACACACACACACACAAACTATGCGAAAAACTTGTAGAAGAAAGAGCATAATGCAGTGAGCATGAATGCAAAGGTTAATGAAAGCAGCATGATGCGGCGACTTTTGCCTGGCTGCCACAACGCTTGATTAGCCTAGCGCAAGGCAGGTGAGCCGAGTGCGAAAGAACTTAAAACAGGAACGACAAGCACACTTGAGCGCTTACCATATAATACATATAAGCGACAAACAGGCACAAACACTTGCAACACACGCGCTCACTACCCATTTTCTGTCACTCCGAAGGCACTACTGCGGCACTTAAGGTTTATTAGCTTTATAAATGAAAACAAAACACAAAAAAAGCAGCAAAACTAGAGGGCAATGAAATTGATACCCGACAACAAAGCGCAAGAAAGTCGAAATGAAATGAACGGAAGGGAAAAAATGGCGCACAAAAAACGAATGCAACGCTGCTTGGCTGATTTATGAGCGTGAGGAGTGAAATGATTACTTTGCGTTGCACACGCCCCCTCACAGTGATAGCTGCCGCAGCGTAACATGATTTTAATTAGTTTAATTAAAAGGCTTGAAAGAAGAAAATCAACAAAAGGCGGCAGTTTGTTGGCCGCTCTTCATTATCTACTCCGTTTTTTCCACCGAAAGCACGCTTACTTCACTTCACACAATTCGCCTATTTGCAATACTTTTCGCGAAAAATAGAAAAATCCTTGTGTGAGTACACAGTTATGTTAAATATTTGAGGCACTCGATGCACTAAAGTCACACACATATACACATACAGCACTCCTACAACAACTATGCGCTCCAAAGTGCAGCCTAATGCTTGCAACATCCCCTGCTGCCGCGGTTTGCGCTACGACAGCACTTCAGTCACGACTGACGAAAGTCGTAAAATATGGCGAAAAAGGGTAGTTCGTAAGCACACACACACACACGCATACATACAGTGAGTAGTGGGAGTATAGCAGAGTTAGTAGGCTGGCTTGCAACAATCACTGCCACACAACTTTAAGCACACACAAATACAAGTGTATGCCTGCATGTGTACGTGTGTGTGCAGTGTAAACGGGGGGAAAAAGTTAAACAAAGCCGCAAGTCGGAGCGACTAGCGGAAGTAAAAGCTTATGGGCGGGAAATGGGGCTGGTCCGCAACTACCTTCTAGCTAATTAAATTAAGCAACCTTGTAAATAGTAACTACAATGCGAGTATGCAGCAACAACTGTACGGAGAGCAGCAACACTGTATGCAACGCCACGATTTTGTGTAAAGAGGCAGTTAAAAGTCGCAGAGTTGGCGTCGGAGTGTGTTGCAGGCAGTGCGCGGCCTCGGCAAGACGACGAAAGCATAATAAAAAGGTAGTTAAAATTTAAATACTTAATTAAATGCAACTAACGCGGCGCATACGTTTTCGCATTTGGGAGCTAGCACAGCTGAGCGCCAACAGCTGTGGCACAAAGTGACAAGACAGCGTTGCATTCGCGGGAATGCCAAAGTTTCGCGGAAAGTGCAAGCAGATTTTTAAGGATAATACAATTTTACAGGCGTACACATATCTACAACTAACTTTATACATACATGAAGGGATTATGTGGATTGTGTGTAAGAGAGAGAGAGAGAGAGTGAAGGATAGCGCTAGTGTGACAGAGTTGCTGAGGTTGAGTGAGTCTAAGGCATAATAAGTGATAAATGAGTATATGAGTATATGAAATAAAATATGGTGGGTATAAGAAATGTACAGTGAGATGCTGGGGTTTGTGGAGTAAATGTATGATGCGATGACATTCATGACAACTAAGGTTATAATAACAACTAAGTATGACATTTATGTACTTGTGTGGCATGATAGTTAGTTAAAATGCATGTAATAATTATTATAATAAATATGTAAATATTTTAAAGAAATGCTGTTTCGGATAGCGTAAAACTACTAACAAAAGCTAATTAATTGATTTTTGATTTTTTTTTTTTTTATAATATTTGAAATGCTAATTAATTTGCTTTGAGCGTTGTTCGTGCTTCTGAACTTAAAGGTTAAACTAGTCAAACAAGCCAGCTTTGTACTCTAGTTTTAAAGGCAACTTTAATATAAGAAAATGTTTATGAAAAAAGCATAATATACCGAAATTTTGAAATAAAAAAGACAAGTTTTTGAAAAAAATTTCAAAACGATATTGAATATTTTTTAACTTCAAAACATATTAATAGGAAAAATATTGATAAATGCTATTTTTTATTGAAAAAAAAAAATGTACAGTAAATCTGCGAATAAAGATAAAAATCATAAAAAACAGAAAATGTTTTGTTTTTATTTTTAATTTTTTTTTAAATTTTAAATTAAAACAAATGTATTATTACAATATTATAATAAATAAATAATCAATATTTTTTTTAAGAAAATATTTTTTTAATAAAAATGAATTATTGCAATATTTAATATTTTTTTAAACAATTTTTTTTTTTTTTCAATGAAAAAATATTGAAAATAGTAATAATACATTTTTATTAAGAAAAATATTGAAAAAATATAGTAATTGTAATTATTGAAAAAAAAAAAATTGTTCAAAAAAAATTGAAAATAGTGATAACACATTTTTATTAAAAAAAAATTTAAATAAAAAAAAAATATTTTTGTTCTAAAAAAATTCTTAAAATATTTAAAAAATTTTTAATAAAATTGTGTTTTTTTTGTTTTTAAATGTAGAAAACAGTATTGATACATTTTTTATAATTTTTTGTAATACGATTTTATTTTGTGTTTTATTAAAAAAAAATATATTGAATAAGTAAAATTAATATTTTTTTAGACCAAAAGCAATTAATTATTCTATATTTATTATTTTTTATTTACTGGACCGAACAAATATATATACGAGTACATACAATATCTCGATTTGTTAGTGGTTTCCAAACTGCTTATACAATTTCGCCTATTTTCTAACCGCAAGCATGGCTCAGTTGACTACTTTAACCGCTTCATACTCAAAATAAATAATTTTTGTTATAAACTTACATTTTTGCAATCCTCAAAGTCCATACAGTGATGCCAATCTTGAACAAACTGCAAGAAAAAGAAAAATAATTATTAATTAATTGTCAAACAGGGCACATACTTGACTTTTTGAAAATGCTATTAATGCAAGAAATCACAATATAAAATACATGAGATATAAGATTCTGAAAACTATCAATAATACATAATATGTTTTTGAAATATTATATATCGCCAGCTAAAATATGCAAAATAATGTATCATCACTTTTCATAAGTTTACAGACAAAGGAAAAATGATATAATGAAAACCTCTCATATTGAAAAAAAATTGAGTTTCGGGTATAAAATGGTTATATATTGGTTATATATTACTTATATATCGGTTATATATTGGTTATATCTGACAGCGGAGTCTCAACATTTTATGCTACATAAACTTATGTAGTATGATGTGGTGAATCACAAGCAATGAAAAACTCAATTTCGATGTAATTGATGATATGTTGTTTTGCATTTTAGATGACGATATAAATTTCAAATACCAAGAGACTCAAAAATGTTTTAAAGTGAAAATTTTATGATTTATATTAATTAAGTAAAGCCAAGTGTTGACACTGCCAAACTATGCGCTGCCAGCAGCTAAAAATACGCAGATCTCTTTATTTGTCACACAACGTAGCAGACTGCGCCGTAGCAACAGCAACAACAACATGTGAGCGACTAAATTTACACAGAAAACAGCAAAATCCCATCAGTCGCCCATCAGCAACACAAAATATCGCTTGCTTCGCTATTCTAATTATAATTTTCCACACTGGCCCTCCCGCATTTAGTGTAAATGCGCTGTCATTAGCAGCGGTGCAGCGGTGAAGCGGAGCAGATTAAAAAAAAGTGTAACATTTTAAATTGCGGCAATTTGAATGCGCCAATCTGTCAGCCTGCGCTTATTACTTAGTGGCCTTTAACATTTTTATTGAGTGTGTCGCTGCAGCTTTACAGTTTTATTGCCTAATTTTCCGTTTGACTTTTTGCCATGATACGCCGCGAAGCAAATGATTTACAATGCGCTGGTGGCAGCGTTGGCTGAAGCAGCCGCTGAGTTTGGAGAGACCAAAAGGGGTTAAGCCACGGCTGCCGTTACAATTTTAATTCTTTTCTTGAATGTCTGCTTTTGTTGTTGTGTCAGCTTTTCACTGCCTCAACTTGCATTTTACGGTTTTACTACTTTTAATTGGTTGTACTCTTTTTTATTGCCCTTGTATTGTTGCCTATCGCCAAGTATGGCTACTAGGTGCGGCAACACATCATTCTGCTTAACAACTCAATTCGCTTTGGTATCTTTTGGTAAGCATAAACACACGCACACACTCACACGCATATTTATTTGCCGTAAGTTGGTGAGCTTAGCGCTTGCTGATCGACGACCAAAAGGGGCATACAAAGGTGCCGAGGTGCCTTACGGCAGCCACATATCGTCTATTATATGCGCGCCTACCGGGAACTGGCTGTGCGACCCGCCTGAGTACCGCCTTCTTTGCACGCACACGCATTTACCTCAGCGCGGCTGTCCACACGCGTGTCTTCTTCACAAATTTGCTGCTTTTCAGGCATTTTTTCTTGTGCTTTGTTTTTGAGCGTTTTTTATAGCGCGAATTCAGCTGCTGGATTTCTCTATTTTTCCAGCTTTATTCTGCGTTTGATTTATTGTAGTTTCTCAACGGAATAAAGTCAGCGCGATTAAAACGGCAACAACAAGTAGCAACAACTATCAAATTGATTTATGACGCGTCTTCTGTTTTAGCTGGATTTTAATACATCAATTTAGTAATGAGCGAGTCTAAGCGGGCTTGAGATAAAATTAGCAGCAATGAGGGGTTTTATATATAATTTTATATATAATATAAATATATATGTATGTACTGAGTGCAGACAATTAAATCCGCGTCGTGATTCTAATAAAGCCAGCGACCTCATCGAATCGCCGCTGTACAGGAAGCGACCGCCATATTTTTGCCGTTCCGCGCATTGAAATTAATTTTAATTAAAAACTTTGCCGTCTTCGCTAGCATGCTGTGACTTTCAACTGATTTTTATTAGCATGAAATATGTAAAAAATATGCTGGCCAACACGCGATGACGCTATTGAAGATTTAAGTATGAGGAAACTGTGATTGGACGCCCAAATGGTTGAAGCTATTGCTTAAAGCCGTTAGAAAGCCGCATATCATAATCTTTTTTTTTGACTAAAATAGTTTTCGGTTAATATATAAACATAATCAGTAAGAAAGTAAAGCTTTTGACACATTTTGAACGCCTCGCCATCTATCGGATTTTTTCTCACTAACGAGCAACTGCTTTGCATGATTGGATGTTTGATAGTTATTCGTTTAAACTATAACAGCTTGACATTTGACAGCCACAAGACAGCTCAAACCAATATTTATAGTTATTTTATGATAATTCGTTAGCTCTTTTCAGCTATATAGTATTGATAAGTAGCTACATCATTAAAATAACAACGAATGTGTTATTACTGTCAGCTTTTCCAGGAAGCAGATGAAAATTTACATAAGCATAAGAAAGCAATTTCTGATTCAAATCCCATACATCACCTTGCCCTTGACAAGAGACAAAGGTCACATATGCCTCAACCCAGCAACCCTGCAAACTTTTCACTTTTTCATAATGAACATTCCTTTTGAAAACCCCCAACAACACAGCTGCCAACTCCTATTTGCATCAGAAATTTTCATTAAGACAAATGTCAATGCACACCGGGTTTCCACAGCGCATACGTATAATGGAAAACTTAGAAATTTCCATGCGAAAGTAGCTGCTAAGCAACAGCGCGACAGACACATGCATGCAACATCCGGCCTAACATTGATTACCTTGTTCAATGAGCCGGCAGACACCAGCTTCCATGCCATGCCACAGCGACGACTTCACCTTTTGTTTGTGAGTAACAGTGAAATTTGCATAAATTCAATTACCTCAACGCTGACAGCTAGGCGTACACACACACATGCGCGTGTGCAGTTGTTGGCTGCCGCACATCTGCGCGCATTTCGAGCGGAGCTTCAGCGAGTGAAGCACAAAAAAATTTAAAAGCAGAGAAAACATTTTAATAAAATATGATTACCAAATGCGAGCAGACAAGCTTATAAATAATTGCACAAACACACACATACTTTAATAAAAATATAACTGATTAAAAGCAGCGTCGAAAGGTATGAAGTGCTCTTGGGGATAAGCGCATTTAGAAACAGTTGCTGCCGCGGCGCGTTGCTATAAATCTCACCTAGGAAAAGTTGAAATTGAAACTGTAGCAAAGCGGGTAAAAACTTAAAATCCAACGGGAACTATTCGAAATCGAAAAAAATTTCTATGAAACAGCCCTTTCAGAAGAACGCAGTGTGCCACAGCCCCTATGTAGCAAGTTGGACAATACAAAGTGCTGCTGATGACTGCGCTGCGCCAAAACAATTGGAACACATAACGTTTAGTGCTGCAACATATGCACAACGCATTGTTGTTGTCACTTTTTTATAGTTTTTTTTGTATTTCTGTTTTTTTTGTGCTGTTGCCATTGTTGTTACTCATTTGGTTGATGACCTACCGCAGTGAACAACGACGACACATTCGCCTGCGGCAACGCCAACTGAAGAAAGGAAAGGCAAATGAAAAGCGCACGAAGAAGCAGCAGTAGCGGCGCACAAAGGCAGAATGACAATGATTATGAGGGAAAACTACTGCAGCACAATGAGTAAGGTAAGTTGCAAGTATGCTACATGGAAAACTGGCATGACACAGCGAACATGGTGGCAATTGTCAACCGTAACATAACTGCCAAGTCGATTTCCAGAGGAGATGCAAAGGTCAGCAACGGTGCGGCTTGAATTATGGCTGCCACACGAGTTGCAGCGGCGCTCATAAAGATATTAAAGATATGTGCTACTCCTTTTCTTCGATTTAGTGATTTCAATGCAACGATATGTGTGTGTGGTACCATTTTATGTGTGCCAGCGCTGCGTCAACGCATTGATTTGCTAGATAATCGCGCGCGTAATGACAGTAATATAACTCTCAGAAGAAGTTAAAGGCAGAAACTGAAAGAAATTATTTCGAATGGAGACCAGAAAAAAGGAAGCGGCTGAAATACCTTTATTGGTAGTCAGCAAAGCGCTCGGGTCAGGCATTTATTGCAACCTGCCTCAGTATTTGAGGTATGCTGCTTGCAGCAGCGCCAACGCACGCCAACAAAAGGCTCAACTCGCACAAAGCCGCAGCCATAATAATTTCAATAGCAACGCCATAAATTTCTTTTTTTCAGCCTTTTGAAATGGCTTAGCCAGGAGCTTGCGCGGCGGTCATAACCGGAGATTTGCCGCTGCAGTTTCGGTAGCGGCCAGCGCCGCCTCTCATATAGCTGCAGCCAGCTGCAACGGCAGTCTTTGTTATGTTTTTTTTCTTAGTTTTTTTTCTTTTTACTACTCTACTCTTTCCTGAGACTGCTCGACGTTATTGTTGACGCTTGAAGCATAGTAATGAGCGCAGTTTGAGTTGAGCTTTAATGTGAGAAAATGTTGTAAGTTGAAGGTTTGTTGTTGGTTCGAAGGAAACACTAGTGGAGAGTAGCAAACAAATCTTCAGAAAATTCGCTTTCGTTTTTAATTTCTTAGAAGCGTGCTAGTAATGCCTTTACTCAACTTTCAAAGAGGAATCTTAGCATGTACCTTTGGGAGCTCTATATTTCTCAAGTTAACGCCAAAAAAATTCTCCGTGTTTAACCTAACTTCAGGAGAATTAGTGTTGAAAAAGTTTAGTGCTGATAATTATAGTTTTCTCAAACAGATAATTAATTATTTTATTTTCTGAGAGTGCCATGGTTCAGTTCTGTAGTTGAGATGTCGTTGAAAACCGAAAAAAATTCTTTTAGTATTCGAGAATTGAGTTAGTGCTCAGCTTGAGCTGTAAAATTTATGGTTTCTTAGAGGTTCTGTTGGGTTGATGCATACCACGAACAGTTGATGTAGTATTAGGTGTAGGTTATAGGCTTACTTGGCTTTTGCCAGTGAGGGAGTGTAGGATAGGTCAATTTTACAAAGCTCATACATATAAAAAGCAGTAATACGATTTTTGAGAAATGTTTTGGAAACCCTCGAAGTGAAAAATGCCTACACAAAATTTTTGGAAATGACTTTTTGTGGCCCTATCATTAAAAAAATGTTAATTTTTCAAAATTAATGTTTTCTAAAATTCATATCGTCACCTAAACTGCGAAGGAAAGTATCATCAACAAAATCGAAATTCCGTGTTTTATTGCTTACGTCTCACTATTCATCATATTGTATATATAAAGCATAAAATTTTCAGCTTTTGCTGTCAGTTATAACCAATATATAACCAATAAATAACCAAAATATAACCGGTATATAACCACTTTATAACCGAAACTCAAATTATGTTTCAATATGAGTGGTTTCTATTATAACGTTTTTCCTTCACTTGCAAACATATGAAAAATGATGTTACGTTATTTTACATTTTAGGAGACACTATATTGCTTATCGAGTTTATAAAACTATAATACTATTTTCTACAAATATTTGAGCAATGTATTTCATATGTACTATGTATCATATATACTACATATTACATATGTATTACATATCCTCATATATAGTACAGCTATGTGCCATAGCCAGTTCAGCGCTGATGTCAACAATGCCATTATGCATTAATGAATCACTTTTCCAACATTAAATCGCCGAATGCCATCTGAGCAGATGCATGAATGAATGAATGTGCCACATGCTGCTGTGCTCAGCAAAAATACCCAGAAATATATATGTATGTGCACGTGTGTTTAGTGCTATTTGTCTGAGCTCGTAATTTATGAGGTCAAATGGCAGAGAGGTAAAATACTAGTTAGTCCTGTGCGCCCTTTGTTGGCGTTGCAATAGAAGCAGCAGCAGCAGAAATGAGAAGATGAAAGAACAAGGCTGCCAACTCAAAGAACTGCATGCCTTGCATTTTTTCAGGCACAAAATTTTAATACAAAAGTGCAACGGCACTCCGCAAGCAGGCGCTGCATACAAAGTGCTTCCCTGGGGCACACATACATTAATGGGAAATACAAAAGCAAGAATATGTATGTGCAACATACACAAATGAAATGGATAAATGAAGAAAAGTGAAAGAAGTCTGCCATTATGTTGTGTCACCCCGCTTTGCTCCCTACATTTGCTTGATTTCAAAGAAAATTACACAAACAAGCTTATAGCCTATTTGTTGGCGTTGATGTGTGTCAATGTGTATGTCAGTGTGTGTGTGTGTCTAAGCCAAAATTCAATTGAGCGTGAAATATGTTATCGTCAGGACATTTTCGCACACATGCACGGCACGTCAATGCTGGGAAGAAATTACCCGAAAATGCCCTCGGTGCTATTATTGTGCTCGCATTGAGAATGCGAATTTGAAAATGCTACGGTACTTTTTTCTTGTTGCCACAATTTTGCTAAAACTCTTTACGAGCATATTCTGTCTTTTATTCCTGCTTTCTTTTTTTTGTTGTTTTTCTTTTTTTTTCTTTGGCGAACGTAATGATGACAAAGTGCCCGGACAATTGTAGGCTCTGTCCGAGAAATTGTGTTGCAAAAAGCAACATGGGATTAAATACGAACAGAGCGAACAATTCATTAAGTCGAAATTGACAGTGCGGCTCATCAGTCTCACGTATGTCTACGAATGTGTGCGTTTTTAGAGTGCAAGCAACAAAGGACACAACAAACGAAGTGCTTAGTATGTAAGTTAATCTGCGCCTCCAGCGTTTTGTGCCTGTCAGGCAGACTTATCAATGTCTCAAAACAAGCAATGCTAGTGCTGTGAGTGATCAGTAAAAGAGTATTTTAACATTTCTATGTTGATATACAGAGTTTTAGGTAAACTAACGGGTTCGTAACTGGTTTCTATTGAAGTAGTTTGTAAAGAACTAGTAAAGTGCTAGTTTCGTTGAGCATCGTTAACACACGTAAGTTTTGCTAAACTAACTGGTTCATAACTGGTTTATATTGAACTAGTTTGCGATGAACTAGTGAAGTATAAGTTTCATGGCGAAATGTTAACAAATGTAAATATTGGTAAACTAACTGGTTTATAACTGGTTTGTATAGAACTAGTTTGGAAGGTACTAGTGGAGTACTAGTTTCGTGGGGATTTCTAAAACTAATTTTAAGCTAAATTTTGTTTACAAAAAGTCACACGAAATATTTTGTTTGTATATTCAAAGTACACATAAATCAGTACACCTTTCTTACTGGGCATACTCCCACTGAGTTATTTTTGTATACGCCAGAATTTGATCAGCCTGTACTTAATTTTCTGCTAGTCATTGGCTTTATGGCACTATTATACATATTTGTAAGTATCTACACCATGATAGAATCAAATTTTGCACGCCAACCGGACACAAGCAGCCTGAGTTCTAAAACAGAAACTGAACTGGAATTCACGTGGGAAAATTCGCCCTGAAGCAAAATAGGAGCAATCATTTTCATTTTTTATTGTGAGATGTTTCGCATATTAAGCCAAAATGTTTTGGTAGCTAAAAAAATAATGAATTTTTATTACAGAAAGCTTTTAAAGAATGGAATAGGCTCGCTGAAGTCATTACAACTGGTCTGATACCTTTTTGGATTAATGAGATAAAAATATTTTATAGAACAACGCAGCAGGTTGCGCTAATTATAGTTTCTAAAATAAATATAAGAACAAAATTACAACTTACATACGTGAGAAAAAATAATGAAGCAAAAAAATTCATTTACACATACATATATGTATGTATGTATATGCTTATATGCACTGAGCTCTATACAATTGTAAGCAGCCTTTCAAATGAGCCTGCCCCGCAACGCCTGCGGCCATGCTAACCGGGAGTAAGCGTCATTAACTTAGCCCTAACTCAACCACAGTCCAGCTGCTGTACGCTAAAACAAAAACATACAACCACCAACAACAGCAGCAACAACAAAGCACACTGCCATTACGCTCATTGACAGCTAATTTATGGTTTTAAGCCTCCGCATCACATGGCAAATATGATAAATAATATATTTATCAAAATATAATGGCTGCAACACACACACATACACACGTGTGCATAGTACAAACTGTAAAGCGCGTAAATTGTGTAATATCGCCGCTGCCGTTGCTACAGATATTTCAGGCTTTCGAGCTACATAAATTAATCATAATTCTTCGGCGCGCGGAACTTGTTTCGCCGCACTAAACGCGCAGCTTTGCGCCAGCATAAATATACCAAATTATATGTATATATTTTTTAAGCGTTTAATACATATATTATCATATACAGTCTTTTTTCTCGCTGCAGCCAACGCTTCGACGTCGCGCTTATCTAAATTACACGCGCACGTTGCTTTTACGCTTTTTAACTGCCGTTTACGGCGAGCGTGATCGCAGCTACCTTGGGTCCACGCGTTTATGGCGCGGCTACTGCATCTCGTGCCCCATCGCTGGCGAAAGTCTCAATTAAAGCGCCTTTTGCTGTGTGGTGGCCTCTTCGCGCCGCGCGTTTTGGTGACTGCTACCTGGCTCGTAACTCACGCGTGCGTTATGTTGTCGCTTGTACCGCTATTTCATATGCAACACCAACGGCTGCAGCTCGCTGCTGTGTGTAGTTGTTTGTTTGCATGTATGTTGTTGTATTTTTGTGAGTCATAAATTTCAGGTTAATCAATTCAATTGATTGAATTGCCTTTATCTCTTCGCCTCTCGCTTTTGTCTGGTTCTTTATTGGCATTTTAATGTTTTTCTTTATGCGCGTTGACCGTATGCGCTTTTTTTCGGTGAACGTTCATGCATATTAAATTCCCATTGTTTGCAGACAAAAGCAATTAAAGTATTAATTAGCTTTATTGACAGTTTATTTATCATTTTTCCACAAATTATTGACTTAAAATGCATGAAAATTCGTGGAAATATTGTAATTATGGTTAATATGCAATTTAAAGCATTTGAAAGTTGTCGAGTGTTTTTTGCGATGTTTCAATAAAAAAAATGTAAAATTTTATTTTTCTTTGGCACTACAAAACAGTGGTTTGGTTGGTCTGAGCCGAGCACACAAAGCTACGCCAGTTGCCTCTGTCTTTTGCGAGCTCACGTCAGTTGTACATCGCAGGTGCTGACCGAACGCTTTGCACTTGGTCCTTCCATTGGACGTGTGGACGCTCTTGCTTCTATTGTCGACACATGCGTCTGCAGTTGAAGCAACATTTCGCTGGAGCATCATCTTCCGTGCGAATGACATGGCCTAACCCTCGCATTTCTTGGATTTTTATGCACTTAACTATATCCATGCGGCCCTAGAGCTCATATAGATTTTTAAGTCTTGAGCGAATTGTGAAGAGTATTTTTTCATTTTAACTCGCGACTAATATTTTTGAATCACGCAAAGACTCTTTTTAATAGTCTAGAGCATTTTTTTCTACTAAATATTTGAATAAATAAATGTAGAAGTATTTAGTATGAAAAATGTGTTATCTGATCCAACAATTAATTGGAAATTTCCAACTTCATTGAAAACAAATAAAAAAAAATATAAAAAAGTATAAAAACTTTGGCAAAATATAAATTACAAAACAAAAAAAAAAAGAAATCGACATAATAACAGTTCAACAAGCAACTCCACAATGATAATGCAAAAGTAGTGGCTTTTCCTGCAGCTGAGTTGATGGCATTCAACTTTGGCCGCAGTGAAATAAAATATACCTCCATTTACAACAATAACATTTACAACAAAAAAAAATACTAAAACCAATAAAAAAAAGCGAATAAATCACACAAAAGAACATTATGAAAACAAAAACGGAATTAATTTGAAACAAAAAGTGCAGCGAAAGCAAATCACACTCGCCTGAAATTATATGCAGCGTACAATGTTGCAACGGCAAACCATTCAGGCGTTGCAACCTATAGACTGGAAAATTTTTACGCAACAAATAAGTTGGCAGCAAGCGAAAAAAAAAATAAAAAAATATATAAAAATAAAAAAAGTGGTGATAAAAATAAAATGGAGAAGGTGAAGAGCACAGCAGCGCGGATAAAAAGTAAAATGCAGCAAGCAACATTCATCACAATGGCAGCGAAAACGCTGCAGCAGAGGGTGGAGGGTAGTGCTAGCGTGGGCTGTTGGCTGTTGAGCACCAGTCAGTGCAACAAACGTTGCAACATGGGTGGGTGGCGCCTGAAATTTATTGGCTTTTCGTTGCATGCTCATCGCGCGCTCAGCAGCCATCCTTGCAAGCTCGATTGCTTCTACGCTGCTGCAACTGCAATTGCAACGGTTCGCGTCGCTTGTTGTTGCTGTTGGTGGCGCATGAAAAACTTTAAAGCTCAAATTGGCGCATAAAAATCCATAAAAATCGCATTGCCGTGACAATGAAAGCGGCGCTTTTGTCAGTGCCGCACGCGTTTTATCACTGTTACACTGGAATTTTTCGTATTTAAGTATTTTATTAGTGGCACGGCGCAGAACTTTTGCAGTTAAATAGATAAGAGGTGGTAAAAATTGTTGCTTTAGAAGTAAAAAGCAAAGAAATGTAGCAAATGTAAAGGTATTTTGGGAAAACTGAGAGTTGAGTCAACAAAATCGAAGAATTATAAAAAAAAATCAAAAGATATTTAATTTAAAAAATTAGAAAATAATATAAAAGAGACTAGAAAATTGTAACTTAAGTTAAAAGTCGAAAAATATTACAAAAGAACAAAGACTACTTTTAATAATGTTTTTTAAGAAAGTGTTTATGTATCAAAAATATAAGAAAATATACTAATACTTTTCAAAGACTCACTGATATGAAAATTGTTATGCAAAGTATGGAATATTTTTAATTAATTTTCTAAGAATAATAGAGAAAATGATATATCTTTCACAAAAATAAATTCTCTTTTTTATTTGAAAAATATTTTAATAGAAAAACGAAAAAGTGAATCTGCCATATCTCGCTTAAAGAGCTGCAAAACAAATACCGAAAAGGTGAATTTAATTTAACATATATTAAAAGTTTTTGCTGTGCAATAAAAGCTAAATCAAAGCACATATGAGCATGCATACTTATATGTATATGCATATTAGAGCGGGTCAATTTTTTTTCTATTCTAATGTTCCACGGTTAATTCTGAAGAACTTTGCCAAGAGGCAATGGTACTTGTCGCATTCTACACTGTCCACTGCAGGCTGAAAAATCACTTATACAACATAGCCATATGCTGGGGCTAGGAGAGTCTTTGTGATTCAGGAGAGGGCACAATAGACCTAAGATCCCGGAACATTCCTCTTTTGTAAATCTAAGAGCCAATGATTCTTAAGCGAAGTTTCAAAGTTTTCAGTAATCGATTGTATGGGATATATGTGATATAGTTTTCCGATCTGACTGACTCCCACAAATGAGCAATAGACTATCACAATGCACATACACATTAAATTTCATTACAAAATCTAAAAAATTGACAAAAAAAAAAAGGTTTTTTTATGATCCCTAAAAAACTTTGTCTTAAAAGTCCTGGCTCGAAACCGCTTTTACACCGATAGTTTCTTGAGTAAAGTTCTTCACAATAATCCGTGGAATCTTTCATGCATACGCAATTCTTTGGATTTTTTGGCTTCCTGTAAGTCAACCCGCTCTAATACATGTATTGTTGTGTCAACTAGAAGTTTACAATTTTTTCAACTTTATCATTTCATATTTGCAAACTTCTTTTCACAAAAAAAGTAATATTTTTTTAACCAAAATTTGAATACAAGTTTTTGGACTCTCATACAAACCACAAATATGATAACACAGTTAAAGCCATCCATGTTTGTATGTTTGCGTATAAGAGTTTCCTAAAATCTATTTCAAAATACGTTGCCATTGACAAAAGCCATTGTTTTCTCCATTAACCGTTAGCTGCGTGCGCGTGCATTTTTTAATTGTGCACAGTTTTAACGGGAATAACAAGTCGGCTTTGGCCGAAACAAGCGCTTACATATATTTCTAGCGGAAAATCCGCATTGTGTGCGCTGTCATGTTGGCTAAGTAAATGTCGTTGACGTCTGCAAATCCGCAATAATACGCGTCAAACCATTCGTAAACAAATAAATAGAAAATGAAGGAAAAACATAAAAATTGACGGCAGAAAACAAGCGTTTTGCAAGAAAAAAAACTAAAAAATGGAAATTTGGTTGAAAAAAAAATATAAAAAAAACTAAAAATGCGGAAAAACAGAAAACTTTTGCGGAAATGCAAAAAATGTTAGGCAAATATTGAAATCAGCATTGAAATTAATTTCCACGCGTCTGCGCCTAAAAGTGTGCCGAAAAAGCATAATGCCCAGCGGATATACGCGAATACAAGGCGCTGCGCGTGTGTTGATGCGTATGCGTGAGCAATGAATATTTGAGGCGTTTGGTCGGCAGCTTACATATTTGAATTCTTTTTCGAACTTTTTGCCGCTGCTTTGTTCTATTTGCTTTCACACAAGCGAGTCAAACTGAAAATGCGCTGGCTTAAACAGGATTAAATTCGCATTTACAATGAGGCGCTGTAGCCGTGTGAGAATGAGCGTAAAAGCGTGTATATGGGTGAGAGTGTGTGTGGTAAGGTGACTGCATTAAAAACGCAATAAAAAGCCGCTCACAGCAAATAAATTATGCATAGCGATATGCGAGCAAATACATGTGGAAATGGGCATCTACAAATTGTGTATATGTATGTGTGACTATGTGAGTTTTGTAGGTGATGGGTGATGTTGGAATTGTTTTTAAGAGTTTGAAATAATTTTGATGCCAAAGCAATAATTTTTCCGAGAGTAATATACATTTTTAGAGCCAACATATTATATAAGTGTATCCATTATTCTCGGCACTGCGAGTTTTTAGTTAGAAAATTCTTAATTAATGCCATATCTCAAAGTAATGGAACTCCACTGCTGCTAAAGTTACTATATTAGAGCAGCATCTCTCAAGTATTTATTTTCTTACTCCAAATTTCCTACCGGGTGCTTGCCACAAATGTCTGTAGTGTAAAAATCGTCATCATTCAACTGAGATTAAATGAAATATTCCAACAGCAACGACTGAGTGCCAGCAAGCAATGAATATTTTATGGCGTAAAATTTAAAATAGCAATGCATCAGCAAGCGAAAAAGGATTAAAATGAGCACAAATACATGTATACACGTGCTACAAAGAAAAATGAATAATAAATAATGCCTAAGTAGAGAAAGAAAGGCTGAGTTCGTGGCTAGTGCGTGGTGAAGTTGCTGGCTTTGAAGCGCGCTTTTGCTATTTAAAGAGCAAAGAAGCAAAAAAAGAGGAACAGTTAAAATAAATTGTTACAATTAACGGTTATTATAATAAGAAATGTTGTGGAAAAAATTATTTTTTGAAATTTTTTGGTTAAAATAGTGTGAACACAATTTTTTTTACTTCGCAGATTCAAAAAATTATATTAAAAATATTAAAAAATGCTCAAAATTTTATAAATATTTATTAAAAAATTATAATTTTTTTAATATTTTTTTTTTTAATTTTCATATCAAAAAATTATATTTTTTATAATATGAATATTCTCTAATATAGCCAATCACGTATTTACTCCACTTATTCCATAAGTGCCTGAAAAAATATTTGCTATTTTTCTAAGCTTCAAGCTAATTTCCATGCCATCAACGCATGCTCTCATTGATAATACACAACTTTAGTATTTCCACGAATTTTTTGATTTTTTCAAAAAGTTTCCAGTTCACTGGCTTTTAATAAAAGGCAATTTAAATCAATTGACTGGCAATTCACAGTTAAATAAGCGAATCCGAAGCAATTGAAGGTCATCAAGCGCGACTGCCTAAATTCCAGCGAATTTCTGCGCGCTGCGCCGCACTTGCCGCAAGGCGGTTTATGAGAGAGAATTATTTTGCAGAAATGGAAAAAGAATAAGTTTTAATTTAATTTTAAATTGCATAATTTCGGCAAATTGAATGCAACACAAATATGGAGAAAAACTGCAGTGTGGCGCACAGAGGCAGCCTAGTTGCGAGCACGTGCTCATTGTGGCATGCCACATGCTAACGCTTGCCTGCGTCGCAAACATTGTAAAAGTGTGCCTGCTTTTAATTGACAAGAACTTTGCGGAGAGGGGGGCAAAAGGGGGTTAGTGCAACTTTTGTGCAAATTTATTTGACTAAATTTTTTTCGCAGCATATTTTCTACTATTTTGGTCTTTGTAGCGCCACAACCTAATTACATTTCGGTTGTTCTGCATGAAGCGTGTGCGAATTGTGTGAGCCAGCGTTTGCAACATGACGACAAAGTGGCAACCAACTGCAATTGTGCGCAACTCACATGCAAGTGCATACAAGCGCACAAATGTGGCATTATATATATGATTGTGTGTGTGTTTGTGTGCGCTGAGTGAATTATATAATTACGTACAAAGTTGGTTCTTCAGTTTTCATGTTAGCGTTGCAGCTCAGCAAGTTTTAAGTGTGTAACCAGGTTTTCTATTTGCACTGCAACTAATGTTGCCACAATTTGTTGCGCCTTTTTTACATTTTCACGAGCATGCGTTCGTATATGTGTGAATGCGTGCATACATTTTGTGACAACTTTAAGCGAAAAGCGCTGTTGCAAGGCTTGTAAAATTAATGGCAAAAAATTGTATTAAATAAAAAAATAAAATTTCTAATTTTTTAAATTTTTAAATGAAATTAATTTAAATGAAATTAATTTTTAAAAAATTAATATTTTTTTCAAAACTAAACTTTTAGTTTCCTCATAAATTTATGGCTTAATTTACAACTCACGTAAAAAGCTGAATATTTACAATGATTGCATTCGATTTTACCTGTAAATATAAAAAGAAAAATTAATTAGCTAATTTATAAATTATATTTATTATTTTTAAAAATTTATTTTTTAGTAATACAGAAAAAAAAAAAATTAATTAAACAAAGATAAAAAAAATTAATTAATTTATAAAATTAAATTTGTAATTTTGATTTTTTTTTATCATATGTAAAATATAAAGTAAATATTAAATAATTAAAAAAATTAAAAATTATAATTTAGTAATTTAAAAAATTAAATTTTTATGTTCGAAAACGTATTTTTTATAATATAGAAAATCTATAACAAAAATAAGTTAATTTAAGAAATTAAAAATAATAATAAATTAATTAAAAAAATTAAATTTTTAATTTACAAAAATTTATTTCTGAATAATATAGGAAAATGTGAAAAGAAAAATGAATTTATTAAAGAAAAAAATTAATTAATTAATTAAAAAATTAAAATTGCAATTTTCAAAAGCTCAAATTTCATTAATATAAAAAATATACAAAGAAAACGAATTATAATTAAATAATTTAAAAAATTACTTAACTAATTTAAAAAATTATAAATTATCTAAAATGTATTTTCAATAATTTTGCAATTATTGAAAGAAAAATTAATTAATTAAAGAAAAAAATTTATTAATTGATTTAAAAAATTAAAATCATACTTAAAAACAAGATTTCTTTATAATTAAAAAAAAAAAATAAAAAATAATATTAGTCAATTAAAGAAATAAAAATATTAATTAATTTATTCAAACAAACAGATTTCTAATTTTCAAAAATAGTTTTCAATAATTTAGAAATTATGTATAAAAAGAAAAATTATTTAATTTAAGAAATTAAAAAAAAAAACATAATTTAAAAAACTAATCTTTCAAACATTCATTTTTCAATAACATAAAAATTATAGAAAGAAAAATGAACTAATTAGTGAAATTAAAAAAAAAAAAAAATAATTAATTTTAATTAAAAAAAAGTATTACTTAATTTAAAAAAATTAAATTTATAATTTTCAAAAATTAATTTTTAATTATAAAGAAAATATAGAAATACATGTATGGGTATATGGAATATTAAATTTTTGCTAATTGCTTTTTTGCCCCCAAATGGTGCAACCCACCATTCACCAACTCCGCCAACTTCTTTCGATAAGTAAGACTTTCCTCAAGGCTTTCAATAAAACTCTATTTCTTCATTTCCTCACTCTCGCTGCCGAAACAGAAATTCACACTAAAATTTACGCTAATTCACATATAATTCCTTGCAACAAATGCAAATTGCTGTCATTCTTCTCATACTTAAGACTTTTCCGACAACAACAACTACACAGGGCTGCGGCACACATGAGAAAATTCCGCATTCGCTCTGCGACAAGCTGCGTAATAATTTCTAATTTATTTTATATTTTTTCCTTAATTCAAAAAATACACGCGATAAACAAAATTAAACAGCTACAACAACAACTGTGCGACAGTGAGGTGAATGGCAGTTGAAGCCGCAGTTAAAAGCGAGGCAGCAGCACTTTGGACAAAGCGTTCTCTCAACCTCGACGAATCGCGTTCGCCACGGCAGTGTCTTTTAAGACGCGGCGCTAATCGTTTTTATGCTTTGTTGCTGTTGTTGCTGCCGTTTTATTGTTGACTGCGCGCTAGCTTTAAGGTTTTTGTTGTGCTCGTTGCTGTCAAGTTGACCTTCGTCGCCGCAGCCCATCCCTCCACGGCAACTGCGTCGTGTTTCAGGTGTTGATAAGGCAAGGTAGTCGCACAACAACAACAACAAGCACAACAAATGAAGCAATTTTAGTAGTGGCAGCAGCAACTAAACGAAAACAACACAACAGCAACGCGAAGAATTTCATTTATTAAGGCATGCAAATCGGCTCTTTATCGCACACGTGAAATTTCGGCAGCGGCGGCGGCTGTGGCGGTGGCAAAGCAGGAATTTACAACGGAATTTGCATTAATTTTGGGAAAATTCAGTGCCAATGACAAGACGACAAAGCGGCACTGTCATACAGACAAGCGTTGGAGTAAATGACGACTTTTTTGTTTTGCATTTTCGTCTATTTGGAGTTGGGGTTGCATGCCACGCAGCAAAGTCGGCAAGTCTGACGTTGCGAGTGCTACCGGTACGGTACGGTTTATTTACCTACCGCCCCTGCTGTTGATTTTTCGCTTCTGCTGGCAAAAAATTCTTGGCATGCCCGCATGGCTCTTGTGGTGGCGCTGACAAAGGCATTCACCGCTCAGCCGCCATTCAGCCGCAACTCAGCCAAGCAGAGTGGCACCCTCTACGTGTGAGCTTAGCTATGTCAAGCTGTCTAGTTTAGGCTTTTGCTAACGGTATCAGTTTTGAAGCGTTTGAAACAGCACTGGCTTGGCGTTAGCGCCTTGACAAATTTCGGGGTTTTGCACCCCTGCGTCGCTCTATTTAGAGAGTTGTGTGTGTGTACTTTTGAGTTGCATGAAAGCGCTTTCAAGTGCGGTGGTTGATTTCAAGCATTTGTTGCTTTTCTTTAAATAATTCAATGGTGCTTTGTTGTGGCATATCAATAAGCATGCCACATTCTTTGCTGTGCCTCTTTGCAGGTGTTGCTAAGCCGCTTATTTGTAGCTTAATTCACGAATGTTTTGAAATGTTTTATTTTTTCATTGTTCGAATTGATTGACTTTTAAGGGTTTAGAAGGAATATAGAAATAATTCGAAAAAAAAACAATTCTAAAAAATTTTAAATTGGAAAAAAATTAAATTTTCGGACAAAAAAAAAAATAATAAAAAAAGAAAGTATCTAAGAAATTTCTAAAAAAAATTTTAATTTTAAAAAAAAATTAATAAAAAAAAAAAAAATTTTTTAAAAAAAAAAAAAAATTTAAAAATTTTAAAATTAAAAATTTTTTAAATACATTTTTGGATCTTTTTTAAATAATTTTTTTTTAGAAATTTAGATTGTTTTTAGGCACAGAAAAAAATTTTTTTTTGAAAAAGAAAATAATTTTTTGTTAGAAATTTTTAAAAATATTAAAAAAAATTATAAAATATTTTATAATTTTTTTGTATATTATTTTTTGCATTTTTCAATTAAAGTAAATTTTTTAATTTGTTTAATTTTTTCTTAATTTTCCAAATTTTTTAAAATTTTATTTTAAGTTTTTCTTAATTTTTATGCTTTTCATGTCATCTATGCCATTAAAATATTCAAATTTATTTTCAAATTCATATCAAGTAATAAAAGCAAATAAGCCTTTTATGTAGTCAGGTGACAATAATATTACACCAAAAGCGGAAGTTGGGGCAAAAATAAAAAAATATGAAAAATTACAAAATTAAATATTCAAATCAATGTTAATAAATTTACTTATTTCTAACTAAAGCCACACGCGCTTTTTAACGTTTTTTTGGTTTAACGTATATTTAAACGGTACAACGTGTTTGTGCCACACACAGTTGCACTGGGAAACAAAAGCACGTAGAAAGTTGGCAGCAAGACATTTGACTTCCGCTGCAAGAAAAGTGCTTCCAAAGCGGAAATGCCGCAAATGGCGTTAATAACGGGTTGCCACTAACATAAGCAAGAATAGAGCATATAATTAGAACCAATATATGCTTGCCACCCTAAAGCTGTAGAATCGCTATTTGAATAGGGTTTGCAAAAATATCGAAAAAAAGAAATCACAAGAGAGCAGTTATAGCTAAATAATGGCTATGGCGCTACATTTTGTTGCTGTTGTTCTGTTAAGCACTTACGTAGCAACACTATTACCTATTCAGCTATGCGCGGAGCGTTTCCAGCGAAGCCAGTAACTGATGGCGAGTGAAAAAACGCCATAATTAAGTTATGGATGCGTGTGCTACCATTGTTTGATTAAAAGAAATAGTAATAACAACAATAAAAGTAAATATAAATGCGGCACACAAGCCCCACACTACTTCATAGTGCTTAATAGATGAACTACCTAGACTGCCGCCCTCCTCTGCCACGCGGCTTTAACCAGTATTTGCAGGTAATCATACATTCCCGACACGTACAAGCTGAATATAATTTTATGCTTCGCATTATGACAATCAAACGTCGGTAATAATCATACAAAGACATGACAATAATCATGTTGCCGCTGCCGCAACACGCCGCGGACTGTGCGCACAGTGGCCCCGGCCAGGCACAACTAGCAAATGGCTGCTTTACTGGCTTTTATGGCGCTACAAAATAGCAGACAACAAAGCAGCAACAACAACAAAGCCCCAACAACAGCACTACCAGCTAGCAATGGCTTTTGTGGCAGTTAAAATGCAATGTTTGTTATTAAAAAGTACTAAGATCCGTCTGTCCGCCGCTTCACTCGTCGGCGCTCGTCACTTCTTTCTGCTTTCCATCTGAGATCGAAGCATGCAACAGTAGTGAGCTGCTAGTGGCTGAGCGCTACTTTTTCTTGTCACTACAGCACATGCTGGCTGACTAGTCACACACACATACACAGGCGGGAGCGCGCGTGGAGAAATGTTCAAAGCCACCGTCGCACGAAGCGAAGCTCATGGAATATGATTATTAAAAGGCCAACAAAACGCGTGCTCATACGATTTCTGATAAGTTTTTTCTACGTTTACGACATACTTAGATAGATAACGAATGGGGAGAACAATAAAAGCAATGAGAATCAGGCAAACAAAGCCATGAAAATATTGTGGATAAATACAAATATCGAACGCACGAATACACTCGTAGAGTCCGTCTGTATGGACAAAAGTATTGGTTTATTTTTATTTTCTTCGATTTTTTATAATTTTTTGTTTGTGCTATTTTTGGACTACCAAGCGCTTCTGAATGGCGAGTGTCCATATGCTTTGGCTACACGTTCGAGAACGTTGTGCACAATGCGGCATAATAATGAGTCTTTTTTGTTGTTTACTTTTCATATTTTGCTTTCTTTTTAAAGTCAGTTGTATTGTCATAACAAAAATCGTTATAATAAAAAGCATAATAATAATTATAATGGTAATGCAATCGTTTATTGATTGTTCGTACAGGACTAATGTACAGTAAATGCATATGAGAGTGTGCTTGAATGAACTGCAAGGGTATATGTGCTTCGAAAAAGGAGAAAAGGTTTACATACAAGCATAAGGGATATACTCGTAAGTATACAAAGAATAAAATATTAAATTAAAAGCAGCGTGCAGAGCTTAGAACAGATAATACTGCAACAAATCATTTTATTTATCGAGAAATTAATACAACTCTCCTACACTTTCTTTAAGGGGTGACATGGGTCTCCTCAGGTAAATAACAGCCTTTCAACAATATTTTTTTCATAAAAAAATGAAATATTTTATTAGAACTTTTTATTGCTACAAACATACACTATGTATTAGCAAAGATATTCTGACATTTTTGGAAAAAAAAATATTTTAAACTCGACCATTGCGATGCCATTTCCGGTGATCACTCGGAAAAAGATGTGCCGCGTTGGCAAGATAACTCCTTTCATCATAATCAAAAGCGAAAGAACATGTGTTCTAGTTAAAACCTTAACTCAGAACTTGGACGAAGGAAAAAAACTGAAAATTGTATTTTTGGCAGACTTTTTTACAAAAATTTACAATTTCAGTGATTTTTTTTTTCAAATAGTTGTAATCGATCCTTCGTCCAAGTCTTTTAGAATTTTTTCTCAAAGACCTGTGTAAAATTTCATGAAAATCGGTTGAGTAGTTCTCGAGAAATCGTGCCAACCGACTGCAAAAATACAGCCGTCTAAAGGCGGCGCACTTACTCTAGGTAGCCTCAAGCGCACAAGTTCTCAAGGCTGTATCTTCGAGACTATAATTCGGATCAACTTGAACATTTTGGACAATATTGTAGAGGTATTAAATAATAAAAAAATCGATTTTTTAAACCCGTGAAACCATGTAACCTCTTAGTTTTAGTTTGCTATTTTTTTCTCGAAAGCAATATGTCTTTATAAATACCAAAAAAGTAGTTTTTAGGTAGAGTTTAAGGGAAAGTTTTCTATGTTAAACTCCGAGTTTATGAGTAGCAAATAAACATGGATTGCTTGATGTGGAAATATGTCAGAAGTCACTTTGTGGACTCTCGAGGAGTATATCCCGTTTGCTGCCTAAACTCGAGTTTATACTATTGTGTTCAATGAGTTTATTTATTTGAAACTCTGAGTTTAATTTGACGTACGTTGGTTGTAAGCGACATATCTTCGTAAACACTAAACATATAGTGATAAGGGCGAATTTATGGAAGAATTCGCTCTGTTAAACTCCCAGTTTATGAGCATTCTTTAATTATTAGCATATAAATGGTCAATGAACTCGAGTTTCCAGTACAATTTGCACACACTGAGCAAAAACCAGAAATTTTCTCTGAAGAGAATTGAAACATATTCGATATATGTTCAGTAAAGCCGAACTCAGCGGTGTGATCAATAATATTTGAAGAAAATTTTGGATTCTTGAATCAATATATGTATACCAAATTGCAAAAAAAAAAAAAATTAAGTTACTCCACTTTTTATAGGTTTAAAACCAAAGGAAAAACGATGTCACAAAAACTACTCAAAGTTAAACAAAATTTTAAGTTTTGGTTATAAAATGGTTATACATCCGTTATATATTGATTATATATTGGCTATATTTTGGTTATATATCCGTTATATATTGGTTATGACTGAGAGCGGAAGCTGAAAATTTTATGATACATACATAAATGTTTTATGATACAGCGATTCGTAAGCAATAAGAAACTCTTTTTCGATTTTTTTGATGATACGTTGTTTGGTATTTTAGGAGACGATATGTAGCATACTCGTATTATATTAAAATCTACGATTGGGCCACCTACTTCTCATGGTACCACAAGTAAACCATCATTGGCTAAATTAGTGTTTCCAGTTAAAGTTGAAATTAACGGTTACTTCAAAGCGGAGAAAAGCAATTTTTTTAACATAAAAATCAAATTTTTCTGCTTTAGTGATTTTTATGAAATTTTCGCGCAGTTGTAATAAATTAGCGAGAAATGCAACAACAAAAAGCCGACGCTTCATTCAACTGACAAAATGCCCTACTTATTATGCATTAAAAAGTTATTATTATTATTTTCTCAATATAACCAGTCAAACTACAGCGAAATACACAAATTCGCGCTTTAATTTACATATATTAACATATATTTTTGTATGCTCGTGTGTGTGTTTGCTGCACGTGTACCACAAGCATATTTCGCGCTTTCGGCAATGGATGCATGGAATTTATTTTAATTTTCAGCTTGATCGCATTTTAATTGTTGTACCGTTCATGTATACCGTGCACGTAAGAAGTTTTTCTAGCGTGTTTTCTCGAATTGCTTTTTGTTTACCGAAATCGCGCTGTGCCGCAGTTTTAAGGGAGCTCGCCACAGCCGCCGCTGCTATGGATTTCCGCTCGCAGTTGATTATTTTATATTCTGCTTTACCTTGTTTTTCATATCCGCGTAATTTCGTGCACATATTTACAATTACATAAGTAAGTCGACTAGTTACTAGCGTGTACCAATTTAAGTATATACGATATGTACATACATGTATGTATGTATAGCCCGAGCGCATCGATGCTGCAGCGCGGAGTGCAAATATTGCTTGGCTGTAACTCCTCACTGCTGCTGCACCTATGCCACACACACGCATTTTGGCCCGCGGCATGCAAAAGTACGGCACGCGATTTTCGCCGACGATGGCACGCTTGGTTTTACTTCTTCCGCGCTCTACGCACCACGCGCTGCATATTTCAGCAATGATGCCTCATTTTAAGCGCATTTTCCTTTTTAATGCCAATCTCATTGCTGTTTATTATGCTCGTTTTCGCCGATTTTAATTTCGCCTTACTTTTTCGCTATAAAAACGCGAAGCTGCGTGCGCGAAAAATGGCATGGCAAGCAGGTCGCTGGTGGGCGTTGAATAAATTATTAAACAGTCGTATGGAAAGTGGATAATTTTATGATTTTTTTTCGTAATTTTCACCCCACATTTTCCCCGGCTAATGAGCATACAGCGGAACCTTTAAATTTTTTTGTACTCTTGCTGAATTAGCGCTCGTTCGGCTAATGAGTGCTGTGCGAAAGTGTGTCTGAGGTCGGCGGCGCACATAAAATATTTGTAGTTGGTAATGTGTGAGGCCAAAAGCTTCGAAAGAAATCAAATAAAATAGTCCAATAAATAAAAATAAAATAACTTGACAAATGCTGTTGAGCAGCGGGTGTTGATGTGCACAATTCTCACACCAGCGGCGCAGGCCGCCTACGCATTTTGTGAGGAACTTTAGTGGCGAGCAGAAAAATTGCAGAAGTCAATGTGTGAAGGATTTGAAAATTAAAAAAGAATAAAATTAATGATTTGTGGAACAAGGCACGTTAAAAAAAATATATATACATATACTTTGTTTCATTGCTATTAAGCCAATAAATTTCTGTGAAATATTGAAAATTTTTTTTTTAATTATATTTTTCTAAAAATTAGCTCAAAAATTTAAATTAATATCTAAAAAGCATAAATAAAAAAATTATGGTTTTGCGTTGCCAGCACACCGCGCACCACTGTAGCCACTGCCCGCTTTGGCCATCTTGCCAACTATGCCAACAGCTCGTGGGCGGCCTCCATTTACTTGTTTTTATGTTTTGCTTATTTCTCATTTGTCTATTTATATATATTTTATTACAATCACCGCTAGTGGCAAGCAACAAATAAGCAGCCAATAAATTATAAGCAAATGTTAAGTGATTTCAAATTTAATTTTTCGCTGTTTACGCTTCGTAATTTGCTAAGGAAATGTGCGTTCGCTCTTCTTGTCGTAAATTTTTCAAAATTACACCTTTGATTTACCGTTAATAATGTTATATTTTGATTAAGCATAAAGCGCTCTTAATATTTCTAGTAAATAAGGGATTTTAGTTGCTGACCCCGCGCTATTTTCTGGTCATAACTCTTTGTTGACCTTTACTTGAATTTTTATTGTGAAGCTATTATATTTATTACAAGCTTGTCACGTCTTTGATGATTTTGAGTTGATAAATATGTAGAGAGAAATTTATTTGAAAAAGTTTTGAGGTTAAGCCTGTTGAATACTTGAATGCTTAACAGCAATAATAATAATAATTTGATATTTTTGTAGATTTTTTTTTTTACATTTTTTCACATATTTAATTTTTTCTTTAAATTTTTAATTATTATTATTTTTCTTGAATTTTTTGTTTCAGATTTATTTTATTTTTTATTATTTTTTTATTTATTTTTTTTACATATTTTTCAATATTTTATGCTCGATCTCTTAAATTAGTGAATTTGGCAGCACTTTTACTCGACCTAACGGTATCTTATTCATTTTGAATATAAGAAATATGAGTGAAACTCATTGCGTCTCTGTCGCGAGTTTGTCCACTCGGCATTTCCATGCCCCGAATGCCAAAAGCGACTGCAGAACTCTCATGCCACTAAACGCACATGTGATTAATTACACACACATTCACACACAAACATATGTGCATATGAGTTTGAACTTTTCAGCAACCAGTATGAGTGTGCGCTTAATTGGCTTCTTCCGCAGCAGCAGCGCAAATCAAAGGCAACTCTAGTTAAGTGCAACCAAAAAAAAAAAAACAAAGTCTCGAAGTCATTATAGATTTTTTAAATTTATGCAGAACACAAACTATTTACAATTTTCATTTAATTTTCAACGTCCGACGGCAATGTTGGCGCACCCGAACGACATGTTAATCACATGTGGCAGCCAACAAACTTTGCATTCGTAATGTTGCATATGCGCTTAGGCGTTGGAGTGGCAAGCAACCAGTTGGGCAGCAGTTTCCTTTCCATTTCGTTGAGTTTTTTCCGTCGCCGCCCCGCCACCGTGTGCTTGCGAATAGGCAAATGCACTACCTCCTGCTGCGGCGCGCATTATGATGAATGCATGCATTGCTCGATTTTTTTTAGAATTTTTTTCGCGAAACTTTTTTCTTCGTGCGCGCTGCCTGCGAGTTAAATCGAAGCGCAGACTTGGCGTTGCCGACGTTGATATTTGCTTGTTTGTGTCCGCTGTGTCTACTTTTTCAATTTACGCATTGCGAAATGAATTCACGCCGTGCCACATGCACATGTTGCAGATAGACACACGGCAACGTATGACTCTCGGAGTGTACTTTAAATGAAGTTAATTTTCATAAGAAAATAGCAAAATATACAGCGGCGCGCAGGGTTGGCTGTAATAGGCTTATGCAGCATTGTTTTGTTGTTGTTGTTGACGTTTTGTTTTCAGCGCTGATGAGCCGCACCTTTTTGCTTGCCACTTGACAGGCATGAAAGTCGCAATAAAGTCCAAGATTATGTATTGCAACGTGGATTGCTTGGGTAATAAGCAAATTATATGCAAATAAATGTTTGTATGTGTGTGTTAGAATATGATAGAGTATTGCCGGGATTACAACAAATACATAAAATGCTGATTTTGAGATAATTTTGTTGTTTGCGGTACCTATAAAAGGCGAGTACTGAGATTTTGTTCATAATTTTAGTATTATTTGAGTTTTGATGCAATTTTTGTGGCAACAACGTGTTGCAACATTTCTTAGTTTAGCTTTTATTGTCGCTGTGGCAAGTTATTAAGTATTTTCATGTGATTTATATTAAATTTTCTAACGTAGCAGGCAAAAATATAGTCAAACAGACATTCATACCACAAAGTGTCTGAAAAAATTAACAAATTTTTGCAAGTCCAAAAATTATTTTAAAAATTTTTTATTCCTAATTTCATTTCCACAACTGTCAGTTGTCATTTTTAAATATTACACTTCCATATTTTAATCCCGTGCGCCGCTTGCCACAATCAGCTCCACTATTGCGCGCCTTTCCGCACAATTAAATTCGCTAATGTGTTTGCTTTGAACTCGAAATGGCTTTTCAATTGCAATTTGCATGCTGCCATTAACACTTCAACAGCGTCAACATCAATGTCATCGGCATCATCATCATCATCAACAGCCTCATAATTAACAGTTCAATGCCTGATTTAATTTTTTGTTGTTGCAACATGCAAAAGTGCAGCAGCATAAAGGCTGCGAGGCAATCCGTTTTTACCACTAAAATGTCCTTGAGCCACATATGTGCATACACATGCCACATGGCTGGTGGGGCAACATTAGCGCGAGGGTGCAAAAAGCGCGCTATTATATGTGCTGCAACACACATTGTGGCGCGTAATTTCCAATTACGCCCGCTGAAGTGCGCACTTTAAAATGCCAGCGTAAAAAATTTATGGCTTTGCAGCGCAAATGTTGCATATGATTTCATGCAACCAGCGTCAGCGTCGGCGTCATGTTGTACACTTTCGAGTGCAGTGCAAACACAAATACGCTGCGGGTGGCAAAAAGTTGCTGATGACTTTGCGAAAAAAAACGTGAAATTAAAAAATGTTGCATGAAAGTTATGCGAAATTTGGTTGCAATACTAGAAGTGCAGCAATTTTTATTTAGAAGTTTTGCAATTAGTTTGAGAAAGTATTGCAGTGGGGGTGGTGGAAGCTAGGCACATAGGCTTGTGACCTAAATTGGACTAATTAATATTTTTTTTATTTTAAATATATTTTTTTTTTAATATTTTTTTTTTTACTTTTAATAATTATAATTGATTGTTTTTATATCATTTGCTTGCCATTAATCATTTCATTTACTCGTCGAATTTTTACAATTTTTTTTCTTAAAAAAATAATTTTTTTCATTAAAAAATTTTATTTTTCCCTCACAACTTTATTTACTTATGATTAATTATAATTTATTATGTTTATTTGCGTACAATATTTACTGTTATCTCGCGTCAGTTAGCACTGTCGATTAATTTATAATGTCGCCTAAGCACACACAGCCATTTATCTAAGCAATTCCCACCGTGTGGCACGTACTGCGCGCTGCCACATTGAGCGCTCAAGGCATTTGGCAGTATTTGTTTGTTCAGAAAACGATATTGAGACAAAGCGGCAGCGATAATTTCACAGTTATGCATGAACACAAACATCTTCGTGCCTGTGTGTGTGTGTGTGCTTAGAAGAAAGTCCCAGCGACACGAGGGCAAATAGCGGTGGATCGCAATGCAAACTAGCAAACTGCGGAGCAAATCAAACAAGCAGTCAGGCAGATAGTCAAAGCAGCAACTGAAAGTCAAACAAGTGCACCAACATGACAGCAACTAGCTGATAGCAAGCGCTCACCAGTCACCAGTCAATCAGACCAACAGACTTTCGTCAGCCGGAACGCTCGCTTCGCGCTCACTTTCGACACATTTGTAGCTGTGCTGCTAGTGATAGCGGGCCAGGCAATCAAAGTGCAATGTACAAACTGCTTGCTGCAGCAGCGGCAACAAGCCAGTTGACACCAATATTTGTACATATGTATGTATGTGTGCATGTGTGTTGTGCCAAATAAACGCTGGTGCGCCTAAATAAATAATCATGTGAACAAATAAATTTGTAAATTTATGAGCTGCCATGCATGTGTGTGTGTGTGTGCGTGCGACAAATCAAATATTGTGCTGCCAACAAATACGAAGTTCACAAAAATATTAAGCGTTGACTTACTCGTACGAAAGTGATTACACGAAGGCAGACACACATATTGTCACACACACCTACATGTACATATGTATATATGTATGTATATTTACTGCAGCTTAATATTTTAACTTGCTGACAGCGCGTTGCCGACAAATTACATACGAAATCATTAAGTAATTACAACAACAGCAACAAAAAATTATTATTTTTCGACAACAGTAAACTTGTAATTACAGTGACAACAACGAAAGTCAGCTATTTAGTCATTATAAGCATGAAATATGTGTAGTTGCAACATGCAGTAAGTGTGTTTCTTTTTCTAAAGGCGCTATTTTTGCTGTCATAAACTAAGTGCAGGCTTGGGAAATCGATAAGACGCCTCTTGCACGTGGTCAGGGGTCAATAAGAAGGGCTGAAAATTCTAAATTTGCGCCGAAAAAGTGTTGAGTGTTAAATTTACACCGCGTTGCTGTTGTTTGTGTGAAATTTTACACAGTTGTTGGCACTCGGATTTCGAGCAATACTCTTGTTGCAAGAGATAAAGCGATGGCACTACAGGAAGATGTTGTTTGGACTCTTTGGAGTGGACAAGGCACGGCACAGCAAGAAATGTCAACGAAAAGTGATTTCGATGACATGCCACAATCGATAGCATTAATTTCAGCAACAATAAGATAATTAGAATACTTAGTAACAGATTAGCTTAATTTGACTGTGCTTGTGGCAACATTCGTACATGCAAATACACATTCAAAATGTAGAGAATTAATCACAGAAACTTTACTCAAGTTGATTGCCTGCAACATCAGCATTTTCTTACCATTAATGACAACACACAACAACAATAGCAAAAATTCGCCATGTAACATTAGTGAAAACTCACTTCATAACCAAAAACACCCAACAGCAGTTTATGTCCAATTTCGAAAAAACCATTTTCGAGTTGGCAACTTCAGCTAGGGTTGCTTAGCAGCGCGCTCATTAGCACAAATAACAAAGACCCCCCTTCCCAGGGGCACTTAGCGTTATTTTTTATATTTTAGATATTTTTTACAACTTTATGGCGGAGGGGAGCTGCTGCATACGGGCAAACATTTATGAGTTGGATATAAAAATAAAATAGAGTGGAGCAAATAAGTGACTGCAACCGTTAGAATTGCGCTTGCTGGCAACATTGCGGGCAAAACGCAAGCGTGCTATATCAGCGGCAGCGGCGAAATGCGAGCGGTTGCACGGGAGGCAGTCAGTGAACTCACTGTGCCGCGCTACTACAGTGTGTCGAGGTGCATGTTGTTGTACTTTTATGATTATTGCTGCTTTTGTTGTGTGATAAAACACTGATAAGCGCGCTGGCGGGCAGACTATAAAAAGTTGTTGTTGCTATTGCATATAAATTATTTATTTATTTCGGTGTGTAATTTGCCACATGCGGTTTTATTGCGTATCAGCAACAAAGTAATAAACTTGTACAACAATTATTTGAAATTCTTCAATAAAATAATTGAGAAATAATTTTTTAAAAATTACGAAATTTTGAATTCTTAAATAATTCTTTAGCAAAGGCATTAGAGCTTTCCGACCACGAAATAATGCTTACGACGAAACTTGCAAATTTATTATGCCACATCATAAAAATTATTGTATTTCAAATTGTAATATGAGTTTTATCGCACATTCACACACAAACGCGCACAAACACACACGTACACACACATATACATGCAAAGTCATGAATGTGTAGTTCGCCAGCTCGCCTGTGGTTTTATTGACGAAGGGACATTCTACTGACTGCCTGCCTGTCTAGCTGCCTAGCTTCCTAGCAGCCTTCGCTTGCCATTTCAGCCGCTTGCCACAGAGCGAATTTTTATGCGTTGCTGCTTCTCTTGTTTCAGTTTTTATGATTGTGTAGCGCTTGTTGACTTGACACCAACGTGTATATTTAATTTTTATGATTTTCATAATCAACTTTGTGGTTGTTTTTGTTACCGGAATTATGTATGTGGCACCTACAGTGCTGTCAAATGGCCGTGAGCGTAGATGAGGGCGTAATTTTAATTGTTTTTACGGCGAATCATACATATTTATGTTGTGTGCCTGTGTTGGTATGCCGATGAGAGTTGGCTTTAATAGCGACAACAACAAAAACGCTGTAAATTTTATTTAATAACTCAAGCGCAGGATATTGCAAGAACGCATATTTAATTGAAAATTGTGTGTTGCATATCATTTTGTATTGGGTGTTGATTTATAACGGTTTATAGACCCATGTAACGGTGTGTGTAGGTGTGGCTTGCTTTATTTTCATTTGTTTTTGCAGTGAAATTCATTTTGTTTTCAGGCTCGTTAACAGCTTGACTGCTTTTCCAACCAACAATTGGTTGGCTGGTTGTTGCAACAAATGATTAACATTTTTTTGCAAGTTAAGGAAATTTTAAATTATTGCAACAAAATTTCAAACGAAAATCAATACAAAGAAACAATTATTGTTTTTACAGAAATTAAAAAAAAATTATTTAGTTTGATGTACTTGCAACAATTGAATTTTTGTACTAAAATAAATATTTAAGTTCACTTTTACCATGGATTGGATAAAATTTAAAGCTTGTGAGAGATTTTTTGTATGAAATTTCAATTTTTATTTTTTTCTGTATTCAAGCCCTTCTTCGATATGTCAAAGCTTAGAGATTTTCCCTACAACATTTTCTTCGAAATAATTCAATTTTTCTTTGTAATAAAACTATTTATGGTTTTATTGAAAAAATAACTCTAAATTACTCATTTTAGCATACCAATTCAGTTAAATTTTTTCGAATTTTGTTTTTGAAATTTTAATTTCGTCTCAAAAATTTCTAAATTTTCTCTGTCCAAATGCCAATCAAAGGCATTTTAATGTGATCAAATTAGAATACTCTCAAGAGACATACAAACACGCACATACCTCATACATAACCAAAGCTGCCACACAGCATGAAGCGTCTTTAACGTGCCTCCTTACTTAAGTATTCCAAACCTCATCTACGCGACACAAACGCAGCAACAATACCTTCATACATCGATTCTCATTGATTTCTTTAAGCCCCATTGCGGTGCGCTGATAAATAGGCTTTTATGATTTGCCGCCACAAAGCTGAAAGCTGGCTTCAAGCAGGCACAAAGCTTGCGAAAAGCGACCGTGCCACGCATTGCGGCCCATTCAAATGTCAAATGTCATGTCAGTCAGTGGCGACAGCTAACTAAGGAAAAGGAAGCTTGTGCGCAGCACAAAATGAAAAACAAGAAAGTGAAAAAATTGCCTGTCGGCCGGATCCTACACACTGCCATTTGGCGCATCTTGTCACTCGCTCGGTGCTGTGCGCTGCGCTGGAGCTGCTTCTGTTATCTGTCATCTGTTCTGTGCCCACAAGTTTTATATATTATATACCTTCATATTATGTAATTGTTCTGTTTCCCTTTAAGGTTACATTTAAAGGGCTTTTTTTGAAGTCCTAATGTTTGCGAATATACCCTTCATGCAAGAAATGCACCGAAGTGCAAAAACTATACTGATTTCCTTAATGAATATTTCTAACAATCGGACTTCATAGCGCTACTTCTGTGCTATAGATTTTTCTTTATATACATTTTCTTTCTATAAGTGTTGAAGCCTTCCAGTGAAGCCCCGCAATCACTAACTCTTCTCTTTCAGTGTTTTTAAAGCACTTTTGTTTGAACCCCTTTCTGCGATTTTCCATTTCAATTTGCTTTCAGCCTTGCAGTTCTATTCTACTCTAATTTCCTTTAGCTCGCTTAAGCTCAGCTATCGCGCTTTCTATTTTACAAAAGCATTTTCTTTGATTTTTTCGTTTTGCTTTTTGTGCCCTATCATTGTCGTGCGGAACTCACCTTTTGATAGCAACTTTGGCGGCATCTGAAGAGATCCTTGGAGCCCACTGCTTGCGCGTTTATAAATCCAAGCAGCGTTGTGACAGTGAATGCCATCATTAGGGTGGAGTTGATTTCCTTTTTGCTGGGCATTTTGTTTATTTTTCTTTTGTATTTTTGCTTTGCTTATAATTGGTTTGATTATTTTGCTTTGTATGCAGTTTCTCTTGCGGATTCTACTTGTTTGCACTTTATCGGATTTTGAACTGATTTTGCTTTCTTAGGATACAAGATTTTACCACTCGGAATATTTTCACTTTGCACTTTTTTGTTGAACTTTTTTGTACTTCGCACTTTCTTTCAAATTTTCAATGAAATGTCGTTCAAAAATAAAGAGGTTTTAGAATCTCAAGTTTCAAAGTTGAATATTATTTAAATATCTACGATTTTCTTTCAGATTGTTTTGAATTTATGTCATCAATATTCGTAAATCTTCTTTGAATCGGGCATAACTTTGATTGTAATACTCGAATTTGGTTTATCCAATTAGTTTTGGTTATATTTTCGAGTTTTAATTACACCAATTTTTTGTTACTGTTTTCCAAAAAAAAAATATTTTTTAAAATTCGTAAACGGTTATTTTCACTTTGTCAAATTATCTACTTGAATAATTCCAGACAACAACACACTTTAATTATTTTACAGGCTTCAATTTTGTATTTCAACCAATTTCATAACTACAATTTTCGAAATCGGAAAATTGTCAACTGTTTTCAAACAACACTTTGTCGCAAATACATTTTGCCGTCGCTAAAGCATTTGCCGCGCACGTTCAGATAACTTCGAATTTCGTCGCAATTGCTTTGGTAGCTTTGTGAGTCTCTCGACTGCCTATGGAAAAACACGCTTTTCCTCTACGCTCGGCACGTAAAATACGACGACAAATAATTCCGTAGCATGAAATAGCTGAACACACACAAAAATATTCGAGAAACGTAAACTCACTGAATTCAACGTCATCAACTAACGACCGCTCACGACCAACTGAAGCAACTGGCTGCAACGACAAACATTTTAAAAACTATGTATTCTATACGAGAAGACACCACCACGACCAGTCAGCCAAACGACAGCGAAACAACCGAAATACACCAGTCAACCAGTCAGCCAAGCAGTCAAGCAAAGCGCAATTGATATGCCGAACGAACAGTGTGTGTCGGCGTAGGCAACGAATGTTGCAACATATACAAAACCGAACTTGCAGCGAATTGCGCCGAAACGTTGTAGCGAACCGAATTGGAAAATGCAACGAAGTTGGCTGGTTAGCTGGCGCTGGTGCTGAAGAAGACCGGTTGAAGAAGCAGCTGGTGGACAGCGCGGATTGTTGTTAGCAGCTGCGGTGGATAGCAGGGTCGTTGGTGGAGCGCGGGCGCCAACTTGTGTGGATGGCGGGCAAATTGTAGTCGCTACTCGCATGCGAGTATAGCGCTAAAAGTAAAGCAAAAGCAAAAAGTTTCGAACTTGTTGGTAGCGTCTACTTGTTGGCGTCCACTGTTGTGGAGCTTTGTGTTCGATGGCGACCAAATAAACGACGTTGGAGCATTTATGTGCTTGGTTGTTCGAGGAGACGGCAAGAAACCGGTTTTCGCACAACATGTTGCTAGCTACAAGCGCCCACAACATGTTGCGAGCGTTGTGTGACAAATGCTGGTTGCGGTTGTTTGTTGGCTGGTTGTATTTTTAATGAAATTTTCTGGCAATTTTTTCTCAATTCGCCGCATTGAAGTTGGCTTCTGTTAAACAACATATTCTAAAAGCATTACAGTGGCCAAGCAGCTTTTGAAATCTGTTGCATTTAGAGTAAGAGTTTGTTGTAGGTTTCTATAGTAGACATACCGGAAATAAAAATTTATACCAAAGAGAATATCGAAAGTGAAGTATTATTTTCCTAGTAGATAGTACTCTGCACTTTCATCGGAGGCTGTCTTCACTCTCCCAAACAAGCCGAGTCCCCGAAAGTTTTTCATTCCGGAAAATGTAGGACAAAAAAATCAAGAAGCGAACGGTTTCAACTACCACAAACTATGGAGGATGGAGTCATATGTAGTAGTTCACGCAAGGAGCGCCATTCACTTGGGAGTAGCCATAAATTATTGTTTTACCTATGGCTCAAGCAGCTCAACCAATTATCCTCTGGGTAGCCAAAAAAACATCCGTCTAAAGTCGAGCCAAAGTGAGAAGGCGAACCATCCCTTCTCAGGGTTGTGCGCTGAGTTTGGGATCCGACACCTAAAAAACGTTCCCCATGAAAATTAATCAACAGCCTCGAATGAGAAAACCCACTTTTGATGACGACTATGGCAAACGCATTCAGGATTACGATTTGATTGCATTCACCTAGATGGTCCGGTCCCTTAATTGGGAAGGTCAGCTCAGCTGGTTGATGTGAAAATAAAGGCTCACATACCGCCGTCCAAGAAGTGCGATGGACGGGACAAGGACTGAGACTAGATCTAATCAGTGATGGAATAACGCTATGACCCAAATCACGAACCATGAAAACGTAAATAGTTAAAGTCGAGAGAATTAGGCAAACAAATAGCGGAATTATTTTTTCAATGTCTCTACCGTTATCTCTAACTAAAAATCATACGCGATACCGCTGTCAACCAACATTTCTGATAACTCTTTCAACAGCAACTGTTAGCAACATGTTCGCTACAAGCAACTTTTTCGAGCAAGCAGTCGAGGGGAAATACTAGAGTTCGAAAATGTTAGTATACTTGCGACGGCCAAGTGGTTCGCTCAAACCAAATGTATCTCGCAGATATCGCGGTGAGCAAACAACCTAACTGATTACGCACGATGCAACATTTTTGTCAATCGAACAGACAACAGACATGTCGCTGTTGCAGCATTTGAAGATACGCACTGTTATTGTTGTTATGGACGCTAAAGCGCACATCGCACGCATTTCCTGTTGATGGCAGTTATTGAAGGTCATTTTGGGTGAACGAGTGCGTCAATGTGTGCGTGCAAGTCGAAGGTTTGCCTCTGGCGCTGCGCAGATTGTTGCAAATAAGCGGATGTGCGCGTATAGCTAGATGGCGGCATGCAACGCTCAAATCAGCAGTCAACAGAAGTTTTTTGTTTTGATAAAAATTTGTAATTATGACATTCCAGCTGCAGTGTTGCATTAAAATTGTCTATAAATAGTTGTCTTATATAACTTTTTCTTGTCTATAGACGTTTCATATGAATTCAGTCGGAGCAAACAAGCCTCCGCAAACAGTAAACACCCTGATTTGTAAGATAGCATATTTCTTTTGACATTTGCTCTTTTCTATTTAGCAACAAATAACACTTTCAAGCAAACATTTTTATTTTTTTATTGTTGGAAATCCGTCATTTGTGCAATTTGAGTTCGCCTACGCATCTTCCTCATTTTTATCCACTGCCCATAGTTCTTTTGTTGTGTTTGCCTGTGATCTGCTTCAACTACCTGCTGCTGCTTGCTGCGTTAGCTACTCCAGAATCCCCGAAGCAAAAATGAAGTGTCTTAGAAACAACACCAAAAAGGTTGACAAAACACAGAGCCTCGAATCAGTGTCTGCGCCTGCGCCGCAGTTAACGTCGCAACTACCTGTTCCACTCGGCCGATTAAGAAGATACTACACGCACAATTGGACCGAAACTGGTTTGGCTGCTCTGCAGACGCCTTTGGAGACTCCGTTCCTAGAATGTCAATTCTTTTTGTTTCTATTTTTTGCCTCATTTCTGCTTAAGCCGTCTTAGATTTACTATTTTTTTTTATTTTGATTGTGTGTGTGTGTGTGTACTCTTGTTGTTATGTACATATGTTTGTTATTATTTGCTACCATTGTTTGATTGCTCTTTGTTGATATTGAGCGCTGCCGTGTTTGCGCTCCAGATTTGCGCAAATAATAAAATGCTTAATTCGAAGAATCTACAAAAAATATAGATATTTGTTTATTTGTATATATTTGTGTAATACTGAAATGAAATGTTTTACACATATTTAATTTTCTGTAGTCTTTAAAATAAAAGAACTTATAGAGCAAAAATCTGCTTAATATTAAATTTTTCAGACAACTTTTAACTTAACTTAACTTTATAGTCAATTAAAATGCAAAACAACGTATCATCAAAAAAATTCAAAGTTGAGTTTTTTATAGCTGACGATTCAGTACAAAATATTACATGTTATTTTATGAAAAATTTTCAACTTCCGCTCTCAGATATGAACAATATATAATCAATATATAGCCAATAAATAACCAATATATAACCATTTTATAACCAAAACACACATTTTCGTTTTATCTTTGCTTGCAAACTTATGAAAAGTGATGCTACGTTATTTTGTATTTTAGATGACGATAAAACACTCAATATGAAATATTATATGTTTAGGACGAGTATATTGTATAATCCCATTAGTTGGTTGGACTTTTTCCCAATAATATTTTACTTTGCATGAAACTTGTTTCATCAAACTAGCCAATATTGCAAAATTCCCTTGACTTATATTCCTCTTTCGACTCACATTTTGAAGATGTGAATTTTCTATGGTTATTTATATGGATTTACATATATTCTTTGCTTTTCTGTTCGTTTACAAATCGCAAAAAATCAAAATTATTCCCATGCTTTACCAATTTGCTAACTCATTCGGTTTCCAGTTACCCTCACGTTAAGTAATAATTCTGAGCGCGAAATTTCCGACTTGAATGTACTTCAATTTGAACTATTTACGTTATGAGTTTTGAGAAAATTGGAGCATTTTCACATTTCTTCAGTGTATTGAAACCCCACAAAGTAAAATAAAATGAAGCCAAGAAAGCACTGGAGGCTATTAAAGGTGACTAAAGATTAGGATGATCAAAGAAGCAACAATATTTTAGATAGTACTACATCGTCTCCACGAAAAGAAGTCGAAGCTTCTAGACCAAGAGAAAGTTCTACTGAAATGGCAAAACACAAGAATCTGAAGCGAAAATGTCAATCCTAAAAACTCGTTTAATACCCTGAACAAATTATATTAAATTTTAACGAAGTTTGTGAGCCCCAGAAGAAAACTACGGGGACGCTAGAAACTATACATATACGAGGTGTGTTCAGCAAATAACTGGAATTTTAAAATGATTCGAGTTTAGAGAGTCCAATTGTCAAAATTTTTAATCTTATTATGTTGATTTACATGATCCTAAAGTCAGTTGTATTCTTTCCTTACTTTGTTTGCTTTGTAGCAACCGCTAAGATTAGACGTGTTGTAATGTTTTTTATAAGCTTTTTTTGTTGAATAAAAGTTTACACTTCGTTCCATTTCGGCCCTTTCTTGGCCAAAAACAATACTGGAACGATGCCGCAGCCTCCATATTCAGCAGACATAGCTCCGTGTGACTTTTTTTTATTTTCAAAAATAGAGAGATGCTGGAAGAGCTGTCATTTAACAATATACACTTGACAAAAAAGTACCGTCAATATTTATTTTTTGCCTTCAAAATAATTCCCACCCAGATCCCAGGTGTCATGAGTGCCAATGATTTTTCCAGTCCCCGAAATACTTTTCATAAGCACTTTTTGCCTTCAACTTCTTTTACGAATTTAGTTTTATATCTTCGATTGACTGAAAACGGATTCCACGGAGTAGCAATTTCAATTTGGGAAACAAGAAAAAATCGCACGGAGCCAAGTCTAGTTAATATGGTGGATGATCGATGGTATTCATTACTTTTTGGCTTTAACTTCGGTCACAATCGTGGCCCGATGCGATGATGCTTTATCATTAATGTGTAAAATCCATGAATTTTTCTTCCACAATTTCGACCGTTTTCGGCGGTTGTTCTCACGTAAATGTCTCAATACGGCCACATATAACTCCTTTTTGACCGTTTGTCCCTCCGGAAAAATTCATGATGCAGGAAACTACGAATTTCGAAAAAAACAATGAGCATCATCTTAATTTTTGAGCGAATTTAGTGTGTTTTTTTGTTTTCGGCTCGTTTTTTCCCTTCCATTCCATGTAAATCTCATAAACCCATGTCTTTTTGAAAAAAAAATTTCTTTTTCGGAACGAGTCGAACAAGAAAGCGTTTCAAATCCAAAATATCCACCAAATTCATTCGAGCGGACACGAGAGAGATATCGAGCTTTTTTACCATCTCTCTAAACTTGCCTGACCATCCTTATCCTTCACCTTTAATAAAATTGGTTCACCGTAAGTCTTTTCCAACAATCGCAATGATTCCGCATACCAAATTTGGTTAGAAATACAAAATTCGTTGTTCGATATTTTTATCAATTAAAAAATTCCTGAGTTGTACTGACTTAAGCAGTTGCTGTAAACAAACTGGTTGACAGATCGCGCTTATATTTGACATAGTAATTAAGGACAGTCCTACCAACTTATTTTTTGAAATATATAATATAATATAAGAATTTAAATTATAACTTTCGGATGCTTTTTTTCTTAATGTATATGAAAATTGCTAAATGAGTTCAAACTCATCGTTTTGAGAAGCGTTTTGACAATTGCGAGAAGCGCTAAGTGCATAATGTCGAAAGAGACTATGGTGAAGGCGACAATATTAATGTATGATGTCGATTACAAGGAAATTTTTTGCAAGTTTTTTCAATCTATTTTGTATAGATATTTCAAGATTTCAGTGCTGGAATGGTGCATGTTAGACTCAACGATTTGATATAGTATTATATAATAGTCCATACCTACGTATTTTTGTCTCAAAATCAAATAATCTGTCATTAATAGCTTAACAGAAAGGAATAACAATAATTCGACACACACATGCATATGTGTATTCATTGCAGTGCACAGCCAAACTGAAAATCACTTGCGATGAGAAGGGTGCCTGCACCAGACATGTGCACCCATTACGTGCAAATATATCAAATGCACATTAGCCACGTTTACCGTACGTGCAACAACTAATTTTTGCCTCAGTCACAGCAGTTATTAACTTCATCATCACTTATTAACTGCGACGCACACAACGGCACAAAAACACACACGCGTACACACACAATATTATTTAACATGTCTCAACTAGATATTTAGTTTTGTGGACGAGAAGGGTGTGGCACATAGCAAATCAGTGAAAATTTCGCATGTGCAGTGTGAAGAATTCAAATTGACTGCAACGACAACGACGCACAATTTAGAGCGACGAGGGATAAATATGTGTATTTATATGTGGCTATATGTAGGATTAAAGGAACAACACATAATACCGGATTTAGCTGCATACGCACGCTGCAGCCACCAATAGTTGCCACACAGCGCTGCCACGCATTTTGACTCGCTTCATTCCTGCGAACGGCTTATGAGTTATAGGCAGGCTGTCCGTCCGCCGCTTCAGTGCATTGCCGTCAAATTAATGCCATCAAAATTCGTCTAATATTCAGTGTGACCAATGGCGATTGGTTGCGCCACACACTTTCAATGCGCTGCCACAGCCCTCCGCAGCACTCGCATGACGAGGGGCGAAGTTGAATAATTTGCTGGCGGCTGAGATGCCGCGGCCACGGACATGCGTAATTAGAATGATTTCGGTCGCATCGATTTTTCGGGACCCTCAGCGCTCAATGCACTGGATATATATACATATATATATATACGTGTATATGTGTTAATCATTCCTTCCTGCGCTTGGCTGATGCACGCTACCCTTCTGCTCGCGGCATCCACCTTTCTTGATATCGACTTTGCTGTTGCGCAATCGCTGTCACATGCGTGCGTACGCCTTACGCATGCAATACAATAACAACAACAGCAACATGAACTTGCAACCAACAAATAAACTTGCAACAGCCGTGTCGGATGCTGATGCGTTAAGGTTCCCTGATATGTGTGGCGAATCTAACGGCAAGCACAGACAAGGCCGCGGTGCTGTTGTTGGCTTTGATTATGTGATTTATGCTGTAAGCATATAAGCGGGTATTCTCCACGCCATGATCTGCAAGTTTTGCTGGCTACCAATCAGGCGTAAAAGCAGCTGGAACGTAGGCATTTAACATTCTTTATTCACCGTTAAGGGAATTTCTCAAATAATTTTTATTTTGTTGTGAGAAATTCGCCGCTTGTGTGTCGGGAGCATACGGTAGAAACTAAATTTTAAGGCTTTACAGGTTTATAAATCTCCAAAAAACAATTACACGAAAATTCTGAAACATTGAAAATTTGAATCAGAAATTTATTGCCACCCTAATAGCTGAAAATAGAATGGATAATAATAGAGAAATGTCTGAGTTGCTGGTCGTTCTATCTCGTAGTCTATTATTTGTTGTCAAGAGGTTATGTTAGGCTGAGTTGATTTTAAAACATACTCCTAAATATTATATTTTATAATGACACGAAGGCTGTATAGGGTATAGAGAACAAAAACAAATACAAATCACAGAAAATCGATTTTTGTTTTTCAGAATATTCTCCGTTATTCTTCAAACACTTTTGCCAATTTAAAAACTTCGTTCTGAACGCATCAAACGCCTCTTCAGGTGTCGGCAAACGTTGACCAACACGGGAATAAAAAGGAGTTATTCGGTGCCCAGTCGGGACCAAACAGTGGATGACTTATCAAATCGATGTTTTGAGTTTTCAAAAATGCAGTTGTTTCAGTATATTTTGAGCGCTAGCCTTGAGCCGTTCGTTTTCCTGATTTCTTGAAAGGCAACTAGCCAACAATCGGTTGTTTACCATTCAGCATTTAATGTTCAGCGTTACTCTGGTTGATGGCTTGCTTGGAAATGCTTCGTGCGCGAAAAAAATTTTGTTGTATTCGGCACACCTTGAAACACCTACAAGGTAGACTGCTATTTACTTTCAGGCTCATACGAATAAATCCACGATTCATCACTTATTATGGTGGCATAGACGCATATAAAATTTACAATACCCTATCAAGAATGATGTCAAATAGAGGCTACGTGCTCTCCAGCCATCGAATTCTAATCGCTAAAGGTATGATCTTATTAATACTATGCTTTGCTTCGGTATGGAAACAGGCACTGGACATAAAAGCCTATACCAGACCAATGAATGCGGTGCATAGACTCACAGCAATAAGAGTAACAAGTGCTTTCCGAACTATATTCAGCGAAGCAGCTGAAGTACTAGCTAGTATTCCGCCCATAAACATCCATGGAGACGAGTTCACGAGTTCAACAACGGTGGCAAACCTCAACTAAAGGGCGGTGGACTCACAGACTTATACCTGACATCCATACGTGGATAACTAACAAAGGGGGGGACCTAGATTTCCACCTGACCCAAATATTAAGTTAGAAACAGCACTAGGTGGTAGCTTAATAGTCGAAATTTGCTTGAACTTATGTGTCACTTCTCTGAGAAGTAGAGAACTATTCGCAAAGTGGCAACTTCCAGCACGACGAAACAGCAGAATAGGCGTCAGTCCGTCCGTGCTATAGAGGAGACGTAAAATGTGTTGACGCTCCCACGAAGTAATACCTTATCTGATGGTTCCGTGGGAGAATCTTGAGTTGGGAGTAGGTTGGGCTTAGATGATTAAATTCCACACTCCGGCTTTCGATGCTTTGTCCTATTATAAAAAAAACGTATTTTGAATCACAGTTACTGAATTTTCTAATAATCTCTCTTCACCAATCGACGCGAGCTTCTTTTTGAGCTATTGACAGAACTGTGTGGCATTCAACATGAAAAATTGTCTTACTGTTAAATGTTAATGCAATATTGAATGTGTGCTAATCACACTTTTGCCTAAAGTTGTCTCTATCTCACGTTAGGTCACATGAAGATCTTGCGTGTCAGTTTGTTTAGTTTCCTGGTTTTGGACGACCATCACGAATGTCGTCTTGGAGTGATCTACGACCTCAATTGAATTCACCATACCCTCGATAAATACTGGTCCTTGAGGGAGCTTCATTGACAAAAAGTGTATTAAGTTCTTCGATGCCCTGTTGCTGAGTTACTCCATGTTGAAAGTTGTAAAAATAGCCGCAAGAAAATGTTCGTGATTTAAGTCACTGTTTTGGCCGGGATGCATATTTTGAGTTACTGTAAGCAGCACGAATAGCGCTCTTATTTGAAAAAATTCTGAGTTTGTACTTGTATAACATCAAAAAGGTCAAGCTATGGATAAAATTGTGTAAAAAATTGAGATCACTTGCCATAGAGTCGTTGCACACATTTGGAAAGCGCATTAATTATATCTACCGCAATAATTACTAACGGTATATACCACCATTTTATATCGTCATTGGCATAATTTTATTTATACAACCAGCTTGAATTTAAGTAAACGTAAATCAATTACTGCAAATTATTAAATAATCATATTTACATACCGACATGCAAGTCTTTATATATGGATTAATTATGTAGTTAAATCTAGTGCTATAAAAAAACTTTATGGCGTCATAAAACCAATTTCGATTCAGTGGAATAATTTCGAATGAAATGACACAGAAATTAGCGAAAATTGGATAAATGAACTGCGTGACTAACGCAAATAAAATTTTATTTAATAATAATATTTAATGCATATTTGCAAATCTATACACATTGCTATTAACATTAGGGTAGTACGATTTTTGTGTATGGGAAACAACTTTGCGGCCTAAAGGTGTCAATAGCACATTATACTGTACCTTATTCATTGAGCAAATGTATCTTGACATGACATGAAAAAGGCGCCCGATATTAGCTGAATTAGGAACCTGAAAAGCAGTTTTGAGGTTAGGTCACTAGAGCAATCAGGTGATGGCTGACGTTTGGCAGCAATTTTGGTCTCATGACTTACGAAATATGAAAATATAATAATGAAATTATAAGTCCGGACTTGCAACTTTTTGGGAACATATAGATCGAAAATTTTCAAAGGAGAGCAATTTTTATTTTTTTCAAAATTTTTTTTTTCGAATTTTCTTAAAATTTTAAAATTGATGTTTATCAACTGCAAATATACTTCAGTGCATTACTTTGTATTCTCGCTTAACCAACAACAACAAAATTTGTTTTTTGTCTTTTGGAAACTGGCCCACCCTAATGCGCTTGTACACACTGCTAAGTATTTGCTTAGCTACACGAACATTTTAAGCTGCTTTAATTAACCTGCTCAGCATAGCATGAAATGTTGTTAATATGTTATGGACGGACATAAAAAATGGCTCAAAACAAATACCGCGCGGCAAATGAATATATTTCACACCGGTTCACTACCCAAGCAGCGCACAGAGCGTTGCGGATGCTTCGTGGCTGGCGCTGGCTGACGAGCAATTAATTCAACGCACAAATCCACGCATGGCAAGGCGTTTAGCGTCATGTTGCACGTTTCAAGTGCAACATTAACGATCGTGAATGATTGCAACAAGCGCATAAAACAACGGCAAACATGTAAACATGAAATATATAATGTAATACATAAGCATGACGTGCGTTGCAGCGCCTGCCATAGTTGCAACATCATAAAAACTGTAATAATTTTTGCAACATTTACTACAATTAGGCAGCTAGTGAGCCTTAATTGCCGCACAGCTGCCGCGGCAGCTAAAAATCAAAAGTGTTATTACTATTGCCACAATCAACGAGCGACACTCGCTTGGTTGGTGCTGGCACTGTTGTTGTTGTTGTTATGGGATTTGACGTTTTTTCCGCAGACATTCGTCGTTTTATTGTGTTGCACACGCCGGTTGCACGGCCATAAATTCACAGTTAATAGGATTTAATGCGGCGGTGATGTTGTCAGTGCCACCAACAGCCACCGCCACCGTTGCCGCCACAGCGCGCTATTTAAATGCAACACGCACTCGGCCTGCAGTGTGGCGCTTTGGCTTTGTCAATGTGTTTGGGCGGCTGCAGTCAAAATGCGATTAAGGCGCGCATACAATAACGATTTAGTATATGTGTGTATGTGCATGTGTGTGAGTGAGTGCTCCAAAAAATCCCCAAACCATGATTTATATTTGTGCAACAACGATTAATCACACATGCCACCAAGTGCGTGAATTATTGCTTACAAAGCTCGAGCCGGCGATCACCTCCCCGCGCTGTCAGGTAACCGCAAGCATGTCGGTATGCAGTCGTGTGCATGTAAAGTCGCGTTGTGGCATGTGCGCATCATCGTTCGCGGCTTAAAGTCTTACTCACTCGTGTACTTATCGCAGTAATCGCTGTGGCTCGCTTTTGCCGTGTTTGCGTTTGCGTTGCAGTTATTGTGATTATACAGCGTCTGCACAGTTAAGTCGTGCTTTTATGTGCACATTAAAATCGTTGTTGTTGGCGGGGTAGTTTACTGCATTCCCCACACCTCTGAGTTTAAGACGAATTGGCCTGGCTCAGGTCATTACATTTTAATAGATTTATTAGTTCTTGCCTGAGCAAGCGGCTTCTAAGCAATAAAATAATCAGACAACTTCGTCAATTAGTTTATGCTGCCAGATCGGACTTAGACAATATTTTCATTAATTGGGTCCATAGCTTTTTTCGCATTTTTAGCGCTTCTAATGCATATTTGCGTTCAGCAATTACACAAGCCCTTATAAACATTCTTCATTCTTCGAAAGTGGAATTCTGAACTGTTTAAGAAATATCAACGAAGTTAAATTTTTTTTTAATACTCTGATATGTCTACAATATTTTCCCAAATTCCCAAATTTTAAGGTAATCACAATAAAATTGTAGGAGATAGAACCTTTAGTGGAGCGGCAGGTTAAATCGGTTGGCTACTTTTATCTTTGACCGTGTTTTTCTCGAAATAACTCGAAGCCTGTAGTCACGATTTCTCAGAAATTAGTAAGTGATCTTATTGAAATTTTGCACAGTTCTTCTAAATGTGATGACGAGATTGATTGTAGAGTTTTTTTCCCGATTACGACAAGTTTTTTCAAGGCCATTTTTGGTAAAATTATTTCTAAAATCTTACAGTTTTGTTTTCAACTTCGTTAAAAATTTATTGTTTTTCGAAATGATATGATTATTTACGACCTCTACTCATCTACAAATCAATGCAATTTTTTTTTTATTTCAGATGAATGCTTGGTTTGTCATGCTGACAACCGCAGCAGACGTTTTTGGGCAGTGCTTCCAGCTGCTGGTGGCTGAATTTCCAAAAATTGTTACGAAAGATTTACAAAATGTTATTTAAGCTTTGCTCTTTGATATGCTCAAAAGTTGTTAAAAATTAATTCATTTATTAAACGAAGAAAAAATTGTTTTTTTTCCAGCCAAGTGAATGGCGATCAGAGAACTTTTCTCACCTGCGCGAACTTCTACACAGGACTACATCCTCCCAAAGCATACGATATCCCTTAATATAAATGTTTCTCGATATTAAATGTTCAGATCTTTGCTTTTCGGTGAAGTGCAGGTATTATTCGGACTGATACAAAAGGAATTGTATTTATATGAAAGTATATAGATTCAAAATCAACGCTTTAAGTATGCCCTTCGAAATGCCTCAAAATGCCATAATTGGGATAACAGATATACTATATACGAGGGCTGCTATATATATTTCTGGCCTAATAATGAAAATAGGTATATTTATCTAGGAAAATGGTTTTTTTTTGGTTTTTTTCGTTCGATTTGGCTCGTCTTGGAAGACCCACACGGTCGATTGCTGTTTTGTTTCGGGCTCATACGCATAGATCCATGATTCGTAACCTGTGACGATCTTATAAACGTCTTTTGAAGCACCGCGATCGTATTTTTTCAGCATTTTTTTACACCAATCCACACGAGCCTTTTTTTGAGCGATTGTCAAATTGTGCGGGATCCAACGAGAACAAACCTTTTTTACGGCCAGGTGTTCATGCAATATCGAATGTATGCTGGTGGGAGAAATGCATAGGCATCTATCTGAAGGTATGTTTCATGAGGGACTTGCATTATCAGTTCACGTACGGCATCGATGTTTTCTGGCACAACGTCTGTTTTTGGACGACCTTCACGGAATTCGTCTTTGAGCGAGCGTCGGCCACGATTGAATTCGTTGTAACAGTTTTTCACAGTGCTATAGGATGGTGCTTCATAGCCATACAAATATTTTAGTTCATCGATGCACTCTTGTCGTGATAATCCACGTCGAAAGTTGTGAAAAATGATCGCACGAAAATGTTCATGAGTTAATTCCATTTTTTGGCCGAGATGAATTTTTTAATTCCCTGTAAATAAAACAATTCCCGATTAAATGACAAAACGTTCTGAGTGATGTTATGCTAAAAAATGTCAAACTTTCCATTGGAAATGTCAGATTGCCCCTGGCAACCCTTAGTGTTGCCTAGTCCAGAAATATATATAGCAGCCTAGTATTCGCTTGGCATCTAAGAGCATTCTTGCTGAAACGAAATTTAGTGACATTGCAGAGTTTATCGTTGAGACCGGTGTTTTAGTGTGAAGTTGGTATCAAAAGTTTTAAACAATATAAGTGGCCCATTAACAAAATGAATGGCAATTATGCGAAATTATTAAATCGAACTTTGTCCAAGAATTTTTTTTTTAATTATTTGAACTCTTCTGCAATCATAAAATATTTTTTTTTTTCGTTTTTATGTGTATCTGAGGGTTTCTAGTTTTAATTTTTATGTCAAATTTATAAAACACAAAATTTTATTGAAAAATAATGGTTCTACTAAAATTACAAAATTTGAGCTTTATGAAATATTAGAATTAAGCTCCAGCTTTAGTGAAGTGACTTTCTCCATCGGCAACAATGTAACGCGGCAGAGGAATAGAATAGTAAATATGCCTTTGTTGTTTGCCAAGCAAAAGTAAATAGTTGTAGTTATATGTGCATATGTATGTAAACATAAGTGAGTGCTACTTAGTGACTAAGCAGTTGTGGCATGGCATATCAGCTTACAATGCGCCATTATGGCAGCCATTTTTGTTATTATTTATTACATTAATTTTTGCGCTTTCTGCACTTTATTTGCGCTGCTCCGCACATATGTACTTACATATGTATATATGTGTGTATGTGCTTAGGTGAGGAGTTCACATGCATATGTACATGTGTGTGTGTTTGACTGTTTACCTGCGCGTGTATTCACTTGCAATTGCCGTGCAAATAAGAATAAAGCACAGAAGTACTCGAATAACCGAGTGAAAACAGATATTTATGCTATATATAGTATATATGATTATTTGTGTGCGAGTGAATAGTGGAGGGCATTGTCATTGACAAGCTGAACAAAGTATACACTCGAGGGTACATACATATGTAAAAGCAGAATGAGCTAATAGAGACTTGCGAAAGTAGTTGCTCACTTCAGTCGGTGTGTGTGTGTGTTTGAGAGCTGAAGTTTGCGCTTATGAATGTGCAACATATAGACCTCTATATCATTGCCATAAAAGGTGGCATGTACACACATACATACATTCGTTGATATGCGTGTGTGTGTGAATGATTTCCTCTTGGTTGTTGGCCTTTGCTTCGCTTGCTGGCTTCGTCAGTGTCATTGCTTCTCCTTTTGCCTTTGTTTCAGCCGCAGCGAAGCGGGACGATTAGTGGATAAAAGCTGACTGTGTGTGGTTGGGGATGTGCGCTTGCATTTATCCACACACACACGCACGCGTATATAAAAGTATATATTGTATGTAGAGCTTGCCTCAACTGGCTCCGTAGCATTGTCATGCAATGTGCCAAGTTATTTAATGCTTTGAACTTGACACGACGAAGCTCTGCTAGTTAAACAAACACACGCACACACATGCACATACACATAAACACTTAAGCGATACCTGGTTCAAAGCGACCATCAAGGGAAAGCGACAAAGGACAAACGTCGACAATGAGATGGACAAGCCAAAGCTGCAGTCAAAGCCACGACGACGACAACAAAAACAACAACAAAAGCTAAAAAGTGACAAAAAGGCAGGGCAGACGTACAGCCAATCCAGCGATGCGGCGGCCGAAGAAGATCTTTGCAGTAAGAGACGAAAGAGGCAGGGCGCAAGTGCTAGGCGCTTACTCAGCCACGCACACATACATACATGCGCTTAGTGTTGCACTTTGCAGCGCACAGGAATTCCGATATTTTAAGTCGGAAATAAATTCCTAATAAAAGCAGCATTTTTTTGCCGTTTTAATAATTCCATTTGCAGCGCCTGCCACCGCGCCCGCTCCGCTCATTACCGCCAAGTGTGACGTGTGCAACATTGCAAGCTGCGAATTGCAATGGGTCCCGGCCGCCGAGAACACGCCCATCAAAGCCATCAGCGAGGCACACAAAAACCTCACGGGCCGGCACGATTGGCACGGCGCGGCGCAAATAGGCGGGCGGCTCGAATTACATGCGAATAGTCACCGGCTCAAGAGGGACATGGCGTAATGTGTATTTACAAACGAAATAACACACACTAAGCGCATATAAATATAAAGTTTGCAGCTCACATATGTACACTATATATTCGCGAGCAGTTGACACTGCCAACAGGCGTGTGTGTAGGGGAAGGGCTACGTGCAACGCCATGCCACAGCGACTTCTTGCCTCAGCGCTGTCACAGCAACTATGAAATTCGTTCCCTTCCACTGCGCGCCGTGACAAAAAACAGCAAAACGGCGAGTGCAATTGGAGTAAAAAATTGTGAAGCACAAAAAACGAAGCAAAATTAATGTGTAAGGGCCTATCCGCTGTCATAATTTGCCCTTATTAGTCGTGCGTTGTAGTAGTTGGGGTTGCACATATGTACATCGATATGTGCATATGTGGCATGCAAGCGTGTGACAAACACAGTATATCCGGCAAGCAAAAAAATTTAAATAAAAAGCACCAAACAGTAGTGACAGGCGGTTTCCAATTGTATTTATTGTAGTGGTGTCAACCCTCCGGGCATATGCTATGCAGCCTGCCGCTCGATACCGGTTGCCCAGCTCCATTGCCTGGTGCACCTCGGGCGAGAGGCTCAATTGAAATATCAGCGAGGGATAAATACCGGTACGTACAGGCAAGAATACACACACACACACACGCGCACACACACAACTACATATGTGTGTGTGTTCTCTTACATACCTTCCACGTATGGCGATTTAATAAAAAGCAAAGTCTCAAAATAATGAAATGAAATTGAATGCAATATAAAGGAGAATGAAAAAAAAACAACAAAAAAGCAAAAAACACAAATAATATTCTGCCTTCATTTTCGCTGAAAGGGTTGTTGCCAAACGGTTTCCATTACAGCACGGCCTTTTTACTCCCATTTTATGTTCACCAGCTGAGTGTATGGCTCTGTGTGTGTGTGCTCATTGTTGGCACTGTTCCAGCTAATGAGCCTTGGCCGTCGGCAATTTTGTGCTTTGATATGTGAACCTATTTTTACGGAACGAATTTACGAATTCATTGGCTTCAGTCGTACTAATACACTGATTCCCTCGTTTATATATATTTTTATGAGTATTTCATTTATGTCAATATATATAATTAAGTGATCTCAAATTTGCGCTAGGCAAAATGCGTAATAAAATACTTCAATCTGGGCTGATTGGCTTCGGCTTTTCCATTTCATAATTGAAAGTTACGTCATTTACCCTGTTATTAATTATTCGAGCTAAGCACACCAAAGGGCTAAAGAATCAAAAATTCGCATATTTACAATAGTAAATATGTATGGAGTGTTGAGTTTAAAAGATGATCAAATTTCCCAGGGTATAACCTCTATCTATGTGGTCCATTTTTGTTCTCAATTAAAGCAATTTTCCTCCAAAATTAGCTCCCGACTTAAAGAGATTGTCAAAAAAACAGCCATTGATTGGTTAAAATTCGAGTTTATTGTATTTAAAGCTTGAAGAGAGTCTGGTTTATTGCTAAAGACCAATGGCTTCAAAGAACCCCACAACACGTAGTCTAATGGTGTTAAATCACAACTTCTTGGAGGCAGTTTAATGTGACATTTTCTTGAAATAATCCAATCTCCAAACTTTTCTTTCAATAATTTGGTTGTTGCACGTGCTGTGTGGCACGTAGAGCCGTCTTATTGGAACCAGATGTTGTCAAGATCAACTTCTTCCAATTACGGCTACAAAAAGTTGGCTATCATCGATCTATACAGCTCTACATTGACAGTCACCAGCTACATTTCGAAGGAAGAACGAACCGATGATTCCACCAGACCAAACACAGGCACCAAACTGTCATATTAGGTGAATACTTGTACAATGGTTGCTTATGAATAATTTGTGGATATTCTTGACACCAAAATCGATAGTTTCTTCTCATTGGGGAAAATGATTTTCTTAAGAGGTTACGGGTTTCAAAAATCGAATTTTTTATTGTCATATTAAATTCCCCAACACCCTTAGAATAGTGTCTTAAATTTTTAATTTGATCCGTAATAGTTTTGGAGATACAGACTTGAGAACTTGTGCGCTCGAGGCTAGCTAAGTGCGCCCTTGCATTTTTCTCGAAACTCTGTTCTTGAAGTCAGTTGGCATGATTTTTTGACAACTACTTAACCGAACTTCATGAAATTTTACACAGGTCCTTGAGATACAATTCTCGAAAATTTGAACGACGGTTTTTTTCGATTACAACTATTTGAAAAAAATTAAAAAAACTAGGAAATATTATTATATTATCCAAGCAGTCGTGAGTCGCCATTACCAAACTAAGGAAAATTAAGTCGAGTTTTGGGGAGTGGTATATCTACTCAATGATTCTCTCATTTAGCTGAGGGAAATACACACTCTTCTTGTGTTAAAAAATTTCAGGGAATATTCTTCTACAATCGTTTTTACTTGAGAACTAACTAGTAAGCACCGTACAATTCCTTAGTACAAACCATACAAGCTGACTTTTTTAAAATATCCGTCTGTCAACAACCTGAATGTTTTGAATGTTTCATACTATTTACAGTCGGCAGTCCTTCACTCCACATAGAATAGCTAGTCCCAAGAAACACTCAAACTGTTATTCACTATCAATTGGACAAAAAATGAAGTAATGTGATCGGAACGTCGGGCGTGTAGGTCTGACCAGTCTTTGTACACAATATAAACATATAGTTATAACCCACATCCTTTCTACGCAATGAAAGTGGAAACATGATAAAGTGAGTGGAAAAGTCCGATCGACTCTGTACACAGAGCCATTTTTATCTGGGTGCCGGGTAAAATCCTTAATTATTCAGTTTTAATTCGCATTTTATCCACAACAACTAGTTTTGTAGTAGATGTTGCAAGCCTCTGATCCATCTAAGAGCATGTCCCATGTCTCATTACCTTATTTGCCTCAATTATTTCTGTAGTCAATAAAACCCAAGGCAATTTTTTCTTACTTTTAACTCCCAAAATGTAACAATCGCTTCAATAATTGTTTATAACTGTACTTTTACAGTCTTCTTGATTTGTTTTCATATTTCTCGTGCTATTTAAAGCAACATTTTCATATCGTCACAACTGATTAAACTTTATTTCTTTCGCCATAGACCCCAATTTATTTGCTTCCTTGTTGGACTTTATAGCCGACGAAGAAGGAATGTCGTAAGTTTTATTGGGCTAGCTGCCACACATTATTATTATTGGCCATTATAGTTAATAAAGTTTAAGTCTAACAACGCTTGCAGCATGAGCAACACTGCGGAGTGGGATATAATCAGGTCCTTTATGGCCCACAAAATTTGCTATCCAAAAACGATTGGTTTCGTAAGCAAGCGATTTGATTTCACACCCACTTCTCTCACACGGCAGCAGCATGGTTAAAGGAAAATTTAATTTTCGCGGACTTTATTTGTCATAAAAGCAGAGCTTTACGAGGCTTTCGTGTGATGGAATGTGTGGGTGAACAATATATAAGTTTGTATGTATGTATTCTTAAACTGTATGCTTGAAGAGGGAGCTAACTGGCTTGAATATTTGGTCTCCAGTGGGAGTTACCCAAATAATTGAGAGCTAGTTACATCAGCACGTAATAAGCAATACTTTAAGTCCTTGCCACACACTATATATATTGCTGCTGTCAAATTTCTCCCCCACATCACCGCCGGTAATCAAACTCATTCCTTTTTGCGCAGCTCAGCCTTCTGCTTGAACGCAATTATTGCACAAAATACTTATCCATTGCGCGCAGTGTAAATATTAACCCTTTCGTTGTATTAATTTTTGATTCTCCGGCATTTTATGACAGCCGTAAGTGTCAGCACAGCCAATGTGGCGAATATTATCATGCGTCATAAACTCTTATAAAAGGCTCAAGTGGCATGCGGTGGCAGGTTCGCTGTTGCCCAAAAGTGCGTGCTAATATTGGAACGTGGAATGTGGCATTTAGCTATTTGGTATGTGTGTGTGTATATGTGTGAATGTGTAAAAAGCATTTTGTATACATTTTCGCATAGAATTTTATGGCAAGATTTAATTTTCATCATTATTCCAAGCAATAAGCCAAGTAATGTTGCGTCTGTCGGAATGTGTCAAGATGGTGGCGCAGCAATCCACTGGGGATACACTGAGAGAATTGAGAGTTATGGGGGAAACAAGAGCTTTGTTATTCCATGTTGTATTTTTGTACTTATTTTCGAGGTCACTAGGCTTCTCTTTTAAAGAAAAGCCACCGTAGTGCTCGCTTGATAGTCCTTTTAAAGACAGAAGCTTCTCAACACGACCTCTCGTAATAAATTAAAACCTTTTTCTGGATCTCGGGTACCATAGGTGGGATTTCTGATCAGTGAAGAAATTTTTAGGAGAAGACATTTGGACCTCGCAAACAAATACTTCGTGACAAATTGGGATCAATGTCATAACAATGTTTTAGGACCTAAAGATCGGACGCACATATATTCTAATTTAAAACCAATTAATGTCCTTTTAGTTTTTCATTGAACATATGGATGGAGTGTCGGAAGAAGAAATGTAAGAGGGAGGGCTTCACCTGAACCACGCTTACTCAAATCAAGTACGTGGGTTGACCGTAAAGTAATAGAACTGAGTCGGTTTATAAAAAAATTATTGAACCAATCATTACATTTCTTTAAAAGCGATATACAAGCATTGAAGACGTCACGATAGGCATTCTCCGGAATAGCCTTGAGAGCCTAGGTGCATGCTGCTTGGATCCTCTTTCAGGCATGGAAGCAAAGTAAAAGTCCGAAAGGCTACATCTGCGCTGTAGGGCGGCTGCGGAAGTGTTAGGTTGCCGGCCTTGGTTAGGTAGCTGTTCACAAGAAAGGCGGTGTGAGCCGGGGAGTTGTCGCGGTGCAACTTCTAATCGGCTGTGATGTCTTTTTGGATCCGATTGATTCTTCGCTTGAGTCTATTGAGGACTTCCTTCTAAAACTTGGCGTTGACGGTTTGTCCAGGAGGAATAAATTCTTGGTGGACGATGCCTTTGATGAAAAAAAAGAAAATTAGCATCGTTTTCACTTTGGATTTGCTCATTCTTCCGGTCTTCAACAGCGACCTCGACCACCGAAACACACCACTTCTTGCTAAAGCAACATCTGGGTAAGCCTGCTTGATCATATCAAACGTCTCTGTTGCAGATTTACCGAGTTTCACACAAAATTTAATCGCGTACCTCTGCTCTAACGAACGCTGCATTTTCGGCTTGCACCACTCACAGAAACACGTCGCGCGAAAATGTTTATCCTGACTCTCCAGGTGCTCTGAGATTACTGGCCGCTCGTTCGTTAGCTAGGAACGGCCTCTACCAAAACTAGTCGGTTTCAAACAAACGCATTTCAAATTAAGGCGCCGATTACCCGAAGTTAAATAATTCATACTAATAAGCTCATATCTCTAGAACTATGCGTCGAAAGAACACAAATTTTTCCGAAAATATTCTCAAATACATGTACATCCGATATGTGACAATTTTTTTCAGTGTACTCGAATGGAAATTAACCCTATCAGCTTGTGAAGCTGCTGCTAAGCACAGCCGTTGGCTTAACAATGACCTCCAAGTGCCAATGTTGTTGCTGCCATAGTTATTGGCATTTGTATTGTTTCGAAGTGATGTTGTGATGACAGCACAATTGTTGCTATTCTCATTTGATGAGGCCAATAGCAACAACAACAACAACAATGCCTGCCAACAAACAGCGATATGCGATAAGTCCAGCAACCGAACGTTGAGTCACATCGGCAGCCATAATAATATTATGGCCAATAGCAGTGTCATTGTTGTTGTTGCTATTGGTGGCACTGCTATTTTTGCTAGCTGCCGTTAATGTCGCTGTCAATGATGGTGTTGGTGATTTTGTTGATGACGCGTTGAGCGTTTTGTTTGCACCCCACCCCACCAGGGCATTAGAACCGCATGCCGCTTTGTTGCATGCACCGCGCCGCCGCCCATTGTGACTTGGGTGTTGCTGGTGCTGTGTGTGATGAATGTTGTTAGCTGTCTGCGGCATTGTCAGTTGATAACTTTCGTTTTATTATTTCAATATGTACTCGCAATTTCAGGCATTCGATTGCGCCGCGGCGGCTATTGCATTTATTTATGGCCGCTGCAAACATTTAATGATCTCTAATGATGGGCGCAACGGCAACACACAAACGCGCCAATGTCGTGCCGCACATCCACACATACATAGGAGTGGTGTGTGTGCTTTAACATGCAGATAAATTCATTAAAACATACTTGCAACAAACGCTTTATGGCATCGGCAACGGGCAACAGCATAGCCTGTGGCGTCGTGTCGTCAAGTGTTTGGCGCTTTGTCTATTTGTGCAACAACAGCAACGGAGTCAGCCACAGCTGCTCATCCATCTGCCCAACCAGCCGTGCGTTGGGTTCATCACATGCATCAACGTGGCAGCTATTGGCCGCAACGCATTGCCGTATTACTCATAATGTGCATCATAAACATTTTTATTGCATTCAGACTGTGCTGTGTCTTTTTCTTTTTGGCTTTGCTGTTGCTTTTGCTTTTGTTGTTGGCTTTTCCATTATAGTGGCGTTTGATTTCATGCGTTCTTGTTGTTGCTTATCAGTTTATTTCATTTTGTTGTGCACTTGTTCACTGATTGCATTTTTTATTGCTTTACGACGGTATGTTACATGTTTCTGCGCCAGCGCGTGTGTCCGTGTGTGTGCATTAGTGTTTTTGCTGATAAAGGGCTATATACTAAGCAAGTCCAAAAACAAGTGTATATGTGTGTGTTACTGCCATTCAATGCTGAAACTTTTCGTATGTAATTACGATTTCAAGTGCCGATTTATTGCTGAGATTGCGGTTATGTTGTAGAAATTCGAGTGCAGATGTTATGTTGTAGAACACAGCGACCCTGCAGGAACACCTTCAAACTTTGACGGTTTGTGTTTCAAGGGAACACTATTCCTATATTCTTAGATATTTTCAGAGAGTGATCCTAACAGGAACCTCACTTGGACTTGGAAGTGTTTTGAGCCAATCATAAATCTGTTTAGACTGGTAATGCCAGTGTCGGCTATGCCTCCCGGTTCATCAAAGGTCCACCTCACCTTTATAACTTAAGACTTTTAGTTCAGTAAAAACCTTTAAGATTGGGGAAAGATATACTTTGCTGAGGGCAAGTAGTTCAGTAGATCTCCTGTGTTCTGCTCTAGGCTTAAATGAGCTTGCAGTTGCATAGAAACGGTTTGTCGACCGGCGCCTGGTAAACATACGCAATGTCCGTTGATCCAACTTGACATTGGAGATTCAACTCGGTCCGATTCCGATGTAAACTCTCTAGCTATCTCCTCGGCAGTAACTAGCGATTCTGATGATAAAGTAGCTTTATATCATTTCTAGTAAGGGTAGACACTTGTTGACTACCTTTGAGCACACATCTAGCGGGCTCAGCGCTAGTATTGCTCCTCTGTTGTCGGAGTAAATATTCACCTCCTTAAAAGCAGTACGTCTACATCTACCTAAAGTCCACTTCTTCCTGAAAAACAATATAGTGTTCCAGTAGTCCAAAATTAAGATGACCCCCTTACAGAAAACTGCCCTTCCAACCTGCTTAAGCTTAATGCCACGAGAAAAAGTCGTCACGATTAGTCTCTGTGAGGCTGTGATATCTTTTTTCGGGAATTACAGTTGAAAGAGGTAAGAATTTCGGTGGTTTTTGTTCGTATCCCTTCACATACTCAGCTTCCCTGAGCGCATTTGGCAATGTCCACATGTGCGATGCGTAAAATGGCATTCAGTGCTATTGTTAGGGAAGTCTTTAATGCATCAGAAAGGCTGATGAGAGCCGTCTTTTAGACTCATTCAAGCTTCTTAACAAGTAAGATTCGAGCACTCCCCACAAAGGGAAAATATGGAACATTGGGCTTGACTAAGGTTTCGTATCTCCAAAACACCCACCTTTTCCTTATATACGTACAGCAACATAAGGCCTATAATTCCTATTACCGTACCTATCAAAATTAACTAAGATTTATACAATTATTTTTCTGTACTTTTCAGTTGTAACAAGTAGTCATATTTTTATGCTTGTTAATTTTCTGAACGACCAGCTTTCCCTATAGGGTCACCGCAAGTGTCCACATGGAAATAAATCTACACAGTTTCACATATTTATTATCGCTTGAAGTGGTTATATAATATTTATAATTGCTACATGTTACTTCATGTTGAGGGTCATTTGCTTTTCTATGCGTGAAATTTATTTAATAAATGTACAATTTTATGATCGAAATGAAGTGCTGAAACCTCAAAGTGCTGATATGAAAAATACGAGACAGCGTTTGTTTATTAGTATTTAATTCCCTGAGGATTTATTTTGTGAAACATGTTTTTTATTGTAGTTGTTTTAAGTTAGAATAATTGTGAGTTTATGGCTTTAAATACCAGCAATTTAAACTGTGTACTGACGCCAACTCGGACCAGATTTAAGTTTCGGAAGCAGGCTTAAGTCGCAATCTTCGCCCATCTCTGGTTTTTAATAAGCAGAAAGAGAAAAAATTGGTTTTCACTATGGTTTATATTGTCAATAATTAGTTCTTTCGGATATATTTGCTGGGGGTATATACCGATAATTATTGGTTCCTCCAACAACTCATAATACAATATAAATTATATTATAAAAAATTTACTTTCGTAACCTCTTCAATACCTTAAAACTTGTTACATGGCGAAACGAACAAGCAACTGGGTTAAGAGAGATAGAATTGGCAAACAAAGCTTTGCTTTCACTTGCAATTTTTTACATGTAAGCAGACCTCGAATATAGTATCGATATATAATAAACCTGATTTACATTGAAGAGGAAGCACAACATGGATTTATCGATTTCTCTCGCTCTGGTCGTTGAAAAAGTCGATTAAATTATGCAAAAGTTTGACAGGACCATCACATAAGCAGCCCTGAGATCGCTAAGGAACTTAGCATTCATCATCAAACGGTTTTGAACCATTTAAAAAAGGCTAGCTACAAACAGAAGCTCGATGTTTGGGTACCACATGAATTGTCTGTGAAAACTTTATTGGATCGAATTAACATCTGCGATTCTGTGCTGAAACGAAATGAAATCGAACTATTTCTGAAGCGAATGGTAACAGGAGACGAAAGGTGGATTAAATACGGCAATAATTTGCGGTTTTGAAATCACTAAGGTCTCTTGTAGAGATGAGCGATATTGTGATTTTATCGATATCTGTGATTTCAGTGATTGCTATTTTTTAAATCACTGTGATTTTATATTGCTATTGCGATTGCAACTAAGTCGACGTTCAAACGTCGTTGTTGTTGTTGTAGCGGCAGAGTCTGCCAATTTGACACTGTTTGTGGCCGAATAAAAGTCCAGGTCTGTTCCACTTACGTAGACCCGACTGTCGTAGGAACGACGGAAACATTTTTATCGTATTGGCGGCAAATTCTCTTTTGACTCCTGTAACTCGAAGTCAAGAAAGGCGGAAATTCTTTTCACTACATTTGCTCGCAAATGTTGGAGCGGTTCGGCTACCTGACACTTAGAGCGTATTTCATAGTTCATTTGTATGTTGGTATGATGGTTTCACACATTTCTTAGAAGGAATTAGAAACCAACCATTAGAGTGTTGATAATTTGTTTGTTTAGAATACCCGCTTTTAATATTTTCAAGACCAAATAATTAACGCGAGTTTCCTAATCTTTGGGAAAATATTAAAAAACCCGTAATTTTTTTATTCCATCATTTTTTCTGAAATTAATTAGTTACAATTGTTGTTTTCATCACAAAAAGCTTCAAATTTGTTTTAACAATAAGTAAAATTAAAAATTGTATTAAAACAAATTAAAATATTCCATTTTGATTATATTTCATGACCACTTCAAACATCACACTTCACTTCTTTTCCTTGATACATTTCCTGCCATTATTAAAAATTATAAGAACGTTACACTCAAAACTTCAAACCGCTATGACGAAAAATAGCATATACGATATATACATACCTGAAGACAAAGTTGTTACTTTTCTGCTATTTGCTATTTTGATCGTAATTCACAGGTTCGAACTGCGATCGCAATCGCAGTTCATAGAAGCGAACTGATATTTATAAAAAGTGGATCGCATTTGCGATTTGCGATTTTTCAATCACAGTGAAAAAATCACCGGTAGTGAAATATCGCTTATCACTACTCTCTTGGGGTCTCGTCAAATGGTTTAGTATGCCTTGATCTCTAGTAGCTAGTCCTAGTCTAGTTTAGTCGCTGGGGGTATAGAAATGGGCCTTATAGGTGGGTCGTTAGACAGTCACTCTACCTACCTTACCTATCGATCATAATTATTTTTTAACGAATTTAAATTTAAATATAACCAATCATTTGATTTTTTGTTAAATTAATTCTCGAACCTGATCCGGCTGAACACAACAAAGTCGCTAAGAACAAACACTATGACAAACTATGTCACTCATCAGTTAGAAAACCAGACTTCAAGTGGTAAATAAAAAAATGATATACATCCATAAATATGTAATACATAACTAGGTACATATATATATAAGCCAATATATACTTAGAGAAACATGCATATAAATTTTAGATGCTTGAACATGAACATGAACAGGATTACCGCAGCAACTTCAAAGGACCTTTATCTTAACTCACAAACTTAGATGAAGGACTTGACGCAGCAATGAAAGAGGAACAACGAAAAATTACTCAACGCGTATCCTTAATTTATGTGTAAACATCCTGTCGCTGCCACTTTAGCTTTGACCTTTTTGATGGCACTGAAACTGCAACTAACCGCTAAGCAATGTTTATGCAACATATTTGAAACTGTATTTGTACAACAGATTTAAGCACCCAGTGTTAGATAATGTTAGCAAATACACACATGCACACACAGGCACATACATGCTGCTCGGAGTGGATGCGCTTTGAGACAATTTGTCAACGAGTGGACTCGGATATCAGCACATGGGGCACACACGCTCGCCGAGTAATTCGATATTTTTGCCGGCAAACACGAAAAGGGAGGACACTTGCGAACGGGGCTAAGGGACACGCAAACACACGTAGTATGTTGCTTGTCAATGGACACGACGACGGATGGACGAAGGACAGCATGCAGTTCGAAGTGCGACACTTGACCGGCGCACAAAGGCGTTCTCCAATATGCGTGTAGTGTCTGTGTCTGTGAGGCAGGGCACTTGAGTGGAGACACAGGCGGGCAGTTGAGTACACACGGACGGCAGCACACGTCGCGTGCGTGCAATGCAAATTTGCAACAGCCTCGTAGACAAATAAGAGCAGGAAGCTGAAAGTGTGTCCGACAATGAGTTGCAACTACAAACTATTGCCTGTGTGACAGGACAGCGCATGCAGCAGTGCGGGGTTGGCGAAATATGATAGCACTGCGGCAAAGGACTGAGGAAAAAATCTTGCTACTAAGCGCTATTGATGAGGCACGGTGTTTGTAGATGCCTGTGTGTGTGTGCTGAAGACAAATTGTGCACGAAGAAGAAGAATGCTGCAGCACTTATTCACTCGCGCTCTATTTGCTCGCGCAGTCATTGCCGTGTTGCATGCTTCGTTGGCTGTTTCCGCTGCCACAGCCGGAACCATTTAAATTGTAGCGCCATTTGCGGCAATTTCTTGCACATTAAAAGCATTTTTTTCTTTTTTCTTCTAAAATTTCTCATGTTTATTTGTTTTTGTTGCGGCAAATCCATTAAAGACGGCTGCGGCGCAGAATTGCAGTGGATTGAGCTTGAAAGCGTAAATGCGCGTAATCAGCACCCACTCCTACTGCGGCAAGTAAGGAATGAAGCAGCAGCTGGTAGAAATGTTTTTTTTGTTGTTGTCATCCAATCGGCTAACAACTATCTGTTTTGATCGGCAGCGCATGATTAAGCAAGTGATCCAACGCCACCGCCGCTTGGCCTAATGCGTTTATAATTGCTGCTTGTGGCATGTCCAACTGTCAAGCGTCCGTCCATCAGTCCGTCCGTCCGTGCACAGTGAAACGTCAAAGTTCCCAATGAATGCGATGGGAATGAATGGGAAAAAAGTGACGTGTGTAGAAGTCGCTAGACAGAGAATTTCATTGATGCACTCAGGCATTCGGTCATTTCAGTCATTCAGCGAGCCATCGTAACCGTAGAGCAGCGAAACTCACACGGCAATTCCGCTAGAGGCCGGCGCACAAACGGAAGCTAAAGTAACGCCAACAATGAGTTGATAAAATGCAATAACAAAAGCAAAAAAATGCACAAAAAGAAGAAAGAAGAAGCAGCAAGCGAATAACAACAAAGCGAAATGGCAAAAAGCGGTGGCAGGCGGGCAATTATATTTTATAAATGGCAATGCTATGCGCTTGCTGCAACAACAATGAGACGAGCATCAAAAAACTTAAACTACAAGCAAGTATACAAGCAATAAAAGGTAAATACAAATTAAAGCGCTTATAAAACAACATCACAACATCTGCACTCGGCAAAATGTGATAATTCGTTTTTAGTTGTTCGTTTTCTCTCGCATTTCATGCTGCCGTTATTTTCTGATATCTCAAATCAGCTTTGCAGGAAATGAAATTAAAAGTCAACAAACAAACGGCAATTACTGAGCTTTGGGAACGTGTCGGTGTGTCTCGGAGAGTGGTTGAAGACTAACAGTACAACGAAATAAAAAATTTAATTTATAAAAACATTCGAGAGCCAACGACGAGCTGCTGATGCGCACGATAAAATGAAAACTACTTCCGTTTAGTTCAAAACACATTTTTTTTTTTAATTTTATCTTTTCATATTTAATTATTATTGTTATTATTTTCTTAATTAATGAAATGAACTCACGCTTTCTCAGAAATGTAGCGTTATATAAATAATTGCTTATTCATTAAAAAATAAGCATGGCATATTACGTTCGTTTCAAAAGAAACACATTGAATGTTTCTAAGTGTCAAATTAAAGGCTTAAAGGCATTGACGTATACTGACATCATCGGACAAAATACCCCGGCTTTTAAGAACGCTCTTTAGAGTGAATGAAAATCGAAGGGAAAGCGTGTTCTGGTTATCAAATCTATAATATGTCGAAATAACTCTTGCCTTGAAACCAATAATCAGTTCACTCGCATCGTAGCTCTTGAGTTAGTATTGATGATGCTATCCCCCAAATTTCAAGCATTTTGGTTTACCTTGAAAATAGTATACGTAAGTACCATTAACAAAGCCCGCCTTGAAAAATATTACATAACCACTATTATTACTCATTTTTGACTAAGAAGGCCATTAAGAGTTCGCTCGCAAGGAGTAAAACACCTGACTTAGCTGTGAGTTAGGATTTAAAGCTATTCGTAATATGCCTTTAGGTCTATGCTGCAGTCAATTGATAAATATTTGGCGTTTTTCCCTTTTCTAATCTGAATAATCTAGCTCTAATAACCGTGTTACACCTAAACGCATTGTTGTAGTACTTGTAACGGGTGATTTTTTTGAGGTTAGGATTTTCATGCATTAGTATTTGACAGATCACGTGGGATTTCAGACATGGTGTCAAAGAGAAAGATGCTCAGTATGCTTTGACATTTCATCATGAATAGACTTACTAACGAGCAACGCTTGCAAATCATTGAATTTTATTACCAAAATCAGTGTTCGGTTCGAAATGTTTTTATCGACAAATTTTGTTCAGCGATGAGGCTCATTTCTGGTTGAATGGCTACGTAAATAAGCAAAATTGCCGCATTTGGGGTGAAGAGCAACCAGAAGCCGTTCAAGAACTGCCCATGCATCCCGAAAAATGCACTGTTTGGTGTGGTTTGTACGCTGGTGGAATCATTGGACCGTATTTTTTCAAAGATGCTGTTGGACGCAACGTTACGGTGAATGGCGATCGCTATCGTTCGATGCTAACAAACTTTTTGTTGCCAAAAATGGAAGAACTGAACTTGGTTGACATGTGGTTTCAACAAGATGGCGCTACATGCCACACAGCTCGCGATTCTATGGCCATTTTGAGGGAAAACTTCGGACAACAATTCATCTCAAGAAATGGACCCGTAAGTTGGCCACCAAGATCATGCGATTTAACGCCTTTAGACTATTTTTTGTGGGGCTACGTCAAGTCTAAAGTCTACAGAAATAAGCCAGCAACTATTCCAGCTTTGGAAGACAACATTTCCGAAGAAATTCGGGCTATTCCGGCCGAAATGCTCGAAAAAGTTGCCCAAAATTGGACTTTCCGAATGGACCACCTAAGACGCAGCCGCGGTCAACATTTAAATGAAATTATCTTCAAAAAGTAAATGTCATGAACCAATCTAACGTTTCAAATAAAGAACCGATGAGATTTTGCAAATTTTATGCGTTTTTTTTTAAAAAAAGTTATCAAGCTCTTAAAAAATCACCCTTTATAAACAATGTCAGTCCGTGTGCGGAACATTGCTCTCAGAGAACGGAGGTGAATGTCGAGTACTTAATTTTTAGCTAGTTTGCTGTTCTTACAGCTGTCCCTACTTTTATTATGAAACTTGTAATGAACCGCGAGGAGACGAAAGTTCATCAACCCTACTTTAATTGTTAGCCCAAGTAAAACGGAACTCAATTTGATTTACAATCATTTGGTGGTACAACAATTCCTCTTTCTACCACATCTAAATATCTGGGTGTTCTAATCGATAATAAGCTAAATTGGAGGATTAACATTGAAAGAAGCGCAAATAAAGCGCATGTAGTCTACTTCAGCTGCAAAAGAATACTTAGCAGGTACTGGGGCCTTAAACAAAATAATGTTATGTCGATGTAAACGGCCGTTATCAGACCAAATCCGACATACGGAGCACTGGTGTGGTGACCAATTTTGAGAAACACTATAATATTAGCAAACTAACTAAATTTTTGAACATAGAGCGATCCTGGATTAGAGAAACATAAGTAGATTTCAATAATCACTTTCGGGTGGGGATACTCTCTAGAGTCTAGACGTAAGTGGAGATGATGTTTGGTAAGAGAGTCTTATCTCTTCCTAAATGGACTGCGGAGTAGGTGCGGGTGTATACTCCGATGATCTCGAAATCTTTTCCTCTATCCAACTAAAAACTCAAACATCACCTTCTAAGGGGAAGTAATATATATAGTGAGGGTCTGCAGTGCTCTATTGAATAACTACGGGAGGATACAGAAAGCAGCAGCACGGATAACCAGGCAGCACTGCTGGCCTCGTCGGCGCCTCTTATTAATTCCAGCGTAGTTAAAAATTGCAGCGAGGCTTTAAGCACACTATGTAGTAAGTCCATTTGTCCTTAACTTGAGTTCCGAGACACAGGAACATTTTCAATAACCAGGTAGCAGATGAGTTAGCTAAACTAAGAGCCTCTGTAGATGAGTCCGAAGCGGAGCTAATATCATGTCCGCTGGGAAAAATAAATAAAGACTCTTTACTCACTTTTAACAAATACCACAGTGCAGGTGAAAGTCTGTAATCAATTGCAAGATAACGAAGTAGATATGGCCCAAGTTTGATAAGACTAGAACCAGTGACTCATTATATGGGTCCAGAAATATTATTTTGAGACTTACAGCTACTAAAACGAGGTACAGGCTATTTGGAGAACACCCGCTAAAAAAGCATCTGCCCCAGAATAATATTTAGGGCAGCTGCATGCTATAAAGGAATAAGAAACAGTTTTCTACTTATTTTGTGAATTAATAGCTCTTGCACAAACCAAACATAAAATGCTTGGAACGCATCAGGCATCGAACCTTGAATGGCTGTCCACAAAAAGCATTGCGGACGTAAGTGGTTTCATTGAAAGCACCGAATGGTTTGAGCGCAAAGATAAAACGATGTAACAAGTTGATAGAACTCCGACAACAGTATATCAAAATAGCGCACTCAGCACTAATTGAGCCCAAAGTGGTAGCACTCTACCCACCTACCTACCTATGATACATCTTTGGCTTATGTTTTTCGATCCACAGTTGCATTAAAGATATCTTCAGTTAGGTCGATGTTAATATCATACAGCACTCGCCATTCAAGATAACCATTCACCGAGTTAAGAATAAAACTCTTTCCGGAGCTAAATATATATTGCTTGTTATACCCTGAACAGAGCATATTAAGTCTGCCACGAAGTTGGTAATATCCAGAAAGATACGTCGAAGACCCTATACAAAACATAGTAACGGGTGATTTTTTTGAGGTTAGGATTTTCATGCATTAGTATTTGACAGATCACGTGGGATTTCAGACATGGTGTCAAAGAGAAAGATGCTCAGTATGCTTTGACATTTCATCATGAATAGACTTACTAACGAGCAACGCTTGCAAATCATTGAATTTTATTACCAAAATCAGTGTTCGGTTCGAAATGTGTTTCGCGCGCGTGTTTTGTTCAGCGATGACGCTCATTTCTGGTTGAATGGCTACGTAAATAAGCAAAATTGCCGCATTTGGGGTGAAGAGCAACCAGAAGCCGTTCAAGAACTGCCCATGCATCCCGAAAAATGCACTGTTTGGTGTGGTTTGTACGCTGGTGGAATCATTGGACCGTATTTTTTCAAAGATGCTGTTGGACGCAACGTTACGGTGAATGGCGATCGCTATCGTTCGATGCTAACAAACTTTTTGTTGCCAAAAATGGAAGAACTGAACTTGGTTGACATGTGGTTTCAACAAGATGGCGCTACATGCCACACAGCTCGCGATTCTATGGCCATTTTGAGGGAAAACTTCGGACAACAATTCATCTCAAGAAATGGACCCGTAAGTTGGCCACCAAGATCATGCGATTTAACGCCTTTAGACTATTTTTTGTGGGGCTACGTCAAGTCTAAAGTCTACAGAAATAAGCCAGCAACTATTCCAGCTTTGGAAGACAACATTTCCGAAGAAATTCGGGCTATTCCGGCCGAAATGCTCGAAAAAGTTGCCCAAAATTGGACTTTCCGAATGGACCACCTAAGACGCAGCCGCGGTCAACATTTAAATGAAATTATCTTCAAAAAGTAAATGTCATGAACCAATCTAACGTTTCAAATAAAGAACCGATGAGATTTTGCAAATTTTATGCGTTTTTTTTTTAAAAAAAAAGTTATCAAGCTCTTAAAAAATCACCCTATATAAACCATCAGCGTGACGAGCTGAGCCGACTTAGAGGTGTCCGTCTCTCTGTATACGAAAAAGTCCCTCAGTATTTGAATTTGAAATTCTGTACACATCCGTTTCTCTCCAAGAAGCTGCCCATATGTCGGGAGAGCGATATCGGACCACTGTAATATATAGCTGCCATAAGAGCTGATCAATCGGAATCAAGTGCTTGTTTGGAGAACTTTTTCATTTGAGGAGTTATCTATACGAAATTTGGCATAGGGTTTTGTCTAAGGCAATTATGTGATCTCCGAAGACACTGTTTTGATGGAATTACTATAGCTTACCTGAACATACGAGGTGTGTTCAAAAAGTATCGCGAATCGTAACTAACAGTTTTCTTCGATTGCAGGGGCGTGGTGCATCATGAGTTCTTGCCACAGGGAAGAACGGTCAATAAGGAATGTTACCTGCAAGTTATGCGCAATTTGCGCGAAGCAATCCGCCAGAAATGTCCGGATTTGTGGAAGAACAAAAATTGCTATTTGCATCATGATAACGACCCTGCTCAAGCATCGTTTCTTGCGCGAGAATATTTGGTCAAAAACAACACATTAATGATGCCGCAGCCACCGTATTCCCCAGATGTGGCCCCTGTGACTTTTTCTTGTTCCTAAACTGAAGAGGCGCATGAAAGGACGACGTTACGCTTCTCTTGACGAAATAAAGACGGCATCGAAGAAGAGGCTGAAGGAGATAAAAAAATGATTTTTTGAAGTGCTTCGAAGATTGGAAAAACCATTGGCACAAGTGTATAATATCTAATGGGGATTACTTTGAAGGGGTCAAAATAGATATTCATGAATAAATAAATAATTTTTGAAAAAACACAAAATTCGCGATACTCTTTGACACACCTCGTATTAAATAAACTAAATGATCGGAACCCAGCGCTTGTGTGTTAAACTTTTTAATTGATGTTACCTTCTGTACGACGGTTGTTATTTTTATGTATTTGTTAAAGCTCTCAAGTCAATTTATACCGGTTTCAAAGAATTTAGGGTTAAAACTATCCTTGGTGGTAGCTTGATGTTGACTTCTAAGATGAGAGCTTTTAATATGAGGACTGTTCAGTAAAACCAATAGTTGGCATTAAATGATCGAATCAATAAATATTGAAGTATTATATAGCGTCTTCTTTACTGCACATCACTCACGAAATTATAGTAAGCATAAAATTCTCCGCCAACTCTAAAATAGTTGGATCCCCGAATATTGGCTGGTATTATATTATGGATCATGGCTCATACTTTCGTTTAAAAATTTGTGGTATTTATCTTTTCAAATTTTCAGGAATAGCTCGCGCACTTAATACATTCAGTCTTCTGTAAATATCATGCAAGACCTAAACCATTAGCAGACTTCTAAGTGCCACTAGATTATGTCAGCGATCTTATCATTTAAGCGATTAGCTCTAGTTCTAATTGATCTAAGCCAACATATTACGAACACATATTCTAAGCGATGATGACTAAAGAACTGACGGCAACATTTGAAAGTACTGTAGTACTAATTGTAGTTACATAATTTGTCAGCTGACTGATTCCACCACTCGAAGTGCACTCAAGAGCGACTTGCAACATATTGCCGGCAAGCAAAAGGAAAACATTGCGCCACTTCAGCGACACTTTAAGGCATATGTAAGTGAAATTTGGAATTAATGACTGAGGAAAATTTTTAATTTTTTATACAAAAATAAGTATATATATGTGAAAATTTGTGTGCGTTTCGACATACATGCGTAGATATGTAAATGGGTAACATGCGTACCAACTGTTGCGGTCGAAAATAGTGAAAAATGCAATTAACACTCAATTTAAATGAGTTTCGGATAGACAATGACAGCAGAAGAGCTAACCGAAATGTCGCTATAAATGCATGTGAATATGTGTGTGTGTGCTTTTATAAATGACTGAATGGGTGTTAAATTTGGAAAAAATACTAAAATATGCTTGCCACAAAGGAAACAAACAACATATTCACAAGGGAAGACAAGAGCAAACAGTAGCAACAACAACAAAGCGCTTACGTGGAGCGCAATGAAAACAGGAAGCGCATTAGGCCGCATTTTCTCACAATTAAAATACAACAAAAACAAATTTTTTTTCATAACAATCTTCCCCTTTTTATTTGCTTTTATGTGCAACCAATTCCATTTTACTTTAATTTTTTTTTATCAAACCAACTAGCTGAGTGCGAGCGTCCATAATTAAAGCGCGTTGCCGATCGTGTCTCATTTCCGAAACGCCGCCTTGAAATGATTTCCTTAATCGCTGTGCCGGCGGCTGCGCATCCTTGGGAGCAACATAAATTTTCCAGCAGCAATGCGTTGATATGAAAACACGCCGCCTCTCCGCGGCTTCTGTGCGTAAGTGCCACCGACTACCGTTGGTTAGTACTCGCATACCGGATTGAGTTTAGGGTTCTTGCTTCCACCCTCGTCTGTAACCACTCTCCGCGCGCCGGCAATATTTTTACTTTGAGGCATTTGTTGCGGCAACACTTCAAGCGCAGCACTGGCGGCCGAGCGCTGTTATCTTTGCCGACTACTGCGCTTCAACGGCCACTTCAAGTGCTCGCGCACTCGTCGCCGTTATCGTAATAGGAGCCTTTAATGGAGCTTTAAATTATGTAGTCGTGGACACTTCGGCTTGCGTTCGCTTGTGTGTGTGCGTGTGTGAGTTTTACCTAATGCCTGTTGCATTTTTGTCTCTAACGAACGTGCAACAGCAGCCGGCTGGCGTCAATCAAGTGGTCAATTTCGCTGCCACAGCAGCCGCAAGTGTTTTTCTCTTGTTTCCTATCTAATCTCTGTCTACCGGCGACGAAAGCCGCTCCTGAGTACAGCCGAGTGTTGCAGTTGCAGCTGTAGTATACATCACTCACTCTCTTCACACACACATACAGAGTTTGCCACTCTGAGCATGTCGTATGATCACTTGCGGCTTCGGTGACGGCGGTGCTGCTGCAACACGTTCATTAAGTCAGGTTTTTTTTTGTGATCACGAACAATCGAACGGTGGCACAGTTGCATAACGTCCAACGGTGTCTTTCTGTGCACTGACCGTTTGATTCTAATACCTAACTTCCTTGTCAACTAGTGTGGCGCCTCCCTGCTGGCAACCCTTTTGCTGCATTGTGGCATGTTCACATGTATGTATGTGGCACATACACACACACAGACATGCGATCCTTGGAGTAAGTCTGTCAATTAGACATGACATGCAGTCGGCGCTTTTGCTGTTGTTGTTGTAGATAACTAAAAGGACTCTCCTGACACATGTTCGCACCGTCGGGGCATGTAACGTACGTTAGTCGGTAGCGCCGCTATCGCCGTTACACGCAAACTCGCTCGCTTCCCATCGTTGCTTTTGCTTTTTATCTTCGCTCTACGCTTTGTCCCTCTAATTTTATCTGCGTTCAAATTATTTAGATATGTTTCGCTTTGTTGTTGTTCTTTCTCGGTCAATTGTATTTGTGCTTGCGCATTGAGCAACGTGCAACATATTGCAACATTGTAGTACAAAGTCGCACACCAAAAGTGCACATAACATTAGCTAGCATTGTTGTTGTAGTTGCTTTTTTTGCTTACAATTCCAACACTGTCATTGGCATTCCCTTTTGCCTTAGAGTCTTCAGCGTTCGCGCGTCGCCTTAGTCGATGTTGCTTCATGCATTCATTGATGCCAAGCAACGTTGAAGTATATGTACTTACACACATACATACATACCACACCACCACATATACATATATATGAGTATTTTCGGGATTTGTGCGCAATTTCAGCATTAGTTGCGCTGTCTGGGTAGGTGTGGCACGCTGGTGCCATCAAATGTAGTGCCACAATTGATTGCTTGTGGCAGTTGGCAAAGTCAAACAGCACATCAAAAGCAAGCCAGTCAACTATTAAATCAGTATACGTATGTATATATGTAGAACACTCCCTCTGTACTTACAGTTCTGCTATATTATCTATTTTTATAATCCTTCGTGTGGAAATTTTTGACTAAAAAGTAGTTTACGAAGCAATTTATTTCGGGAAGTGTATAAGAGTAATCACATTCTTGTTCTGCAAATCACTGTATAATTAAATACACTATATATGTATGTACATATACTCGTACTCATAATTAAGCGCCTTACATGTGAAGGTGCCCTTTAACTGTAGGAAATCCTTTAATAAGCAGCTACGAGGATTATTGGTAGGAGTGACAAGTGCAGATTCTTCCCTATTTTTTTATAAGATGATAGTTTCGTATGTTTTAGATAGATAGCCTTGGCGTCTTGATACCATGGAAGGGCTTAGTGATAAGTTCAATATGCAAAACTCTGCAGGTGCGGTTTCTAAAAGACTTATAATAATAAGGTCTATTGAGATGGAATATGCTATTTTTTCAATAGATTACTTTATTAATCTGCTTTCGGCGTTAGAAATATAAGTTAGCTAAACATACCGCTAAACAGGTTACAGATTGCTTTGACTTTGTATCGAAGTAAAAGTTAATTCTGAATTACAGAATACAAAAATTGCACAAAAAGCCATTTAGAACCATTGAAATAATGTTGCATACAAAAGCAAGCTCGATACCCACGTGCCTCACGGATCGAATTACCATCTGTCACGGATCGAATCAACTGGTTACTGGTCCCTTACGACAATGTCAAGAGAAAATGATTAATAAGATTTTCTTTTGGAATTGGCAGAAATCAGCTGAATAAAGCAATGCTCAAGAAGCGGCCTGCTTTGACCATCAGGGCAACACGGATAAACACACATCGATAGTAACTCTCCAGCAGTTTCTGTATCTTTGTTGGGACGGTCTTATGCATCCACCTTTACAGTTCGGATCTGGAACCAAGTGATTGCTACCTCTTGCAGTCTATAAATTTTTTCATAATTTTAAAAATCTTTATTTATTCTTCGAAATCTACGTCGTCCCCTCCTCTCCTCTCTTGGCCCCACTACACTTATGCATGCTAACGTTTTTTCCAATCCTCGAAACAGTTGTTAAAGTGAATTTGTGTAATAGGCTCAATCCGCTAGCGATTCGCGTTTAATGTCTTCAACTGACTCAAAACGGTTTTCCTGAAGCGGTCGTTTGAGTTTGCTGAATAGTCAGAAGTCACACCTACGGTGAATACAGTGGTTGTGGCACGATAGTGGTTAAAAATTTGGCGAAAAACTCACAAAGAATCTATGCAGTATGCGGCGATGCATTATCGAGTTGTCGGCTCATAACTTTTACCTCTTTTTACGAATAGCTTCGCGAAAACGATAACACTCATATAATCCTTTCTTGGCAGTTTGCCATTTCTTTATTTTATTGACGAGTTGTTAATCAATTGATGTTGATGGCCGTTCTGGACGTGGTGCGTCTCTAATGCTCCCTCGACCCTCTTTGTATAATTTGTACCACTCATTATCACCGAAGCCTTTTGCAACATTCTGAACGTTTCTGTAGCAGGAATTTGCCTTCAGATATATGCGACGACTAAGACTTTAAAACGCAAAACGGGTTTCGGACGCCCGAAGAAGACTTCTACCAAGGTTGACCACCATATTAAGCGGATTGATATACAGAACAGATTTAATACAGCTGAAGATATTAGAATTGAAGTTAAGGAATTAAATGAAACCAAAATAAGTATGCGACCAGTGCGATGGCGCCTCCAAGAAGCCGGACTAACTGCAGTCGACCTGCCAAAAAACCGCTATTGACGGTAAAAGTGCATCAAAAACGCCGCCAATGGGTGACACTGCACAAAACCTGGACCAAGGAAGATTGGAGAAAAGTCATATTATTAGATGAGTCCAAAATTAACATCTTCTGTTCAGAAGGAACGTCGTACGTTCGCAGAATAGTTGGTTCAAGTTCCAGTCGGATGATCTGGGCAGTCGGATGATCTGGAGGTGTTTTTCCTATCATAGTGTTGTATAGAAGAGTACTTTTCCTATATGAACAACATAATTTTTCAGGATGATTCTGCCCATGCCATCGAGCCTAATCGGTAAGTAACATGTTGCATTTCTACAAAAACATGGTTAGTACACATTTAAATTTTTTTTCAGATAAAAAATATTTAGCAGAATTGGGTGTTTTATCACTAGGTTGGCCTGGGAACAGTCAGAATATAAGGAAAGTTTCATGAAAATTTGTTTTATAAAATTCCTTATTTTTAAATAAAACCAAATTATCACACATTTCTAAGATGTCCTCTGTTTTTGTCCGTCACTGCACGTGTATTATTTTCTGTATACTTGGAAGAGAATAGTAGGCTGTAAAGACATTACTGTAGCTGCTTCTTCTTTTGGAATGGTACATCTTGATTTTATTCCTATAGAGATTAGTCTACACGCAGCTCGATTCCGGATTGTCAGAGCGATCTGCTTTTAATGACAGAAGAAGTATATGATATGAGATACCTTACCAAGTTTGTTGAACTTTGGCCTTTAAGAATGTTCCTCCCTTAGCAACATAAAGTCGTTGCACTGTAAAAACTTTCCGACAAAATCTCCATAAATTTCTAAACCTTTATTTTTTACTTAGTGCCTTGTTAGCGCATAAAACTCAGTCACCTGCGCTCAATTTAAAACATTGAAATTTTACGTGTCAACAAAAATTGCAAAAACAACAAAAGCCAAACACGACAATAAGCACAGCAATTGGACAACAAAATCCGAAATGAATATGCAAAACGGAAGCGATTTGTTATCCGATTTCTTAGTTGTCCCAGTTGCGATTGAAGTCAAATATTTTTTATTACTCACGTTGCTACAACAACTCACACTAACATTGTTATACCTTGATTTTTGCGCTGTTGGCAACATACACTTGTATTTGTTTTTGTACCGTTTTGTTGTTGTTTGTACTTTTTGCTCAATCGCATATTTTGGCATTTATTGCCACTGCGATACCTTTTCTTCGCTAACAACCGCTATTTTCACCTACAAATTGGCGCGCGGCGGGGTGAGGCGTCGTTGCAAGTAAGGCACTAGTCTTCTTGCCTTTTGCTGCTTCCGCGTAGTTGCCTCGCCCAACATTAACTTTGGCAACTTTTTAACGGCGCGCGATTGTCACTTTATTGCTTTTTCACTAAAACGAAGCAGCGCGCGGAAAACTGCAATAAAATATAACTAGAACAACAACAAGAACGATGGCAGCTAACAAAACATAACCATAAGGAAGCAGAAATAAAATCACAACTGTCATAAAAATTTCATGCCTGAATTATTCGCAAATTGATTTTCATAGTCTCGCATTGAATTTGCCACAGCGCGCGGTGGCAAGGACGGCGCGGCAGGGTTGTGGCAACAAAAGGGTTTCCGCCGACCAGCGCAAGGTGGTACAAGTTGGCGCAGGTGCCGGCGCAACTACCCGTGCAGTACTTAGTATGCATATGCGGCAGGGCGGCGCAGCGGTGGCGGCGCGCTGAGCAAGCAAGCAGCTTGTACGTGGGCAGCAGTCGGCGGCCAAGCACCGTTGGTGATACGGTTCAATGGCTCGGGGCTAACAAGCTAACTGGGTACGACGAGCTTTGCGCGCTGTGCTCTGTGGTTGCAGGTTGCATGCCGTATTCGGTATGCGGCAAGTGGCATATATCACGCGCGCTCAAGAATAACAATTTTATTGCGAGCCGCTCATAAAATCACAAGTCACCATGCGCTCCGCCACCGTTTGGCCTGCGTGCCGTGCCGTGTTTGATTTGCAGTAGCGTGGCGAGCTTTGCATTTGCTCGGCGCTGCCACAATTGTACCAGCCACCGTTTGCCGCCATTCAAATGCAAATGGTAATGACAATTGAACTCGCTCCGGTCGGTTTGGCGCGCTGCGCGCACTGCTTTGGCTCATAAAAGTTTTGTTTCGTTCGCTGCTGCTTTTTGCCGTTTGCAGTTATTTTTCCAATTCGTCTTGGTGGCAATTTGACAATTTGACTGCCAAAAGCTGGGGTTTTTAATGAACTTTTTACGGCATCGCAGTAACAACCGAATGTTGCCTGCCACATATGCTTTGCTAGTTTTATATTCGGTTTCGACAATGTTGCACTGAAAGTTCTAATAAAAAAGTAGTTTATTTCGTTATTTTAGTGTGCCTGCCACAGCAAGTGACAGTGGCTTGTATTGCTCTGTCGAAGATATTGTCATGCTACTGTTGGTATCTAACCTGTAATTTGCCGTTTGACGATTTTCTTGTATCAGCTTCATGCTCCAGCGATTTTCGTGTAAAGCAAATAAAATGTGTAGTCGGCAACTATAAAATGACGCTTGCTTTATTTATAGTTAGAACCGCGATTTTGTTGAGCTCTCAAAGGTGGACAACCCACCAAATGTCACATCACTTTTAACAACGCTCTAATTGCTTCCCGCTTTCCATCATTTTACTTCACTTCCAAAATAATCACCATCATCATCAATTCTATTGTCCTGCCTCAAGCTGAGTGGCGTTCACACGCTACGTTGCGGCAACAACCGAAAATGTTAATTTTCATAATTAAGTCAATGTCACTTCACACTCGGCACTCTCTGTGCTGCCGCATGGTTGTTTGTGGCCGAGAGGCTTGACAAATTGTTGGTAGTGAGAGTTAATTGCCGGTGGCTAGTTGAGTGAAGGTTCTAAATTTTTTAAGTGACAGATAAAGGTTAATATTCTCTGGTGTGTTACTATCTTTAGTCTTAGAAAGAGAATAAATCATTAATGGGGCAACATGACGAAAAACCAGGGTGGAAGGGTTTATAGTGAACCATTATCTTTATCTTTATCTTTATCTTTATCTTTATCTTTATCTTTATCTTTATCTTTATCTTTATCTTTATCTTTATCTTTATCTTTATCTTTATCTTTATCTTTATCTTTATCTTTATCTTTATCTTTATCTTTATCTTTATCTTTATCTTTATCTTTATCTTTATCTTTATCTTTATCTTTATCTTTATCTTTATCTTTATCTTTATCTTTATCTTTATCTTTATCTTTAACTTTATCTTTATCTTTATCTTTATCTTTATCTTTATCTTTATCTTTATCTTTATCTTTATCTTTATCTTTATCTTTATCTTTATCTTTATCTTTATCTTTATCTTTATCTTTATCTTTATCTTTATCTTTATCTTTATCTTTATCTTTAACTTTATCTTTATCTTTATCTTAACCTTATCTTAGCTTTATCTTTATCTTTAACTTTGTACTTTTTCTTTCTTTTTTAATTCAGTCAACTCCTTGAGTGCCCATAAGTATGTATTCTTCAAAATGTGTACTGCGCATGCGCCCCCATCAGCAACTAAGAGCTCCACTGCAGCACAGCTTTAGTCATCGGCGCCATATTTCGCGACTCATTGCAATTTTTTTTAATAGACATTAAATTGCAGATATGTGAAATACATTAATTTATATTGCGGCAAGAAAGCAATTTGCAACATCTGTTGCGGCAATCGAACAGCAAAGTGTAGAAAACACGAAAACAACGCTGAAGAGTGAATAAGCAAAAAATTAAGAAAGAACGCTTTGAATCCGCAACAATTCTTCACTGCTGCCACGGACTACCGACGGAGAAGTGTAAAGAAGGCGCATGATGACGAAAAAAACGGTAAAATATATGAATTTTTGGCAATGCGAGAAACAGCGGCATCGTAAATCAGCACGTTGTGGCAACTTGTCATCGGCAACAGATGCTCAACAGCTTGATGCTGGTTATGATTTGTTTCCTTTTTTTGTTTCTTCGCGCATTTATGGCGCTGATTAAAGTGAAATAAAGTAATTATAGTTTTTATGCAACACAGGCAACATTTGCAACACTTGCAGCAAATGCTTTTAATTTTGTATGCATTAGCAAGAGAGAAGGATTAGGAATTAAAAAGGCTTTTGTAGTATAAGATTCAGATTTCCTTTCGCTGGAAGAGTGGTAGTTCAGTCAGAAATGAATCCAAGTTTCTAATTCAAATATTAGATAACCCTTTCGAAACATCTACTAATTGCGGATGAAGAACTCGAATTTCCACAAAACCAATTTATATGTATAAAGAGTCATATCAGAGCCAAACTTAACACTTCTCTCTGGTCACTCAATGTCTGGTGGCGACACACGCCCGCAAGATGGGGCTGACAAATCGAGAAGACTGCAGGAAATTTCTAGAGCAGAGCACCAGGGAAACAATGAAGCATCTATTGTGCACTTTCCCGCATTGGCAAGACTACGCTGTAAGCAACTGTGGTCCCACAGTATGATACACTGGAGGAGGTATTGATCGTGAGGCCACAAAGTTTGTTAAAATTCGCGACAAGCGCAGGCATCCTAAACGATGACTATGCCTTTTGGTTTAGCAAGTGAGCGCCGTCTGATATCGTAAAAGACCAAACTGGTCGATGTGTGGCTTATTGGTCTACCAAATTAACTTAACCTAACCTAAGTTATTTTACCAATTTAAATATTCTCTCTATTAACTCCTCCATTTAAAAATTTTCGTACATTTTAACCCTTATGCAGAAACATTCCAGTCAATATGGCCCAGCGGCATCGTCGTTGGGTTAATGCACGGTCTAATTTTTGAAAATAAATTGGAAATCAGGAAGAACACTTTTATTCGTGCTTAATATCAGACACAAAAATCTATCAAGCAGTCGGCAGCAATTTTCGACTACTTAGACTACCGGTTTCATGTATGATCCGAGTTAAATGTGTTCATTTAGGCTCACACCAAGATTACAGATTAAATAATTTTGTATTCCATTATCAGCGCGGAAAACATGTTGCACGTTCAGCAACTGCATGTTGCAATGCGCGCGCGCAATGCGAAACTTGTTGCACCATTTATCGGTGGAGTATCAGTGACTGCAACAGCAACGAGAAAATTAAAATTGCGACTGACTAAGTTGCCAATCAGTGACAGCAGCGCCAACAACAAACGCTGCAAAGCTTAAGATTGTCGTATTTGCCACATCATCGTCAACGTCATCATCATTAGAGTCATTTGGCAGCGGATCGACAAGTAAATATGCGCTGAATGTCGAATAACATGTTGCAACAACTACGCCAAGCTGCCGCAGCAACAACAAGCAGCGCATAAATGAATGTAAATATGCAGCAAGAAGCGCGTAAACTAATCTGCCACATCTTGTTTGGTGACTGCCACAACTGCTCAGCACAGCAGCAATGTTTGCTAAATAAATCGAAGCGGAGAACCGTTAACTCGGCGTCTGTCAGAGTTATAAAGCAGCTTATACATCATTTGTGTGTGTGTCTGTGTGTGTGTGTATGCCACATGTTGCACTACAAAGCCAAACGCCACGCATTCATTTTAGCATTCCATCAAAGCACATCAACTTCGGTGCCGCTGGTGACGATTTAGCAACTTAGCAAACGAAGCGGTTAATCTGCAACATAAAGCTGGATTTTATAAGCAAGTCAGTCAAGACTACAACTCGTACGCGAATTATCTTCTTCAGCCACTGTGAAACTGTGCTGTCTGTTGTCTGTGTAGCAGCGTTCCGCTACTTTCTTTCTAGGCGGACTTGTCCAATTAACAAGTTGCTGTTGCACTGACCGGCGGCATTAAGCCAACCATCATCCAAATCGTTTGCGCAAACAAATCTTTTAATAATGTCCAAGCTCAATGGCAACACCGTTGGCGTTGGCAACAAGTTGGTGAAATGTTTCTGCAGCGCAATTTTGATTGCTCTCTAAACAAGTTTACTGTTAAGCAATCAACTAGGGAAGTAGTCTTTGAGTTAGAGGGAGCTTTTCTCTAGCAAGTAGTTTTTTCTTAAGCGGCCTCTTAACCTTTGGTAAATTTGTAAAAAAGTTTTCTATGCCAGAAATACTTATAATCAGAGGTATGTACAAATAGGAATGTTGTTCACAAAATTGCCTTGGCTGGGCTCTAATGTCAGTGCTCAAATATAAGCAATGGTTGTTAACTTGGCTAAATGTAAACAAAGATTGTTGACTTGGCTGAATATAGGGATAATTGACCTCGCAAATGTAACCCAAAGAGTTATTGATCATATATAATGTAAACAAAGCGGTCATTAGCCCACAAAATGTAAACCAAAGGTCAGTGACCTCCAAAGAAAACAAAGGTTGTTGACTTGGCTGAATGTAAGAAAAGGTTGTAGACTTGGTTAAATTTATCTTTAAGGTCAATGTCTTCATGAAATGTGCCATTGACCTCGCATGAACAAAGCGTACATTGACCACATAAAATGTAAACAAAGGCTCAGTGACCTAATGGACGCGGTCAAGACGGTTGGTTCCGAATGCAGGAAAATGGCGACGGTCTGAACCCAATTTTCGACGGAATTCAAGCATAACTCGGCCAATACTGCTGCGATTTCACGTTCCATATTCGTGCGAAGTTCATCAATCGTCGCTGGTTTGTTGACATAGACCATAGACTTGACGTAGCCCCACAGGAAATAGTCTAACGGCGTCAAATTGCACGATCGTGGCGGTGAATTGACCGGACCAATTCGTGAGATAACGAGTTCACCAAATTAGGTTTTCAATAAATCGATTGTGACATTCGCTGTGTGACTTGTGGCGCCGCCATGTGGAACTACATATTGCCCAAGTCCATATTATTTATTCGGTAGCAATTTCCATTCACAGTAAAGACCGGTCTTGATCAATACGAAAGTAGTAAGGCTCAATGACGCCGGCGGCCCATAAATCGCACCAAACGGTAATTTTTTCGGGATGCAATGGTGACTTCTGGATTACATGTGCATTGAATCCTTTTAGAAATGAGCCTCATCGCTGAAGTTGATTTTTCGATGAAAATCCGGATCATTTTCAAGTTGCTGCTCAGACCAATTTAGGAACATATGACGATTCTCGTGGTCAAGCGGCTTCAGTTCTTGCGTCAATTTGATCTTGTAAGGATGTAGGCCAAGATCTTTTCGCAAAGTGAAATATCTTTAGTGGCTTGGACAAACTCCTTTGTTTGTGTGATTGCAGCACTCAGTGATTATTAAAATTTTATCTGGGGTTCGATGTGATCATCTGCAAACCAGTGATACACGTTCCATCAATATTCTGAAAAAAATACCCACAAAAGTCAAAGAAAATCTCCCACTGGAATAACTCGACGGTGGCAACTTTAGATGCCCGTCAACAGGCGCATTCACAGTCAATAACTTTAACTTTAAACCGTCTTATAAAATTACTGTATCATGGGCACTAAGCATTTAAGAGTAAGCATCAAGTGAGTTTGCTTAGTAAACCGCACAATTTTAGTAACTCACTGCATGATTTTAGCACTAAAAGGTTTTCATCTACAAATATAATATGTGAATATTAAAGCACGGCGAGAGCCCATTTGTATTAATCTATGTATACTACTATATGGGTGTAAGTGTGTGTGATTGTGCCACTTGTCAGCGCTTTGTATAAATATTATCACTTTACTGCAGCTGATGTGTGAATGAGCAATATAAATGAATATTTATGAATAGTACTTCATGCTTATTAGTACGATCAATATTTTTAAGTTTTATACGACCGACCGCTACCTCACCGACGGCTACCGGATTGCTCATCTACGGCAAGGCACTAATGAAAGCTGCAGACTTGACACTTTATTGTTCCAACGCGGACACACACACACACACGCACACATACCCGAGTCGTGCCATTATATCCTGAGTCACTTCGCATACCTCCATTTTCACATCTCGCTTATTATTTAGACGTGTCTTTGGTCCGCTTGGCCTGGCGTGTTGGGTCCATGTTGACACAAAGTTGACACAAGTCGTGAGTTGTCACTTTGTGCGACATTTACCACTTTCGGATTTTAACAAATGCTTACGTGCACTTATGTGCATGTGTGTGTGTGTAAATACTTGCATTTGAGTTTGGTATTTTCTTATCTTTAAGTGCGAGTTGTTGCGTTGTATATAGATATTGCTTGTGTACTGGCATATCTCTTTTACAGTTTCGCTTGTTCGTAAACATTAATTAATGGTGCATGGTATTTTTTAGGCAAACAGTTATTATCACGTATGTGAATATGTGTGAGTGCATGCACATGTGTATTTAGGGGTGTCAGCATCTAATGCCATAACCCAGTCAGCAGAAGATGCTGTACGGTTGCTTGGCCAAAATAATCACACAGAGTAATCGACTTGTCGCTTCTCTGACTGTTATATCGAAAGAATGCTTCGTATATCCAAAAAACAGAGACACCCGGTTCAATTTGCTACGGAAAGTAATAAGAATACCTTACTAAACTAAATCTTTCTATTTTTTATATATAAAATCCTAGTATTAGGTTATACGACCGGAGAAAAGCAGGTAATGATATAAGAGAAGAAATGAGAAGGGCTAAGATAGCGAAAAAGTCCGACTTTCATAGTAATTAAAAAAATTCATGGGCGAAATTATCAAATTTTTAATTTCTATCATTACTTGTGTTTACTAGGTTTTTGTTCCCCTCAAAGCTAATACACCAGCATAATATGACGCTGAGCAACGACAAAAGCTCCGTCGGGATCGAGGTGGACCCTTCCGAGCGGTTCGATACCGAGCGAAGTTTCAGACAAGGGGAAACGCTATCATACGACTTCTTCAAGCTAAAAATTCCAGCTGCAGAACTGAATAGAGAATGTACAATCTTCTACAAGAATGTACAACTGCTGCGGTATGCCGATGACATCGATGTCGCGCCAACAGATCTGCTTTCTCCAGACTGGATCATCGCATTTGCGTCTTGGCTCTCACGTAACTGTTGACAGTCATAACTTCGAAGTCGTAGATAATTTTGTTTATCTTGAAACCAGCATTAACAGCCTCGAAATCCAAAGCAGAATAACTCTTGCCAACAGGTGCTACTTTGGACTAAATAGGTAATTGAAAAGAAAAATTTTCTCCCGACGAACAGAGATCAAACTCTACAAGTCCCTCATCATCTCGTCCTGCAGTCGATAACGACGCTACACGGCGATGTACGAGATATAGGCGACATCTTTTTGTCCGGATCAAAGAGAACACTCCAGCTTTGAAGGTTTTCAATAGAGTACCCGCCAGTGGAAGCCGAGGAATAGGAAGACCTCCACTCCATTGGAGAGATCAGTGGGGAAGGCCATGGCTGCACTTGGTATATGGAATTGGCCACTTAGATTCGAAACATAAAGTCCATCACTTGCAGCGAGTTTAGATTTTATTTCATAGATCAGAAAGGAGTGTGTCTTCATCGATGTTGTCATATATTTTTTTTAGTTTTTGATAAGACTAACGGTCACATACTCGTATTTAGGTTAGGTTACACTGGTTGGTTGTCACGCCATACATAGACCTGATGGTCTTTTGTAATGAAAGATATAGATTCATTAATAATACGAGCTGACGTTTTCGTCGTGTAGGACGTTAATGCTTTTCTGAAGCTTAATAGAGACTTGATATTTTGATACTTCATGCATTCCTTGAACTGCAAAGCTCCCAGATATCTAAGCTGATTTCTAGATAAGGACAGTTATAAGCAGAGGAGGTGTCCTAGCGGCTCTCTCATGCTTACTTCTCTGCATTTTCTGTGTCGTTAATAATGCCCAACGGCTCGTATGTGATGCCAGTAAGTGCCGATCTGTGACTAGAGACCAACAGCTGTCCTGCATTCGGTTCGAAGCTTTGTAATTAGAAAAATTGCGTATTTTTCTCTCTTGTTTTTAAATCATTATATCTCACCCTGATTCGTTTGTAAGACGTTACGGAAATTGTGGACAACCTTCCTGTTTCTAAGGACATTTTGATTGGATGAAATATATTTTTTCATTTCATGTTAATAATTTTACTTGAACACTTCTAACCTAGAGACCGCGTTCCTTTAAGAAATCTGCGTGCCTTTTTGATTTTATATATTGATTTAGAATATTTCAAAGCTTCAACATTTTTTAAAACGTGGTCAAAATTAGCAGTGTTGACCCAAGATCAGAAAGCCATTTAGTTGAACAAAGGTTTTCCACCAGAAAGTTTTAAACAAAAAGTTTTGATGTATGGTTTTTTTATTGTATTTACATACATATATACATTACCCATATGCATATAGTATATACATATAAATATATATATATAATTGCATCGTTATATGATGGGTAAATAACCAATTAGCATGTTCCAGGGCAAGCGAATACGCGATATGTAATATATATTATTTTTACTGTCGTCTTATTATTGTTTAACTTTTCGCTGTCTGATACGGTGTTGCCACATTTTTCTCAAAGTTCGATTGGTCCAAAGTTTGACGCTTTGTGGACGTGGGCGCACGAGGGGCAAAGTTTAGCTTTATTATGTGTGCACACTCTTCAACTCGTTTGTTTAAAGCACGCACAGTAAATGGTCCGATTCAACAGCCAGAAGGCCGACACCTTCCTAATTGTGTTTTGTTTTTGTTTCTGTTAATGGCACATAATAACATGCTTCTTTGCATTCATATTTACTTTTGTTACGGCTATCTGTCGCAACGTTATTATAACTCTTTCACTGAGTTTGGCTATGTGTACCTGTCGCTCGCGGTGTGTGTGTGTGTGCGTCCGTTCGCTGAATTTCGCTGCGTCAGACAGCACGAGATAACACTTCAAGCTCTCCACTTTTGTAATTTCAGTTGTTGTTTGGCTTACTGCTTCGGCTCCCACTCGTTCACTTGCTGCTGCACCAGAAACCTGAAAGCACAAAGGCGGCGTGTCGGTACGCAAATGGAAGCGTGTTCGTACGCTAAAGCGCTGCCGCACATTTGTCATTCTCAGCTTCGTTATCAGACGTCAAGATGGCAGTATTATCGTGAATACAATTTTAAATTGCCATGTCGATGTCTTCATTTTGTGGCGAAATTAAGAACCCATTAAGTGCTACCGAAAGTGATGGTGGCGGTCTCGTCTTCTTTCTTTTTCATTTTGTGACTAACTTAATGCTCTCACAATTCTGTGGTGGATTCTTCTGAAGAAGGAAAGAGTTGATTTGATAAAATTAAGGAGAAAAGTAAAGCGAAAGTTTTATTTTATTGTAATTCAAAGCATTTTACGGATGCTGTGAGCGCGTTCTTAGGTTCTTGAATGCGTATTTCTGTGAAGAAATTAGAAATTGTAATAATAGCTTTATTTAAATGTCTTTTAGTAGATTCTGTTAGACATCGAGAGTAGTTTTTAAACCAAAATTTTTTGGAAAATCATTTAAAGAGGGTTCAGAAAATACAGGCGACAGTACTGTCAAGAGCTCTCTATCAACTTCAGTTTCAGACTTCCTGACTATTGCAGTGTCTTCCAAGCCGAGGTTGCAGCCATTAAGGTAGCAGTAGATCTGCTGCTCCGGAGTGCAGCCTCCTTCAGAGAAGTGACCATTCACTCAGATAGCAGAGCGGCGATACTAGCCTTGAACTCATTTACAGTGCGTTCAGGGTTGGTCGAGGAGTGCCTAACCTCGCTATCAATAGCATCGAGTGTCTTTGTGATAAGACTGGTATGGGTGCCGGGCCATAGCGGAATCGCAGGAAATTGTAAAGCTGATAAGCTAACCGGTAGAATGGGAGTGGGTCGGTGCTCCCGTATCCTCTTGTGTTCTATAACTGGGCTTCGCGGAAGCTTGGCTAGCATTGGACCACCATCGGTAGCTGCGCTGTCGCAAAAGCCCTTTTGTCCAAGATTGATCTCAGGAGATCTAATGATCTCTTTGGCCTCAGTAAGGCTAGCCTCTTTGTTTAAAAGAAAATGACGTGGAAACAACTCAACACTTGCTTCTTGACTGTCTTTCGTTTGGGAGGTCAAGACTTAAACTCTTGGGACAGCATACCTTCAGATATCCCACCGAACTGGCGGGAGTTTAAATTAAGCGCCATCTAACCTGCCTAACTATTACAATTGCCGTTAAATTGGGATAAGATGAACCTTGTCGCAAAGATATAGTTAAATGGATCTCCTGCATTTTACCTTAGACCTGAAGGATTATGTAGCTACACTAGTTATAATTATTGAACACAGCTCACCGAGTTTATGCGAATCACAGCCGTCTAGTATTAGACCAACGACGAGCTCGAACACGCTCCAAGTCTATTAATATTAGAAAGAGAGCATACGCTTGAAAGCTACAGCGGTATTGAAGATTGAAACCAGAGTTTTTGAACAGCTCCCGACAGAAAACTGATCTAACCTTCCTTCCGAGCTTCTTTACATACATGAAAATCACGTCGCTCATCGTCTCCCGGTTCTTAAACAATCCGTCTACACAAAAACTTCTCGCTAATTTGAGGGTAAAAAAGAATCCACCAGGTGTTGACTCTTCGGCGCTGAAATTCTCATTTAATAAATGAGTATCTGTTTCATGCTCAGTTGCGTACCACCAGACCGAACTGCCAAGCAGCTCATTACGCTTGCAAAAATTATTTAATTTCTTCCTAATTTGACTGCTTTGGCAGCCGCGGCATTCATTGCTTCGTTAATTAGCGAACTATGCGACGCGATTAAATTGCGGCACCCAAGCGGTGGCGCGGCGGTCATCTCCGGCATACAAATTCATGGTCATTGCCGGCAATTAACATAAGCGCACACCATGGCCACTTCGTTTTATCGCGATCGTGAGCAGCACTGCCATAGGAACGCACAAAAATTATACGCACGCGCATAAACAACGGCGCTGCTGCAGAGAGCCGCAGCCGTGAAAATCGCAGCCTTGGAAAGCTGTCAATGCACGCAGATAAACAGCGCGCATGCGTGCCAGTGCAAATATATGTATAGAGGTGCGACCAAATGTGTGTAGCGGTGCGACGAGCTGTGGCGAATGCAACATTCTTGCTTGATTGTGGAAGCTATCACAATTACTCACTCATTCCAAACGAGTAATTGAGACCTAAAATCTAATGATATTCTATTAATTACTTCCATTGACTTCTTTTCTCCACTTCCAAATTAGTTAAGTCTACACTAGAGCTTCCACATTCTGTTTATTTCAACACAACCTTTTTTTTCTTTTCACCATTTCGCTTCCCTTCCTCTTCTCCACGCTTTTTCATGGAAATGATTGCGCTTTCATTCAAGCCTACACACGCCGCATCTTTCGCCATCTTTATTATTGCGCTTAATAGGTCCGCCGCTTCGGTATGCATTAGTAATTATCAGTGGCACTTGTCTGGCCTTATTATCTCGCACACGCACGCTTTGCGTGTCATTCGCGATAAGATTGAGGCAGCGCTGTCAAGGCAGAGATTTCGCAACAATCGGCGGCTCCCTGGGATGCATGACGCTGCCACTGTGCAACAAACCGCTCAATTGTCTAATTACAGCAGTTTTTCGGTCCAACGCACAGAAGCACTGCCCGCGTTCCATAACACTTATCGACGACCTGTCCGGCAACTACATACTTGCAACATTTGCATTTTGCTAATTTAATTAGTAAATTACATTACCGCGAACCTCAGTAATGACTGCAAGCGACCGCTTCAAGTCTCTGCCACTTGCCATGCTAATGCCACAAGCACTCAGGTGCACTGCTTCGCACCAGATTCGCTTATTTACCCACGTATGGTATCTACTTATTGAAATGTCCGCGGTGCTATCGAATTAGTGCTGACACTTTGCATTGGCGTCGTTATCAAATAATGGGTGATTGCTTTGCATTCATTGGTGGCAGTGGCAGGTGTTCTAGAATGCCAGATATTGTGGAGAATGAAAAAAATATATATTTTAATTTACTATGACTACAGCTTATTATAAATTGGTTTACTCGTATATGATTTAGCAACTTTGGCAGCAATTGTTACATTTAGTTACAAATAGCGGTAAGATCTGAAATTTTTGCTAATGTTGATTCCACGAAATTCAGAGGAGATCGACACAATGTTCCATCTTCTTCTTCTTTATTGACTTAGACACCGTTCTAACCGCCTTTAGCCGAGTTCACAACAGTGCGCCAGTCGTTCTTCCTTTTCGATGTTTGGCGCCAATTGGAGATGCCAAGTGTAATCAAGCCTTTCTCCACCTGGTCTATCCAGTAGAGGTCTTTCTTTTTCTCTGCTTGCACCGGTATCCGCCGTTGCCAATGCGTAAAGGACCGTACATCTTCCGCAAAATCTTTCTCTCAAAAACTTGTAACGTCGACTCATCAGATGTTGTCATTGGCCATGCATAGCAGAGCGGAGACGATGAGTGACATATAGAGAGAAAGGACTTTACTTCTCAGTTGCCTACTCAGCCTGAAGTTAAGGCAAGAGTTATTTTCCGTTGGATTTCGAAGCTGACGTTGTTGTTGGTCTTATTGATGGTTCTAAGATAGACGAAATTATTTACGATTTCGAAATTATGACTGTCACCTGGGAGCCAAGAAAGCGACGACTGTTTGTTTGATGACAGGAGATGTTTCGTCTTTTCCCCGTTAACTACCATATCCATTTGCTTCTCTTCTTTGACAAACCTGGAGAAATGTTCCATCAGTTTAGTTATTCCGTATTCACCAGATGTGCGCCGAATGTTGTTTTTGATCTTCTCGAGCGTTGCAAGTTGAATGGCTTGAAGCTTTGATACCTCCAGACAAAATATTCTAGAGGCTTTAAATCGCATGATTGAGGCGGTCAATATCAAAGTTCGTGTTGTAATTGGGGAGAGAACCAACTGTGCTAAATGATACCAATTGACCTCAACACGGCCTTGAACGACAGGGATATTTCTGTCATTAAGGCTCTTCTTTGCCGGAAAGGTAGCACACTATCGTGAAGAATTGCCATAAATCCGTTTTCAATTATGACCGCCTTGTCAAACTTACGTCTTCGCCGCCTGCAGAACTAATTCTGAGTACGTAATCGGCCGATCTAAACAACTTTTTAGGATATTGACAATATCTTGCTAAATAAAAATGTTTTCGATACTAGGACTAAATTATAATCGGTCGGTTTAATTCGGTTTGTCTGAAGACTATATGGTACTGTGGTTCGATATGAGTGAACATGTGCATAATCTAAGATCAATATCTAAAAAAATAATAAAGGGATAATTCGCAGACACAGACGGATAGACAGAATGACAGTCGGTCTGAACTAAATCCACTCCACTCTCCGCTTTGAACAAGTTGCAGTCATTTCTATGGTTGATCCAATATGGACTATTTGAAAGCTGAAAAACTTTTAAAGGAATTCAAAATATTTGAGCTTCGATTTGAACATACTCTATGCTAATTTCTGCTCAGGAGAACAAATACAGCAACATGGGTATGTCATCACATAAAGTCACAATGTGTCAATTGAGTTTTGGAGCACTAAAATGTTAAATTAAACGTGACAACGAACAAAAGTGGGAAATGAAAAATGAGACAGGCTAATGAAAATCAAAAATACAACACAATGCAACACAGCAAACACATGGCAGCACTGTTGGCAAAGGTGACGCCAACACCAACGCCGACGACGGCGACGATGACGATGACGATGACAAAGGACAGGACCACAACGGACGTGCAACATACAAAGCGAAAAGTGAGCTGTGCGTTAAAATTTGCTTTTTTTATGTTCTTCTTCTGCATTTACTTAATTGTAATTGTTGTTGCTTACTGGTCAGCAGCATCCGGCAGTCGGTGACGAGCGGCAATGTGGCGCGACTGACCAAACAAGCGAACGAACGAGGCAAAACAGCACAAAAGAAACGTAACATCAACAATCGGTGCTGATGAGGCAACAAATGTTGCAGACAGATGCGCGAAGTCAAATACATACATATGCATTGTCGTACACATGTACATGTCTGCGTATGTGGCAAGAACGCGCAACAACAATAACATGTGCAAATGAAATTGTGAAAGCTGCTGCCGGGGCATGCAAACGGCGAATTTGACTCATTTCAAGTGCGGAGGCTGCTGTTGCGAACAACGGTTGCCTGCGCGGCGCGAACGGTGCGTGTCTGCGTTCGTGCAACACACAGACGCGCCGGGAAGTGCGCACAATTACCGCGACAAATGAACCCTGCAAAGCAAGGCTTGCTATACAACAGCAACTACAACACAGAGTACATAGTTTTTGTTGCTGCTGCCATTGCAAATGCTGTGCGCCGCCAGCAACACCGCCGCAACCGTGCAACATTCAAAATTTTCACTGCCAGTTGTTAATTCAATCATCACCTGTCGTCGCTGTTGCGGAGATTGTGTCTGGCGGCAACGGTGGTCAGCGGCAACACAACGTGCACACAGTGCTACTGCTTGCCTCTGCCTGCTTTCGCAATCGCGGTTGTTGCTGTTGTGACTCTGCTGAAATTCATTAATTTTTTTGTGTGCACCTAGGTGTTTGTGCAACATGTGTTCATGCAACAGCAGACCGAAACAACACTGCGGCGGTAGATGGTGCAACAGCAACATGTGCGCCACCCCTCGCCCACTTGCGGCACAAAAGTTAATGAAGGAAGTTCGTTCTTCAAGCACATACAACAAAATCGACTACAACAACAAACGAAAACACATATAAAAGCACAAAGTGCAAATTGTAAAGGATCCTTTGTTGTTGCTTTTTACAGCATAGCTGCCACAATTGCTGCTGTCACATTGATACACCGTTGATTAGGCAACAAATAACACTGGCTGTCAAAACAAGCGTGCAACGCGCCTCGGACGCGGCGATAAGCCAACAGAGATGCGCAGCTACAAAAATCTTCGCATAAACACAAGTAAATTAAGATCCGTAATGACAACAAAAACAACAAAAATGTTGCAAGTAAGCCAACAATATTTAAATTTGATACCTCCAAAGCCCTTCTCACTTGCCACTCTCACGCTGACCGCGGTCGCCAACGGTCTACCGTTATACGAATGCTGCGCTCTTTGTTGTTTGCTGTTTTAATTCCGCCAATAAAACACGGACTGTGGCATCGCTGTTGTGCTTGACTTGTTGCAATTAGACGCTATAATCAGCGGCTCCGCGGTTCGTCGCGATTGTGTTTCTCATTTAACAGTAGCTTTAATTTTCCTATGACCAGTTCTCCCTGTGAGAAATGCCGAAGCGCTGATTGTTGCACGATTGCTCTTTCTTTCGCCTTGCAGCGCACAGTCAATTAATTCACCGAAATTAGTTGTGTGAAATTCGCAAGTAATTGGAAAACTCGAAGCGAAATTCGAATGAACTCGAATTTACTCTCAATCAAACGCTAAATAATAGAAGTAGTAATTAGCAGTTCCCCATTTTATTTTCATATGGTTGTACCGCGACGAAAGTGTTGGAACTCCATTATAAATGCCGTTACAGTTACAGAGTGGAGTTACCATGGTATTTACCTTCAAGTAAGTGGGGAATAAATAGTTTAAGAAAATCATTTCAAAACTAGTAAGATTTTATTAATGTGAGCTAGCATTTTAGTGTTAAAGTTATATTTCAACGGTGATAAAGGCTGAATTTTTAGGCGTATGGTAGTTCTATTCCAAACAAAACACAAAGAAGAGAACGAAGTGATCAATATTTTTGGTTAATGTGCAAATTGTATGATATTTAATGTTAGAACAGAAATTTTCGCATACTGTCATCACAACTGTGTCTCATGAAGACTACCTTTGGATCGAGTTTCCAATGCAGCATCCAGCAAAGCAGGTTTGGTGTCGCTAAGAACGCATTTATTGTTGTTTTCCAGCTGATCTTTAGAAGCTGTATCATCGTTAAAGCTTAGGGTTTGTCTACGGAAGCAATCGTAACTCAAACCCCTCTTTGTTTCTTATTTAAAGAAGAAATACACGAAGTTCTGTCAATATATTAACTCTTGTTTTCATTACCATAACCGTATGCATGTTCTAATAAAATAATATCTAAATTTCCAAAGCCGAACTTGAAACTTGTGGAAGCAATGCCAATTAAAAGTAGATGATGCCGCGCAGGCCGATTTTTATACCAAGAACAGGATGTATTGAGTTTGTCACAAAGTTTTTAACACCCAGAAGGAAGGGTCGGAGACCCTATAAAGTATATATTAAAAGTTTTAAATTAACCACTCGACATAAGAAGATTTATTTAAGTTTTGCAATTAAGTAATCGCTTCATATATATAAATGATCAGTATGTCGAGCTGAGTCGATTTAGCCATGTCCGTCTGTCTGTCCGTCTGTCTGTAGATATATATTCAAACTAGTCCCTCAGTTTTATTTAGCTTCGGTTCGGTACTTCAGCTTTTCTCAAAACCATGTTTTTCAAATTGGCGTAGAAAGTAGTAAACCGCAAAACATCCGTGGACATAGTCTGCAAATTCTTTCTTTCGAGTATTACTATTAGCCTCCTGGAAGCCCAACACATTAAGGTCCCAGAGTAAGATATTCCGTAATTCTCTTTCAATTCGATTGCATCCTTGATAACTTGGACCATAGCGCTGCGGAGTACACTCACATCTTCTACGCGCACAAACCTCTGAGAAATATGTGGGTGGGGCGGAGTCTATAGAGAAGAAGCAGATCACAGATGGATCGAAGCTCAAAGGGAATATTGGTGGCAGAGGTTTGTGTACGGAGCTCTCAATCAACTCTTGTTTCAGACGGTCAGAACACTATGATATCTTTCAAGCAGAAGTAGCTGCACTTAAGGTAGCAATAGATGTACTCCAACAAAGTGCGGCTTCTTTCAAGGAGGTAAGCATATACTCCGAAAACAGAGCTGCTAAACAAGCCTAGAGCTCGCGGACAGAGAGGTATTAATATACTTTCATATTAAATTTGCCTTGGTGCCTGGCCACAGCGGAATCGTCGGAGACAGGAAAGCCGGATAGAAAGGGAATCCCTACCTAAATCCCCTTAAGAATTGGAATGAGCAGGTATTCCCCAATCTTGGTGCACTCGGTTACTGATTCTATAGCTCAGTAAGTGTTAGTTAGCGACCAGCACTTTTAGAGTTGCGTAAGCCTTCTGTCCAAGAATTAAATGCAGTAGGTAAATGGAACTACTAACTTTTAGCATGTTTACATGGCCACAAAGATGGATGTCCTAACTGGACATTGTCCCATTGGCACTCACACGGTGAGGTTAAATTTATTGAAGCTCACAACTTCTCAAAGATGCAAAGAAGAAGATGAGATGAAAGAATTTAAACACTTTTTACTTCACGGTCCAGCTTTCGCCAGACAAAGATTGAAGCACCTTGATTGCCATGCCTTTTATGAAGCCAGCGAATTGGCGTTGTTCTCTAACCCAACCCATAACTCTTTTTGTGGAGCGTTGGATGAACTCACGGGCATTCTTTCCCTTAAAAAATTGGTCAAGTGAATAGTGGAAAGTGCTTCCATCAATTATACTGGGGAAGATTCCAAAATATTACATAACTTTCTTATTTTTTTTGTTAATTGCATCTAAATGGATAACAGAAATTATTGAAAACAATTTATCAGTTTTTAATTCGAAAAATCTGTGATGTACCTATGGGTCAACTCTGAATAGGTATCCTTGAATCATCGGCGGCTAGTACATATTGATTCATATCCCTGCTAGGACAAATATTCTAAAAAGTTGTTACTTAGTGAAACCCGAATTCTTGCATAAAAAAATCCATTAGACCCATTAGAAAATCGACGATGACAACTTCTTGGATCTCCATTTCGTCGGAGAGCCAAGTAAAACTAAAAGCAATTATGTTTGTAAAAGCATAAGAGAAACTTATTTATATAGGGTGATTTTTTAAGAGCTTGATAACTTTTTTTAAAAAAAACGCATAAAATTTGCAAAATCTCATCGGTTCTTTATTTGAAACGTTAGATTGGTTCATGACATTTACTTTTTGAAGATAATTTCATTTAAATGTTGACCGCGGCTGCGTCTTAGGTGGTCCATTCGGAAAGTCCAATTTTGGGCAACTTTTTCGAGCATTTCGGCCGGAATAGCCCGAATTTCTTCGGAAATGTTGTCTTCCAAAGCTGAAATAGTTGCTGGCTTATTTCTGTAGACTTTAGACTTGACGTAGCCCCACAAAAAATAGTCTAAAGGCGTTAAATCGCATGATCTTGGTGGCCAACTTACGGGTCCATTTCTTGAGATGAATTGTTGTCCGAAGTTTTCCCTCAAAATGGCCATAGAATCGCGAGCTGTGTGGCATGTAGCGCCATCTTGTTGAAACCACATGTCAACCAAGTTCAGTTCTTCCATTTTTGGCAACAAAAAGTTTGTTAGCATCGAACGATAGCGATCGCCATTCACCGTAACGTTGCGTCCAACAGCATCTTTGAAAAAATACGGTCCAATGATTCCACCAGCGTACAAACCACACCAAACAGTGCATTTTTCGGGATGCATGGACAGTTCTTGAACGGCTTCTGGTTGCTCTTCACCCCAAATGCGGCAATTTTGCTTATTTACGTAGCCATTCAACCAGAAATGAGCCTCATCGCTGAACAAAATTTGTCGATAAACACATTTCGAACCGAACACTGATTTTGGTAATAAAATTCAATGATTTGAAAGCGTTGCTCGTTAGTAAGTCTATTCATGATGAAATGTCAAAGCATACTGAGCATCTTTCTCTTTGACACCATGTCTGAAATCCCACGTGATCTGTCAAATACTAATGCATGAAAATCCTAACCTCAAAAAATCACCCGTTATTATATGGATATTATTGTTCATCGATGAATTTGTCTCAGTTAGTTGAATGACAGATGGTTTTATAATGAACACTATTAAGATTGGGTGGTCGTGCTACAAATTACACTGTGCATACCATACAAAAAAGGAAGTTCGGGGAAGTTGGAAATAAGGAAAAGAGATTTTTTGCTTCAACAAAATCGCTGTGCTGGCTTCGACAAATTAATCTTACATTGAGGAAGTATAACTCATAAAAAACTAAGTAAACATCATAAAAGAATCACAGAAATATTTGTGGCATGCATCCAGACGATGTGCGCCAACTGTATCTACGACTTTTTACACAACTCTCATAATGACCAACATTAGCAACGCGTTGGACCGTTATTAGCAATGGCAAAAAGCGGTAATCACTTTGGCAGAGCCAGCAAATCATTTCACGCTTCTGCACACACCAAGTTCCGTTCTTCGCAGCTCAGTGGCGGCGTCCAGCGTAATTACGGCAGAGGAGCTTAGAAATTTCACGTCAAAACGACACATCGAAACAATAAAATCTAATGGGCGCTATAGCGGAAGACACTGTACGATTAGCGGTAAACGCGCCGCACACACAGCGGCTCATCAAGAGCGCGCGCTTTCACGTTGTTTTTGCTGCGAACACAAACAAATGACTTAAGCAACAAACTCGCTCTAATTCTTACACCACAAACACCAACAAAGGAAGCACTTAAAATTGCGCATCTGTCATGCTGCGGCGCCTCGGCTGGCTGGCCTGTATTTGGCAGGGCAAAGTTAAAAATTATAGCAACAACAAAATAAGTATTAATGTTTGCTTGCAATAAATACCGCAGCGCAGGCGGCAGCGCCGGTGGTATATAACAACACCAGCAATCACAGTCAACAAACACACTCACACACACATACAATTGGCAGCACTACCAGTGGCAGCAGCAGTGTCAGCAGCGGTGGCAGTGGCAGCACGAAGCAGAAGTCAAAATGTTAGGACAAATTGCCGCCGGCAGCGGCTTGACCCAATTAGAGATATTAGTTTTCTTTACTTTGCTTGTGCGCTGCCAATAAGCAAACAAACGGCATTCGCTTGCCACAACACAACGCACAACAACAACAGCGACAACAATGGGTGTAGCAATAATAACAAAGCGCAGGCAATGTCTAATGAGTTCGTACAAAAACCACAATATTTGCTTTGAATGAATTCAATTGCTTTGTGCGGACAAGTTGCATGCCGCGCCGCTCGCAGCCGCCGTCACACCAGAGGGAACGCCACTCAGTCCACTTGTCAGTGAAAAAATGAAAACCGAAAGGTTATTACGCCATCGGATGTCAGCTTTATTTATTATTTACTTAAATCATGTGTTCTTGTTGGTGTTTTTGCTGGTCCTCAGCAATATTGCCGGCGGGCAATTTTGATCTTGCCGCTCGGAAGTAGGTCAGCTTCTTGTGCGCGATACAAATAATTCTTTTAATTGAACTATTAGTTACTTTTTCACTTGAAAATTGACATCTGAACAAGTGAAGCATACTTTGTCAATTGTTTTAAGTTGTTTGTTGTTGAAATGAAATCGATAGAATTGTTAATTTAGTATTGCAAAATGGTTAATTAAATTTTGTATGCAAGTCTACAGATTTTTGTTTGCTCAGGGGTTACGGCCTCAGAATCGAATAGCTGCCTCAGTACCATGTACATATGAGAAGCGACAATTTTAAGCAGAAATTTGAAACAAAAAAAATGTTAGCTTGGGCTGTACCGACACATTTCAGTTTGAAATTTTCCATATTTACACATTATTCCGACCATTTAGTTTGTCCGGCAGCTATACCCTCTCCTAAATGAGTAGCTTCTTAGGATGAGAAAAACGTTGCAAAATTTTAGATCGAGCGGACCGACAGACGTAGAAGGCTAAATCGACTCGATATACCCTGTAAATAGAGCCTACCTTGACGGTCACCTCCCAGATTAGGTTAGGTTAGGTTATTCTGGCAGGTTCATGAGCAACGCGTAGACTAGTTTTGGTTCTTAGCAATGTCAGATGTAGTGCCGCTACGTAGTTTATAAGAAGTAGTCATTCTTCAGAATGCCTGCGATTTAGGCGAATTTCAATAGGTTCTGTGGCCTCATCAACAACATCTCTTCCAGTTTTCGCATATCGTGGAGCTCCCAAATGTTCTAAGTGTTTCCTTACTGGTGCGTCACAAGTTCTCAAGAGATTCTCTGGTGCCTTATTCCTAACACTTCCTGGAGTCATCTCGATCTGTCAACCCCATTAGGCATGCGTGTGCCACCACCAGACTGTGATCAGTGAGTATTCCAATTATGCTCCTATAGTCTGTTCTATTGAGAGTGAGTAATAATTTTGTGTATTTTTGATCTATCTACAATATTTGTACTTGATTTTTTCTGTATTGCTACCCCATAGATCAATCCAACAAATTTTATGGGATCGTCTCAGTGTACAATTTCCGAAAAAAATTATTTTTTTGTTGCATAATCGTATAAGTAGTATACGCTGTAATAAACATTCTCTCAAATTTTGAAATCGAAATTCAAATTATTCCGGTCGCTACAGCATTTCTTGAATAAAGGGAACGGAGTGGGGAACGGAGCGACACATTTGCCTCGTACGGCTCTCTTTTCGACCTTTATTTCTTTTGTTTATTTTTTTACCTGCGTTCGGACCTTTCTTATGGTGCTCACGTTCTATAACTTTCCAAAATAAACTGGTTAAGCATTTAAGTTCGTTTTCGAATTCAACTACGGATAGACATACGAGTGAAACCTCCAAGAATATAATCGAAATGGACAGAAATGGACAGAAAAGGCGCGATAGGCACGAATCCACGACGTGATAGAAAAAGACCCGCAAAGTTCAAGGGAATGTGTTAACATTGCATTGAGACCGATACATCATTTGCAAGTAGTCATTCGGCGGCAAAAATAGCGAGAAAGAGTTCGGAGTTTAAGTTCAGAATTGATCAAACATTCTGCTATGTTTTTATCGCATTTGTTTTGGTTTTCGCCGCTCTTTGACAACTTCTTAAGACCAAACAGTGTGGCAGTGACGTGGAATTTTATAAAATATCGATTTGGGAGTTCGAAAGGGTGAAAATAAAATACAAAAACGTGCTGAACCAAAGTGCAATTGACACTAAAGTTGTCACCAACTCTTTCGGAATATTATGGCTCAGCAGTTCGTCGAAACTCTGATTCCGTCGGAAAGACAATTTCAGTCACATTATTGGATACCAGTACACTAGTTTTGGCAATACTGTCCACTATCTCTATACCATCGATGACTTTGTGTCCCGGCACCCAGTTAAAGTGAAGTAACTTGTATCTGGGGACATTCTCTGCTCCCCCAGTTACTTCTGGTCGATATGCCTTACAAGGTTACTAACTTTATTGCTGCTTGGTTGACTACGTAGATGTTGAGTCTGAAGTTGAAAGCTATCTCCGCGGTTTTCGCAATATTAAAGGCCTCTGCTTGAAATATGCTTTAGTAGTCCGACAACTTAAAAGGCTTATGTATGCCTAATTCTGGATATATCCTCGCACAAACTAAACTGGGTTGTTCACTAAAAATATAATGGCGCTGTTTGGTAAGCTTAAATAGAAAACAGTTCGGAAAGTGTGCTCTAGTTTAGGATCCTTTAAGTCATACTCCTCTTATTTTATGATATTTATAAGGAGACTCTCGCTATCCTTTCCATAGAGTTAGGAGACAAGAAAGACAACTTAAATTTTCCAGACTAACTTACATCTTTAATGTATATCTCAATAAATTTTCGCAAACTAATTCAGAAATGTAATCTCCCTACTCACTATACAATATGATTTTAAGTGTAGGAAGATACTTTTTGTGTTAGGAAATCTTCTCTAACTTTACATGTGCTATTACATCCAGGGTCATTCCATTTATGTACATTTCAACTGGAACTGGGATACAGCTGTCAATAGACATTAATTGATAGCGAGTTAGTTTTCATTTTGAAATCTTAAACTCTAAGTTATTTAAGTGCCTTAAACAATTCTGAAACTGAGGTAGTGATTTTCATTTCGAGTCAAAATAATGCCATACCGTAAATGACCTTCACGCAAATTTTCATGAAAAAGTCTATGTAAGCCTTAGTATGTACTTGTACGTGCCTTAAGTTGCGCCATTTCACATGGCACATGCCACAACTTCATTCACTCAGATTAATGTGACGCGATCAATCATACAAAATGTCCACAATTGACTCGACAGATTCAAATCGGCAACAATGTGACTTCGACGAGTCGCCACAAAAATGTGCAATAACTATGCAAATCACCCGTTACCAGGCACCTTCGGCAACGAGCTAGTATGGGGCGAAGCGAGCCAGCAACCGAGCACGCAGCTGAGATAAAGCGCTCGTCGAAGCCAGTTACGAATGTAAATGCAAAACGAAATGGACTGCGAAAAATTGAATGCTGGCTCATTAGCTGGCTATTGCCAGTTGGTGCACGAACGCATGCGCAGGCAGCAATGAAGTGTGACAGCAGTGCTTGCAAGATGCAAATATGAGGAGGGAGGCATAAGGAGTGGACAGTAGAGCAGCCAACGCTTGGCATAAGCCGACATTTATGGTGAGGTAGTAACACCAGAGGAACTCAAAGTAGTTGCTGTTCAAAATGATTGACAGTGTGGCAAGTCGTGTGTTGCACGCCCGCACGCCGCTCAAACACAATGCAACCCATGGTGTTTAACGAAGTGAGGTCTTTACAGCAGGTTGCGTGGGTGCTTGCCCACTTCGGGTGGCATGCATATGTGGTGGCATGCCGCTCCGATCTTGCCACGCACAGCCGAATGACTACGCAAATTACGCGGCTACAAATGATATCGAATTCACATTCGCATTTGAATGGCCAATCGGTAAATAGCAATCGTAATCGCAATCGCACCTGCACAGCTATACATTTACACACACACACATGCGCACACAAACGAGCATTTGGTAGAGATCACATTTCAAAGGCAAAGCATTTTTCAATTTCAGCTCAATTTCGCGCAACAATAACTTTTTAATTTCGACTGTCGTTCCCAAGATTGCCGCTGACGTTATTGTTTGTGGCAGCAGTTGCAGTTGCAGTTGCCGCGCTTTGTCGCTGATTTTTATCTGGCTGCTGTTGGTAATCATATTTGTAATTCTCTTGCAAATTTAAGGCTTCACCGCCTCTGCAGCGCCCCTTCGCCGGTACCATTGTCAGCTGGTGCATGAACTGTGGTGCCTTGGGCGCACACTTGTTCACCAACAACAAATATTTGCCGCCAGCAAAGTGTTGCAATATGTATGTTTGTATATTTTTGTATTTTGCTTCTAATTTTTGGCAACAATCGGTGTGACTTTTGGCATTTACCAGCTTTTTGGCATGTCAGTAGTGATCGTTAATTAACGGGACATTGTTCGGCATGAGACATCACTTTTGTTGGCATTTAGGATGTTTGGTTAAATTATTCATTTATGTTTTGAGTATTGAAAGTAAAAACATTTAAAATTATTAAAGGCGACCTTGAGTGACTCATAACCTGAATTTTAAACGTTAACATTGGCTGCCCTTTGAAAGAATCCTAGTTATTTTGTACTCAAATTATACTTACGCTTTATGTAGTAGAAAAAATACCAGCAACGAGTCTTACTTTCATAAAATATTAAAAAAATAATATTTGCTTTAACCTTTGACCTCTTCTCGAATATAATTTTTGTGCCGCAAGGTGCCTCTATAAAAAGAAGAAAACTATTCGTAGAATTATTTCTAGAAAAGTCATATCTTACTTGGCCTAAATTAGAAATTGGTTAGGTCCAACACATAATAAACTTAATTTATGTCTTATTAATCCGTTGCTTTGAATGACTTTCACCTGTCAAGCACCATTCCGTGAAATACCGATTGTTGCAAAGCGTCCCAGAAACTCGTTCTTATAAGGTGCGAAAGCTCGACATACTTTGATGTGATTTACGTAATCGCTGGAGATGCCAATAAAAAATGACGTTTTAAAAAAAAAAACACAGAAATTTCAAATTTAATGGGGAATGTTTATTATCATTGTCTCAGATGGTCCATCCCTTGAGTCCAATTTTCGATGACTCTTTCGAACATTTCGACTGGTAACTGGCCGTGGCACGCGTGATGTTTTGCTCCAAGGCCTGCATTGAAGCAATCCGCATAGACTTTAGACCCACTGGAAAAAGTCTAAAGGTGTGATATCATAGAATCTTGTTGGCAAATCGACCGGCTCGAAACCGACCGTTCTCTCAATAAATCACTTGCATCAAATGTCTCCCAAATTACACGCTTCAATTTCAGGCATTAAATACCTGTACTCGGTTATAATAGGACGACAACGGTCGCCGGCATCATTTTTGACCTAACCTTCGTTTTTACTGGATCTGACTACACCAAAGCTTTTTTTCTGGATGAAATTGCAGCTCAATCTCTTCAGGTTGCTCTTCGACCCAAAAGCGCCAATTTAGCTTGTTTACATACCCATTGAACCAGAAATGACCGTTATCGCTGAACAAAATTTGATTCAAAAACGTTGTATTTTTTTGAATCTTTTCAAGAGCCCATGAAGCGAAGCGATGTCTCTTGGGAAGGTCGAGGGGCTTCAGTTCTTGTATAAGTTGTATTTTGTATGCTTTAAATTTAAGATCTCGACGTAAAATGTGCCAAGTCGTTCCATAAGTCAGTGCGAGTTGCTGTGAACGGTGGCGAATTAACTCTCTACGGTCTTCGTGTACATTCTCAGCCACGGCTGCTACGAGTATATTCTCTTTACTGCGTGGTGGACGTGATATATTCTTTCGAATATTATCCAGGAATGAATGCTGGTTCTCCATTGATGCGATCTACGCATTCACTTAAAATGCCATTAACATTCAATTTAATTTTACGGTCAATCAACAAAGCTTTACGAAGTTTTGTTAAATTTTTTAATGTTCTTATGGTACAGCTACATTCTGAGTGTTATTTTCTGAGATGTACTCTGCCGTAATTCCGCAAAGTTGAAAGGGAGTGCTGTGCCATTATTATTAGATAAAGGAACATTTTTTCTATATTTTGAATAACTGTGTTCTTTGTTGATAACATATGGTCACACTCCCAACAACACTAAAAAATAATTAAAAAGTCCAATACTTATGCTTCCGCTTGCCATTTGAAATATCTCACAGTTATGATATATTATACTTAGCAAAAAAAAAAAATTATAAAAAATCTTAATTACTTCAAGTCTCTCCAATATTAATATAACCAACTTTCAACGAACCAGCTTGTTCTCTTAAACATGTCAACTTATCCGGCCATCGAACAACCATTCCTCCGCTGCACAGAAACAGCAAAATCCGCGCGCGTGCATGCCACTAAATTCCATCTCGTGAGTGTCATACGCTCGTAAAATCGTAAAATGCAAAAACAAGTGGCACTCTTTATCTGAATGCAAATGCGCAAACATTTCTGACACCAATTTATTTTATGTTGGCCATTCATTTATTTTTAGCAGCGATTACAATTAAAAATTGCAACTCGGTGCGGATTTTCCGCCGCTTCAACGGGCACACAACGGCAGTGCAAACAGAAGCTGCAGCAGCGGCGCGCACATACAGCCTGCAGTTAGTGTGCCACAGGCGCTGCAAATACGAGCAAATGCTTTCGCTTTCACTGGCGGCCGAACTGCGCGCTTTGGACGGGCCTTAGGCGACCCAATTCGGCCGAGATTCGCGTGTGAAATCGAAATTTCCCAATAAAATGCAGCGCCGGCGCACTCTTTAATACTTTTGTGAGTATATGTGATTGTGTGTTCGGGTCTCAGTATAGTGCACTGCAACGGGCTTAGTGACCGAATTCTCGCATGATTTATGTGCGCGTGTGTGCGCGCGGCTGGCCCACTTGCAACTTTGATTCGCTGCCTGCCATGCGGTGCCGCCCGTTTCCCCACCGTTTGTCGTTTGATGTTCTTTGGCTTTTATTTGATTAATGAAAAATTATAAGCTTACTGCGCATGCGCGGTGGATATGTGTGTGCTGTTGCACCCGCATGCACAGTTGCATGCAAATGAGCCGCTCGCCAAGCGCTGGGCAAATAGATATTTGTCTCCAATGTCGCCTTATTGCCATTTGGGTGACTGTTGTTGTTATTGCGCATGCCAAGCGGTTATGCCTGTGAATTTATGGCAGTTGCAGATTGTGCGGCCCAAAGAGCTAACAGTGGTTGGCGGACAGACAGACCGAGTGGTTAGTGCCAACATTGAATGGCGGTATGGCGCTACAATAATTGCCAGTTGACACTAAGCGCAGCGGCCGGACATTTGGCGATATTTATTTTTTGGCGTTGACTTTGGTCAGGGCGCATATGCGGCACGTTGTTTAGTCCGAAATGCCATATAAGTTCATAATTTTGGAAATATATACCCTTAATGTAACTCGTAATAACAGAACTGATTTCAGTCTCTTCGTACTGCTTTTTAACCCACTTAAAGCTTTCTATTAAGAAAGTATAGACTTCGGTTCGTATTCAGTTTGTCATTTCTCAGAATGATTTTCTAATACAAGTATATTTCCCACACTGTTCCTTAGATTAATTAATATTGGATACGTCTGACCTGTGAAAATTTTTGAAACCAGTAAACCTTAAAAGCTTCAAAAAACTTTTTCCTTTCGAACTCATAATCACAAACCTTTTCTATACAGTTAAGTGACAAAATGTGCTTTTAAGACGCCCTGAAGGCTTTCAAAACCAGAAAAGCTTTAAAGCTTCAACAAAATTTTCATATGAACTCATAAACTCAAGCCTGTCATATACATGTAGTTAGGGGATAAAATGTGCTTTTAAGATGACTTGAAAGCTTTCGAAACCAGAAATGCTTTAAAATTTTGAACGATATTTCCATACGAACTTATAAACTCAAGCGTGCCATATGTAGTTCAGTGATAAATTAAGCTTTTAAGATGCTTTCAAAGCTTTCGAAGACAGAAAAGCTTTAAAGCTTCCAACGAATTTCTATACGAACTCAAGCCTGTCATATATAGTTGAGTGATTTTTGGTATCGAAAATTTTCAAGGCATCTTAAAAACCACGAAAGCTTTCGATACCAAAAAAGCTTCCAAAGAAATTTCCATATGAACTCATGAGCTGAGGAAGTCGTTATGCACATTTCAAGCAACATTTTCCTAAGATAGCGGCTACTATATTTTTATTCGTTTGACCGAGTTCAATAGTCGGTTTGAAATATCAAACTCACTTCATACTTATACGATTTCAAGAATTACAAAAACAAATCGGTCAGACATTTATGCAAATATATCAGCAAAAATATGCATAAAAAAAAATTATAAATTTGACACGAGCGCAGCCACTTAACAGCGCTTTAGCCCAGCTGAGCTTTGTTTAGTTGAATTGCCAAAGTTGCCACTCATGGCCTGATCACATAACACGCCTCGGGTGGCAACAGTCACCACTGCAAGTGCGACGACAGCGGCGGGCGCGCCAAAACGCTTGAATGCACACGAATCGGTGCCGGCGGTTGGCAAGGCGAAAAATCAGAAAAGCGTTTAATTACGAGTCGCGCACGGTGGACACCACTCACCAGTGCCACCAGTGGCGCGCCAAAACAGCGCTCGAACGCCAACACATTTTTTCCTTCGCAAAATATAAACAAGTCAGCAACGCTGTGACGTAAGTGGCTTTTTTCATTTTAATTGAAATCACAAGCATATTTTGTATTAAATTTTATTTTATTATTATTTTTGTCATTTTATTTTTGATTTGTCATAATTTATGCATGCGCTTTTCATTTTTGAACGGTCACCTTAGTTATTTATTTACTTGGCGTGGTATTTGTTCGGTGGTTGGCAGCAAATCGCCGGATTTGTCAAGCCTTTTTCGGTGGGCTAATGAGTAAATTGCTTTAATGGCCGCTTTGACTGCCACAGTGACAACTTGATTAAAGCATTAAATTGACAGTGGCACGTACGTGTATGTGTGTGTGTGTGTGAGCTCGGGTGTTGCAATGACAAAATTTCAAATTCATGTCTGCGATTTATCAAATTTAAAGGCAATTGATTTTTCATTGACGTAAAGTGAAGTGGAATGGATTGGCATTTACTTTAAATGACGTCTCTTTGAAGATTGGACTTGCCACGCCGCTGCACTAATCCCGCTAATTTTCAGATTAGATGACTAAAAGTTTGATTTATACACTTTACCATACCCAATTTATACTTTAGGAGTGCGCATACAAGAATTTGCGATTAAATAACATTCGAAGGAATGAAGGAGGCTAGCATGTCCATTCCTTCTTCACGGCTTTTTGGAGTTATATTTCTTCTAGAGTCGAGAGTTGAAAAACAAAATTTGATGTAAAGTTTGGTTTGTTCGATTGAGAACTTTTGAACCTTTACAACGATCTGAGAAAATTATTTTAATTGCTTCTCAACCTTCAGTATATGTATACTTATAGTATATCAATTTAAGATATTTCCGTAAAGATATCTTGCCAAATAAAAGAGTTTTCGATGCAAGGAATAGAGTTTGATTGGCCAGTTTGTATGACAATATGCTATAAGGATCCGAATCTCCTTCAAATGAGCATTTTCTTGGGTGAAAAAGACCTGTGAAAAATTTAAATCGATATCTCAAAAACTGAGATACAGTCAGAAGAGCATATAGACGACTGACACGGCTAATTCGGCTTACCTCGTCATGCTGATTATTTTTATATACATTTCAAAGGGTGTCCTATGTTTCATTCTGGGTGTCACAAACTTCGGGGCAAATGTCATATACGCGGTTCACGGTGCCAATATATACCATCTGATCAAAATTGACACGGACTGGTTCATTTTAACTAAAAGCGAATCTCTAGCCATATTTTTTTATAATTTTAGTAGTACCGTTTTAATGTTGGTATGAAATTTTAACTGTTTGGCAGTTTTTGGTTTATTATACGAAACGGTTTATTTGGCGGTAACATTGAAAAAAAAAACCAGGGTTATTCGGAAAGTAATAGGAATGATTTTCTTTCGCCGGGACTGTACTTTGGAGGGTGCGCGCACCGACTGGATTCGGTAGAGAGCGTTCCTAGCTAATGGACGAGCGGCTGGTCAGTTGTATCCAAGAACTTGGAGAGTAAGGCAAACATTTTCGCGCAACGTGTTTTTGTGAATAGTGGCTCGAGGCCTTTTTGGAGGGCCGAGAAGAGGACGCTGATTATTATTATTGCTTTTTTAAAATCAAAGGCATCGTCCACCATGAATTTGTTCCTCCTGGACAAACCGTCAACGCCAAGTTTTACGTGGAAGTCCTGAAGAGACTCAAATGAAGGGTCCATCGGGTTCGAGAAAATATCGTAGTCGATTGGAATTTGCACCACGACAACGCCCTAGCTCACACCGCCTTTCTTCTGAACATCTACCTAACCAAGGCCGGTATCCCAACGCCACCGCAACCGCCCGACTTTTTTTGGTTCCTTGCCTAAAAAGTTAGATGAAAGGCAAGCATTTTGAGGCGACTTTGCTAGATTTAAAAATGTGTCAAGATTCCACTGAAACCATTAAAAGTTATTCGTCAATGGCATGTAAGGCCATTCCAGCCGTATTTGCATTGACATATTTGTTTTGACTCAAAAGAAGACTACTTGGAAAGCGAAAATAAAAATTTGATGTTTTTGATACGGATTTTTTTTCACCATTTCAGTATATACATCTGATGTTGTAACTGTAAGTTTTTAAGAGTCCTAACAAGGAGCGAAAAACTTTTTGCAAGAAATTTTATTCTCTTCTTAAAACATGTACTGGAAATACAGAACAACACAAAATTTTCTCTAATCACGCTCTATTCATATATGTATTTCAAGATTCATGGCTAGGTCCACACAAGCGTCAGTCTTTGCCAGCTATTAGGTGGATGCGAAGACAAAGTATGTTCAACTTAAGTAAATTTATATACTGTTATAGTAAAAATTCTTTATATGGAACCCAGTAATTTCTCTATCTTAGAAAAGCTTTGTTAGTCAGTCAGTTATTTCCCCAAGTACCCTCACTTCACTTATTTCATTACGAAGTGACTCTCTGTCATACCCAATGAAGTGAAACAGGAGTGAGCTTGAACTCAATTAACACGCAACATGCCGCAGACATGTATTTAGAACAACAAATATTGGGAGAATGCCGAAAATTCACCAAAAGCGGAGGTACACAATTTGGAGCGCGTGGAAAGAATGATGGCTTGCACAAGGGGCAACGCCAATATTACCGCTAAATGACAGTAAATGTTTAAATATTCGACACATATTAAGTAGAAATGCTGTCAGAAAGGCAAACACGCGGTAGTGGGAAGTTTATTATGACAGACAGCCAGCGGCCAACGTGCGGTGAGCAACAGCAGCTGCTTATGAAAACAAACGCCTCGGCGAAGGCAGCGCAGCCATGGCAGCAAGGCGAAGCGGAGGAGTTGGCGTGCTGCTGCGAAAATAAAAGCAAATAAATTGAAACTTGTTAAATGCTATGAAAATTAAAAACGCCCATTCCTCAGCGACGCTCAATTGGATGCGCGCAACAGCCGCAGACGGTGGCGCGCGGTGTGCGGGAGGCGGTACGTAGTCATAAAATCGTCGAAATAAAAATTAAGCAAAAGTGCAAGACATCAACCAATTAATCACACATTTTTTTCAAACAACTCGTTGTTGTTTTTTTTATTGTTGTTGTGTTTGGTTGCGCTCAGTTCGCTGTTGTTTCAAGAGGCCAACAAAAGCGTTGTAGACAAATGTTTAACTCAAATTGAATTGAAGTGAAACGGATGAAAACAAGCAAAAGCTATGCGTTTCAAGCACTAAACGCTGTGCTGGTGTCTGTGTGTGTGTGTGTGTGCGGGTGAAGGTGGCCGAGTGAATTGTGAATTGCGGTAAAAGGCAATTGGAAGAATCCCACGCGCGGCGCGCACACTGCCGAGCTACAGAGACAGAGACAGAGCATAGCAGATGGAGCATGAACATAAAATGCAGACAGGCAGTTGGCCAAAAAACGAAGATGGAACGATAGGTGGCACGCCGAGGTCACCGCATGTACACTACACTCTTCAAATAAAAGCTTCGCGCAAACAAATACCGAGAAATCAAAAGAGAAACCACAAAATAAACTGAAAATAACAACGATTACACAAATCAATATGAAAAGCACAGCGCAGAATGTAAAAGCAAAGGTTTGTACAATTTAATTGTTTTAATGAAGTTAGCAACTTTGAACCACCGCGCGCCCTCTCTAACTCACCTTGGCTGAGACACGGCAACAATTATCGACGCTCTGCGCTGATGAACTGCCATGGCGGAGCGACTACCCGCTGAGACATGCTAAATAGGGACATGCCACACCAAAAGCGCTCTTGACACATGGCATGTTCTTCGTCTGCGTTCGTGAAACAATCAGGCGAAACATGGAGCGCGCGGAAACAACGGCGCCAGCGAGGAAAAAGGACCAACGCAGCCAAAAATTGATAATATTCGCCATACAAAGGCCAACATTTTGGCGCTTGTACGAGCTCATTAGTATCATCACGTTTTAATGATTCAACAAAAGGCGAATTCATTCCAAAAAAAAGATAATAATAATACAACAAAAACACAGCGAGCATTATACAAATCAAAGCGGCAGCGTGAAAGCGCGCCAGCGAAGAAATGACTTCATTCTCAGCGCGTCTCAGCCGCGCGTCCGAAATTTGTTTTACTAAAGCGCATAATCAGCCAAAAAGTAAGGCAAAATTAAACTTGACACGTTTGCATTGTGTGGTAGTTAAACGCTATCATCATTAGAGTGCACAGCTCCCAGCGGCCATGCAACGCAGTTCGATGTTTCAATTTTGGGGGCTCCGCAGCGCGCAGGAGAGCCGTAATTGTTTGGCGTTGATTGCAATTGACTTAAAGCTGTGCTTATGAGCTGTCAGCAGCGTCTCCGATACATTTCGTCTGCGTTCACAGCGCCTCACTTTCAGCATTTTCGTTGCACTTTGCCGTTGATTACTATTTTTATGCTGTAAAATACTAACCTTCAGCTGCCGCCTCGAAAGCAGCCTGCACCAGCACTTGGTTCTGGACGCTGCACCTCGCTGCTGCTCTTTGCTCTTGCAGGCAATTAAGTTGTCAGTGTGTCTGGCTGGCAGGTTCTGAATTTCTGGCAGCCAGCACTGAATTGTTGGCCATCCATTTGAGGGCATCTTGAGCGCAAGCAAATGTGTTCCTTTTCAAAATGTTTTGTCTGGCGTAAATTTTTAATTTGGCAAGTAGATGAAATTATATTGAAGCGTATTCTTTTTAAGGGTTTTAGACTACTTCTGAAACTCGTTTCTATAAGCTTTTAGGATATATATAAGGTTAGGGAGGTTAGTATATCAATAACATATATCGATTTTCTTCTACCCTTACAAGTACTTTTTACATTGATGGATTTCACTCAGTATACTATCTCGGCTAAAGAAGTTCCTGAGTTCTATCATGAATAAAAACAGTTTTAGAATTCATAAACTGTTTTTTTTATATAGCAAATTTTATTAGTTATTTTTGATAATTCTTGATACTGCATAATCTCTTTTCTGAACTATCAATGTCCTTTCCAATGCACAAAAGACCATAAATCTTTCTCAGAACCTTTCTCTCGGAAACTCTTAACGCAGATGCTTTCATCATCCATACCTCTACACCACATACCAGGACGGGGATAATGAGTGACTTGTAGAGTTTGGTCTTTGTTCGTCAAGAGAGGACTTTAATTCTCAATTGCCTACTCAGTCCAAAGTAGCACCTAATTGCAAGAGATATTTTGCGTTGAATTTTGAGGCTGAAATTGTTGTTGATGTTAATGCTGGTTCCAAGATATATGAAATTATCTGCGACTTCGAAGTTATGACTGTCAACAGTGATCTGGGAGCTAAGTGGCGAACGCGACGACTGTTTGTTTGATGATAGGAGATATTTCGCCTTGCCCTCGTTCGCTACTAAACCCATTTACTCTGCTTCCTAATCCAGTCTGGAGAAAACAGAACTCACGGCGCGATTATTATGGCTCGATGTCATCGGCGTACGCCAGCAGTTGTACATTCTTTGATAATTAAGGGTCGTTAATGAAATTCATGCTTAGTCACGCTTATGCGACACCTAATTAGAAAATTATTTAATGCGGTCTGAAGGGTTGAAGTCTTTTTACTCCAATTATAGATTTATTGGACTGCTTTAATTCAATCAAATTTGTGGGTGTTGGTTTGTATACTTCTTGCCTGACAAAACCCCATAAAGAAAAGTCTGGTGCAGGTCCAATAACCGTGAAGACCAGTGGAGAGTGGAGTTTCTTGATATTAAATTGTTTTCAATTACTCCATTTGGCTGGAACCAAGCGCTATTGAAAGGGTACGTATGTTCGGCGCAGTTCTGGGTAATAAAACTCATTCAACACCGTAAATTAAGACTCGTTCTAAATGAAGTTTCGCTCGTGGATTATTTCTGGATTTGGTTCAACTTACATATGGTAATTTTGTTTTTCTACATTTTCGTTTGGATCAATATGGGCCCCATCAAATATAAGGAGGCCTTTATCAAGTTATTGTCTTCTTCGGCCATATCAATAATTTTTTTTTGGCGAAATTCCAGGGAAATATACACATTTAGAGCGTTTAACCGGCTTGTTATTTGAACTTTATACGGAAACAGGCCAGGAAAGTCATCATTAACTACATATTCTTTGTAATAACCTTCTGCTAACTCCAGTTGCGAGTCGAAGCTTTGGATTTGCCTGAATTGACGAACAGCCGTAATTGCTTCTTGGAAATGAACATAGAGATCTCCATTTCACCGTCTTCTTGCGATACTTCCAGATTCGGAAAACGTGTTTACCAATCTTATAATAGTTCATCTACTCGGGTGAAAGCTGCCAAAATCCCTTCTGAATTCTCTTTAAACGAAAATGACGGACTGAAAAGCATGGTTCCGCTGCACTATTCAAACCAAATTTTAGTCTTTTCGGTATCCGAAGTATTAATAGTTACCTGCCAAAAAAATTAAATCGATTACTCACTCAGAAAAAAAGTTACTCCATTTTTGTTTGTAGCACGATTCGTGCGCCACCCTGTACTAGCCTTGACACTGGCTTATGAATTGCCCATATTCTCAGTTTGTGCGAAATTCTTTAGCATTCATTGTACTGTAAAACCATCTCAGTTGAACGATCTTTATGAAAATCTTGATTTTTAATTCAGTACCGATTTTTGCTGCAAAAGTTTAATAAAAAATTGTCCAAGTACTTAAAAGAGCTTCGATGTCACTCGCTTACTATTTATGCTGTTTCCTTAGGACATTTGAAACTTTTGCTATGTTACATAAGCTTTTCAAAAGAGATTTCCATTCGCTCAGCGGTTGCTTCATATCAGTTATGCTTATTTGAAGTAAAAAAAATTAATAACATATAAAAAGTTTAATTAAAAACGCTAGGTTAAGTTGAAATGTTCATGGATATGTCAATAATGACAGTTCGTTTGTCAGTCAATCGTCTTAGTGGTGTGCGTGACAGCAATAATCAATAAGCCATGTTACACATCAACACAAAACAACGGTAAACTGAAATTCTAAAGAATAAATCTGAAAAAATTAATAAAATTAAAGAAGGTGTAAGCAAACATTGATTGGATTATTTGATTATGCTTTATGCACTAATCTTGACACGGATATCTCATATATGCAGATCGTATACATTGTATGTGTAAGTCAAATAAAAATATTTATTTTTTTTCTGGAAAGAAACTTTAAGTGTCGAAAATCAATTTATGGATTTCATGTTGTGTAGCTTGAAATCTATGTATATACATAGATTTGTGTCAAATGTCGCATAAAAATAATTATTTGTGTTTATTATACGCTTGTCTTCCTGAAGTACATAAAGTGCATTCGGCGTTTTTTACGATGAGTAAAATTATTAAACAAGGCATTTCCATTAAAAATTTTGCGTGGAATCAAATTTCTGATGCAGAAACATTCGGAATGTTGGGAAATCCTTTGGTCGCGACAAATGTTTATGAATGATAAAAATTATTCAAAGAGGGTCGAGAACGAACCGCGTCCAGGACCACCATCAACCTCAACTGATCATCAATATATCAATAAAATAAAGGAATTGGTGCTTCACAATACCCGATTAACACTCAGATATCTTACTGGTAGCTTTGGATTACCAGAAGGATCATTGAAAACCATTTTGAAAGATCATTTGGGCCTAAGAAAATTTGCGTATTCGTTCCAAAATCACTCAATTTTTCCAAAAAACAGCGTCGCGTTAATGTCCGTGAAATAATGCTTTCCGACTACTGGGATTTCATAAAATGTATTATTACTGGCGATGGGTCTTGGCTCTATACTTACGACCCGAAAACGGACGATCAATCGGCCGAATATCGTGACAATGGTAAGTTTTCTGTTAGCGAAAATTTTCAAATTTTCTATAATCAGAAATTAAATAGTAACGATTTCTATATTTCCTGACTATAAGAGTTATATGATCACTTCAACGTTCTTATATGTATGTAGCTTTATTCGTAGTGAACACAAATAGCCTAACAAATTAAATAAAGTAATCAACTTTATTGGAAATATAAAAGAAACGATTAGCTTTGCTATTCACTTAGCACTTGAGGTATTTATTTTCACTTTCATAAAAATGTCACTTCGACACTTCCCAAAAATCATAATAAAATAATAAAAAAGAAAGCAATTTAACCACTTCATTCGCATACGTCGTTGTAATATCATAATCTCTGAATCTAGTAAAATCATAAAAATCATAGAGCAATATAAAAACAATGGCAATATAACAGTGGGGGTATGATTTGCTCGATTGCTTGATTGGTGCGTTGACTCCACTCAAGAAACACGCTGTACAAACACGCATAGATATTATAAGATATATGTATGTACATACATATATATATACATTGCTATATGCGCATGCGCATAATATTTATTATGTGGTTAAGTTTTTGTTGTTCTTTTATTTGCCTGTGGTGCATTAATTTTAACTGCTTTCTGGTTTTCTAACAGAGAGTTTTCCTTTTTACACTTTTTATGTTTATTTTTCTCGCATTGATTTATAATTTTTAAATAGTTATAGTGGCAGACGCTAGGCAATCAGCGCGGCTTGCTGCGGCACGAGGTGTTGACTGTCACAGCCAATATTAGCGCGAGCGTTCGCTGCCTTCTCTTGCCCTTACGTAAACTGTATGTAGGAGTTTATTGGATTTCACGGCACATACACACACACAAAATCTCAACGCTGCCATGCGGACTTTTACTCCAGCTTTTCCGCTCCGAAATTTTATAGCCGTCGCCATAAAAACACAACTAATCATAAATTCACCAAAAATACATAAACCGAAAATTTTCCCTTCACTCGTGCTTGTTTAAGTGAGAAATATTAAAAATTACTTAAGTGGCATATCGAATTTTATGCTCGTGGAATGGGAGAAATATCTTTGCTGCGGCGTAGTGAAGTTAGTTGTTAAACAGTTGGAGTCACAACTGGTGTAAAAATTATGGAATTCGCTTCATTTACAAGCAGAGAGATTTCATCTCACTTTTCGAAACATATGAGGCTTTCATATTCGTAAATATACATATATACAAACCAAATACACAATACTTTTGATAATGACATGAGATTATATCACGCATGGTTACTATAAAATTCATTATTTTTCTTCTCCGAAGTGATCTCCTTCTTCGAATCGTGCTCAGCTCATTATCGTGTGGAGACAATGATCTCTTCTAAACTACAAAATCTTACCTATTATACGCCGACTGCCGCTTCCATACCTTGCTGTTGCTGCTGATCTTTCGCTGACCCATATCACTGTCACTTGTCGTTCGAAATTTTTGGTTTTGCACAGACAATTTTTTCTGTTTTTTGAATGCCAATTGTGCAAGGGTATTGTGTATTTTGACATTTCTTTCAATTAATAATCTAAATGGGACAACTAATGATGCTAACAAGCACTTGTCGTACATGAGAAATCCATTTGAGATTTCATAGAAATTAGCTGAAAAGAAGAAATAGTGATTTATAAAAATATTTTGTAGAACTGTTTTTGTTTTAGAAAACGAAAATTTTGATAGAATGCGTTTGTTTTTTCAAAATAATCACCTTTTTCATCAATGTGAGGAATGCGTTTTCTCTCTGCTGGCTTAGTTAAGTATCTTGGACTTATCCTAGACAGAGAGTTTTCGTAGAAACCCGTATTAAGGAAGAAACAAGAAAGACACCGGCTGACCCGTTGCTGCAGGGGACCCATAAGCTAAAGGTGGGGACTCTCGTAAAGGTATTTCTTTGGCCTATATTAACAGCAAAAGCTTCCCTCCTACTCAGAGAATCTGTGTACTTAGATGACTATGAGCCTGGGTCTCTACAATCCTCGCAAACGTTGATTCCATTCCAAAACACTGAGATTACAAGGTAGCTGTACGTAGCTCTGGCTTTCCCTTTTCTGACTCGCTGGGGGTGAGTTTTTTATAGATGGATCAAAGGTTGCGGAGGAGATTGGTGGAAGGGTTCACTGTTGTAAACTTTTAACTCCTTTGGGCTCCTGTAGCTCACAATTGGACTGTTGAGCTTCAGAACAAATCAACAACTGTGTAGCCGTAAAGTCTTTCTGGCCCAGGATTAATCGCAGAAAGTTCAGGGAACTCTTCGCTCTCAGCAAAGTCCACCTTATAGTGGTTGTAGGAGTAACTTTTTGATGCCTGAAATTGAAGCTCGTGATCTCGGCGACATTTGGTTTCAACAAGATGGGATGTGAAGAGTTTATGTAAAGTCGAAAGTCTATGCGGACATTCCCGCTTCTATTCAGGCTTTGGAGCAAACATCGTGGATGTCATTCGCCAGTTACCAGTCGAAATGCTCTAACAAGTCATCAAAAATTGGACTCAAATACGATTTGGTTGACAATATTCGTCTACGATTAGTGGCGCCTTCGGATTAAGAGACCCGATTATTATTGAGTGAAATCGTATAACATATAGTATACTAACTCATGTAAGTGTCATGTGCCTACTCAGCACTTCGAAACTTTAAAACAAAAATTATGGCTTCGATACTCACATATACAAAAGACAATGTTAAATAAAGGAGAAACACTCAAAATTTTGGTATTAAGAATTTTTAATGGGAATGTACCGGAGATTGATATGCCCAGATCTAATGCTTGATTTATGTGTTTATTTTATTATCAGCAAATGACAAACGTAAAAGAAAAATGAAATGAAATAAAATATAAAAAAATTAACACCTTCCTCTGGCTTTGCATCTCTTACAGCACGTCTTTTGACAGTCTTCTCACCCAGGTAGCAAATGGATGAAGGGGAAAAACATAAAATTCATCAAAATTATTGGCATTATGGCGTTCAACAACGAAATCATCGTTATTCACCATTGTCTTGCTGGTTATTGTTAGCCGCTTGGCATTCCGATTGTCACTCGTGTCAGCTACCGTTCGCCACTCAGCGCCTCGAATGACGGCTACGCTGAGCATACGCACACGTACGCATGCACGAACACACACCAATACATTCACACATAGCATATTTATGCAGGTCAGCTATAAATAAAATGTGTCTGGACATCATTCGGAGCTGTCAAATTTACTTTTAAGACAATAAATAAACCGAAATGTCCACCTAAAGGCGTTACTCAGCTCAACCAGCACTAGGCAGCAACAACAACAACAACAGTGTCAACAATCCACTTAGTTGTTTGCCAAATGTTCTTAGACAGCGCGTAGTGTGGAGTGAGCAACTGTTATTGACGTGCGTCTTATCGCCAAATCAATGAGCTGCTTTAACCCGCTTTTTATGGCCCTATTATAGCGCTGCTCAAATGCACTGAGAGAAAATTTTGTGTAGATATAGATATAGATATAGATATAGATATAGATATAGATATAGATATAGATATAGATATAGATATAGATATAGATATAGATATAGATATAGATATAGATATAGATATAGATATAGATATAGATATAGATATAGATATAGATATAGATATAGATATAGATATAGATATAGATATAGATATAGATATAGATATAGATATAGATATAGATATAGATATAGATATAGATATAGATATAGAATTAGTGATTGAGATTGAGATAGAGGTGGAGATGAAGAAAGATATAGATATAGAGAGATAAGAGTAATAATTTGCATTTGGGTTAAAATTTTATCCGTCCGTAGCATTTTTTTTACCGTTGTTTGTTATTTTTTTCTGTGTACCTTTCTGGGAAGCACCAAGATTGTATAACTTATTCTTCTTATTTCAAATTCATACATTATTCTCAGTTGAAATACACACACATAGATACATATCTACCCACTTTTACTATAAATAGTCTTAGCTTTTACAGCGGAAGCTCTAACATAGAAAAAGCTTAGCAAACAAACCAAAAGCAACAACAACAAACAGTAAGAAGCGAAAGCTGGCAGCAGCAGCACATAATGTTAGGCATGACCGCCTGTTGAGATTTTTATCAACGCGACGCATCCTGCCCAATATTTTCAAAGACACATGTGCGCCTCAGCAGTGGATGTGCCACCAGTGCCATGTGAGGCTGCTGTTTGTCCTTCAGCGCTACACAGTGCTTTTGCTTTCGGTTAACTAGAAGTTTGCAGTTTTTGGCCTGGCTCATAAGATTCATGCCAGTCTCTTCGTCTTCTCTCCACATGTCATCGTTGTAGCTATCGTTAACCCCGTGCTGAGCTCGGCGTTGCTTGAGCCACTAGCATCTGCACCAGATAACCTATAAAAATGTCAAACAACTCCGACCCGGCGATTAATCTTCGACATTGGCTTATCAATGTTGACATCGCTGTTTGCTGGTGTCTTTTTATGGCATTTCTTTTATTTATTTACACGACTGGCTATAATCACCTACAATTTCTACATTTATTGCCGCACTGCATAAATCTTTGCTTTTCGAATTCCTTTTGTCAACAGTTTTGCGTTGTTTTATGATTGCAGCAACTCTTTGGCTTCAATAAAATACTGTCAAACTAATCGCTCTCTCATAAGCTTTAAAGTGCTCTAAATAATAAATTCTGAAACAGCAGTCTGTGAGCGGAGTGTGGGATAGGGTGAAATGGTGACCTTTTAAATTTATGAATTTTATATAAATACGAGTATGTGTGTGTGTAAGCCAACAAATGTGCTACAGTGGAATATATAACAGTTATTGCCAAAGAGCTTTTGAATATGATTTTATTTTTGTTGACCACAAACCAACTCCGCTCTCTCTTTTCGCTCCTATTTTCCAGCAACTGCTGTTAGTTTCACTAAACCGTTGTAATCCTGGTTGTTGCATTCATTTTAATTGGGTTTCTGAGATGTTCTCCACATTTTGATTACAGCCAAACACTTTATTATGTACAGGTGTTATGGGATTAACTTTATGGTGCTCTAAATGCTGTATTTACATGGATATAAGCATTTATTTCCAGTTGCATACATACATACATATGCTTATGAGATTTGTGTGTTTGCTCTTAGAATTGCCGGGATTTGGGTCATACCATATTTTAATCCAAAAGATGATTCATTCACAGTAGCGCAGCAATTTATTTCAAAAGCGCTGGAGTTATGCTATTAAAGCTGAGTTTATTATAAGATTTTAGACTAAGAGAAGAACTATAGCTACATAAAAGTGAGCATACTCGTTTATAGTGATATCTCTTAACAGAGAAGGGTGGACGACTCACATGAGACAAATTTTTCATGATTTCGGAACCTACATTGATTTATTTGTACTACTCAAATACATGTATTTGTGTTAAAGAAGACTTCCCCAAATTTTCCACCATTTTTCAGGACAAAATCGCCAATAAAAGAAACAGTCAAACAAACACTAATTGACATACAGAGGTTGTTGCAATCTGAGTAAAAATATTTTATCAATTATCTTTACGTGCAGTTTTAATGAGCCAGCAGTACTCAAGTTTGATCTTGAGTAAAGGAGAGGATGTCAAAATCTCTTATGAATAGACTCGAATACAATTTCGTTAATATTTTGGATATCAATCGTGTCAATGCTACAGGGTAGGCCATTTAAAGTTGACCCATCTGGCAACGCTGTAACTTTTAACGTCATTAAGCGTCATTCGAAGACAATTTATACCATGGAACAGTACACTCCAAAAGAACGCGCTGAAATTGTTCAGCTTTATATTCAAAATAACTTTTCAATTGTGTTAACTCAACGTGCGTTTCGCAAAAAAAATAAAGTGAAAAGTGCTCCAGTTAAGAACACAATTAAGTCTTTATACGCAAAATTTGTGAACACCGGTAATCTCAGTAATGCCAGTCATGCATCCAGACAACGCACAAGACGTTCTGATGAAAATATCGAAGCTGTACGAGCCAGTATTGAGGAGACTCCATCGACATCGAGTTATCGCCGCTCTCAGGAATTAGACATCTCTCGCACCACTCTCCGACGCATAATTCATAAAGATTTGAAGATGTTTCCATATAAAATTCAAATGGCACAAAAACTAAACCCAGCTGATTATCCGCGACGCCTTAATTTTGGCAAATGGGCCATCGAAATGGCTGAAAACGAACTTGACTTTTGGCGAAAACTCATCATGTCAGACGAGGCACATTTCTCGTTGAATGGAGGCGTGAACAAGCAAAATTGCCGATTTTATGCCACCGAAAATCCTCAATTAATTGAAGAACAGCCTCTTTACGACCAAAAAGTAACAGTTTGGTGCGGTGTTTGCGCGAATATGATCATCGGACCGTATTTTTTCGAAGACGATGATGGAGCCACGACAACAGTCAATGGTGAGCGTTATCGAGCCATGATAACGGATTTTGTGATACCCATTATTCGCGAAAATGACATGGATAACTTCTGGTTTCAACAGGACGGGGCTACATGCCATACAGCTCGACCAACAATCAATTTATTGCGACCATTTTTCCCCGGGCGATTGATATCGAAAAATGGTGATGTTGACTGGCCACCGAGATCACCAGATTTGACGCCACCAGACTTTTATTTGTGGGGTTATTTGAAATCCAAGGTATACGCTAATAAGCCAAAGACCTTAGCTCAACTGAAAGCCAACATTCGACGTGAAACAGCCGCCATATCATCCGAAACATTGGCCAAAGTCATGGAAAATGTCGAAAAAAGAGTGCATTTAGCTGTCAAAGCTAAAGGTGCCCATTTACGCGATCTAATTTTTAAATATTAGCTGAAACAAATCCCCTTGGACCAAAATAAATTATTTTTGAAATGAACAAAAAACATTGTTTTCTTTTGTTCTTTTTTTTTAGAAACAAATGGGTCAACTTTAAATGGCCTACCCTGTAGAATCGTTCAATGCCAAATCTGAACTTTTGCAAGATTGTAACTGAGTCTTTGGTCAGACACGAAACGATAGTCATCTCTCAGCCGTCGAATTCAACAATTTTGGCAAATTGAATCTTTTTCTTATTTTAAAAATGGTAAATGAATGAAACGAAAACCACAAGCAAAAGCTTATCAGAGCTAAATCCCGTGGTCTTAAGGGTAAATATACAGCACCTATACGATATATCACCTAGAAGGAAATACAACTGCTATATGGCTTATACTCGTCAAGTATTCAGGCTTTCCTACATGACGAAAGTTTCTTTTTTTCAATCTGTAATTCACGTTAGGATAGTAAGGATTAGCTAAGTCGTCGTCGACGTCATCCAACGGAATGTCCAAGAAACGTGCTGTTTCGACGGGATCAGACCAAAGGGAGAGGGGTTTTAAATGAGTGGGGTTGGTGGGGCATGCAAAAAGGTGGCCAGTATCATTCGGACATTCATTGCAAACAGGACATATATTGGATATGTCGGAGATCTATTCTGGATAAGTATGAGTTTAACCTGCTACAGTATCCAAAACGAAACTAAGCAATTTTCGTTCTCGTTTGTCGCGGCAACTCGAACTTTTTGTCTGCAATTCACTGAAAGGGAGTCGTTGAAATTGTTGATGGCTCCACTGTTAATGGCGATCAGTGCTTGTCGGAAATTAGTTGAGTGCGAAGCCTGTTCGGGGTATTGTCTGATGTCGTCGACGTAGTGGAGGAATGTCTTCTTGATGTTCCTAGAAGGCGGTTCCACTCCAAGCAGGGTACTGCAAGGATGATTTCTGCGGAAGCACCCCAGAAGGAACTGCTGGGAGAGAAGTTCATTATGCTCCTTAACTGAGATCATAAGGCCTCACTATGCAGGTGTTCGAAAGGAGACATCAAGAGGCTTCCTGTCGTAGTTCAGAGTGCAGTATTCTGGCAAGTCTGGAGCTTCCTCGTCTGCGTTCAACTGCATCCAGGCGACTATATTGGTGCGGCGTAGTTAAGGATTTTAAACTTTGTTGTATTTTCAATCAATGAAGAAAGTCAGCTTCCATATCTGTCCAAATGGATCCGGGCTTTTAACCAACTAACCGATTTTTTTTTGGTCGGAAATCTAATATTTTGATACAATTGGGTTTCTATACACACATATACAAATTCTTATGTTGAGTTTAGCTACTCGAAGGAAATAAAAGTTGTCGAACTACAGGCCGAGCTCACTGCTCATAGTTCTCTACTACACTTCACACTCAGCTCGACGGAACGTTGTTCGCTAATGAAGATAGAAATAGTTGGAGAATAAAAATATCGACCACATTCAAACGAAGGGACCAACTGAATGAATAGTTTGTAGATAGTTACGAGATTGTGAGATAGAAGGCTGATCCCAGGTTAAGTATTTTGAAAAGCCTTTTTGAAACTATGAAAAATTTTTTGAATCAAAAAAAGAAAAATTTGCTTAAAATGACTTTGCTTTCACGCCATTCGAACCGCTGAAAAACTCGGTGATAAAGCAGGTACTCAACGCGAATTGTTATTGTAATTAATTTAGGTAACTTAAGGCTTACATAAATAATGTGTAGTTAACATTTTCCCATACATAATATTGTAGGTATGAGCAGACATACACACATAGTCACCGTTGAACAGAAAGTTGCATATTTTTAAAGCCACTTACGAAGCTCAAGTCAGGTTCGCTTCAGCACAGTCAAAGCCGCCATGAACGTTCCTCACGTTTCGCTTTCATTTTATTGCAGAGTCATTGCTTGATTTATTTTTTATTTTTATCGGGCTCGTTGTGCATAGTTTTCGCTTTTCCACATTCAGTTTTCACAAAGCGCTCGAAACAGACTTTTTATTTTAAAATCTGCTGTTTTATTGTATTCATTATGCTCTACGTACACGAGGTCAAAGTTGAAACACATTGAATGTCGCGCTGCCACATGAGCCCGCCCGCCGCTCTACACCCACACAGTTTGTGCTCTACAACAGCGACAAAAACACACACACTGCTGTCCGTTGGCACTAAAAGCTTTTGGCTTGTTGCGCCGCAAAATGAAAACATTTCAATGATTCGCCACAAATAAAAAGGCAGTCAAAGCGCAACTACAATAAGCCAACGAGGCAGCAACCCAGCAAAAAAAAAAAAGGAATAGCAAACGGGCATTTAAAACAAAGCGCACACGTACGTATTTGTTGTTTGCTTTATTTACACGCTTTGTAAATTTGATTGCCAGCGAACGTGATCTGAGCCAGAGCCAGTGCCAGAGCCGGTGAGTAAGTGTGTGAGTGCATGAGCACTGAGGTATTTGTGTATTATTGCTTTGTTGGGCTTTGGTGGTTTTGAGGTTGCCATGCGGCCACCTTCGCCTCACCGGCGACGCCACCGCAACGGAATTCATCAGCCGAAGCTAAGCAGCCAAGCTTATGCAGGCATGTGTGCGTGTGTGTGCATGTGCTTTTGTGGGCTACATGCGGCGCAACAACCCACGCACCGCGGGATGCCAACGGGCGCAGCCACAAACCGTACTGAACCCAAGCTTTGTGCGCCTGTCTGGAAACAACGTGAACAGCGAAAAAAGTGTAAAAATAAAAATTCACACTCATCTACACGTCGCGCTCCCTTAATCATGACATTGCAGCGCACTCACTCACCCACACCCTCGTGCGCAGCGAGGCAGCGCGTCAGTCGAAGTAAGCGCGTTAGTCTAAGTAAGCGCGTCAGCCGTAGTAAGCGCTCCAACTGTGCGCGCGTATGCGCTCTGGACCGCGTGCGCTTTACTGACGAGCGCCTATAAATTTAGAGGCGTCGCTTTGCTGTGCGCTTCTACCGTTTCGATACGCTGATTGCGCAACAATAATTACTACGTGCGTGCTATGCCAACAATAACAGCAACAACAATGCGCCTATTGTGCTGCTTTGACCCAGTGACTCCCGCTGTCGATGGTCGCTGTTCAATTCTTGCGCCTAACTGTTTGTTTTGTTCGACTGTCAGTTCGGTGGTTAGCAGCGGCATTACCGCGCCGATTTCGCGCATATTTGGGGCACTAGAATATAAAGACTATGAGCAATAATCAAAAGATGAACAAAGATCGTTGAACAGCACTGAGAAATCATTAATCGGTTTGCCGCTTTGATTGCGTTTCACAACAACGGCAACAACAAAAACATTACAATTTCAAGCCCATTTATTTGTTTATAATTTTCATGTCGAAAGAGAAAAGCTCAAATCATTCCAACCAGTTCTCAGCTTCGACCAAAAGCAATGTGCAGCGTGAAAAGCCACAAATTTTCTCTATTTCGCCCACGCGCCCAAATATCGCCGTCATTATTCACTCTATGATCTTCACTTTTTAAATTTAAAGCACTTTTAACACTTCTGTGCCACATCCCAACTGAACTCCCCGCTTGTGTGGCTGACCTAGGCGTGATGTGGTATAATAGCGCCAATTGACCTCTGCACTCGCTCACAGTGTTGCATGCCTTCTTGCCGCACCACGCTGTTTGCTTTACACATACATATACACACACATATATTGATCATTTGAAAGATTAAGCGGGCTTAGGGGGCTTTTGTCTTAGCTTTCACTGCTTAATTTCGTGCTCATCCGACTGACCCAGTGACTGTCGATTTTTTGCTCCCTATCAAAGTTGATCTGAATTAATGTGATTGTTGTAAGAACTAACGGATAATAACGTTATTATAAGACTGTACGCGTTTACATCACAGCACAGTCACTTCAACCAAGATCAGTTTTATAAAAATAACTGCTTTATGTTTGACATTAACTAAAGTTTCTATCCATATGTTCTTAAAGTTGGGCAGAACTGACTTGACTCGTCTCCCAATTAATTACAATACAACTCATTAGGAACTAAGGAAGTTTAGTTTCGATTCAGACACAATGTAACATAGATAACATTTCGAATTAAATAAAAGTTCGTTCCTTAAGGTGGTCATCCCTTGGCAGCCAAAGTAAAACCTAAAAGCATACCTGAAGCTGAAAACCTGACTGAATTTCTTATTAGAGACTTCACGATGGATTTAAGTATCTGTTCGTGTTTAAATGAGTTAAGCTTTCCCCAACGCTACCCTGGAAAAACGGCGCAACCTTTCATATCAAATCCACCACAGCTAAGAATATATCATTCATTCGCACATCAACATTCGCATTAGACATCGTCGGTCCTATCAGACTCAGGGAATTTGGGTTCCTAAAAAAATACGTGTCTAAAGATTCGGAAATCCTCACACACCTTGACTTTATACCAGCTTACTTGGATCATGGAGTCGCCAAACCTAACTTTGCCGACTCCTTTTCTGCCCATATACCGGTGAGGAAGAAGCCGTTGAAGGAAAGGGGTATTGATCTTCTGCACTGATGGAGGAAAGGTTGGTGGAGAGGTTGTCTGTCAGTAGCTCTCCAGCTTCAGACTTCCTGATTATTGGCGATGTTGGAGCCATTAAGGTAGCAGTAGATTTACTGCTCCAGAGTGCAGCAGTAGAAGTTCTTCTTTTCTATGGCTTCACAAATAACTACATGAAGCAGTTCACGTACAATCTGTTTAGATCAGCCATCTAACCTAATCTAACCTAACCCCATGATCGTCAAATCTTTAATGTCTTCGAAGATTTTGATACCATGGCAACCTATGGATCTTTCCCGAAAGAAGGAAAATAAATTAATCTTTGGCAGATTTGCTTACTTTAGGATTTTCGAGTACAACAGCTTACACTTTTTCAAAGTTATCGTACTGAACTTAATTGAAAGCAGAGTTCTATAGTATCATAGCACTAGTTCTGTTCTCGGTGAAGTATAACACAAACTTGTTTCGTCCTACAGTTCCACACAAATTTCATTGGAACTGTTTCAACAGCTTCACAATGTAAACATATATGTAGATCCAAATAAAATATGCGATTAAATTAGTAAATTTGTAAAATTAAATACTGATGCGCTCGCTTGATCCTCTCTGACCTTTGCCAGTTCGAACTATTCAGTTCACCGCCCAGTTTCGTTTTGCTTTTGGCGTGTGTTTCGCATTTTCAGTCATCAATAGCGTGAACGTTTAGAGAGACCCAGCTCAGTTTTGGCTGCTGCATTCCGTTTTTGTTGGTTTTCATTGTTTGGTGTGACTGCACGACTGTTCAATCGGTGAATAACAATGCGGCGCAATGACTGACTGAATGCCATCACAAAGAGCGCGTTCCAAAGCAAAGAGCAACCGTTTAACCGGGTGTGAACTTCCCAGCTGCCCAGGTAGGTGAAGAGAAGAAGAGTGCAAACGTGCTATAGTTCCTGTATTTATGCTTTTGATTAACTAAACGTTATGACAAAACCACAAATTCATCATTTAACCGACATCGGAAAGCTGTATCAGGCGCTGACGGCAGCAAGCGCGTGTCTGCCAAAGCCGCTTGTAGTCGGGATACTTCTTTGTGATTGAGTGGCTTTTGACACGATTGACCAGTTGACCGGTGGCGATTGATTCTTTGTCATGCGTAGCTTTTCTTTTCTTGTATGTTTTTATTAATTTTTTTCAATGAATATTTTATTTTTGTATCCGTCTTGATTATAACTAATTTTGTCCATCTGATTTCACTAACATTTTCTCAAATACAAATTTATATTTCTCTTCCAAGCCTAGTTAATTACAAATTTGATTCCGAAATCTACATTCATTACATCATATCTGAACAACAACAATTAACTCCCGTTCAAGTGGGTCCTTAACACAAGCAATGACATGGAATTAATGAAGCCAATACTCGAAAGTGATTTTGACTGTGCAACAACAAGCAACAAGCAACAACCAACAAGCATTTACGATAACCGTGGCGAATGGCAAACAAAATTGTTGACACAGCAACGGCAACGAAACAACTGCAAGACACCAGCGCCGCGCGAGTGGTGGGGCGAGCTTTTATGGCTGTGGCGTTGCAAATAAACCTGCAACATAACTCACCCGGGCAAACGGTGTCAAGTCGACAGACATTAGCATGACGGCTCACACGGTGCACATGGTCCAAAGCGCCCGACACCCACACAGGCCTTCACACACACACACACACGCACGCTCATGTGCGCCTGCCCAGCCTTGCGTCGCAGCAGTGTGCAATGTGTGACAGTAAAAACGTGAATTATGAACCACCAGCAGCTAGCAGCCGTCACACCAGCGTCCACCAAACCGCTGTCATGCGCCTGGGCGCTTTTGTAGGTGTTTGCGATCGTGCCACATGGCGCACAGAAACAATGCGAAATGCAATAAAACTTATCAGCGGCAATAACAACAATTGCTGGCGCATATATGTATGCATACGTGCCGCACTCAACAGACGCGCTGTGGCATAATGCCTTCGGTGGAGCTGAGCGCAAAAAATCGAAATATTTGTATTTTTCGGTTCATTTGGCTGACGCTGCAGCGCTAAAAGAATGACATTTCGACTGCTCGTACAGGTATTTATTGCAAAAACAACAACAACGAAACAAACAGTATTTATGCGGTGTGTGCCCCACGGCGCGCTGTGCGATGGCAGGCATTCCGACGCAGGCATTTCAGCATTCGCGCTGTCAGCTGGTATTCGGTCAGCGTGGCAGTTGGTCAGCCGGGAAGGCACTCGGGCAGTCAGGTATTCATATTCAATATTTGCGGTTGCGCTGCGGTCGCTCCTCTTCTGCAATGCTTAAATTGCGCTGTTAAATATGTGTGTGTGTGCATTCCGTTATGACACTCACAAGTTGCTGGTGAATTTTATTGATGGCTTCAATGCTTAAATGTAACACTGTCCATTGCAGGGGCTCCGAAATGAATGATGTTCGTAAGCATACTTAATTAAAGTCTTACGGTTGCTTGAGAATACAATGTTTCGCTTGGTTCTAGGTGGAACGCTAATTTTCCCAGGGTGAATATCATCAATGCTGTCTGTGTAAAGCGAGGTGGGGTGGTCAGGTGCAAAAGCTTCTAACACTACGCGAAGCAGTTCCGATTAATATTATTTTTGTCAAACTTTTAACCAAGCAATTTAACCCATATTCCTCATTTCAAGTCACAGTCGTTGACTCATGTGGATATGGTGGAGGAAAAGAAATTTATATCCTTCTAAACAGGCTTAACTATTGTAGTGCAGGAAAGAGTAAAACGGACGAGGTTGCTAAGACAGGCATTTCAGTCTCAATAACTGCAGAATGAAAACGGGTAGTAGATCCCTTGGCTTCCTCTGATTCAGGACCGTTGGACCTCGAACCCAATCAGCAAGCGCTGCTCAATTACTGTGCAATTACAAAGTCCTTCTGGCCCAGAGTAAATGCTATGAGGTCTTGGGAACTGTTCACTCCAAGCAAGGTCCACCTTTTTAGTGATTGTAAGAGTTCTGACTGAACAATTTCCGATAGGGATTCACGCAATAATATTGAATATCTTAACGGATAGTATAAACTGTTTGGGCGAAGATAATATATAATCATCTCAACACTTCCCAAACACATCTCGCATGATATCTCACCACATGAATTCGTATTGCAGAGGGATCAACCCTTTAACCTAGCCAAACCTAACTTTCTAGGCACTTTCATTGATATAAACAACATTCAAGTTAAAGTTACCTAAAACTTTATACTACACTTGGTCCGATCTGAACCATATATTTAGTGATTGTAGCATCACCTTGGGCAATAATATATGCCGAATTTCACGAAAATATCTTTTCAATCAAATTTTTCCTCACAAAGTTTCGGTTTCGATCGGTTTGTGTGAAAACTATGTGCTATGGTAGTCCAATATCGGCATTTCTCACCAACTTCAATTTCGTCGATCGTCATTGACGGACGGAAATATGGACCGATGATTCCTCCGGGACACAAACGACACCAAACCGTTGTTTTTTCTGCATGAAATGGCAGCTCTTGAATCTCTTCGGCTTGCTCTTCGTCCCAAATGCGACAATTTTGCTTGTTTATATACCCATTGAACTAGAAATGGGACTCATCGCGGAACAAAATTTAGCTCGAAAATCTCGGATCTTCTTGCAACTTTGAAGAGCCCATAGAGCGAAGCGATGCCACCTGGGAATGTCGAACGCCTTCAGTCCTTGCACAAGTTGTAATTTGTATGCTTCAAATTTAAGATCTCGACATAAAATGTGACAAGTCGTACCATACGTCAGACCGAGTTGCTGCGAACGACGCCGAATCGACTTTCCATGGTCTTCGTGTACACTTTCAAGTACAGCAGTTGTATTTTTTTTACTGGACATGGTCTATTCGTCGAATATGTATTATCCAATAATGAGTGCTACGTCTCAAGATGGTTGATGGTGTTGCTCAATAGGCCGATCATGCGCGAAACACATTCTTTACAGAACGTGAATTTTTGTAATAAAGTTGAACAAATTGTAAAGATTGTTCAGGCGTAAGCCATTCCATGATGAAAAAGGTACCTTTACTAGGATCACCATTTAATTATAACGCAATAAGAAATACCCGATTAACGGATTAATTTTAGACGAAAAAGCTAGGGAGTTACATGCCAAGCTAAGCAAAGGACCCGAATGTTTTTGCCTCAAAGGCTTTATTTCTTCTTGACAACGCATGAATGGATGAATTGAAGTCTGATGATGGATCAATTACAGCGTCATTTTGCCGCCGAATGTCATGCTTTTGATTGGATCAAAACGTGATGAGAATAACAAAGTCGAAATTCTCTGTTCGCAGCCATTTTCCCTAATGGATGCGTTAGGTCGAAATAGAGGAAATAATTAACCCGAGAAATCCTGCAACATTTTCGGATAGAGCTTGAAATAAGTTAGATTGAGGGACAGGTATCAATTTTTAACATAACTGTTCAACGGGTCCTTGCTGAAAGCCTTACAAAAATGAATGTGCTGCAATCATTGCGCGAAAAAATGGCCTATAGAATTCGCTCGAACATAAGAAAGGCAAACAAAAATGACTTTTTTCTAGTAATTAGAAAACAACCCGATGAAACGAGTAAATAAATTATAATACAAAACATTTGAAGACTCGAGCAATTCGTTAACTCGAACAAGTATGGTTTCTTTAGTAAATATATAGAATAAAGCGGTATAAGCAAAATTCAGACGCCTTTAATTGTGAATCAAAATTTGTTTCATTCTCAGTTACCACGCCAACCCTTCCACCAACAGTCTCGAATTCACCACAATTACGACGAAAGTGTGAAAAGTGTAATGAACGATACAACACCTACGACTGAAGTCACAACGAAGGTAAAACACTGGAACAGTTTTCTTAATAACTTCATTAAGAGAAACGCGACCGTTTATCAGAACTCTGAAAATTCGAGAACTTACTCAGCATCTATTTACACACCCGGCTCTCTTTGAAGTGCGCGCTGATAGAGTGCCGTCGTCGCTTTTGATCTACACGTGAGCATATGGCTTGATTATCGCGGTGCCAGCACAGACACGCTGGTGCCCAAATTAAGATGCTAACTACTAAATCGTTTATTTGTACTTCACACCTCGGTTTTATTGTTTTAACAAATAGATTTTGATTTTTGGTTGCTTGGTTGGTGCGCATGTCTCACTTGACTCGCTGGTCTTCACTCTTTACCGCTTATTTGCTTAGTGTTTCTTTTAAATTATCTTAAAGCAAATAAGAAAGGTGTTGAAAGCATATTTTCTTAGGATATGGGAAGGCTGTCGACCGACAAGAGCTGAGTGAGAGTGGATTAGAAGTGGAGAAAAAATATATATTTGGCTTGGGATGAGGAAATTCAGCGGCAGCACACATACACACACACACTCAGGTGTATTATAGCGGTGTAATTTTATCATCACATGTGCGTATTTGTATTTGCTCTGGTGATAAATCCAGCGCAAGGGCAAATAATCACGTACCACGCGTACGCGCAGAGTTGCATATGAAACGTCAGTGCCAGTGACAGCGACAGCGACAGCTACTAAGTGAAGGCTGGTGAGTGAGTGTTTGCGTACGTGCAATGATCACCGAAGGATGCTGCCGGCATGTAATAAATGCTGGTGCATGTGTGTGTGTGCTGTTTACAGGTAATAATGAGAAAAAATAAATAAAATTACTATCTGCGGCGGAGAGTGGCAAACAAAAACATAAAAAATAAATTATGAAGGATATTATTGCTGTGTTTGCGTTATCTGCATTGTTTCGAGCATTTGAAAGGGGAGTGCAGAGGAAGTTGAAGCTCTTGCTAGGAAAGGACAGCTGGAAGGACAATTGCGCCATAAATAACAGTTACACTTTGCGTTTAAGGGCAGCAATGGGAGCGTTTGGAAGGCATAAACATTTTTAGCACACGCAAGCGCAACAATCGTAAAAATTAACAACGGTTTATAGCAACATCTGCATGCATACTTAAATAAGTCAACTCATAGGGAACGAACTCTTTAATTTCTAAAGATTTAAGCAGTCTTGCTGAAAATCGACAGGAAGCACAAAATATAAGAAGGTTAGAAAATAAAGTGATGGATCTAGAGGGGGAAATGGGGCTGACGTTACAAATTGTAGCAATGTATGCAGATTAAATTGTTAAGAAATCCAATCAGCTCCGTAACTGAAAGTGCCAAAGTTGAAGCGACGCGGCTTGATGGAGAACTTGAAATAGATGCTGCATTCAACTCCTTCTGTGATTTGTTCGATTGATATATTCCTCCCGGTTTATCCTCCAAGTTTTCCGACGTAGAAAAAATAGTAACTGGAAAAATAAGGAAACAGCAGGAAAAGCAACGACAGCGCTATTCTTCAGGGAGAATCGATAACAAGTCATCAAATATAATAAATATGCTTGTAACGTTCCGAAATAGAAGGCAAAAAGCTGAATAACATTTTCGATCCATTTATCCAGACAATTGATGGCACATTTTTGAGTGAGAACTTGCGAAGAGTACTATAGGGTCTCAGTGTACATTCCTCTGTTGGATTTTTAGAGAAGTATTGGATGTATTTCACCTGATTCTATAAAAAAGTATGTGTTTTGAAAACCGAAGAAATGGGAAACCTTATTGACGTCGTGCGATGTTTGAAGCTCAAAGATGAACTTGATCACTTGAAGTCCCAGCCGAAGAAGTTTTCGAAAGATTCTCAAAACTTGGCCCACATTGTTTGTGAAAATTTTCTGTTCAATACGCACGTCTACGATTTATGATGTGTTTTTTCAATTTAGTAGGATTTGATATTAGAAAGTATTAATATAATTTCTTAATGTTTCAAGTAAATGTTTATTTATTGAGATTTTTGTTATACGTATCGCTATTGTGCATGCTTCATATTTTGAAAAATTTGAATTTTAACTATTTTTAAAAATTCAAAAAGTCATAAAATAGGGGAATAACATTTTTTTTCAATACAATGTCATGTTTAAATTTTTTTCTTTGGCAAAGGTCCGGTAGCTACATCTTTACTAATGACGAATTTTTACAATTTGTTCGTTTTAAATCATTACAAGGTTTGGAATCATGTCTAACAGGAAACACCTTTACTCACTTTTTTTATATTTTTTAAATGTCAATAAAAGTCATACAAAAAATGGATAACAAAAATCGTTTTCATATCTTTATCACAACATTTGGACTCTACATTGGAAGGAGGATGAAACCATGTGTATATTTCTGAGAGCCTTTCATTTAGAAGTGGTCAGAAACGATTCTTTTACATATAGCACAAGCAGCTCACGACTTCTGGTCTCGGCGTGGGATTCATGGTGGTAGAGAGACTCCGTCGCCGAGTCTTGGCATTCACTCCGCCGGATTAACGTAGTCACAGCAAAGGAAAAATCATCCTGCTACCTGACTGTCTCCGGTTCGAAAAGAAACCAACCAGATCGATCATGTTGTGATAGTCGGAAGACACGTTTCCAGTATTTTAGACGTGTGTACGCTCCAAGGTCTTAACATTGACTCGGAACACTATCTTGTTGCAGTCAAGGTATGATCCCGCCACTGTGTTGGAAAACACGCACGTCAATAAACATAAGGAAATTTCGACTCTGAGAAGCTGTAATTACAACAGACAGCCGAATGATTTTCTACTTGGCTTGCACTCCCGCTCTCTAAGAGCACTCATCAGCAACTCGGTATAAGGGAACTGTGGGGCAGCAAAATACACTGCCTACTGCAAAACGTTACAATTGACCACAACACGTACGGGATGGGATAGATAGCAAGAGTTTTTTGCAGACAAAAAAAGAGAGAGACCGAAATGTGTGAGCTTGACAATCTGGCCGAAAACGCTCTTAAGAGAGACCCCACAATCTGCGCCAACGACCGTGGAATAAGCCTTCTAAACATCGCATATTTGATATTATCCGTCGGTATCGTGAAGAACCTTTCCGAGAAATTCGATACAAAGCGAGGTTGCAGACCCTATTTCGTACGACTTCTTCAAACTACTTCTAGAGAAAATAATTCGAGCAGAATTGAATAGAGAAAGTATAATCAGCTAAAAGGAAAAAGCACTGGTGCGCTCTTGAAAACTATTGTTGAAGCTATAACCGCGTAAGCGAAGTCTACACCAATAAAGAATAAAAATGAAGTAGATACATATTCACCGATTAAAATCAGGATCCAGTAAGGTATCTATTGCTATCGCAATTTATCTGAGACGACGATGCCAGTTTTTTCTGTTTTTCCATAATTTTATCGGAGCTCCGTTTTATAGGTTGGAAAAAGGTCTCCTCAAGTCCAATACTATTAGTCTTACGTTTTTCATTGTTTGAAGAACTTTTTGCAACCTTAAAATCTGACAGTCTCAAATCTGCTGATAGATTTACATACATACATACATATATGTACATTTCTCTTTCTCGCGATATAAGTATGAACATATTACCTTCCACACAAGTGCAAAAAATTTTAAAATTTGTTTCTTAAAATTCAAGATTCTTTCTTTATATGTTATAATCGCCTTTTAATAAACAAAATGGCTACTAAAAGCCTGACTTTATTAATGAAATACAAAAGTTGCAAGTATGTATTATAAATATTTACCAGCGCATACTACTCAACTCTTTGTCTTTCCAAGTCGCACAACCGTTGTTGACTATTTATAATAAACATTTTTTTCACAACTGTCAGCTTCTATTCATTTAGATTTTTATAAAATGTCCGACTGCAATTTATAAATAAATATTATTGAATTGTTTAATTCAACTTAAATCGCAAATCTCATAAATCGCTTGGGAACAGCCATTTGTCTCGCATGAAATACCAGTTATATATCGGTTAATGCCGTCATTGAATTGCAAATATGTATATGAGGGTATGCATACATGTATAGCTTCTTACACGTATATATATAGAAACACATAAAGGTAGATATATCATTTACCGTTAGAATAAAAAGCTGCTTGCGAACTGCAAAAGTCTATAAATCGTGATTTGTTCGTGCATGGCACATTTTATGACATTAAATATGAGTGCGATTATCTGCTTAAGCCATTCTATGTATGTATATAACATATACACATATAGTGTGTATGTATGTCTTTTATGCTTTTGTGGCAAATAAAATTAAAAAGCTGCCTTAATTCTTTGTTTTATCTAGTTTTCGCAGTCCAAATCTCACATGTTCTTTGTATTCCCATTTCGGCAATTCGGCAATTCAGCAATGGATTTAGATATTTCGGTTGCTGCGCGTCTACTTGCCATTGTGCTTGTAAAGATCGCTAATTTGTGTTGTTTTCTGTCGCAAATGGGCACAAGCAACTTGTGTGTACACATGTGACTCGCGTCACAAATCTAATATTTTAATCTCACCTGCGCATGCGCAACATTTCACAATGCTTGTAGCTGAGCAGAGTTCTACCAATACAAAAATGAGCGCAGACAACGATCGCATATGTGTGAGCGTATATGACTTTACAGTTTCTCGAAACCACTTGAAATCGCCAGATATAGGTGAACACATAATTCCAGCTAAACCGTCGTGGCAATTGTCAAGTAGTTGTGGCTGCCACAGCTGCTCAATGCAAAATGGTTGTGTGTCTTTATTTTTATTATTTTCAGCATGTCAATAGCGTTCGCCGCCAATTGACTGTCGCTGACAATTTTAAATTGACTATTGGTTGAAAGAATTATTTGCAACGTGTTTTCATTATATATGCAGTAAACTTGATTACATGTGGCATATATGTAAATGTGATAATCGTGCAGAGCACTGTGATCGAATACCAAGTATTATTATTTTCAGAAAATAAAATAACGGTATAAATTTTTTGAGTTCCAATATTCAGATTTCGAAAAAATTTTGGAAAAATTTCGAAAATGTATCCATAAAATGGAAAATTCTAAATTCAGAAACAAATAAATCTTTCCATAAAATTTTTAAATTCGGGCACTTTTACAGTTTATAAAAGTTTCGAAAATAACGGGTGATTTTTTTTGAGGTTAGGATTTTCATGCATTAGTATTTGACAGATCACGTGGGATTTCAGACATGGTGTCAAAGAGAAAGATGCTCAGTATGCTTTGACATTTCATCATGAATAGACTTACTAACGAGCAACGCTTGCAAATCATTGAATTTTATTACCAAAATCAGTGTTCGGTTCGAAATGTGTTTATCGACAAATTTTGTTCAGCGATGAGGCTCATTTCTGTTGAATGGCTACGTAAATAAGCAAAATTGCCGCATTTGGGGTGAAGAGCAACCAGAAGCCGTTCAAGAACTGCCCATGCATCCCGAAAAATGCACTGTTTGGTGTGGTTTGTACGCTGGTGGAATCATTGGACCGTATTTTTTCAAAGATGCTGTTGGACGCAACGTTACGGTGAATGGCGATCGCTATCGTTCGATGCTAACAAACTTTTTGTTGCCAAAAATGGAAGAACTGAACTTGGTTGACATGTGGTTTCAACAAGATGGCGCTACATGCCACACAGCTCGCGATTCTATGGCCATTTTGAGGGAAAACTTCGGACAACAATTCATCTCAAGAAATGGACCCGTAAGTTGGCCACCAAGATCATGCGATTTAACGCCTTTAGACTATTTTTTGTGGGGCTACGTCAAGTCTAAAGTCTACAGAAATAAGCCAGCAACTATTCCAGCTTTGGAAGACAACATTTCCGAAGAAATTCGGGCTATTCCGGCCGAAATGCTCGAAAAAGTTGCCCAAAATTGGACTTTCCGAATGGACCACCTAAGACGCAGCCGCGGTCAACATTTAAATGAAATTATCTTCAAAAAGTAAATGTCATGAACCAATCTAACGTTTCAAATAAAGAACCGATGAGATTTTGCAAATTTTATGCGTTTTTTTTTAAAAAAAGTTATCAAGCTCTTAAAAAATCACCCTTTAGAACGAAAAAATATCTAAAGTGTGCTGAAGAAAAATACCATGTTTGGAACTCGTGTTTAAAAATTGTAAAATTCATTTAGGAAAATAGTTCGAAAATGTGTCCATTAAAATTAAAGTATTTAGATTTTAGATTCTATAAAGTTCTAAATTAAGATTTCGAAAGCGATACGAAAAATTTTCGAAAAAAATAAGATTCTACAACTCGTCACTTTTTAATTTATAAGATATTTTATTTCATTTATAAGCTATTCTATTTCAGATTTAAAAACATATTTCGAAAAAACAAAAGCGAACACATAATAGATAAGTGAGATTTTTCAATTCGAACTTTCTTTAGTTATTATTTTCGAAATCGAAAAAGTTTTCGTTTCGGAAAAAAGTTCGAAAATATTCGAAATTTCTTTCCCTTTAAAATTCGTAACTCGGATTTCAGAAATAGTTTTGAAAATTCTAATTTTAGTTTTCGAAAATAAATCGATTTAACATTATCATACACAGGCATTTTCTTTTATTTAGAAAATTCCTAATTCGGATTTCGAATATGTTCGAACAATTACGTAATTGCACCTTTAACAATTAATATTCTAAAATTAGGACATTACTTTAATATAAAAATTTTAAACTCGAAATTTCGAAAATGCTTCGAAAAATTTCGGAGATACTTCAAACAATTTCTATATTACGCGTACATTCTCAAATCCGGTCTTTTTTATCAGTAAAATTTTTAATTCGGATTTGAAAAATAGTTCGAAAAATTGCTTAACTGTGGCTTTAGCAATTAATATTCCAAAACTAAGATATTTCTTTTATATAAAAATTGTAAACTTAGAATTTCGAAAATACTTCGAAAAATTTCTATATTATGCCTATAAAATTTAATTTATATCAAATTCGGATATTTGCTTGTAAATTCGGATTTCACAAAAATTTGAAATTTAATATTCTAAAACGCAAAGACTATTTTATTCAATAAAATTATTGTAATTTTATATTTAATTGTGATTGTATATTCTTCTGGAAAATAGTTCCAAAAAGCTTTGAAAATAGCAGATTTTCGAAAAATATTTATTTTAATTTTTTTCTAATAATTTCATTATAGTCCCACTGTGCAGCACAATTAATTTATTTCCACAAATTTATTTCTATTATACTATATGCAACATATTTTGCTTTAACTCACATTTGAGACCCTCATATACATATGTACATAGGTCAAAACTAAACGGATAACATATTAAACAGGTCCATAGGGGCATGCAACTTATGGAAGCAGTAAATATTAGTTTAAGGCACTACATACATACTGAATATGTAATTGTACACATTCATGAGCATATATGTATGTATGTATATATATGTTTGTATATGTAGTAGCTTTTGACAGTTGCACTGACATTTCACAAAAGTTCGACTTTGCCGACGGCAGTTCAATCAGACATTGTATATGTAATTGTGCGCGTATGTGTGTTTCTGGCGGCCTGCATGTCAAATAAGTCTTTGCAACTTTTTCGTGTTGCGTCTTTACCTTTTCTGGCGCGCAACAGCAAAACACTGATAAGATCAGACAAGCAAATTGACATCGTTTTGGCAGAGATAATGTGGCAAATGCTGGTCGTTAGGTCGCCACAAACACACGCACACCAATACCGTACTTTAGCAAAAGCAATTTTATTGATTTGCGAAAACTATGACAGACGGACTGCGACGCGCACACATGTGGCGCGGCAAATAAGCACAAGGAACCTAGGTGAGCGCATACAAGTCGCATGTATAATTACTTGCGTTCGCCTACGTGTATGTTTAGCGCCAGCCGCCGCAGTCTCCGAGCGAAAGGCTCCAGCGTCCTGCTGTGTGCCGGCGAGACAGCCTCGAAACATCGATATTTGCTCGCAAGCCGTTGCTCGGTCGATCGGTCGGTCGGTCAGTAGGCCGCCGCTGCGTTGTGGGTGCTGTGCTGCACCTGCAACTAATCTGCAAATTTGCTACATGCCACACAGCAGACTGCCTCAAACATACATATTTAGCAGTAAAATGAAATTCGCAACACGTGCAAAGACAATGCCAACATATTTAGGCGCCTACCTGCTGTGCCAAAGATTGTCTCGAAATGCCTGCAACTCATTTATCACTGGTGTGGGTGAAGCATTAGCGAGTACGTGTTTACGGTAATTGCTTGAAAAGGTAAATTTCGGAAAAATCCGTTGGAAAATAGAAATAAATCGTAAAAAACTCATGTCTAATTACTCACACCGTAAAATAGGATAATTTGGAGAACAATAAATCATGTTCCCTCAAATATCTTGCGCCGATTTGGGCACTTCTCTTCCTCTTTGGTTATGCAATAAATACGTTAAATAAAAATGTGTAGTGCTAGTACTTTTGCGTTTCATTTAAAAGAAACCCAGTTAAGTGTCTAAATGTTTGGTATATTACTTAAACTCGATTTTATGAGACAGCATTGGTAAAATCGGAGTTTATCAAAACAAAAAAATGTTTTCTATTTTGTAAGTTATTATCTTCGTTTTTACTACCAGACCTATTTGCTTCGCTTACTTATTCAGTCTGGAGAAAGCAAAACTAACGACGCGGATATTAAGGCTAATGATATCGATATTATCGGCGTGCGCATGCAGTTGTACACTCTTGTAGAAAATGGTCCCTTCTCTGTTCAGATTTGCAGCTCGAATTATTTAGATTGATGAATTCGCACGACTCTCGCCTTGTCTGAAGCCTCGTTTCTTGAATACTATGGAAAATGTGAGTTGTAGCCGAAAAAAACACGTCGATTTTCGAGGTGTGATGCACTCCGAATTCCTTCCGGCCGTCCAAACTGCAATTATGCACCATCGTGCCGCAGTCACCGATTTGGCAAATTTAGCTCTGTCTGACTTCTGGCTATTCAGCAAACTCAAACGACCTGTCCGGGGAACCCGATTTGGGTCAATTGAAGACATTAAACGTGAATCGCTACGCACATTGAAGGCTCTTCCGGAAATTGACTTTAACAACTGTTTCAAGGATTCCAAAAAAACCTTAACACAAGGGTATTGGATACATTTGGATTACTTTGAGGGGGACGACATAGATTTTTAAGAAAAACTTAAAATTTATAAACAAGGTCTTACTATTTTTTGACCACAGTAGTAAATTTGGGTTTATCATATGTTTTCAATTTATAGTTTTTTTTGTAATAGTCATTTGATGCTTCATTCGTAGTTCCATATGAAAAGTGTTTCGTGTTGAAATGATTTACGACCTAATTTGACATTCAACACACATACATACATATGTAACTATACTATAGCTATATATCTATGGATACAAAAATTTGACACTTTATCAGCTTGACTGCTGTCCACGCCTGAGACTCATAAAAAGATTACTGGAATTGTACTTTGGTTACAAATTCGCCGTTGTTATAACCTTTTCTCTGTTTTTTTTTGTTGTTTTCGGCATTGTTTACTCACTGCGTTCTGTTAAAGTTTCGCTTTAATGTTTTCCATCGATTTATTGCAGCTTATCTGCACCACACCAGTGAACTTCTGGGTAAGCTACCTTTCCCAACCTTTCCGCACCCTGCTACTGATGTACCCTTCACTCAATTCACTCGTCTTTCAATCAATCCGAGGCGACTGCCCGAACAAACTTGACAGTGCCAATACGCTCGTGTATGTTTACCCGCTGCCCAATGTCGAAAGCCTTTATTGACGCTTATTGTTGTTTTAATGAGATTAAGTGCAGCGAATTGTGGTCAGTCAAACAACAACAATGCCAACGAACATCGCTTGTTCATCATAAAAATGTACCAAGAAGGGCATGTACGTAAAGCCCGACAGCAAACACAAAGCTCTCTCTTCCTGGCACATGGCCGAATAGACTGATTTCGCTCTCGCTCACCGAGTGCTCAAAACGTCGAAGGAAACTGGTGCAAGGGTCACTGGACCACGCGACAAACTTTCCAGAGATGTCCATGTGTAATACTCAACTATCGCATTGAACAATGTTCCATTTATATTCTATTAGATCATAACCAAATCTGGGTTGCTGGTCACAACGGCATAGCCGGGAATGAACTAGCTGATAAGCACGTCCGCTCCGCAGCTTCCACCAACATGGTAGGACAGGAACTTTTCGTTGCGCATGGTCCCCATACCATTAAGGCGCCGCTCCACAAGGATGAAGGAGTGGGCAGTGAGAGTATTGGCAGCAATGCCAAGACATGCGCCATGCCAAGTTTCTCATGGGTAGTTAGAACCTTAAAGGGTTTAAATATGTAATCGACTTCCCAAGGGACAACTCAGGTAAGCTTAAGAAGCACTTATATAGCATATGCCTAGCTTCTTGTGTAAATTGCCGGTTCTCCGACATGGAGCCAGAAACTTTAGAGCACCTGCCAATTGACTGCACAGAAGTCTGAAGACGCAGGATAAAGGACCTTACATTCGTCTTTCCAAATAAGTCCCAGCAGTATATTGGAACCGCTCAATATGCTGGGGTTAAGTGAGTCGTTGTTACTTAGGAGAGGGCAAATTAGGCCTTATGTTGCACTGCAATCCTCATTTGTTTGTCTAGCCTAATAAAATATGGCTACGATTGTTGGAATATCCAAGAAAATAAAAAGGTTAACAATGAAACTTTGTGAAGATTGTGGCCAGAACTTGGCTCAAACTAATAATGATCTTGTTAATTATGTATGGAAGCTCCAGGCTTCGCAAAGAATACCTTCATTAAGAATGCTCTCCAGTTATACTTTCCAATTTCACATGTGGATATTATTTCAATAATAACGAGCTCCACATACTATACTATATACGCTCTCCACCCACTCAATCGACCCATCAACTGCGTTTGTAATCAAACGCTTTCGAAAAAGTTTCATTCGCGTTTTCAGATATCTGTTTTCGCCACTTTCAAAATCCATTTCACTGCGCAAAGCTGTAGAAATTCACGCAACAACAAACAATAACCGCAACAACTGCGCAAACAATGCAACATACAACGAAAACAAAGGCGAAGCAAGAAAAAATTGCCAACCGGAAACTTATTTTTATAAAAAATCATTCGTTTAATCCGAAATTTCAATTCCATTGCGGCGACGACGATAGAGGCACAAAAGCGGGTTTATTGAAATTTAATAGAATAAAAACAGGCATTTTCCTTTCGCGACAACAATAATATGCGCCACCAAGGCAAAAATAAATGAAAATTGCGAAGAGCGCCGGAATACAATAACACACACCCACATATGAGCGCGTGTGTGCATGAGAGAGACAATTCGTAAGCTGACAATGCCACAGCGCAAAGCTGCAGGAGCTGTTGCAAATCGATTTTGTTGCTGTGGTCTACTTGTGAAACTGCAGTTCGGTTCTGTGAAGTTCCAATTGCTGCATTGGGCGGAAAAGCCGACAAGTCATTGCAGGCAACACAAAGGATAATGCACATGAGTGTGTGTGTGGGCGGAATTCGAATTTACTTTTCCGTTCATTTGATCGCATTGCGTTGCACATATTACTTCTCAAATTTTTATCGACTGTAAAAGCTATCAGCTCAAACAGCCGCGAAATATGCAATGCGCAATGGCGCTGTGTGTGTGTGTTGTTGCAAGAATGCTTGCAACATTTGTGCTCACGTTGCATACACATCCACTTTAGCAAGCGTATTCTGTTGCACACTTATTTTTGAGTGTTATTGCAACAGTTTACTTGTTATCGTTACTTGCAGTTGTTCTCGGTTATGCCAGGAATGTCCAGTTTTATGGAGTGAAATGAGAATGTGGACTGAAAGGTGAGTGACTAAGTGATACTAATATTATTTCATTTACTTGACGCAATAATAATATGATACTTCGATCTGAAGGTCCTAGGGTAAATCACATTTCCGTTCACAAATCGGAAATACTTTGTCTCTTTTGTGAAAGATCAGCTTCACTATGTTATTTCTTTTTGTTTTCTAGATCTAATAAAAGTTTCTAAGGTGAGATATGTCAATGCAGAGCCAGAATTATTATTAATAATTATTTTGAGGTTTCTTAGAGCTTCATTGCCACTGTCCTTCTTCCTATACTACCACCACCAGTTGCTATAATGAATAAACTCTGGTTATGTCCATACAACTCTACTGGCACGATGAGAATCAGGATACCATTACGTACCTCTTTGGCAAGCGCTCATGATTTTAACATTGGCTCGCAGACACATTCTTTCTCTTGTATCTTGTTGTCAAAACTGTGGTATATCACATCGCCGAATCTTCCAAGCACCAAAAAATTGTATCCAATGATCTTCCTTTCTTCATTATACCACCAAACAATAAAAAACACTACCGATGAAAACAAAAAAACAACTTTGAATGAGAGACCCCCCTTTCATGACAACCCTTGCAAACGTGTCGAGGATTATGATTTAAGGGCATGCATCTGTTGTTCCAGAAATTTGTTAGACGGGACAAATACTGAGGCGGGTAGGTCCTTGTAGTATTTATCACAGTGCCCACATAAAAAAAGGCAAGTTCGGTGTGGAATTCATGGTGGGAGAAAGACGTCGCCGGGGCTTGAAATATGGTTATCTATAGTATTAGATTACAGCATAGAAAAATTCACCAAGCTACCTGGCCGTCTCTGGATCTAAAAGCCACCAACTAGATCGATCATGTTGTGTTAGAAGGCAAGCACGTCTCCAGTGATTTAGATATGCGTACGCTCCGAGGTCCTAACATCGAGTCGAACCACAGTCATGTTGCAACCCAGATACGCACCAGCCTCTGTGAAGCAAAAAACGCACGTCAATAAACACAAGGAAGGACAGCCGAACGATTTTCCTGCTCTCTGAGAGCACTTGCGAGCAACTCGGTATTAGGGAACTCCGATATATAGGCCTCTAGAGCACTCATATACAAGGGACACAAATTTTCAGCTTTTTGACAAATAAATATGTTATCTTATACAAAAAGCTGATTACTCTTCAACTTGTTGCAACATATGTATGGCATATCTACATACCACTGATCATCTTACCTCCGCTGCTAAACAAGCTGATAGGCTTTACACAACCTAAGTATTCCATTTTTACTTAACCTCGCCTTTCAGCAAATTGCTAAATCTCCCACGAAGAAGCAATCATTTCGACGGAGCAAACATACGTCATGGCTCTAGGTACCGATATTTATATGTTTGCATATGGACTCACTTACTTAGTTGTTGATAGAACATATGTTTTCGCTGTCTTAATGCCAAACATCATTTATATTCATCATGTCAGTGTTGGTAAAACGACATTACGACTATTTATAATGAGCTAATTACAGGGTCATAAATATTCATATGGCGGAGACGTACCAACAAAGCGCGCAGAGAGCACCGAGTGCGGCTAACAAGTGGGCTGTCGGCAAACGGACAAACTCGCACACACACCAGCACACATGGACACAGTCAACGATGCAACCGAGCACGGCGCATTGGCAGATCGTGACAGTGACCACAGCAGTACCAGAGCAGTACGAGTGTGTGCGACCGCAATCCAGAGGGCAAACGGCAAAAGAATGAGCAAAAATAATAAAACTTTTCTGAAACACTAGAAACGGAAAGCGACCGAGTCGTGAGCTGCAGTCGCACAGATGGAGTCGCAGACAAACCGAGCGACTGTGCGACGAATCGCAGACAGCAGCAAGCCAGCCGGCGAGCGGGGCGGAGGTAAGGTGTGTGGGGACAATTGCAGTAGTAGACATTGTTATTGCCAAGCGTCGGTTTGTCAGTTTTTGGTCGGACAGACGGACATGTGAACCAATTAAAATGCGATTAAGTGCTAAATTGTGGGTCTTGTCTGCGGCGTCGAGTATCTGTCCGCAATCTGCCGCAAGTACGAGCAGCAGAGCAAAAAATGAAAAACAGCAACAACAATAAAACGCTGCTAACTGCTATTTTGACGCTGCAATTTATGTGCACGGCAAACACTAATACACACACACACATACATAGAAAGCTAGGAGCACATGCATGTCATTTTTCCGGCGTCAAATATAAATTTCGGATTTTTTCGTTGTTTTCCTTTCGTGAAATGACTAATGTTTAGCAAGCTACTACTAAAAGCAGCGACAACAACAATAACTGCAACTGTGACGGCAACAGGGCAAAGCAATCAGTGCTGTAGTTGCAACAACAGCTACAACAACGGAGGACAGCCATTTGCAAATTTTCGCATATGAAGAAATTATTGTTGATATTTTGTTGTTGTTGTTGCTATAGCGCCGCAGAAAAGTAAAAAAAACATTTGCAATGAGTGTGCTTTAGGACAGTAATTGAACCAACAAAACCAACAGCATCAGCTGGCGGAAGGAGTGCCCAGCCCTGCTGCCCTCCACTTGAACGTGCAGACCCTTGAGTGCTTTGCCCCCGTCTACCCGCTGGCCTACGCAAGCAACTGAAACCAAGTTTTAATTTAGTTTCGCTCAGCTCAGTCAATTGTTTGTTGGCTTTTCCAATGGCTAGGCACAATTTTTACGCTTTGCCCCAACAGCGTTGCAATGTTTCCCTGAATACCCCTGCTCATTCCATGTAACTACTTGTTATTGCAGTTGTAGCCGCTGCTGTTGCTGGCTTCTATATTGTCTGCCGTTTGTTGGCAGTTAATAAATGTTGTTGCACGTACGTTCAAGTGTGCAATGTGGCCCTGATATGTGCGTTGATGCTATATGTTTGTTGTTGCATGTGGCAAGATATGAAAATAATATGCTCAATTGTCCAGAGCTGCGCACTTGATGGGACAAGGAAGTAGTAAATGGTGGGGCTGCTTATATGAAATCTATGTTGCCTCCTGTGTATCTATCAGAAGCTGAAATTCCCCCTCCCTCTTACTATATGCAACTATATTTATGATTAGTTTGGATGCTCTCGTACATATAAATAACTATATAAAAAGCATCGTTTGATTATGATTACTTTATCGTTGCTCATCTATTGTTCTTTAAATTGTATTATGTTGCAACATCATCCACTACGAGTTTATGTTTAGAAATGCCGCAACGGTTACTTAGGGAATCAGTGCTTGGCTTGTGTTTTCGTTGAAAATTGCTTTTAAGTAGCTTTTTGACTTGTTGCAAGTATAGTTTTGTACTAATTAGCAACAGTGAGATCATTACTTAGAAGTGTTAGATGGACTATTTGAGACTCGAATATATTGCCTCAAAAGTGAAAAAGCAAATGTGAAGCATTAACAGAGGAGTTTTCTATTTGGCATATTGAGATCGTTGGACTTCAATCCACTAGGATGACATTTAGCGATGTTAAAGAATTAATATAATCACTAAACTTTAATCCATAAATGTATATATTTCCATTGAAGATTTTCTATGGGTAACTTTAAGAGCATTTTAAAAATAACGGGTGTAAGCAATGTCAAACAAAGCTTCTCGAGAACTTGCCGTAAAGTTTTCTTAAAAGTCTTATGCTGAAGATGATTTATCGATGAAAAATCGATATTGCAAGGACGTGGGCCAAAATATTTTCGCAAAATTCACCACAACAGTGTCAGAGAGATGCTCAACGCTTGAGAACGACGTGTGAGAGACTGATTTGGGTATTCCACAATTGATGCGTTAGCGACAGCGGGCACTTCTTTGTCTCACTGGCACAGGAATGTTTTGTCCTGTATCTGTGGATTCAAATTTTTCCACAAGATGCTCAATTGTTGATCTAACAGAATGATAGTTGAGACCACTGACTCCAAATTTCGGTATTAAATTTTAATAATTTCGACTTGTTGTTGAACTTTTGTAGCGTTTCTATTGAAAACCCTGTTATATAAATTAGAAATTTTTTTTATGTCGAAAATACTCCCAAAAGTTGGTTTGTGTTTGTGGAGTCAGGGTACTCTCACCTACCTCAGACCTTATGGCTGAGCAACTTTCAGAAATTCCCACGTTCATTAAGTAATTTCGTTTGATGGCAACAATTGATCTTACTGAATTCTTACTATTGAGCAAAATATAGTGTTCTGAAAAGGAGGAACTAGCTCAAACCACTTCGAGGGCTGATAGTTAACAAAAAAGGTTATGTTTATTGTTTGGTGGGGTTTCAAAGGGTTCTTTTATTTTGAACTTACGCTTGACAGTACCACGATTAATTCGAAAGTGTATTGTGATCACTCAAACAGAAGAAGCCAGAGTCGATGAAGCCAAAAGCTTTTTTAGTTTGAATGGAGTGTGCGACTACAACCAGGATACTCTCCAGATTTGGCACCTTGAAACATTACTTGTCCCGGTCTCTGTAATTTTTGTTTGATGGGAGAACCATCACCTCTATTCAGGACAACTTAGAAGTTTTAGCATGATCCGTATTGGCTGATGAATTGTATCAGAACAGTCGCCAGATTGACGAACAATATATAAAGTGTGAGGTCAGAATACTAAGGAAAAAAATTGGATACCAACTACAAATTTGAGCATTGTTTGAAAATAAATGTTGCCACAAATGTTAACTCGAACTTATCACATAATAGACTTTTAACTTTGTTGCCACCGGCAGAAATTACACAGTGTGAGTAAATTAGTTAAACTGTGACAATCAATTCTTTTGTGTGGCGAAATGAGAGTTAAAATTGCAACAAAAAAACAAGCAATGACAACATTATTATGCTTCACATACATATGTATTTAGACTACACCATTTCCTATACGCAAACTCACTTTGCTACTACATAGATGTGGCAACTCACTCACAAAAAGCACTGCTTGGTCGGGGCGTGGCGGTGCGAACACTCACCTTTGTTTCGAAGGCGTGGAGTGCGTGGCAGAGTCGACAGATTGACAATTAACTGTACAATCGTAAAAGTCAATTATGCTCATCACGAAACACAAATCAGTCATAAAATTTCCAAACACCACAGTTCCAGGCAAACCGCAAAAGCAAAGCGCACATCGTGGAAGCGGCTGTGGGCACAAGAGCGGTGACTGACGCCAGTGTTGTTGTTGCTGCTTCCATGAATGTTGAAGCCTGTCAGCTGCAACGCAACAAAATGAGTTATGAATTTGAAATGTTGCACGTGGCTTATGCATATTAGCATGAGTGGGGCATGCCAAGGTGTCATAAGTGTATGTGCCTGTTTGTTGTTGTTGTTGCGGCGTTTGAAATTAAGCGGTAACGAAATGAGAGGCGTAAATGGGGCGACACCACGAACGCGACCGCTTTGAAAGTACTTATGTGCAACACCAACAGCTTAACAACACTAACAACAGCAGCAACAAAAATGCCTACAATACAAACAATAACAACAATGACAACAGTAATTTCGCTGACTACTGGGCTTTGAATTTCATTAGAGCTGCGTCGCAGTAACAAATACACATACACAGCTCCCCATTTCAAAATAATTGGCTACACACACACACACACTTATGGTGCATACATATCTGTATGTATAAGAGGTACATGCATTGTAATATGATGTGATGGAGTGGCTTTTGTTTTTATGGCTTCTAATGCCAACGCAAGCGCCTCTGCTGATGGATTGTTGCACGGAGAGACAGACAAACGCCTACCGCTGTGCCGGAGAGATGTGCTTGATTGGTGGCGGCGATAATGCGTCAATGTTCAGACGCCAACAAAGCGCGACGCAAATGAGCAGCAGCTGCTCGGGTGCTACGCTCACGTCTAAATTACAAAAACAAAAACAAAAATTGTTTTAAAATAAAAACAATAAAAACATTAAAAAATCAGTTGAAAGCAGTTATGCTCGTAAACTTAAAAGGAAGTGGGCCTCCCTTCGAACGGGAGCCCTTCCGTGCCTCGTGTTTAGGCATTCCAGACGCGTCGCCAGTCCCGTTTATTATGTTGTGTGATTTTTATGTTCTTGCGTTGTTGACTTTTTGACAGTTACATGTCAAGTTTGGCTGCTTTATGAGCACATCTCTCCAGTGCTTTCGAAGTACTCACCACACATACATACCTCTGTGTGTGTGTTTGTACTGAGTGTGCCGCCGAAAATGATAAATGCATTTTATGGACATTGTTTTAGGCGCACAGCTATTTTAATATTCATTGTCATCGGCTTTTCCGGATGTATATTTGTATATTCTTCGCTGTACTTAATGCTCATCGATCATAAAAATTATATCGCTCAAAACAAGAATCGATTAAAATTACAAGATGTCCATAAAAATAATATTCTTATTAATGTTCTAAAAACTTATGTATTAGGTGAAACTTCGAATAAGCTGCATATACTCTGAGGAGAAAAAGCTCGTAGTGATGTGAGGTTCATTTAACTCTCAAGTTTATTGGTCTCAACTTCGAATAAGCTCCTTATTTAGGTTCCGAATTACTCTTCCAGTTGAGGCTCTCAATTATTAAGTGTTATTATGAAAAGATTAACTGGTAAAAGGTGAACTGAAAAGTCCCCGGCTTTAGTAAAACACATTTTGACGTGAAATTCGATTGTTTATTGAACTTAGTTCTCTTCAAGGGTGATATGTTGATTATAACGAACCTTCAGTTTTTTGATATCACTTTTGTAGTACGAATTGTTTTTTGTTTCAAAATAGGCCTCAGTTTCGGTGAATATTTCTGCCTAGCGAGCATTCTTTGGAAATTTGCGAACAGGGAATAATTACTGGAGGCCAGATTTGGAGAGAGAATACAGACGAAGCCCTTTTTTTTGGCCATCGTTTTCACTGACTTGTAACACAGTGCATTGTCTTGGTGAATCAGCATTATCTTTATCTCTAAACTTGGATGGTTTTCAACGATTTCGTCCTTCAAACGGTTCAACAACGGTATGTAGTATTCGATTTTGATGGCCCTTCCTTTCTTCAAAGCAGTCAACAAAAATTATTCCATGTACAACCCAAAATACAGGCGCCATAAGTTTCCCAGCCAACTCTTGCATTTATTCATGCTTTGGAGCATATTCAACCAGTGCAGTCCACCCGGATGACTGTCGATTGGCCTTGGGAGTGAAATACAGAAGCCATGTTTCATAAATTCTCACATGTCAATGCAAAAGCTCGGGTTCATTACGTTTGAACATCTCCAAATACAGCTCAGAATCATTAACTAGTTGTTGTTTTTTGTCAAAAGTGAACTCGCGTGGTACCCACTTTGCATAGAGCTTTATCATAGTCAAATATTCGTGAATGATATGATATACATGTTTAGTTGATATATCTAGAGGGCTTGCTATCTCAAACAACTTCACTTTACGGTTGTCTAAAATTATCTTGTGGACCTTTTTGGTGTTCTCTGTGGTAACAACCTCTTTTCGGCTTCCACTGAGTTCATCGTTTTCGGTGCTAATGTGATCACGTCTAAACCTAGCAGAGCAATCCTTCATGAATAATTTCAGGTAACTCCTCATCGTGCCAAGTTTTTGCTTTAACTGTATTTTTTCCTTTCAAAAAGCAATATTTTATCAACACGTGAAATTCCTTTTTATCCATTTCTTTCACAATGGCACAAGTTCCTACACTTAAAATGATATAATTCACAGACTAAAGATCCGAAAGATATTAAATTTATGAACGCGCCCTTGGAAAGTAAGGGTTAACTAAGAGTTATGTGGATTTATTTTTAGTAGCACCATATATGTGTCAGATCGGGAGCTTTTTAATTGTTCTGCTATATTTTCTGTCTAATAATGGAAACTGTGCCTTTTCAAATCGTCAGCGAAGTAGAATCGGAAATAAAGAAGTCAGCCAAAATAAGCCATCACTAGGCTATCCAATGATTGTCGCTAAGTACCTAGCTAACTTATGTATAGTTACTCCAGGTAGCCCAAGATGTGACTGTCACATTCTTCAACGGGTTTCCAGACTAAACTTGAAATTCATGTTTTTTAGAGCAACAGCTGCTTATCGGAGATACTCTCATGCACTACTTTCTAAAAATGAATATTTTGTAAGGTTTTAGTCGGCATACTCGTATTACTAGTATTGATATAGAAGTCGGAGAAATTTAACGAAAAAAAATGGGCCGCGTAGATGGAAGCGATAAAATTTCGTTTTAATTAGGGTGTAACCTAATATTATAGCTGAGAACTCAACAGATCGTTTTTTCGATCAGGTATAGTATATCTATATATATAAAAATCAATGCCACTTTCTTTGTAAGGTCATCACTCATAAACGGCTGAACCGATTTGGCTGATTTTTTTTTTGTTGTATTTGTTATTATAAGGAGAAGGTTCTTATGTAAGAAAAAATTACGAAAGTTGCCGGAAAGCCCCTAAAAACAGCCCTTTTCTTTTTCCCATACATACGTTTTATTTTGTATATACATACATACATACATATGTACATATGTAAGTAAAAATGATTGTTTGTTTGTTAGTAACGCTAACGCTCGAGAACGGCGGAACCAATCTTCATGAAATCAGAAGTTGTTCGCTGTGGATCTGGAAAGGGTTAGATATAAAAAAAAATCATTTACTTTTTATAAGGAAACGTCGAAAAATTGGAAATTTCCAAAAAGTAACTTTTCATACAGTTCTTTTTTGTTTTGTTTTTCAATATTTTGATTTGTAAATTATTTGAATCGTTCAATTTCGGTCGCTTACTTTTTTATTCCGGAAAAATTATTGAAAATTATTCAGTGAAAACTTTATGTGTGTTTCAAACGAAGTGAACAATTACAGATTGAAAGTTGTTACGAAGCAACGAAGACATCGCGCTAATATCGCTCTTTTTGCCATCAACGTATGGCAGCCCAAGACAAACGAACTACATGAGACTCCCAGGATGCGATGACATATGTGTGGAATTATGGATCGCTGTCAATCAGCAAGCGATCATCACGATAATATACTGTATATACAAGTATGGTGCAGTCAGATGCTGGATGTACTCTGTTGAGTTGCAAAAAAGAGGTTTGCCCCACGCACACATTTTTCTTTGAATGGTGGATGGTAGTTACACCAGATCAAATTGATGAAATCATTTCTGCGGAAATTCCTCATGCAGAGAAAGATCCATTATTCTACGAAGCGATGAAAACCAATATGGTGCATGGACCTTGCGGGCACCACAATCCCACTTGCAATAAATGCACGAAACACTATCCACGTGCTTTTCTTTCGGAAACGCAAACTGGAAATGATGGAGATCCACTCTATCGTCGTAGCTCATCAGACGGCAATGGCAGGACATTTACCATTCAACTTAGAGTAGTGAATATCGAAGTCGACAACATATGGGTCGTACCATATTCGCCACTATTGTCTAATTCACATTCAAAACCCATGCCAATGATGGATATTGCAGTTTGGTGAAATCGACTTTTCCGACTGTTGTGCATTTCGCAGTTCATTTGGAGAATGGCTAAAGAGTGTTTTTCAACCCAGAGAATACAGTACAGCCAGCGGAAACACTTCCAACAACATTAACATTGACATTGACGAGTTTTTTCTCAAATTGCGTCAGTGATTCGTTTGTGAGAACATTGCTCAATTTGTCAATGCCTTGATATTATGCATGGAATGCATCGCCAAAGAAATAGCTACGCAGAAAGCAAGGCCAACCAATATATTGTCATCCAGGTGTGTTCTCAACTAATTCCTTAGGACGAATTTACATAATCCACCCGAAAAACGACGATTGCTAATACCTTCGGTTGATATTGATAAATGTACGTGGTTCAATTTCATTTGAGTCAATGCGCACTGTGAATGGTAGAGTGTGTGTAACATTTTGAGAAGCATGCAAGCAATTACAATTGCTGGATCATGATAATAAATGTAATCAAACGATGGACGATTCGATAGCTACTTCGCATGCCACTGAAGTTCGCACACTTTTCGCGATGGTCATTTCGACATATCAGCCTTCAAATTCGCGTCACTTACGGGATACGAAAATAATTATGTACATTGCCGATGAGATTTTACATCGTATTCGCTACGGATTGGAAATGAGCAAATTCCGATCGTCTTGACATTGACACGAAGTCGTGAATTATCCAGTGAAATTTCTAAATTCTTTGGAGAGGCTTGGTATGCCGCAGCATCATTTGCGTCTCAAAGTTGAACCTGTCATTATTATGTTTTGCAATCTTCATGCGCCGAAGCTGTGCAAGGGAACCCGACTGATTGTGACGCAGCTATCGAATACAGGGGGGCAGAATGCTTGATTCTACGAATTCTTTTGAGTTCCAACGATTTGCCATTTCAGTTCAAACCTATTCAGTTTCGAGGTAAATTGCATTTGAAATGACAATCAACAGGACACAAGGATAGTAGCTAGAAGAGTGTGGAATAAATCTGGAAATGCGTTTTTCACACGGCCAGATATGTATGCGTGGCGTGTTCACGATTTCGAAACCCATCTTCTCTGAACATTTACGCACCAGAAAAGAAACCAAAAAAATTTTGTTCATCAAGCTGCGCTACGTTAAAAAAAAAATTAGAAAAATCGCAAATAAATGATTTTCAACACAATATAAATTCAACTTTCTTTTCATTTCAAACATATAATTTCACGCAGGAAAACGGCTGCGGGGTCAGCTAGTATGGTATATAAATACATTAGTTTTTTGTCGTAGATTCTCTTTATACATATGACACCTACAGCATTTCTGGTGTTTTCATATATTCTACGGCCCTTTTTGGAACCTCCGTTAAGAGGCCTTCGAAGATTACGAACTATAATTCTCTCGGCACAAATATTTGAAGTTGGGTTTCTTATGCTCTATAATACCTTAAATGTAACTACTGGTAGCAACAACGACATTCAAGCTTAAAATACACAAATTTGTCTTAGTTTCAACTCTTCTAAGAACTAAATATTTTACAATAACAAAATAAGTATTCGCGCTGTAAATATGCGAACAGGCCAGAAGGATGGAAATTAGCGAATTTCATTTGTGTTTCAAAGTAATCACCTGGCAGTAACTTTGCCTGCGGCTACAGGTAATTAATTTTAAGTGACTAAGTCTGTCATTTCCATGCGCAAAGTGGCAGCGGAGAAGCACAAATACTACCTTACACAAAAAATAACAGCAATCATAAGATAACAAGTAGCAAGAAACACAGCGGTGGGCCAACCACATTACAATAAAAGGAAAAATAAGGAATCTCTTCGTCCTGCGGCCACGTTTGTGGGTCTGATGTCTACGATTTTTACATAACTCGCTAAGTAAAAGACGAGGAGCAGCAAAACCGGAGCTGAGCGAGTCGTCGAAATGCCAGAGGGATGCGCTGAATTGAGCAGGAAACGAGAAACAGAAATGGGGAAAAAGCAAACGGCAAACAAAACACCAAATCCGATTTCCGGCTTTAAAAGCAAACCATGAAAAATGCAAGAATAAATAATTCGAAATAACGGGTGATTTTTTTGAGGTTAGGATTTTCATGCATTAGTTTTTGACAGATCACGTGGGATTTCAGACATGGTGTCAAAGAGAAAGATGCTCAGTATGCTTTGACATTTCATCATGAATAGACTTACTAACGAGCAACGCTTGCAAATCATTGAATTTTATTACCAAAATCAGTGTTCGGTTCGAAATGTGTTTCGCGCGCGTGTTTTGTTCAGCGATGAGGCTCATTTCTGGTTGAATGGCTACGTAAATAAGCAAAATTGCCGCATTTGGGGTGAAGAGCAACCAGAAGCCGTTCAAGAACTGCCCATGCATCCCGAAAAATGCACTGTTTGGTGTGGTTTGTACGCTGGTGGAATCATTGGACCGTATTTTTTCAAAGATGCTGTTGGACGCAACGTTACGGTGAATGGCGATCGCTATCGTTCGATGCTAACAAACTTTTTGTTGCCAAAAATGGAAGAACTGAACTTGGTTGACATGTGGTTTCAACAAGATGGCGCTACATGCCACACAGCTCGCGATTCTATGGCCATTTTGAGGGAAAACTTCGGACAACAATTCATCTCAAGAAATGGACCCGTAAGTTGGCCACCAAGATCATGCGATTTAACGCCTTTAGACTATTTTTTGTGGGGCTACGTCAAGTCTAAAGTCTACAGAAATAAGCCAGCAACTATTCCAGCTTTGGAAGACAACATTTCCGAAGAAATTCGGGCTATTCCGGCCGAAATGCTCGAAAAAGTTGCCCAAAATTGGACTTTCCGAATGGACCACCTAAGACGCAGCCGCGGTCAACATTTAAATGAAATTATCTTCAAAAAGTAAATGTCATGAACCAATCTAACGTTTCAAATAAAGAACCGATGAGATTTTGCAAATTTTATGCGTTTTTTTTTTAAAAAAAGTTATCAAGCTCTTAAAAAATCACCCTTTACTACTAATTGGCGAAGAGCAAACGCAGCACGACACGACAACGGCCGAGACAGCGACACAACGAGAGAAGAACTGCCGGGCCGACGGCGCACAAGAGTAACAAATGCGGTGAAAGCAAATGAAATGACAATGACTAACTGTAAGCAAACAAGAAAGCCAACAATGGCCGCAATCAAACCGCAACCAGGACGGGACAACAAAGGACCCACTGCGTGGAACTGTAAGCGGCGTGAAGCGAAGAAACAACAAACTTATGACAGCCATGAATGCGACGTCGATGAATAACAACGACAAATGACGAAGAACAAAAGTTAAAGAAAAAGCCAATGAAAAAGTTCTTACAGGCACTCAGAGCTCAGCGTAGGTAAGCGGTGGCGCAGTGGCAATGGTGGAAGATACGATTATATTATGTATATAGGTATGTGTATAATACAAGGGGCTAACTTTTTATTAGTGGAGGAGTAGCGCAAGTACAAGACAATGTCAAAAGAAAGCAAGTATCAGTGTTACCGGTCATGGCAGGACTCAAGTAAATGGCAGCCAATCCAGTGCAGATAAGCGCTGTTGCGAATTGACGGAAGCCCGTTTGAGTTATAACACAGTAAATAGATAATATATTGGAACAACAAAATAAAATACTTTTACAAGGAAGCCTTTGCTGATTTAAATGGAAAGTGTATGCTGTTCGAACACGAAAGATTTGTAATACCATGTTTTAAACTTTTCTATGTCACTATGGTAAAGAACACTATAATATGAAGGGCCGATTGGCAGTCATTTCAGATAGGGATCCACAGAAATTTCAAGAAATAAAGACAAATTCAATATACATAAACATGAAGTCCTTCAGTGAAACAAAAAATCCGTACTTTTTATGTTTCTTAGTGCCCGCACGGGCAAAATGCCACTGAGGGCTAATGTGCCCATCCCTGTGCTACAGTATCAAGAACGAAGCTGCGCAAGGGTCACTTTCATTTCTCGCGGCAACTCGAGCTCTTCGTCTGCAATGGGTTTTTTTTGACTCCAAATACGGGAGTCGGTGAAGGTCTTGATAGCTACACTGTGAAATGCGTTCAGTGCTTGTGGGAAGTTAGTCGGAAGGAAAGGACATCTTTATAGCCGGGTAGCTCGAGTAATTCGTCTACTATCAGGCTCCATAGCAGAGGCGGTAGTACTTTCTCCCACTGTTGTTTCTGCTACCCTAGTGCGCAGAAGGGTTTCAATCCATCTGCGTATCGGGAGGGGTACACTCCTTCTCTCGAGTGCCTTGATCACGCTGGTGTGAGACGCATTGTCAAAGGCACCCTCAATGTCAAGGAAGGCGCAGATCGCTACCTCGCCATTGACCAGCGAATCCTGCAGGTCAGACGTTAGTTGGTACAGAACAGTATTCGTTGATCTTCCCGCTCTGTACGCATATTGTCTGGCATGCAGGGGTGCGACCTTTAGCGCTTCCAATCTTGTGTGGTTGTCTATTACTTTTTCCATCCCCTTTAGAAAGAAGGACGTTAGACTTATGGGCCGAAATGACTTGGCTAACGAATAGTCTCTTCTTCCTATCTTGGGGATGAAAATTACTTTGACAATTCTCCAGGGCTCGGGAATATACGACATCGCCAGGCTGTCTCTCATCAACCCTAGCAGGTGTGGTAGAAGAATGTCCATACCTTGCTCCAGTGCCCACCTGACTGAGTCTGCAGTGAACAGGTTCCTTGCAGTCAGTCAGTCTAAGCGATCCGGCCTACGCATGACCAAAGCTGGGGTTAGGTCAGCTTGAACTGTCTCCGGGAAGTGCGTTTATAGGAGTGTTTCCGCCCTCTCCTCTGCGCTTGTCGTATAGGTCCCGTCCTGTCTTTTTAAGGATAATACTGTGTCCGTCTTACCCTTCGGCAACGCCGGGCTGCCTCCGAGGTCGCGGAGACGCTCTCACAGAATTTCCTGAAACTGTTTGACTTGGCAAGCTTAATCTCCTTGTTGTAGATTGTTAGCTGCCGCTTGTATTCCTCCCAGCTGCCCGTGCGCTTGGCTTTGTTAAACAGCTTGCGCACCTTAAGTCTAAGAGCTGAGAGTTTACTGGACCACCAGGGGCAGATTTGTTTGCTGGTGGTCGCTTTCAGTGGACAGGCACAACGGTAGGCGCCCACAATGGACTGGTTTATGGCACTTAGTCTGCTCTCCAACCCAACTGTGGTGGATCTACCATCCACCTGCTTCACTCCACTTAGGTTCCTACTTAGATTTTCTCTGAAGATACCCCAATTTGTATTTCTCGGGGTACGAGTCGGAGGTCGGTTTATAGCCAGAGACCTTACAGACTTTTGCAGAATTTTATTCCACTTTGTAGACATCTCGGAACAATGTCAATAATATTAGTAAGCAAGGCAAATAAGATTTGATGTTAAGTGAGCACACTCAGTAGAAGTTTTTCTCTTTCTGCTGGGGAGTTTCGTTACACATCGCACCCAGCAAAGAAAAAAACAAATATAGTTCCGTATTTCCTTTTTCGCTCCGCAGGACGTCATTGACGTCATTGACGAGTGGCCACAATCATTGGCTTTGCAACTGAAACTTGGTTGTTTAGTCGAAACAGATCATGTCAATGGCAGGCAAGTGAAAACCCAACGTGCCTCCTACATTTTGCATTTCCATTGAAATTGAGTTCTTTCCAATGCTTTTACAGTTCTCTCAATTGTTTGCTTTTTCTCAATTGAGTGTAATGCAAATGACGGTGCAGCATTAACTGTAGTGCAGCAAATCACTTTGAATATTGTGCAATATGGCTAATGGAATGCATTAAAATAACAGTAAATAAATGCAAACAATTATTTCTGAATGAGAATTGGTTTTCCTTTGTTTGCTTTTTGTATGATTTTCAAGCTTCGGTAGCTTAGTTTAAGCGCGACTTTAAGCGGGCAATAAAATATTAATTTCTGCGAAGGCATCTTTGGAATATAGAAATACGTAGGAATGTATTTGGTTGCACAGCTCGTCAGCAGATCACAGCACGGCGCGTTTAAATGACATTTTAAATTAATTTTTGTGGTTTACCGCGGAGCTTATTGCTTTTGACGGTAATTAACACTTTTAAATGGCTTTAAATGGCCATTTAACAGTTTAGGGCCAGTTACGCCTACGTTTTAAGCATACCTCTTTCTCTTATGCTAAAATATTGAATTACACTGGTTAACAAAATTTCATCTTTTTTAAATATGAAGAAAAAGTTTGTAAATCCTTCGTCCAAGTCTTTAAGAATTGAATCTTAAGACCTGTATAAAATTTCATAAGGATCGGTTGAGCAGTTCTCGACGTCGTGTCAACTGACTTCAAAACACAGTTTCGAGAAGGACAAATTTAAAGACGGTGCACTTAGCCTAGCTTGCCTCGAGCCCTCAAGATCACAAGGATGTACATATCTCCAAAACTATTAATCAGATAAACTTGAAAGAGAAGCAAGAGAGGTTAAATGGGTGTTCATAAAGAGGAAGGAAGACTGTGGCAACTTGCTGGAGAAGTCAGTACTGTCTGATTATCTCTTGAAAAAAAAAGAATTAAAAGTTAGGTCTATTGGTACCAGTAATGTCGAATATGCCTTTCATACATAATACGACTGCATTTGAGGTATCCTTTGAACTCAAGGTGTCTTTGCTGGCTTATTAGCAGAATTTTACTCAATGAACCTAACATTGCATACATAAAATGTTTATTTATATAAAACCTTGGACACTAGTCCCTCCATACAATAGATTTCACACGAAAACCGCTACAATGTCGCACTGAGGCCCTGCAAAAACAATGCAACCGGAAGTTGCCATACATAATGCCACAGCTAAAAAAAAGAATAATAATCGCAAACAACAACAAGCAGCAGAGCTACAAACGAGTCACACATTGCTAACTAGGTACACACGGGTGACCCGGTAGAAAGGCATAAATGGCCAACACTCGCCTACAATGAGCATAAATGTGCAATAAATCAATTTGCAACACTGTGTTGCACACTGCAGTAAGGAAAATGTTGCAATAAAACAATAAAATTACACGCTCAGCGGCAGCAATTCGGCGGTTCGTCGGACTAACTATCCTCAACCAGCTGCACGCCGCACCGACTGCATGAATGACCATTGATGGAAGTGTAAAATCTAACAGGCGTCCACCGGCACACACCGTAACGGCCAGGCCAGCAGGCGTGCGTGTGTGTGTGCGCGCAGCCGCAGGACATTGCCATAAATGTTAGAAGTTGTTACCTACCTGCTGTGCGTGTCCGGCAACCAGCTGAGTCATTTTGTTCGGCGTGTGAAATCTGGCAGTCAACATGGAGGCAAATAAATAATTTCTGTGAAAAAGAACTAAAACATGAACGAAGGTTAGTTAAGGAGTCGCACTAAGCCGGTTTAGGCTCTGTGAAATGCCAACGTCAATTTGAGAAAATTAGACAAATGTAATTGAAGGAAAATTCTAAAAGGCATTTTACAAAAGTCGGTCAGCCGAGCGGGAGTCGCCTTTGTTCGATTTGGTGTGTTAAAGCGGAAAATTGCCTAAAGTAGAGCTCAGCTGTAGTGATGGGGGATTACCAGGAGCGGTGAGGAACGCCTGCGTGGCTGGAAATAATTAGCGAGTAAATTGTTTGTAAAATCTAGTGATGTGTTGTAGTTGCAGATCGGTGCCGAGGATAACACCAATTAGATCGAAAGGTGCAACTAAAGGTTAAACGAAAGTTAAGTGAAACAAAATGCGACTTTAGAAATGTTACGGAAATTTTTTGCTCGCTATAAGCAGTTAATTTGGGTATGCACCTAATAGTATCTACTTGCACCGTCTTGGCCTCATTGCGTACTACATTTTAGGTTTCAGTTCGTTTTGTGAAATTCTTTCTTTCTCTTCCGGTCTCCAAGCTTCTTATTTATTTTATTTCTCTCTCTGCTGCATTTCGGTCCGTGCTAAAGACAATTGATATCAGTATTTTTCAAAAATAACTATCGGATCAGTGTCTTATCTGGTATAATCAAATCCAAGCATACCAAAAGTTCAAACAGGTAATTTGATTTTTGCTGCCAACTGAGTTGATAATCATCAGTCTACGAGTCTGGTTATGATCTATTGGTGTAACTAGTGTGTTCAAGCGATAGAAAAATATTCAAAAACTCACGAACTTCAAAAAGGGATCCTCAAAGGTTTGGAAGATGGAAAACGCGGGACATACAAGGATTTTCTTAAAGTTGACGCTGTTGTATTTTGATACCTGAAATGATAAAACAAGGGTCAAATTAAGTCAAGGTCCTTGACTGGAGCCCACATTTCAACTGCTAAAGACATATCCCTTTGTGGAACTCCTATAGTAAAAGTTGGATTGTTGACGACGTACGATCCAAGGCTGCCTTCTGCTTTCAAAAAAACATTTGAAACTAACCTTTGGTTTGACTTTTGGCCTTACCAGTTGTGCGCCGATTGGATAATGGATTGGTGGAATAATACCACTACAACTTGGGAAATGAAGAAGCTATGAACAAGCAGGTTTATCCAGATGTTTCTTTAGCAAGAAGTGGACTGTTTCGGTAGTGCAGGCCTTTTTGGAGGGCCGGAAAGAGGTCGCTGATGAAGACCGGAAGAATAAGCAGATCCAAAGTGAAAACGATGCTCACTGTCATTTTTGACATCGAAGGCATCATCCACCATGAATTTCTTCTTCCTGGACAAACAAATCCAAGTTTTACGTGGAAGTTCTCAAGAGACTCAATTGAGTCCGACAAGACATTGCAAGCGATTGGAAGTTGCACCACGTCGCCGCCCCGGCTCACACCGCCTTTCTTCTGAACAGCTACCTAACCAAGGCCGTCATCACAACGCCCTACAGCCCAGATGTGGCCCACCGAACCTTTTTTTTGTTTTTTTGCCTGAAAAGGCCGATGAAAGGCAAGCATTTTGAGACGACATGGGGGATCCAAGCAGCATACTCGGCACTCAAGGCTATTCCGGAGAAGCGCTACATAGACGCAGAAGAAGCCTATTTGAAAGTCTTTAAAGAATTGTAACGATTGTAACGAAACAATTTTGAAAATCGACTCAATCCTATTACTTTTAAAACCCTACATTTTATTTGTCAATAGATCTGATCATCTATAAAAGCCATTTCTTAACACGGTTGAAAATATTTAGTGTCGGATTGGTACCAAAAAAAGTTCCAAAGGAACCCTGTATGGATCAGAAACACGAAAATTAGTAAGTGAGCTCCAGAGAACCGTCAAACATTGTTTTTCTATATTTTTTTTACTCAAGGCTTGATTTCTAAATAATTACGTATCGCTAACAAAATTTTGTAATCATATATTGTGGGTCTTTCATTAACGGTTCCGCCTTTGTCCCGCCTTTTTCTCTCGTTCGTTAACGCGCTCAAATTTCAAAACCACGCTCAAATGCTAATTGGGTGAACTCAATGTTTGAGTATGTGTCGGGGGGAATATGGGAAAGTTTAAGTCGGCGAAAGGGTGAGTACGAAAGTAAACTGTGTAAGCTCTACAGAATATTTACTGTTTACCTAATTAAGGCAGGATTTGCGAGTAATAAAGGACAAAGACAAACACAAAGGAAATAAGTACAGAGAGACATATGTGGGAAAATGTATAAAGTGTGGATGGAAAAGCGATTTGCGAAAGGATCACAATAGAAAACATCAACACACATATAAAAACACATGAGGAGAGGCTTAGAGAGCAGTGCCAAGGAAAAACCAAAGTGGATTAAAGCTCTGTTATAACGGCGTAGGAGCGTAATGTCGCATGTTGCAAGACCAATAAATGACTAATACGAACTCTTATGTGACTATGTTCGGATGTATACTTTTAAATAAGTCTCTTTGTGGTCTGTGGAGTTCGGTGTTGCTGCATTAGTGGTTGCTAGCATGGGAAAGTGTTAAAGCAGAGGCGAAAGCAGAAAATTTAAAATTCATTTAATACAAAATACAAGGAAAATCCAAGGCTTTGCCATGGAAAAGCCGCAATCAAAGCGAAATTCTTTAACAAGCGGTTTGCTAGAAGCCTGCTTGCAACAAAAGTAGGTTTGATGCGGCAGTGTGTTGTTGGCATTATAGTGTTGTTGTTGCCGAAAGTGAAAAGGGTTTACGCACGCGGTCACCAGCAGTTTGGAAACTCATTTTAATGAACGCGCATAACAAGCAGTTGACATAATGTCACAAACAATCAAAAATAATCAACGAGATTTTAAGATTTCCCAAAAAATGATCAAACGCTCTCTAAAACGCAGTTGTATTTGTTTTTGTAACTGTGTTTGCGCCTGCTTTTCATATGCAAGTTGGAATGTTAATTTATTTTAATTTAATTTTTCATATGTATATTTGGTTTGTTTCCGCGTTTTCCCTTCGCTGCGCGTCCGCTGTTAAATTGGAATTAATTAAGTGGCAGCAAAACAGTGAAAAACTGCTTGTCACTTTGTGTTTATGTATTTTAAAGTGGGCGCTGATTTAACGCGCTCTTGCCTTCAACCAATCGCCAGCAAGTGCCAAGTTGGGTTCATTACAGTGTCTGTATATACACGCTTAAGTAACGTATATTACACGCCTAACGAATAGGGGTCATGCGCCCGCATCTTTGCTGAGATTTCTCGTTTTCGGATTTTGACATTTTAACGTATTCTGTTAATTTTCTCTCAGTTTCGGTGACGGCACCCTGGTTTTTCTTCAATATTAAACAATAAATATTAATAAAATAATGAAAACTCAAAACTTACCAATTCTGTGGTCTAAAGTTCGTTAATAAAACTTAAAGTTGAACAAATATGAAGTATAATTTTATAATGACGAACTATTGTCCCGGCATTTTCGCAAACCTCAAAATCGTATTAAATGACGGAGAATGGTTAATTCGTATAAAACAGATCAGGAGGTGTTCCAGCGTCTCTTTTATGCTCACTTCCCTACACTTTCTGCATGTTTCCTTGTTACTTATGCCTATCCGGCTCGCATGTGATGCCAGTAGGTTGTGACCTCTCACTAAACCAACAACTGTCCTGCAGTCCTTTCGAGAACGTTTGAGTAAAAAGCATGTTTATTTGCCTTCAGGGCTCTTCCATATGAACTCGTCAATTCAACATGTCCTTAATCATTCCATACCTGTTATTCTGATACCTCTGTTATTCTTTTCGGAGATTTTTTATATGTATATAGTTTTGGTGTCCTCCCAATTTCCTGTTCTCTATCGGTAGTCAGACCAATGGCACTTTTGGCAAACTCGTCAGCTATTTTTTTTCCTGAAATACATTTGTGACTTGGAATCCAATATATGTATGTATATGCAGCCGCTTCGTCGCAGCCACTACCTCTACTACCTTCCTGGTTCTAAGGGCATTATCTGACATATTTCGATCTGGGATTATTACCTTAATTGGCGTCAGGCTATCGATGTACATATTAATCTTCTTTATTATACTCAAATACTTCCGCACGGAAGACACTGCTTTACTCAGGAAGCTTGGAAAGCCGCCTGAGATCCAGCTCTGAGCAATAGATTTCTGCTCTATAGCCATTTTTGATCCGTCTGTAAATGCAAGTATTTCTTTGGCCTAGATCACTGTACTGACTACACTCTCTTTATTTGCCGTTGTTGATATCCAGGAAACTCTGCCTCAAAATTTTCAAGAAATATTCCCTTCTTTGCCACTTTAACTCTCTCATTTCCTGTTTCTTTCCTGTGTCCGGGATCCATTGTCGCACTCCAACTTGGCTCCTCCCACGGGGCCCACGTCACTGTTGGCAGTCTTAACTTCGAAGTCGTAGATAACAGAACTCTATAAATCACCCATTATTCCCGTCCTGCTATATGGTGCAGAAGCATGGACGATGACAATATCTGATGAGTCGTCTTTACCAGATTTCGAGAGAGATAAGAAAACCGCATTCGATGGAACGATGAGCTATACGAGACCTACGGAAAAATCTATTTAAACTAAGAAATGCTAATTACATAAATTTATAAAAATAAAATCAAAATATAAAATTTGCCAACGAAATAAAAGCAAACAATGTTGCGTACGTTGGTGCAGAAGAATTGAAAGGAAATGACAACAATAGAAACTTAGTGACAATAATATTGCTACATGTGCGGCTGACGGAGAGAATTTACGAATACGTCAAAAGACAATATGACAATGAAGATATGCGTTCAACCGAAAAAGAAACGACTCACATTGCGGCATTGTCTTTTGGCTGCACAACTGACTGCGTGACTGGCAGCCGGCGGCTCTGTGAGGATCGGCGATCGCGCTGCATGTGAAGGAACAATAATAACTTCGACTGCATATCCTCCGCTGCAAAGGTCTACGCACAAGCTGTGCTATTGTCTCACATCTTCCTCGCATGCGGGTTGTTGTTGTCGCGACACAATAGAACTCGTCAATTCGTTACAGCTGATCAGTCAGCGATCATTCATTGGTACACCCGTACATTTGTCTCTGCTCATCCCTACCAGCAAATATTTGAACACATTCGACAATTCGCTTTGCTGCAGGACAAATTGCCGCCGCCGCCGTATTCACTTTCCTGTTTTACTGTTTGTTTCCACTTTTCATTTTCATCTACGTTTCTTTACTTTAAATGTTTAATTCAAGGATTAAAACAGTTTTTTTGTTCGAAGTAAATATTACAGCTGCCAGGATCCTCGCACAAAGGACAAATTGTTTAACATTTTTGATTGATTTTATTGGTGGGCTATTTGTCGGCTGATCCTCCATTTGTGCGATGTGTTTTATTTGTGGACTCACTCACACACACTCATATAAATTCTGGCATTCCATTCAATTGCCGTATTTGTTTGTTTGTGTTCTTTCCGTTTGCTGATCTCTGTTTGTTTGTTTGCATTTGTGATCGCACTGATTGGGGTCCTTTGATCCAGCTGAGTGAATGTCAACAGCAAATAGGATTAAATTTATGCAGCATAAAACTGAAATAAAAAAAAAAACATTCTCAAGGTAGGGTATTAAAGCGATGCTGAGAGATTAGAATTATTATCGGAGAATTGTTTGATTTAGCGACAAATACGTGTGCTTCTCAGGAGTGTGTGTAATGAGGATAACCGGTATTCTAACATAAACTCTACGAAAGGTTCAAGATTGTAAGATTTTATTATTCAGGTGAGAAAACAGTAAGAGTAGGAATGGGTACATATGCTTCCTACCTCTTTTCTGCAAAATATGGTAATAGTGCCCGATTGTAATAAAAAAAATTCTTGATTATGCAAGAATAATGATTTTCAGTGTTTTTATAGCAGTCTTATGAGAAACAGGGTATATTAAGTTTGCCACAATGCCTGTAACACCCGAAAGGAAACAACGGATAACCCTCCGTATATACGCTAACTAGTTCCCCAGCTTTTGAGATCGACCTGAAACTTCTTTTTCTGTCAAAATCGGACGCAGTCCGTCACAAAATTTGGCGCAGCTTATTATTTAAGGCAGCCCTATAATCTTCGAACACATTGTTCAGATCGCACCACTATATATTATAGCTTGCAGATAAACTGACCGCTCAAAGTCAATATAAGAATATTTTATAACCTCCAATGAAGTGTTTTTTCTTTTTTGTAATAAATAAATTGTAAGTAATCCGCCTAACCTACTCTTAACTCAAGACTCTGCCATGGAAGAACTACCTGTTAAGTATTACTTTGAGGAAGAGACGTGAGATTTAAGTCTCCACTGACTGACGGACGCCTAATCTGTTGAAAAGTCTAAGATTTGTAATTATGAATACGGACGCTTCGCTAACGGCTTTCCAGTGTGGTTTTAGCTTTTCCCTTGTATTTGAAAATCGAGGACGATAAAATAATACCTTTTCAGAGTCTCACGTCGGACAGTTCGGATCAATGTTATTGCAGAATCTTTAAAGGTAGCTTCTAAAGCACCCATGTCCATTAAGTATTTGGGTCAGATGGAAATCTAGTACCCGTGTCGTCTGTCTATCCACCAGTGGGTGTCCGGAATAAGTCTGTTGGTCCAGCGTCCCTTGAATGAGGATTATCATCGCTGCTGCCACATTTTCATGTTCTCGTTCCTCTCTTACAGAGCCTTGGGGTACTCCACTCGAGATAGAGTAGCTCTTGGCGCTTTTGTCCCTATCAAAAATCAACCTGTTTGTTTGTGATGTATTGAGGGGCGCGTATTTCATCCATGGCTTTGACTATGTGTGACAATTCTTGACATTCAGCCTAATCAGCAAGCAGTATTTTTAGTGCCACCTTCCCATTTTTTGCCATTTCTGCACATTTTGCAGTATCGAAGACTTCTTTTAGTACGTCAATAATGTACCTCTTTTTTATAAAGACATATTGTCTCTCTGATAATGCGCCGGCTTCCTGTCTTTCTAGCTCTAAGCGTTTTCGCATTATATTTTCTCACACTTTACTCATTGTGTCGAGCATACACAGAGGTCGGTACGATGAAGGTTTTTCAGGTGGTTTTGAGAGGAGAACCAAACGACCTAAGTGAGTCCCATAAAATATGTATATTGAATATTTGCGAAAGGTAAAGGGAGAAAGTAAGCATATATTAAGTGATAAGACATTCAATTGTGGTGGTACAACCATCTCTTTTGACAACGTTCGCATGGAGAAGTGAAGCAAATTGAGCTTGAATATCAGTAGGAGAGCGGATAGTTAGAGTTTCTGAATTCTTAAATATTAACCAGTGGTTTTAATTGTTGTCGTTAGTATGAAATATGTGGTGTAGAGATTGAGAAAAGGTCAAACATAACACTTCCAATAGACCTCCAAATATGAACTAAAACCAAATATTATTTCTGTAATGTCAATACATAAACATTTGGTAAGATTTACAGCGATTTTTTTTCTGGTTGTCAAAGGCATCTAGAGATAATACTAATTGACCATTTTCGGCATCTACACGAAATAATTATTCGTTAGCCGACAGATTTCTATTACTATAAGCACTTTCTTCCTTCTGCTCGAGCCAATTCGTGACTGATTTTTGTGCTAAATAAGAGACAAAAGTCATCTTTTAGTTGCCTTAAAATTTGATTATTGCGTTAGCTTGGTTCAGAGCTCAAAGATAAGAGCCTCAGGGCAATGAAAGTACCAAGGAATCTTTTGGCAATAAAAGCTGAAGTCCGCACCAAATGCTACATATAAATATTGACGCATTTCTACACAGAATAAAAATTAGATTTTTCAAGACGCGATAAAAAAATATTTGGAATTTGCTATTTATTGGAAGCATCCACATCTAACTAACAAACTCTAACAAGGATCTCCGTTTATAGCATTAAAGTCACTCAATGCGACAGCTAAATAATGGTCGCTGCCAATATTTATAAGCGCTTCGGTGCTTAAAATCCACTAATAAAGTTAGTTCGCAATCGAATTAATGTGAATAACCTCAATGCGCAGACGCACAAGTCCGTAATTTGCATTGTGTAGCTGACAAGTGCAGTTATTAGCATCAGAGCCGAAGTTAGAATGGCACTCGAATGTCGTGAAGCAGGTGCTCTCAATAGTGTGGACACCGAAATGAAACTTGTTGTTGCCATGCAGTTGTCACCGAAGTAGTTAGGCGAACACTTGGCTGCAATAATTCACGCGAAGCGGCCTTAACGATGACAACAACAACAGTACAATAAAATATTGTTAGCGACTAATAAATAAATATAATGGAAGACTTTCGAGAATAATGAGTAGAGAATGAGACACCGCACGGCAACAACAACAAAATAGTTGGTGAACATAAATATGGCTTGTTTAGTGCAGATGTTGATGGGCAAAGCGCGCAGAATGGCAGAGAACAGGGAAAACAACAACAAAAAACAACTAGCGTTATAGCCCAGCCTTCAATTGTGTCAATGCTACGGCACTATCGCCAAGCAATTACCGAGAGTTGCACATAAATGTGGCAGCTGCAGCCGTGGCAAATGCTGTTTGCGGTTGCATGCTGCACGTTCGCTTATCTAACAGCGGCCGCGAAACGTATGAAAATAATCAAAATAATTATAAACATAAATTGTACGCGTAAATATGAACGCTTAAATGCCAAGAAATTATGTTTATTGCTCATACTTTTTGTTGCTGCTCGTTTGCTGCCCCGCTGCTGCTGGTGCATTGTTGCACGCCGCTCGCTACGCTTCGGAATTTCCTCTTTGCAACCACATGTCAATCACGAACTCTGCGGTTTATTGTTATGGCTGAGATGTTGCTGCTGCCACAACAACGAAAACAACAACAAGCACAACAGTAACCTGATTACAACAATTGCTTATAATGTTGGGCCACGCTGTGGCAATTGCAGCGGCCACCGCAATCAGCTACTGTTTAGCTCGAGCGCTGCACATTAACAGCGTTGACGGCTGCATTCAATGGACATGCAGCAACACGGCGCACTAACAACCAAAAGCTTAGCAGCGCAACAACAACAGCTGATTATCTCGTGATTTATTTGACTTACTACCAAATTTAGGGATTTAATGTGTAAAACTAACAAGCTCTCGCTCGCGAAATCGCCAAATCGACAAAGCGCTTTGCCACTGCCATTGCCAGTTCATGCCATCAAATGATATCAAATTGCTGTTGTAACACGCAACAACAACAACTACAGCAACAGCACCTAGTACTTTAGCAGCAATTGCAGCGGCGAAACATACACGAAGCAGGGAAAGGGCCGCCGCAATGGTCGGCATCAATGTTATGTTGAGCAGTGTACTGGTTGCAACAACAACTGCAACTATTGCAGGTTCAATTCTACGACTTCGGCACTGGTGCACAGTGTGTCGGTGTCAGATTGCGTCTTGTAGTAAGTAAACTTGAGTTTTATGTTTTATTTTTATAAAAACCTTTTAGATATTCTAATATGAAGCAATATTTCACACTACTTTGCCCCAATTAAAAACTAGAAAATTCGTAAAATACACCTTACAAATACAAATGATTCCTTATAAGAACTATATACTGACCGTTCAGCTTGTATGACAGCTATATGCTATAGTGATTAGATCTGAACAATTTCTTCGAAAATTACACTGTTAGCTTGGGCAGGAACTCATGCCGAATTTCGTAAAGATATCTCTTCATATGAAAAAGTTTTCCATACAAGCACTTAAATCCTATTGTTCAGTTTCTATGGTAGCTATGTCTTATAATGGTCCGATATCGGCTGTTCCGTCAAATGAGCAACTCCTTGATGAGAAAAAGGCTTGTGCAAAATTTCGGATCGATATCTCCAAAACTGAGGGATTAGTTCACATATATACTTAGAGACGATCATGGCTCAATCAACTTAGTTCGTCGTACTGATATATTGCATATTTTTTGGAGCATCCGATTTGTTCTTCTGGATGTTACACGCTTATATTAATCGAGGTTTAGAGTATTCTACTTATGAAGACTTTCAAATTTTTTGCAGAAAAGTTCGTCAGTTTTGAAGAAAATATAGTTGGAAAGTAACCCAAGCTAGTGACTAGTGTTTAAGTCTGCAGACAATACGAGTTTATGATGTTACCTAGTGAACAGTGGGTTAGAACTCTCGACACAGAGAACATATTTCATACCTTAAACACCAATTTTTTACATTTTGTGAAAAAGTGGACTATGACGAACTCTAAATTCCATTATTAATCAAAGATGTAAAAAATGTATAATCCAATTCTATTAAAAGAGACCGGAATGAAAGACTATTTTAATTTTCTAAATTTAAAACAGCACCATTGAACTAAGACTAAGTTCTAACAAAAAGAACAAAACTACACAATTCAAGGCTTAAAAACTCTACAATATTTGACTTTTCCCCTCTCCCAGTCCACTGTGCAATGACTGTGTAAACTTTTGCAAATTTCTACAAACATTTTCGACTTGTGAATCGACATATCGTGCCTTTTCGCTACATTATGGTATTACTCGCAGTTTGTTTGATTTTGTATTCGCTAATCTCGCTAATGTTGCGGCCACAAACTTTTCAATTACATGTACTGGTAGTGGTTTCGTTGGCCGGAGACGAATCACCACGACTCGCGTGTTATTTATGATTTTCGTTGCTTTAAATTTAGTTGCATTTTTGTATCCTACTTCTGCTCTCACATACTTCCGTAAGTGGCCACATTAAATCTCCGGTTATCCCAAGGGACACATGGATTGGCATTAAGCGTACAAATAATAAATCTTCAGTGTCGCTGCAATTAGCTGTGACTTCGTGTAGAAATTATTGATAGCAAATATATAATTGTATATGCCAGATAGGTTTCCAGAAATGAATAGTAATAAATTGATGAAGAAAGCGGTGACGCAAACAAAAACTATAACCATAAAAGAAGACGCATCACTTGATGTAACCACATTCGGGTTTGATAAAATTTTCTTCAAGTAGACACTGGAGTTTTAATAATTTGTTCTTCGGATCAACTTTATAGCATGAACCTGGAGCCTGTAAGTCATATCATAAAAAATTGGGCTTTGAGTTGCTTCCGTATCCACCGTATTCTCAAGATCTTGTTCTCAGCAACTATTTCCTGTACTTAGATCTCAAAAGAATGCTCGCTTTTAAAATTTTTTTGTAGAATGAAGATGTGATTGATGAAACTGAGGCCTATTTTGAAGCAAAAGTCAAATTAAATAGCCTTATAGCGTAGGATTACGAAAATAGTATTGAAAAGGTCGCTATAACCAGGCGTACACTCTTGAAGGGAACTGTATTGAGTAAAACACAAAACGAATTTTGCCAAAAATAATGTGTTTTACCGAGAATGTGTTTAGGCCGAGAACTTTCATTTCACCTGTCAGATAGAACCTACCAAACTTAGTGGCTTACTTCTCCTGCTTGTGTCTAACATTCTAAGGCTGAGCTCAGGCTATTACCGGGGTCACAGCCGGCGGATAGTGGATGGCTTATGCTAAGTAGGTTAGCTGCGAATAGTAACACGCAGCTCCAGACTAGCCCCTGAAGGAGAGGAGAGCTTGGCTCAAAACGCTTCATGCACCCAATGATCCTCCAACGAAGAGTCTAAAAGATACCGCATGTAAATAAGCGTACACAATCCCCACCGGGGTTGCACCGACGGAGAACCCACCCACGACAGGGAGGCAACAAGCGACGATGGAATAATACAGCGAGCAGCACCAAAATTGCATATACGTCAACGAAAACTCTTGGCAAGAGCCCATAAGAATTGATTCCAGTTAGATTCTGATTATGGAGTACTAGAAACCCGGAACGGACTAGTTTGAAAAAGTGCTGATGATGGCCGTATTCTTTCACCTCAGTGGTTTAGTGTAACGTCTTATCGAAATGGCTCGCAAGCTAATACTGTTCTGACCTCCGTCTCGTTCACACTCTAGCAGGTCTTCAATTACGTTCAATGCACCGTACAACTTCAGTTGAGACGAGCTCCTGATTCGTGCCCGAACCTGGCTTTGAACATAAGCTCCTATATGGACTTTTGGCAACCCTCACGTGGCCTCCCTGCTTGCATGGATAGCCACGGGGTTTATAAAAGCCAACTGCGGCTTGAAGCGGAGATCCGTTAGAACAAAAATTAATGCACCGCAACAACAACAGAAGGAACAACAGAAACAAATATGACCAAGACTAGGAATACGGGACCGTCTTCCATAGAAGTAGTAGGATACTTAGATCACTATACTCACCATCACCCCTAAACAACCCGAAACAATGAAGAAAAGATTGCCTCAAAGGAAACTCCGGCCACGCAAGCACCACCAGCAAAACAAAGAGAAGGGAGGGCATCCTAGTTGCTACCACAGAAAGACCTCAAAACTTACCGAAACAGGAGTGCATTACTCAAATGAGATAGGCAGAAGAGGAATCCAAACAAAAATGCGAGGGTATCGTATAACTATAAAGACGGAGTCTGGATGGGTTCTATAGGATTCAACCCAAAAACTTGTTGTTGCTTTCACCTGTAATTATAATTGTATTAAAGAGCATAAAAGTGGCGAATCGAAGATGACTCTAAATATTAAAAAGCGAAAACATTGAAAAGAACATTTCTTGAAGAAATATTTACATATGTATGTATGTATGTGAGAAAGAATCATAAAACTGAATTGGATCGAAATTTTTTTCAAAAACTAAATCATCCCATCCCATCACTTCAACTTCTCCAAAGTTTTAAAAATTTAAAAGCCTTCCTTATGTGTATTTGAAATACGTTTTGTCGTGCAATTCAATTTGCCAGCATTTCAGTTATTCAGCAGCAACATCATCATTATCTGGTGAAATTGAGCAGATGAAGCATTCAAGCGAAAATCTTCCGTTAATCCGCATAACTCGCAAGCCCATAAGGAATACACTTTTCAATTTAATTCGAGTATAGAAAACTGCTCTGAGAGCGATTGCATTTGAAAGAAATCTAATTGCGCATTTACTGCGTAGAACGACCGAAACCCAAACTGAAATGCGGACAAAAAAGGACATCACGAAAGTGGGTGTGAAAAGACAAAAAAGAACTAAAGGGATGTAAGCAGCGCCTTCCCCCAAAACAAAGCAACAGAAGGTAGACTTTAAAGCGAGTTTAATTCACAAAAAGTGGGTGAGAACTATATGTTTGTAAGTATGTGTGTGCCTGAGCGATGTTGACAGTTGTACGCAATAATTATGCCGCAAGTGGGTTAAGGATAATGCAGGCGTTGATTGAAAACAGTAATTTTGGGGTGTGTATGTATGAGTGGGCGTTGCAACAACGACATAATGTATAGAGTCTTGACTTACTAGGACAGCAGCTACAGGAAGAGTAAGTAATCACGTGAAGAGAACTTGCAGAAGAATATGCTGAAAGCAGCATAAATAAATTTGGTTGCATGCTGCGCTTATAGTTCGTGCTGCGTCTCTTTGCGACTTTTATGCAACAAATACTGTTGAGACTACGCTTTTGAGCTACTTAAGACAGTTAGCCTTGCTTGAGGTCCAACTGTACATATGGCAATGCTTAGACAACTTACTTAAAAATAAGTCAATTTATATTTGCTTCTTGGTTGCCTCAAAAGGCAAAGTAGCTTTGTGCTTCTAAAGCCAAAATGTGGCAGTTCAAATGATGATGTACCACTGCTGATGACTTCAATGCTCTTTTAGATGGCTTTAACCCACAACTTGACAACACACTCCTGTAGAAGTTGCCAGAGTTGTCGAGCAGCAACAACATTGCTGTCCTTGCCACAAAGTCAACCAAAAATCCACCGAAATAAATGTGTAATATGCATGAGTCATGCCTGCATACACACATACACATATAAGCAGTAAGCATCCACATGCCTCACGTGCCCTTAGAAGCTCACATACACATGCATACATGCATAATATATTTGTACTGCGTTGAAACGTGCCACACATTTGTATGCAAAGCAGCATCGCCAGCACATATGACAAATTCTTTATTATTATCCTGTTTGTTGAGCGCACGTATTTGCACAATACATATTAGAATTTCGAGCAGCAGCGGCATGATAAAGAGAATATTTGCTGCATTCAGCACACACACACACCCCCGCACTAACGCCGAAAGAGCGGCCACCCACGGCGGAGGCGTGCAATTGCTCTGCCATGCTATGACTTTTTAATTCCAACAAAGGGAAGACCAAGCAAAAAAAGAAATTAAGAGTAAATAAAAGACCAACCAATCCTGTTTGTAAAAGGCGATTTTTCGACAAAATCGTATTACGCTGACTAACTTGGCTTTTGGGCGAATTTCGGCAAATTAACTGTGCAACATAATTTAAGCTTTTGCGCAAATAACGACTTGAAAGAAATCTATGATGTGCATATGCGCCTACTTAAGTATATATTTTTGACATACTATATATGATGTGAGATGAAAGAGTATCCAGATACAAAATTATAAATACCTGATACTTTGATCCTTGACTTCTTCTTTTACTTCTTATCAAGCTGTTGCACAAGCAATGAACTTTTGACTTATACAAAATTAACGGTCATTACCCGTAGAGAGCCGATTCGGTTTTGTTCGCAGCACCTTGGACTGACGTATGGAACGACTTGACCCATTTTACGTCGAGATCTCAAATTGAAAGCATAGAAAATATAGTTTGTGCGAAAACAGAAGTCGCTCGACCTTTTCAAACAACATCGTTTCGCTATGTATGCTATTGAAAAGTTCCAAGAAGATCCGACATTTATGAGCCAAATTCTCTTCAGCGATGATGCAAATTTCTGGCTCAAATAAGTAAAATTGCCGTATTTTATCCAGAAAAACAACAGTTTGGTGTAGTTTCTGAGCTGCTGAAAAATAATGCCGATGAGAATGTAACCGCATATGACCACCTTTATTGTTCCATGATAACTGACTATTTGATGCCTGAAATTGAAGCTTGTGAACTCGATGATATTTGGTTTCAACAAGACGGCGCCACTTCCCACACATGTCACTAGTCGATGGATTTATTGAGAGAACACTTCGATAAGCAGATAATTTTACGTTTTTTGCCGTTAGACTTTTTCCAGTTGGGATATTTAAAGTCTAAGAGGAAGTCGTTGAAAAAATAAATGTCAAAGAATGTTCTCTCGAATGCTTATAAAAATCGCCATTAAATTTAAAGCTTCTGTGTTCTGCAGCGTTGTTATGCGATCAATTTCTGTTTCAAACTCGGTAAATCTGCGACAGAGACGTTTGATGTGATCAAGCTGGCTTACCAAGATGTTGCTAAAGCAAAGAAGTGGTGTATTACGGTGGTACCGGGCCTTTTGGAGTTCCGGGAAGACCGTGTTGGGAGACCTGCGGCTTCGATAAATACCGACAAAGTTTTGAACTCAGACCATCGACTAAGCATTCGTTTAATTGAATTTAAATTTATTAATTTGTTCCTCCTGGATAAAGCGCCAACGTCCACTTTTACGTAAAAGTCCTCAACGGACTCAAACGAAGGGTCAATCGGTCCGAAAAAACATCGCAGCTCATTGGAAGTTGCACCACTACAACGCCCCGGCTCACACCGCCTTTCTTGTGAACAGCTACCTAACCAAGGCCGGCATCCCAACGCTTCCGCAGTCGCCCTACAGCCCAGATGTGGCCTTCTCGGACTTTCTTGTTACCTTGCCTGAAAAGACCGATGAAAGGCAAGCATTTTGAGACGACAGAGAGGATCCAAGCAACATGCACCTCGACTCTTAAGGCTTCCGTGGCGTCTTCAATGCTTGGAAATCGCGCTGTCAGCGATGCATCGACGCAGAGTAACCTATTTTGAAAGTTTTTATAGAATTATAACGATTGGTTCAATAAATTTTTTTAAATCGACTCAGTCTTATTACTTTCCGGACAAAACCCGTATTTCTTTGTGCCTAAAATAGATTAAAATGGGCGAAAACTTGACCTAGACTTTGATCCATGTGATTAGTGATTGTATATAAGTTACCTTAATGAAATGCAGAGAACATTTCGTAGTATGTGCCACGATGATATCGGGTCGATACTACCCTAACACCCACATACTACATATAATGATTTTCGTTTTTCTAACAAATCTTATATTGAGTATATGGGTTATACATACATAAGTGCACGATTCGGTAGGGTATCAACGGCTTTTTCTCGTACACTTAAATAAAACCGCTATATTTCGTGCTCTCTTATCGGTTTAAACCCCAAAAAATCCTTGTATCCCCCACTGCCACATTTTATAGATTATTCAGTTTCACTAAGCCGAATTCACCGAAATGCCACCACAGAGCCATACAAATTTTGCGAAATAAAAATCTGCGCAGTTGACGACAAGTGGTTACATTTACCGCTGGATCGTACAATATCAACTATTTTGCAGGCGAAACTACAATAAATACAAAAACTGTAAAGCAAACAAATTTGCTGCAGAGATTTTTAAGTCAAGGACAAAGTCTGAAGGAAGCAAGGAGTGGCACTCAACTACTTACAACATAACGAATTTGGACGCATGCAACGCTGTTTCCAACGCATATTACAACGAAATTTGTTGTTGTTTTATTATTATTTCTTTTTTTTGTCTGAAAAATTTCTTGATGCATTGAAAAATGTTTGCACAGGAAACCTTTTGTGTGCGTGCATAGCAAATGCCAATATGAGTGTAAAAGCTCGCCTGCTCTTATGAGAGCACACACGCTCATGCAGTGCTATTGGTAGTGTGGCATGTGGAGGAAACTTTATGGATATAAGCATGAAAGCTAGACTTAAGTAGCCGCTTTGCTGCGCTTTCAACAGTTTTGCTTCACTTGGTTATTTTACGAGTAGATTGCATGCATTTTGTTTACTTAAGTACGTATGTGTGTGAGTGTGTATGTGTATGTATGTTTACAGATTTTTGAAGAATTTTCGTGCCATTTTAAGCCGCTTGCTTTTGTCGACATTGTTGAACCGACTACTTATGCCGGCATCGTTGGTTGGCTTCGTAGTGCACGGAGCGTTGCAATGCGGCATTGTTAGTGGCAAGTATGCACTAATATAATGTCAACATTAGAGAATATTAGAAATTTCTAAGATTTGCGAAATTGACTTTATTAAAAATATTACATAGTTATGTTCATATATAAAATATGAGAAAATCCGTCTTCGTTTTTTGTGGAAAAATTCGAAAGAAAATTCAGAGGTAGAGAAGGAGTGCTGTGAGGAACGGTCTTAAGTCACATATATGTGGACTGTGTGAATGGAAATTGAAAATCTTAAGAAAAAAAATCATTAGTAGTAGAATGATTAGGAAAAGAAAAATGGAAGGGAAAATGTTATTATAATAAGTTGTTCACAAGTTTACCTCAACGTAAACTTGCCTCTATCCTCCTTCGGAAGTGAACATCTTCAACATGTTGATAAGGTGAAATATCTAGGGCTTATCCTTGATTACAAGTTTTCACGGATGTCAAAAACTGAAGAGAGAGTAAAGAGGGCATCGGCAGCCTTATATTGCTTTAGAAGAGCTATAGGGAAATGGTGGGGAATCTCACCAAGGGTAATGTTTTGTCTCTACTAAACCGTGGTCAAGCCAATAATGTGCTATTGGACACCAGACGAATTGTAGAAAGCACTCGAAAAGTCTACACTTGCTAAAAAGCTTGAACGTGCCCAAGAGCGGCTGTCATCCGCATCTCCATCGGGCTGCGGACTACACCAACAATAGCACTTAATGCCATTTTACGGGTACAACTGTCAAGTGTGCTCCAAGACTCAGGGAAGCTAGATGTATGAAGGTGTGTTTCAATTGTATTCCTGAAAACTTGGATCGCTGTGTCGCAGAGGCCACTAGTGTGGATTTTACCTCTGCTCACAAATCGTCAAGGGAGATGTGGATGGGAAGAAATCGCTACAAAAAAGACGCATTGATCTTTTTCATGGAGAGGTCGGAGCTGTAGGGAAGGTTGGGGGGGTTTTGTGTAAGCAGCCCTCTATCAACCTTAGCTTTAGGCTGCCGGACCAATGTAGTCCTTACCAGATATAGCAACAATTTACTTTATCAGCGGACTCGTTAAGGTGCTTGGTAACAGTGATATCATTGGTAACTGCAGAGCCGATTAGCTAGCAAGGGTGCCCCCTAGTTCCTAGCTTGCAATGGGGCACCTTGCCCCACTCACATGGGTATGGGATCGAGGTGAATCTATGTTGGCATCTTTCAATCTAGCATTGGACAAATGGACCTCGCGTGCGACTGAGAGATCCTTTTGGCTTAGATTAGAATGCAAAATATCAACTTGCACTAAGAACAGTTCATATTGCCGCAATCGCAGGAGCTCTCACTGTACACTGTCCAATAGGAATTCATCCGGTAAGGCTAAAATTGTAGGGAAAAGTGTGAGGAGGAAGCATACCATCACCTTCTCCTCCATTGCCAAGCCTGTGCAAGACTAAGGTTGACCCATCTCCATTGTCTTACCTTTGGTGAACCAGGAGACTTATTCAAAACAGACCTTCGTCTTAACAAATTTGTGATAGCCTCGAAGCGATTTGTCGATTTGTAAGGTCTTATGATCCAGTAGATAAGAATTTTTCTTGTACGATACCTGACCGGAGTACTTAGCTGTCGAAGTAAGATCCTTCTTAGGATCGACCTCTCAATTTAACCTAATCAAAGTTGTTAACTTAATCCTTCAATCCGAGCTCTGCAAGTGGTGGTTAGCCAAAAATCTAGCTTTTGGGCAGTCAGAGGGTTACTCCTAGGGTTGCTGAATGCCTAAAGTATATTTACATTATTCTGAACTGAACCGTGAAGATCATGTTATTGAGAAAGAGTCCCCAATATTTGAAATGTTATAGACCGAATAATAAATTCGAATCTTTCCCGGTTTTGAAGTCCGATTCATCCTTTAATAAATCTACCTTGCAACAGATAGTTATTATTTAAATAAACTCATCAAAAATGTCAACAAACATGTTTTAGCCTAGTTGCTTTATGCGACATCTCCCGAATCAAACATATTTTACAGGATAAAATTGAAAACAGCCGGCAATAAAATTTCAAAGAGCTGTCATTCTGTCATAAGGTTTCTATAAATAATACTTTCATTACATAACTCAACTAAAGTAAATTGTCTTAAGTAACTGTGAGGGTTCGACGATTCCACATACATTTCCATATAATAAGATTGAAATCTAATGCGGAGACGTAGAAACATCACTTAAATATTTATTGCATTACTTCCGCAGTACATACCAAAAAGGGTCCTCAGTGATGCGCAACCACAAGCGGAATTGGAATTCCTTATAATATTATATATTTCTCTTTTCATCAATTTAATTAAATTACTCACCTAACTAATCGCTCAATAAGCCAGCAACAACACTAACTTCATCAGCAACACAACTACCCACCAACAGCTCTGCTGTAAGCGTCGTCCCAAACCACCACAATATTTCTCCACCACCAACAATAAGCACTCGACGCTAATCCAAACAGCTGGGCAGCTAGACGGCGGCAGTGTCTTCTTGGCCTTAAGCTAAAATCTTGCATGCTAATCACGTAGTAATTTCGAATACTTATAGATATTTTAGCATCATTCGCGCCGCAGGGCGAGAGCACACGAACACAGCAAACATCAAAAAGGGCGCAAGCGGGTGCACCGGTGTAGGCTGTTGCTCTTGTGGGTGTGAGTGTGGGTTGTAGCGCCCGAAGGCATATTTATGCCAAAAATTTAAACAAACCGCAGGGCACACAAGCTACGACGGAGCTGTAAAAAGAAGCATTTGACGCTTGGGATCAACCGGCTCTTGAACCCCATTCAGGTTGTAAAAGTGTTGTTTTTAGCATAGATCTCATGTAATTCAAGGGTTGAGTGCAGCTGCAGAGTGTGTACTCGGTGGCGCACAGTTGACATAACGGCAAATATTGAACATCTGCATTGACGTTGAGCTTCGTATGCATAATGAATATATTAAGTGAGTAGTAAATGTGGGTATTATATGGGAAATTTATTCATATAAAGGGTGATTTTTTAAGAGCTTGATAACTTTTTTTTTAAAAAAAAACGCATAAAATTTGCAAAATCTCATCGGTTCTTTATTTGAAACGTTAGATTGGTTCATGACATTTACTTTTTGAAGATAATTTCATTTAAATGTTGACCGCGGCTGCGTCTTAGGTGGTCCATTCGGAAAGTCCAATTTTGGGCAACTTTTTCGAGCATTTCGGCCGGAATAGCCCGAATTTCTTCGGAAATGTTGTCTTCCAAAGCTGGAATAGTTGCTGGCTTATTTCTGTAGACTTTAGACTTGACGTAGCCCCACAAAAAATAGTCTAAAGGCGTTAAATCGCATGATCTTGGTGGCCAACTTACGGGTCCATTTCTTGAGATGAATTGTTGTCCGAAGTTTTCCCTCAAAATGGCCATAGAATCGCAAGCTGTGTGGCATGTAGCGCCATCTTGTTGAAACCACATGTCAACCAAGTTCAGTTCTTCCATTTTTGGCAACAAAAAGTTTGTTAGCATCGAACGATAGCGATCGCCATTCACCGTAACGTTGCGTCCAACAGCATCTTTGAAAAAATACGGTCCAATGCGTACAACCAGCGTACAAACCACACCAAACAGTGCATTTTTCGGGATGCATGGGCAGTTCTTGAATGGCTTCTGGTTGCTCTTCACCCCAAATGCGGCAATTTTGCTTATTTACGTAGCCATTCAACCAGAAATGAGCCTCATCGCTGAACAAAATTTGTCGATAAAAAAGCGGATTTTCACATTTCGAACCGAACACTGATTTTGGTAATAAAATTCAATGATTTGCAAGCGTTGCTCGTTAGTAATGTCAAAGCATACTGAGCATCTTTCTCTTTGACACCATGTCTGAAATCCCACGTGATCTGTCAAATACTAATGCATGAAAATCCTAACCTCAAAAAAATCACCCGTTATTTAGTGAAACAATACAGTGATTACTACATTATTATTTTCTTGTTAAAATCTCTTTCGGACCACTTTTACGATAATCCACTTTCGGCCAGTCGATTTCCTATGGAAGCACTCACTATCTTTTTGCCCAAGTATGAAAGTAGAAAAGTAATATCTCCCAAACCTTAGACGCTACTCGAACATATTCTCTGGGACCAACGATGTGAAGATCTATTATAAACAGTATTTACCCCACAAGACCTGGAGTTTCTTGCAAAAAATAGTATATTCGAATAAAACCATTGATCCAACATATAAAAAGCCTAAGGACTGAGTAGACAATTGAGAAGTAAAGTCCTCTCTCGATGAACAATAACAAAACTCCATAAGTCACTTAATATTCCTGTCCTGCTATATGGTTCAGAGGCATGGACGATGACAACATCTGATGAGTCGGCGTAACGAGTTTTCGAGAGAAAGGTTATTTGGAAGATTTATGGTCCCTTGCGCATTGGCAACGGCGAATATCGCATTCAATAGAACGATGACCTTGTTCAGAGAGTTAAGAGACAGCGGCTACGCTGGCTAGGTCATGTCGTCCGAAAGGATGGAAATACTCCAGATCTGAAAGCGTTACCCGCCAGGGGAAGCAGAGGAAGAGGAAGACCTCCACTCCGTTGGAGAGATGAAGTGGGGAAGGATTTGGCTTGCGAAAAGAAGAAACGACTGGCGCGCTGTTGTTAACTCCGCTATAACCGCGTAAGCGTTTTCTACGACAGTAAAGAAGAAGAAGAAGACTAGGTTAAATTGGGCTAAGAGGTAGATTCTAAGACGGATCTCACTTAAAAAGCTTAGAATGGTACGTTGTGGTACCTAAAATTATAATTACTGTATCAAAAGAGCCTTACAGATCAACAAAGGGCTTTGAGCTTAACAAAAATGTGTTGAGATGGCCAACATCAGTTTCGGCTATGTGTTTTGGTTCATCAAAGTGAGATAACTGAGAAATGTGACTGTATATTTCCGTCTTACCCTCCTCCATACAACTTTGCAAAGACAAAAACACTTGGCACTTTCTCACAATCTCAAATCCATACTGTCAATGAAGAAAGAAAAAACAAGTCCCTTAAATAAAATTAATTTCTTTAATTTGCAGCCATTTTTCATATGCCAACTGTCAGACATTTGTGTATCAATTGTCAATGTCATATTGACAGCAGCGAAGCTACCGAATTTGCAATTCTGCTTGTGCCGGCTCGGCTTTGCATATTCCATGCCATCACGGCTTGACTGACAGGTCCATGACTTCACTCATTGATTTATTGGCTGTTTATGATTAAATTTTGTAACACCTCTGCCTCGCTTAACCTCGATTTGTATTTGTATTTGTTTACTTCCAGTTTGTCTCCATTTCTTTCGTTTTATTCCAATTCAATTTCGTTTTTATTATTTTCAACTGTCAGTCATTCATTCATCCTTCGCCTTCATTTGACTTTTGTATGGTAATCTTATTTTTTAGCTACAAGAACACCATTGCACCTAACCTACACTTGTAAGAGAGACAGTCGGAACGCTATACATCCAAATAGAGTGGAAAGTTATTGCACTGAGTGACAGGGAGCTTGGAAATATTATTCGTTTTGTATTTGCTTTTTTTGCCGTCAAGTGAAATCGGAAAGTGTACAAAATTAAAAACAACTTTGATAAATACTCCTAAACGAATTCCTGTCTAACAAGCTACAAAAACGAAACCCAGTTATATAAAAGCGTTCTTGTCTGCTTTTAGTTACATTTGGGGAGCTGCAAACCTACCCAGTGGTATGGATAGTTCGTTGGCTTGAGTTTTGATACAACACGACTCGCTCTCATTGTAATGATGTCTAGAAAGATTTCGCGAGTTCCGCCGTACCGAAAGCTTTCGGAGAATGAAAACCACTTAAGTAGTGTTTGAGTTCGTGGAACTCTACAGTAGTTTAGAGCTTTTACATACTAGCTAGTTTGGGAGTAGTAAACACTACGAATCTATCCACGCCTATTCGTTATGAAAGTTGAGTTCTGATTAGCGAACCTCATAGTGAAAAATATGTTTTGAGTTGCAAAACTGAAACTACTTAGCTAATCGGTGAATCGCGTTGGTTCTGCATTCTCTAAATTGTAAGATGATATGAGATGTTCCCAGAAAAGGAGCAATAAGAGCAGTTTCGGAACAAAAACGCAGTGGACAGACGAAGCTTTGCAAATAATTTCGTCTCTTATTGGTTAAAATGGCATGAAGAAGAGTGACAAAGCCAACCTAGTTTTCTTGTTGTTAGTTAACTTTGGATTCTGAATAGGGGTTTGAAGTAAAATTTTACCGGAACGTAAAAATTAATGTCGCTTAAAGAGCTTGGATTACTTAGGTGGTGGCCGCGCTAGAAAGCATAGAAAGGATCATTGACTGACTCTTATTTAGTACTGGGATATTCAAATATCACGAAATGAAAGGTTTTATAGTTTTGTAACTGTCCTAGCCCACTACTTGGATTGATTCAGGTTTAGACGTCGAGTTGATGAGATGAGAAGTCAGATGGATCATCTTGAAAGTCTCAACAAAACTTTCTGTTTAATTTGTCATTCAGACTTCCGACAGCCACACCTGTTTCCTCTACTGGGTTCTAGAGCAACTTTCAATTCCGTTCGCACATGAATAATGCGCTACATGAAACATGCAAATTCTCATTCTTTTTCAAACAAATTTTTATCCACCGTGTTTATGCCCCACAGTTGCGCCCGTTAGTGGTAGCTTTTTCAATTGCACATTTTTTCCTGGCATTTTTGTGTTAAAAATTAGAAACATTGTTTGTCTGTCAACATGATAGGTTGCTGCCATTGTGGAGCTATGCAGCAGCAACAGCAACAGCAACAACAATATCAACAGCTACGACTGCAAAAACTATGAACCAAAAAGGGAGAGGAGGACAACTAAAAAGTAGCATGAGAAGACGCTACACACACACATATGCGGAAGATATGAATTTGTTGGTATGTTCTTGCAACAATGGAATGGAGATATGTTTGAGGGCGTATTTGCGTGCATAGTGCAAATAGTTCGTCGAAAGCGCTTGTAACCCTTAACCCCACCCGTGACGCCTAAGCGTGAGTGAGTGTGCGAGCGAAGTGGTTCGTGTTCGTGTTGTTCGAGTGTAGTTGGCGTGGAAATTGCAATTTTCAGGCAACGCAGAGCGTCAAACCGAAATAAACTCTATTAATCGACAGCGCTCGAACAACACCGCGTATTTGTTATTGTTGTTATTTGCTAGCAATATTAGTTACCGTTAGTTTGGTGGGCGTTCCCCATAGCGCGGCGGTGCTGCGGCAACTCGATCCACTTTTTACACCCGCAAACTAATTTCTGGTTGCACTTCCACCTTTTTCTTCAAGTGTGTGGCGACTCCAGTGTGTGTGTGTGCGTGTGCGGCAGCGTGTGTTTGACAATAACGAAAATTGAATTGAATATTTCGTTGCTTGTTCGGTTGTGTTTTTTCGTAATTGTGTTCTGCGGATCCCAATGACTATTCATACCCTACAATTCATTGCAGTTTTGCTGTTTGTTGCATTTCCAATTGCTTAGCTTTTTTGTGCCGCAAAGCTGCTGGGATCGATGTATCTTCGTTTATTGGCTTTCGCATTTTCTCTGCCAATTCTGTTGAAGGTATTGTCAGTGCCATTTGTTGCGAATTCATTTACCAACTTCATTTTCGGTTGCTTCCCCCTTGCTGTCGCCTCGCATGTGGCAGCATTTGCATTCGGTTGCGGCGTATTACGGAGCGTTTTTCTACTGCGCTTGTACTTTTAATCAAACGCAATGAATTGAATGAAGTGTACTCGTAAATCATTGTGCGAATTCATCACGGCGCGCAAAATTTTTTGCTTTGAGATCAGAAAAAAAGCTCTTTTTTCGTCTGTTCAGTGGGATTGGTGGAACTTTTCGCCGATTATTTGGAAAATGGTTTTGCTATTTCTACAAAATAGTAGTTTTTACTGAAGTATATGGAGAAATTGAAGTTTATCTGACCGAAAAGTAATAGGATAATGGCGCTGTAGTAAGGAAAGTGGATTTTGTGTGAAGTATGAACTCATGGCAAGGTATGCAGGTAGGTAAGGCTGTCTGACGACGCACCTAGGGCTTTTATAGGCCCATTGTGAAATCACTGGGACTAAAATCCCTTTACAATATCCTCTCTGAGCTACCACGAGCTGCTGATGAAGTTCACCAGTACAAAAAACATTATATGCGCAACTTCAAATGAAATGTAGGCAGAATCCCTGTACCAATAGTACTTACCTATTTCTATTTGAATTTTAATAGTTGGCATGTGCGATCCATATTCCATTCATGCCAGGTTTGCTTGCTGGTAAAACAAATTTGGGATTGTCTCCACCCAGACGCTGCAACATCTATCACTCGTTTGTCGATTAACTTTCTTCATGTTGCCAGAGACATATAAATTCCCTTTTTTTGGGAGTCTAATTGTAGGGTAGTGAACTCAAGACAAGCTTTAAGCAAATAGTTTAGTTTAGGTTATTTTAATAATGATACTACTACTGCTGAAAATGATTGCTTTTGGAAATTGGGCTTGCTGCTGGATCCGGAACATTCTCATTCTTTCGAAGCAATTGTTCGCTGAACTTCACAAATATTCTTTCAGCGCTTAACTGTCGCTAGCTCGTAGGCTAAGTTCAGTAGTAAGATTGATATTCAAGAAGCCGTCAGTGGTTCACTTGGACAGAAACGTCGGTCAGTTGTGCCAGAACTCCTTATTTTGAATCAAAAAGCCAATCGCACATCGAGTGCCTGGGTAGTCTGAAAGGGCACCTATGTCTTTAGAAGACCTATTGTGAAAATCCTGGATGAGAAAGTTTATAGATGTTTTCACATAACCTTCCACGATTTCGAAAATTTACGTACTCTAAAATTTTGAGACTCACTCGTACAGTATGGGTATCAATAGGACAGTGTCCTGTTTGTACTCTCACAATATCATTGAGGCAAAGTTAAGCTCTTTAAGAGCAAGGTAACAAGATAAAGCTCATACGTTTCAATCCATGCCAAAGCGATCTCTGCACTGTTGCTGGTTTCTAACTAACACTTACTGAGCTTATACGAGGAGAAAGTGTCGCCAGAGTTCGGCTTGGTGACTCTATGATCTAGGTGAACCGGTAAGAACTCAGATTTTCTGAGTCTAATAGCCACTATGTTCAAGTGCCAAGGTTAGAGTGGACTTTACCACCCGCTGAATGTTCTCGAGTTTCTTTGCATGTGTGATCTTTTCTATAGCCCTTCACCACATAAAAACTCCATAGCACGTAATAAACTTGACTATGGTGTCATAGAACGAGAGGACAACTTTCCTCCACCTCTTGCGAATGGCTCTTCTGTAGCAGTATAGGACAATATATGCCTTTTTTGCTCTCTCTTCGATATTCGGCTTCCATGAAATATTCCTATCAAGGATGAGCCTTAGATATTTTACTGTAACCGCTGGTTGGAGGTAGATGTCTCTTATTTGCGGCGGCGGTTTCAATCACTTTGTCGCACAGAACACTGAAAATGAGTTGTTTAAAGTTTGATTCATCCCCAAGACCGACTAGAGCAGTAACGACTGATTCTGGCTAGACGTAGTTGAAAGCTCCCTCAACATCAAGGTAGATCCCAACAACGAAGTCCTTAACCCTGATGTCTTCCTAAAGCAATGACACGATAGTGTGCAGGACAGTATCACCTGACTTGCCTTTATAATAAGCATGTTGCGCTCCTAATAGAGAGTCCCTCGGAATGCACCTCCATATGTACCAGTCCATCAGTCCAGAATTTTTAGTAAGAAAAAGGAGAGGATATCTCAGGTATTACATAAGATTTAAAAGGCTCCTGCTCATATTATCAACAGACCGTTAATAGTCTAGTAAGATTTCTTACAGACACATCTTATTGCGGGTTTATATGGATACCATGGACAATTATTGATTCATGATTAAAATTTGGCACAATATCCAGCCTTAACAATAACTAACTTGGGGATTTCGGACGCTGGAGATATAGTTTTATTGCTTCTTCTTCTTCTTAAAATTTTTTCAAACCTTTTTCCCAATGCGTTTTCCTTAAGCTATTACTTTTTCTCCAAGCCATGTTTTGATTGTTTTTTTTTTTCACTAACAAAATGTCTTTGAACTCACGTGTTGTTGAACACATAATGAAATGAAGTTCGGTGCAAATAAGAAATTTGATAGCGAACTTTCGATAACACTTCCAGCAATTCATTCCACAACGAATTGGTTTTCAATCGTGCGAATGTGTGTATACAATTGGCGACTGACAGTTCGCAAACGAAACAGCGATTTATGATGACTTTAATGTCAGTACTTAAATTATATGACAAGCCCTTCCACGAGCATTGTGAGCGTGTAAATATGTGCATATGACTGGAAACGCAAACGATAAACGATTATGTTGGCGATCCTCCGAATTATTGCACACAAGTATGTCAGGATGTCGGTCTGAAGTTGCTTTGCGGCGACACAATGATCTCATCTTTCTTTGTCTTTCACTGAACTGTGTGGCGGTGGTGACCTCTTCATGCCACTTTTTACCATTTTTAAAGCTTACGTTCCCTTACACATACATACATGTACTACATATGTATGTAGGCATGTGTGTTTGGCTCATAAGTCTGTGGCAGCGAAGCAATCAATTTAAATTTCGCCGTCATATGCGCACCAGTCCGTGCAGTGAGTGCCAAATAAATTTCCAGAAATAAAGGAGTGCAATTTAGGGTGCGCATGCGCAGTGCCAAAGCTTTGTAAGCCAGTGTGTGTGCATGCGCATAACTGAATTTACGTGCGGCGCGCAGCGGCTTTGCATGCGTGGGCTGTGCCAAACGATGCGATTTTGATTAAGGCTGCGCCTGCGCAGATGCGCTTTACATGTGTTCGCCACTTTTCGTTTTTGCTTTTGTTTTAATTTTTTTATTTTGTATTTTGTTTCCTCTTGCCTTTTTGTTTTGCTGCGGCGCTGCTTGATAAGTGAGCTTCCGCTCATTTAATTTACGGTATGTGCCGTGCTGTTTCTGCAGGCGCACATAAATTCATTTGTCCGCGTGTGGTTGTGTCGTCCAAAAAGGATGTTTTGTCGACAAGATCAGTAAACAAAAGCGTACGCGATAAGGCAATCAAAGACTACGGTGGACCCGCAGCCGGAGCCAAGCGCGCGGGTACATGCATGTGTGTGTGTATGCCTGCCGCGTAGTTGGGACACATGTTGTGGGTCCAAGCCACCGGAATGCGTTACTTTTTTGTGCTGGTGCGTTAAGCCCTCGCGTTGTCTGCATGCCGCAAGAATTTTAATAAAGCGATGATGAATTTGCGCTGTCTGCTGCTGCCACAATAACCGCGTGGAGTAAAAGAGTATCAAACTCCGTGGCGCGTAATCACAATCAACAACGCCCTGCAACAATAATGATATTAAATCGCTCAAAGACATCAAAAAAATCAAAAAAGTGAAATAAGCAATAAATAAAAGGCGAGAGTCTGCATTTAGCCTTGCCTTCAACGCTGAGGATTTATTTAATCTCAAGCATCGCCGTTGCAAAGACGTTGCTGCAATTGAAGGAAGTCTCATCAAATAACGAGACACTCATTACAACGCCCCATTAGTCACACCGGTGGAGCAACATGTGCGCGCAGAGCCACATATGTGGGAACGGAACACACACAGATACTTGTCTATGCTCGTATGTGTGGCGTTGCACGTGCGTCACTGCCTGCGACTGCGTAATTTAATTAAAAATAAAGTTATTTTGCATATAAATTGATTTAATTTGCTCGTGCGCGCACGTTTGCCCACCGCCAGACGCACCTTTTAATGACTAGAACATTGTGTCGCTCTTCTAAGTAGACAGAGTGGCCATAATTCAGAGAGGCGTTAAATGAAAACCCAAGTTCTTGAGATAAAAGTCAAGTCAAGTCAAGTGTTTAAGGCCCATCTACGAAATCCACTAAAAATCTAGCGATGCCTCATACCTCCACGGTCAGTTGGCAACTCTGTAAGCTCGCGCTACATAGCACAACCTCACACAGCTTTACAAACATTGTCGCCTTGCCTGACGCACAGCTTTGCGCATGCGCGCGCACACATCACGTCGGTCGTATCGCGAAATTGGATCTGAAATCGCGAGCTGATTGTTTAATCGGCGACTAATCTGCATCGCTTGTTTTGTCGCGGTGATTGCGTCGAATAAATTAAATTAAATTGCCACACCAAGTCCAAGTACAATGCCAACATGTAAGTCGGCTTGTGGTCGACACAACAACACAGTTGGACAGCAGACTGAGTGGTGCCGCTGCCGCCTCCTCGTCTGACGCCTTCATATGTTGCTCTTAACTTCAGTTTATCAGCGCTTGTTGTGGCGAGTGCAGCCAACGCGGTCAAAAGGTGTTCAGACTAAGCGACGTCGCGTTTCGTCGTTGTCTCCAACTCGTCAGCGTCTGTAAACCATTTAGTGTTGTTGTGTTCTCTTTAAGTTTTTGTAACGCTTATCTTTTTTGCTGTTGTCACTGCGCATGCTGTCCCTCATCGTCTTCACTTCATTTGCTGCTGCGGCTGCTGAAAATGTGTGGTTTCGTGCGCCTGCGCATTTGTTGCACACAATTTGCATATTTGTCCGCAATCGTTGATTGGCCGCTGTCGTTTACTCCATTGCTTCCTTGCGTTTACTGCTACATTTAGCGAAAGTTTGTGCAGCTCAACAGAGATATGTGTATGAACTGCCTCCGGAATGGGTCAATTTAGTCTGCTCACAAATGAACTGGCGATTCCGAGGACTTATTTATGACGATTTGTATTCAAGCAATTGAGCTGAAGCGCAAAGTTGAAGGATATAGCAACGAGTTGTGTCATAAATCTACGTCGAAATGGAGTTGTTAATCAGGCAAATGTTAAATCAACTCTTTAGACTCAGAGGTATGGGCTGAGTAAGGGTATAACGCCTAGTAAAATCAATTTTGATGACTGAGATGGGGCTCTAAGAAAAATATACATTTATTGTGTCTACTATATAATTATATTCATGTGGTTTGTCAACTTAATTATTATTTCATAGTTTCGAAAATTCGAACTTGCTTTGGAAAGGCACTGTAGGTATTTTTCATTATAGGTCGTTCTTTTGAAGTCGAAATTTGTGCCTGAAAGAGTCTTTGCGGGAGTTCTTCTTCATGAAAAAGCGTTAACCGAAAGTCATAGAACATTGGTGGAAGCTGATGATGATTCAAAATGCAGCCCCGAAAGCACTACTCAATGAATATTGTTGCCAAAAGATAAGAATAGTTCGCTCAGGTGTCACTTGACCGCCACTCCAGCGACAAACCTGAATATCCTTAATGTCTAGGGAAATCTCTTTATTTGTTGATATCAGAATAATAATTCATCACAACGCTCGGGCTCATTCTGCCAGACAGGCTAAAATCAATTTGGAAAATAGCTGCTTGGACTTCACCTTCACCCTCCTTGTAGCTCAGACCTTGCCTCTTCTGACTACTATTTGTTTCAGTCGATACAGAACGTCCTCACTGCAAAAAAGTAAGGACGAGTTCGTAGATGGGAGTAATCGGATCACTATCACGCCAATTTTTTTATAAATGGACGTGACCCCGGAGTGTAATGGAATATAGTTAAGTAAGTAAGCGATAACAGTTGTGGATCTATACCCAATTCCTACTTTTGTGTCCTCACCCAGCAGCCTGGAAACGTGAGTAATCCTTTGGCAAAATGTAGTCGCCAACCCGTGTGGATCTTGGGTTACAGAGAGAAGAAATTTCAGCGGATCCACTCCGACATATTCGGTTTAAGAGTTCGCTGAAGCCTAATTGCAGCGTTTATTCACCAGAGATGCGACTGCGGTCGGTTGTTGGTCTTAAAACAAGCGGATCGCTATAGAAATGTGCATAAAACTTTATAAGTAGCACTCGCCTAGCGAGGTTGTGCGCTGAATTTAAGACCCGCCACGTAGAAACTGGTCCACATGAAAGGAGAAACAGCAGCGGATGAATGATTCCACTTTTGATGACGACCAAAGAAAACATATTAAGGAATATTAGGGTAAGCACCTGGAATGTCCGATTCCTAAAATGGCAAAGTTGCCGATGTCCAGCTTACATCACCGCCGTCCACGAAATGTGATGGATGGGACAAGGACGAAGAGGAGGAGGTCTTTGTGACATTTACTACAGCGGCCATATAAAAGAGCAAAAATTCATTGTGGGATTCGTGTTGGGAGAAAGACTCAGTCATCAATTCCTGTCATTCACTCCGGTAGATGAGTGTCTAACAACAATCCGGACGGAAGAGAAGGACGATATGACTAAAGATGCCTTTTATAAGCAGCTGAAGCGCGCTGATGGCAACTGCCTCGCCACGATGTTAAAATTGTGCTTCGTGATTTTAACGCCAGGGTGAGCAAAGAAGGCATATTTGTTACAACAGTCGGAAAACTCAGTATCCATGACGAAATCTTTCCAAATGAGTTGAGGCTGATCAACTTCGCAGGGTCCCGAAATATGGTTATCTGTAGTACTGGATTCCAGCGCAAGAAAATTCATCATGATTTTTGGCAGTCTCGGGATCGAAAAAACCACCAACCAGATCGAACATGTAGTGATAGACAGAAGACACGTCTCTAGAGTTTTAGACGTGGGTACGCTCCAAGCACCTAAGCGAGCGAAAATTCGCACCCGCCTTTGTTCTATCAAAACCGACAGCGAAACGGTATTCTACTCGATTTGAATTCCTACTTTCTTAGAACACTCATCAGCAACTCGGTATCAAGGAACTGTGGACGTGTAAGAGGACTGTCACATTTAATTTAAATAACATATAGTATCCCTGGACCTACTAGAACAATTTTAACTAATCCGTTATTGGTAAATATATTGTTGCAATTCGGGGAAAAGCGCATTAAAATAATATAAGAGTATGCCTGAATCAATAATTTCCTCCAAATGATTATATTCAGGGACCCAGTATATCTAATATTAATTTTTATTAATGTTGTTTAGTTTGATGTCAATAAAAGTGGTTAAGGTTTAACTTCCACAAATAAAAATTATGGACTATTTTTCTCAAGTAAATCAAATCAAATGTTCAACTTTATGGGCAAAAACTTCGATATTAAATTGAAATGAAATTTAGCAGAATATTTTCTTATAACCGCGACTCTTTAAGCTACTCAAGTGTGTAGCTTTGGTAAGTGCAAAAGTGTGTTTTTTAAACGCAAACACTTTAAGAAGTCATAAATAAGAATTACTTTATAAAGAATAAGAGTTCGAAGCAAACATAACCTCAAACTTTTGTCATACAACCAACCAAAGGAATCTTCTGCAATTTACCTCAAGTATTCAACAGAATCACAACAGCAATTATAGCATAAGAGCCAAAAAAAAAGACAAAACTGACAGTCAGTCACCCCGCCTTGGGGAACTGAAAACTTTATCAGACAGAAAAGCTCAGAATTGCAAATTAGATTACGAGCGAACATTCGCGTTAGCAACAAACTTTCTTCCCAATACCAGTAAGGGCGGTCCTTCACATGTCTAAGGTGCAAGTTTTAAGACTTCAACAGCAACAGTCGTCACAAGCACTTGTGGCAAGCAGACAGTGCCACATATACATACATATATGTTTAAGAGCACAGGGTAACTACCTAACCTCGTAGCGACGCCCTGCTCCAATCCCATCATCACCATTTCACCATCCACAAGCATACTCACACACGTTCAGCACTCTCCTTGATTTTGGCTCACCGCGTTGTCAAAATCTTTGCTTTGCTGTCGCGCTGCCTCAATGTGCGTCACGTACATAATTCTGTATTTCAAATAATTACACTTAATAACATTAATAATAATCTTAAATGATAACGATGTTGTTTATAATAATGTTTGCGCAACGCACAGCAGGTTGACACTGCCCGCGACGAAGTTCCTACAAACGATTCGAGCGAAGTGCTAATGGAAATGAACTGCGGTACGTGGCTGCAGTGTAGAATGTGCCTTACAACTTAATGGGCGAGAGGAAAGTGCAGCTTGAAGCCTGAACATATTTCGATAAGGCTTGACGTGTTTGGGTGGAAAATAATATCCATCGAAAGAGCTAAAGCAAAGCGTGTGGATTTTGGCATTAAAGTTATACAGTTGAACTTCCACAACTCGAATTTCTATAACTTGAAGTTCTTCATAATTGTCCATAACTCGTAAACTTGAATTGGAAATAAAAGTCATATTTCATACAAATTTCCTTACATAACTCGAAGTCACTCTAACTTGCCGTTTTTTGTGGATTATGGTGATTAGAGTCAGGGAAGTTCAACTGTATTAGGTTTTTGAGCGGAGGTTTGAAGTTTAATTAAACCATTTAAACCCTTATATTAAATATTTTTTAACTGTAATTTGAAAAACTACTACGATTTGTTCAAAACGAGCCCCTACAGCCGCGAACCCATTCAAAAATAAATGCCAGTATTCAAACGAACTCAGAGCGGAAATACCTGAATATCGGCTTTTAAACATAATTTTATATCTCTTTAATGTAAAATTTTGTATTATGGGATATGCCTCTGTAAAAATACCGAATATTGCACTGAATATATACTGTGTTAGGGTGGCTCATATATTTGAATATTGCATTACTTTTAGTCCTGCCATAAGTTCTGTTACAAGTTCGGGTTGTTAGAAAAAATAAACTATAAGTATATATTTCAATAAAATTCATTTTATTTATTAAATTATTATTATTATTTATTAAATAATTATATATGAAATTTTTTTCGAATTGGTCACTTTTTGGTCATGGTCATGGCTAGAATCAAAGATTTTTCTGAGACCCGACTAATTTCTATATGGTATTCGACAGACCATTTTCTCCAACTCTGACCACAAATTGCAGACCATTCAAAATTCACACCCTGACGGCCAATCATCTGCAGCTATAAAACCTGGAATATTCGTTTTAAGTGATCGTCTCAGTGTGACCCTCCGAAAATTACGGATTTTCGTAATTTTTTTTTAAGGTTAGAATCAACCAATCAGTCCGATATTTTTATATTGGGTTGTCAAAAAAGTCTAGCGGTATTTTTATTGATTTTTTTTTATTGAAATTGAAATAAATTTTTGATGACTCATGCCCAGCTTTTGACCGATGCTACGGCTGCTACTATGCCGGTCTCTTTCGACCAATTCAGCGATTTAATCGCAAGCCTTCCGGAGCGTGGCGCATCTTCGACCACCTCTACACCAGAACGAAAACGTTGAAACCATCGTTGTGCGGTGGAAATGGAAACTGTATCGGGTCCATAAACTGCACAAATTTTATTGGCGGCTTGAGATGCATTTTTGCCTTTATCGTAGTAGTACTGCAAAATATGCCGTATTTTCTCTTTATTTTGCTCCATGTTTGCGACGCTATAACTCACGAACGACTTAAAAGAAACGACAATCAATAAAACACGTGTTAGCGCGTGAAACGGGCTTTTCAAAAAGGTATAGCATGACTCGATGCGATGAATAAAACTAGAACTACGCGCTTTCAGCGCCAACTAGCGAAAATACCGCAAGACTTTTTTGACAACCTAATATATAAATACAGTCATGACACAGACAATATAATTTTTTTGTTTATTTATTGGATATATAACTGTTAAATAAATTGTTGAAATGAGGCGTAAAAAAAGGTCCTGTACGATTTCCACGATAGCGGCCATAATTTTGGTCGAAAACAAAAATTTCCAAAAGATTATTGATCTGCAAGAAAGTCGCTATCGAATTTTTTTCGACAGCTTTTCGTAGAAAAAAATAAGAAGTTTTCAGAAAAAAGCTTCCAAAACGCGATAGCGAATGACTTTGAAAATGTTTTCTACAAATTGGAACTAGATATCTTCAAAACTTGGAGAAAAACGCGTTTAAAGCTTGTCTCGCTCCGTTCCCTACTTTGTTCCCTATCTACAAGAAACGCTGTAGCGACCGAAGTAATTTGACTTTTGATTTCAAAATTTGAAAGAATTTTTATTATAGAGTATACTATCGATATCTCCAACATTTCAAAATTTTTCATAGGAATTTCTACCTTGAGCCACCGACTGGTATTATGCCATATGTGCTGGATAAGCATCTTGCTGGAAATCTTCACTTTATCACTTCTAAAACATCATTCATTCATTTTTAACTAATATTTCATAGCAGTGAAGAGGTATAACGCCGTCACAGAAGCCTTCTTACTAAATTAGCAGCTGGATCATGACCACGTTGAACCGTTGAAATAAGTTTTTTGCGTTTTTGGAAGTTTCTGCGTAACGTTTTGCTCGTTGACAACTTCTTCAACGGAGAAAATTTCTTCAACTGTAATAAATTCACTTCCAAATCCGTTGACCTCATGACGCTGAAGACACCGCTTACATCTCTTGCACATAATTTACTTCAGGCACGTTGTTGAAAGAAAACTAGTTGACCGACAATAAGCTTTGTATAGAGATCATCTCGAATCGCTTAATATTGATCAGGTCGATATATACATTTCCTTTGACATAATTTTCTTTTTTCCAAGAGGCACATCCAAGCACATTTTTAAATTTTCAACTCTTATTTCTAAGTTATTAGACAAAAATAAGAACGGCTGTTATATTACAAGGGCTACGTACAACCTTAATGCTCACATTTAATAACTTCAATAATACAAGCACATAGTGTTCTAAAAATCCATTTTAGTATATGCCGATGACTTTCATATTCAGCGTTCTCCAACGAGAACATTAACCGAAGTAAGTTGGTCGTTAATGCTTCTGAGCGACGGAGATGACGGGGAATGACTAAAAACGAAATTCAATCCGCAATACAATCAAAAATAAAGTGATCGAGATTGCCATCGAATGCGATCGGCGGCTGGCAGTTAGGAAACGCTGCAACGCACGCCCTTCAAATATGCCTTCAATGCATAGCTTAATGCGCAAGCGCGCCTTGTAGACTTCGAGCACAGCGACGCCAACAGTTTATCCGCTCTAATGGTGTTCTAATCCGTCACTTGATCGACTTCCAGCGTTCGTTGCAGCACTTAGTGCTGAGCTGGCCAGCGAATTAATGGAACTGTTCAAAGCAAGAGGCAGTCACATTGATCATGCGCTCCAAGTTTTCTGAGCTCTCGTAAAGAGCACAAAAAAACGAAGAACTATAAACAACACAACTTAAGTATAAAAAACAACAATCTATAACAACAAGGCGCAGTGATGCCAGCAATATGTTATAATCGGCAGTGCGGACGCATTAATTATTTGCCAAGTCATGCTGACGCAGCGTTATTGCGCTAGTGAAGTACAAAAAAAAACAACAAACAGAGGAAATAGCTGTAAGTGGCCGGCGAGTGCACAGGCGAGTTAACAAGCGTGAATTGACCAACAATTCTTCGTGTTGCCATTTAATTGTCACGGCCATTATTCCGTAGGTTTGTAGCCCTTTTTCACGCAGCTCATTGTTTGTTGTTGTCCGCGCTCAATTGTTGCGGTCGGATGACTTTGTTTACTCATAGGCCTTTGTAGAGCCATATTTCGGAGCGCTTCGTAGGTCTTGGCGTATTTCACATAGTTCAGCCGCCAGCGCACAATGGTTCTTTAATTGTAATTAGTCCGGATCAATGATTGAGCAAATAGTCAGCTCCGTCAGTGGCCCGTCATCAGTCACCAGTGTCCGCTGGCCATATACATATCTGTCACTGTTAGCCACTCAGCGCTCTATAATTGCAGAGCCCTTTTATGCGACGTCTGCACTCAAATGTTCTACGTTTTTACTTTACTTTCTTCATCCCGCTTAACCCGTCATATAACGTGGGAGTCGTTCTTGACCACCTAAATGCTTTTTGCTATAGAGTTACACACTTGTCAAACTACTCTATTCTATTACGCATGCATTTTTCACAAAATTTCCCAGCGTGACAATTTTTTCAGCTCAATATTTCTTCGCGTTTGAGAATGAGTTGGCTGATTTGATCCCCTGTTTTCTTTGCTTTGTGGTGTCTACAAAGTCGGAAGTGCATCTGATGAAAAATAACCCTTTCCTTTTGTAAATAGACACACATAACTATTTGTCATTCACATGTGGATGTACTTTCATTGTTATACTTGGAAAAAGTAGCCCCTTCCGGTTTGTTCAAGTACTGAAAACATAAACAAATAGAACTAGAGCGGGACTAATTTTTCTAACAAACGATTTGAAAGGGTTTAAGGATTGCAAAGATGATTCCACAAATTTTCCAAAAAGCTGCTATATTGATAAACAGAGCTGAAAAGATGCAATAAAGGGAAGTTCATATTCAATTTGGGAAGTGTATAAATCTTATGACACGGCTTATATTATGTTAGGGTAAAATGTTGTCCAGTATATAACGCGAGAGTGAAGGAGATATAGGCAGTCCGAAACATCGTCTCGTAGAGATAGAGATTTAATAAAAGACACATGTCTTCCATATGGCTTTCATTTCTCACCCTCTCTGAGATCCTTAATATTGCTTCCAGCAGAGGTTTTGAAAAATACTTGTATGTATCTCCCGCTATGCATATACTAATAGTTAACTAATATAAAGAGCACTACACAACCAAATTATGAAGTAAAAGCTTATATAAGTTATACTGCCTTTTCATAAGGTAGGTTCCAATGATTTCTTTGTGTCGTCGGGCATTTTTGATTTGCATGATCTGTAATTTTTTTCATTGTATTCGGAAATGTTTACAATTTCATTGTAATTAGATATATGCAAGAACAATATTTACAAATTGCTCAATTTTATTATCAAAATAAGGTAACAACCTTTCACCTGTTCTCGCTATTCGTCGAATTGTTGAACATTTCGAACGTATATTTCCTTTAAATAATAATCAAGTGCCACCAAGACAAAGAACCGCTCGAAGAAAAAAAATATTTGAGAAAGAATTTGGCATTGTATCCATATAAAATTGTTCTCACTAAAGAACTGAAGCCATTGGATCACCGTAAATTTAGTGAATTTGATAATATTACCTTGGAACAACTTGAAAACTTTAACGATATTTCCCATGAGGCTCACTTTCATCTGAGTGGTGCGTTAAATAAACAAAACTGTCGATTCTGGTACAAAGAAAATCCACAAATTATTCATGAGCAACCATAACATCCACCTAAATTGATAGTTTGGTCTGGTTTTAGGTCTGGTGGAGTCATCGTTCCGTATTTCTTTCGAAAAGAAGCTGGCGACGCCGTTACAGTCAATGAAGACCGGTATGGACTGATGGCAACCAACCTTTCATGGCCGCAATTGGAAGAAGTTGATATTGACAACATCTGGTTAAAAGAATTCGAAGCTATGTGACACACAGCAAGTACAACAATGAAATTATTGTTTCAAGATTATTTTATTTCAAGAAATTGTATCATTGAATGGTCTTCAAGAAGTTGTGAGTTAATACCATTAGACTACTTCTTGTGGGGATATTTGAAGTCATTGGTCTTTAGCAATAAACCAGACTGACCTCTAGCTTTAGAATAGCAATACTGAACGTGCAATTCTGACATACGATTAAATTCAGTGGAAAAAGTACTCGTAAATTTGGTTCATTGAATTCGTTCCTACAAAAAAAATGAGGAAATCATATTAATGAAGTTATATTCAGAACTTAATTGCATCGATTTAACTTGTTCTTTTTGTTTTGATAAGAAATCATATCACTCTTATTGGAAAACGCTATTTTTCCAGGAATATTTCTAGATGAAGATTTTCAAATTATTTTCGTAGATAGTTTACTGACCCGGCATCTATACAGATTTGGTCGCCACTGAAACATTAAACTCATTTTTCTCGAAACAGTTTTTTTAAAAATGGTATATCAGGTTCTACTGAGCCGTTTTACCGGAATATTTAAGAGAGTCTTCCTTATAGAGTTTCAAATTCAATGAATAATATCAATTTTAAGGTTTTTACTTAAGTTTCAAAAATTTTTCTTGAAAATGTTTTCTTCTGATACATTGTTTTCGGTGCAGCTGTGTGTATAATAAATATATAAACATATGTTTTGGAAGACATATCGACTCAAGAGACATCACCGATCACTTTGTAGCTGAATTGAAATTTTGATCTTTGGGATTAATATAATCTCTAAGAATAATCGTTTAAATATGATTTCTGGAAGTATTTCGATCAAGTGTCTCCTATCAATAAATGACAAATGTGATATCCAAATATCAACTCATACATACCAAAGTACGAACAGTTTCAGCTACAAAGCGTGAATCCTTCCTCCTAATAATATTATAAATATAGACATGTTTTACATGTAATGTTACTTACAAAAACTACAAAGGAATTTTCATGCTACACATAAGCCATATTTATTGCGTTAAAATATTGGTGAGAAAATGACATTTCTCCTTATAGGAAGTTTTTCTCTACTCCTCATACCCACGTGCTAAAAATAAAGCGCCACTCACCCGTAAATTAATAGAGTGCCTGAGTGTGAAGCAAGTGACCCATGATCTCATACAAGCATTGGTATCCATTCCTTAGTGCTTGAGAGCGAAGTTGCTGCCCGCATTGTTGAAGATTTTCAATTTAACTTTGCGAATATTTGCCATTGTAAATTTAAAGTCAATATTGATGGTTAATTTTCGTGTCGAAGTAAGGCGACCAACATGCGACATGCAAAGAAAAAGGAGTGAAGAGCAAACGGTAAGATGTGAAAAGTGTCGACTGTGTGTGGCAACGCAGCTGACATTAGAAGGACACTTGTGTCCTAGATTGCTGCGCTATTGGCAAATACACACACATACACACTCGGAGTGGAATGTACTATTTTCTTAGTTATCTAAGGTGACTCGGTTGCTTTCTGTGAACCTGCCACTTTGCTTCTAGCGACAGTTTACAAGCGCCTCTTATTTGTTGTTGCTGCTTGCTGCTGTCTTACATTATTTTCATTGCGCAAAAATATAAACAAAATTAAAAGTTTCGCATCTTAAACTCTTGCCAAGACATCTTTGTAGCTCGTTATCTATAATGAGATCCATTTGCGCAAACACACACAAACATCTATAAGTGCCCGCCTATATCACTTAGATCGGGGTTGCCGGCATAGAGGGCTACATGCCACATATTTGCCGTGGCGCAGCTGGTGCTGCCACTGGCGGCGCATCCTTCAAGACTTCGAGCAACTGCTGTCACCTTTTTGTGTGCGACTTTTTCTTCTCATTCAGCTTTGTACTTTCGTTTTCAGTCGGTTCGTTCGCCTCCTTTCGTTTTTCTCAAGTTTTTCGAACAACTTCTGTAATTTTCTGTTTAATTTTTTTCTTTTCGTTTTTGGCTTGTGCGATCTCAGGCAGTGCAGCTTGTCCAATTGCTTTGCTGTTACCTGCCGTTTCACCTGAGAATTCTCGCGAAAATGTGCCTAACAGCGTTGAGAAAATTGAAAGTGATTCGTCTTCTTGTGTAAGCCCCGGCTGCCGCGCTGAAAATCTTTTTGCTGTTGCTTTGCTTTCTTTTGCAACATCATCTAAGATAACTTGACGTTTGATTGCCGAGCGTAAGAGCAGCGCGAACATATTTATATACACGAATCTTACACATATGTATTTGTACGCGTGTGTGTGAAGATATGGAGGTATTTGCGTTAGTAAACAACATACCTGTCTGTATGATGGCCTAGTTGTGTATAACGGTTGTTTTTGATTTTTATAAATACCTCTACTACTTGACTGAAAAAAATCTTTGCTCTTATTATTGTCCTTGTAGACGCATGCACTACTTTATTGTTCTCAGCAATTCAGCGGGCTTGTAGCACCTGCAGCAGCATGTTTCGCAGCCCATATGTCGCTGGAGTGCTTCATGGATTTAAGAGATCAACAAATGGGTTCTGACTTTAATGAAATTGTAACATATTGTATGGCGGCGCCCGTAGGAAAGTGTTAGAAGAAAAGAAGCAGAGAGAAAAGAGTAAATTATATAGGAATAATCTTGGGAGAAGTCTTCAAGCCTCATTTCTGAATCGAATTCGTCATTATTTTATTTCTAATTTATAGAAATTCACAACTGACGCCCGACAAACACCGGTTTCATGCACTCGAAATGAACCTCTGACAGCATTCGTCATAAGAATTGGAAGCATTTCTGCCATTACAAAATCTACAGATTAAAAAGAAAGAGATTATATCATTCTCAGGGATATGAGAGCGAAGCTTAATATTTTTTTGTTTCGCTTTAACACCATTTGGATTGATAGAGTGTAGAACATATACTTGAAGAGCAATATCGAATATTTGTTGAACACTGCTGTCAGCTGGAATCGCGGTCCACGATACAGGGATCGCATTCCTTTTGGGTTGTAAATTTAGCGATCGCGTTACTAGACGTGAGGGCCAAGGTAACTATAAGTTTCTTTGTATTGATTATTTTTGGAGCCAACAAAATTCTCATTTTATGTCAGCGTGTTGATAGGTACTCTTTCCTAGGACTTAGGGCCTACATAACAACCCTACTTAAACATTAGAATTTTATTTCCTACTAAAAATAGGTTATTTCGCAGGTATGAATAATGTTTCACGGCTCTTTTAGTTTCAGCACCACTTAACATTGGTGTTGTTCTTCCCTTAACGTGCACCAAACAACTTCAACCTCTCACCATTCGATTACCTTAAATTAATGCACATCGGAATTGAATTCATCCCGCTCGTTTCCGACTCCTCCTACAAAACTTGCCAGTATGTACATATGTATATACATATATGAAACCATATGCTTCTGTATACAGTGCAACCATACCCCTTCAAGTGAAGTACGTAGCCAAAGTACTCGAGAAATTTCTCTTTCAATTCTTATCTACAATGGGCCATCAACCTGGGCAAAGAAGCCCGTCGCTCAAGTCAGCAAGGCAGCAAGGCAATAGGGCAATGTGGCAGTTAGGCATTAAGCTCCTCTATGGTTGTAGACCTCAATAATTGTGTTTGTCGTGGGGCATATACATATGGGTGTGTGTGGGTGTATGAGCGGTAGTCGATATTAAGACAAAAAGCCATTACTAACCTACTAACTCCCTTTTTGTCCACACAAAAGCTCAGTCAGCTGATGGAATTTTTGACGAGGGGCACTCCATAATAGATTTCCATTATCATTCAAATTATCGGTGAGGTAGCGACAGCCGCAAGGTATCCTTAACATGTGTGTGTGTATGTAGTAAAGGTGTAACATTTACATATGTATATGGCAAAGAGGATAGATTTTACTATGGGTATAATAACCGTCAGTGGAAATCGGTGAAATTACGTGGAATAATGTGTTTGCTTCTAAATTTGGATAGACGAAATGTCATTTATAATTTAGTTTTACTATTATGAACTATATTTGCAGGTTATGTGGAAGCGAGTTATCATAAACTCGAGTTTATTAGACACTTTAGTGTTTAGAGGTAAACTTCTAAATCAAAATTTTATTACACAAAACGGATTGTGGGCCAATCAAAGGTTATTGACTCAGCTTAAGCTCCATATTATTAATGTTTATGGAACTACAACGCTGGGTTAAGCCTTTTGGATATCCTATGATCATCATGTTGTATAGAAGTTTATCCAAATATACTGCAGAGTTTCCAGTTTTCAATCAGTTTTTTCGATAAATAGAAAACCTTAAACTCGAAAACTTTCAGAAAATAAAACCAAGCTTCAAAAAACTTTGTTTTGGTCCGAAAACTAGTAGTTGCTATTAAACTACTTACACTTTCAGTCGTCTAATGTCTGTCTAGATTGGGTTTTACGCTCTCATCTTACTTAAGCAAAGCACTTACTACCTCATTCTAGCGCTACTATTCTCTGAGCTAAGGCGAACTGGCCTCCTTTGATGCTTAAAGACACTTATCCGGCCATTTAATCGCAATTTTAATGTGTTTGCTCTTTAAGAGGAACCGGTAGCGGCAACAACAACATTAACAGCAGGGTTGACACAGCATAGCAATAACAACTAAATACAACAACAGCACAAAAAGCTGTGATAATAGATATGCTTGTTGCATATATCTGTATGTATGTGCCGAAATAATGGAAATGCTTTCACCTACATAACCATAAAGTGCCTCACGACGAAGTAAAATTAATAGAAGTTCTCCCACTAAAAGCGGCACACCCTTCCACAGCAGTGTCTGCTTGAGTTCGAAAGGTGCCCAAGACCTTCAACACAAATATATTTTAGGTGAAATTTGTGACAGAGCAAAATGTATGCCACAAACCGAAGCTCTCTGCACAACCGCTGCCTCTGCACCGAAGCTTTTTGGTTTTCGGCAGTCGTAGCACCTGTAGCCACATTTGTAGACAAGCCGCTTTAATGGCAAATGGAACGCCTGCGTACGGAATTCTCCAGCTGGTGAAGGAAACATATATTCTATGAGTGCAAGTGTGTGTATGTGTGTGTGCGAAATTAAATGAATATTGCGTTAGCTCGAGAAGAAAAATGCGAACAATGAAATTTGCATTAAAATTTCATATTCCCTTGCTCGGGCAATTTGCGTGCCATTTGGTGTTGGTGGTGGCAAGATTGCAATTTATAGTCGGCCCCCTTTGCTCTCTGCTATTGAGTAGGCAGTTCTTTGTGCAGTTGAGCATACGCTTGGCCGGGAAAGTTACCAAAGTGAGTTGGTGAATAAATTTTATATCAAGGTACGGGACATTGTATACAGATTGTAGGCCTATAGTAGGTGCAAAGTCGTTTTTCCGAGTTATTCAATAGCAGCCTCCATTCTTGCTTATAGCATTCAAGTGACTCATGCATATAATAGTTCTGGCACACAATGTTCTGCAAATGCAATGATTTGTGAATCATTTGAGGTTAGGGTATGTTTTTTTTAAATTTTACTGCATAAACTGTATTATATGATATTTGTATAAGGATGAGATAATTCCAGACGAAACCAACTACCAAGTAGTATTGCTAAACATTTTCTTTAATCTAGAATATCATGGTTATCTTTTTGCTGTAGCTCACGTTTGTGATAAATAGAACTTCCTACCGCAGATAGTCGATAAAGAACAACGATAATAAAAAACTTCAACAAAACGCCGATACGAGTATATCTCTTATTCGATTATGGTTCTAAAAGCACTAACCATATACATGTTTCTTACCCTAGCACTGGTTTTACAATAATATTTTTGGGGCAAGAATTGTATATTAAGTTTATATCGCTTAAGATCTTACCACTCCACCGAACAGGCTGGAAACTTGGGCAAACATTTGTTTGATCTCAAAAATCAAATGACTACAGTGGCCATACAACTTTTAAATACTGATTTTGTAGTAAGATTAATCTTTTACTTGAAAATAGGCCTAAAAAATGTTCCATACGCATTCCAAAAAATAGTCCCCAAACCTTTGAGGTCTGATTGTTTTTTCTTGGTTTTCTACTTTTCGGGTGTGGTTTACACACTGCCGCAGCGAAATATCTAGGTCTCATCCTGGATAGGAAGCTTCCATGGAAGCCAAATATCGAAGACAGAACAAAGAAGGCATCGACTGCTTTGTACTGCTGTAGAGGAGCCATTGTCAAAAGGTGGGGTCACTCACCGACACTATAGTAGTTAGGTCAAATATGTTCTATAAAATATCTATGTGGTGAAGAGCTCTAGAAAAGACCACTTGCAAAAAAAATCGAGAGCGTTTAGGATGTGGCGCTCATCAGCATGTATGGTGCACTAAGATTCACTCTAACTATGAAAATTAACACCATCTTGTACATAGTCTTCGTAGACATCGTCGAAAGGTGTATGACAGCAAAAGTTGCTACCAGACTCTGAGAACATGGATTCTAAAAATAACACATGTCTGAACACTTGGAAATCCTCACACACTTGCTTTCATACCGAATCATTTGGATCATGGAGTCGGAAAACCGAAATCTGTCGGCTCCTTCTCTGCCCATATATCAGTGAGGGAGTTCTGGGTGTGAAGAAGCGGTTATTTACGCATGGACCAAACCTTGGGGGAAAGGTTGGTCATTAAGGTAGCAGTTCTGAGTGCAGCTTCCTTCAAAGAACTGGCCATCCACTCAGGCAGCAAGGTGGCGATATTAACCTTGTACTAAATAACAGTGCGTTAAGGGTTGGTCAGGGAGGGGCTTACCTCCCGTATCCTTTTGTGTTCTACTACTAGATAGTTCGGCTTCGCGAGAGCTTAGCCACTGTTGGGCCACCATCGGTACGTGCGCTGTCGAATAACCATTTTGGGCCAAGACCAATCGCAAAAGATGTAGTGAACGCCTTTTGGTGTCCTTGATGTAAGGCGGGGAATCTTACCTGCAGAAGTTGTTTGGAAGAAGACGAAGTGGAGACAGCTCAACACTTCCTTTTTGACTGTCCCGAATTTGAGAGGAAAAGGCTTAAGCACTTGGAAGTGCATACCTTCAGACATCCTACCGAACTGGCGGGAATGGTTTAAATATAATCTACCTTAGTATAATACTTACAACTGAAAAGTTGTATATTTTTCTTCTAGGTAATGATTATTACGGTGCCCTTCTGTACAGTGATGCTCTTAATAAAAGCACTATAATTAAAATAACGTGAGAATTTATACCCGCCCATAAAATAGCCTTCAAACGTTGCGAAGTGAAACATTACATTTTACATTAAAAATTATTGCATTTCATTTACAGCTTCGGCAAATATTTTCACGCTTCGCAACGAACTTCGCTTCGTTTATTTATTTATTTCGCGCAAACAGTTTTAATGAGCTGCCATGCCAAAGAGCAAAGATGGTTGCGACTCCTTATTTGTACATTTGCAGGCATACATATTTACATTTCTTACAATGTTCTCTTGTTTTGCTGTTGTTGTTCGCGCCTTTTAGCGAATTAAATTTTAATTTTGTTTACAAATCATTAAAATGATTTAAATCCGCGCGCACGAAGACACGACATCGCGCCTGGTGGCATGCACTCTCCGGCATACAGAGATGCTCACAGTGTAAATGTGTGTGCTGCCAAGTGAGTGAGTGTGTGTTTGTGCGGCGCAAGTGGCTGGTTAAGCGACTGCTGCGGCGGACATGCAACACGTTCCCATGGACCTAAGAGCTGCGGCTGCTACCGCACCATTTATCTCGCTGGGCAAACACCTATCTCTGTGCCGCATGCGTGTGTGTGTTTGTGTGTGTAGGCGGGTGTGAAATCGTTGATTGCTTAAATCGCTACTTCAGCAACCAAAACTCCACTTGCGGAGGAAGTGTCCACGCCAGCAGCAGCCGCGGCTTTTAAGGTACTGCTTACCTTCAAACGCACACACACCCATCTACATACATATTTATATGACATGTATACATGTATGTGTGTACATAATCGTCTGCATATATTTATTTAAAGTGAGCGGCGTCCTACTCATCCAGCCAATTGAGATTCGCGCGGGTGTTAATTAAACGCTCTCGATTTGCATCTTCACAATGCCTGCCACAGCACGCAACTGTGCACTTCACAACACATACACAACGACGCATGTTTGTGCCTGTGTGCATACATGTCGGCATTAATTTAAATGCAAATATGTCTGTGTGCAGGTATTTGCATATTCTCGAACATGTCACTTGCAAGCCGCAGCTGCCACAAAGACGCAGCCATTGTTATGTGGCAGCGCGGCAAGCAAATGAGTAATGCAAGTAAGCATTGTAATAGCCAAAACAACCGCCAATTGGTGAGTGTGTAAAACGAACTACGCGGGTCCTTGCTCAATTCATCAGACGACTCGGTAACGCCAACAGTTTTTCACATACGAAATTCCCTCATTAAAGGTGTGAAAATGCAGTGTTAAGTGCCTGGCTGCTCACACTAATAAACCTCTGTACATTTCGGAATCCGCAAATATGGTTGTGGCGAATAAAATGGAGGAGATATGAGTACTAACCGTCCGGGCTTGGATTTGATCGTCCATTAAAGCGTTAAACCTTACGGTGTCGGTAGTATTATTTTTTCTGTTAAACGAAGCCTAATAAGTTCTAGGAGAATGACCAAATTGTAATTATATTAATTTCTTTATTTCCACCGATATTTTTTGGTAAACATATTGTTTTAAAAAATATATTATTGACAGTCTACATTTGAAAAATTCAAATCAACGTCCAATAAAAAAAAATCGAAAATCGCTTTTATAAATTATAACCAAAACTCAAATTTTTTTCAAAATGAGTGGTTTCTATTATAACGCTTTACCTTCACCTATAAACTTATGAAAAATTACGTTACATTATTTTAGGTGACTATATGTATCTCTTTGTCCATATAATAATCTCGTAGCTTGAGCTTTCGGAAGTTATTTTCAGTTGGACTCTGTTTTCAGTTGTTGTACACCTTGTCAAGAAAGTCTCGGGAATTCTTTATTTAAATCTCCCGCTTATATGGAAGACAGGTACATTATTTTTTCCTACAACTACAACTTTCCTTAATTATGATGCCAAAAATCAGCGCGATCTGTCAACCAGTGTGTTTACAGCAACGGTTTATGTCAGTCGACCTCGGTCATTGTAAAATTCGACAAACACATTTTACAATGACCGAAAATATTGATCGACGTAAGCATTTGTGTTAAATTTTGTGTTGCGAACGAATTTTCGTGCGCCGGTACATTGAAAATATTGCAGACGGCTTTTGGTGAATCTGCTTTATCAGAAATGTGCACTTATGAGTGGTACAGAACATTCAAGGAGGGTTGGGAGACTGTCGGAGACATGCCTCGTTCTAGACGGCCTTGAACGGGTGTGATTGATGATATCGTTGAAAAAATGAAGGAATTGTTGCTTAAGAGAGATTGGCAATAAATTGGAGATGCCACGCGAGAGTGTACGAACGATTATGCATGAAAAATTGGGCCTGCAACGCGTTGCTGAAAGACTTGTTCCGATAGAGCTGAATTTCCTTCAAAAAAGGTATCGAGAGCAGTTAGCTGCAGACATGCTGGTTCGAGCCAATTCGGATCCCCCCCCATTTGGAACGCACATCTACTGGTGACGAGGTCTACAAATATGACACACTTACGAACCAGCAATTATCCGAGTGGCCGCGCCAAAACCGATTGAAAGTAAAGGTAATGAGTTTGTTCGATATTCGTGGTTTCGACCACTATGAATACATTCCAACTTAACAAACCGTCAACACATAGTATTATCTTGGTGTTATGAGGCGCTTGCGAGACACTATCCTTTGTAAACGTCCGAGTTTGTGGGCCAACAAGTCATTGATTCTGCATCATGATAACGTACCATCACACAAAATCATCACTGTGAATGAATTTTTGGCGAAACACTCAACAAAGAGTATCATTGAGCAAGCACCGGATTCACCTGATATGTCCCCCTGTGACTTTTTCTTATTCTCCACACTGAAATATCCACTTCGGGGAACACGCTTCGACTCCACTGAAGACATCGTAACAAATTCGACGCGAGAGCTGAGCCATTCCGGAAAGTGCCTATAAAAATGTTTTGACGATTGGAAGAAGAGTTGACACATGTGCATCGCTTCAAATGGATGTTACTTTAAAGGCGATAAAATAAATTTGGATGATGATCGAAAATTTTTCGTTTCGTTTATAAATTCCCGATACTTTCTTTACAGGGCACATAGTAAAGGGTGATTTTTTAAGAGCTTGATAACTTTTTTTAAAAAAAAAAACGCATAAAATTTGCAAAATCTCATCGGTTCTTTATTTGAAACGTTAGATTGGTTCATGACATTTACTTTTTGAAGATAATTTCATTTAAATGTTGACCGCGGCTGCGTCTTAGGTGGTCCATTCGGAAAGTCCAATTTTGGGCAACTTTTTCGAGCATTTCGGCCGGAATAGCCCGAATTTCTTCGGAAATGTTGTCTTCCAAAGCTGGAATAGTTGCTGGCTTATTTCTGTAGACTTTAGACTTGACGTAGCCCCACAAAAAATAGTCTAAAGGCGTTAAATCGCATGATCTTGGTGGCCAACTTACGGGTCCATTTCTTGAGATGAATTGTTGTCCGAAGTTTTCCCTCAAAATGGCCATAGAATCGCGAGCTGTGTGGCATGTAGCGCCATCTTGTTGAAACCACATGTCAACCAAGTTCAGTTCTTCCATTTTTGGCAACAAAAAGTTTGTTAGCATCGAACGATAGCGATCGCCATTCACCGTAACGTTGCGTCCAACAGCATCTTTGAAAAAATACGGTCCAATGATTCCACCAGCGTACAAACCACACCAAACAGTGCATTTTTCGGGATGCATGGGCAGTTCTTGAACGGCTTCTGGTTGCTCTTCACCCCAAATGCGGCAATTTTGCTTATTTACGTAGCCATTCAACCAGAAATGAGCCTCATCGCTGAACAAAATTTGTCGATAAAAACATTTCGAACCGAACACTGATTTTGGTAATAAAATTCAATGATTTGCAAGCGTTGCTCGTTAGTAAGTCTATTCATGATGAAATGTCAAAGCATACTGAGCATCTTTCTCTTTGACACCATGTCTGAAATCCCACGTGATCTGTCAAATACTAATGCATGAAAATCCTAACCTCAAAAAAATCACCCGTTAGAACATATTGAATGACCACCCTACCGGATGTAGAATTGGGGATTCCAATCTAAAGCTCAAAAATTTCTGCTGCTCATAAGTTTGGATATCTGCAGGCAAAGTAGAGCCTCTAAACACGACTGTGAGCAAAGTGTTCCTTGGAAAACATCGGAAGGTACCAATAGGTTAGAGAAGAAGTTTGGTCAATCAACAACTTTTCTCTCGGCAGATGCGTTGTGCTATACTGCAAAGCTTGTTTCCTTCTCTGCAAGATACATAATTGCAAAGGTCTTAAGCAATGATTGTGCTTGGAGGGGTCGATTCCCTGTATTAACTGATTAACTGTAATTCAAGTAAGAAAAATACTTCTGGTTATGGAGTTTGAGTATTAGAGAGTACGGTCGCAACCACTTTTCAAATTAAAAAAAAAAAAAACGCACACAAGCTCCTTCTCTCTGTGACTTCTCTCGTCGGATTTGATTTTTGTAATTACATTAGGTGATTGCATGAAATACGTTATCCAAACTTGTCAGATATGGTTCTAGGAAGTCTTAAAACTATAGTATGTAAACTCCTCTCAGAGTTTCTTATGGCTTTAATGGAAAGCATCCAAGCAGAATGGTATGAGACAGTTTATTAAATGCCTTGAAGGCCGTCATTGGAAGTTGTACTAGAAGTCGCAATAATATTTATAAATAAATTTCTATTTGAGCCCTTTCATAATGAAAAAATAATTCAGTAGTTCTCCTATATACCATATATCCTCTTTTGGTACTAACCAACAGTAAATTCCTGGCGAAGTGAAGTCGAACTATTAGATTTATGACACACCAGTCTCATATTTTATAAACGCCTTACTCAAATAGCTTCTCAAAGTCTTAATTCAAAATATTATTTATTTGTTTTGCATACAGGGTTATGTAATTAGTGAATACCCACTAGTTTACCATTGCTTCCGCTACATTCCGCATATGTAAATTAATTTGTATCCATGCCTCGAAATGAGAGAGCAGCGCACACAGGCGGAGGCATGAATTTATTAAAATTTCCAGCTAAGCAATCATTAAAATTGTACAGCCCAAAACGCGACATATTTCTGCCCAGAGCTGATGTCCTACCCATGTCCATAGCCGTGACAGCTCATCATCCGTCCTCAACGTGTCCGCAACTCTGTCAATCGCTTGTAAATTTCACTTTGTGCCGGTGCAACATGCGCGGGCGCGGAGATGAGTTGAGCGCAGTAATAATTTGCTTATGTCCAACTGGGCAATATAGCAAGTACAACAACAAATGCAATAACAGCAATGAGGCATTGAAGTGAGCTTTGAAATTCACGTATAATGTCAGCTTATTGATAGGTCCAATAATGAAACGAGGTGGACAGTTCGGTTGGTACCGCCAATGCGGATGCTTCATAGCCAGAGGTACTGTGCCTCCTTTCAGTTCATTTTGTGTTCGTCAGACGCACTGGCACGTCCTTTCATTGATTGCTGACAATACCTGGCCCCCGACCCCCACTCTCACACGCCGCCTAAGCGACTGACAGCTGAGCAGTCCGTTGTCCGCTGTCCGCTGAGCGACTTTTATGGTAATTAGCTGAAATTTGCGTTTATGCCCTGAAAAGTCGCTCCTGTCACCAATGTCACAGCCGCGCACATAGTGTGTATGTGTGTGTGCAAGTGGGCGTGTTCGCATTGTCAACATGCATTGACGACGGCACGGCCAATAAAGTGTTGCCCGCAAACAGGCCGCGGCAGCGAATATCATTGGAGGGCACGCGGACGGCTGCTGGACGATTTCTGCATTAATTAGAAATTAATGTAAATTGCTGCAATAAAATTTCACTGAAATGGCAACGCCGATCCAAGGTTCCAGCTGCTCTGGTCAACTGTGCTCTGCTAGCGGTACATGCATACACGCGCGCGCTGCAGAAGTCGCCAACAACTCAATAATTATGCAAAGGAAATGGGTGTGGCTGTCCTATCTATTTGCATTGGCTATTAATGTTACAAGCGATAACAACAACAACTGCAGCAAGGCTGAATAGTGTTCGTAATTGGCCTCGAGTATCTGTGTCACTGTTTATTTGCTCGTCGCACACTTATGCGCCCCGCAATGCCCGCGCCCGCTCCGCTATTAAAATCCGCTGTCAAAATGCAAATCAGCGCCGTTACGTTGTCATTCAGTTTTGCAAATGCAAATAAAAATGTCGGCATTTTGCCAGATTACAACAAATTTTTATGAAGGACATCTAACTTGAACAAATTTCCTTGGAACACGTTTCTGCTAAAAAAGTGGGCACAAAATATTTTAGGATATTGCAAGGAGGCTTTAAAAAATAATTAACTCATTACACTAATTTTCATCAATTTTGCTGTAAGTATAGTTGTTGTTGTCCTCAAATACTAATGCGGAATAGGGCCGAGTTGTCAGCTCTCCTGCGCAACTCGTAGATTCAGGTCCGTATCAGTTGCGTAGACGTGAAAATTGAGATTCTTTCGCTCTTTTCCTGGTAGTCGAAATGAATCACATCTTGTACTTGTAAGTCCAAAAAACTGGTAGCATATGATAGCCATCCCCTTCTTCGGACCACATGCGCCCGGTGAAACCCACCGTTTTAGGCTTGAATACGAAGTATAGCGAATTTTGAATTTTCGTGGGCTAATCGATTTTCGAATGTTTTGTTACGTTATGTTGCTATTCATATCCCTTCCTTATGTTGACAAAGCCAGAAAATTTGATTTTTCGACATTTGTTTTGTTTGGACGCATTTTGGCTCGTTTCGATTTGTGTGCCAAAATTGATCACTTTTGATCAAAAATAGCGTCACGTTGACATTCTTCAGGAGATATTGGACTCAGTCCACAACGACCCAGATCTGCTCCAGAGGGTCATATCTGGTGATGAATCATGGGTTTATGGGTTTGACGTGGGAACTAAACCTCAGTCATCTCAATAGAAGCTGCCACATGAGCCAAGCCCGAAAAATCGCGTGAAGTTAGATCGAATGTAAAGGTTTTGTTAACAATTTTCTTCGATCGCCGCATTGTGCATCATGAGTTCTTGCAAAAAAGAGTCGTACGGTTAATATTACCTGCAAGTTATGAGAAATTTACGCAAAACAATCCGTCAGAAATGTCCGGACTTGTGAAAGAACAAAAGTTGGCTGCTTCACTCCATCTCACTTATTGTTGCTTGGGAGCTAGTGTTACGCCAAAAACAACAAATTTATGGCACTGCAGCCACCGTACTCCCAGACTTGATCCCCTTTGCCTTTTTTTTTGTCCCAAAACTGAAGAGGCAGAAGGAAGGAGGACGCGTAGATATTCACGAATAAGCACAGCATGCGCAGGTGTTACTGGTGCAATCAAGTCATGTCCGAGTGATGCGCTTAATGTGATCCTACATTAACTACCCATAGACGTATATATTCCTAATATAGCAGTACGTTCTGCATTCAGAATAAAAGAACTAGGTGGTTTAAATCAGAAGAACTATGGACATGGTGATATCTTAAACCAGCTCAGAGTAAACGTCAATAAATCTGACTACATTCTCGCAAAGTTGGATTTCAATAGTTACTTTCAGGTGAGTACATCCACTAGAGAAGAATGGAGAAGGGGCATAATAGGGGAGGAAGATACCGTCTCAGTGTACCGACTGCAGAGTAGGCACCGAGTATATTCCGATGATCTGGAATTTCTCTCTATATCCATCTACCGAATTCGGATAGCATCTTCCCAGCGGAAGTACTGGGCAGAGAGAAGGTCTGTGAAGCTTTGTTGAATAACTACAAGAGGATACATAAAGCAACAAATACAGCGATATCTAGGCGGATCTCCAGGGCTTGTCGTCGGAATTGACTAATTCCAGGATAGTCCTTAATTTCAAGAAGGCACTGAGGTCTCTAGAAGACAAGCTCCACCTAGACTAGATCTGGGCTCCCGGCTACAGGAACATTTTCGGCAGCGAAAAAGCAGACGAGTTGACAAATTCAGGATCTTTTCTAAACGAATCCGAGGCAGGGTTAATACCAAGTCCGCTAGGATCGATTAGAGGAGAGCTCAATATACAATTTCAACAATTACCAAATAACAGATGGAAAATTACAACAAAATGCAATATAACTAAACAGATATGATCGAAATATGACAACAAAGAAACTAACGACTTATTAAATAGGTCCAGGAAAATTATCTTCAGACCACTATCATAACAGGACATTGGTCAATCGAAGAACATGCGTCCAATATGGGTATGTCCTACAATAACATATGTCGAAGCTAAGGAAATAATTTTCTACTTTCTCTGTGAATGTCCAGCCCTTCGCGGATCCGACACAGAACACTTAAGCATCAAACCTTGAACGGATATCTATAAAAACCATATCGGACATTACTAGCTTCATCGAAAAAACAAAATGGTTTGAATAAGAGGATGAAACATGATAGCAATAATAAATAGGTCTACGACTAGCATCAAAATGGCTAGTGCAAATTGAGCCCGAAATATAACAGGGCTACACCCCTACCTATTTACCTAAGGAATCCAAAAAGCGCAATACTTTTTGAACAAACTTCGTAAGTCAAAGCACACCTAAACAGCTTAAAAATTTGAAAATTAGTGGCCTCAGCATTTCCTTTGCTCTGGATTGAGTAAACGCGACACCTTTTGCGCACTCGAAGTCTTTTGAGATTCTTACCATCTCATGAGAGATCCTGTGAGATCGTAAACTTATCCATTGTGTTGTCTATATTGATATCCATATACAGCATCCAGTGATCTTTGACTTCGCCGAATTATTCCTCCTCCAAAATAAATAATCCATTCATCGTTTGATATTGCAGACTATCCTTCTTCTCTATACTGTCAAAACGTGTCCCAATCGGCTAACGTAGACCGTCGAAAGGAATATTTTACAAGAGAGTAAATTGCTCCTGCGATAGAAGTACCATTGGGCCGCCAAAGTAGGTACTTGTCGAAAAGAATTTCGTCTAGGTTTTTAGAATCTTCTATACGCCTTGAAAACTGTATTTCATCATATGATTCTCGACATTTTTCAAATGGTAAATATTTATTATTTTGGAAATGTTGAAAAGTTTTTACCGACCTCACACTTAACTGTGTTTTCCCCCTACCATTATTTTACACATTTTCCTAAATAGTACATACACGTACACATTTGTACTCTCGCTGGCAATACTATTTGACAAAAGTACAACAACACTATCAATTCAACTCATAATTGTAATTAATTTCCGAGGAGCAACTTGAAACACACCAAAATAGTTTAATGTTGCCTAATTCAGAAAATCTTTAACAAGAGCACTTGAAACCGTTAATGAGAATTCAGAAAATGGAAGTAAAAATGTGGCCAAGCGGTGAGGTGCGATGCATATCGCTGCGTGAGTGGAGCACCTATTTTTCGTGACTTTTAGATTTTCGTTCGCGGCAAGCGCAACTTGTCAGTCAACGGGCTGAGCGTGTGTGCGAGGGTCACAGGTATGCATGTATGAGTGTGTGCGGTGCGTTTAAGAGGGCACTTTAATCTATTAAAATTGTCGATGAGTACGCACTTCTTGTCCAACTTGTTGTCACTTATTACTGTCAAATTTGACTGAAAAGTTCAAGCCCCCTGCCACACCATAAGAGGATTACCGCTGAGACAACACAGCGCAAATGCCTAGAAGTACCATGTCTACGCGCAACGAACCATGCTTCCATATGTTTGTGTGCGTGTGTGCATATGTATGTGTAGCGTTAAGCTTAAAGTCGCGTATGTGTAGCGGAATTAGACCAAGCAGGCGCGTGTTGGCAACATTCCAAGCCACACTTTAACCCAACCGATACACCGTACGTCTGCTCCCTTCTCCCTTCGACACTGTGTTCAGCGCCTTTGTTGTTTGTTTTTTAATTGAATTTTTTTTAATCTTTCCCCACATCTCGAGTAGTTAACGGAATGCCCTCGACGCTCTGCTCATGCCGTTGTGTATTGACATTACAAGTGTTGTTGTTTGTTGTATACTTATTGTTGTTGCTTTAAGCCGACTGTCATTTGTGCCGTTGTGCTTTTGTTATTTTAACTGGCTTTTCTTTCTGGGTTAAGTCAAAATAATTTGATTGCAATAAAATGAAATTTCAAGACCGGAAGCCATGTCGGGCATTAATTTCTGCCCTTTGTCGTTCGTGTTTTTCTTATTGCATTATTATATTTTGTTTTTCTTGGACATTTTCAATTTTTTCTCTGTGGCAATTGACTTTTTGCCGTTAATTGAAAATTGGGTGTGATAGCCGGAGACATTAAAAACGCTGTGACTTTGGCGATAAGCCAGCTCAGTTTCGAAAATAAAATCTCGTCAAATGTCTCGCGGGCATAAGATGGAATTGGTGAGCCACAGTACAACACACATATGAATGTATGGGTTACACGCATGTACATATGTGTGTGTACAAATGTATTTTTCTTTTCCTAAGAAAGGGGTCGGTAGTGTAGGGTGGAGTTTTGATGGGAATTAATAACCTTTTCATTGGATTGAGATTAAGAAAATAACACGAACGTTGTTCGTGTGCATTGGTGTTGATTTGATCCGATTTTGATTTAATATTTTTTATTAGTTCGTAAATACATTACATACCGAAGATTAGGCTTTTGTGTAATGGCATTCGTTCGATATAGAGCACTCAGTTGGTTGTGAGTTTCTGAAAATATGTGAGCGAGGTTTCATGAGATTTATTGGATTTCTAAATAATTTAAGCTTACATTGAAAAACAAACAATTATTTGACCAGAAGCATGTTTTTTCAAGATTTTGAGTTTCCAAGCTTGACTTTTCAAACCGATTGGTGTAGTGCTCAAGAGTCGTGTGAATGCTTCCGTATAAAAAACTTCCCCAAATTTTACTTGTTCAATTGAAATAAATATCATTGTTAAGTTTTCCAGTATTAACATTTCGTCATACATACATTCAGACATGTTGTTTGCAGAAAAAATAAAACTCGTATAATTTAATATTGTTTATTAAAATAATACGGTAAAGCACCCTTGTCCAATAAGTTTGGGTCAGTTGAAAATCCAGCTACCCATCTCGTCTGTATATCCCCGAGTGTATGTCCGGAATCTGTGAGTCCAGCGCCCTTTGCATGTGGATTGCCAGCGCTGCTATCACATTTTGGTGCTCTTGTTCATCTGCTTATAGTCCTTGCCGATACTAAATTAGGCGCCGATAGCTTTTACAATCTCTCGGGTTCATCTTCGGGGATGTCAGTGGGTGGCATACTGGCTAACGGCTTACGGAACTCATTACCTTCGCTAAACTCATTACCTAAAAATCGTCGGCTGGGACGCACACAGCCTTCATTAGTCATCATTATCGATAGAGTACTCTAAATTTTGTTTGCTTTACCAAAAGTATACGCTAGGTGTTCCTTACATTTTATTTGGAGCCCAATATTACTTCCAGATACTTCAACTGCGGCCGTGAGCTAATCTCGTACTCTCCTAATTGGGATCATATGTCAGCAATAAAGCTTCTAAAATTCTCTTCCAAGGTGTTGATTATACTGGGCGTATGTGAGTAAATAAACGACTTTGCATAACTCTTCAAAAATAATTCAGCACCAGTAGTCTACGACACGAGATAATGCGCTCAGCATCCAGGATTTGTGGTCATTTCATTTTGAGGCCATTCACCAAACGTGTGCAGCGCTGGATGGTTGTTCCACTTCAATTCTGCCACGAGTTGTATTTTATTAGTTCGACCAACTTTCAAGAAAGATTTGTCTCATTCAAAACCACACGTCTAAAAAATAAGCACTCTAATAGTAAGAGTAATTTTTTGTGCGGTAAAATATCCTTTCGCAAATTTCTTTTTTTACTCTGAAGAAGGTGTATTAAACAAAATACATATATATCGGGCGGTCAAGACAAATTAAGTAAGGTGTCAAGGGAAGACAGTCGTGCAACTAAAGAAATGCGTCTAATATTTGCTATTTGTGACTTTGGACGAGATGACCTAATTTTGACTATTTTCATTAAAGAATTTAAATACATATCAATAATCATTTGAATAGTTTATGAGATTTTGGATCTCATCTAAACATAGGCGGTTCTTTGACAATTTTTAAATTTTTGTATCAAATTTACTTACGATTTTATATATTACACTCTATACTAAAAACTGGTTTTAAACTTTAGCGACCTTTTGCTCGCTTTTATCTAATTACAACACCAAGTTCTTTAGAGGCCAAAAATTGTATCAAGTTTTACCAAAGTTTCTGAAACAGTTCTCGAAACACTTTTCATAAGCACTTTTTGGGATGGCCTTCAGCTCCTCCTGCAAAATTGTCTTTATCTCTTCAATCGACTGCAAATGGGTTCCACGGAGCGGAAATTTACTTTGGGCAACAAGAAAAAATCACGCGCAGCCAAATCTGATAGGTACGATGGTGGATCGATGGTATTCATTGCGTTTTTGGCTTTAATTTCGGTCACAATCGTGGCTCGATGCGATGATATATAGTATTATCATCGTGTAAAATGCATGAATTGTTCATCCACAATTCTGTTCGTTTTCGACATATGTTCTCACACAAAAGTTCAATACGGCCAAATGGAATTCTTATTGATCAACTGTCCCTGCGGAACAAATGCATGATGCACCAAACCTCTAACGTCGAAAAAAAACAATCACCTTGATTTAGAAGCATTTTTGGCGTGTTTTTCTTTTTGGTTTCAGCTCGTTTTTGCCCTCTTTTTCAATGATTGTTGACTTGTTTGCAGGTTAAACTTATAAACCCAATGCTTTTCATGAATGTGGGATGGGAATTCCCACGTTAAGCGTGTCCAAATAGACTTGTATTCGGTATTCTTTTTGGAAAAAAATTCAGCTTTACTGGGACGAGTAGAGCAGAAATGTCTAACGATTTTCAAGCCTTTACTTTGTTTTATGTTTTCATCACTTGAAGAGATTAAAGGTCGTCCAGAACGAGGAATGTCTTCAACGATCTCTCGACTGTCTTTGAAAGCTTTATACAGTCTTAGGCTTGTGTTTTTGATAAGACTAAATCATTGTTAGTTTTTTTCGATATTCGCAACGATTTCAAATATAAAATTAGGTTAAAGATACAACATTTTAGACAAATTTTTTGTTCAAAGATCGCAACGTTCTACAGAGGTGTATCGATTAAAGCAGCTGCTGTAAACAAACTGGTTGACAGATAGCACTCATATTTGTCATAGTAATTAAGAACAGTTTGTAAAATTTAAATCACAATTTCCCTGTACTTTTTTGACACAATGTGTAACTCATTTTTTGACTCGATTAGTGCTAATAGTTTAATTGGTTGAACAAAACTATTATACTTACTCTGTGGAACAATACAAAAGAATCACAAATAAATTAATAAAGAAATATAAAATTTTGTTAAAAAGAAACTTATATAAACGTAATTGAAAAGAAAAATGCATTAAATAGCGACTTCCTCTTTGCCTTAAATGCTTCCATATATTTATATACTTAGTGAGACTTAATTTTTTTCGAAGTCAAAAGCACTTAACGGTATTTTTACTGCACATACTTACAAATTAATAATTTTTATCTCCACATTGTTTTTGTTTTGTTGTTGCACTGCACATTTGACCCGAAGTGCTGGCGACGATTATTGTGCGTCAATTGCATTGGCATTACAAAAGAGTTCACAATATAATTTGCACAATTCAGCGATTTTAATTGCTTCCGTGCGAATGATTTCACTCAATGGCACATTTCACTGTGCTTTTTACACCGTTGCGTTGCGCTTTCTGCAGCCTTTTATGCACAAACAATATTTTTGTAGACTCACTTTAACTTATATACACATTTCTATATATATATATGTGTTTATTTGTGCAATAAATAACATATATATTTATACTTGTATATAGCCTAACTCCCCCGCTTATATACTCGTACTCTTCTGCAATGCGCTTTGCTCGTTAATTTTATTTTCATTCCATCTTTCAATTGCTCAGGGCATTTATTTATTTATTTTCCTTTTTCATAGCTCACACTTCCTTTATCGGTATTTGTTGTTGTTGTTGTTGCCCCATTTACTGGGCCAGTGCGTTTGTGGAGAAAGTCAATTGATGCATCGCAGCGAGCAAAAAGTTAAGTGAAATCGGGTTATATAAGAGAGATGTACTGTAATTATATACAATAAAGAGAAGATTACTCACGCTGCATTTACGCTCATGAGCTACTTCAAGGCTTTTTGTGAGTGACTAAGTAGTTTATGAAATAAATATTTAAATTATAAATTATTATATCATTGAATTATTGTGTTGGTCACTCAGTTATGTAAAGAAAAGAGCCAGTGAATAGACGAAGGCTGCGATAGAAATATATTTACACTTTATAGTAGCAAATTTATCTCTTCGAAAGTACCCTAAAAATAAATAAAACAAAAAAAAAAATTGTAAGGAGCTTTAAGCTAAGCTTTGGTTCATTTTGACCTTGCAAAAAACATATTATTGACTGTTTTAATGCTGAACCTCTTAAAATCTTTTAATTGCTTTAAAAATATTTCAATGTCTGATATATTTGATTCACTTTATGCACCATCCACTTCGTCATCACTTAAAGTTGTTTTGTGTGAAAGCTCATTCTAACGCGAAAGCTCCATTAATTAAAATATATTTAATTTTTATGCCATGAACAGGGTATATTAAGTTTGCCACAAAGTCCATTTTATGGTCGTCATAATCGTCCTGTCAGATCAACAATTGAGCTTCTAGTGGAAAATTTTGAATCCACTGGCAAAGTTCCAGTGTGCCAGTAAGACAAAGAAGTGCCCGTAGTGTGGAGAATATTGCTGCCACTAGCGTCTTGAGGAAGACCCAAATCAGTCTCTCACACGACGCTCTGAAGCGTTGGACATCTGTGTGACGTCTTTTGGCTAATTTAGTGAAAAGCTCTTACGATACATCCTTACAAAATTAAATTGACGCAAAAACTGAAACCGTTTGACCACCAGAATCGTACTTGTATTATATTCGTGAATCGGGCCAAGCAACAGCTTGAAAATGATCCGGATTTTCATCGAAAAATCATCTTCAGCGATGAAACTCATTTCTGGCTGTATGGCTTTGTCAATAAGCAAAATATGCAATATTGGTCAGGTAGCAACCCACATGTACTCCAGCAGTCATAATTGGATTCCGAAAAAATGACGGTTTGGTGCGGTTTATGGGTCGCTCTTCTTCCGTGATGATCAAGACCGGCACGTTACTGTGAAAGAGAATCGCTATCACTTATCATTAACCGAATATTTTTGGTCCGAGTTGGATGATATGGGCTTGGACTTGATATCCCGAACCGTTTTATCTAGAAAAACTTTTGTTATTGAAAAACCGTTATATACCATGAAAGTAAGAAAATGAAATTAGATTATATTCGGGTCTGACTTATCAATATCAAAATCTAATCTCGAAAATTTTGTAGACATATCTGTATGTATAAGATCACTTACTTAAACTGCCTTAATTTATCATGCTGAGGCATTTTCGCTCTCGATCTTACTGCAATCATCTCCGGATACCTTTATTAAATCAAAATGATGGCACGAGAAGAAAAGCATATGAGAATTTTCAAGAGCAACAAAAGAATAACAGATGTCAGATATTCTTTGCGCAAACAAACAAAAAACAAAAAAGCCACCATAACTCAATTAATTTCAGGAAGAATAATTACGCCTTTCACGAGAACAGCAACAAGTGTTGCCAGCCTTTGACGCAGACAAAAAGATGAATGACGCGGCAATTTCGTTGATGCACTTTTCGCAGCAAGATTGCGCGGTTTATTGCAACATTTTTGCTGTCGTTAAGAGGCGAAATAACTGTCATTTAAAATTAATAACATTTACGTTGCAACAATAACAAAGTGTGGACTGAGCGCGGATGATAAGGAAGAAAGTAGCTGACGAGTCAATGAGCTGAGCAAATGAGAGAAAACGTCAATGCGTGTTGAACTATTGGCATTTCACTTGTCTGTGCTGTGCGTATGTGACCTTACTCTCCATAAAGAAGGCGAGGTGTGCGAAATACGAACAATGAGAATTATAATTAATGGGTCGAGAAGTTGCTGCGTGAGGCTGTGCGCAAAAGAAATATGTCAGCGTTCCTTAATGCACATGTTTGCGTATTTAAAATATGGTATACATACAGGCGCTTGTGCTGTCAGTGGGTATGACAGGGCGTATGCGCATTTAAACATATTTTAATTGCATGTGAAAGCCGCCGCAGTGTAAAGTGGCAAAGTGATTCGCGAAACAGCGAGCATACACTTATTGCTATGATAGCCACGGAAGAAGAATGGAATTGTGGATAATGCAGGAGGGTAGAGGATGAGTAAAATGTGAAGATAAGTATCAAGTCAAGTGTAATTATGAGTTTCATATACTGCAATTGGCATGAAAATTGCCAAGAAAAAATTAAAGCAATAATTAACACAAGCGATATAACGAAATAATAACTTAGTTAAACCGAATCAAAAGAATTTGTTGCAAATAATAATCTAATTTCATAATTTTATTAATACCATTTAACAAGAAGTATTTTGCTCGTTTATCCTAAACTTGATTTGATTTCGTGCAATATGTTGCAAACAAAAGCTTCGTTTATTAAATGTAATTAAATGTTTTTTGTTATAAAACGTTTAGCAATATTTACTTTTTTCCAAGTCAAATACTTTGTATGCAAAAACATTTTCCACATACCTGAGTCCAACCTGAAAATCATTTTTAACCGCGAGCAAAGAGTTTATTTAAATATAATTTCGTGTTTTTTTCTTTTCCGCGGCAAAAAATTTCATTATCATTAAAGCATTAAACGAGATTTAATTAAAAATACACGCTTAAGCGGTGGGAAAATTTTAATATTTGCACAATTTTTTCACTTTTGAATTTCAATGTGCGCATTAGGGTGGTAGCGAAGTTTGAGGAACTTTGTTTGCTATATTCTTAACTTAAAAAATCGCAGCATAATCTTATATTATTGACAACTACTAGTTTGTACGGATAAAATATTTACACTAGGGTGGTTCAAAAAAAAAAAAATTTTTCACTTGGTATTCTACAAAATACTTGTAGGTTCTTAGACCGCTCTAAAATGTCTCAACTAGCGTGAGGTCTTAATTGCAACGAGAAGATCCAGCGTTTTCAGCATTTTAAATGAGAATATTTGTATTGAAGGCTTCTAAAACTTAATCAGTTTGTAGTTCATGTGGTATAGATATATTTTTTACTACCGTATTGTCAACCATTGTTATGGAAACAAACCCCTTTGAAATCTTCAGAAATATTAGATTCCACAATCGAACTTCATTCGGGATGATGGAAATGCTTCAAGCTAGCAATGCTTGTTTACTAGTTTATAGTTTGTGTACTAACTTAGAAATTTCATATTTTTTTTCCGCGGTATTATCAGTCATACTTGTCGATTTTGGAGATCAGCTATTAAACCTAACCAAATAAACATAATAATTTAGGCCTACATTGACTACTAGAAATATCCGCAGAGTAAATACACACAAAATATTTTTAAGCTCTACTACTTACTTCCCTATGGATGTTTAAAAATCGAACAAGTAAGATCACAGTGTAACGGCGCATAATCGCTACCAAAAACTCTAAAGAATACCAAATACTTTAATGGAATCACATTAGTAAAGTATTAAAATCAGTTCTGTTCAACACTAGCGCTCGCTGCTTGGGTAAAAGAACATTCCCTGTAGGAAATATTTCAGTATTAACAAATAACAATTGACATCTAGTTGCTTTATAAGGGTTTGGATGAAATAATTTTCCTAAAAATGACTTTGTAGGTTTTAAAGAGTTTCATGGGTTTCCCCGTGTAAAAAACAACCTTTTTAAAAATTTTTTCATATAAAAATTAAAAAGTAAAAATAAAACATACATTATTACCAAGGAAATTCTGAAAATTTTGAAAAGAAATATGCGACGACATTCCCAGTGAAAAAATACGCCCGCGTTGGCAGGATAACTCTTTACAAGATCAGCAAAAGTGAAACGTGTTGCAGTTAAAACCTTAACTTGGAACTTGGGCGAAGAAAAATTAAGCTGAAAATTTAATTTTGACAGACATTTTTACAAAATACAAAGAAAATTTCACTGGAAATTTCACAACACTTTTTTTGTAATACTTGTTATCAAAAAAATCCTACGTTCAAGTTTTTAAGAATTGTATCTCAAAGACTTCTGTAAAATTTCATGAAGATCGGTGAGTAGTGCTGGAGAAATCTTGATCAGCGACTTCCAAAACACAATTTTTAGAAAAAACGCGAGCGCACACGTTCTCAAGGCTGTGTCTCCGAAACTATAACTCGGATCAACTTGAAAATTAATGACAATATTCTGGAGGTATCGTAGAACTTGATAAGATAATAAAAATCGAGTTTTTCAAACCCGTAAACCCATGTTACCCCTTAAAATAATGCTTTGTAGTAGTTAAGGGCCTTACATAGTAGGACAGCCTGAAAAAACATAGTTTTTTTTGGGGAAAAAAATGTTATATCGAATATTTTGTAATCTTCAGAATTTATTTTCTGAAAATTATAAAAATTGATAAAATGCGACGTTTTCAAAAAAAGTTTAATTTTTTGATCAGATAAAAACCGTTTTGTCGTTTTTTGTAAAATTGTTTACAGAACTGGCAAATTCGGAAATTGCTGTTTCGATAAAAACTTAATTCTTAATAAACCAGTTGAACTGATTGAACTGAGTGTCTACGTTTTAAGGGACTGTAACTCAAAAACTTTGTGAGATATCGGTTTGAGATTTTAGTATGTTAGTTTTAGAGGTATAAGATATCGAAAAAGAAAAAATAGATTTTTTCAAAATGTTGCACTAAGTGTACCCCTTAATAGCTTATAGAACTGCCATTGGTGCTGAACTCACCAAAATTCTAGAAAAACACGATTGGATTTTCCTGCGAGGCACGAACTTCTGCCCCAACATGCAATGTGTGACTTTGTAGTCATGATACGCATATGCAAATACAAAGTAAATTCCGTTAATACAAAAAAATGTGTATCACACAATTCCTGCTAAGCCAAGTTGCCGCACATGCAACACACACATAATTTGCGCGCAGGTGGGTGTATGTAGAACGAAATTAAATGTGCAAAGCAAATATGAGCGAGCTTTTTTAAGGCATGCACACATTTTTTCCTCGGTTGTTAAACAATTTAAAAACTTTACGAAATATTTGCACAACTTTTGTTGCGTGACTTTTTTCAATTTTCTAGCTTTTAATTGTATTTGTATGCGCTGTGAGCCAGCGGCAGCGCGCGCGCGGCATTTAACGGTGGTGGCCCATGTGATAATTATTGCTGTTGTTGCTGCTGCTGCTGGCGGATGCATTGCCATTTTGATGTCAAACAAACAAAATTAAAATTCCGCAAATAGTTTGCATGCCTTCGCTGCGCTTTGCAACATCCGCTTTTTAATATCCTCGCCGCGAAAAGGCAACAAATAGCGCTGGCGAAAATTATTTGCTGTGCGACCTCATTTAAAGGTAGGCCGGTGCACAGTTTCGCAGCAGAGTGGGAGTGTGTGCGTAGTTGTGTGCGTGAGTATGCATAAAAGCATCACATATACTGATTTGTGCAACATGTTGCCTGTGGCACTTTTTGCCGCAACATCTGCACTTATGCTGTTGCACGGTGATATATATTTGCCTATACACACATACATATATGCAAACTTATGTACATATCGCTCATTTGCTGCAAGACCGGCATAAGTCAAAAAAAAACGATTCTCCAGAAAAAGCGTTTAAAGTTTTCAGCTGACTGCAACCTTACACCTCTTCTCAAGCGGAACATATAAGAGGTATTCATATGAATTTTTCACCCACCATGCAGTATGATATAACGACCCATACTGCAGCATTAACGCAAAAATCACGTTATTTGATTTATTCCGGTCGTGCAGCAAATGAGCGATATGTGTCATGTAGCATGTTCACAACGGCCGGCTTTGACGTTTATTTGTTGCTAACGGTGAAATAAATTTCATTAAAGAATTCATGCGAATGCGTCGCATTTGCCGCTGCGACTGTGTTTATATTTTAGCGGATATGCCAAAATCGCCATAAATTCGCCACTCACTCGACCATGTGGCAATATGAAAATCCGTCTGCGTGTGTGTGCTTGTATGTGTATGCGTTTGTATGTTCAATTGTGTTTTGCGCTTTTAATTAAAATTTTTAGCGAATTTCCATGTTGCAAACATCAAATTAAAACGAAATATCCAATGTGAATTGGCTCTGCGAAATATTATTATGTATTTGTTTAGAAGCGCGGCATTTTGTTGCATGCAATTTACTCGCTTAGGCCTTTTTCATTTTTGATCTGCTAATAACGGTAATATCGACAAATTTGATTTGATTCTCTGCGCAATGATCACGCGGAATTTTTTGTTGTTGTTGCAATTAATCCATATTTGCCCAAAAGCATGATAGGCGGTAGAATTTAAGCCAAGTGAGTATTGTCTGTTGAAAAAATGTGTGAAACGAGAAATTTGCATTTTCCGAAAAAATATTATTAAATTTGACTTTAGTTTATTCGAAGCAAAAATCTTTAGGAGCATATGAAAATTCAAAGCAGGAAAAATTTAAGTTCTTTTCCAGCTTTGATATCGTCTACAATTAATTGAGCATATAGTTTGACGTTCGCATGGCAGCTATAATAATAATACCCAACGATTAACCTCCTCCGCCCAACCGACACGAGGGGCGCAATCCGCGAACGAGCAGAATTAGCCGAGTCAAAAAAGGCAAGAGAGTTTTAAGCATTGCGATCCTAGGCTGCTCGGCAACAGAAACAAAAATTTCAACAGCCAAAATTAAGAATTAGATTAAAGTTTATTTTTTTTAAATGTTATTTGTTAAGAGTGGATAAAATAATTTTTTTAATGGTAAAGAGTGAGTCTGTTAGATCAAATGTGTTGGAATGAGAATTGAAATCATGACATATTCGGCGGAATGGTTCGATTAATTCAAAATTTGTTCTAGAAAATGGTAAAAGTAAAGGTCAAAACTGCCTGGTAGAGCGAGCGGGATCGTTAAAATTAATATCGGATAAGAGAGAAGGGCTACAGACTGACCCATTCATGAGTTTTACAAGAAATATTATACCAAGCATCTCCCTACGACTAGTGAGTGTCGGGAGACTTATAACTTTTAAGCGGTTAGTGTAAGGGGAAGATTTAAACTGGAATCCTAATGCAAATGATTTAAGGCAAAAAGCAAAAATTGTTTTTGAACGGACTCTAATTTATCTGAATGGACTTGGTAACTAGGGTTCCAAACCACAGAAGCATACTCTATTATAGGCCTCACCAGAGATGTAAAAAGAATTTTTGTAGTAAGCGGATCTCTAAATTCTTTAGACCAACGTTTAGTAAAACTAAAAGCGCCTTTAGCTTTAAAAACCCTGGAAGATGCGTGAAGATTAAAATTGAGTATGGGATCCATAGTTACTCCCAGGTCAACTAAACTGCATACTTGCTCCAACGTACAGTTTTGTATTGCGTATAAAGTGGGGTCTACAGTACTATGTGAAAAGCAAGTGGTCCGATCAGCGATTCTGACAAATGAGCAGCATTTTGGAGAAGAAAGGCCGTATGAAACATTCTCAGGTATACACAATAAATTCTGTTTTGGGAAAGTCTAAAAAATTTAGGTTTCATATCAGTTTTTTTTTTTTCTTGCAACCAGTTGCCACAAAGCACAAAATTTTTGTTCACTTAACGGTTGTATGTATCAACTAAAATGAATTGAGTTAGATATTAAGTATCGGAATCAAACTACAAGACTGCTTACTTTTTATATAACACAACTTTCAATTGTTTTTGATTCTTTCACTTACAAATCAATATGCAATTAGTATAACGAGAGAAACCTTTGCACGTATAGTGGGTTCGAAATATACTACTTTATTATCAAAATTGTCTGAATCGAACCAAAATTGAGGGGCTGGCCCTAGTTGGCTAAAATATGGAGCCAAGAGCTTATAGTTGCGTGTAGACAGAAAATATCGAGATATATAATTGAAATGCAGAAAGAATTTGTTTACTGATAGTACTATGTCTATGTGTAAAAAATTGCTTGAATTGGATTAAAACTTCCTGTAACCATATACCATATACTTAATATAATGATTTTGCGCCATATGTGGTATAAAGTCACCTGGAAGACTTTATACCACATATGGCGCAAACATGTGGGTTATCTCAATGATGTAACTCATAGCAGCATAACAGTATATTTTTGAGCTTAGAATGGTGCGAAAACTTGACCTAGCCTCCATATAACTATTACCAGGATTTTCAAACATCCGGCTGACTTTGCTTCATATGATTGGGGATTGGATGTGATGAAACTTGATGAAACCTGGGGAGCATTTTATTATGTAAAAATTTTAGTACGTAAAAAAGGCCAATGCTATCACCTAATTCTCTTTTTAGAAGATATGAAATTTGTATCTGCTTTTTACTCTAACATACTAGAGATAGCACGTAATATTTGAAGAATATGATGGTATTCGAACTTCTTCTTCTTTACTGGTATAGACATCGCTTCGATCACCTACGTGAATTTTCTATCACACGTGGCTGTATTCTTTTCGATTTCTTTATCCTTTGTAAAATTAATTATGTCTCTAAGTCAGAATAACAAGATTTTTCAGGAAGCTTTCTAACCCTTTAGGCCTTTAAAAGAAGAAGGGTCCAATAAATGGCTGCAGGAAACTAATATTTTACTCTTTCACCTTAGGGAAAAGAATTTTTTTTTATCGCGGAAAAAACAGCCCTATTTCGGGAAAAAAGGGAAAGGAAATAAGCCCTTTCAACAATACGTGGTAAAGCCATAATTTTCCATGAAGTAAAAAACCAAAAAAAAAAAATCCGACATTTTCGCATTAAACACAAGATCTCAAGAATAAAGTACAAATAAATCAGGAGTTTAAGTGAAGTAAATCCCCCACTTTTTCACTTGAAATTTAGGAGAAACATGTAAATATATAAGTGTGCAAGTGTAAACAAGCATTTTGCATTTCTGATCGCAATACAAGTGTTTTGCAAACAAAAGACTGTAACAAAAACTGCTGGAACATGTTGCACGATCACTTACCACAACAGCAAACAGATGACATGAGTCTAGCGGGGACTGGCAGAATGCTAGGAATATTAAAATAAATGCATGCATTTAGGCCTGATTACAAGAACTTAAGAGCATGGCGGGCGGTAGAGTTGCCAAAGTGTTCTGAATTTTGCAAAATTTTTAGGTATTTTTTTGTGTTTGTCAGAATTGTCAGTCGAGATTGCGTATATAAATTTATTTTACGGAATTAAAGTTTTTATGGTACTTACTTCAAAATTTTCAGATTTAAAAGTTCTCTATGAAATAACAAATTAAACCTACTCATCTCCATTAAAAGAAGCTTGGAATCACTACATTTTTTCAGCAAAGAAATGTTCGAGTACTGATTCGCCTTACAAAATATTTGGCAACTCTGATTGTAGCACCCATTTGCGCGCATCTTCCAACTAATCCGACATGAATCAAGTGCACTTTGGTGGCTCTTCTTCTTTACTTTGCTCGCCGGTGCTTGGCGCGGCGTAGGATGATTTTCAATTTTTTACACCAAGCACTTTTGCACATTCAGAGCATTACACGGCCCGAGTGTTGGTTGAAGGGAGTGCATATTGGATGCTGCTACACCGGCGTGGCTACAATAGCGATTTCGTTTTCTTATAGACATAAGTATATTATTTGCTTACAACACAGGCGGCAGGTACTCGAGGCTCGTATGTAGGTGCGTACGACTTACGTTCGTGAAGTGTTGGGCAAACATGACACTCACTGACGCCACTGAAATGTCAGTTTTGACATTTCAAATGAGTTGCGCCGCTCGCACGCCTGCACTGCATCGCCACCAATATCGCCTAAGTGATATTTACATGTGTGCTCTTCACTTGAGAAGAAACAAGCAACCAGTAAAATATCTATGAGAGCAGTATGATTGAGGAATGCAGCGCAAAGTGTTAAGTAGTTTGAAGATGCCACAGATCATGTGCATCTACGATCAGTCAAAATGTGATATGGCGAGCATTTGAGCTGTCGCTATTAGTGTTGCCTTGTTGCTGCTGCTAAAAGGTGTTGGCGATCAATATCACTAGAAACTAATTTGTTCCAGTTTGTCCAAGTGAATGCGGTAGGCTCGTCGGTTTTAAAATTAATGAGCAGTTCTTTTGAATATTGAGTGGCGCAAGATCGTGGAGTATGAATAAATATTTCATATTGTGTTTGTGATGGTTCTTTACTCCACTTGTAATTCTATACGCTTTGGAAAGAAAGTTTTTTATAGGAGTTTTAGACGGAATTATTCTATCAGCGAATAGAATAGGAAAGCTGTTACTTTAGCATTTATTTTTCATTATTATCTCTATTTTCATTATTACGTCTCAGATGGTTCATCCGTTGATGGTCCAATTTTCGATAACTCCTTATAGTATTCCGACTGGTGACTGGCGAAAGACATGAGTGATGTTTTGATTCAAAGCCTGAATCGAAGCGGGATTGTGCGCATAGCCTTTAGACGTAAAGTGCGCTAAGTCGTTCCACAGATCAGTCCGAGTTGCTGTGAACAGCGCCGAATAGCTTTTTCACGGACTTCGTGTACATTCTCAGCTACGGCTGCTAAACAATAGAAACCTGAGAGATTCGTAATTCACCTTCCTATAGAGTTCTCTAAATTTCTCGTTATTGATGAACATCTTAAGGAAGAAAGAAGATGCCAAGAAAAGACACTTAACCGACAGACCATACATGTGTGTGAATATATAGTTTTACCTTGAGCAACTCACTTGCTTACCCAGCACTCACAAATATTTGAAAAATTCGCAAAATATTTTAATTTTGCTTAATTTTTCCGCGAATCGCTTTATTTCGCTGCAGCAAGGCTGCTTCGACGACATCGCTTTATTTGCGCCGCCTTTTCTGGCGCTTCGCTGCCGCTTAAGCATTCTTCGAACTGCGTAAATCTTTTTCGGAAATCTACTAGAAGTGCAAGTGTAAGCCAAGGAAGTCAGGCACAATTTAGCGAGTACAACAATACGCGAAGCGCTTGGCTGCTTTGCAAGCGATTGTATCGGTGGTGCCACATGTGCTGCCACATGCCGCCTATTCACAAAGCCACTACCACTTTCCAGTTGCAGTTTTATTATTTCATTACGAATGCAAATGTGGATATGTCTTGCTATAAAGTCGTGTATGGCCATATTTGTTTTCACTTTGGAGGCGGAATCGTCGCCGTCGGTCTTCGGTCTTCAGTCGTCGGCTGGTTGCATGTTGTTGATGAAATGCATTTTTCTTGTTAGAGCATTTTTACGAGTCGCTGTGACATTTTGCGCCATTAGAACTATGTGTTTCTACTTTTGCGATTTGGTGGCAAATGTGGCATGCACATAAATATATATGTGAAATGCTATTGCATGTGTGCAAAATCACTTTTTAACATTAAATTCATGTGATGTGCGACCGAAAATTGTTGGCTGTCAAAATATTTGCGCTTCAAATTTCACAAAAACAAAACAAAGTGGAAATAAACTGTGCGGCACATACTAAGATGGCAAAAAGAGAGTGCCACGGCAGTTAACAAGCCATAAATGATGGCGAACGGTGCGAGGCACGCACCATGGAGGAAATTGAGGGGTGAGGTTGCCATAGGAGAGCAGTTGTAATTAGAAGGAAACAAATATTTAGCGATAAAGACTTCTACTGCATTAATGCATTCGCTAATGAGTTTTAATTCAATATTTATTTGGAGTTAACTCCGCAGCTTGGTAGAGACTTTACCAAAGAATTATACTGGGTAGATCCACTAGGATGAATAAGCATCAAATATGATCTCTCTTTATGGTAAACTGTTACCTCGTTACAACGGACTAAAAATCCGTTTCCAATTTCTCTAAAATTTAAATTTTTTCTAGTAAGTAAAGAACTAAAGAGCTTACTTTCGTCCCGAAGAGCACCAATAGAGTTTTCCAGAAAGGTCCAAAAATTTTGAAAATCTGTTGATAGATAACAAATCTTCTGAGTAACTCCTATCTGACCTGGAAACATAAGAACCAAATCTATTTATTCGCTGAACAGGGTATCCTAAGCATGCATGAAGCTTGTAACATCCAGAAAGAAACCGTGGATATCCTATAAAATATATAGTGCATACATTACTAGCATGATGAGTTGAGTCGATTTAGACATATACGCGAACTAGTCCTTAAGTTTCTGAGATATCGATACGTATCTCCTGCTCATTTGCTGAAACCGCTGATATCGGAGTACCACAGCTGACATACAAAGTGAACGATCAGAATCAAGTTCATGTAAGGAATCGAATTAATTTGAAAAGGGTATTATATTTAGCTTCGGTGCAAACAAAGTTAAAGTTTTTTCTTCATTTAATTTTAATTTTTAATGCGACAGGCGTCCACTTCCTACAGGGTCTCAGAGACAGAGACCAAAAAATCAACTTTCATATAAAGAATGTGCCATTTTTGTTAGTGCGTGTCCAAATGGTATGCAACAAACAAACAAGAAACAAAAAATGTAGTAAATGCAAATTTGAGGAAGGTGACACCAAGTCATAGCTGACATAACAACAAAAAAGGAAGAGCAAAAAAGTGAAATAATCGCACGTCCAACTGCAACGACAACCACAATGCACATATTTACCGAGATATGGCAGCACAAATGTTTGTCCATATGAATTTGATAGCTTGTGGCATGTTGCACGTACTACTTAAGTCACACCATGAACGCTACAAACTTGGCAACTGCAAGTTGCGCTTACAACTCCAACTCATTGAACATGAGCGGCTTTAATTAGTAGCTGCTCACTGGTTAGCAAACACAAACAGTGCAACAGCAGCAAGAAAAAACAGCAACAACAATGACATCAAACAAGCCACGTAAGGAGCGAGGCTCGAAAATAAGGTGCGAATTTACAGACAGCAAACATTACGCTCCATCACTAAATGAACAAAAACAAAAGCAAACAAATGAAATCGCTTGCCGATTGCTGCTGATTCCGGCAACACTAGCAACAACAATCAGCAACAAATCGTGAAACGACCAGTGGCCAACGACAAACAGTGGCAGCAACTGTTAATATCTGCCGGTTGCACTCAACCGCACACACATACACGCACACACACAAACACTTTTCGCTGTAAGTAACAATAGCCTGCTGCAACAACAATGCAACAACAAGGCGACATATACATTAATTGAGATTAGTGCACGGTTTTATTTTAAAGCCGCAACAGCTGCAGTGGAAAAAGGTAATTAAAACAACAACAAAAGTAAATGTACGAAAATTAAAGCAACAAAAGTCGCCAAGCGTCCGCAAGGTAGGCAACGCACGCAACACTATCGATTGCTGGCTGCTCCTCGTTGCAAGTACGCAAGCAGTGGATGTGGCAACATGGCAACAGCGATGCTCTTTCGCCGATTAGCAGCGTGAAATTTTAGACAAAGTCAAAGTGCTGAGGCAAAACTGGAGCCGAATTGCTAATTTTTGCTCAGTATTTGGTGTTAGGTTGGTCTCTCATCAGAGGCGGTATGTAAGTATGTAAATTTTCATTGGGGGCGTTTTTTTTACGTGGCGGGTCCCAAACTCAGGACACAACTCTGTGGAGGGCGTTTTTCGACTTTTCACTTTAGTTCGCCTTCAAACGGACGTTCTTTGGCTACCCAGAAGATACTTGGTCAAAGACCGGAAGTCATGAGCTGCTTGAGCCATATGTAAAATAATCATTTCTGGCCACTCCCAAAGGATGGAGGATGGAGTCATATGTAGAAGTTCACGCAAGTGAGGAAAGTTCTCTGATCGCCATTCACTTGGGAGTGGCCAGAAACGATTCTTTTACATATGACTCAAGCAGCTCACGACTTCCGGTCTTTGACCAAGTATCCTCTGGGTAGCCTAAGAACATCCGTTTGAAGGCGAGCTAACGAGAGAAGGCGAAATATCCCCTACATAGGGTTGTGCGCTGGGTTTGGGACCCGCCACGTAAAAAAACAACCCCAGCGAATAGCAACAACCAGCCTCGGATGAGAGACCCCCCTTTTGATGACGACCATGGAAAACGAAATAAGGACTACGAATTGAGGGCATGCACCTGGAATGTCCGGTCCCTTAATTGGGAAGGTGCCGCTGCCCAGCTGGTTGATGTCCTCGTGAAAATAAAGGCTGACATCACCGCCGTCCAAGAAATGCGATGGACGGGACAAGGACAAAGACGAGTAGGTCCTTGTGGCATTTACTACAGTGGCCATATAAAGGAGCGCAAGTTTGGTGTTGGATTCGTGGTGGGAGAGAGACTCCGTCGCCGAGTACTATCATTCACTCCGGTGAATGAACGTCTAGCCACAATCCGCATCAAAGCGAGGTTCTTCAACATATCGCTGATTTGCGCCCACGCCCCGACGGAAGAGAAGGACGATGTGACCAAAGATGACTTTTATGAGCGCTTGGAGCTCGCTTATGAGAGCTGCCCCCGCCACGATGTCAAAATCGTGCTTGGCGACTTCAACGCCAGGGTGGGCAAAGAAGGTATCTTTGGCACTACGGTCGGTAAATTCAGCCTCCACGAGGAAACATCCCCAAATGGGTTGAGGCTGATCGACTTCGCCGGGGCCCGAAATATGGTTATCTGTAGTACTAGATTCCAGCATAAGAAGATTCATCAAGCTACCTGGCTGTCTCCGGATCGAAAAACTACCAACCAGATCGATCATGTTGTGATAGACGGAAGACACGTCTCCAGTGTTTTAGATGTGCGTGCGCTCCGAGGTCCTAACATCGACTCGGACCACTATCTTGTTGCAGCTAAGATTCGCACCCGCCTCTGTGCAGCAAAAAACGCACGCCAACAAACACAAGGAAGGTTCGACGTCGAGAAGCTGCAATCACAACAGACAGCCGAGCGATTTTCTACTCGGCTTGCACTCCTGCTCTCTGAGAGCACTCGTCAACAACTCGGTATAAGGGAACTGTGGGACAGCATTTCAAACTCCTTATGTACAGCTGCAACCGAAACCATTGGTTTTCGGAAAGTGCAAAAGAACAGCTGGTATGACGAAAACAGGCTGCCTACCTCGCAACGTTACGATCGACCACAACACGTGCGGGATGGGATAGATACCGAGAGTTGAAGAGGGAAGCGAGACGCATTTGTAGACAGAAAAAGAAAGAGGCCGAAATGCGTGAGTACGAAGAGCTTGATAAGCTGGCCGACAGGGGTAATGCTCGAAAATTCTACCAAAAGATGCGGCGGCTTACAGAAGGTTTCAAGACCGGAGCATACTCATGTAGAATCCCCAAGGTGATCTAGTTACCGATGCCCAGAGCATACTTAAATTATGGAGGGAACACTTCTCCAGCCTGCTGAATGGCAGTGAACACACAACGCCAGGAGATGATGAACCCGATTCGCCAATCGATGACGATGGAAAGTCCATTGCCCGACCACGAAGAAGTTCGAATAGCAATTACCCGCCTGAAGAACAACAAAGCGGCGGGGGCGGATGGATTGCCAGCCGAGCTATTCAAACACGGCGGCGAAGAACTGATAAGGAGCATGCATCAGCTTCTTTGTAAAATATGGTCGGACGAAAGCATGCCCAACGATTGGAATTTAAGTGTGCTATGCCCAATCCATAAAAAAGGAGACCCCACAATCTGCGCCAACTACCGTGGGATTAGCCTCCTTAATATCGCGTATAAGGTTCTATCGAGCGTATTGTGTGAAAGATTAAAGCCCACCGTCAACAAACTGATTGGACCTTATCAGTGTGGCTTCAGACCTGGTAAATCAACAACCGACCAGATATTCACCATGCGCCAAATCTTGGAAAAGACCCGTGAAAGGAGAATCGACACACATCACCTCTTCGCTTTCGACAGTACGAAAAGGAGCTGCCTTTATGCCGCGATGTCTGAATTTGGTATCCCGCAAAACTAATACGGCTGTGTAAACTGACATTGAGCGGGACCAAAAGCTCCGTCAGGATCGGGAAGGACCTCTCCGAGCCGTTCGATACCAAACGAGGTTTCAGACAAGGCGACTCCCTATCGTGCGATTTCTTCAATCTGCTGCTGGAGAAAATAGTTCGAGCTGCAGAACTTAATCGAGCAGGTACAATCTTTTATAAGAGTGTACAGCTGCTGGCGTATGCCGATGATATTGATATCATCGGTCTCAACACCCGCGCCGTTAGTTCTGCTTTCTCCAGACTGAACAAGGAAGCAACGCAAATGGGTCTGGCAGTGAACGAGGGCAAGACGAAATATCTCCTGTCATCAAACAAACAGTCGTCGCACTCGCGACTTGGCACTCACGTCACTGTTGACAGTCATAACTTTGAAGTTGTAGATAATTTCGTCTATCTTGGAACCAGCGTAAACACCACCAACAATGTCAGCTTTGAAATCCAACGCAGGATAACTCTTGCCAACAGGTGCTACTTCGGACTGAGTAGGCAATTGAGAAGCAAAGTCCTCTCTCGACAGACAAAAACCAAACTCTATAAGTCACTCATAATTCCCGTCCTGCTATATGGTGCAGAGGCCTGGACGATGTCAACAACAGATGAGTCGACGTTGAGAGTTTTCGAGAGAAAAGTTCTGCGAAAGATTTATGGTCCTTTGCGCGTTGGCCACGGCGAATATCGCATTCGATGGAACGATGAGCTGTACGAGATATACGGCGACATTGACATAGTTCAGCGAATTAAAAGACAGCGGCTACGCTGGCTAGGTCATGTTGTCCGAATGGACGAAAACACTCCAGCTCTGAAAGTATTCGACGCTGTACCCGCCGGGGGAAGCAGAGGAAGAGGAAGACCTCCACTCCGTTGGAAGGACCAAGTGGAGAAGGACCTGGCTTCGCTTGGAATATCCAATTGGCGCCACGTAGCGAAGAGAAGAAACGACTGGCGCGCTGTTGTTGACTCGGCTATAATCGCGTAAGCGGTGTCTACGCCAGTAAAGAAGAAGAAGGCCACTCCCAAGTGAATGGCAAGCTGAGAATTTTCCTCAAATGCGTCAACTTCTACACCTGCTCCACCACTTGCGTAAGCGGTGTTTACATCAGAATAAGAAGGTTTGGTGTTAGAGGAGTATTGGTATACCAACTCATACAGCTTTCAGACACAGGTTGCTTACGCCTCTCATCGGTAGAAACTTTTCGAATGTTGAAGGCTCCCAAAGTTCTATCTTAGAAAAATTCTGAAGGATGAAAAAAGTTTTGAGATTTCATTAAATCCGCCAAGTTTTTGGAGCTCAGTTGGAAGTACAATCTGCATAATGCCAGCTTAAATCCTGTCGCTGCTTGTATTCAAGTGATTTATCAAATTTTCCTCTCAGCTTACCAATTGTTTCTTATAAATAGTCCACAAATAATGCAATTTGCCAGCAAACTGCCCTGAGGAATGTTTTCAAAGACCGAGCATGAGACAATAAGTATAATTGAATGATTATCTTCAACATCTTTGGATAATGTTATAGGAGCAATACCACAGTAACTGAGCTGGCAAAAATAACTCTTTAAGTTTATGGTTGGAAGAGGGTCGCTCTAAGTGAGATCAGCACCCAATAATAAGTTCACAAAGTAGTTCTTAGGAGCTCTTTTCGAAACGCATGACTTGTAAACGAATATTACTGGTGGTCTTTATTGTTCCAAAATTAATAAAAGCAACCTAAAAGAACTTCTACTGACGGTAAAGAAACGTGTTTTGAGTCAAGTATGCTGCCAGGAAGAAGCGGTAGTTCAAGATCTCAAAGCTTTTGAAACATAACAAGTAGGAAAGGGCTTGGTTCGGGTGTAGTCGAACATTTTATACATTACAAGGATTAAAGGCGGAGAAGATTCTTAACGAATTTCAAAAATGTATCCAAAAGGTAGGCCGATACTTTCGGTAAAAAGTTTGCAACCCAAATGGCGTTCACATAATCGGCATCTGAGGACTTGAGTAATTTTTGTCGGATTTGAACACCTGTAGGTCGTAAAGAGGCACACCTCAAAGGCACAAGGGCGGCTACGTTTCAGATGGTCCATCCGTTGAGTTCAACTTTCGATGACTCGTTCACGCGATCTTAGTGGACAATTGACCAGCCCAAAACGTGAAATTATCTGATCACCGAAGTGTTCTCTCAAAAAATCTATCGAGTTATATGCTGTGTGGACCCTCAATGCTTTTTTATACGTGAACGTGGTCTATTCCTTCGAATATTATTAAATAATGAATACTGGGTCTCAAGATGTAAAATCTTATGTCCCTAGATGAACAATACTATTATTCTTTGTAGAATCATGTTGTCAGAGAGTAAAAAGCATAAAGGGTTCATTTTGTTGAATGTTTGCATATAGGTCTATTGGTCAATTTCAATATTTTGCTTTTTTACCAAATAATGACCATTTCCGAGAGCTTTTTTAGCTCCAGATGTATCTGTTCTTGAGTCATTAGGCGTTGTTGAGCCTAAGGTCTTATGTCGTTACCAAGAAATGTGCTGGGCTTGCATTCAAAGAGCTGAAAACAGTTTAAAGAAGTAAAAAATTTAAGAGGGATGGCTCTCTTTAACTCTTATGAACCTCAAAACCACTATAAAATGAAATTTATAAAGAATATTGTTTGAAAAGCCATGGGGCGCATTTGATATTTCTCAAGATTTATCTCTAATTGAAATACAACATACAGAAGATCTTCATTTCGAAACGTGGAAATTACGCGAATACACATCACTTTGCCTTCGACTTGACTGCCATGCATGCACGTCTAGATGGCAGACTTTCTTTTTGCACGTCACGTGTTAAACACACCGAAGTGTCCGCCACTTCGTGCCTCCCCCAAAACGGAAAGTGCTAATTTTCTGATTATTCAGTGAGTAGCTGCTTGTCAAGCAGACTCCTTTGCAACACACGTTTTCTCTCCACACTTAAATTGGCCGAACAAATTTTTCATTTGGCACTGCACCTCACCTTTCGCAGCGCAGGAAAATGGCTCAAAAATAAAATTAAATGAATAGAGGTGAAAAATCGTAGAAAATAAGCACCAAAAACGCTTGGCTCTTGCAACGAAAGCAATGACAGACGGCAGCAACGGCAAAAATCAACAATAACAACAACGCCGGGAGCAGTAGCGAGCGCAAAAAAGTCGTTAATCCAAAGCGTCTCGTGTCGGACACTAAATACCAGTCGACACGTAGGTGACAATTCGCCTTAAATGGTACACATCGCCATGTCCGAGTCCATTTACGATTGGCCTTTTTAATTTGAACACAACACCGAGATGTCTGCGCATAGTGTGTGTGGCGTTGGTGTTGCTGTTGTTATTGTGCTCCTGTTTTTCTATTTGGTCGCTCTAAGAGTAGTGCTTTTAATTTGCACTTTTTTAGATTGCGAGGTTGTTGCTATTGTTATTGCTATTTTTTTTACTTTTTTTTGATGTATGGACTCATGTTCGTGGATTATTCGCTGCACTCGTGTGTTGTGCGCGCCTTGCCGTAGTTTCTCCGTATCAATTTGGTCAACTTCATTCGGCGTTGCTTTTGTTGTTTTGCTGCCAAGCCGTATGTGTGTGTGTTGTTGCTACAAGCTTTTTGCACTTGCAAGTAATTAAAGGACAAGGCGACACTTTTGCCACGCTCGCCAGTCACTGACACTTCCTGAGTGCATGTGTGTGTGTGTGTGCGTGTGTGTCACCAGCAATAAGCTGCTAAAGAAAGCAAAGAAGCTCAAATAGAGTGTTGTATTCTTAGTAGCTAAGTCGCAGCTGCTTCTTCTCCCACAATAATTTGCTCTTTAAGTCTCCGGCGGCTTTTCACTTCTGCGAATTTAATTTAATTAAAGCGCCCCAAAACACCTCCATTAAAGCGATCTGTCACTGCTGTACTTGCAACAAAATAGTATATTATTTTTTCCAATGGCGTATTTATTGTCACGTTCACCAGCAAATACCGCAATTCGTTGCCATTTTAGCAGATTACTTGCATATTCACATTTCATTACGGCATTAGTGCGGCTTGTGTGCGCATGTATGCGTGGGTGTGTGCGTGTGTGCGTTCATAGCTAACAGCAAAAACGCATTTGCAGCAAATCTGTCACAAAATTCAATTTCCATTATATTTTATTTTAATTTATTTTATTGTCATTGCAACTTTGGTTTCTTGGTCGGTCGCTTGTTTTGCATTAAATTGTCAAAATATTTGCAAAATGCACAAAATTCATTAAATGGAAATTTAATTTTAGATGCAGCAAAAATAAAGCAGTGCTTACGCACACATTTGCATCTAAATAGCAACACATAAACTAGAAATAAAGGGTGTGCGGCCTGATCTTTCACAGAACCTTCGTTCCACAGGTTTTATAGACGTGTTTTCTCCCAAATAAAATATTTTTCAAAACTAGATGACAAATGATCCGATCAGCATGAATTTTTTTCCGCTTCGGTATATACTAATTCCAAAAATTGGCAGGCCAAAAATTACCAAAATTTGGGTTAAAAATCAACTTTTATTAACAACGCCGCCATCTTGTGATTTATTGATTTTTTTTTTATCGTAGGTCATTATGTGGAAAATATCTTCTATATAGTTTACCGAGATTTTTTTGGGGGGTTTCAGTGATGGAGAAAGCTGGCATCGATGCAGCTTTCAAGGATTTTTTTAAAGCCTTCGGAGATTTCATATAACTCAAAAATATTTAATTTTTTTTTACGAATTAGCTGTGAATACATGGAAGTTTTTCTTGCTATATGGGTTATTCATTCTTCTTTTGGTGTCTACGTGATAAGCTTAAAGATCTTACCAAATTCGAGGACATCTCCATACTTCCATCTTGATTAGCATTCGGGAGATTACCCCATCAGACATCCGGTTGAGCTGGCGGCAATAGAAATAATAACGGCTAGTTAGATAGGTTCAAGGCGCTTTGTTGTTCTTCTTTTCTTTATTGAGGTAGACACCGCTTACGCGGTTATAGCCGAGTTTACAACAACGTTCCAGTTGTTCTTCTTATTTGCTGATTGGCGCCAATTGAAGATTCCAAGTGTAGCCAGGTCCTTATCCACCTGCTCTTTCCAACGGAGTGGGGATCTTTCTCTTCCTCTGCTTCCCCCAGCGGGTACCGCGTCGAATACTCTCAGAGCTGTAGTGTCTTCATCCATTCGGACAACATGACCTAACCAGCGTAGCCGCTGCTTTTAATTCGCTGAACTATGTCAGTGTGCTTGTAAATCTCGTACAGCTCATCATTAAATAATTAAATGAGTACAGAAATAATTTAAAAACTGTATATACGACCTTGCAACACCCTGTATTTACAGAGAAGGGCACAGTGAACGCGGAGTGGGCATATTTATAGTGCAGGTGTGAAAGTGGTAAAATTAATTAAGCGACGACTAGAACAGCGCACCGTGGGCACTGGGCCAGCGAACAACAAAAAACACGCGCAACAAAAACAAAAAGCTGGAAAAGTGGAAAATCGCAACGTGTCGCCTAAGGCTATAATCGCGCATGCAGCGAAGCGCACAACAAATGATCTACTATTGCAATTGCAACACACTAACAAACACACACACATGTGTTGCACAAATTAATGTACACATTAAGAGTTATGTTGTAAACATACAGTTAATCATGCAACAATACATATCTGGTGATTGTAATTATAATTACATATTTATATTTGTATGCACATGCCAGCCACGAACGGACGGACGGACAGCCGCTGGGCGCGCACTTAACATTGACGTTCCGGCAATTGTTGCATTACCATACATTAAATGCAACAGTTATTTCATTTCCATAATCAATTTATGTGTGCCTGCATTTGCAAAAATATTTGCTCATTAATGACAACGATTTGTTCAGTTCGGCCTTTTCGCTTTTTTCTCTGCCATTTTATTATTATTATATAATACTTTTAATAATCGCCAATAATGCAGTCAATTTCATGTGAATGCCTCACATAACGGTATTTGTTGTTGTTGACGTTTTTCTATTTAAATAAATGTTAATTTAAATAAATTTGCTCGAAATTTAATTTCAAATATCGCCCATATGCCGAGGGAGCATCGGCGAATTTAAATGGCAATCAATTTGAGAGAGAAAAATGAAAAGCGAAAAATCTGTATTTTATGAGCGTCGAAATTAAAATGGCACAAACCACTGAGCTTTTAAATAATACAATTTAAAATTATTCGAAATTTTTAAATATTTTATGGCATTCATAGTAAACGGTGGTTGAGCAGACATATGCCGAAACACCTGTGGCGAAATATTTAAAAGAATTTAATATTTTTGTGGTAGAATTAAAGCAGCATCAAACAGAATAATTGCCTGGATTTATATCAAATCATGGTCTGAATTTCGGTTTCTTGTTCAACTGATTCGATTTCGATGGAATAAAATTATTTAGCATATGTACCTCTGGGTAGGTTCTAAGGCTCACCTACTTAAGTTTTTCGGTTGGAAAATCGATATTTTGAACCACATCAGCCATGGCGTCTTCAGTCGCTTCGTACGACGTCTCTGAGGATGTGCTTTATCCACTAGAGTACTCTTGGTACGAATTCGATCCATGGTTGCTGGAATTACCGCCTCTTCAGAGCGATTATGTCGACCAAATATTGAATTTTGTTTAGGTCATTTAAATATAAAGTAATGAGTTTTTCAATAAGAACGCGTTGGCTTGCATAGACCATAGACCTGACGTAGCCCCGTAGGGCCATTTCGTGAGAAAACACGTTCACCAAATTTGTTTTTCAATAAATCGATAGTACCATTCGCTGTGTGGCTTGTTGGAACCACATTTTGTCCAAAACCATACTAACGTTTTAAATTTTAATTATCTATATTTCGACATTGGAAACGTCAAATACCATTCGGAAAGTGGCAGATATTCAGTAAAACGTCTAAAATTTACGAAATGGGTCATTACTCACTATTCTACAGCTCGCAGATAGGGCAGAAGGTCGTTTGACCGAGGATGGTCAATTTTACCGAAATATCATTTTTTCGGACGAGGCTCATTTCCACCTCGATGGTTACGTTAACAAGCAGAATTGTCGCATTTGGGGCACAGAAAACCCGCACGTAATCGTCGAGAAGCCAATGCACCCAGCACGAATCACTGTATGGTGCGATTTTGGTCTGGTGGAATCATCGGCCCATTTTTCTTCGAAAATTAAGAAGGAACCGCCTTTCGCCGTGGTAAGCGATATCGCGCAATGTTAACCGAATTTTTCTTCAAGCAAATTGAAGAGGAAGACCTGGACAACATTTGGTTTCAGCAGGACGGCGCTACGTGCCATACAGCAAACGCTACACGCAATCTTTTACGCCCTATCTTCGAAATTTAAAATTTTATATGGCCCACCCCATATATCATTAAATTCGGACCAAAAGTATTCAATTATTCTTGAGTGGTAGCGATTCACATTCACAGTAACGTGTCGGCCTTGATCATCACGAAAGAAGTACGGCCCAATGACGTCGCCGGCCCATTAACCACATCATATCATTATTTTTATACTCTCAGTTGCTAAGGAGAGTATTATAGTTTTGTTCATATAACGGTTGTTTGTAAGTCCTAAAACTAAAAGAGTCAGATATAGGGTTATATATACCAAAGTGATCAGAGAGACGAGTAGAGTTGAAATCCGCATGTCTGTCTGTCCGTCTGTCCGTCCGTCCGTGCAAGTTGTAACTTGAGAAAACATTGAGATATCGTAATGAAACTTGGTACACGTATTTCTTGGCTCCATAAGAAGGTTAAGTACGAAGATGGGCAAAATCGGCCTAAGGCCACGCCCACAAAATGGCGAAAACCGAAAACCTATAAAGTGTCATAACTAAGCCATAAATGAAGATATTAAAGTGAAATTTGGCACAAACGATTGCATGAGGGAGGGGCATAATTGGACGTAATTTTTTTGGAAAAGTGGGCGTGGCCCCGCCCCCTACTAAGTTTTTTGTACATATCTCGGAAACTACTATAGCTATGTCAACCAAACTCTATAGAGTCGTTTCCTTAAGGCATTTACATATACAGTTAAAAAAATGAAGAAATAGGATAATAACCACCCCCACCACCCATACAAAGGTTATGTTGAAAATCACTAAAAGTGCGTTAACCGACTAACAAAAAACGTTAGAAACACTAAATTTTACGGGAGAAATGGAAGCAGGAAGCTGCACCCAGGCTTATTTTAAAAATTGAAAATGGGTGTGGCGTCGCCCACTTATGGACCAAAAACCATATCTCAGGAACTAACGGGTGATTTTTTTGAGGTTAGGATTTTCATGCATTAGTATTTGACAGATCACGTGGGATTTCAGACATGGTGTCAAAGAGAAAGATGCTCAGTATGCTTTGACATTTCATCATGAATAGACTTACTAACGAGCAACGCTTGCAAATCATTGAATTTTATTACCAAAATCAGTGTTCGGTTCGAAATGTGTTTATCGACAAATTTTGTTCAGCGATGAGGCTCATTTCTGGTTGAATGGCTACGTAAATAAGCAAAGTTGCCGCATTTGGGGTGAAGAGCAACCAGAAGCCGTTCAAGAACTGCCCATGCATCCCGAAAAATGCACTGTTTGGTGTGGTTTGTACGCTGGTGGAATCATTGGACCGTATTTTTTCAAAGATGCTGTTGGACGCAACGTTACGGTGAATGGCGATCGCTATCGTTCGATGCTAACAAACTTTTTGTTGCCAAAAATGGAAGAACTGAACTTGGTTGACATGTGGTTTCAACAAGATGGCGCTACATGCCACACAGCTCGCGATTCTATGGCCATTTTGAGGGAAAACTTCGGACAACAATTCATCTCAAGAAATGGACCCGTAAGTTGGCCACCAAGATCATGCGACTTAACGCCTTTAGACTATTTTTTGTGGGGCTACGTCAAGTCTAAAGTCTACAGAAATAAGCCAGCAACTATTCCAGCTTTGGAAGACAACATTTCCGAAGAAATTCGGGCTATTCCGGCCGAAATGCTCGAAAAAGTTGCCCAAAATTGGACTTTCCGAATGGACCACCTAAGACGCAGCCGCGGTCAACATTTAAATGAAATTATCTTCAAAAAGTAAATGTCATGAACCAATCTAACGTTTCAAATAAAGAACCGATGAGATTTTGCAAATTTTATGCGTTTTTTTTTTTAAAAAAGTTATCAAGCTCTTAAAAAATCACCCTATACTAATCTAATTAATTTTACAGCAAAATAAAAAAATATATAAATGACGGATAATGAAATCTCGATTATCACTTTATCGTGCGAGAGTATAAAATGTTCGGTGACACCCGAACTTAGCCCTTCCTTACCTGTTTCGGAATGCAATGGTAACTCATGCAGTACGTGTTATATGTAAATTCGCTACAACGACGTCACAGAGATGGCCAACGCTTGAGAACGATGTGTGCTGAGAAAAATATGGCGTCGTTTTCTGTCCCTATCGGTCTACTTTTGGAGCGTCTGTATGAAAAAACTCTTTGACCCCTTAAAATTCGAAGGGAAGGTTACTAGAACTCTAAGTACAAGTGCCAACACTCCACCGTATAATGCACCATACAATGACTCTTGTAGAAGCTGTCAGAAGGTAAAAGAAGAGGTAGCTATGAAATATTTCCCAAAACAACGATTCTACGTTCCTCGAATTGACCCGGATTTTATCAGGCCAGGGCTGGATTTTCGGAGATCTAACCCCGTTTAAATTGCTAAGTTTTAGTATAAAATATTTTCTAAGCGAATGCAAAGCGTTGTAAAGGAAAAGAAAGGCAACTATCGGTCAAGGATTTCTTTACGAAGTTTTGAAGATTACATAGATACAACTTTTTTTACTGTTAAACTTTATCAGAACTTTATCAGAACGGTGACAGTGAGTTCAAGATGAGTCCACAAATCACGCCTATAACAATCAGGTCGTACCACATTACCGTGGGAAAATTTTTCTTGGTACAGTTGTAAATACGTTCCTTCGTAATTAAATTCCATCTTCGAACTATCGATTCTTTTTCTTACGGAGACTTACTTGAAATTTTCTTAGTATGTTTAGTATATAGTTGGACAGTTAGATCGATAACCCTAAAGTGGACAATTTCTTTTATTTTGCAAAATTCAATAGAAAATTAGTATATATAAAATTAAAGCTGCCTATGTACCATACAGCTGTACTTATGTAAGTATACTCGCACTTGGTTATGACCAACGCAAATGAAATTGAAAACTAATCTTGGATCGAATTAGTTGGACAAGTTGCAAGGGATTTACAGCTTAGGCGCTCTACAAGCAATCATTCGTCAGCAACCCGCTTGCATTAGCCCGGAGCATTGAGGTGCACCAAAGCAAACATATACGCACATATCGTATATGAATGTGGCAAGTATGCACACACAAGCGCACATAAGTCTAACGGATGCGAAAAGAACGTGTTCACAAGCGACCAAGGGCGGCTTAGCGCAGAAAATTATGTAAGCACCGATTGTGCGGGGAGCCTGGTGCTCGTCTATGCATGCAACCGGGTGAGAGCGTATCAAACCACAATAGCTGAAATGCCCAGGGCAACAACAACAACGCCGGCAGCAGATTGAAATAGTTGGGATTGCAGCAAGCGAACGCACATAGCTGAATGCATGTCTGTGTTTATGTGTGTGCAACTGGCATATTGCACTCGGTGTGGGTTTCATGTAACGGCTTAAAGTCAGAGCGCTTTTTGTTCTCGTTGTTGTTGTTGGCATTGCATGCGACAGGATGTTACCCAATAATACGCCCGCTTTCATAATAATCCTAATCCCTGCTTTGTGCAATGCTAATGTCATTTCTTGCGGTCGTCATTCCCTTCGTTGTTGTTGTCACTGTTACTGTTGTTGCTGTTGGCATCTTTCTGACAGTCACAATGATATATTCGCAATATGCCACACAGCGCATAATCTATAACTTCATGGAAGATCCATGCATCTCTTTGTGTGTGTGTGTTGAGGCGTTGCATCTATGCATTTGTGTGTGCTTGTGCGTGTGCCTTCGTGTATCCTCTTTGGTTATTTGAATTCAATCTGTGGCTCAGATTGCAATCAGCTGCAAAATCCAACAGCTAAAGGTGTCAAATGTGCGTGTTGCACCGTCTCATAGTTATTCATGGCGTACTGGTGAATTCATGGCATTTGCCACATGGGTGCGACTGTAGGCGACCGAGTGACTGCACTTCCTGTTAGCCCGCGACGAAAGGCGACGAAGATAGTGTCTCTTCAAGCAACAGTTCGCACTTTTTTCAACGCTAATACTTCGCAACGGGCTAGGAAACGAAGCCTTTTCTTGAAGTCGTTTTCTGACTATATTTCCTTCTTCTCTCTAGATTTACTCAAAAAGCGTTTTATGAGATATTTGCGTACTCTCTTGTATCGAACTCAGTTCGCTAACTTTTTTGTTGCTTTTAAATGTAAATTATTTGATGAAAGAGCAACGCCGATAGGTAGCATATAGAGAAATGGTGAATCGATCAAGGCTAGTGTTATGAGACGTCTTTAAGAGTGTTATTATAAGGCATCGGAAACTTCTCTCATTATAAAAAGGTTAGTTTTCCGTCTTGCGAATTCACTTTCTTACAAGAAAACGTTCACTGGAGCCTATAAATCAATTTCTCTCCTCTATAACCCCTAAAACTCAAACTCATTGCGTATTGACACTAATTTTTTTTGTTTTTTTACTCTCACACTGTAAGACGACACGCTTAAGCCTCGCCTAATTGTGCACAATGATGGATGTCAGGATTTGAAATAACATTGTTGCAGCAATGCGAGAGCGGGGTGTGACGTGACAGAAACACGAACTCTCCGCCTGCTGGTTCGCGCGCCACCGGAATTGAAGGCGTTGCTGGCGGTACGGGCGCACAATTAGTAGCAGTCGGGTAAGGCAGGCTGACAAATAAGGATATTAACAGGATTCGCACGAAATAGAGAATGTGAGGAAGTGGAGATTTAAAGAAATGTCGGATTGCGAAGCAAAATCCTCAACAATTTGTTGTAATTTAAAACTACACAAACGCATTGAGGAGAAAATAAGAGAAGACTGCGACAAGCTGTATAGCGTCGAGTTTAGAGGAGTGGAGCTGAGCGGCTCTACTGCTTTTGTAAATATGTATGTGTGCATTGCGTAAGTGTGTAAGTCCTTTGCAAAAGGTGCGATTACGCTTTCCGAGCGATTTGTTTTATTCTCTCGCCATAATTTCCCAAGCAGTAGAAAGCAGCGGCGTAAATGCTGCCGTTAAATTCACAGCACCCTTACGCCACCTTTATTTTATGCTTTCCTTTTCTTCCGCGCCATTGGCTTTACACCTTGAGCAAATTGTTGCTGCTGCTGTTGTTGCTGGATTTAGCATTTTTTGCTTGTTAACTGCGTTTACATTTCAAATTTTTCTCTGTTCTTAGCAGTTGTTGCACATTTTTTTTCTTGCACAACAACAACAGCAACATTGCCGTTCACTACCTGACTGGTATCCATCTTCTTGGTCACCAGTTGTGCCACAACCACTGGCCATTATTTACTTACGGTTAGTGCGGCTCACCTTTTTGCATACCTGAGTGAGCAGTCACCTAAGCGTCAGTGGGCGGGCGGTTGTTGGCATGTGGAGTACATAGTTCACAGCTGTATGTGTTTTTACGCTTTAGTCTATGTATGGGAGTGTGAATACTGAGTGGGTGTTGCAAACAACACGTAAAGCCATTGCGACTGGTTAACTTCAATTGAATTGTTTATTTCTGCCAGTTTACTTGTTTCTTCTAACATTTATTGCTTCATTTGTTGTTGGTGTTCACTCATTTAGCCGCCCATTCGAGTGGTACATTTTAATGGTTTTCATGTTGTTTATTGTGCATATTTGGCTTAAGTGTGCAAATCAATTCGAAATTATGGCTGTAAAGTCACTGAGGGTAAAAGATTTACAAAAGAGCCATAATTGAGTTATATTTATTATATGGAGTGGCACGTTTATTATAAAAACTGTGCATAAAATATTCAATCACGGGTCTATAATATATACTCATGAGCACCACAAGCAACAATCAACTAAACTGCTGTAAAACTGACTATAGTAAAATACTTATATAAAGAGACAAGTGAGAACTTGAGACGTTTTAAGGCAAAAAGAAGAGAAGACTAGTTTCAGTTTTGATTATCGCTCCTTGAAAGTTTCATTGAATTCGATCTACCACCTTCTTAAAATTAAATTTCCAAAGTGTAAAATCGGCTAAGCAAGCAAGAGCTATCCATTGCACCCACTGAACCGAATACAAGACCTGAAAAGACTCAACACCACGCTGGTAAAGTGAAGTCTACATCAAGGTCTGTCGTGAAAAGAAAAATCTGCCAACAGCTATTATCATTAAAACGTTTTAAGGACGAAGAGCGAACTGATGGCCCAATTGAATGAATAAGTCGTCGCGGTGTTTTTTGTTCCCTTCGGACCAAGCATCTATCACCATTTTCCTGCTCCTCGACTGCAAGGAAATGTGTGAGATGTGAGAGTGATCTGTGGGCAAGGATTAACCACAGACCACTAGGAAGAAAGCATCGTAACACAAAAATTAATTAAAAAAATTGGAAGGTCGATATAAGGTATCCAATAATTATGAATATACTGAAATGGAAACTAACTCACGGGTGATTCAAGTAGAGGTACTTTTTTCAATAGCATTTTTTGCCAGATCGAACGTGAGTCGTGTTAAGTTATAATGTTATTTTTGTTTAGTTTTGTTTAGCATTTTGTCATGGAAAGTTTTACACCTAAACAACATTTAGAAACCGTTCAACTTTATGGCGACCGAGTCTCTCTTTCACCACGAATCTCACATTAAATTTCCGCTCCTTTATTTAGCCACTGTAGTAAATTCCACAAGGACTACTCGCCTCAGTTCGTCTCTAGCATTTTTTGATGATTTCTTGGTGATGTAAGCCTTCACTGTAAAGATAACATCAACCAGCTGGGTCGCGGCACCTTCCCAATTAAGGGACCGGACATCCCAGGTACATGCCCTCAAATCGTAATCCTTATTTCGTTTGCCTTGATCGTCATCAAAAGGGGGTCTTTCATCCAAGGCTGTTCATTGCGGGCGTTTTTTACGTGGCAGGTTCCAAACCTAGCGCACAATCCTGATGAGGGGATATTTCGCCTTCTCACTTTAGCTCGCCTTCAAACGGATGTTCTTAGTCTACCCAGAGAGTACTTGGTCAAAGACCGGAAGCCGCGTGGACCACTCCCAAGTGAATGGCGATCAGAGAACTTTCTTCACTTGCATGAACTTCTACACATGACTCTATTCTCCACGACATTAACATTGTTCTGCTAATTTAGAGACAGCGGCTACGCTGGATCAGCCAGAGGAGAGTAAGAAGAAAACCTCCACTCTGTTGTAAAGACCAGGTGGAGAAGGACCTGGTTATGGTACACTTAGAATCCCCAATTGGCACCAAAGAGCGAAGAGAAGAAACCATTAGCGCGTTGTTGTTAACTCGGCTATAACCGCAGGAGCGGTGTCTAGGACAATAGAGAAGAAGAAGGGTAGAAAACGCGATTTTTTTTCGAATGATGATCTTAAAAATAGGTCGGTAGACATCTCTTCGAAAGGCTTTCCAAGTATACATTTTTTGTTGTAACAGGAAGATCTTACATCTAATGGTTTTTTACTTTTTTCTTACTTCAGATAAAAAAGTTCACAACTCGCTTCCAGCTACTTTAAAATATGGCTATAGTCGTGCTTCCATAAAGCCAAGATGAAATTTCTTCTTAAAGAAAGTATCGAAGAATTAAACGAAGGCACACCCATTATATAGTAAATTTCATGAAATATATAAAGCGCATATTTCGCACAATTCGCCGCTCATCATTTCGCATTTTGGCATATTTCGCTTATTATCGTCGTAAAAGCAAAATCCAAATATCCAAGCGAACTGCCGAAGGCGAAAGCGAGCCAAGTCGGCACACCACCCACTCCCGCACACATACAACTATGCCGACAAAATATATGTTTCAACCTTTTAGTGCCCGCAGTAAAACTGAAAATGAGCCGACATTGCACTACACACACATACATACATACTTTCATGCTTGTGTACTTACAGTTTTATTTCTGCTACCCGCGTTATTGCAACATTGTGCGCTCGATGCTGCTGCTTGACACACTTTTCAATGTTTCATATTTTAATTAAAAAGTTGTGAATGCAAAAATGGCAACGACAACGACAACAACAACACCAACAACAGCAGCGCGCAAAAATGAAAGAAAAAGTTGCAAGTGCAAAAACAGCGATATATTGCAGTAGTTGTAGTTGTAAACAATGTCAGCTGTAAGCGCAACTGCGTTATGATTACATTTCAGCGTTTGTGTGTATGTGTGTGTGTATTTGTTGCAAGCTGCAGTGGCGCATTTAACGGCGAAACTTCATTTCACTTTTATCCGGAACAATGCAGCAAACGGCTGCTCAGTTGCTCAGCGACTGCGGCGGATGCTGCTGCACTTTGTTTTTGTTGTTGTTTTGATGCACTGCAAGTACGCCCAGTTGACATTGCAAGCAACGCGCTTACACGCGCATATGTGTGTGTGTGTGCATAGGTATTTCGCGAAGTAAGCACTTAAGTGCGCCACTCAAGAGCAAACTGTGTATAAAGGATTGTTTCTCCTCAGCTACTAGGCTATGCGCCCCCACCGGGGCATTGCGGATGGCATTTCTCGTGCGTATAAATGCGTTGCGCTTTTGATTTCTGCATTGCGTGCTGCCGCAATGAAAAAGTGAAGTAACTTGGAAATAATAAGGAAAAGTGGCATTAAATCGGCAAACTGAAAAGCAAGCGCACTTTCAGCTTGTGTTGTACTAAAGAGTCAAAGTTTCATCTGCTAATATTTTGATAAATTCTAAACATTTTTTATTAAATTGACGGAATTCTTATCGTAATCATAAGCTGTAGCTCACTCTTGATCGAAAGTAATTATATTTTCATTAAAATGTAACTCTCAAAGCTCCTCATATCCCCTTCACTCTCGCGTGATATTTATTTTTCTGTCCCTTATGCTTACAGCTCGTCTTCTTTGGTGCCTTTTTTAATACAGAATTTATATATTTTTTGTTAACTACTCTCCAACATTTTATCTTTATATCCATACGAGAAATTCACAAAAGCAAAGTTTATTTTTCCTTTTCTCTGTACCCCTTCTAGGAATTTCAGTTATTAAAATTGTGTCAACGATGCTCTTCCCTCTTCACTTGGCAACTTTTGATTTCACTATGCGCCAATACAGCGAAAAAGCGCTCATTTGAGCTAATATATAGGGTTTGCCAATAGGAGTGCGCCTGTCTAAGAACCATTTTTTTAAAACGAAACCATTTTAAGGGGGTGTTCTTGAATTTTTATCGTCTTTTGGCAATTAATAAAAATAGAATTTAATGTTTTACTATTCGTTTTTTATAATTTGTACATAAAGCTAATTAGCGTCCTTGAAGTAGAGCGGGAAAAAGGTCGTATCCTCGTCGCCATGATTATCTGAAAAAAAATTCATGACGGATTCTTGATTAGTACAAATTTCGCTTTCTCAAAAAATTGTAAAATTGAAATTTTTCTTAAAATAGTGGCCACTCAAAAATAAAGGTTGATTTTTCTAATAATTTTTAACTTTGTCGAATTTTTAAAGAATATTACAGATTTAATTTTCTGTTGCTGGATGTAATAGAGAGATATTTTTACCTTAAACAATAGTTATACCATCTCCTGTCATCAAATAAACCGTCTTCGGACTCGCGACTTCGCTCTCACCTCACTGTTGACTGTCATAACTTTAAAGTTGTAGATAATTTCGTTCATCTTGGAACCAGTACTAATAGTAACAATAATGTTAGCCTAGAAATTTATCGCAGAACAACTCTTGTCCACAGGTGCTATTTCGGACAGAGTGAGAAAAAGAAAAGTAAAGTCATCTCTCTATTAACAAAGACCATAATTTACAAGTCACTTAACATTCCCGTCCTGCTGTATGATTCAGAGGCATGGATGATGACAACATCTGATGAGTCGGCCTTCAGAGTTTTCGAGAGAAAGGTTCTGCAGAAGATATGTGATCTTTAAATCAGTCCGGTTTTTTTTAGAAAAATCCCTTCAGAAAGATATTTATGAATATTTATTTAGTAAACTCGTGTTTATATACAAAATATGGAGTTTATGTTCACAAGTACTGTCAAGTGAAGTAAAGTCAATATTATTCGAATGCCGCTAATAGTAATAATGTTGGTACGTACATAACTACCGGTAAACCCTGTTTCGTATCAAAAGCAATATGTATGGCATCTGATAAACTCTACTCCCTGGATGCTGCTGGTTATGAGAAAAGTAATAATATTCTGCACATTGACAGAGAAAAAAAATAATATATTCCAAGAAAATAACTGACTTTGTTTCGATAAACCTTATATTTGAGAGAATCGACCTTCTGGAATCAGCTTTGCTAGCCGCTTTTACCTACTATAGCTAAGATAAAAATTGAATGAATGAAAAATGAATTTTAGACAGCTATTCTCGTCTAAAAAATTTCCATTTAAAATATCTGTAAGCCAAATATGTAATGAAGCCTTTGATAACATGTAAGGCCTCGAATTGCTTTCACTTTCGCTTCAGCTTAACAGTAAGGCTGGTCTAACCTACATTCGCAGCTCTGCAAAACTCGCTGCCTTTCCCAGCCACATTCATTGCGATTGCAGTAGTCTGATATATTTATGCGCATATGAGAGTGCTTAAGGCCATTATTCCAGTACTTGTTCAAAGTCATTATGCATTCATCACTCGTAGTTCCACACACAACATAAACTCCCACACATGTAGTGCGCTGTGTTTATTAATGTCGCTTAATTTGTGTCAGAATCAAGTCAGAAGGATGTTATGTTGATGATCGTGGTAATGTGCATACAATGATGTTGCAGCAAAGTGCTGTAAGTACCACCGGCGGCAACTGCTTTTCGCTTTCGCTGACATTAAATATGCAAACAGGGATCCGGATATTTTTTATTTTTCATTTTCGGTTTTAATCTTGTGCTAAATTGAAAAAGCTGAGTGTATAATTCACTGTAATGTTGTTATACTGCAGAACTTGTGTATATTACAAAAATATAATATAAAGTCTAACGTTAATTTCGTACTAAATAAACTTTTCAAACAGTTTTTTGATTACTTGTCTCAATATTGTTTGATGATCCATTAATGTATGTAATAAAAAATAGATCATATTTTGTTATGACAGTGTTGTCCAAGAGCTAAATATTTGCTTTCTGAAGTCTGGATACAAAAGGAAGTTCGGTGTAAGTCAGCCTTTCAAGGTATTGCCAAAAACTTGATGGATGTAACATCATTTCCAAATAGTTGCTGAATCGCGACAAAATCGATCCATTTCTGAAGCGGATGATTGTCGAAGATAAAAAGCATAATTTTTGACATTCTTTCGGTTGTATCGGAGAGCAAACACAAACGGCGGCCCGGCCGGAAGTGAAGGTCAAGGGTCTTACTTCGAATCTGTACTGTCAAAAGCTGAACCGTCTGAAGCAAGTCAACGCAAGGCCTCACACATTGACATGAAGTGATTACTACTAGTTCCTGTCTGTGGCGAAATGTCTCTGCACAATAGATTTCTTTAAAAATTTCAAATTTAATGGGGAATGTTTATCATCATAATGTATATCATTTGGAAAAATATTATTTGGAATTTATGTTTTGAAGATTATCTCTTTTAAATGTTGGTCACGGCTACGTCTGATGGACCATCCGTTGAGCCCAATATTCAACGACACGTTCGAACATTTCGACATTTCGCGAATGGCACGCGTGATGTTCTGCTTTAAGACCTGAATCGAAGCGAGATTGTCCGCATAGACTTTATGCTTTACATATCCCCACAGGGAAAGGTCTAACAGGGTGACTTCACACGATGTTGGTGGCCAATCGACCAGCCCAAAACGTAAAATATTTAGCTCACCGAAGTGTTTTCTCAATAAATATATTGATTTTTGCGATATCTGGAAAATATAGTTGTCTTGTTGAATCAAATGTCGCCGAGATTACGAGCTTCAATTTCAGACATTACATAGTCGATAGTAGCACGATAATGGTCGCCATATACGATTACGTTCTCACCGGCATCATCTTTGAAGACATATGGACGGATGATTCCACATCGAACCGTTGTTTTTTCTGAATGAAATGGCATATTAAATTTGTTCAGGTTGCTCTTCGTTCCAAATGCGGCAATTTTGCATGTTTAGAACTTTTTTAAGAGCCAATAAAGTGAAGCGATGTCGCTTGGAAGGTCAAATTGCTTCATTTTTGGCACAAGCTGCATTTTATACGCTTTTAATGTAAGATATCGACGTCAAGTGGTTCCATACGTCAGTCCAAAATGACAGCTCGACATGATTCAGGTGTGACTTGTCAAAAAAAGTCTTTAAAAAGGTACATCTCCTTGGATCACCCGCTGCAACAAAATTCGGTAGTTATTTATTTTCTGTATAAAATTTTTGCTATTTGTATATACATATGTATATATATAACTACAGAAGATTACGCTGATGGCATTATAAATACATTAAATGAGTTGAAAACCAAAATACTAATTTCATAATCGTTCACAACTTGTCTTCCATTACAAGTTGTGTAATGTTCATTCATAATATATTTTTTATCTCTTATTTACCGTTTTTCTACTGTGGTGCAAACCCCATCTTTGATGGAATAATTTATTTAGATCTGAACAAAAAAACAATTCAACGCAACTTAAACCAACTCAACTCAACTCAACTCAACGCAATTCATGCATAACTAGAGAAGCATTCCTTGACTTTTTGATCATCGAGCGCTAAGGCATTGATATCATTTAGACAAGGGCTAGGAATGGTTTACAATGCATGTCATAAATGTTTCGGGTATCCAGATATTAAAAGATATACAATATATGTATATGTACATATAAATGCATGCCAAAATGCTCCTAGATATCGAAGAATTGATTTGGTCACAGCTGTGAACTGATTACTTTGAATAAGAAACCGTTTGGACTATCGAAAGTGTACCGTCTTCCTTTCACCTTCCCACCACTTCCATCCATACTAAACTCAATGTTTATAGGAAATATTTCATCAATTTCAACCTACTGCGTCCCACTGTCCACCGCATCGCATTTGGCAGCTGTCTTGTAGCGCTACTAATTATTATTTAAATGCTTTGTCGGCGTTTAACCAATTTCTTGTTAACCGCGAAGTCCGATCAATTTAATTTTTGCGATAAAAACGCAGGAGCATTTGATGAGCGTATCGCGTGCGAAATTTCCATTTACCGCTGCTGAACAATTTGGTGCGAATGTGTGTGTGTGTGTGTGTATTTGCATACCAAGCGGCGCACATTCGCCAGCGTTCGTTGGTGGCGGCTGTGTGTGGCAACTACGCGAGTGGCAATATCAAGTTTGTTACCACAATTGCTGTTGCTGCTGATGTTGCCATTTGTTGCTGCCATTTCGGCCTTGACAACTAGTGCATTTATCGTTGTTTTTGTTGCTGTTGGTGGCGCCAACTAGCCAAAAGCGTGTAAACTAGCGCGTTAACAGCAAATTAAGGCGATGTCCGCACATTTGCTACGACCGCCAAGTGCTCTGGGTTTGTGTGTATAGTGGGGCTGCAATAACAATATATCTGAATTAAGTGGCTAAAAGAAGTCAGTGGTTGTAAAACAAAATTTGTAATAATAATTTGTATCATAACCTAGTTATTTACATATTTCGGTGTTTTGATTTAAGTAAAATATTATGTCTTTCAATATGAAAACAAAAAATTCAGTTCTTTGTTTTTATTGGGTAATTCAATGGCTAAAAATCGTAGAACAAATTGAGATGACTTCGATTTGCTTTTTGGCATTACCTGAGAGCATCTGGCCACTCATCGATAGCGGGAAACAACGCAGACATCGTGAAATACTCCAATGTATGAACAAGGGCTGTCTTCGAGTAGAGCAAGACATGCCTTCCCATACTGATCTTAACTTGTAATTTAACGAATTGAGATCTAGAATACCAGCTGGCCAATCATCCTTTGGTATGAAGTCCGGGGCACTATTTTAAGACCGAGCAGATGGAGAATCGTTTGAATTCTTAGAGGGTTCTTCTAGTATAAAATTTTTTTTGCCAGTAAAAAAAAAGATCTCTGATACTGTCACTTTCGGAGTTCTTACCATGCGCAGACGGTCAGATCTCATTCTCGAATGATAACCCGAAACAACTGCACATTACGATACAAGTGATTCCAAGCGGTAGCATCATTATAAATACATCGCGTCTTTCATAATGCAGAACAACTGCATGGGAGTTTTGGCCTTCTTCTAAGATGAATCGCAGTTAAGGGGTAAAGTAGGTGGCGGTGTCGGAAGCTCTCTATGAACTCTAGCTTCAGACTTCCAGACCATTGTAGCGTCTTTCAAGCGGAGGTGGCTGACATCTAGGCAGCAGTGATGCTCTGCTATAAAGAGCATCCTCAGAGAGGTGTGCATTCGCTCCGATAGTCGAGTAGTTATACTGGATCTGAGCTTGTTGACTATGCGCTCTAAATTAGTCAAGGAGTATATGATATCATTAGCAATAGCTTACATCGGCTTTCAAATAAGACTTGTAAGGGTGTCCGGTCACAGCGGAATTACCGGAAACTGCAAAGCCGATAAGCTTGAAGGTCACTCTTTCTCTAATTTCATCCAATTAAAAAAATATGACGGTTCTTGCCGCTGGACCTATGGATCTTGAGTGAGCTCGGTAGGCGCTAGTCAACAACTAGAACGTATGCAACTACAAGATCTTTCTGGCGCAGAGTACACTGTAAAAGGTTCTCCGAAGTACTGGTTTTTATCGCCATAACTATTGATGTTCTAAATGGGCGAGTGCTTCAGTTATTTACCAATATTGAACGTTTCAGTTTATATATAATATAACGGGCTTCCATTTCGGTTAAGTATTTTTTCTCTTTATGTTTCGCGTGCTTCACTGAACTTATGGTCAATATACCGCCTACTATTTGCAATACCGTCACCCATCTTGAGACCCAGCATTCATTTTTGGATAATATTTGACTGAATAGACCGCGCCTGGCATGCAATAAAGAAAATATAACAACTGAAGCTGATTGTGTACACGAAGACTTTGGAAAGTTGGTACGATGCCGTTCGCAGCAATTCGGACTGACCTATAGAACATCGAGATCTTAAATTAAAAGCGTACAAAATACAGCTTGTACAAAGTGGAGCCTTTCGGCATTCCCAATCCACAATCACTTCGCTCTATAGGCTCTCAAAAAGTACCAAGAAGATTCCACGTTTCTGAGCCAAATTTTGTTCAGCGATGAGGCCCGTTATCACGCCATGATAACTGACTATTTGATTACTGAAATTGAAGCTCGTGATCTCGGCGACATTTGGTTTCAGATTTGGATTCATTGAGAGGACACTTCGGTGAGTAGATAATTTCACGTTTTGGGCAGTTCAATTATCCACCAAGATGGTGTGATATCAAACGGTAGACTTTTTCCTGGGAGAGATTCCGCTTTTTTCTTTCAAAAAGTAAGGAACTTCGAAACGGATCACCCTTTATATTTAGCCTCCATACACACTTGCAACTGTTCATAAACTCCCATGACTTCGCAATTTTTCTCTTCTAAATAGTTGAAAATCTAAATATCTGAAGTCATAAAATATGATCGACCTTAAAAGAGCTCTCTTAAAACTTTCCTTAAATCAAGTTTAGCTGCCATGCTGCACACTTGTAACACACTTTAGTATGCCACGTGCTCTTCGCCCAACCGACAACGCCCGCCACTTCGCAGAATCGCTAAAAGCGCATTCATTTTGTCTCGAGCGTGGCGGCATTGCACTCAAAATGGTTTGTTGCAGCTACTTAAGAAATGCAATAACTATTCAGCTGCTTGTTGTGGCTTGCTTCCGTAACTGGGGTTTGGTGTGGCAGGTTTTAGTGCGAGGTATTTGGTTGCATGAACTTTATGGTCGTTTAAGTATTTTGTTACTATGAAAAGCGTTAAGCAATTTGGACGGGTAAATAGCAGAAAAGGAAAATAACAACAACAGCCAACGCGGTTTTAGGCGGCAACTTGCTGGCGCAGCGCCTGTAACATGCAACGTGCAGTAGGCAGCGTCTTGTACGCGCCAGCAGTACAAAAACAACAACACACTTCAAATAGTTTGTAAATTTAGCCAAAAATATCATCAACACTTGGTCGTTGAGCTCTCTGCTCCAGCCTGGGCTTGAGATTGCGAGCGTTGACTTTTTCGTGGCACTGTTGAAAATTTGTTGAGGTCATAAAGTTGTTGACTCGCTGACTGTGCTTCGTGTGTTGTTAGTAATTTATATTGTTAGTTTTCTTCGTTGTTGTTGTGTCACTATTTAAAATAAAGTGTATAAAGCGCAAATGCAGAGCTTTTATTACTAGTTCACTTGCAGCGCACACTGAGTCACACTTGCACTCAGAGATGGAGATATGCTCCAACCTTTTAGGGGTTAAGTGAGCATGACAGCTTTCTATATGGTGCATGTGAGACACCTAACACGACAATTGCATATATGTGCTCGTTTTGGCAGTTTTCTTTTCGCTGGCTGTGCTTTTTTCGTGTGTCAGGTTACGGCTTGTTTTAGTGTTGCCATATTGGCTCACTAGATTGGGGTTGCAGGTGAACTGCCACACTTAGCGCTGATGACTGCTTTTTTGATTGGCTTTGTGTGGACATTTCTTTCGTGAGAATTAAACTTTTTGTCAATGTTTGATTATGAGTCGATTTAAATAAATTTCCAAATTATCGCCTGTTTTCGGAGAGTTGATATCCATTCAACCAAGATTCATACCAAAGAACCTGTAGACACCCGCGCCAGTCGTTTCTTCTTTTTGCCTTTCTCCTTCTCCACCTGGTCTGCCCAACGCAGTGAAGGTCTTCCTCTTTATCTGCTTCCCCCGGCTGGTAAAAATTGATGATGAGGTCGTATGAGTCGATCCTCTTTTCACGGGTCTTTTCCGAGATTTGGCGTATGGTGAATATCTGGTCAGTTGTAGATTTTCCAGGTCAAAGCCATACTGATAATGTCCAATCAGTCTGTTTACGGTGGGCCTTAGTCTTTCACACAATACGTTCGATAGAACATTATGTGCGATATTAAAGAGACTTATTCCACGGTAGTTGGTTCAGATTGTCGGGTCTCCCTTTTTATGAACAGAGCTCACTTAAATTCCAGTCGTTAGGAACTGTATTCTGCAAAGAAGCTGGTTCATACTCCTTATCAGTTCTTCGTTTTTTTGGTCTTCTTGTTTTGGCCGGCAATCCATCGGGCCCGCCTCTTTGTTGTTCTTCTGACGGGTAATTGCTTCTTCATGGTTGGCAATGGAACTTCTGCTCCATAGTCATGGATAGTGGAATTGGGTTTGACTTCTCCCGGTGGCATGCTTTCACTGCCGTAACAGAACGGCCATCCACACCAACTGGAAACAATGCTTACCGGCTACCAGGACCTCATGAAATGTATTAGTACTGACCATGAGTCTTGGTCTACAGCTTAAATCCGAAAACAGCCGATCAATCGGCCGAATATTGTGGCAAAGGAGATCCGATGTTGAAAAGCCCACGACAAAATAGATCTAAATCAAAGTTATGTTGATTGCTTTTTTCAATTATCGAGGGGTGGTGGACTCCGAATTTCTTCCGATAGGCCAAACTGTCAATAAGGAATACTTTCTTGGTGTTATGCTTCTTTTGCGTGAAGCTATTCGTAAGAAGAAGCCGAAATTATGAGCCGACAACTCTTGGTTTTTGCACCACAATAATGCACCGTCGCATACTGCACTGATTATTCATGAGCTTTTCGTCAAACTTGCAACCAATATCGGACCGCAACCACCATTTAGCTCCGTGTGACTTTTGGATCCGGGGAAACCTATTTGAGTTAATTAAAGGTATTAAACATGAATTGTTATGCGCATTGAAGGCTATTCTGGAAATTGACATTAACAGCTCTTTTGAGGGTTGGAGAAAACGTTGATATGAATGTATTGGGGCCAAAGGGGGTCACTTTGAAAGGACGACGTAGATATCATAGTAGTGGTTTTATGGCTTTTCGGAGCATACTGAGTTTCCAAACAGCAAGCTCGCTGCGTCTGAGCACCTTTTGCAGAAGGTATTACTGTTTAGGTTAGCCTCACAGTCTCACAGAAAACTGCGAATTTGTTATTTTAGATCATCTAATGATCCCCAAATATCATGGTGGTTCGATAAGTAAATATTAAGCCCATGATCTCCTCCAAACTTAATAGATTATAGGCAAACTCTGAGTCCTCGCCGAACTCAACAATTAACTAATTATTATACAAACTACCACACAATGAACTTGTTACAGCCAAAAATTTATTTCTCAACTCTACTACACTCTCCTGTTTCCCGGCAACATTAACGAATATTGCACACTTCCACAGATAAAATCGCATTCGTAAATCATACGCCAGACGACAATGTCACCAGCTGTGTGTGGCCCGCCAAAGTCAACGACACGCCACTGACGGCGACAACGTCACAAAAAATATCAAAACATTTCAAATTCTGACATGCAATGACAAAAATGACATTCCCATATGCAAAACGAGGAGAAAACTGCAAAATAAAACCATAAATTAAAACAAAGTCTGCATGTTGCATGTCTGCATTATTTGCATGCCACACATGTTAAAATACAAACCTCAGAAATTTCGCCGAAGAGCAGCACAGCGCTTACTCATAAGTAGTGCGGCTAGTTGCAAGTTGCTGGAGTGTAGGGTGCATGTTGAATGCGAAATAGTTGTCGAGTATTTAGTTGGCATTGTCGGCATAGTTGCATGCCACAAAGCAAAACGATTACCACCTTTTTATGCGAGCTGCCAGCAGCGCCCTGCAACACAACGGCTTATGAACCTATTAAGCAGTTTTATGTGAACATAACGGCATATTTGTGTTTGCATTTGTGTGGGTGCAACCACTAAAAGGATACCCCCTGTTCATGCCATGATTTGAGACTCCACTTTTTCCTGTGAACTGCTAAAAGTAGGTATGGTAGCGCTTGCATTAACCCACCTTCTAACCCTTTGGGGTGCAAGCAGTGCGGCGATTATGTGCTGTTCTTAATTGAATTTGCATACTCATTTGCGTTTTATGGACGCTTTGTAACTCCGATACTTTACCGGCTGCTTACTCATGCACGAACTGTTGCAGGTCCACACACATCTACAGAAAACAGAAAAGCCTTTGCATTTTGTGCGGAATTCAGTGCGCCCCTGCATTGATTACAAAAAGACGTCGGAACTGATAACAAACACGAACGGCCAATAAACCGTTTCAACGAAGTGCTATCCTTTTTACAGGAAATTGCGGGCGGCTAATGAGCTAAACAAGCCCTGCAGTTTAGGTGAGTGAATTAACACAGTCAAGTTAGAGGAAATTAGTGATTTGGTCACTCAGTTCATACGTTGCACGTTCGCTAATACTCGTAAGTGCAGTTGGCAAAGGTGTAGAGAAAGTGCCACTAAGAAGTCACTGGGATAGAACTTCATTGAAGAAATTTGTTTTAATTGTACCTGACGGCCAATCCTCCCGATATGGAGGATATATCCATATACATATAAGTGGGCAAATAAAGATTATATGATATTGCTCAGATCACTATAGAACGAAAACGGTACAAGAGCTCGAGCTTGGTCTCGCAAGACCAATTATGTATACGGCCTTCGGTCACCTAATTCAGCAAGTCACAAAAGTATATAGTCAGTGTTATCGATCTCATCATCCAACCTTCACACACCACCTCATTCTAGCACCAGCAAGGCTTCCGAAAAGTGGACAGCACAACCACAGCACTTAGCGTCATAAACGTGAGTTGTCAAAAGCCTTTGACACAGTCAATCACACAACGCTACTTGAGGACATCGAAAAATCTACGCTCGCTTCAAGACTGAACTATCTAAGTGGTGTCAATCATCCGTAATATTTATAGGTAAAACCTCAAAGCTGACAAGAATTAAACAAGGGGTTTCGCAGGGTGGAGTCCTCTCGCCGTTATCGTTCAACTTCTACATCTCGAAACTCCCGCAACCACCTAAGGGAATTTCTATTACTTCTTACGCTGATGGTTGTACGATAATGACGTCGGTCAATGGAATCGATGGTGTGTGTTTAAACGTAAGCGGCTATCTCTCTGAACGTTATCGCTTCTTCCCTGCACGGAACTTAACACTGTCCCCCACTAAATCCACAGCGACCATATTCAAAAACTGGACGAATGAATACAGGCTTCACCTTATTATTGCGTTAACATTCCGATTGTCAATAACTCTAAAGTTTTAGGTGTAACTATCGACAATATTTGCTCCTTCATTGCTCATACAAGCCGCAACAAAATCCTCAAGCTGCTAGTCGGCAGCACGTGCAGAAAGCACAAGAAACGTTTTGGTATCATACAAAGCAATCGGTCTGCCGTTCCTATATGGTCGCCTGAATGCAGTGAAATGCAGACGAGGAAGATACAAACTTGTTAGAACACTGCACTCCGGACTACGACATGGTGCTTCCTGATGCTTCCCATCGAACACCTGTAAGGTCCGTATGATCCCAGTTAAGGATATGAACTTCTCTCCAAGTGACCTGCTAGGTGGCGAACCGTTTCTTAGAAACATCCAAAAGTCATTCCTCAACTATGTCGACGGCATCAAACAATGCGCCGACCAGACTTCGGACGCAACTAACTTCGACAAACATCGACCGCCATTCACAGTGGAGCCATCAATACCTTCACCGACTCCCCCTCAGTGAATGGCGTACTTGGAGTCAAACCACCAGCCATCACAGACAAAGAGCTCGTTTTTCCACGAGAAATGAGAGTGACCCTTGCGCAACTCCGTTCTGGATACTATAGCAGGTTATAATTTTTGAAATAAATACTATATGTATAAGAAAACCCAACTCAACTCATCCCTTAACTTAGCATATTTTCCATCCAGTGCTCCGAATCCCGTCATACTGTATAACGGGTGATTTTTTTGAGGTTAGGATTTTCATGCATTAGTATTTGACAGATCACGTGGGATTTCAGACATGGTGTCAAAGAGAAAGATGCTCAGTATGCTTTGACATTTCATCATGAATAGACTTACTAACGAGCAACGCTTGCAAATCATTGAATTTTATTACCAAAATCAGTGTTCGGTTCGAAATGTTTTTTATCGACAAATTTTGTTCAGCGATGAGGCTCATTTCTGGTTGAATGGCTACGTAAATAAGCAAAATTGCCGCATTTGGGGTGAAGAGCAACCAGAAGCCGTTCAAGAACTGCCCATGCATCCCGAAAAATGCACTGTTTGGTGTGGTTTGTACGCTGGTGGAATCATTGGACCGTATTTTTTCAAAGATGCTGTTGGACGCAACGTTACGGTGAATGGCGATCGCTATCGTTCGATGCTAACAAACTTTTTGTTGCCAAAAATGGAAGAACTGAACTTGGTTGACATGTGGTTTCAACAAGATGGCGCTACATGCCACACAGCTCGCGATTCTATGGCCATTTTGAGGGAAAACTTCGGACAACAATTCATCTCAAGAAATAGACCCGTAAGTTGGCCACCAAGATCATGCGATTTAACGCCTTTAGACTATTTTTTGTGGGCTACGTCAAGTCTAAAGTCTACAGAAATAAGCCAGCAACTATTCCAGCTTTGGAAGACAACATTTCCGAAGAAATTCGGGCTATTCCGGCCGAAATGCTCGAAAAAGTTGCCCAAAATTGGACTTTCCGAATGGACCACCTAAGACGCAGCCGCGGTCAACATTTAAATGAAATTATCTTCAAAAAGTAAAATTCATGAACCAATCTAACGTTTCAAATAAAGAACCGATGAGATTTTGCAAATTTTATGCGTTTTTTAAAAAAAAGTTATCAAACTCTTAAAAAATCACCCTTTATAATACTCATCTTAAATCTATAAATAGAGATTTTACTTATCTACGAGTGGATACGTATCTTTTATTGGATCTAAGGTGTTATGCTTAATTGAAATACCACCCTGATGACAGAATTTGGAAGCCCCTACCCTGAAAATACTTACAACTAATTTCCTCACCTGAATCGAGTTTGTTAGTGTTGTTGCCGCAATGTCTACTGACGAAAATACTACTTTGTTTTCTGTTTACTCTTTTCCACTGGCAGCCTTCACCAAATCTGCACTTGTCCTTGAATGCGTTATAAGCTCAGAGATTGTGTCGATTTGCTAAGTGCCTCAGCGACAATCGTTGCATGCAACACTGTTATTGACTAACTACACATTGAACTTGAAGGTGAGCACGTAACGCAATGGACTTTTTATCAGTTTCTTTGCAGTGACTGTACATTTCGATATCGAAGCTGATGCGGACTTTGTATGCTATCAAAGGCTTCCTGCACCGCCCCGCGAATGAATTCCAAGCTGCGCAAAGAAGCTTTTAGGCATCAGACAGCAATGTTAACAGCAATCTTAATACCTTTGCATTCGTGCGTGTGTATGTGTATCAGCTGGCTGGCAATCCTTTTCGTACGGTTCATTGCGAATCCGTTTTGACTGGCAATTGCTACGCACAGGCGGCTAATTGACACCTTGACTCTGCAACTTAGGAAGGACTTTGCGTGCCGACGGCGATAAGCGCGACCTTTCAGCTCTTCGCCTTCGCCTTCGCTACGAAGTTTAGCGACAGCAGCGGCCACCGTCTGCATAAACACCGCGGGCCATTTGTGTCAATGCGGGCTGGCGATTACCGCCGCGGTTCGCAATTAAGATTGCGATAAGATAGCCACTTCATATGCGCCCGCCTTGGGGTACTAATACGTATTAAATGTGTGCTTTTAGCGCATTTTTCGCGCTCTCCTCATTTTAACGAAATATGCAAATTTTGACCCGCAGAAGATCAAGCTGCGACAACAGTTCAATTAAGCGTCGCCCATTTTAGTGTGTCGTCGACCGTCGGCATCGCCGTTGCATCTGTCAGGTCGTTTTGACAGATTTCAGCGGCAGATTTGTCAGCGGCTCGTTTTGCTTATCGGACGCCTATTTGTGCGTGAAATGCAGACAACGCACACAAGCGATGATGTCGCACGCCCCGACGCCCCTAACAGCGCCCGCACACAACTCTACCTGCGGGTATTGAACACCAGTATATGTGTTCGTTTGTTTACATGAGCATGAGCGCGCACCATATCTACTCGAACAGATTTTCATGCGCATTTGCATTTTGGCTTTATGCCAAAGCGTCTCCGGCAACTGTCAAAAATCATCAAATGTCATTTGCTTTGCATTTACTCCAACCTGACAAGCCATTGTATGGTCGAGGCAAAGCAACAACTGTCATCGACTGCTGTCATTGGTGTCATCAGCGGCAGTGTTGTTGACAGCGCACAGTGTGCGATTTCACACCGCTCTGCATACAAAACTCTAATTTTAAATTGGAATATAAAGATTTCTGTCATAAAAGTAGACAAGAAAATTATGAAAATTTATAATCGAATTCGTCGAAACAAACCATAGTCGCTCGAATGAAAGCGCTCAGAAGCAACGACCGAAAACTGAGGTCCACTCAAATATAAAGAATTTGTCAGAACTTTCTTCGTAGAACAGTAGTGTTGAATCAGCACAAATAAAAAGGCGGAGTTTTTATTAAACATAAATATTTTTTCATATTTAAAATAATTTTTGGAAACCGTACCTGTTTTTGTCCACTGTGCTTTGACAGTATGCTTTGTTTTTGTACTTTATTGCTATAGTTGTTGTAGGTAATCTGCGCGTGATCATGTCTGCAGTCTGTCTTTTTTCCATCACCAGTTTACAGTTGTCATTTTGTCGAGTTCGTCTTGTGTGGTCGTCCGTCTGTGTTTCGATGAAATGTCATCAAGTGTTACTAAATGAGGTTTTGAATATGAAATGCGTTTCACTGCTGCATATGCGACATGAAATATGACACTGAAGTAATGAATTTTTGTAGTAATGTAATATTAAATGTTTTACTTTTTTTTGTATTTACTTCGAGCAGTTGTAAACATTTTATAAAATCAGAATTTGTTTCCGGTAAAAAAAAAAAATTGTAAGCAATGTGTTTGGCTTCAAACGGTGCAATTCCGTAAAGAAAGAAGATAGGAGAGATATTGGCCGATGAAAAGTAAGCACTTTGAGACGACAGAGGGAATCCAAGCAGCATGCAACTCGGCTCTCAAGGCTATTCCGGAGAATGTCTTCCTTGAGGCCTTCAATGCTTGGAAATCGCTCTGGCAGCGCTGCATGGACGCAGAAGAAGCCTGTTTGTCTCTTCAAAGGTTGGCCGCTGCTACGTCTCAGATGGTCCATCCGTTGAGTAAAATTTTCGATGACTCTTTCGAGCTTGAGAATACGGGACTGGAAGGCTTTGAGAAATGGAACTAAATTTTGTTAGATCCCTTTCTTGTAAACCTTTTTACTTTGACATTAGACATTTAAATTAGGTACAAATAAAATTGTAACAAGGAGAAGAGAAAAGAGAATCATATTTAATTTGCAACAAAGACTAATTTGGCAGGCAAAACGCAATAACCGGAGAAAAGAAAAAAGCGCAAAATGCATTTCATGTAATGAAAGTAATGCAAGGCAATATCCCGCACTCGTACCGAAATGAAGTAAAGCGTAATGCTAGGCGACACACGACAAAGTGTTGGCTGACCCCTCCACTTCCGCGTATCCTTCGACGCGGCCGACTTCCTTGGCAGACCGAAGACCAAAAATTTGAAATGCATGAAAGCATTTATTAGTTGTAATGAGATTTTCCACGCCCGTTTCTAATGCGGCACGAACTCTATTGTGTAAGTACGGCTGCACTTGCGAAAGTGCACGTGGCTGTGGCCGCGCGCCAAGCCAAGCATATGAATTTAAAAAGCAGCAACGCCTCGCCGCGAACCACGAACTGCCGCAGCTAATTAAAGTTGGAGCACCAATTTTCCCCAAACTAATTCGGATTTTTTAATTTCCACTTTTTTGGCGTTTGCGTTCATTGCGTTCTGCGTTAGTCGCTGAAGCCACACTTTCTTATCACACAATTGGTCGGGTGTCAATGCTGGTGCAAGTGATTATTCGGCTGCAGGTTGGCTTCATCTTTCTTCGCTTTATATTAATTTTTAGTTTGCACTTTTTTGTTCATTTTACCATCGTTGCAGCTTTCGCCACCCGTGCACCGCCAGCGATGCTTATCCAGCCATTCGTGCGGCCTAAGTATGCACTTTGCCGGCAATTCTCACCTCGAAATGGGTTTCAAATTAACACCAGCTTTATGGACCGCCCTCATCAGCGCTGCCTCATCTGAAATTAAAGAATAAAATAATATTAAAAAGCGATTGAAGTGCGCTAACTGCGGGTGCCGCGCCGCCACCTCTCACCACACCAGTCGAAGCGCAGCTTACGATGGGTGGGTGGCTAGTTCGCGCGCTCTGGTTGCTCACGCTACAACTGCGATTGCACGCTTTTGATTGCGCCGCCGTTGCCCTTTGCTAAAATTTTATTAAACCCGCATAAAGAAATCAACCAGTCATAGAAACTAAAAAAAAAGAAATGAAAATTTTTCACAAATAATATTCAAGGTGTGCGCTTTTGCCGCCTCAACGTTCCGATGCGCTGGCGACCTGTGATCTGACCTCGGCACCAGCGTTGGCAAAGTGTTGACAGCGTATTTTCGTTGTTCGCCAGCGTAGGGCTAAGCGGAAAAGTGTCGAAAAATGTGGCACAAAATTAAATTTGTGCAGTTGGCAAGGCTTAAGTGACATTTGAAAGTGGAAAGAAAGCCTTGGTTGCAACAAATTTAGGTCACGTTGCGCGAAAGTCTGTCTGCATTTGCTGCAAATTCAATTAGAAATTTAATTTGATTTAATATGACATTTTAGTAGGTGAAAATGGAAAGTATCGAAGATAAATGTAAAGCCTTACGGCTGCAATTTATGAGAGTGGTTAAGTTGGAAGCATTTTTGAAAATTGTTCATATTTTGACAATTTTGTATGTTTGTCATAATTGTATCTATTCACCACATACGCAGAAGTCGATGGCTAGATCTATGTCTGAGGCTTTGAAACTATTTAAGAGTACGCAGTCTTCAAGTACTAAGCATGACGTATTTTCCATAGGAAAATGAGATGTAGAGAATCTGAAACATTAGGAGGTAAGACAAGAAATCTATCTATTATTGACCGAAAGTTCATAATGATGAACGGAGATCAAAAGATTTAAAGACAGTTTCATCTATCCTGAAAATAGTACGACCTGCGGCAAAAATGTTCGTCAGTATAAGTCGTACAGCTCATCATTTCATCGAATGCGGTATTCGCCGTGGCCATCGGACAAAGAACTATAAATCATCTGCAGAACCTTTCTCTCGAAAACTTGTATCGTTGACTCATCAGATGTTGTCATCGTCCATGCCTCTGCACCATATAGCAAGACGGGAAGTATGAGTGACTTATAGAGTTTGGTTTTTGGCCGTCGAGAGAGGACTATACTTCCCAATTGCCTACTCAGTCCGAAGTAGCACCAGTTGACAAAAGATATTCTGCGTAGGATTTCGAGGCTGACATTATTGTTTGTGTTGATATTGGTTCCAAGTTAGACCAAATTATTTCCAACTTCGAAGTTATAGCTGTCAACAGTCACGTGGGAGCCTAGTCGCGAGTGCGACGACAGTTTGTTTGAAATATTTCGTCCTGCTCTCGTTCACTACCAGACCCATTTGCTTCGCTGCCTTATCTATTCTGGAGAAAGCAGAAGTAACGGTATTCAGCGTCTTTTCTATATTTCTTGATATAAAAATATTAATTTCGTTTTGATTTCAGTTGTCCCTACTTCTTTATAATTCATATTTTTATTATCTGCGTTACTTTTTATGCCACAAATTTATGTTCAAGCACAAACATAACCTCCAAAAACAGCTCAAACACAACAGAAACGTTGAGTAGCGTTTGTAGGTGTTTCTTGAAACAACTTAGAAGCGCTGACGTGATGAAGGTTCGAAAAGGGGACACTCCAACAGGCAGCGGTAAAAATGTGGTAAATAAAACAAATCGAAATGAGTTCAAGTGCTTTGAGGTTAGGATATCGAAATTGCGAAGAATATATGTACACATAAAAGCCGATAAGTGTGTACATATGTTTAGATCCTTACGCTGCACGCTGACTATTTATTTGGTGCAATGACAATGCCAAGTGGGGATTTTGTGTCACTTCCGAGCAATTGTATACAAATAATGATTGTCCAACCGCTTGTTATATCGACTTTCTGGATGACTGGGTTGAGCTGGCCCCTTCACGGAACAAATAAGTTTGAAGCAATACATACAAATTCAAACATGTATATATATGGGTGGCCAAGAGCACACTTCGTCCACTTGACCATACGCCTTTGAGGTCCTTCCTGCACTTGGCAAGGGTGTCCATTTGCGGCACTCAAGAGGGTAGCGCTGCTGCTCGAGTGTTTTGCGGCAAGGAATGCCTGACCGCTTGGCTTACTATCTTGCAAATGTTTTGTATTTGTTTGTAGAGGAGGTGTTATAAAATACAAAGTAAAGCATAATAAAAATGTACCGGTCAGGTGGGCACTCAAGGAGCTAAGGTATATGTACAATGGATGGTGGCGAACAGAAATCAAAAGGCAAATGAGGAATTTCCTCTGCAAATCGGTATTCTCTTTATTGCCACAACAACAATGGGCGAGCGTTAGTCGAAGGTGTTTGCAAAACATTGATTGTTATTTGAATACTTACCTATATATTATTCTTACGTCTCACTTGGGGATTATGTGTGGATCTGGGTGTGTACGGTGGTGTGAAGTGTAATACAACAGCACGACTACAATAATAAACAAAATCAGTTTCTTTGCACTCAAGAAATAGTAAATCAAGGCAACCTGAAGTGGTGCCACAACGCCATCAACAGCACTTGAGTGCGATGCGGTCAAGATTACGAATGGCAAAGGAAATACTCAACAACAGTTTAAGCGAAACACGCTGTAGAAGAAAAAATAGGGTTGTGCTGAAAGGATTTGAGAGTAGTTCAGAGCGGAGGTTTTGATATTTCGCAGCTGGTTCCAAAACTGGTTAAAATGTGCAAACATAAATTATAAAGGAATTTAGTTAGGAAACAGTATCTACACTAATTTGTTCTAATGGTAAAAACCTAGGATGAAATCTGGTTAAAATCATCTGCCACAACGAAATATGGTGTCAATTTTGGATTGTGTTAGTATTTATAGGGAGTTAAGCAAAACTTTCTGAAGCTGGATTTAATAACAGAATCTTTGACGAAGGCTCACTATATTCTTAAATATTTAAAGAGGTTAACTCATAGGAATTCATTCTGTTTTCATATTTTTTTCGAAGTTGGGTCGTCAAAATCAACTAGGTATGCAATTTTAACGCAAAATATTGCAAACCATAAACGCATGATGCCTGTCGAATTCTTTGCTGGGATGATTGCACGTAAGTATGTCTGACTTTGGGTAAATAGAAATAATTGGGTTTTAAAATATGCTTTGGGTTTTGTCTTGGCTTTAGCCAGGGCACTCAAGTAAGTAAATCGAAGATGCGCTACGATTGGATTTGCTCAAGCACCACTCGAAGGGAAGAATAAAGCGTGATATATACAATATTTTAAAGGCGTTATAGACTTTGTGATATATAATTTTACAACGAACGAGATGTTTATAACAAATAAAAAAAATAGCTAACAGAAGATTTAAGAAGAAAAAATGTTCTGGAATTTATACACGTTTTGAAAGAAGATTTCAATAATTTTAAGTTCTAAGCTTAGACTTAGAAAGATAAAAAAGAAGATGAACTACTGAACTCAGTTAATTCACTTTTGAGGGTTCGCTCTGCTGAAATATTGTTCAAGACAGCTGACAGTATTTGTCGAATTCATAAAAAAAATATTCTCATTGATAACTTTAAGCTTCGGAAGACTAGTAATTGTGAGCGGCGTTTTCTTCGCCACAAAATTGTTTTCCCACCCATTCCACACATACACACTTGAATACGCAGATACTCTGTGAAATATCGCAGGTATTGGACAAGTAGTAATCCGTAAAAGCGAGCAGTGCGTGAGCAAATACAAAGGTGATTGAGTGCGTTGCAATGCCGCAGCAAAGCGAAGAGCGAGCGCGGCCTGCATGAGCCGAGGCATAATGCGCTTTTCATGAAACTTCACAATTTAATTTCGCCAAAGCCAATACAACCGCAGACAGGTGCCGGTGAGAGCATGGCACAAAGCAGCCTACTTCACTTGCAGTTAGATGAAGTGGCAGACAGAAGCCGCCACTCGAAAAAGTGTAGCGCTGCCATTTCGTTGCAGGCTCTTTGCCAATATTACATATTGCTGCTGCTGCCACTGCCACACACTGTCACTTGTATTGCGAGTGCAACGCGGCAGTGCAACCACAGACGAGCGAGCGCGCGCACTTAATCACCCGCGTACACGCAACGTGAGCAGCTGTGACGGCCCCAATTGCCGGCGCGCTCACCTCACGTTGCCACACTCGATTGATCACGTCTGTTGCATACACTTTGCTTTTGTTGCAGTAGTACCTTTTCGCTCTTTTTTGAATTTGCACGCGCTGGATTTTGATTGCAGTCGCGGCAAATACAGGAAGCACTCATGTGAAACAGTTGCTAAGCTCACTGGCGCGCGCACACAAACAGCCAGCCGGGCAGCCAGCCAGCCAGCCAGCTGGGTAAACGGACTTCAAGTGGCTTGACGGGCGCGTCTGCAGCGCAATTGGCGCGCGGAATGCGGCGCGTGAAAAAAATGGAAACTAATTTAAGCAAATGCGTATTCAAAGTTTAATTTCCATTCGCAATGTCGATACTTACATTCGACACGACAAACCAAATCCGGCAGTGGCAGCCAGTGGCGCGATGTTGGGAGCTGTTTGGGGCTGCGCCGTGCCGCGCCAGCAGTCAGCACCAGCATGATAATAACCACAGCACACATTCATTAACGCTGGCGACGATAACGTGCGCGTTGTTTCTATTCCACTTACAGTTATTGTTGTTGTAATTGCAGTTTTCGTTCGCGCCTAACAACGCGCTCAAGTGGCTGTCGTCCACCAGCGCGCCGTCTGCCAGCGCGCCTGCTCATTGACCACCGCAACTTAGCCGCCTATTTGCCACGAACTGCAGCCGTATGCCACAGCACCGTTGCCACCAGCGCGACGCGTTCACATGCGCTTAGCGCTTAGAGCAATTCCAGCTTTTGTGTACCTGACAAATACCATTGCCACATTTGTGCCAGTGTGTTTGCCTTCACCACTCACCTCCAGCGAATTACCCCACTGCAACGCTCTGCGCCAGCTGCTATGCAGCGCCGGCCACTTCATTAGTCCAGTCAGGCATTTTTTCATTGCGTCGCTGAAATTGTTAATGTTCTTGTTGCTGTTGTTGTCCTTGTTGTTATTGCTGTTTGTGTTTTTGTCACTGTCGTTTATCTGCGTGCGCTTTGCTTTTGTTGCAGCAGTTGTTTACTACGGCCATTTGGCTGTTACCTGTCTCTTCCTTTCTGCTCGCTGCCTTTCCTAAACAGCTTAAGCGATATTTACCGCGCTAATTAAGATATTAAAATGTGTGCATTCATATCTAAAGTGTTGCAGAAATGTTGAATTCGCACTGCATTGACTGCATTTTGCGATAAACACCGTCAAAATGCTTATATGTAAGCGTGCGCGAGTGTGTGCGAGGATGTGTGTGAGGATATTTGTGGCGCGTATGTTCTTTCCCCTATAGCTTTGAGACCACGTAGTTAGTGGTAGTGGATGGCGACTTAAGGATACATAGGAAGAAATATTCTTAGTTTTGGTAGCAGTGACAAAAGTCAGCAAAGTAGGCTTCTAACCGCGGTACCCGGTGGGCCCCTTAAGGTGTACATTGGTTTCCTCAGTTAAAAAACAGCCTTTTTCAATAATTTTTTCTCATATTAAAATTAAATTTTTTATGAGAATTTTTCATGGTTACAAACATTTAATATTAGTAAACAAAATACTGAAATTTGTGGAAAAAAATATTTTAAATTCGGCCATTGCGACGCCATTTCAGGTGACCCTTTGGAAAAAAGATGCACTCCCATTGAAAGGATAACTTCTTACAGGATCATCTAAAGTGAAAAATATTTGTTTTAGTTAAAACCTTAACTTAGAGCTTGGACTAGGAAAAAACTGAAAATTGCATTTTTGGCAAAAATTTTTACAAAAAAAAAATGAAAATTGCAGTGTAATTGGAAAGAAAAATTCTTCGTCCAAGTCTTTAAGAAATATATCTCAATATAAAGACTTCTGTAAAATTTCATGAAGATCGGTTGAGTAGTTCTCGAGTAATCTTTCCAACCGACTTCAAGAACGCAGTTTTGAGAAAAACGCGTTTAAAGACGGCTCACTTAGCCCAGCTAGGCTCGAGCGCACTATTTCTCAAAGCTGTATCTCCGAAACTATTACTCAGATCAATTGGAAAATTTAAGACAAAATCCTAGAGGTGTTATAGAATTTAATAAGGCAATAAAGCAAAAAACCCTCGGAATAAGTCTCATAAATAGCGTAGTTCAAAAGCAAGCTCCAGGTCGTGGTTGATCTTTTTTAATAATAGATAGAAGTCTGGTAGATCTCCTTCTTTCAAGCGTGTTTGATTACAGAACTTTAGACACTCTAATATTCAAGTTTATAAAACACAACAAAATATATCTTTGAACCACTTTGAAAGTCGCCTTATATAATGTCTATCACTCATCTATCTTGATAACAGGTTGGACATAAGTCAATGTTTTCGCCACAAACCTACAATCGTATTCAAATAGAAAGACTTATAACGTATTATATTATTTGTACTTTCATTGGTCGAAATTATGACTATAAGCAAAAGAGATCATCTACAGTGGTCTTTGGAAGATTGTAGAAAATTAAATTAATAAATCTCGATAGTAAAAGTTTATTTTCTTAATACACAGATGAGATCCTTTCTTCGGAGAAGTTTTCTTTTAAGTAGGGGGAAGCTTTTGGAGAATAATAAAAATGTGTGTCTGTTGGTTTTTACATCTTTCCAGGTCGGCTGATATGAATTTAAAGCTTTATAAAGGGTGATTTTTTAAGAGCTTGATAACTTTTTTTAAAAAAAAAACGCATAAAATTTGCAAAATCTCATCGATTCTTTATTTGAAACGTTAGATTGGTTCATGACATTTACTTTTTGAAGATAATTTCATTTAAATGTTGACCGCGGCTGCGTCTTAGGTGGTCCATTCGGAAAGTCCAATTTTGGGCAACTTTTTCGAGCATTTCGGCCGGAATAGCCCGAATTTCTTCGGAAATGTTGTCTTCCAAAGCTGGAATAGTTGCTGGCTTATTTCTGTAGACTTTATTTAGACTTGACGTAGCCCCACAAAAAATAGTCTAAAGGCGTTAAATCGCATGATCTTGGTGGCCAACTTACGGGTCCATTTCTTGAGATGAATTGTTGTCCGAAGTTTTCCCCATGGCCATAGAATCGCGAGCTGTGTGGCATGTAGCGCCATCTTGTTGAAACCACATGTCAACCAAGTTCAGTTCTTCCATTTTTGGCAACAAAAAGTTTGTTAGCATCGAACGATAGCGATCGCCATTCACCGTAACGTTGCGTCCAACAGCATCTTTGAAAAAATACGGTCCAATGATTCCACCAGCGTACAAAACCACACCAAACAGTGCATTTTTCGGGGATGCATGGGCAGTTCCTTGAACGGCTTCTGGTTGCTCTTCACCCCAAATGCGGCAATTTTGCTTATTTACGTAGCCATTCAACCAGAAATGAGCCTCATCGCTGAACAAAATTTGTCGGACGTAAAGCGCGAAACATATTTCGAACCGAACACTGATTTGGTAATAAAATTCAATGATTTGCAAGCGTTGCTCGTTAGTAAGTCTATCATGATGAAATGTCAAAGCATACTGAGCATCTTTCTCTTTGACACCATGTCTGAAATCCCACGTGATCTGTCAAATACTAATGCATGAAAATCCTAACCTCAAAAAAATCACCCGTTACTATGATCTCCTAATAAATCACAACATTTTTATAGAGTAAAAGTCCACTTTTCGATCAAGGAATCTAGTATTGAGAAAGGACATCGACATTAATTTGTTCTAGTCGTAAAAAGCTATGATGAAAATTTGGTTTAAACCATCTTTCACTACGAAGTATGGTGTCATTTTGAATTGTGTTAGTATTTAGTAGGGACTTTAATCAAATTTTCTGAAGGTGGATTTAGTAACAAAATCTTTGACGATGACACACTACATTCTTAAATACTTAAGAATAATAAATCATAGGAATGCATTTTGGTTTCATATTTCTTTTCGCAGCTGAGCCATCAAAATCAACCAGGTTTGCAATTTAAACTCATCTTAACACAAAAAAAAAATGTAAGAATATCCGAGATTTCCATTAAATTACGTTTTCATGTTTTCAGTGTAGGCCAACTACTCGACGAAAATAATTTAGCCAATTCTAGTATGCTTATTTCTTTCAAGCGAATTCTTGGCTGCATGACACAGCTAAAGGATGTAGCTATGAACATATGGAGATCCAAACACACATGCACTGGGGAAGTACTAAAGTTTTATTACGCGATCATTAAGTGAGAAATGAAATAACACATGCGAAATGAGATGCAGCGAAAAAAAGGCGAACAACAAATCAAATGTAATAAAAAGTGAATAAAATAAAAGTATTCAATTTAAATTCATTCGCACGGCCAATTGCCTAGGCGCACAAGGATGTATGGACTGAATTGCCTGGTGGGGCGATTGCTAGACCAATGACGTTTCCACTGAGTGGACGTGTGTGCATATGTGTGCGAGTAATGGATGAGTGAGGAAGTTGGAGCGGCTCTGAAGCGGCATTGAGCGCCAAGGGGCAGTGGCCAGTGAGCGCAGCAATTGGCAAGCTGTGATTGTGATTGCGTTGCGCCGAGGGCGATTTTACATACGAGCGACTACATGTGCGAAGCAAGGATATGTTGTGCGCCTTGGCATGGCGCGCATGCGCAGTCACATTTTTTACTTGTTTTTTTTTTTTGTTTATTTCTTTTTTTGTTTAGCTTTTCCTTGCTTTGAGGCAATAAAGTGCTGCAATAAATCAACTTAATTAACTGAAAATCAATTCATAAATTATATTGGATGCTTGCGCACATAGACACACACGCACGTCGCCGACCAATGCGTTGGACAACGGTCATAGCGCTGTGATTACAGAGGTGGGGTAAGGGGCGGGCGCATGGTGTTGGCCGGTGGCATGGACATGCCTAGCGAGTGTTAAAATTAAATGCGAATTTTTGTTCTGTCGATTTTCACTTATTTCTAGTTGTCTTAAATAGCATCTGCGTATTTGTGGTTGTTGGTTGCGGCAATAATGGCAAATCCGGCATTCACTCGCCACTTACCACTTGCTTCACAGTAATCTGTGCCATTAAGCAACCATGAATTTTCGCCTCGGCTCGTTGACTTTATTTTCATTTCCAAGTGCCATTTAAGCGCGTCCAAAGCGCAAATGAATAGGTTTAGCGCGCGATTTCGTTGCCGTCCTTTGTGGTTGTTGGTTTGTGGCATTCTTATTGGTTTTCGGTTATTTAGTTTCCGCCGCGCAAATTTGTTGCCGCAATTGCTGTGGCAAATACACGATGAGTTGCAACTGTGTAATGCCACATAAGGATGCCACGATCGAAGCAAAGGCAGTGAGCTGCAGAGTAATGGGAAACTGCTGCGCATGCTCAAATGGCAGAGCGCATTGGCGTTCAGCGACGCGCGCGGAGGCTGGCGAATGCGAGTGGCTTGTGTGCGCTTGGTTGCGCGCACAAGCCTAGCGGCATTATTGGTTCACAATCGCGAAAAACGATATATTGCTGCCACTGCATTTGTTTCTATTACTGCACTACTGTTATTGTTGTTGCTCTGGCGATTCAATACTCATTTGCCGCAAGCGACCGCATTTAAGTCGCCTATTTGTTGCTGCTTAGCAGATACGTTTTCTCTTCGCCTTCAAGGAAATGATTATAGCCCTGACCAAATCGGCAATAGAAGTGTTAGCAACCAATGTGGCATTCACCTGCCACACCAAAAATATAATACCCGCTACTTGTGGCACTCACTTCAAGGTATAATTAATAAGAGGTGTCGTGTATAGTGTCTGCAGATATTTCAAGGCAAATGGTGTGCGATTAGGAGAAAAAATACTAAGAAACTGCAACTTTTTACAGTGGCTCTCAAACCGCATATATAGTTATAGTATTTCAGTTATAAGGAAATATGTCGCAAAAAAGTAAAAAGAGAAAGTGATATTTTATGAACAGGAATATTATATCTTTCTTTGTGTAATGAATATTATCATTATTATATTATCTTAGTAATAATAGGAACTACGATATAAGTTGGATATCTTGATGATGCTAATTGTTTTCGGACGTAGTATCTTCGAAAAATTTAATTATTCTTGATTAATATTACTCATCAGTGTTGGTCGCGTTGCGGTGGCGAAGGGGCTTAAGTAATATTTTTAGGCGCATCACTAAGGGAAAGGCACGTTCCTATTAAGAACTAAGAAGAAGACCTCATAGTTCAGACAATATGACGTATTTGTGAGAATTGTGAGGATACCCGTTCCATTTTAAGCCAAGAAGTCGAGGTACCTGTGCTGATGGCTGAATGATCAGCGGGCTGTTATTTAATAGCTAACCCCTCCCCTGACCTGGCAAGATCAGAGGTATCACATGCCTTCTCTATGCTTACCGGATCTGAGGATGAGTGACCAAATCTTTTCATATTACTCGTGAGACCAGCAAGGACAACTGAGGCCTTGGTGACTACTGTGACAACGACAAACATTAACAGCTATCGGAATCCTATGCAGATTCTGATGAAGACCATTCAGGCGATGATAAAAGACACTACCTGGCGTTCCAGGCAAAGTTTACCAGTAGTGATGGCAAGAAAAACAGAAGATACCAACCAAAGTACCCTAAACCTAGAACAGTCAACCTTCAAGGCAGCCAAGGGTACCAATCGGAATGCACTGGCAGCCAAAGAGAAGGTACAAAGCAAAAAGGGAAAGAAATCTTAAAATTGACTGAGAAAGCGCCAATAAGAGAGGGCAGTCTTTGTGATCGGAAAGATAGCCAAAGATCAGGCTGCTGGCGAATCAGTTGAGATAAAGGTGGAGGAGAAGTATGAGAGTTTCCTGCAAAAGAAGCAACCAGAACCTCCCGCGGAGACCGCAAAAACTAAAAAAACCCAAATCTGTCCACAAAAAAGTGCACCAGAGGAAGTAGAAACAAGCAGCACAACAACTGTTAGACACTTTTGCGATGTGACAAGCGTCTTTAATCGATGAAAACTCTACCACACCTAACACCATACAGGAGGAATGAGTGAGACTGTCGAATCTAGTGATAAGCAACGTTCTCGTAGAATATCATTAGGAAACCAGCTTTGTGTCATCTTCATTTTATTGGTAACCAAAAACACTTTGTAAATTTGTTCGAAGTTTGGATTCGAACTAGAGCTTTGGACATCCACCGCGTTCAGTACTCGGTGCTTATGTGATCTGTATGGAATTTAGGTAACCACATACGAAAACCAAACAACAACGTCTCTTTCGAAATCCAACGCAGAAAAACTGTTGCCAGCAGGTTCTACTTCAGACCGAGAAGTAAATTGTGTAGTAAAGTCCTCTACCGATGAACTAACATCAAATTCTACAACTCACTCATCATCCTCGTTCTGCTATAGGGTGCAGAGGCATGAACGATGACATCTGATGAGTCGGCGTTTTAAGTTTTTGAGAGAACGATTCTGCGGAATATTTATGCTCATTTGCGCATTGGCAACGGCGAATACCGCAGTCGATGAACGATGAGGTGGACATAGTTCAGCAAATTAAGAGACAGTGGTTACTAGGTCATGTCGTCCGCAGGAATGCAAACACTCCAGCTCTGAAAGTTTTCGACGCAGTACCCGCCGAGCAAAGCAGAGGAAAAGGAAGACCTCCACTCCGTTGGGAGGACTAGGTGAAGAAGGACCTGGCTACACCTGGAATCTCCAATTGGCTCCAAATAGCGAAAGGACCGGTGCGTTGTTATTAACTCGGCTATAACCGAGAAGAAAAAGAAAATATAGGAATGCTTGCGCCAAACAGATGGACTTGAGAGAAACAGTTCATTTATAGAAAATGTCGATGAATTTCGCAATAAACAGGAGTAAACGAGCTGAACTAGAATAATTTTTGTTCAATAAAAGCTATTTTCGAATAGTAAAATAATGTTTAATTTGATTTTGTCCTCACTGGAGCTTAGTTCATTTCCCCAATCATCATGGATTTAATGATGGAGGTAATCCAAACGGTTTTAAGAAAATTTTTGTGAACTGTATATCTGAAAAACATATCCTCTCTGCTTACTAACACGCGCATCATGCTGTAATATGATACTTGCCACACCAAAGCGCTTGTCGGCTCCGTGCACCATAAACGCGACCAAATGTGCGCTAAAACGTGCTGCAGCGTGACACTGAAGGTGCGGCAAATACATAAACAACGAAAGGTGCAATACACGAACAGCAACACAGAGAATAAAGATTCATAAATAAAAGCCAACTAAACGTTCAGTTACATGCCTGCAGGAATCAGCGAAAACAAAGTGCCGCGCTCATTACCCTGCAACGAGTTGCGCCCAAATGGCCCAGCAGCCGCCGCAGCACAACGCGACAGCGCACACTTTTGGTGGACCACTCATTTTCGTGTAGGAATTTATGTCGTCTACAAGAATTTCATGGTCGCGCTGCCATAAATTTCGCCAAAACGCATCATGTTACACAACAACATTACAAGCCACCACTGCAAGTGTCCACAAAGCTGTTAAAGTGCAATGCGCGCGGATATGTGTTTCTGTGTGTTTCAGCTTGCATGCGCGATATGTCAGCTTTTGGATATGTCTTTTGCCGCTTTGACACCTACGTTCAAAACTTGCGACAATTGTGTGCTGGTGGAGAGATGATACCTGCGCTCTGTCCTTTTGAGGTTAATTAATTTTGATTTCCTTTGTTATTTATTTCGCTGGCATTCCTTAAAATATTACAATTCTCTTTATTGGAGAGCTTAATGTCAACGCGAATGCTTTCTGATTTCGTAACTCGATATACAAGTGTCATCGCAGCGCTCAGAAAGTGTGAAGAGTGGCTCCAAGTCATAGTTGCTGCATTTTGTTGCGCTGATTCACATTCTAAAAACAATAAGTGTCCTTTAAAAGGCACTGAATGTATTTCTCTTGAACACAGTGTCATATTTGAATCCTTCCTTAATATAAAAATATCACTTACAGTGCCTAGGCCCCACCCCATCACTTCACAAGTCACTCACAGCACTGCTTGCCACAGCACAGTGGGTGCTTGTTGTGCTGTCACAACTTGTGGCAGGTTATTTCTATTATTGTGCTGTGATTTCTTAGACAACTGTTGCAGCATAATATTCACTTGTTGCCACAAACAAATTGCTTCCACACAAATGGCGTGGTGTTGCCCGAAACCCACTTGTTACCAACAAGCCAAGCATTTGTTGCATGTAGGTACAGCCCAAGCCAAGCACAATGCAACAGCGCATCTTAACCTTAATTTGAACTTTTGCGCTGTTGGACATGTCATGTTCTGCTACAAAGCGCACTTACCACATCGCCATATTGCCACAGCGCAAACCAACATTGCCACCGCCTTCTTGCTGCTGCTTAGTATCAATGCTCAGCATTTCATTTAATTTTTATTTGTTTACCAATCTTATTAACAAATTTCCAGGCAAGCGCTGTGTCGCGTTGTTTTTGTTGCAGGCTTGTCGCTTGCCCCTTGCCACTTGCAACATAATATGTACTAACAAATCCCTGGAAAACCTACATAAGTACAACAACATAAAGAACAGCACCACAGGAAAACAAATCCTCTCGACAGTGCCACACACACACACACGCATACACAGGCATACACTTAAAACAGAGCCAGCAAAGTGACTGCTGACAAACCAACAAAGTCTACAAATAACCATTAAAACTGTCATCGCATATTGAAATGACGACAGCGACAACAACAACAACGCTACAATGGCTGGTAAAAATATTGGCAACAACAACAACTAAAAGCAAAAATAAAGATCTTAGCACAACAACGAGGCGAAGCGCAGAAGCAATTGCAATGTTTGTTTGTCTGTACGTCTGCAAGCAACCGAGACGACAACAAGGGCACTGCAAAGCCACGCTGCAACACTGCGAAGTTTACAATTACGACTGCAACTACGGGAACGACAACCACGAGCACGGTGACGACGACGACGACGATGAGACATTTCGCTTGACATTTGCGGCTGCGCATTCGTTCTCGGACATTTCAAGTCGCCGCAGCTCAACCTCAACTGTCATCGGAGACCCTTTTCATTTGATTTTCGTTCGTTGCTCTTATAGCGATGGTTGCATTATTGTTGTTGTTGCTTTCAGCTGTAGAGGAAACATATTTTAATGCGGAGGAATTAAAAGGTGGAAGAAACATTAACAGTTTCAAGTGTGTTGTGGAAAAGTTCCTAGAAATTGTAACACAAAGCCCACACCTTTCAGTTCGGTAACCAGGCATGGGATGCATTGGAAATTTTTGTGAATTGAAAAGCCCACTGTGGACGTGGATAATACTTTGTTTATTTATAGTACTCGTAGCAAACTAGCTCACTAGTATTAGACCCTTCCTATAGATGCCGCAGCTGTTGAACTTTTTCTTTTTTATTGGCATAGACACCACATCCGCGGCTATAGCCGAGTTTACAATAGCGCGCCAGTGATTCCTCCTTTTCACTGTTCGCGAATTGGAGATTCCAAGTGTAGCCTCCTTCTACCTGGTATTTCTAACAAATAGAGATCTTCCTCTTTTTCTGCTTCCCCTGCGGGTACTGCGTCGAATACTTTTAGAGCTGGAGTGATTCCTTCCACTCGGGCGGCATGATCTAGCCAGCGTAGCCTCTGTTTCTTAATTTGCTGAACTATGTCATTGCTGTTATATAACTCGTACAGCTCATCGTTCCATCGACCGTTGCCAATGCTCAAAGAACTATAAATCTTCCATAGATCCTTTCTCTCGAACCCTCCTGAGAGCGACTCAACAGGTGATGTCAATGGCCATAGAGTTTAATCTTTGTTCGTCGAGAGAGGGCTTTACTGCTCAATTGCTACTCAGTCCGAAGTAGCACCTGTTGCCAAAAATCATTCTGTTGCATATACCCGTATTTAGATAAACGGAAATTGTGAAAAGGAGAGGTCAAAATATTTCGAATATTCGCCTCGGCTGTATAACTGTCGCTAGTCTGAGTTTGAAAGATTTTGTATGTCAAACCTTCGGTGAGTCGGAAGAAATGATTCCAATCTATATTAGCCACCTCGGAAATTGGTATAGACTCAAATTTAAGAACCGCAAATTACGCCGATGACACATGGGGGTCTCTCGGCCAATATCTAGTACTTCATGCATCAGTTAGGATCTGTAACCTAAGAACTCACATCCTAGTTTTATATGTTTGGAAACATTGTGACTTAAACTGGCAATAACTAGGGTCTAACCTGAATTACAGATGGTTGTCATCTTCACCGTTCCAGTCCGAAATTTATTTATCTCAGTTTGTCGTTGGATCTTTCGAAAAACATTCAAAACTAAATATTATATTTGTCTCCGAATCAAGTTTTCAGGTAAGCTTTACTCGCATGTGACTAGAACACTTAGCAACAACAATTACGCATTCTCTTATGAGCAGTAAAGAGCTGCACACTAACAATACCAAATCGTCAGCGTGACAACGACAATGCCAACGGTCATAGCATACCTGACGGCAATGATGATGACAATACCACAATGACAATTGTGGCAGGATCATGGTCATTTCCGATGCCCGACCGCATTGTGTATACGCTCTTCAAATAAAGCAACAAAACAACAAGCGCATAATACAGGCGTTAGTGGAGACTCAAATGCAACCACACCACCAGCCATCCACTCAGTCGGCCAGACAGTCGAAAGGAAGGCAACACACGCAGCCGCGCAGACGCAACGCTTTTAATACGAAGGAGTCGAGACAAAAGCCAGGCGCGTTTTGTTGCTCTTGCGCCAGACCATTTCACGAACAACCATCCGCGGTACCAACGGCTGCACTTGAGAAGACTGAAGAGTCCACGATTTCAGGTTTTGACAGCGCAACAAACAAATGAAAGGAACTGTCAAAAGATTTGCGACGCTGACCGTCGAACCGCAGTAATTTGCTGTCATATCATCATCATCCGCATCCACATGGCCAAGACTGGATTCTGCACACACTAGCTTAAGCTATATGACTATGTCTTTTTCTTTAGCTTGACTCGCCATCGCGAGCTTGGAAATTATTTAGCAGCTCAACGCAGTTTAGTGGCAGATTTTGGTAGCGCTGAGCCGCCGAAGACCAGCACAATGCCGGCGGCGACAATGCCGACCGCCAGTCACGGCTTGTCACATTTTTACAACGCAAAGACAATTGCGGCGCAGAAGGGGACTGTTGGCACAAGTTATTGGCCGCTTATTAATTTCATCTACTCAACGTTGTCACGAATGCCTTGCTCCGCCCGTCTGCCTAGCTGAATTCCACCGCTTGGCAAGTAATCCAGCGTTGCGCGCTTATTCAGGGGCGCCTGGCGTTGTGTTGGTGGTGCATCCTTGATAGCTGTTCGGCAAATACGTCATGCGCATGCGCAGGCACAATTGACAGCGTTGGGCCGTTGGGATTTGCGCACTATGTGCAGCGATCCATTACGCAGGTATGCACATACTAATAGCCGCGGGCAAGTGTAGCGATCTCTAAGTTGTCGGATTAGTCTGCCGTGAAGCTGGGCGCAAGTTGCGCAAAAGATTGATTGGAACGAAGGAAAATAAGTGATTGCGTGGCAGTAAATAATTTCAAGCTGTATTATCAAAGTTTAATAGAAATATACATTTGCTACGCCTTTTCTGCAGTCATACTGAGAGAAGATAGACTATAATGAGCCGAATAAAGTATGTAATGATATGGACTAAATATTGGGTAGTCGAAAAAGTCTCTTCGTATTTTGTCAACAGATGACGTTGCAGTCGTATACCTCCAGTGCGACCAATACCAATCACATTCTGTCATAACATATAGTGTTGCAAATTTCGATGTGAAAGATGCACTTCACTCTGGTCGACCTATCGTTGAAAAAGTCGATGAAGTTATGGAAAAGATTGATCTGGACCATCACATAGGCAGCCATGGCATCGCTAAGGAACTTAGCATTCATTATCAAACGGTTTTGAACCATTTGAAAGAGGCTGGCTACAAAAAAAAGCTTGATGTTTGGGTATCACATGAATTGTCTGTGAAAAATTTAATGGACCGATTTAATATTTGCGATTCTTTGCTGAAACGAAGTGAAACCGAACCTTTTCTGAAGCATATGGTAACAAGAGACGATAATAGATCAAATACGCCAATAATATGCGGAAAAGATCATGGTCCAAGCGAGGGGAAGCTCAGCAAATGGTCGCAAAGCCTTGATGCCTTTGACGCCTCGAAAGGTTATGCTGAGTGTTTGGTGGGGTTGGAAACTAATCATCCACTTTGAGCTGCTTCAGTCAGGTCAAACGATTGATTTTACATTTTACTGTCAACAACTGATGAAATTAAAGCAAGAAATCGAAAAAAAACGAGAAGCAACAATCAACAGAAAGGGCTTTGTCTTCCATCACGACAACGCTAGACGCCACACATTTTGGATGACTCGGTACAAACAGGGAGAGCTAGACTGAGAAGTTTTGATGCATCCACCATATAACCTTGACCTTGCATCAGCGGACTACTATTTGTATGGTCAATGCAGAACTCCCTTAATGGAATAAAGTTGGCTTCAAAAAAAGTCTGTGAAAATTACTTGTCGCAGTTTTTCGCAGAGAAACCAGAAAAGTTTAACACTGATGTAATAATGTCTGTAGGAGAAAAACTACAAAAAGTGGACGACCAAAATGGTACATACTTTGTTCATTGAAGTTCATTATAAATATAAAAACATAAGTTGAAATTTGATTAGAAATACGAAAAGACTTTTTCGACTACCCAATATAAGTTTCCATAGCTCCGAATCTCAGCAAAATTAATACTACAGGACGTTGCCAGGTTTAGGTTTAGGTGTTATTTCACGTTAACTCAAGCGTTTGGGTCTTTTATATGTACTAATCTTTAATATAATTTTGTACCACATAACACATACATGTAATGTTGACAGTTTTTTTGTAATCCGTATCTCTTTTATATAGTCCGGATCATTGGTGTTAGTAAGCACAGCAAGCATAGAGCGGTCACATCAAGGAACGCACCGTAAAAGGCGCTTTTTATTTTGACACCCAGGCGTTACAAACACGGCAGCGAAATACCTGTCACCCCTCGCACTCCTTATTGTCGATTAGTCCTTACCTCGGCACAAGGCACCAACGGACTCGGCGAGCCATTGACTTATTTGTTATGTCCCAAAGGGGACGCACAGGCGATGTGGCGACATAGTTAAGCGCATGTAGTCACATACCAAATAAGGCAGAGTTGCAAGTTGACAGTTGCAACAAAAGAAAAACACACACACAAACAAATAAATAAGTAGAAAAAAAACAAAAAACACAAATAAATAGGTAAACGAAAGCGCGCGGAATATAAAAAAATCTATTGAAATAACATTGGCAGCCGGCGATGGTCGCGTTCACACACAAACAACCGAAACAATGTTGCAAAAAGTTGTATAAGAAGTCTCGAAAATTAGTTTTGTTTGGAAGCGCGTTAGCGACATGTTCGGCCACCTCATTAAGCCGCAACGCGCAACCCGAGTTCGGCGCTTAAGTCTTTTGTTTCTCACATGCGGCCAAGGGGTACTGCGGCCGCAGCAACAGCTATTGCAGGCATGCGCTGAGTGCCGTGGCGCATCGCGGCGCTACGTACGCTGCCCAACAATTACAACAGCAACAACTACAATAATAGCCTGAGCAACAAAAAGCAGTAGCCGCCGCTTGCAACAATAGAACAATGTCATTACAAGCGCAGTGTGAATAAATTTGTTCGGAATTTCTAATTGGCGAATGTTGCATGCGCGGCGTTGCATTAGGGGCAGCTGTTGACAGCTGTGCGCCGCCAGTCGATAGCGCTTACCTCAGCGTGTTTTGTATTTTTGGCGAATTTCGCATTGAAGTGATGCGTAATCTGGGAAGTTGCAAGCGCATAGTTGCATGCTGCCGTTGCCGTTGCAATGACCGTGCACCAGCCTATGCGCCGGCACTCGGTGGCGGATAAAGCACGAGTGCTGTTGTGCTGTTGTTTTTTGGCTGTTGCAGACATCTAATTGCCAACAAATAAGCCTGGACTTTCAGTCGGTTGCATGTTAGACGCGTGTACAACATGCACAGCCGCTGACGGTGGCAGCTGCCATTAGTGCGCGCTTGAATCTCTTTGCATTTCTTTGAAATTTCTATTTTTTATAAATTTATTTTCTCTGCTGCTGGTCACTTTGATGTCTGCCACAGTTGCAATGCACACGTGCAACATGCACGCAATGAGATAAGCGAACATGCAACAAACAAAAGCACAAAATACTTAGAGTTAGCATACTCTAAACTAAGCGCAAGATGCAACAGTGCTGCATGACAGCATAATATATCAGCCGAAAAGCAAAGTATGAAATTTCGCATTTATACCCACGCTTGTGGGTGGCAATAAGCGTTAAGCGCAACGCAGTCGGCACTGCCACTGCCGATCCTTCGCAGTCCTTTGTTGCCACAGCCAGAGAAAACTGCCCACACGTCATCGTATGCGGCTTGTGGCATGTTGCAATTGTCATAAAGCATAGCGATTGTGGCAGCTTCATCAGCGCTCCGAGTCAACGGGTTTTATTTATTTACATATTTGCGCATTTTAGATTTATTTGCATGTGCCGCGTCTGTATGTGTGCCATAAATCGATCGATCAGCTACGATTTGGAAATCCTCGTCCGCGAGATTTAATGCCTTTTCTGTGTCTATGTGTGTGTCTAAGTTCGATAGCTGTTGGAAATTGAATAGTTCACGGAATGAGCAAATCGTCCCACTTATGCGCTCTTGCAGGCGGAGCGTGTGTGTTTTGTATGTGTGTCTGTGTGTGGATGATGCATAAATTATGACAGTCGTGCAATAAAATGATTTACATAAATTGTGGCTTTACACTGAGCAAAATTGTTGTAATATTAAGGATATTGTATAATTTCATAAAGAACTTCGAATATTCTGTTTTAACTGACTTTTTTTTTACCATATGAGTAAAGCTATGGAAATTATAACAAAGAACTAATAATCAGTTTGTTTTCTAGCTTGCAAAGACTGTATAAATTTAGATTTTTTTTTTGTATTGGCTATAGTGAAAAACAAACGCATGACAACAGGGTGTTCAAGATAACGCAACCAAATAATTTTTAAACAATTGCATATGTGGATGACCTCATAGTGGTAGCATTGTGGCCAAACATCTGGATGAACTCCGGATCAAATACAATGACTGCAGAAATGGTTTGCGCCGATGGTTTCCTACTATGAGTCGAGAGCTGACTGAGCAGAAAACAGAAGCCTTGCTCATAAGCTCCACCATAGGAGAATATGAGATTACCACACAACCAATTAACGCAGGTTTTCGTGAGAAGAGCTTTCCGAACTATATCAAATGACCAAGAGAGTCAAAATCGCGCGAATATATAACTTACCAGAGAGAGGGGAGAGAATCAAAAGCATCGCAATGTGGTAGCAAAAGTGGCAAACATTATGCAAAGGACGGTAAGCCCACAGACTGATTCCGGACAAACCTTCGTAGATAGGTAGACAGCTTGGGGACTTGGATTTCAACCTGACATAAATACTAAGTAACCATGGCTGCTTTAAAAGTTACATATGTATACAAACGCAGGATTACTCTTGCCAACAGGTGCTACTTCGGACTGAGATGGCAATTGTGAAGTAATGTCCTCTCTTGACGTACAAAAACCAAACTCTATAAGTCTCTCATTATTCCCGTCCTTCTATATGGTGCAGAAGCTTGGACGATGACAACTACTGATGAGTCGACGTTGCCAGCTTTCGAGAGAAAACTTCTGCGAAAGATTTATGGTCCTTTGCGCGTTGGCCACGGCGAATACCGCATTCGATGGAACGATGAGCTGTACGAGATATACGACGAGCGAGACATTAACCAGTCTGCTTACAGCGGCTACGCTGGCTAGGTCATGTGTCCGGATGGAAAACACTCCAGCTCTGAAAGTATTCGACGCAGTACCTTCAACGCAAACGAGGAAAAGACATCAAAGTGAAGAAGAAGGTACTTGAAATGTCGTCATGACATTAATACGTACCATCGTGTAGAGCTCGATATCTCCCGCGATTCCGTTCGAATGATTTTGGTGGCTATTTTGGATATGAAACATGTTCTTGCTCGACTCGTACCGATAAAGCGGATTTTTTTTGCGAATTCTGACCCTACATTCATGGAGAGCCAAACTGAACTGCCGCTGAGACATGAGTTTGACAAACGAATTGTGCAAGAACAATACATAGATTTTACTCGATGATAATGCACCATCTCATCGAGCCACGAACCGTGACCGAATTTAAATCCAAAAATGCAATAATTACCATTAATCAACCACCGTATTCACCACATTTGGCTCCGTGTGATATTTTCTTCTTCCCCAAACTGAAATGACCGCTCCGTGGAACCCGTTTTCAGTCGATCAAAGATATAACATGAAATTCGTTGAAGGAGCTGAAGGCCATCTCAAAAAGAACTTATAAAAATGTTACGAGGACTGGTGGAGATTACTTTAAACGGAACAAAATAAATATTAATGAATAATTAAATATTTTGAGTTGTATTTAAAATTTCTGGGTACTTTTGTTTATAGCTTTCGGAGATGTTTTTTTTTTAAGGGGATATTCTATTCTAAAAATAAACAAAAAATCGAAAATCTTGTTTTTTATAATTCTATGGTTTAGACATTTAAAAATGTTGCCATTAAAGGGTTTTTCCAAATTCAAATTATTTTCAAATTTATTGCCGTTTAAGTGTCGTGTCAACTGAATCGCGTTTCTCGAAAAACTTTTTTGAGGTGGTTGACATGATATCTCAAGTTTTTCTTAACCGTTTCCTTTCAATTCGATAAACATATTTGTTATACATCTCTCTATTGCACCAGCCTCGGATTTCAATTTTAAGTATGTTAAAAAAATAAAAAAATCGAAAATTTGTTTCATATCAACACAAGTGTAGGAATCATGTCAACTAGGAAGAGTGTGTGTTGCAGCCCACCGGCCTGTAATTTGTCGATTTTTTTCTATGGTTTTTTTTTAATTTTCCTTATCTTAATAGGAAAAATGTCTAAATCTTAGGTGTCAAGACTAGAATCCCTCCTTAAATGTCTCCTATAAATAATTTCGTCGTGCTACTTGTGATGTAGCTCTTAAAGTTGAAGCCACTAATACCGAATTTTGGTAGCAAATTTTAGTATTTTCGACTCGTTTTTGGATCGTTTATCTTTGCATGGTGAAATAGCAAACTCTTTTGAAGAGAAATGTCAAAAGTATGGGGAAAATATGGTGTCGTTTGCTGATGCAGTTGAAAGTGATTATGTTAACCAGTGGCTCTATCTAGTCTTGTCTATTCACAATCACATAACATCTTTTATTTTAGGGACTTGAGGAGGGCTGGTGAAAGTATCTGATATCTGACTAGGTCCTTTAAGAAAAAAGCTTCTTATAAAAGTTTGTACCAAATAAAAAAATATAAGATGCCAATTACTGTCTCCATTGCCTTCGAGGCGAGTAAACAATTCAACAATGCAATATAAATTAAATAAGAAACAAGTGAGTAAATTAAACTGAATCGCTGTCCGATTCGCGCAAATCAACAAATAAAAGCCCGATTTGAACAATGCGAGAGGAAGCATCCTTGATTATACCTATCTAATAAAAAAATTAATAATCTATAATATTTGAGAAAACGACCACTAATTTCTCGCTGTGTATTTTGAAGATATATTAGCATAAGCAAACAAAAAATTAATTTATCGCACAGAGCAATCGCATGATAATAAGTCATTGCGATTTATTTCTCGATTTCCTGCTTAAAGGCAAATAAATATTTATACGCAGCTATGCACATACATTATATACATTTGTATTTATATATAGTAAGAGTAAGGCTAGACCACGTGTTGTGTGTCGTGCGCAGGCCGAAAATCATAGCCCTAAATCAATTAAAGTATGTAGGTGAGGGCACAAGCGCACAAATATAAATGAGTAGGATGAACCATAAAACCAAACACCAACACTCACACACACATATCGATTGACTGATGAGTTGATAAGCGCAGGTTTTTTGAGTACGCAACATATGCAGTTATGGCATGATTTAGTCAAATGAGCCAAAAGCGCAACAGCTTGGCGCTCGCGCAGGCCCTCCGTATGATTCCGCGAACTGATATGGCCAGCGAAGGCTTTCAGCAAATTCTTGCAAACAGTTATTGATTTGCGTTTCTCTTTTTGCACGGGTCGCATCGTATATCTTCCGTGAACTATGATGTCCCAACTTCCTTGCCAACTTAATTTTGCATATTTGCTATTTTCTACGCTGCCCCACTCCCCACCGACCGCCACTCCTTGCACCATTGAGTACAATATGAGTTAGCGGCTGTGCAGTTTGATTTATCGCACGCTTTCACAGCAGTCGCCGCGTAGATTTACGGTGACAGTTGTGGCAGCCACAATGGTGAAACTGCAGCCGCGCAACTCTGCTTTATGAGCTCACCGGGTCGCAGGCGCGCGTGCTGGGCCCTTTGTGTTGCAGAATGTCAAAGCGCAGCGCAGCGACTTCTTGCTAATCTCCGTCTGCCGAACAAATTTATAACTCTCTATGGCCGCTTGCATGCATGCATGTGTATATGTTGGTGTGTGGCTGTGCTTGCGTGCGTGCCTCATCTTTTCAGCGGCGGCCCATTAGCAAGCTCGCCATTTGCTGGCTGCATGTTCATAAATTGAGTAATTTTGTTTGCATTTTGTGTTAACTAATGGGCTGCCCAGCGCGGCTGAGTCTGAGTCGGCTGGAAATAAGAAAAGCGCCATGCAAACACCAACACAAATGGTAATTTAGTTAAGCGTCGCACGGCGCGCTCATCGAGAGCAATCCATCTGTCTGTCTCTACGGCCGCGCGTCCAGCTATCAGCCCGCCAGTCAGCTCGTCCAACTGCCCGTTCCTAGGCAAGCAGTCAAATAGCCATCAGACCGTCTGTGCTGTCAAGTAATTGTAGGTATGCAGCTTTGTTCCTGCAGCACCACGCATGCCCCTCACCTTTTATGACTTCACAACCATGTAAGTTCTCATCACTCGTCGTTTGCTCGCGCGATTTCTTCAACCGCTTTATCGCTGTGACGTTCTCAACTAATTTAACGATCTGCTTGCCTTCGAGCCGTCGTCTGCTGCCCTTGCAACCAACTGACTGTCATTGTAGACTCGTTTGTGGTTGTTGTGCATTTTAATATACAGTCGTTACAGTATTCAACTGTGCCCTGCAAAAGCCTGCAAGCGTCGACAATTTCTTCTGCAGCCTGGTCCAATGAGCCCGTGAATCAGTCAACTCGCCAGTTTACGGCTGATAGAGGCCAGTCATTTCGGGTAATCTATGCGGCGGCACCCACGTTCAGGTTTTTAGTTGCAATTGCGAAATCTGTCTTTTCCGTTTCGTTCCGCTCGAAGCTGTCCTTTGCTTTATTGCCCTGCTATTTAATGTTTTATTTATTTTTTAGTTTCTAAATTGTGGTAATTGCACACACGTGATTGATCGGTGCAGTCGCTTTGACTCGACTTGTGTTTATATTTTGTTTGTGGATTTATGTAATGCACGTCGAAAAATACTTTGCGGATTTTGTGTAGAATATAGGAAAATAAATTTTAGGACCTTTAAGCTCCATAAGCAGTTACCTGAGATATCTTCTTCTTCTTTAAACGGCGTAGACACCTCTTACGCTAATATATCAGAGCTTACAGCAGCGCGCCAGTCGTTCCTTCTTTTCGAAGTTTTGAGCCGATTGGAGATCCCAAGTGTGTCCAGGTCCTTCTCCACCAGGTCTTTCTCAATGAGCGGTGGGCTTCCTGTTCCTCTGCTTACCCAGGTACTGCGTCGAACACTCTCAGAACTGGAGTATTTTCATTCATTCGGATGATATGACTAGCTAGCATAACCGTTGCTTCCCAGCTTGCCCAGCTTCGGCGTTAACTAGTTGGGATCTATCAAAGCGTGTTTCCTTGACTCTTACTTTGGTATTGATCGGTTAATGTGATCGGAATAAGAATAATATTGTCATAAGTTTTTGACATAAATCTTCCTCTTGTCGAAATCAAAAATCATTAGAGTCCAAACATGCAATTTTTCGAACACTTCTCGCTTATAAACTCTCAGCAGTCGCCCGATCTCCCGATAGGTTGGATTGCTATTCGATTCCGTAAAACTGGTCTGTTATGGTGCTTCTATGTTTTTATAGCCGAGTTTACAACAGCGCCAGTTGTTCTTCCTTTTCACTTTTTGGCGTCAGTTGGAGATTCCAAGTGTACCAAGGTCCTTGTCCACCGCGGTCCTTTTCATTAGGGTGTTTTTAAAGTGGCGGGTCCAAAACCCAGCGGCCATTCGTGGAGAGGGATGAATCACCGTTTCACATTATCTCGACTTCAAACGAATGTTCTTTGGCTACCCAGGGAATACTTGGTCTAAGACCGGAAGTCGTGAGCTGCCTGAGCCATATATAAAAGAATCGCTTCTGGCCACTCCCAAGTAAATGGCGCTCGGAAAACTTTTCTCATTTGTATGAACTTCTACGTATGGCTCAGCCTTCCAATGGAGGTACTTCCAACTCATAACTTTTTTTAGATTTTTCAAAAGACAAAAATTATTTTAAAAAACTGAATATTTTCCCATGTACTTCACTACAGAAAATGATCCCAACAGGGCATGGAAATTTAAGCCGCCGCGCTTTCAATGCGAAGCGCACTCTGACGACCTTGGGTACAAAGCTTGCCATTTATATTGGATGGCGTTCCGGCTGTTTGACGAGGGCAGTCCAGCAAAGCCGATGTCAGCGGTATCAACAAGCAGTAAAAGAACAAATATACAACAACAATAAAACTGTATTGGGGCTATAATGCCAGCAAGCAACAGACGGCTGGAGTCAAGGCAGGCAGGCAGTCATCAGTGGAGTCGATGATTGCGGCGAAGACGATCAGTGAAGGCATTGAGCAAACAAAGGCGCTTTATTATCCTTAATGTGCATTATTCGACGGAGTGAAATATACGTTTTCATTAGCCCAGCGCAAGTGCCAAGCGCACACTAACTCACGAGTTTACAAATATCAGTGGGTATTTGCTTACTAAGCCTATACACGCGGACAGTTTGAGCGGTTGGCTGGGGAAATTACAATTTCCTTCACTCCGCATTCGGAGGAGTTTGTGCGCTGTGTGAAGTGTGTAAATGCAGTTTCGGTGAACCAAGTTCAATATCGAAGGCGGCCGAGTACGGCAACTGTCGCTGCGCGGCGCGCTTTTGGCCAGAGGTCAGTTCGGCATAACAACAGTCGTAATCTCAGCACATCCTCACCTATATCGTTTTAGAATACACCTCCGCTTCTGTTATTGCCATCATCGTTGCATTGTGGTTGCTTGTGTGTTTATTGCTCTTTGGCTTGCGGCGGTTGGATGCGGCTTTGTGGGTCCGCGTGCGCATATCGCATGTGATTTCATTTAGTTTGCGGTCGCTCAGTCGGGCAAACATATGCACGTGGTTTTACGCCTCTCTCTCTTCACAGTGTTTCGCTGATCCTTGCATTGCGCTTTGGTTGTTGTGTCAATTTGTTTATTGGTATTATAATTCGCTTATAAAAGTCTTGAGTTTTGATAGAGATCAACTGGCATATATGACGCGCTTTGCCGGTTTGCTTGTTGTTTGAGGTGTTGGTGTGATATTGGACATGGCAATTGTATGAATATTAACACTCATTATAGAAGAGACCGCGACAGATTTACGAATTTATCACCAAATTCTCGACTATTTGTAAGCGTTATTCTTCTGTAAGATGTTACAAGAGCATACAAATAATTTATTTCCTAAAAAAACTGAATTCGGGATGGAGACCATTAAAAATTACCACTACTCCTGGTTTGAACTCCAACTAGTTAGTTACAAACTATCACATAAAATGACTTTATAATTTCTATCCAAATTATTAGCATTAAAAAACCAAACATTAACGCTGTGAAGACGGAAATATTGACACAGTCTCTGCTTGTGTCTTAAGTTTTGTTGTTGCCTGCCTAAACGTGTCATTTGTGCTTCCGCAGAGCGCACCAGCAGTCGCACGAATTACGCTGAGAAAGCGACATTTTATCTATGAGCCAATGAAAGCCATCGCAGTTTATAGACATTCCGGCTTACTCAGCTTCCACATTGCGCGAAGCGGTCATTTTCTGCTCTCCGGCAAACGAATTATTAATAATTCTAGTCATTCTGCTTGGGTGGTCTTGCCGTGGTCTTAAGCTGTAAAGTAGATCGCAGTGCTGCCATAATGAATGTAATCATGTTATGGCAACATTTAGTTTAATAACACCAACAAATGCAGCAACAATGTGTTCGGAAACGAAAGCCAATGGAGGACACACGGATGCTACGCGCTTGACGAAAACAGTATTTGACATTGATTGCGATGCTGTCGCGATAATAACGAAACTATGAGGAAGCTAATGCGTGGTTTTAAGTTTTCTAGTGGAGCAGAAGGAGAAAATTGATATTGAAAGCGCTTAACACGAGTTCCATTCATGTGATTGAAGCTTCATCGGGAGTGAAAAATAATAAGTTTGTAACGGAAACAGTTGCGGTATAGTCGCGTAACGTACAGAAAGGTGGATAACTGTTTTTCGCTTAGTAGAACGAGTAATTGTGTAGCTCGAGCCTATAGTACCACCATTTAGTACAACTGAACATGTAAAATAGTTGAATGTACTATGTGAGGTTAGGTTAAGTTCATCTGGTAGGCCGAGAAGTCACACAAAGACCAATGTTGGTCCTTTCCGATACCAGACGGAGTTCAGTCCAAGTCTAGGTCCAAGAGAAGTAGTCATCATTTAGGCTGGCTGCGCTTGACGCGAGTTTTAACAGAATCTGCGGCCTCACTGCCGATACCTTCTCCAGTGTATTATACCGTGCTTATATCGTAGTCTCGCCAATGCGGGACAATTGCGCATGAGATGCTCCATTGTTTTTTGCTGCCCTGCTCTAGACATTGCCTACAGTCTTCTCGATCTGGGAGCCGTATCCTGCAGGCGTGAGTCGCTCCATGTGCGCAGTAAGTTCCCGCTGTTTGTCAATAAATGGCTATAGCACTTAGTGGGAAGTCATTTTGATATATCCAAAACGTGATTAGCTTAAACTAGACATTTTAAAAAATCGAGTGACTCTGTTTGTATGTCATTGTTAGTTGCGTCAACATGTCCGATTTTTTCCAAATAATCCGGAAATGATTCAGAAATAAAAAAGTTGGGTTATTTATGATCTCAAAAATATAAGAGGCGTGAAAATTTGATTCTGCCACAGTAGAAAAGACGACCAAACTCGAAAACGCTTTACTGGTAAGTCCTATCTATCCTATCGCTATATTCCCCAGATATTGCACCGTCCGACAATTGTATATTCCGTTCCTTTGCACATGGTCTGGCTCAGAAGCAGTTCCACTCACAGGGCGACATCGAAAAAATTACTTGATTATTACATAGCATCATCACAAGATCAACAGCTGTACCGTAATGGGATTCGAGCTTTGGGAAAAAGTTGTGACTAGCGACGAAAAATACCTTGAATAATTCACTTGTAGCCGCTTCCTTATAAAAGCAGTATTTTTATCTTCTATTTTTGCAAACAATCGCATTAATTTTAGCTTAAATTCTGCGATATTCTGTAGGTGGAGCTCAGAATCATAATAATCTTTTTATGTGTACCGATGCCTAGATATTCTGTAGATTTGATCAGGTATAGGTAAGAGGCTGATACTGCTCGACGAAAGGTTTCACGAATATGACAGTTTCTCCTATAGAGTGTAGTGAGAACCATGACTGAGAAAGAGAGAGAAATAGACAGGAAATTCCATTAGAAACAGCGTCGCATAGATATCAGACTGTGAGAGCTGTTACTGTTCGAGGGAATGTTTCACGAGTTTGGGTTTTTCTCTTGGATAACCTGCGAAAGAGAGAGAGGGAGTATCATAGCTACGAAATCAAAAACATGCATGGAGTAATTAGATGCTGTTACACCTTTTATGGTATACGACAGCTCTTGTATTTAAGTGTACTTGAATAAGTTACCAATTTTTAAACCCGAAGGTCCAAAGTCGGTTCACATTCGTTTCAAACGGTCAAGTTTTCATTTCGGTCCTGTTTCATTTATCGATAACCGTAGCGATAACTGGTTCTTCAAATCAAAATAACCGAAATTGATGCAGCCTATCAGAATATAAAAATATTCAAATCCTCCATAGAGCATTACATAATTAACTGATCAAATTAAAATATGCCATAAAGAATATAAAAGATTCCTGTGCTCCCAACACACACTCTCACACGCATATCAACTCGCTACAATTGCGCTCTATAGAATGCCATGAGGTCACGTTTTATGTCGAACAAAATTCAATCCATTCTGCGCCACCGCTTTGTAGATTTTATAACAGCACACACACACACATGCACCCCAGTATTTGGATGTGAGTGTGTGTCGAAAGCAATCAAATAGAGGAGGAACTGTGGATAAGCAATTTATGCCGCAATTGTTGCATGATACCTATTTGCCAACCGGCATACATACGGCAATATTACCTGACCGAGTTATGCCCAGCTAAGGCCCGCTGAGCTTCGTTAAACGTGTAGCATCATCAGCTTCTCGCTCGTAACATTTATAATAACAATTTTTAAATTTAAACATAAAGCTAATAATACAGAATCGAGCGTACGCCCAGCGCATAAGCGACTCGGCAACTTAACGCTGTCAGTTTGTATGCCTCGTAGAACTGAATTCTAGCCGAGCTGCACCTTGAAGCCAGACATTATGCATAACGTTGCATGGCGAAGGAGACTGCCAAGTTGCTTTTGTGTGGCCTGAGGCTGATGCGGCCAAGACGACGACGATCTATGAATAGACGTAATGCAATGCATCTACATATATTCGTACGTATTCGTATATGCTCGTATACACCCGTTTGTATGTGTGTATGTATGTAAGTATATATGGAAAGAAACGGCTTCTGACTAGTGAAGCGCCTGAGCAATTTGACTGGATTTAAGAGTGTATGTATTGGTGTGTGTGTTTGCCAATGTGTGCTTGCGTCAACGGACAGACGGACAATCGAACGTTTGTTTAGTGGGTTATGTTAAATTATTTATAGAAATTGTAATCTCCTGTATTAGAATAGTTAAATTGAAGTACCTGCCGGCAATGGCATAAGATTACCAGGTATTACAATCTTTTCCATTTTTTTTTTCGCTTGCAACTGTGGCATCACTGCTGGTGTAACTTACTGGCTGGGTTACAGTGTTATTGTTCATCTGATCGCCTAAGTAGGTCAGCAGTAGGATTCTACACATGCAACATGCAACTTAAGCTGGGTGGCGACTCACCAGTACACGTGTGTGTTTGCATAGGGGAAGTGTTGGAGGTGTGGCATGTATTATTCGAGATAGGCTAAACTTTAAGGCAAGCAATCATGGCAAATTGTGATATGGATGCGGCAGCTTCTGTTTGCATATTTCTTTTATTTTTCAAATAAAAGAGACGAAATCTAAAAATGTTTGGAAAAATAGGCAAAAGTTCGAGCATTTTAGTAGTATTAGAGAGTTTAAAATTATTTCACTACCTTTACGGAGAATATTCGCTTGAGATGAAAAGTGTATAACGCATTTATATCTTTGAAATAAATTTTACGAGACATCGTTAAATACCGAAATAGTTTTGTGTGCAAGTCATCGGGATTACGGTTATTTTAGATCAGGGTGGAACTGATCCTCACTACTTGAAAAGTTCGAATGTCGTCTAGATATCGTTGTAGAGCTCAATTCCCGGTACTCCGTCGGCATGACATCTAAGGTGTCTAAACTACAGTAGTAAGAAAACCGGTCGGTCGGGTAAAATGTTTGCAGTATATCCATCTTCTCTCAGACTGATTGATATCTGTCAAATTTTAAAGCTTATTGCCAGTGTGCGATTAAAATATCTACACCTTGTTGAACTTAGCTGAGAGCAAGTCGACTTCTGACTGTTCTGTGTCATAAGGACTTCCCAACTGTGCAATACTGGTTATAGACCAATGACATCAAGCGAAGCCCACTCTCCATAGAAATACCGCAACTGGAGCCCTGACCAATTCCTAACATTATGATATTGCGACGTGACTGTACTTTTTGCCAACATTTCGCCTTTAAATCTGATAGCTATCACGATCCATCAGGACCATACAACGAATACCATAATTACTTTTATGTATTTTATAGCCGTCAATGAAGGATTGAGCTGCTTCTGGCGATTCATAGCTAATTGAATTTTAAAGTTTATTCTAGATGATCAACGAGGTAAAAGAACTGTCTTTTATATTTCGAGAGAAAAAAACCAAATTGGTTTTCAAAATATTATCAATTCCTTAAGGTAGTAGTCTGGTAACTTTTGCCTATTTTCATGACTTCTTTGGAGGGTGGTATTTTATAGGAAAATAAAAATGAATTATCTTGAATATTTAGAGTGGTTTTATTTACATATTGAAAATATAAAAAAAAATGTATTTGAAAAAATGTAATACTTTATTACTATTATTACTGTCCTCAAAGTTGGAACCTCAAAAAAAATGCACGTGGGTGGCCCGGGTGATTTTGGCTCTTGATGATATCTGAAAACAAATATTCTTGTTTAGTCTTAATCTATGGACATGTCATTCTGGTCCGAACTACCGAAGTTAAATTTCTAGGGTAAATAACAACGTTGAAAAAATAGTCCTTTTATTTTAGCAAAGAAAGGGTTGTAGAATAAAAAGTTGGGGGTGAAATTCATGTTAGTACCGACGAGAACTATAAATGTCCCGACCAGAAAAACAATGTTTTAAGAAAAACGCCTTTAAAGTTCAACAACCTTAAAAGTTCGGAGTCCGAGGCGCTCTTGGAAACTCGTTATAACTCCCGAAATATTTCGAATTTCTGTCTGAAATTTTCACAGTATATTTTCAAGACATTGTACTTTCAAATTAAGCAAAAAAAATGTTCGATTTTTTGAAACCAAGTTACAAGACTACTACCTTAAGATCTTTACACTTTGGAATGTGTTTGAACCAATTGTGGAAGCACTTTTGCCACCACTGATTGATATATCTCCTAAACATGCGTTCTGAACGCTTCAACTGCCTCTTCGAATGTCGAAAAATGCTAACCTCTTAGTTTACTTTCTACATACGGGAAAAAAGAAGTTATGTAGAACCAAGTCAGAGCTAATGGTGGATTACTTATCGAATCCATATTTTGAGTGCTCAAAAGTGCAGTTGTTTTAATCAATGTGTGAGGATTCGCATTGCCCCGATGAAGAGTGATCTGTCTTCGGCGAATGATTTTCTTGACTTCTTGAAAGACAACTGACAAACAAATGACCACTTACAATTTATCGTTCTGCATTGTTCAATAGTATGTTTCCGACATGTTCAGTTGTTTCAAAACAAAAACATGCAACCATTTGTGTGAGCCTGTTTTACAGCGATCGTCAAATTGTGTGAGCTTATACGTAAATAAAAATTGTTTACACTCAAAAGAACATGCAATACTGAATATATGCTAGTCCCACCACTGCCTATCTCTATCCCACGATAGGTCACCCATCCATATAATAACGCCACTCGTCATTCACCTCTTGCCAAGTTGCAGTATAAGTCTCTTTAAGCCATATTGTTTAGCCTCATCAAAAGAGCCTACCAGAATGTAGCGTCTAACAAACACATGTGCTTCACTTTACTAAAATATGTGACAGTAATATTATTAACACCGCTTTCTTTGCGTAATTGCGCTCGACATAAGTGCATGGAAATACGCCCATCGGTGTCGTGTTCAATCCAAAGCGATTCAGCGAAACAAGGTGATACGTGAATTTCTCACATTGCATTAGATAATGAAATTATTTTCGACGCCGAAGCTGGAGATTTTTATCAGCGATTCCCATGCCGTTGCCGTTGATGTCAAGCGCAACTTTCCGCCTAACGCCGACTTCCGCCAGCGCGTTGCATGCGTCCACGTACGAGTGGCTGATATACTCGTATTTTGCTACTTACTTACTTACCTGCCACAGCAGCCAAACTGGGTCATTAGTGGAATGTTGTGTAATCTCGCGAGTGGCATCATTATTTGCCCCGCCACGTACAAAAACGCGATGACTTACATATTGGCCAGCTGGTCTGATGTGTCTGCACGCGGCCAACGGGCAGTGAGTGTCTATTTACCGTCACAGCGTTTGGCCTATCGCACGGCTCAATCTTTAACTCTGCACAGCCGATAATAACGCTGATGTCGATAATGACGCCGTTGAATACTTTGAATGCCTCGAATGTTCAGCAGTTGCTGCGCGGCTGACAGGCTGAGGATGATCGATTTCTATCGCTTGTAACTGAAAATTACCACGTTGATGCAACGGCAATGCCAACAAAAACAAAGCAAGAAAGCAGCAGACAAAAAATACAAAACAGCAACAATGTTGCATTTGCAATGGCCGGTAGTCAGAGTCCATAGATTGGATGCAATGATCCATCAAACGTATGAAAGCCTGACCATTGCGCCAGCGGCAGTGACGGCAATTTCCACCAAGTGGCTTTTTTCAATATTCTCTAACGGTGCTTGAATGCGCGATCGCTTATCGGTGCCGGTGCTGGTGTTGCTGTTGTTTTTGTTGGCGTTTGTGGCACTGCGTACGCGCGCTGGACTTATTAGGCGTTGCTGCTCCAACAGCAGCCGTGTGCGGCTGACATGATTGCAGCAAAAAGTTGCTTTGCCAAGTGCCTAATGTTGCACAGGCAGTCAAGTGCAACATGTGCCTGTAGCGGTGGTTGGTTGATTTTATAAACAGTGGTCAATTTCAAGTAAAACTTTTAACACAAAATGGATTTAATGTGGCCGAAGATGAACGTACTTGTCGGAGCATGTCAAAAATCTAAGATATTTGAAAGTTTTCCGCAAAAGCTCAGAAAAAGCTTCCTAAATTTTTAAATATTTTGCATGAAAGGAAATACCTATTTTAAAAAGAACATCAAAAAGAGTGGTAGGTAGGTATGTGGAGTGGTTGTCTAAAGATACACCTAGGCCTCTAAGAGGCGCATTCCTATAAACTTTGCAAATCTTTTGAAAATCTCTAAGCTCTAAGCAGGTGGGAAGCTTTTTTTAGTACCACAAAACTTCAGCCTTTCAAAAGTATGAAGAAAAGTATCAAAGAATTATTAAAATGTTATACCGAGAACCACACTCAAGTTATGGTGATGCCTTTATCTGAAGGTCACACAATATAATGTCATCCATTACAGAGCTTTTGTCAAGATTCTTGGTCTCACGAAATAATAACGCTTATGAAATCCAAAATTCTCAAATCCAGGTCGGTGTATTTTCCTCTTATGCTTTTTTAAAGTATGTATTTGATCATGCAAAGGTCGGAATCTACCTTTATGGAAATGTTACGACTCTAAGTGACATAAGCTCATACATACACGTCAACCACTGTATAACAATTGCCTCAAAAGCGAAGCAAGTCGAACTCGGTTTTTAGCCGCTACTATTATAGGCATTGTTGCTGTTGTTGTGCTAATAACAGAAAAAGCAACATTTCTTGTAATATTTTCCACAATTCACTCACGCGAGCCGTATGTAGCGAGCAAGCGTGCGCCTGCGCATTCAGCCCGCGGCAACATAGATTTGCACAACTGCACTCGCCTGCAACCACCGAACCCACCGCGCTGTCCCTTGCTGCGCAAGCAAGACGTGCGTGAGTGAATGCTGTTTGTAGTCGTTTGGGTGCCACGGCGATCGCGGCCAAGTTAGAAGACGTGGAAGATAATGAAATAATTGAAAGCGGGCTGCTCTGGCTCAACGGTTACTCGGTGGGGTTGCGTTGCGTCCAAAAGAAATGTGGCTCTAATGTTGTTTTAGTGTTGCGACAACAACGAAACAAATCGTGTGCCGCCCACTTTTTAAATTGAATACAAAATGGAAGCAAGCAAAGTCGGGAATTTGGCGGAAAATGTGAGTTTACGCTGGCGTATCAAGAAATCATTAACGGCGGCTGCTGTAAGATCTGCGCGCCGCACAAAAGCAGGCGGAATCCGTCACGGCGCTGAAGAATGGCGGCGCTTGATGAAGTGATTCGCAAACGATCTGCGCCACGCAAGCGCTCGCCACTGAAACACAAAGCCAATGCGAGCTGAGAGTTTGGCGGACCCACAGCGCTGCTCATACGCTTCATTAGTGTGGAGCGCGCAAAATTATGGCATTATTAATAATTTTGGGCAGTTGTGGCAGCCAGTTTGCATGCGAATGCGCCATCATGCAGCGTGACGTGGCAACATCGCTCACTTCGTGTGGCACACACCAACGGCTACTGGACATACGTATTACACATGCAGCTGCCAACCGCGACGCCACCGCGCTGATGAACAGTGTAAATAAACCATTTGATGTGCAACGCGTGCGCGAAAGTTGCAACCAGTAAAGACACCACCACTGCCACACAGTAGCCACCAACCTGTTAGAACTGCAAACGGTAGCCGCCGCAGCGACGGCATCAACATGACAGCCCGCCTGTTGCATGCCGAAAATGGGTGTGACAATTTGATGCTGTTGCTACGGCGACTTGAACGCACGTTCATACCCGTCAATGTTGCATGCCTCATCGGTGTGTTATGTGTCATTGGCAGCGCGCTTGTTGCATGTAAGCGCGCTCGGCGCAGTGAACGAATCAATCAGCTGTCAAAATAAAAATGCGCTGGACAAGCGGAGAAGTAACGCTCTTCAAATAATTAATAAATAACAACAACAACCATATAAAGCTTATTGAACAATCTTGGCTGTAATATATTTGTTGCTAGCAACCTGCCTTCTTGCTCTTCTGCGAGCGCGCTCATTTCGAGTCTTTAATGAAAAATTCTTACTTAGCGGCTGGCGTCAGCGCTCACTTGCCACTTCGCGGGGCGTTGCACAGCTGGCAACGTCAATTTGTCATGAATATTAAAAGATTTAATTAATAATTTAACATCAGCCATGCAAACTAAGCAGCTCAGCGCGACTGTCGGTGAAGGAAATTGATGGGAGGCGAGGAGGAGGTTGTGTGCGTGAGACTCGTTCATGTAATCAGCTGTTTATGTGTTGCCACGCCTCCATTGTCAACTTCCTTGTGTAATACGAAAGTAAGAATGGCAACGATGAAGAACTGCCTGCACAGCGGTTGGTTGTATAACTCACTAATAAACTGGTGGTTGCTGCTCACATTACGCTCAAATGATGCCTCGTAGAAAGCGGAATACGTCATAAAAGAGCTTCCTGAAACTTTTATTTCAATTTACAATAAATTTCAGCACACACCGTCGTGGTATCCAAAGGAAGTGAGTTGATCATGTGCTAAAGAATAAAATGTTAGCACATTATTTTCTAATAACGGTTCATGCGCGTTATAGTTTTTTAGCATAACATAAATATATAGTATGTCCGGCAATATGTAATGATAATTTTGTGATAAATTATTCATTTAGCATATCCTCATGTATGTAACGGGTGATTTTTTTGAGGTTAGGATTTTCATGCATTAGTATTTGACAGATCACGTGGGATTTCAGACATGGTGTCAAAGAGAAAGATGCTCAGTATGCTTTGACATTTCATCATGAATAGACTTACTAACGAGCAACGCTTGCAAATCATTGAATTTTATTACCAAAATCAGTGTTCGGTTCGAAATGTGTTTCGTTTCGTTTTTATTTACAAATTTTGTTCAGCGATGAGGCTCATTTCTGGTTGAATGGCTACGTAAATAAGCAAAATTGCGCATTTGGGGTGAAGAGCAACCAGAAGCCGTTCAAGAACTGCCCATGCATCCCGAAAAATGCACTGTTTGGTGTGGTTTGTACGCTGGTGGAATCATTGGACCGTATTTTTTCAAAGATGCTGTTGGACGCAACGTTACGGTGAATGGCGATCGCTATCGTTCGATGCTAACAAACTTTTTGTTGCCAAAAATGGAAGAACTGAACTTGGTTGACATGTGGTTTCAACAAGATGGCGCTACATGCCACACAGCTCGCGATTCTATGGCCATTTTGAGGGAAAACTTCGGACAACAATTCATCTCAAGAAATGGACCCGTAAGTTGGCCACCAAGATCATGCGATTTAACGCCTTTAGACTATTTTTTGTGGGGCTACGTCAAGTCTAAAGTCTACAGAAATAAGCCAGCAACTATTCCAGCTTTGGAAGACAACATTTCCGAAGAAATTCGGGCTATTCCGGCCGAAATGCTCGAAAAAGTTGCCCAAAATTGGACTTTCCGAATGGACCACCTAAGACGCAGCCGCGGTCAACATTTAAATGAAATTATCTTCAAAAAGTAAATGTCATGAACCAATCTAACGTTTCAAATAAAGAACCGATGAGATTTTGCAAATTTTATGCGTTTTTTTTTTTTTAAAAAGTTATCAAGCTCTTAAAAAATCACCCTTTATTATTATATATCGAGCTGTGCAAGTGATAAGCTGTGTTTTATCTTGAGTTCACGTTTTTGGCACAACTTTCGAAATGTTGTTGTTGTAGAGGAAGAATTCCACCGAGTTGACAGTCCTAGGCCGGATAAAGGTCCGAGTCAGTTCCCATTACTTACGAGTAGACCTGACTGTCATGGGAACCGTGAACCGTTGTCTGATTGTGCCTTTGTACCGATCTCTAGTGTGCAAAATGACTGAATTGATCTCAAAAGGGGGCCTAGAGAAGGCTTTGTTCACCTTACGGTTGTTTGTGTTACCTTAAACCAATAAAGATAGACATAGAGTTATATACTTGTATATACAAATTATAAGGATGATGATGCGAATTGATATCCGTATGTCTGTCTGTTCGTCAAGCTGTACAACTTGTGTGTGAAGTGTGACATCGTAATTAAAGTTAGTACACGTGTTCCTGAGTATGATAAGGACGCCCACAAAATGTCATTTCACGAAAACCTCTAAAGTGCCATAACTAAGCCCTATATATTGCAATTTTATACAAGGCATCGCAATAACAAGAGGGCACCTGTGGGCAAGCAATTTTAAAAAAGTGGCCGTGACCTCAACCTCTAATAGGTTAAATAATCTTCTAACACACTAAAGCTACAAAAAGCAAATTCGCCCAGAGCACCCCTATTGACAATGCGAAAATGGATAAATTTCGATGATTTCCCCGCCACTACTCACTTCCCAAATAACGATACTATTAAAAACTACTAAAAGCGCGATAAACCAATAACTAAATATACCATAGATGCCAGTTTTACCCCCAATATTGTATGAGACGACCTTGTAGGAAGCATAGTAAAATTTGGTCATCTGGTCATATAAAATATCTCGGGACTTGCTGAACCGATTTCAACCAAATTCGGTATATAACCGACTGACCGTGTGACTTTATACCGCACATATCTGCCAACATGTGAATTACCTCTATGAAAATGAGAGACTGATAACTGTGTATCTTTGTTCTTAATATGGTCGGTGACTTTGGCACAACGTGAATTTCGTCACAGATTTTCCGGCAGTCTGACGCCTACTGATGAAACACTGCGAAGTTTAGTCGCTCGCCTCGAAGAGACTGGAGACTGCTGCCAGGTGTGGCAGACCCCGAAGAAACCGTTCTGCGGAGAATATTGCTGCTGTTGCTGAGGATGTCATGGTAGCGCCGTCGACATCGATCAGACGACGTGCCACGCAAATGGGTATCGTCGACGGTGTTTACAGCGAATTTTGGTACAAGATTTGAAGATGTTTCCGTCCAGACGATGCATCAGCTGTTAGCTGCTGGCCGCGAATCGTGTCTAACAAACACTCAAGCCAGGGCTTTCTGAAGTCGCGGGCTTATGTCAACAAGCCTCAAACTCTTGCAGCTCTTAAAGACAATATCAGTCAAGAATGTGAGGACCTATCGCTGGAAGTTCTGGCCAAAGTGGTGGAAAATGCTATAAAAAGGGCTCAAATGACAATCAACAGAGGTGGCGGCCATTTACATGATATCATTTTCTCGACTTGATGTAAAAAAATTTAAAAGACCAAATAAAAATAATCCATAAGCAAATCAAAGTTTTTCATTTAAAAAAAGTACAGCCAAAAAACATCGGAAGGTTATTTTTGCGCCACATTGTATAATTGTTTGAATTTTAATCCTTTGGTTGACGGTTTGCATCTCTAGATATTTTTTCTGGGTTTGGTTCTTACGAGTTAAAATGTTCGGTTGCACCTGAACTTTAGACCTTCTTACTTGTTTTAGTTTTCATTTAATGTAAATTCTTACAAAAACAAATTTAATTGAAAAATTATTACTAAAATTCCGTTCGCATTGAGCAATGAGCCGACAAATTAGTTACGCTGACAATAAGTTTTTCGAATTACTGCGCGCTCCACCACGAATGCAAACTGAGCTTTTTTGTAATCTTCATATAATTTTGAAATGACACTCAGTGGAGGGGTAGAAGAGACATGAATGGCGTAAAGTTTATTATTTTGCACTGCCGCTGTCACAGAGTCATATTTTAATAGACAACTCAATTTATGTATAACACATACATATGTGAATATTTATTTATATTACTGCACATATATTTACATGTATAGTGATGCCACACACGCCGCATTTCAACGCGGCATGTTCGTGTATTTCTTTACTTTTCGCAGAAATTTGCGGCAGTTAAATGACGCTTCGCTAATGTCGAGTGGCGGCGGCAAATGACGCACTGCGGCAAAGGCAAATGTGGCAAGAAAAAATATGAAATCAAATTTACACTCATATAAGTATGGAGTTACACGCACACAGACTCTCACATATGCATATATGCCTACAGTAAATTTATTGTAGGTGAGGGCAGTGGAAGCTCCACTCGTTGACGCCACTCATGCTGACACTGACACTTTACCACATTCAAATGAACGGTGGCACAAACGGCACAAATTCATATTTAGCACCATAAGCCTCATATACATATGTATGTATGTATTTAACAATTCTTCCTACAGGCGAGCGCTCGAACGAGTTTATTTTTAACAAAGTCCTCACGCACTCGCATGTGAGCACACATATGTACATTCGCAGACATACGTTTGTTTCCCTCAAAATAGTGCACACACAAACCCACTCCATCGCCAGCAACTTAACCCTTGCTTTCCTTTGCGCTCTGTGCCTTCTTTCTGCGGCTTCTTTGCAGCCTGACTGGCTTTTCTACTTACAGGGCTTTGCTTTGTGCGCTGACTTGCCTTGTGTTGTTGGCATTGTTCTTATTGTTATGGTTATTATTGTAAAGCTATTTATGTGCGTTGTTGTCCATATGACACGCATACTCACGCGTGACTTAAGCGATTGCGTGTTGTGCTTTCGCTGTTGTATAAATTGGCTTTTTGTTTGAATTTAGCAGTCATTGCGTTTTATTGTTTGCAGAAAGGATATGCGGAAGGATTACACGCCAGCTTGCGCTTTTCAGCTAATCCATTTGTGCTACATATACATACATATACACATATGAGTATTGAAGCCACATGAGTACATATTTGAATACTCGTATCCTGTGGTTTGTCAAAAAAACAAAAAAAAAAAAGTAATAATTAACGCGTCTTTTTTGTCTTTGTTGATTTGAAAGAAATTGTGTTTGTTTATGGTTGTCTGGGATGTTTCTGCAGTGAAAAAAACTGTTTTTAGGCTCTTTTCTGACATTTTATTCGAAAGGTTTCTTAGAGACCTGTAGCCCTATTGGATTATTTGCATAAGGTCAGTCTTTCTTTCTACTGCAGAGAAATACTCTACCGAATGATTTAAATGAATAGCATTCAATTCATCACCAGTGCAGCTGTCAACACAATCAGCGAACTTGGTTTATAAAAGTTGAGTTGAAAACGAAAGACCACAGATAAAATCTTCATCTTAGACTTGTCTTAATACCAAATCTTTTTTTCATATATTTGGAGTGCAAAACAGTAATCCACAGATGCGCTCTAACCAATTATTATTATATGAAAATTTATTGAATCTTAAGGCAATGTTAATACGGTAAAGTATTCGAGAAAAAAAAAAAACCTTAGCAAATAACAAAAAATTTGATTATCAACCAACCAAAGTGGCAAATAATTTACATTAACGAATTTCGTGAATATTTCTCTTCTGGGAGCTCTTTTTTAAGCTTCCCTTCAGGGTGAGTTTTTCTTGATCAATCAAAAAAAGAAGACGAAGGATATCTCAGTTACACCAATGATGACATCTGAACGATTTTTCTCAAATTACGGCAGTTTATAAAAACATGAGAAAGCGTTTAACAGTTATCAAATATTGCGTAACTTTCGACAGACGTCTATGACTGTCTCTTACCTGTCAACAAATTTTAAAACACGGTGTCATGGAATGTCCTACGTCGAGAAACTGCAATCAAGCAGACAGCCCAACGCTTGTCAGCTTGACTTGAACTCGGTATAAGGAGATTGTGGGACGGCATTTCAAGCTCTTTACGTACAGTTGCAACCGAAACCATTGCTTTACGGAAAATAAAAAAAGAACAGTTGGAAGAAAAGGCGAACAGCTGCCGTATAGCAGCGGCGAGAAATTATACTGCCTACCTCGCAACGTTAACATAGACCACAACACGTGCGGGATGGGATAGATACCGGGAGTTGAAGAGGGAGGCAAGACGCATTTGCAGACAAAGCAAGAGAGAGGCCGAAATGCGTGAGCATAAAGAGCTTGACACGCTGGCCGACAGGGAAATGCTCGAAAATTCTACGAAAAGATGCGGCGGCTAACACAAGGTTTCAATACCGGAGCATACTCTTGCAGAACTCCCAGAGGTGATCTAGAATTCGATACCCAGAGCATACTAAAACCAGGGAGGGAACACTTCCCTGAGTGCCAGTAAAAATATAACGCCAAGAGAAGGCGAACCCGATTCTACAATCGATGACGATGGAGTAGACCATTGGCCGACCATGAAGAAGTTCGAATAGCAATTACGCGTCCGAAGAACAACAAAGTGGCTGTGGCCGATGGATTGCCTGCCGAGCTATTCAAACACGACGACGAAGAACTCATAAGGAGCATGCATCAATCAGCTTCCTTGTAGAATATGGCCGGAAGAAGAATCGACACACATTCTAAAGCTACTTTGACAGCACGACAAGGAACTGGCTTTATGCTGCTATATCTGAACTTGGTATCATCACAAAGCTAATATGGCTGTGTAAGCTGACGGTGAGTAATACCAAAGGCTCCGTCAAAATCGGCGAAGTTTCAGACTAGGCTATTCCTTATCACGTGATTTCTTCAATCTATTATTGGTGAAAATAATTCGAGCTTCAGAAGTGAATAGTGGAGGTACAATCTTCTACAAGAGTGTACAGCTGCTGGCGTTCGCTGATGATATTGATATCGTTGGCCTCAACTTCCTAGTTTCTTCAGGTTGGATAAAGAAGCGAAATAAATATGTCTGGTAGTAAACGAAGTCAATTGTGGTCTCTCTTGACTTATGAGAACTATGCAGAATCTATATATTATATTTTTATTCATAATAAATGATATAAGGGTAGGTTGGGTGCATGTCTACCGACGCACCTAGTGCTTTGTGATGCCCATTGTCATACCACCGGGTAATAAAAACATTTTTTCTAACTTTTCTCCTCTATTTAAACATAATTAAAATGGATAAAACATATGTCAAATGCCAATAACCTCTTTAAAAGTAAAAGCAAAAAGGGGTTAATTTGAACAAAGCCTTTTCTATTTTAGCAAAATATTTTCAAACAAATTTATAGGAGCGCTAAATGATTGGCCTACTACGGAGTCTAACCCAAATATTCGGTTCAATGGAGCGCTACACAAAAAGTCCCTACACTAACTTCTGCGCAACCCCCCTAAAATGCCATAAATAACCAGCAGGCGCATAGGCAAGTGACACCGCCAGCAGAGGTAGGCGCCGGAAAACGAAAGTGAAATGGGTGCGCTCGGTAGTATGCTTTAAAATATGAGTTGAGGCTATGAGGCGGAAATACGAGCGGTGGCCACGCAACTACACATATGTATCTAAATACATATGTATGTATGTGTTTGTATGTTCACTTTATTGCATTGAAGGAGTAAATTGTAGACCACACCAAGGCCTACACACACATACATATGAGTGCAAAATGAAACCGATTGCCAGAGCTAAAAATTCCTTCACTGTCGCCAAGAAACTGAGAATGAGAAATTTTGCCGCGTCAGCTTTGTTGTTGGTGTCACTTTAAAGCTTATTACAATGTGCGTCGAGCAAAGGCGAAAAACAACACAACACATAAATAAGACGGTACAGAGGGAATAATGCGTGAGGACTTAAAGCCACTTGTTTCCCTTTGTTTATGCGCACTTTCCGCCGCAAGTGAAATGACAATAAGAGCGCTTCAAAGATTTGAGGATTTTTCTGCAAGAATTATGTGCGAGTAATTGCTGTGTGTGTTTGTTTTTGTTGTTTACATGCCAGCGTTAGGCGCCAACGGTATATGTGGAGGAATCGAAATTATATGGTAACAAACATAATTCAAGGCGCACACATACATACATCATACATATACGAAATCATTTGCGGTTTCGTACTGAAATGTCGCTCATACGCCCCGGAGGCCAACAAGCAGCAAACATTGCAGCCACTGTCACTGCCATTGACATTGCCGCAATCGGTCGTGTCACAGATGTGTCCCTTATTACTTGCGCATGTTTCCGTGTGCCCTCCTTTGTTGTTGTTGCAACCTGAGAGCGTTGCTCGTGCGGTGGCGGTGGCGGCGGCTGCTGCTACTACTGCTACTGTTGATGTTGCCGTCAGCGCCAAAGGCGTACACAAAGTAAATTGTTAAGCAGCTCTAATATGCACACACACACACACACGCATACATATAAAAGTGTATGCCTCATGTGGCATGCGTGTGTTGGTGCCAAGACTCAAAGGATTTAAGACAATTGTCAGTCATGTTACGCACAACGATTGTCTGGCTGGAGTGCTGCCAACGATGCTTGACTACCCACGCGTTTACTTACACATATACATACATACGTGTAGACATGTGTGCCACATATGCATGCCACATATTTGCACTGACAGCGTTGCTGGCGTATTTTTCGCATGTCTTTTGTTGCATACAACCATATCGCCAGCGGTTACGAAATCCTTTGATTTGCTTTTATCTCTCATATAGTTTAGTATTCCACTTCTGCTGCACTGCTGTTTCTGCTACGCCCACACTTTGCAACTGCTTTACGCTCAGCTGTCTTTTTAGTTGCCATTATCTCTGCTTTTAACATTATCGTTTTGTCTCCCTTTAATTCTTTTGTTGTCGCTTATTATTATACGCACGTGCATAAGCCACAAACACTTCTATATACATACAAACTCATATTTGCGTACATGTATGTGTGTGCCGTTATTCTTCAGTCGTTTATGAAGCGCGTAATTAGATTAGACTCTTTTATGCGTGTATAGTTAGTAAAAAGATACACTTGACTACTTGCGCTTTGTTGGCTTTCCACTCCTTCTCCACTACTGTACCCTTTTCGCCCTCTGAACCGCCGATTTGCGTTCATTATTGTTGCAGATAACCTCATAGTGGCATTTTATGTCACATGATGTGCTCACGCGTTTCTTTGCGACTCCCCTCGAGGCCAGTTTTCCACATACACTTTTCCACTTTTCATTTATGCCCGTCTCCTTCGTGCTGAAAACCCTTCTCACAGCTTTATATTATACTCCCTTGGCTCGGAGATAAAGCAAATTATATAAAATGCGCTTTTGCAAAGCTTAAAATACTTCTACTTAAGACGTGTCCTGCGGGAGAGCTGTGCTCCTCGCCCAGTCATACTTTTTTTCACGTTTTTATCCGCCAACGGTACTACAAATTATTATTAGTGCGCTAAACTGAGTGCTTAGTAGACTGCATGCTCGGAGAATTACTTATACGCACAGGTGCTCTTTACTAGTTTGCATGGTAGTGTGAAAGGAAAGTTAGCTTTAGGAAGTAAAGGGGGCATTTGAAACCTTTTTTTAAGGCAGTGGAGGTGCAGCATACTCTGAATTGTAGATGAAATTTAAACTCAATATGACTTACCTGAAATTTGAACTTGGCTTAGGAAAAGTAAGTATTGCCATATTCACAGAATTCTTATTTAGTCAGGCATATAATCTTATTTACAGCTTCAAATATACATAATGAGCAAAAAAATCACAGTCTCTATGAAAACAGTATGTGATATTGGAAGATCATTTACAAGTTAAATATAAGAGAGAACCGTGATTGCCAAAGATGTTCAAATCGGTCTTTAATACTCACATCAAAAAAACCATCTTAGATTCGGGTCAGTCTCATTCTGAGACGCCATTTATACACTGCTACCATTTAAGGGCAGATTTAAATACTTTAATGGACATCATCTTCAATTTTGGTTATCAATTCGATTTCAAAAATTTCATCAACTGTTTAGTGCTAACAAAAACTTTAATCTAGGTTCACTAATACATTTCAATATAGGCTCTAATGTATCGAATAAACCTTCATTCTCAAGCAAAAATTTGGAGACCTACACATAGCCGATTAATTACATCTCAAAAGAAGTTACTTTGAAAAACGGATGAATACTTATAAGAATAAAGAACCAAAGACAAAAGATATCATAAAATTATGTATCTAAAAAGTAATTCAAAAATATTGTAATGCAGTGTCAGCATAAGTTTTGAAATCCTCCTACAAACATTTCATATGCACAGTGCACATACACATACAACATACCGGCAAAATGCTCTGGGCTTTCCCTTTAATCTGGAATTTTACTAAAAAATGTTGAAATGGCCGAGAAAGTCAATCACTATATAAATTTCCTGTTTATGTCTACTGAGATCCATTTGATCTACGCGAAAAAGTAAATATGTATATAATGGAGTGAATTTGGTTAGGTTATGTTAGGATAACCTGGTAGGCCAATGAGTCACGCATAGACTGGTTTTGTCCTTTTTGATACCAGATGAAGTTCACGAGGAGTAGTCATCGTTTAGAATACCTGCGCTTTTCGGGTTTTGACTTTCTTTACCTTTATACTTTCTTCTTCGTCGGCTTGATCATTGTTGATCACGTTTTTGGATGTTAGCTCCACATCATTCTGGGCAATCTCGTTGAATATTCCATTTTCTTCAATGCTTTTGTAGCCCAGTAGAAGTGAAGTTCCTTACTTCTGTCAACACTTTCCACTGTTCCCTGCTTCACAAGACACTTCTGGTCGATATGTGATATGAGGTTACTGCCTTGATTTCTGCTTGGCTACGTAGTGTTGACTCTGGAATTGCTTGCTGGTGCAATAGAGGACAGCTTTGCGACTTTCGCAATAAAAAAGACCTCCGCTTGAAATATACACCAGTGGTTCGGCAACTCAAAAGCTTGCCTTATACCTAACTCTGGTCAGTAAATTTCCGCACCAACCCCATCGTCCATTTTCGAGCCATCAGAATAGATGTTTAGAGCGCAGCTAACATACTTTCACTCCAACCATCTTTTTCTATGTTTACTTTGAACCTTCTTTCACAGTTGAAACGTGGTTGAGTAGTTAGTGTTTGCCCAACCGCCATTACCCACTAAGTGAATTAAATCCAGAAATAATCCACCAGAAGGAAATTCACCCGGATCGTTTCACTGTATGGTGCGCAGTTTCGTCTACCATATTTCCTTGATGAAAATTTTAAATACGAGCTTTATACCCAAAATTATACAAAATACATAGCCCTTTAAATAGTGCTTGCTTCCAGTAAGTTGCAACAACTATAGTCATAACCAGACCGATTATTGCGAAGCTTCAACGAAAATTTTAAAAAAATTAATATCAAGAAACTCCACTTTCTATTGGCTCCCAAGGTCAACTGCTCCGACCAGAATCCAAAAATCTGTCTGAATTGAAACAGTAAATCGATAATCCCGACTTCAGCTCTTCAGACCGCAATGAATAATTTCCGGAATTTTCTAAAGAGTTGACCAAACTCGACCATTCTTTGGAGCTTTTAAGCAGATAGAGGTTATATATGTACATAGCATCAGTAAAAAAATGTGTATCTACTAAATCTATTTTGAACCTACTCTTTTTGTCCTTGGTAAGATAGTTGGAAGATAGTTATTTATTATCAGAAAAAACCTTTAAACTCCCTACATATACCTCCATCTCCAACTTAATTGAGCACCCCAAGCTGCAGAAACTCAGGTGGAGATCGATTTTACCAGGACAATAAGTGGGTATATAAAACAAAACAAAAACAAACCGAGCAATGCAGAAACCTGAGTAGTATTGAAGAAAGCCAGCGAGTGTCAACTGTGGACTGTCAAGCAACAGCGGTGTCACCCAGCAACACTTTAGGCGATAGCGCGAATGACTCTCGCTCCAGCGACTGAGTGACAATTTTATTTGACAGCTTACACTGACGTTGCGAGTGGCCAACAAAAGCAACAGCAAGCACGGTCCTCACCAACCATTTCTTCGCCGTTGAGGAATACAAAAAGATCGCGAGTAGACGCTGCCTTTTTTGCGTTGCACATTGCTGTGTTCACTCGCCGCCTCTTGTTTTATTCATTTTCCGTTTTTATATTAATTTTCACCAAAATTGGCAAAAGTGGAATGTTCAGCGTCAGCAAAAGCCGCTTGTTGCCGCTGCCGGCTACACTTACTTAGGTGACCGGCCGTGTTGGCCATTGCCAGCGAAGCGGTAATTTCTTGCACGTCAATGCCTTCTTTGTGGCAAGTCAACGTTTTTACGTGCTGTTGTTGCCGTGTTGTTGCCTTTATTATTAATACAATAACATGGTCACAGTTAAGCACAGCCAACTCTAAAGCGTTGCAGTTGACCATTCTGCCATGCAATGGAGTAGCTGTAAGTGAGTAAGTGAGAAGTGCTGCAGCGTCGACACTGCTGCTGCTGCTGGTGCCACATGCCACGCTGAGGTGTTGTCATTGGCTGTCAATTTTGATTGGCGTTGGTTGTTTGAGTTTTTCAACACTCGCCGCTAACTCGCTTTGTTCGTTGCGTTTTAACCTTTCTACTTTTTCATTTACCACACACTTCCAATCTGCTTTTGTCGCATTCACTTTGTTGTGGTGTTAACGACAATAATTTTACTCGCATCGCCAATGCTTGCGTCGTAAAGTGGTTGCATTATTGTCACACGCTTGCAACTGCGGCTTTGTTGTGCTCACTTACTCACTCACTCGCTCACACATTCCGACATGCATGCCAACACTAGCTCTCGCAGTTGTCTGACAACTGTCACTAATGACACTTGGCGACATTCAACTTTAGCTTTTTCTTTGTACATAAATTTCACGACAAGCTTGTGGAATGGATGTTCATATCTAACGATAATAACATTATAAAGCTTCAGTAATCAAATACTTCAACAAGTTTAAGAAAAAGATACTCTTTGAATTGTGAATACTTCAATGTCATGTTAGAAAATGCATCTCATTAGTTTGCTGCATTGTCTTCAAAGTTGTACAAACACTTTTAGGGGACAATATGAGTTCCGACATCTACTATTTCCTTACAAAAATTCATTTTTTTGAAACAGTATAGCAGCTGAGGACTTCCGGTCTTAGACCAAGCATCCACTGGGTAGCCAAAAAATATCCGTTTGAAGGCGGGCTGAAGTAAGAAGGCGAAACATCTTTCCCAGTTGTGCGATGGGTTTGGGATCCAATGAAAAGAATAAAACAGCTTCGGATGAGAGGTCCCTACTAGCTACTTTTCCACCTTTTTATGACAGTCAAGGAAAATTACTGTCCATAAAATGAAAAATATTATTGTCTTTTTGACGAATTGGATTCAGCACTTCCCGAACATTTTATCGGATTAGTGTTGACTAGACTGCCGTCCGAACTCCCGACTCTCATACTCAAATATTCATGAAATTTATGATATAGACGTTCAGTTCATATCTTTAGAGTGCCTACTATCTCGAACAACAACCTCCTTTGGGGGTTCACGGTCTTAGGGCCTTGCTTCATCACGCCCAAGCTGAGCATACCAATCCTTGATGGCTGATTTTCCTGGGGACTCGGACACTGCCGTCAACAAGCGAAGTTTTTGCTTGAATTGTAGTTTTGCACTTATAAAGGGTGATCCATTTCGAGGTTCCCTACTTTTTTAAAGAAAAAAACACAGAACCCTTAAATTTAATGGAGAAAGTTTATAATCATTCGAAAGAACATTCTTTGGCATTTATTTTTTGAAGATTATCTTCGTCAAATGTTGGCTGCGGTTAAGTCTAAGATGGTTCATCCATTGAGTCTAATTTTCGATGGCTCGTTTAAGCATTTCGACTGGTAACTGCCGACTGGCATGCATGATCTTTTGCTCCAAGGCCTGAATCGAAGCGGGAGTGTCCGCATAGATTTTAAACCTTACATATCTCCACATGCGAAAGTCTAACGGTATGATATCACGCGATCTTGGTGGCCAAGCAACCGGCGCATCAAAGTGTTCTCTTAATAAAACCATTGATTGATGCGATGTGTGCGAAGTGGCGCCGTCTTGTTGAAACAGTCGAGATCGCAAGCTTCAATTCTAGGCATCAAATTGTCGGTATCATGGCGCGATAACGGTAATTTTTGAAGAAATTCGGAGTGGTAATTCCACCGGCCCACAAGCCACATCAAACCGTTGTGTTTTCAGAATGAAATGCAGCTCTTGAATCTCCTCAGGTTGCTCTTCGTTCCAAATGCGATGATTTTACATGTTTACATACCTATTGATCTAGTAATGGGCCTCATAGCTAAACAAAATTGGGCTCGAAAAGAACGGATCTTCCTGGAACTTTTCAAGAGTCTGTTCTACTAAAACAAAAACTCTACTTGGATCACCCATTAAAAGCAACTTTTTTCAACATGCAAAAATACTTATTTCCATATCTTTCATAATAGCAAAAGTTACTTCTCGCGCTCATATTTTAGTGTCTGAATCATTAATGGCTTAACCTCAAATTATCCAGTATTCTCGGAATCTAATGCTCAAGCGTCTTCCGGTATCGAAATAAAGTATATTATTCTAATATCCCTTTCAAAATTAATATATTAAAAGGTTTGAGCTCTTTTCGATCTCGAGAGAGTTTCCTCGTTCTTCATATAGTAGATAAGTAGTATAGATCACAAAACTTAACACCAGAAGACATTAACTCATTTTGAAATTTGAAATTTGAATTCAGAATTCACCAAAGTTTTTATTTTTAGTTCCAATATTTATAATTTACCACCCACAATTTTTGAAATACTTTATTCTTTTCAAAAATCATAAACTATTTCAAGTAGCCGCTTGTTCCCAATAATACATGGCCATCCTGAGACTCCTTCACACACCATACATACATACATATGTTTACACATTCTACACAATTCCTTTTTTCCTTTTCCACTCATTTTATTCTTCGGTTACAATGCGTTGTTTCACTCTGTTGCCGTTACATGCGAATGCCTTGCGGGTATTTAGTTTATTTGGAAATTAAAATATTTAAATCGTGTAATTTGAAACTGTCAAAAGAAGATATTCAAATTCTGTTCCAATTAAATTAATTTGCCTCGGGTGAGTGTCGATTTGACTTGACGTTTGGACCACGAACGAGCAAGCGAACGCACTCGCAGACACGCTTATAAATAACGCGGTGATCTACAACGCGCCAAAAATGTGTGCTCGTGTACATTTCTATATAGATGAGGCATACCTTGGCGCTGGAGAACTTTATTTCAGGCAAAGCGCTCGAGGTGGGCGAATGCACAAGCTGCCGCACGTACAGACGCAGCCAGTGCATCTGTTGGAATTTAATCATTCTTCAGCTACACGAGCTGACAGCGTTGTCGCGTACTTTTTCACACATAGCATCCCAAGAGCGCCACATATGCGTGTGTGTCTGTTTGTTTGCATTACTTTCGGGTGTCAACGCCGGCTGACAGCTGACGCACAAGGCGTGAGCCCCGAACGGGCTGCGCTGTCTGTCAACGCCATGCTTCCCCGCATCCCACTCGGAAGATGCAACGGCGCTCACTTTTTGGTAGCTTGCGTTCACTGTGTCATTGGGGAATTCTCATTAGAAACTTTTTACGCTCAGTTCACGGCAATTTTTTTTGTCTTTTGTCGCCACGATGCTATGTGTGCGTGTGTGTTTGTGCAGTCGTTTATGGTAAATTGATTGCTGCAATTAATTAGAGTCGATGTGTGTCTGTCGCATATTTTCATTATTTGAACACGATAAATAATACGAGTCGGTATTTGGGGCAGATATCATGGGAATTCCTTTGAATTTTGTTCTGAATGTAGAGGGAAGGGCTGCAGCTAATGAGCAAATAATGCCGATTTTGGAATATTTCGAAACTTGGATCTCTAATATGAATTATACACGTACGTCTTCAAAAAATTCTATATAGGTTTTATTTTTATTTTTCAAAACTCTTTCAAGAAATTAATTTTAGAATAATTAATTATCTGATTAAGAATTTACACTTTTCTAACTACACGGCTAACTAAAAGAACTCATGAATTTGAAAACTTGAAATGAAAAGGTATTTTTTCTTTTCTAAATATATAACAATCATTAAAAGAGCATGATCTACTAAAAAGTAAGGATATTTTTGTTTTGATCCTACATTCATGGAGAGCATTATAATTGCCGATGAGACATGGGATTATGAGTTTGACATGCAAACCATAGCAAAGCCGCTCAAAAATCAAGGTGTTGCCCATAGTTTTATTCGATATTAGCGGTTAGGTGCATCATGAATTTGCCCCGGAGAGACAGACGGTCAAAAAGGAGTTCCATTCGGCAGTATTGAAGCGTTTTCGTGACAATTCATGGATTTTACACAATGATAATGCACCATCGCATCGAGCCACGATTGTGACCGGGTTCGACGAATCACCGTAATCGCCAGATTTGTTTTCGTGTGTTTTTTTGTTGTTTCCCACACTGAAATTGTCGCTCCATGGAACCCCTATTTTTTGATCATAAGTAATTATAACAATATTTTTGAATACTTCTTTTTTGATATTTATTTTTACTACCACAATTAAAGTAGTTTTTTTCCAGACTATTACTGAATCAGGTAAAGTTTAGAGATTGTTACCCACGATGTACCCCACTTGGATAGTTCAAACACCAAGTATAACACCAAAATCTAAGATAAACATCTTCATCATCTCCTCAGTCTACCTGAAGGTGGATAGTTGAGAAGAAAGCTCGCATCATTTCCCCCTGAGCACTTCTGAGAAGTATACATGCTCACGTCATAATTGTGGACCAATTCACCTTTAAAATTGCTCAAACGACTAGGTAACCAGATTTAATAATGATCTACCTGCAAAGCTCTCCACCCATGAAACTTTCTTTGTAATGTTGGATACAATTCTAGTTTTAGAGTTTCATGGAACATATTTATATACATACTCCACCAACAAGGATTCCAAAACTATTCTTCATAATAGAAGTAGTCTCAGAAATTTATCAATGACTAAAGGCGAACGATCGCTAAATAAATGAATTGTGAAATCGGAAATTTCTGCATATACCTAAACAGTTATCAAATACATTTCAACAAATACAACAACTAGTCGATTTGATATTTATGATCTTTATGGCATACTTGTACTCATTCGGTGCTTTTTAGAAATTGTCACAAATGCAATCATTGTACTCATCAAAGTGTACATTGAGCAGGCAAACGGTCGCGCATGCGTACAAAGTATGTACTAGCCGCAATGCTGACCGCAACGTGAACACGACAGATCATCAGCGACGGCCGCAGCTTATCTGAGTAATGATATTCTCAAATCTACAAGTTACTTGGAAGGAAATGAAGCGCAAACACGGTGATAATTTTTTATGTTCGCGAAGAATGCAAAGCAAAAAAGAAACCAGCGAGAAATGCAAACATAAATGATGAAGCAAACGGCAGGAAAAAATTGTTGCAATTGCAAAAAAACACAAAACGCTTTGCACAAACGTAAGATTAGCAAATGCGAACTGTGGCAGCTGGACGCCTTCGTCGGACTCGCGGCATAGTGTCCAGTCAACCATTTACCAAGTTGTTGTTGTTGCTATTGTTCGCGTGAATTTTGCATTTGCTTTTGTTTTGGCATTTAGTGCTGATGTTCTTGATGCAGCTGATGTTGATGTTGATGTCGATGTTGCTGATGATGACTACGTGATTTCTGTAATCAACTACACACGAGCACAACAACAACAACGGCAACAACGCCGAACAAAAGCGCAACACCGTGTGCGTTCGGCCATAAAATAAAATGTCAAGTTTATTTATCATTTGCAAGTGCAATAACAAAAACAAAAACAACACAAAAGCGAGAAATATGCGCAAAAAGCTGGCATGAAAACAAATAAGCGCGACAACACCATCAATCGCAGCCAACTGCAGCGATAACAACAACACAGACGCGGAGTGGGGCAACAGAAAAAAGAAGAGATCACAAATGTGCATAATAATGACCGCTAACATGCCACATGCACAAACGGCGCGACCAAACATGCGTCGCTACAACTGAGTCGGGTCCACAGCCCCAACGACTCAACGGCATCCGCGCCTTATATGACCAAGTGACGCGGCGTATGAGGCATCCGACAAGTGTGCTGGCGTAAATCGATCAAGATCAGCGCCGTTCGAGCGCAATGTTGCACACTAGTTATGTTGCAAGTTCAGACATTTGCATATAATGAGTGTGCGAGTGTGCCTTAGCGATGGTGTTGCCGATGCGATATTGATGTGCTGTCCAGTGGATCAGCCACATTATACCCGGACGGATGGATGGATGAATGAATGAATGGACGCTTGCGTTGATGGAAAACAACGCAGCACGCTTGTCTTCATTGCGGTTGTCGCGTTGCCGCACAGGAATTTAAATATTGATTTATGCAATCAGTTAAAACGAGGCATCAACAACAGCACATGCGCGGCCCTGTAGCCTCATAAAGTAGACAGCGAATGGACGGCTCGGTTTGGTTTTGGTGGACCCTCGGCCAGTCGGCAGACAAGTAGTGAAGCAGTGCGCGCTAAGAAATGCTAAAGAGAACGCCAAACACCAATTCAATCAATAACCATAACAAATCTGTAGACTGTTGGTGGTTGCTGGTAGGCTTTTAAAGTCAAGCAGTAGCTGCGGCCGTTTGCATAGACTACTTCTCCAAATCTTCTTATTATTTATTGTCACAAGTGCAGCACATTTGCGACTCTATTTGTTGAACTGCTTGCCTACTTCTTTCTCAACCACGCCACCGCACTTTCCGCTTTGTCACCGCGCCACTTATGTGCATCTTACAGGGTTCTTACCAGTTATTCCTGCATCTTAGAACTTTTGTAGCCATCTGTAGTCATCTAGCGGCCTTCCGTCCCAACCGCCAATCTATCAAATGTCTGCAGAACCTCACCGACACAACTCCTTCGGCCAACCACTTACTCATGCATTTACTCCTCAATCGTTTGCTGGCTGCGTCAATCTGTCAATCTGTGTTGCACTTTGTCACGACCAATTGAGCCATTCGATGAATAATTCAGTGCCTCCTCGGCTGAAATGTATCTCATGCATACTTCGCTTCGTCTATTCGCCTGCTTGTGTGCCCGCGTATGTGTTGGTTCTTGTCTGGCTGCGTCTTCAGATGCCAGCGCTTCGTCATCTTCGCATCAATCGTTTCGTTTTCGTATTTGCAAATTTGTTTATTTGTTATTTTCAGCTCATCAGTTGCGCAATTGAAATTCTTCGTTTTCCTTCCAATCAACTTGTTGCGGCTGCAATTCCAATTGATTAAGCGCAATTAAAGTGATTGGTGCTGGCATTTTTATTATTTAGTGGTAATGAGTGGCATGTGTGGCAAATCTTTGCCTTTGGATAAATTGTACTTTCTAAATATATGTAAAGATGGCTTCTAATTTTTACATGATAAGTGTTGGAATTGTCCCCGATGCGGCCTGTACATATTAACTTCAATGTATTGTGAGTAAAAATATCTTTCCTATAATAGTTGTTTGGTCCAAAGCTTACCTGAAATTGTTCATTATCTTCTTAAAAATAATATTTGTAAACAGTTATCTTCCCATTCTTCGTTTGATTTTCTAAAATCTAAATTCATCATGAGAAAAGGCGTCACCAACAACAGTTTCCATACGATAATGGTTTTTCTGACCTTATTTCTATGATTTTAAGGAGCTTTGCCTTGGTTTACCTATTTGAACGAATTATTTTTGTTACCCTCTCCGTCTCTCTTTCTCTGGTTTTTATAATGTTTGAAAGATCACGGGTTTGATCTTGTTCTTTCTCTTACCGCCGTCTTTAACGATCTCTATAAGTTGAAACCAACCAGCTGACTTGGGATGAGACCCTTTGAAAGTTTCCTACTCAGTGTGGCCACTGGTACTTGATTCGTTAACAAGACATATTCTACCAACTGGTATTACATTAACAATCAACTGAGTTTTGCCTTCTTCAGCTTAAGTTTTGAACGAATCATATGAACCGCTTGACCACCAATATGGCGTAAAGTATATAAGGTTTGAGTGAGGATTCCTACGACTACCTTTCGGATTGTTTATCAAGCATTTTTCTATTGGTTCATTCATTAAGAAACTTCGTTTTTTAGTGCAATTTAAACACGATTATTTTATCATTGAAAACATTTTATGAAATTATATATTCTGCCTTTTGATCTAATACGCACTGCCTTCTTTCAACAAGAGATTGATTGCACGCTCATAAAATTTTTCATCCTTTCAGGCAGAAACTGGTCCAAGTGGTTTCTGACGCCCTGGCTTAAGGTGATGGTTCTCCGATCCAAAAAAATTTCCAGAGACCGCAACAAGTAAAAGCTGTAGGTACCAAGTCAGGTTAATATGGTGGCTTTTGGCGAGTAGTCGAGGTCTCGAATCATCCTGATGGAACACTACACATTTTCTAATAAACAATTCTGACCTCTGGTGTTTAAGTGCATCATACCATTTGACCAGTTTTTTGATATTGTCGGGCTCAAAATAAACGATCCCTTTGAAATCCCACCAAATAGACAACATAACCTTTTTTGTTGATTATTGGCTTTCGAAGTGGCTTGAGCTGGTTCATCCTTTTTAGACCATGACCTCTTGTGCTTTACATTCTTGTAAATAACCCCCTTTGTCTCGCTAGGAACTTCACAGCACTTACAGCATATATCACTTCTTTGACGTTTCATAAGCAAATCACAGTCATTAAAGGGTTACCATGGGTTTCCTCGAGTAAAAAACAGCTTTTCTTCAACAATTTTTTTCTCATTTAAAAATGAGATATTTTATTAGAATATTTTATTGTTACAAATTTGTTTTTCAAGTAGTTGTAATCGAAAAATCTTTCGTCGAAGTCTTTAGGAATTGTATCTAAAAGACCTGTGTGAAATTTCATAAAGATCGGTTGGGTAGTTATTAAGAAATCTTGCCAACCGACTTCAAAATCACTCATCATCATCTCATGGCAGTACCACCGAAACTTTATCTCGCGATTTGTTATTCGACAATTTGCATCGACTAAAAAAAATTCAATCAAATCAACTGTTGTCATCAAAAGAAAAATTACTTAGTGATCGACACAATTTCTTCCGTCCGATGTTATTATTCACCCCAGAGGATTATTCTTTTGGATTCTCTGTTAAACTCAAGGAAAAACTTTTTTGAGACAGTTATGCGATGAAGAATTGCAAAACTGGCCGTACTCTTAATCTTGATGCTGGTTTCAAGCTTGTGGATATTATTTGTCTTACTGCAAGTGATTATGGCAGCTTTCAGACTATAATAAAAGAGAACTTTTGACGCTCTTCCATTCATCATGAGTTCATATCAAATAGCAAAGAACCTTCGTGTTTCACCAACTATTATACAATTAACAGGTTTGAGATAATTACTGTTAGTGTAGTAAATAGTTACGATCCACCATCATTTTTTGGTTCCAAATTCACTTACCATACAAGAACAATTTCAAATCAAGTTTTGCATTTAACAAAACAATCATTTGTATTCAACCTTTTATTATGATATAGATAGTTTACAGTTGAGCTTCCCTAACTTGAATCACCATAAGCCACAAAAAATTTCGAGGGGGACAGATTTCGAGTTATGAAAGGAAGTTTGCATGAAATTTTACTTCTACTTATTGCCAATTCAAGAGCTCGAGTTATAGAGAACTTCGAGCTATAGAAGAGCGAGTTAAAGAAGTTCAGCTGTATCTATTTTTCGGTTTTGTCTTCAAGTCAGTCTCGCATTGACGACAGCTGTTATTCTGAGGTAAGAAACAACACAAAAGCAAGAAAAAAGTGGCCTTGCCACAACATATTCACTGACAGCTCACACACAAAACGGATCAGCCCCTTAAGCCGCAGCGGCGCTGATTGTGCCACCCAGATGGTAATCAGCTTTGGCGATTAAACCAGCTGCCGCGCAAATAATAACTCAATTACAAAATCTACAAGTGGAAATCGGCGCTTATTTTTGGCAGGCGAAATTTCCGACTGCGGCGAATTGAGTGAAGTGTTTTGAATACTACTGTTTATACGGGAGGGAATCGCAATCAGCGGTTATTAAATTGACGTGACCGTGACAAGGCAAAGAAAGGCAGCAAAATAAAAATAAGAGTAGCGACATAAAGGCTGGCGGCTGGCAGCTGTTGCATGGAAGGCGGTGTGGGGATCGGGCCGCTTTTTTAACCAACTCGCTTTATTTACCCACGCCGACGTGTATTTGCTTGAGTGGGCCCTAATGAATTTGCGCTTGCGGCCATGCGCTTAACAAGTTTCTTGGCGCTTGCGTACAACAACAACAACTGTTGCTTATAGTTTATTTATTTAAGCAAAAAGCTGTCGCGCCAGTTTACTAGCAGGAAGCGGTGTGGTGGTGTGTTGGCGCTTTTGGCATCAGCAAGAATTGAGGGAGCAGACTACGCATGCGCAAAAAATCGTAATATTTTTACGCTGAATCTTTTGTAATGCTTTGTTTATTTAATTCTTCATTTGCTTGTTGCATAAACATTGCTGTGGCATGTAAAGTATTCACGCTTTAATTGCGTGTTCAAGAAATCGGAAGCAATTTTTTATAGAAGGATATTTTATTTGACACATTTTTCGTTTCTAACACTTCACTATGCTTTGTTGCACTCAAAGTTACCACTTGCAACATTTCGCCGTTGCCACTTCTAGCCGCCTTGTGTGAGTCTGTAGACAATGTTTTCTTAATTAAACCGCCATTAACAGGTACTAGATACTTAGATGCAGCGTTTCCAATAGCAACAACAACAACAACCTGTTCGGCGACCAAATTTTGTGCACTAAATGTCGTTCGACAGCCATTACCAAAGCCTCCCCACTGCCTTGTATAATTTATTAAGCGCGCACGTTTTGTTGCATGCCACATGCAGCAAGCCTGTTCAACTTACATGCGAACACGTATGCATGATTGCAATTTCATTGTGCTGCAGCGACATGTGACTTGAATTATGTCGTTATCCAGCCTATATGTATGCGCCACAGCCGCGCCGCTTGGCCGGACAGCACGTTGCGCCACTGTTGATAGTAAATGCTGCAATTAAAATGTGCATCATTCACAATTAAGCGCAGTCGCACAGCCGCCGCCAAGTTCAGGACGCTTACATTAACGTGCAACACATTGACCGCATTAAGCGCTGCACATGCGTACATCATGCTTCTGACAGCTTTATGCGCAAGTGCGGCACAAATGAGTGCTGCTGCCACCGCCACCAACTACCGACTGCCTCCTGGCAGGGCAGGGCAGTCGTGGCTGCATACTGGCCACGCCCACTTAAGCGCAGTAATTGAATAGCAGAGAGTGCGCAAAGCCAAAAGAAACACACTGAAAAAGTTATGTAATGTGGCAATCACGAAAAAATTAACCGCCAAAGTGCGGCAGTGGGCATTGGAGGCCGCTGGGGGTAGCAGCATTGCAAATGGCCTACAAGACGCGCAGAGAGTCTAGTCCAGGCAGACGGCCAGCTGTCAGGCAGGTAGAGACGTTAATATGTACGTGCACACTGTGCAACACTGTGTGTGGCAAAAATGCTGTGGACATGCAGCAGGGCAAAAGCCAAAAAAAAAAATCATCAAAATAATCATTTCACGTCTTTTATAAAGCGTGTAGTTGTTGTTGTTGCTGCGGTTATTATCATCGTTATTGCTACAGTTGTGGTACATTGTAGCCGCATGCTGCCGCACCGCTCATATGCTCATGGTTTATAGTTATCAGGAATTCCTAATTGCAGGTTGCCTACGCGCTTGCCGCTGCCTCGCTCTGCAGCCCGCTGCGCTGCAGTCCCCGCTGCGGCGTCACTGCTTGAGATTGCTTAGTGCAGCTGGCACGTATGCGCTCATATGAGGCAATTGTGCTGGCCTGTAATTTTGCGTGCCACATGCGTTGCATTTAAATTTATATGCACAGGCAATAAAGTTCATAATTTAAATTCAATCACAAGTACAAGTTTATTTTCCTGAACGCTTCATTGTAGTGCATATGATGGCCTGCGAAAATGTACTCTTCTAAATTATTTATTTATTTACTCACGAAGCGGTTATTAAGGAGCTTCCTGTCCGACATGACCTTCAAAATAAAATATAAACTATATTGCATGTACACTGTTCTTTCAATTATATCACAATAAATTACATAATCATATAATAATATTTATCATCTACATACATGTTAATAATAATTCTGCTCTAAGGAGGGCATACGATTTTTTTGCTTTTTATAGCTTACAACCAAACACAGTGGGATTGCTGGTATTGTCCTCATGCGTCGGTGCCAAGTAAGTACTCACCGAGCTATGTCCAAAGTTTTCATGTGTAAATTCTCCTGCAGCCAATAGTCGCCCCTCGATTCATCCGAAGAAGTCCTTACGTTACAGGTTTCAGTAATAGTTCAATGGCCGCCGTTGTCATGGTTCCTAGAGCTTCTGTTATACACAGCGAACCGAGCCTCGGCCTCTTTCGATTGGTTCCCGGTAGGTATATTTGAGTAGACCTAGCAGAAATGGTTTTCAATCGCTTTGTAGCACCAGTCATTAAAGAATAAGGTTGTGCCGAGCATCCGTCTACGTGAATATAAACGTTGCAAGCCTTTCTTACGCTTTTATACACAATGTACTTCCACAACAGTTTGCTATTTTTTGGGATTTGCTGCGGTCCTTAAGAGAGAGCTATATCCTTTTTGGCAAAGGGAGTTCCATTATACTTTTGATTTAACATTTTGTACTTCCCAGTGAAATTGTACAGATCCTTTTATTCAACCCCTGACCAGCCAAAATCTGGATTTCATTGAAAGTCTTGGACACAATACTGCGGATGTTGTGTAAGGATTTTTACTATTGGGATGGTGATGTCGTCTGCATACAACAATATCTTGGATAATTATCCGTCTAACAATTAATCACCACTAACGTCCATAGGAGCAAAAATAGCACTCAACCCTCGGATTACCTCCGGAAAGGTCGTTTTAGCTTCGTTCCATTCTGCTTTTATCCAGCCCAAAATTAGCTTGCGAGCATTACAAACAGCGACAACCATTGCCCAGTCGGCATCCGCACGGAGGATACAACTAAACGTAATTTTGCAGATCAATTGAAAATTAATGGAAGACAGTTGATGGAAAAATTTATTAAATTTGGATTAAGTTATAAAAATTCGTAGTAAATATGCTAGTATTGAGTGATTTTTTTGAGGTTAGGATTTTCATGCATTAGTATTTGACAGATCACGTGGGATTTCAGACATGGTGTCAAAGAGAAAGATGCTCAGTATGCTTTGACATTTCATCATGAATAGACTTACTAACGAGCAACGCTTGCAAATCATTGAATTTTATTACCAAAATCAGTGTTCGGTTCGAAATGTGTTTCGCGCTTTACGTCCGATTTATGGTCTACATAATCGACCAAGTGAGCAAACAATTAATGCGATTGTGACCAAGTTTCGCACTCAGTTTACTTTATTGGACATTAAACCAACCACACGAATGCGTACAGTGCGTACAGAAGAGAATATTGCGTCTGTTTCTGAGAGTGTGGCTGAAGACCGTGAAATGTCGATTCGTCGCCGTTCGCAGCAATTGGGTTTGTGTTATTCGACCACATGGAAGATTTTACGCAAAGATCTTGGTGTAAAACCGTATAAAATACAGCTCGTGCAAGAACTGAAGCCGAACGATCTGCCACAACGTCGAATTTTCAGTGAATGGGCCCTAGAAAAGTTGGCAGAAAATCCGCTTTTTTATCGACAAATTTTGTTCAGCGATGAGGCTCATTTCTGGTTGAATGGCTACGTAAATAAGCAAAATTGCCGCATTTGGGGTGAAGAGCAACCAGAAGCCGTTCAAGAACTGCCCATGCATCCCGAAAAATGCACTGTTTGGTGTGGTTTGTACGCTGGTGGAATCATTGGACCGTATTTTTTCAAAGATGCTGTTGGACGCAACGTTACGGCGAATGGCGATCGCTATCGTTCGATGCTAACAAACTTTTTGTTGCCAAAAATGGAAGAACTGAACTTGGTTGACATATGGTTTCAACAAGATGGCGCTACATGCCACACAGCTCGCGATTCTATGGCCATTTTGAGGGAAAACTTCGGACAACAATTCATCTCAAGAAATGGACCCGTAAGTTGGCCACCAAGATCATGCGATTTAACGCCTTTAGACTATTTTTTGTGGGGCTACGTCAAGTCTAAAGTCTACAGAAATAAGCCAGCAACTATTCCAGCTTTGGAAGACAACATTTCCGAAGAAATTCGGGCTATTCCGGCCGAAATGCTCGAAAAAGTTGCCCAAAATTGGACTTTCCGAATGGACCACCTAAGACGCAGCCGCGGTCAACATTTAAATGAAATTATCTTCAAAAAGTAAATGTCATGAACCAATCTAACGTTTCAAATAAAGAACCGATGAGATTTTGCAAATTTTATGCGTTTTTTTTTTTAAAAAAGTTATCAAGCTCTTAAAAAAATCACCCTATATAACAAATTATCGAATGACTAGAAATTGAAATTTTATTACCAGAAAAATCGTTTGTTCACATTTAGCCAAGCCCTGAACCTTGGTTTAATATTAGCCAAGCCCACCATCACAGTTTTCATTTAGAGTCACTGACCTATTAGTTTGCATATTAAAGGGTGAATGAATCATTTGGTTACATTTTATGATGTCAGTGGCCTTTTTGCTTAAATTTTCCATTCAATTTCATTCATCAAGGCCAACGACCTCTTTGTTTAAATTTATTCAAGACGACAACCGTTGCTTACATTTGGCGTCAGTAATCCTTTTTTTACATTTTATAGGGTCAATGATCTCTTGGTTTACATTTCATGAGGTCAAGTACCCTTTTGTTTACGTTTTGAATGCCCAATGACCTCTTAGTTTAAATTTTATAAGGCCAGTTATCTTTTTTACATTTAGCCAAGTCTACAACCTTTGTTTACATTTGGGGTTTACATTTAATGAGGTTAGTATCCCTTTTTCTTAGACTTTGCGAGATCAATGAACCTTTGGTTAACATTTTATGAGGTCAATGAACTTTCTGTTTACATATAGCGAAGTCAACAACCTTTGTTTACAGTTTACGAGGTCAATGACCTATTTTCTTATATTTAGCCTAGTCCACAATCTGTGTTTAAAGTTGTTTACACTTTCGAGGTCAATTTTATTGGGTCAATAGACCTTTCTATTTGCATTTAGGGAAGTCCAAGGCTTTGACATTGGATTTTCAACGTAAGAGTTTAAGCCTGTGGCCTTATCAATGATATATAGCTTTGGCAGCTTGAAATATTATTGATAATATTTTACTACATTTCTTTGAAATTTAAACTGCAGTGGAGTAATGCCTGTTACATTTCAAGACGCCATTTGTGCATTATAAATCCAGAAATTTCTAGTCCGCTAAATACAAATATTGTAACACCGTTTTCCTTGCTTTGATTATTGGTTTTCTTAACAGCAAAAAGCTTCATTGCAGCATATTTTGTACCTTTAAAGGAAAACTAAAAATGTTACGCAAAAATTTGCAAAACTTTGATGCAAGTTTGCGCTTGCAACACGTGCACACGCTGCAATGACAGCTCACAGCAATATTTAAGGCAACTTTACGCATAGCCATTTCTTATTTAGACGATTTTATTTATTTTTGCCGCCTGTGCAACAACAGCGCGCACGACTACAACTCCAAACTATGCACTTCAGAAACTTGAAAGGAGCTCAATAAGCAAAACAGCAAACTTCAACTTGAAATTTAGGAGTTGCACTACAAAATTTGTTTCGGTGAATAATGATGAGAGCGCTGTGGTTTTGTTGCCATTTTTGCTGCAACCCAAACAAAAACTGCCGGCGGCCAAAAGTCAAGAGGCAAAAGCAATAGACGCAGCAACACTACAAATAATTGTGGCAGCAGCGACATGAGTAGCATTATTACACGCTGCTGTGGCACGAACGGCCAGACGGTGGAGCACTTGCTACGCGTTGACTTTCGTGAGCACAGCAAAAGCGCTGGCAGGCAATTTGTAGTGCGTAGCTCGTTTCGGCAGCCGTCGCTGTTGTGCTCTCCGTGTTTGAGTTTGGCTGATAGGCGGCGACGTTGCACACTTTGCCGTTATAATAACTCGCAATTAGAAAAGTTTGCGACAAGAAAAATGTTTTGCCTACATAAGCATGCTGCGGCTGGCGTTTTTCGGAGTGTGCTCCTTGAGAAATTTTTCAACTTACTTTGCCTGGAAGACGCCAGCGGCGGCGCGTTTCTTGGGCATATGCTCAACAAATAATATTCGCCGAAAAACTTTCTAGACTAATTGCAGGCAATATTCAATTCAATTTCGAAAACATTGCGCATCCCGGCACATTGTTACGCATTTATGAGTCGGCGGCTTAATTCGAATTTTTAAATGTGATTAAATGCGCAGAATTGAAATAGAAGTTTATTGAATTAGCGAGCAACAAGAACTTCAGCACATATTTGAGACCACAAATATTCATATTAAAGTACATATTGCGCGCTAATTTCTTTTCGGAATTTTCGGCTGCGCAACGCTCAACTTCGTTCGCCAACTTAATGCAAACAAACCACAACTTTCAACGAACTCACTTTATTGCCATAATTTGCTCTTTTCCTCCCTCCATCGCGCGCTCGATCTGTGTGTGCTTTCTTGTCTGTCGCACAAGGCCATTGCCATTGCCACGGCTGACCCCGGCGCCTTCATCATAACCGCAGTCTTCTGTTGCTGCTGCATGCCGCGACGTGGCATCAACATAATGGCGCCGGAAGCGGATGTGCCTAATATGCTCATTCGTACTTACAATGCGCTCTGATTTTGAGTAATTACACTGCGTCATTTGGTACAGAGTTGCCACGTGGGTATAAAAATAAATAATATTAGGAGCTTTCTCTGTACAGATTCTGAATCTCATCTACTCTCAACTTTAGAGCTCAAATATTGGTATGTCCTAATGACTTAATAAAAGCGTCTTCCACTTAAATCTGATATGATATAACTCATTTAGGAGTTACAAAATTGTAGCTGTAAGCAACGGCCCCGTAAACATAACCACTTATGTGCCTCTTTGTTTTACCTTGACTTCTAAGAACTGATAGAGACCTCCTGAAACTCAGTAATGAAACAAGTAATGCAGTAGCTTCATGGCCGTTTTCTCTTTGTTTAGTTAGTTGTCATCTGTCAGTTAAACTCTGGTTAACCTAACCATGACTCCTTCTTTAGCTAAAGAATAGTTACTTTTAACCAGAACTTAACAGACAGTTGGCTGCTAATCAGACTTGAGAAAGCGGCATTTCGAGGATGATGTTGCAGGGACGATCCACTCTCCGCAGTCCTCCCCCAAAAGTTAAAAGTTTTACATTATTTCCATCATAAGTGACACAAAGAAGAAAAGGACTTTGAGTTACAAATACAAAATTATATAGTTCCTAAATCCTACTCTGGATCCGTGCCTGTGATGTTGAGATTGTACTATATATACCATCGGTTCTGTTTTCCACTACGATCAGAGACTTAAGTCGCATTTATGGGAACGAACCGACAAAATATTTGTTTTAGGCTAAAAACCTTCGTCCATTTTGCCTTTTTGCTTTCTGAGTGAAGTACAAGGAAATATAGGTAGAAAAACAAAGAATTTGGAGAAATTAGTTTAAAATACAAGGGTTATCAGTAAAAACTGTGAATCATATCAGAGGGAATAGAAACTAAGAGTCAAAACCGTTAGAACATCAGAGGTGATCGCCGCTTTATAAGTTATTTCTTATGACAATTCCCTGCGGAGCTAAGAAGAAGTTCGCAAGTAATTCAAACTTCACGATGAGACGAAATTCAGTCTGGTGGCAACCCTTTACTTTGTATTGTGTCTGGCGCCTTACCACAAGGCCAAAGTAGAAACCAAGTTACAACATAAACTCGTACCGACACATACACCAACAAATCCCGCAGTCATATACCTAAGCTTCCCCAAAATCCAGCGGCGCAAACGAACAGACAGTCCAAGTGGATAAATCAGCCGTGACAAATGGAACGAAAGGAATCTTCACTGCAGCGGCATTTCTATTTTGATTTTTAATTTCGCCGCGATTTTTTCGCAAGTCCTACTAGACTACACCAATGTAGAATGTATGGTGGATGAGCTGCGAAGGCAGGGTCGCCGAAAGTTTGAAGATTTCTGTGTCTGTCTAGACACTGAACTGATTTTGACAATGAGCGGCCGGCGGATTCATACATTATCTTTATCGTTGCTTATCATCGACCAAATCAGCAGTGGCAGCAGGAAAGGCTGCAGCAAGGCAACGCTTCGCATAGTTGAAAGGAAGCAGGACTTTATGCCGTTGCTGATGTGTTTGCTGATCTTTTGGGAATTCATACTAATGGTTTGATGAACTGATTGCTTGTTTTGTTGTTTTTGCATATTCCGGTTGGTATTCGCACGCTACGCTTATACGCTGAGAAGCGCAGTGCGCTGAGCGTATTTGCTGTGCCTCGCAGTTGGTCCTTTCTGGTTCATAAATAAGAAATTTAAAAATAAAATTAATATAAAACCAAAAAAGTGGGGCAAGAGCAAATAAAATTTTGCCGAAGGGAGGAAATCGTGTAAACAAAATAATAAAATCAGAAATGAAAATGAAATCCCGGGCGGCAGCGGCGCGCGGTGGAAAGCTGAAGCGCCGGGTATCGCGGCGATTCATCTTAATTGAAAATTGGCTGAGCTTGAATTTCGACAGATGTGTTGCTGGCCCAACTGCTGCATTGTTTGTTGCCACAGCACTAGTTGTTGTTGTTGTTGTTGTTAGCTTTTGAAGTTGAGTGAATATTGCGGTTGCCCGTGCCTCTCGACTCACCTTGCTCATATATGTATGTGTGTGAATATTTGTGTGCGCGCGTGCGCCTTTGTTTGCATGTCTATTTATGTGTGTGTGTGCTTGTGTGTATTGAATCGTATCCTTTTGCATCCTTGATTGCTTCAACTCCAGTGTTTTTCTTTAATAATTTATTTTATTTGCTTGAATGTTTTGTTTTTCTTTCGTGCCGCTTTGGTAAATAAGGCAACTTTGGCAATTCAACTTGATGTTGCGACAACAACGACAGCAAATACGCGAAAATATGCTGCAGCAACAATAGGGGTTAAGTGACATTCCTTTGGCGCCAAGTCTTTTTTCAGTCTTCTTCGTACATATGTATCTATGTACATATGTATATTCACAGTGTGAGCGTACTATTTGCATTATTTGTTTTTGTTGTTGTTGCTGAAGTCATATTTTATGTAGTATTTAACAACAGTCGGTTGAGTTTGTTGATGTTTCGTCACTTTTATGGAGTTTATTGTTGAATCTTGATTGCATAAACGAGGTGAATACACTCAAGAATATCTCTGCGCATGCAACCCTGTCGGAAAGTGTACCTTTATGCATTCAAGAACTATTACCAAAGGGAAATATTGACAACTGAGTCGAGTTTTTTCGTTTTTATAATCGATAACTACTTTATATTCGATACTGTAGTTGTGTATTTAAAAAGTCAAAATCACACCCTTCTCTTTAATAGTATGTCCTCTCAAGATGCTAGGTTAAGTATATACAAGGTGTGTTCCGAAGTAAACATGACTTCAAAAAAAAAAACAAAAAGCAAATGGTTTTTTAGGCAAAATCAATTTATTTTATTCAAAATAGTCTACTTCTACTTCCATACAGCTTTCTGCAGGGTCCAAAAGCATGTCGAATGAATGTTTTAGCTCGTTGGCCGGTATGGCCGCCAGTATGTCGGTGCAAGCCTTTTGAATGGCCTCTACGTCTGCATAACTTTCATGAGCAAATGCATTTTTCCAAAAAGAAAGAAGTCGCACGGTATATCAGGTGAATATCGGTGGTTAATGGTTAAAATGTGATTTTTCGTCAAATAATCGTCCTTCAAATGTTGGATTCTGATAAATTTTTGATCGTCAGTCAATTTGTGCGAAACGAACCGTGCACAGATCTTTCGTAAACCCAAATGTTCGGCCAAAATGCGATAAATCGATGGTTTGGAAATGTTCAATTCCATTTCTATGAATTTCAATGATGATTTCGGCTGATTTTTGATGAATTCACGCACAGTTTTGATGGAATTTCTGGTAATCACGGGTTTTGGTTGGTCCACATGTTGATCATTATTTATGTCCTCACGACCACTTTGAAAACGTTGAAACCACTCGTGCACTGTGCTACGGGATAGGCAATCATCGCCATAAATTAGTTTTATCAATTGAAACGTTTTGGTAAAAGTTTTACTAATTCTATAACAAAATTCAATGTTGGCTATTTGTTCGAAGCTCATTTTCGCACCGATGACACAAACAATATGGCATTTAAAACGCAATAACTTCAGTTCCATTCTATGAAATGTTATGAAATTCTCACTGGACAATCGATAAAGTTAGCAGATTCTAACACATTCGCCGCCATATAGATGGCGCCACCAGGGGGCGCTATATTCAAAAAAGTTCTGTTTATTTGGAACACACCTTGTAGTTCAGTAGATCTCTTGCGTTTCACTCCAGGTCAAAAGGACCCCCCAGTTGTTAAAGAGCTTGTACCAAACTGTGAAACGAGTGTTTGTCTATTCCATTTGCTCGACTGCAGCTAATTATACCATAAAAATATATATTACAAATTCAATGGGGAATATTCCAGGTAGAATCTCTTTAAAGATTACGCACATATTTTTCACGGAGTAGTATCAGAACTTTCTACAGTTCCACACATACTCAGTTGTAATAATATAGAAGCGAGCGTTTGCTTAATTTTGTACCAAAACACACGAATATGCAGTTATATATGCATACAGCAACATTTTGAATGAAATTCCAAATTTATTTCTGTTTCTGAGTATTTGCAACATTTTGCATTCATTCCCGTATTTATCTTTTAGTAAGTTGAGCGGCGAGCTTTTTTCGCTTTTGCACATTTTCATTAAACATTTGGCCCTCGGGTTCAGTTACGCGACTTTTCGGTACGAAGCGCGCAGAGCGGCAGCACACTCGCTACGTCAAATCGCTCTATGCTCCAGTGCACATTTAGCTACAGCGCATTATGGACCCTTACACACACACACCCACACACGTACGCTGTGTGGAAAGCAAAAAGGATAATGAATTTTTAGTTATTGAATTATTAAAATGTGTTGTTGAAATGAAATACGTGCAGGTGAGCACCCGACTGTGTGTGTGTGTGTGTGCAGCTTGTCCACCCGCGCCGCCACTGCCTTATGTTGCCACACATATGGCACGGTTAAAAGTAGTGCATGTGAGTTTGAGGCAGTGGATGGTGTGGTATAATCATATGCGTACATGTCTGCAGTTACAGCCAACACACACACAGATACACATACACACATGCACCCATCAAATAATTCGGTTTTTGTGTAAAAAATAAATCCACATAAACCATGAAAGGTTACTTTGCTGGCAACGCTTGGTCAGGCCACATCCCCTCGCAGCGCCGGCGCCGCATCTTACACCGGCACCAACAGCAGCCGCACCGCAGCTCCTTTGCATTTCCTGGTTTACCCCACACGTCCGTTTGGGATTTTCACCGGAATACCGGAAATTAACTCGGTGAACTTTTTCGAAGTTTTATCGTACAAATGTGATGTGCGATTGGTTAATGAGTTGATGGGTTCAGCTTGGATGGTTGGTTAGCCAGCTGTTGTGTGCGCGGCCCCAGATCCATCAGGCGTGGCCGGTTTGCTGATATGTTGTGTGTTGTGTTCAGTTGTGTTGTATTGGAATTACGGTAAATAGCACTGGTGAAAGGAGATTGCTGGCGGAATTAATTGCTGCGTTGTTGCTGTACAAATGAATACGGACGGTGCGGGAGTGCCGTGTGTTGCTGCGACTCGGTGCTCAGTGCTCGGCGTGGCATTTGCATATGCAAATGAGGCTTGAGTTAAGTGCTCGGCGCATGGGTAATGGCGGCGGCAGTGGCGGCAGCGCAGCGCGAGAATATCGTATGTAATATACAGCATCCGGAATTGTAAATTAGGTGCAATTGAAGCGGAAGAATTAGTGCTAAAAGCTAAGTGGCTAATATGTAATGGGAGGAGCGCACACGAAGGGCTATTTTTAATTTTTAGTTACCTTTCAAGGATGGTAAAGACATATTCAGTTCTATAAAAAGCACACAGTAATGATGAAATGTTAATGAGAGACATACTCGTCGTATGCTGTAAAAATTTTAGAAGTTATATCATTACAAGATCGCGTCACTATGGTCGTCATTTGGAAAGTTGAAAGTCTCTCAAAAATGAATCAAACCTCTCAAAGATAGATCTAGGATCCTTCATATTGGGAGTGAGTTGATCGCAAATCTGTTGAGGCAACTTTTTTTGAGATTAGCCTGGGTGGCTGAAGATGTGCGAATCAGAATCTTGAATTTTGAAAATCTTGCCAACTCTTGAAGTTGAAGAAGTATTCTTTAAAGAAACGTTGGTGGTTGGCTACCGTAGAAATAATTAGTCTATCGGCAAAGATACCAACCGACGCGAGACTGTGTCTAGCAGAATTCAGTCTTTCTTCCAAAAACCAGGTCCATATATCAAACTGGGAACTACAGAAAGTTTAAGATTTAATGCATAATGGCCACCGCGGTATCATGGAATCAAACCCACAGACGGATTTGATACATTATTTAGAAAACTTGTTTAAACAATCTAATGGCCAACTGGGACCATTGTTCGCCCAAGTGTAAAGGAGGACAGTCTTTCTTTTAGTAGGATTAAATATCGAAAGGAACTTTAATCCGATAAACCTAACCTACTCCCTACTCAAGACCACTAGATTGTGGGAGTGACAAGCCATTTTAAGACCTCTAAAGCCCGGTCGACTGACGCCTATTCTTATCTAACTGTATTTAGTTGATAGAAGTTGCCGCTTCACGAACATCTTTCCACTTGTATATGTAGATAGCCTCTTAAGCATGCATGCCCGCTTAGTATTTGGGTAAGGTGGAAATCCAGGACCCCATGTTGTCTAGTTATCCACGTATGGATGTCAGGCGACTGTGGGTCCACCGTGCTTTGGTTGAGGTTTGACAACGTTCCTGCCATACGATTATGCTCTTATTAATCTCCCCTCTCTTTTCGATTGCTGTAATTGGCGCTGATAGCTCATACATATAATCTCGTGAATTCGTCTCCCTAGATGTCTATGAGCGGCATAATAGCTAGTACTTTATCTGCTTCGCTGAATATAGTTCGGAAAGTACTTATTACTCTTATTGCTGTGAGTTTATGCACCGCATAGAGGTTAGGTAAATAAATAGGCTGGTGTTCGTGAGATCACGATTAAACCTACATGAACGGCTAGAGACTATTGTTCCATGTAATGCCCAAAACTCTTAAGTACGGATCAATGAGACTATCGGAGCTGTTTAATATCTATGTGTGAGTATGGCAACCAATATGCTTCAATCTTAATCCAGTCTAAGCTGGAGAGTGGAGGAGAAAGTGTATAGATGTTTCCACCTGATCTTCATCTGTGCAACTAACAGTTCCATGAACCTTTTGCGTTCCAGCGAAGACCAGAAATGCTTATTGAACTCGCGCAAGGCTCATAGATCTATTTCCCGGGTGCACGATCACAAGGGAATAAGCGAAAACCAGCCAAATATTCAGCAGAGGAGTAAGAGCTTACTATAAGGCGACACCATCAGATGTCAGGGCGGCTTGTTACTAAAGCTATACGGTCTTCGACTAGGTTGTTTGAAAACCATTATCATAGTGAGTGATATTCTCTGTTAATATACTGTGTTAGATTAGCGATAATATGGGACTTTCCCCTGATCATACGCTACAAATATTCCACACGAGATCTTAATTTTAGTGAGTGAAGCAATCATAACCGTAACTCAGTGCGGAATTTCAGTTACGAAGACATCAACCATAAATTGTTTTATAAATGTTTTCGCTTCTACAACGACCTACTCAAATTCTCTTAGAAATTCCCGTTTTGCCACATACACTCCTTCCCCACACTCGTTTCTAACAGTAACAGTTGTTTTCAATTCCGAAATAATGCTGACGATTTACAGCAGTTGCTTCGGTAATTGGAGTGTCTGGAGCTAACGCCATTACGTTCCACGTTGCAGCTGAAATGACAGCCGAAAATTCAGACAGCGTAATGAATTATGTGCAGCGGCGAGAACTGCCAAGCCACGCTGAAACTGAAACTGAAATGAAGATGCCACATATCGAGCACAACACGGTGACGAGCAAAGGAGTGACGAGCATCCTTTCTTAGCTTTAGCGGAGATTTTCGAGCTGTCAGCAGAAGCTGAGCCACCGAGCAAAGTGGAGCTGCCACATACTCCTCTTTCTTATTGCTGCAGAGCATTTCTTGCGTTGCTGCCACATTCAAGGACAAGTGGGTGGCACGGCACAGCGCCGAGTTGAGCTGATGAAGTCTAACTGACACTCGCTTTGATGTCACTACAAAACGTTTGCGGCTCATTGTCTTAGCTAGTTGGCAAACCTGCTGCTGACGACTACACCAGCGTCGACAATCAGCCAGAAGCTTAATTTTCCTGAGTCTGCTGGTGAGAATAGCAGCGACGATGATGATGATAATGATGGCGACGACGAAAACGAAGACGAAGACTCTGTCGACACGGTCTTCTCATGAAACAATCTGCGATAAAATTTACAAGGATTAACGTGCGGATTTTCTTAAGTGTTTTCGGCTTCCGCCATCAGAGCTGTTGTGCGCGGTTGTGCCGTGCGCTGTTGTGCCGTGCTGCACGTGTTGTTGTAGCCGTTGCGTGCCTTTGATGTGCGTTGAAAAGCCAATGTCTGCGGATCAAGTGCACCAATAACAAAAACAACATTAAGTTTAATGAGTACAACGGCAATATGAACAATTGCTCGGAGTAACAGATCGTCGTCACATACTCACTGTGAGTGCACGTTACACTCGCTGTTGGCTGGTCGTTGTTGTTGTTGCAGCTGCCATTTATGCCGTCATGTTGCCAGAAATTTTAAGCTCTAACTGAAAAATGAAATTCGCCACTCCTTCCGCTCGCCGTGCGCCACCAGTCCCAGCTCATCGCATCGTTTCGTTAATGATTTATTTCTCGTATTTAGTTTGGCGAAGCATGATGGAATAATGCAATAAATTCCAACGACTGCTGTACTGCTCCACCGGCCGCTTGCCCGGCTGTCTGGCGGAGTGTTTGACGGAATGACTTGTAAGCGCATACTGATGGCTTGACGAAATGACTGGAATTAGTTGGGAATTATGTGTTGTAGAGGTGGGAGATTTCAAAGTGTATCCGCCAGGCTTAAGGGTTTTGCTTTGGGCGTTTTGGCAGCTCGTTTCGCGTGCAATTGTTGCTGTTGCTTTTTGGGCGGCGGCCAGCTCCACGTAAAGTAAAACAATGCAATTTCAGCATATTCCAACAATGTTGTTTTGTCTCAAGTTAGCGCCACTGGCGGAAACGTAATAGTTTGGAACTTCTTGCAAGTGTATTTTTTGTGTTTGTTTTTTAAGAGATTTGTGCAAATCCAAAGCAATTTACAGAGATTGTCAAAATAAATAAGCTTATTATGCAGAAGCAACAAACTAATGCAGAACATACCTTTACACTCGCAATTATACTGATAGATACACGCTCTTTCGGAGATAGTTAGGATGGATTACGTGGAGTGAGAGAAGAAGAGCTAATACAAAATTGCACAGGCATCTAATCTCCTTTACCGCCAATTTGGTGGGATGTCTGAAGGTATGCACTCCCAAGTATTTAAGCCTTGACTACCCAAACGCGGGACAGTCAAAACGTCTTCTTCCAAAGAACTTCTGCATATAGCCTCTGGTAAGTTTCTTAGCCTTACAGCATGGACGCCAATAGGGCAATGGCCTGTTAGAATCCTCACAACGAGGGAAAAGACTAGCCTAGGGCAAAGATCACTGAATCGCTTAGGATCGATCTTGATCCAAAAGGATTTTCCGACAGCGTATGAATGGATAGAGGCCTAGCGCTGGCTAATGGAAGCGAGAACCGACCCGTCCCAATGCATTAATAGCAGGGCTAGGATCCCCTTCCTTACTGCCTCATCAGCTTTACAGTTGCCTGCGATGCCACTTTGGTTTGGCACCCATACTAGTTAGTTATTGTGAGCTTATTAGTGAGCTCAAGGTTAGTATTGCGCCCTGCTATCGCACACAATAATTATTCACTTTTCTGAAGGAGGCTACACACCGGAGCAATAAATCTACCACTATCTTAATGTTAGCAATTTCCACTTAAAAACACTGTTATAGTCAGGAGCTGAAGTTGATAGAGTTGATAGATAGCTCCTGACAGTAAGCCCCTCCATCAACCTGCCCTCAGCCTTGACGCATCAGTAAAGAAAATCACTGTTCCTCTCCTTCAATGGCCCACCAACAACTTCTGGTCTTACAATTTTAGGCTTAGCGATGTTCTTCGTAGTTTGGCGTTAATAACAGTAATCTTACGCGGTGACCTAAAGCCACACTTGTGTAAGACAACTGACAGCCACTTGCGGTGCAACTCTGCAATAAAGTACCTTCTGATACATGCGCAATTGTCTATCATCGTGGAGCGATTATTCTTTATTCGTCAAAAAATTTTTACGTAACCCTTTTGTTTGATTGAAAATGAAGGTATTTTTGGCCCATTGTGCTCCTGGGTGGTAACTAATTGACGCTTATCCAACAACTCAGCTGATATCAGTTGCCCAATGTCTGTTAAGTTGGAGTACTGCGAGTCGTGGAATATATCCCTTTTCATTCGCCTAAAGGCTGGGCATTCACAATGATAATCTTTCAGTCTTATACTAATTAATATAAAGGTGAATTTTTAATTTAAATTTCGCGTGTTTTTCGAATCGGCAAATGGTAGGGCTGGGGAGGATGGAGTCAAGTGTAGAAGTTCATGCAAGTGATTAAAGTTCTCTGAGCACCATTCACTTAGGAGTGATCAGAAACGATTCGCTTACAGCTCACGACTTTCGATCTTAGACCAAGTATCCTCTGGGTAGCCAAAGAACATCCATTTGAAGGCGAAATATTCCCTACTTAGGGTTGTGCGCTGGTTTTGGGACCCGCCACGTAAAAAAACACCCCCAATGAAAGAAAACAACAAACCTCGGATGAGTGAAATGGTAGGGCTGTTAGTGACATCTATGCTAAATTTCACGAAAAAATATTCTTTAGTATTTGAGATACGCATCGTTTTGTGAAACTCTAGAAGTGAATTCTTCGATTTTTACTATTTCTGAATATATTGAACTCATTCGCAATTCTATTCAGCAAATTGACCACTCCGAGGACAACATTTTCACTCAAATGAGGATATAAAAGCTAAATTGAAGAAGATCCTGATGGCCATCACGACGGACAATGTTTCCAAGTGCTGTTGTGGCTGAAAAATTCGTTGACATACGTGTATTGCAGCGGGAGAAATTACTTTGAAGGAGATGAAATGGACAAAATTAACCTTTGAATTTGATCACACTAGTAATCCCCCGCGCATGCTCTGCATTTTGCCCATTTTCTGAAGATGGGACCTTAATTGCATGTGCCCTGTGATGACCCCTACTGCCCGTGTCGATAACCGCGTAGTTGAAAGTGGACGTCACCTCCGCGTAAGACTTGTGCCTCGTCGCACATAATTTTCTTTTTCCCAGTAGATGAAACAGAAATTCCATTACTGACCCACATATTCAGTCCCTTGCAAGAGGCGTGATGCTTTGCTCTTTGACAACTTCAACTTGAGAACTTTGTTTTTGCTATAACTTCTACTTTTTTTTTTTTTTTTGAAAAGCGAGCAGCGCGCAACGACATTCGAAAGAGCTTGCTTTCGTTGGATTCAGTTGCGTAAAATCGATTAACAATATTTTAAAGAATAAAAGTGTCACAGAAAGCAGTCTGTTTGTTGTGATATGATTTATATACAGAGAAAAAATAGTACAAATAGTGAGTCACTAACGATTTTCTAAATTTAGGTACTGCTGCCCGTTTCTCGCACCTAAGCCGTGCAATAATAATTACCAGTAAGCCTTTTCGTCATTATTCAAAACGAGTTTTTTTCGATTTACACAATTTACTTGAAAGCCTGCAATTTAGAAAACTATTTTCGGCGAGAATTTATCACCCAAAGCCGTCAGAAAATTGACAGCTGTTGACTGTGTAGAAAATGTTAAATACGAGCGTGCAAAGTACACCAGCAGCGGTATTAGCAAACTTAATTAAATTCACACCATTATAGCGAAGCTGCGAGTACACGCGAAGAATAACGAGGAGTTTGGCGAAGGAGCATTAGTTTTCGAATTTTTGCACATTCACACATAGAACGAATCAATTGGAGGCTTAACTATGGCATCGGAGGAAGATAGTGACCACCCCGTAGGAACGAAATAATATTTTAGTGTAATTTTCTTGTGATGTTTTGGATTGGAAACTTTTATGTAAGAAAATTGCTCCATAACCTTACCTTAACCTACATAATGTTTTTCCTACAGGGTACGCACACACACATACTTAATGAATTGAAATTTGGAAAATGGCATTCGAAATGGAAAGGAATCTTTGCAATTGTGTGGAGTGCAACGAATACAAAATGAGCTGCATGTGTGCTGCTGTTGTTGTTGTTGCTTTGGTGCGAATGTAATTTTCTTGCGACAAATGCACGCTGAGATGTGTCAGCTTGCTGTATTTGTATGCTGCAGATTGCTTACGCAATGGCTGTTGTTGCGCTTGTTGCCATATTCACAGATTTGCTGCAACATTGCGATTCAATTACCGCAATCATGCCACACCAAGTTTGTGTGTGATGCCGTTAATGGAATGTGTTGCAGCAGCGGCGGTGGCAAACGCATGTGGCAACGGTATAAACAAATACTCGAGTTACATTTGATGGCTTTGCCAACAATAACAACAACGCTGACAACAACAACTGGCAAGTGCTTAGAAAAGTTGCCACAAAATGGCGAATTCGATAGTGGGAATCTATACAACTGACAGCTGTCTTCGCAATTTCTGCTCCTCGCCGCCATGCCGCTGCGTGTGGCACGTTGTCGGCGCAGCAGCACTCCCGGCTTGTTATCAGTGTTGCAAACTTCTCGGCAAATATTTGCATACAAAATGGAATTTACTGCTGCTGAGCGAACTAAGCCACTTTTCTTTCAGCGCCGCCGTCAACCTCGACTTTTCTTGTCGCCGTCAGCGCCGCTGCGTGCCGTGTATGGCGGTGTGCTGTCGTCGCGTATGCGTAACGCGCTTATCGTAAGCAAATAATATCAAAATTAATTACCAGTAATTTGCATAATTTCGTGGCTGTTGTTGTGCTGTTTGTTGTTGCTTTCATTGTCTTGTCTCTCGCGCTCAGTCGTTGATAAACAATTTGCGTTGTTGCAAGCAATTTGCATAAAACTCAAATTAATGACTAGAAGTAATGCACGCTCAGCTCTTTTTCTTCAAACAGACACGTAATTAATAGGAAAGTCGCGACATTAGTGTAAATACACCAACAATATAAATGGAAACAAATTGATGCTGAAATAAAAATTTTCACAAAAATAGACCTTAGCGATCTATCCAACATATCAAGTTAAAAATTTATACGAAACTGTACAATCAAATCAGTGGTAATTTTTAATATCTGGGTGATATAATCGCTATTAGTCCATAAAGCCCGAAAATATTATTGAAGACACGGTTTGAGAACAAGGTGTATGTTAAGTACGTAAGTTCTGACAATGAAGCAGTCATGCTCGTGGGAGAACTTCCATTTACTATCTTGATATATCTGATGACGACATATCACCGTTCATTCAGATGACCAATTTACACTAAAAAATGTTCTTTGCCTAAGGCGCTTGAAAATTTGTCATATGATATAAGGGTGGAAAAGTAAGATGAAAACTAAAAACCTTTGCAAATGGTCATTGACGAAGTAATATGAACTGAGATGAAATTACACTTAAGCTCAGCCCTTCAGATGTGCTAGACTGAAATTTGGTTTAACATTCAAGGTAACTCAAAGAATGAATATATAGAATATTAAAAAAACATTATTTCTCAAATATTATTGCTAACTAACCCGCTGCTGTTAACAGAGAAAGAGCTCGCCATTATTTACAGTAGCTAGTCCGAGCTTTGTGTCAGACGAAACATGAATAGTTGCTAAAGGAGGCTATAAATTATATTATTTTGTGTTATCAATATAACGCATGAAACATTTCGTTTTGTAGTATGTGATACATACATAGAAGGCAACTTCAAACCAAATTACTATAAATTAATTTTTCAGGTCGAAAAAGTGGGCATAACAGAAGGTTCCAAGTGGGACTGTGTTCTAACCAATAAGTTCATAAACATTCTAGTGGATAGCCAAACGGAATTAAGGGTTTCCGTAGTGTTAGAATCAAGCATTCCTGCGATTGGTTAGGCAAGCAAGCAATAAATATAGAGTGGGCCATATAAAATTTTAAATTTCGAAGATAGGGCGTAAAAGATTGAGTGTAGCGTTTGCTGTATGGCACGTAGCGCCATCCTGCTAGAACCAAATGTTGTCCAAGTCTTCCTCTTCAATTTGCTTGAAGAAAAATTCGGTTAACATTGCGCGATATTGCTCACCGTTGATGGCTACGGCCCCTTCTTCATTTTCGAAGAAAAATGGGCCGATGATTCCACCAGACCAAAATCCGCACCATACAGCGATTCGTGCTGGGTGCATTGTCTTCTCGACGATTACGTGCGAGTTTTCTGTACCCCAAATGTGACAATTCTGATTGTTAACCACCACGTAACCATCGAGGTGGAAATGAGCCTCTTCCGATAAGATGATTTTTCGGTAAAATATACCATCCTCGGTCAAACGATCTTCTGGCCAATCTGCGAACTGTAGAATAGTAAATAGCCACCCATTTCGTAATTTTAGACTTTTTACTGAATATATGTCACTTTCCGAATGGTATTTGACGTTTCCAATCTCGAAATATAGATAAGTCAAATTTAAAACGTTAGATGGTCCACGCATTATATTCTCCCTAGGTAACTCGGTTAACATCATCGGCAAAATTAGAGGAGTTGGCCTACTAGGGGCAGCTGGTGACATAATTCTCCTAGGCTGCCCATGTCATTCAGCACCTTAGAGGAACACTTTCGGTCTTGGATATGGGGCACCACGAGGTTACCTTGGGAAGATGTTAGTGGTGAACAGACCAAAAAAAAATGTCTTCCCCTGAAAGAAAATTCAACGTTTCTGATATAATCATGGCTATGGAGTCGTTAGAAATTTTGTTTAGCTTCCAAGTGTTTTGGAAGTCTACCTTATTAGGAATATAACTATTTGAGTATGCACAAGACTTTCAGTGAAGGAGGTGACGTTATCGTTATTATTTCAGTCGAGTTGTCCATCCAATTCTATTTATGATGATAACATTGAAGAGTTGAAGAAAAAGTATTTGAGTAGTTGAGTAGGGTTGGCATTAGAGAGAAAGATGAAGATCACAACATATTTACTGGATTAACTCAACACATTTTGTTTAGTGTTTGTGATATGAAGTATGTTAAAGGTAGACTCGTTCCAAAGTACTATAAGAACAGCCGCCTGTGTTTTTTTTTTCTTATTTTCAGACACCAAAAGAATGCTCGAGGCCAAAAAATCTAGATGCAAAATAAAAATAAAGTTTGAGGACTGCTAAAATCAATGTATCATATTCGAGATAGGCACCACGTTGCATTACAAAATCGAGTTTTGCAAAAATATCTCTTTTTATTTAAAATGGATATAGAAACGTTTGTATAGACTATTAGTAATCCACATATACATAGATTATTTTTGTAATGTTCTAAATTTATAACTGTTTAAATTAGTAAGTATACATAATTTTAAGACTACCCACAAGAACCTTACATAAGCAGCTGATTTAATAAGAAATATTCCCAGCCTTTGCCACCCAACTTATCTCTTCAAGCACCTCACCACCGGCCTTCAGTACCACCCGACTCCAAATAAGAAGTTGCCTGGCATCTTCCAACTTCCTCCGTGTTGAATGGAAATAATTTAACGCTCCGCTGTCACGGCGGCAACGGCCGTTATGGAGACGACGGCAACACAAATTAAAAGCAAACTTTATCTTTGCTAAATTCTGTATTAATTTAAATAAAAGTGTCGCCACTCGCCAAGAAGACGCACAAAAACTAAACGCAGCGCTTCGTCGCCCAGTGCTACAGACAATAAAATACACAAAATTTGCATGGTTTCCACCTTTGTCTTCTGATTCTACTCTTTACCTCTACACCCACCGCGCAGCAAGTAACAAATTTCATAAGCCAAATATTTGTACTGCCAGCGTGCGACTGTTGCGTCTGCCACACAACTTTCGTATCTACCACCGCATAGTTACCAGTTACCTCATGCTGCCTCCGCTTGGGCGGACAAACTTGCCGCACTGTCGTAGCAGCAAATGTGCTGTGTTGCCCACATCCCGCTGCCACTTGGCACTTGCTTAATGCCACAAGAAGCATAGTTTGTTGCTGCCGCACAGGTGCACTTGTGGCATAAATTTTCGCACCAATGAGTTGTGTGCGCCACTACTCCCCTCCCGCCTGTCTTTGCTAGTCATCACCGTAGTCGCTGCTGATTGCTGGGGCTTTCTTGCTGATTGCCACCGTTTACTGCCATTGTTGTCCACTCTACGGTTGCACAATGCCACCAAGTGTTGTCGCACTTGTTGTTATTGTGGTTGTCAGCGTTGCTTTTGTTGCTTTGTGTCACACTTGTAGGCCACATAAGCCGCTTAAAATTAATGCTAAATAGATAGAAGTAATTTTTGATAACTTTGCATAAAATTATCAACTACAGTGCGTCGTACAGGTGTATGTATGTGTGTATCTTTGAGCGGTTGTATGCTTGTGTGTGTATATATGAGGCGTTGTATGCCTGTGTGTGCGAGTTTAAAAGTTTCTGGCAACATTTCGTTGTTCTCCCAATTTATTAACATTTTTCGGCAAAGGTAAGCCGCAGTGGCATAATTAGTTTTGCTTTAGTTATGCAGATTACATACATATATACATACAGACAAAAGTGCTTATATCCCATAGTAAGTGGAGACTTCGATTGCTTGAACAAATATATGAGCAGTTACAGCGTCTACAGCTTTTGGCATTATTTCTGCTCATTAGTATGTAAAACATAAAAGCATGATATCGCCTAATTCCTACAACTATTTAACTTAAGCAAATATACATTCTTAGAAATTTTCTGTCCGAATTCTATCCAATTCAAGCCTATACCATATATGTAAATTTATTAAATCATTATTTTCAAACCCATTTCTCTTCAATACATAAGACGATTTTATTGCCAAAGATATGTATGTAAGTTACAACTATCTGCCGAGATACAACCTTACACGATCAAATTGACACAAGAACTGAAGCTGCTTAATCACCGGAACCATTGTATGTTCGTGACTTCGGCTGAGCAGCAACTTGAAAATGATCCGGATTTTCATCGAATAACTTTCTTCAGCAGTAAGGCTCTAATCTCATAATAATTTTGGCTGAATGGCTTCGTCATATCATATATGCGTTATTGGTCAGGCAGCGATCCAGATAGATCATTACCGTCCAATGATAACCGAATATTTTTGGCCCGAATTGGATGATATGGACTTAAGCAATATGTGGTTCAACAGGACGGCGCCATCAATCTATTGAAAACCAAATTCGGTGAACGAAATAGCCTAGTCATTTGACGCCGTTGGACTATTACCTCTGCGACGATTGATGAACTTCGTGCTAATATCGAACGTGAAATTGAAGCAGTATCGGCCATTTATGCTTGAAACCCGTCGAAAATTAGGTTTAACGTCTGGAATTCTGCGACCGTGCCCGTAGTAAAGAAATCGAGTTCTATACATATTGACATCGAATGCACTTTCACAGGAATAATGAATTTCATATACATACATACATATGTACTATATATTCCATACTCCAAACCATATTTGTTTTTGTACCGCTCTTATTGAAAAACCTGTTATATGGTAAGTGAACTGAGTAAACATTTGAAGGTAAAGTTTTCTCATGGGTGCAAAATAATGTCGCAAATCCCAGTTTCCTTGGTCCTCAAAATCCGATCAAACTTCTTTCAGGGTGTTCAGAATACGACCGCAATAATATTCTGTTGAATTTTGCGTTTTACTCGACAAGCGAGTATCATAAGATGGAAAGAAGTTTTTGATTTCGAACAACAAAATTCAAAAAGTAAATCAGAATTTGAAGAACGAGCTTTGAATTACAGGTGATTATGGAACTGTCTTTATGACTATAATGATTTTTCTTATGAGTATGCTCTACCCATGTAGTTGAATCCAAATGAGGCTATGGTGCCAATTTTAAGAGATATTATGCTTTCAGTAGTACACCCGTAACGAATATAAAACAGATTTGTTTTCAGGTGAAACTGGAAATATTTATATAAGTGTATATATACGTAAATATGATATCAATGTTGTAAATAATTATAATTGTTCAGAAATAGTTCGAGAACGTCTTTCAATGCCCCACTTGCAGCAAATAGCATTACTAGACTTAAGAATATACAAAAAGGAAGAGCACCAAAATAACCCTTGTAACAACAAAAATTGCAGCAACAGTAAGATATTAACAGAAACTGGCGAAATACAAAAGCAGAGTATTTCCGTTTACTTAAGATGTCATGTTGCAGTGGTCATAATAAGTAACACATGCACTTGTGTTGGTGCTGCCCAGTACGAAATATTTCAATACAAAAGACCAAATCTGAGTCAATGAGTTGCTGGCTGCAAGATATTTGGGGTCACGATATATACGGAACAGGAACCCGAGGTGAACTGGTCAGTCAACGATAGCGAGACCGGGCTCACTGCATGGAAAAGGGCCCGCTTCAACGTTTAGAACTTGTGTAGAGCAAGCCATGTCTTCTAATTCATAGGTCGAAGTCGGGACTACCAGCTGTCCAATTATACAATGACATGAAGTCCGGAAGTTTTTTACTCGCTTTTGCTTTGTGAGGACGAGCACATTCTTGTTAGCCAAAAGTGATTGGTTAAGAAGCTTTACAATGGGTTCCCAGAAGTTCGATAGAAATATTTTCTTCTACTTTAGCCCTACAACCGTGTGTCGGCTTGGACCGAGAACGCATAACTTCGATAGTTTTCTCAATCCCTTGCGAGGTAACGCCAGTTGTACATTCCTGTGATGCATTGGCGCCCTTTCTTTCTGTGTCCGCCATGGATTTCGAAGCGATTGAGATTATTTTATTATTATTCTGGGCTTGATCTCCAGGCTATGTTGAAGCGGTTACACAGAAGTTCTGAAATTTTTGAAAAATGAAATTTTAAACTCGGGCTTTGCGACGCCGGTAATCATTCGGAAAAAAGATACGCCTGTGTTGACAGGATAACTTCTTACAGGATCATCTAAAGTGAAAAAAATACGTGTTTTAGTTAAAACCTTAATTTAGAGCTTGGACGAAGGAAAAAAAAACAAACTGAAAATCGAATTTTTGGCAGACTCTTTTACAAAAAAATGTCTCGGCATTCTTCGTCCATGTCTTTAAAATTTTTTTCTTAAAGAGCTGTGTAAAATTTCATAAAGATAGATTGAGTAGTTCTCGAGAAATCTTGCCAACCGACTTCAAAAACAGAGTTTCGAGAAAAACGTGTTTAAAGACGGCGCACTTAGCTTAGCTAGTCTCGAGCGCACAAGTTCTCAAGGCTGTATCTCCGAAACTATTCCTCGGATCAACTTGACAATATTCTAGAGCTGTTGTAGAATTTAAAAACGACAAGAAAAAATTTAATTTTTGAAACCCGTTAACCCATGTAACCCCTTAATGGTGAAATTATGCTGTTTCTTAACTTTCTCAATTCTATTGCTGCCAATGGTGACGTAGTTCCCGACACGCAAAGAATTTTGGTTGGTAGACATATATTGGCCGGTGTTTGTACTCCTTTCTTGCAAAAATGGATCACTGTAATGCCACGGTAGTTCAACAAGCGAACAATATTCCAAAAAGGTTACAATGTTACTAGAGAATGCCAGAACTTGGCCTTCCATTTTGACCATCATGTTCAGACACCAATTATCCATCCGAGCATTATTTTTATTTCTTATTTTGTCGCAAAATTAATCAAAAATATTTTATTTAATAATAAATAAGTTAAATATTCCTACAGGGTATTATAACGCCTGCATTAAGATATGCTTGTCTGCGCGGCACAGCATTGCGACTACAATGAGTGATTTATTCAACAAGAAAACATAGACAGACTTTTCTGCTGGCAAATTATAATAAAAAAAAGAGGATTGTAAAATGCGCAACACATGTGTGGCAGTGACTGCGAAGTTGCCTGTGGCGGCGCATAGAACGGTGTTGGCTGTGATAATGCAGCAGCTGCTTGTATGTCAAATTCGCTGTGAGGGCGGCGGCCAAATGCGCTTGAAAGGGGTTACTTGTTACGCTGTCGGGCTGCCGGTTGTGGAAGAGATCGCGCCGCATTGAACACACACACAGATGTCGGCGTTTGCGTCCGCAACCGTGTCGGGGGTGGAAAGTTGTCAGCACATCATCAAAATTAACATCATATGCCGCACGAACAGATGCCACAACCGCCGCAACGCCTGTGAGACAGACATGCAAGAAAGTTTAACAAAACTTGGAAAAGACGAAAGCGAGCAAAACGAGAGCAAAGCAACGCAGACACTTGGAGGGCGGGTTGTGCAGTGCGCTGCGCGTGGCGGTGGGCGACTGAGATGGACGTTGAAAGTGTAGCGGCGGATGCGCTGCCGACTTTCAGTGATTTTTTATGCTCCGTATTTTTTATTTTCCAATTTTATACTTTAATCCGCAACATGACATTTTAAGTGAACGCGTTTATTGTTGCTGATTAAAATTTAAATCCGCTGCGAAATGCGGGCAATGGGATTTTACGCTTGCAAGTACCGATAAATAAACACACACATGAGTAAAAAGTCATGTCTTCGGATTTCGTAGTATTTGAAATTAATTTTTCTATGAAGTAACGGGTGATTTTTTTGAGGTTAGGATTTTCATGCATTAGTATTTGACAGATCACGTGGGATTTCAGACATGGTGTCAAAGAGAAAGATGCTCAGTATGCTTTGACATTTCATCATGAATAGACTTACTAACGAGCAACGCTTGCAAATCATTGAATTTTATTACCAAAATCAGTGTTCGGTTCGAAATGCTTTTTTATCGACAAATTTTGTTCAGCGATGAGGCTCATTTCTGGTTGAATGGCTACGTAAATAAGCAAAATTGCCGCATTTGGGGTGAAGAGCAACCAGAAGCCGTTCAAGAACTGCCCATGCATCCCGAAAAATGCACTGTTTGGTGTGGTTTGTACGCTGGTGGAATCATTGGACCGTATTTTTTCAAAGATGCTGTTGGACGCAACGTTACGGTGAATGGCGATCGCTATCGTTCGATGCTAACAAACTTTTTGTTGCCAAAAATGGAAGAACTGAACTTGGTTGACATGTGGTTTCAACAAGATGGCGCTACATGCCACACAGCTCGCGATTCTATGGCCATTTTGAGGGAAAACTTCGGACAACAATTCATCTCAAGAAATGGACCCGTAAGTTGGCCACCAAGATCATGCGATTTAACGCCTTTAGACTATTTTTTGTGGGGCTACGTCAAGTCTAAAGTCTACAGAAATAAGCCAGCAACTATTCCAGCTTTGGAAGACAACATTTCCGAAGAAATTCGGGCTATTCCGGCCGAAATGCTCGAAAAAGTTGCCCAAAATTGGACTTTCCGAATGGACCACCTAAGACGCAGCCGCGGTCAACATTTAAATGAAATTATCTTCAAAAAGTAAATGTCATGAACCAATCTAACGTTTCAAATAAAGAACCGATGAGATTTTGCAAATTTTATGCGTTTTTTTTTTTTAAAAGTTATCAAGCTCTTAAAAAATCACCCTTTATAAGAGCAGCGCTGTGGCGGGATTACTGCCAAAGCCCCTTTGATCAATTTCAATTATGCCAAGCGGTGTGGAAAGTCAATATGCTGCAATAACGCGCAACTTAGGAAATTATTAAAAACGGTATGAGCAGCGGTGGATTAGCGCAGCTTAGCGCAGCTCTCGCCTGAGAATTATATTTTTGTCGAAAAAAATGGCGTAATTATTTTTGTAATTGAAACTTGACAGCTACTTAGAAAAGCGTCATTAATTTGTGCTCACAATTGCTGCGTGTTGCACAGCCGCCACAGATTTTTCACCCACTTGAGTTCATGCAACGTATTGCGCGCTCTTAATCTTCCGCCTGCGCATCCTTTCCCATACTCTCCTCGCATTGCCTGCTTTGCTGCACTTAATCTGCGCGCGACTGCGCTTTTGTTGTATGTCACAGCATCATCAGCGGTGCAACACAACGTGTACAATATGCAACATGCCACAAAATCAGTGTAGTTCGCTTACCATTAAACCACGCTGCTTGCCACTCATACGCCGGCAGCTTCATGCAACATTCGCGCCCTTGCGTGACACCAGTACATTAGTTTTGTTCATGGCTCCGCCGATCTGCTCTGATTTTAGCACCCACTTCGCCGCTACTGCTTTACGTTCTTACCCGGTGTCAGCGCTGCTGCTACTCTTTTATTTATTGTAAGTTTCTTATTCTTAGTTTTTATCTCTTTTCTATGTTGTTCTGCCACAAACTGCAACAAAGAAGCACTCATGGCTCGGTTTGCTTTGTCTTCCTTAATGTAAGCTAATGAAATGAATGTTGGTGCCACGGCAACATTTTCAGCGATCCTTATCAGGTGCGCGCACATCCTTCTTTGCGGTGCACATGTGATGGCAGCTTCTTCCATATCTTTAGTCGGGCATGTCAGCTGTACAGTGGCTAAAATATGCAATACAAAGTGAAATATTATTTTTTTAATAAAATGTTAAATTTTTCACTAGATTTTTTACACCCTGAACAGTACCTAGCAGAAAACATCGCCAGGTCCGTCTTTCTTCCTGTACGTCCGGCTGTCTGTATATACCCGAAATAATCCCTCAGTTATTGAGATATCACTTTGAAATTTTGCACACGTCTTTTTCTCCCAACGAAAATGCTCATTTGTCGGAATATCCGATATAGGACCACTATAGCATATATAGTATTTAGACTTACATCTGAACAACTCGGACTGATGTATGGAACGACTTGGCGCACTTTACGTCCAGATTTAAAATTGAAAGCGAACACAATGCAACTTGTGAAAGAGCCGCTCTGGAATGAGTAGTCAAGATTAGCTGCTATCATCGGTCCACATTTCTTCAAAAATGATGCCGGAGAGTAGGTAACCGTCAATGTTGACCGTTATGGCGCCTTGATAGCCGACTATTTGATGTCTGAAATTGAAGCTCGTGATCTCGGCGACATTTGGTTTCAACAAGACGGCGCCACTGCCCACACATCAGATCAACCAATGGATTTATTAAGAGAACACTTCGGTGAGCAGATAATTTCACGTTTTTGGCTAGTCGATTGACCATCAGGTTGAGTGATATCACACCGCTAGACTCTTTTCGTGGGAATATGTAAAGTTTAAAGTTTATACGGACAATCCTGCTTCGATTCTGGCCTTGGATAAAAACATCAAGCATGTCATTCGCCAGTTACCAGTAGAAATACTCCAACGAGTCCTGATAAATTGGACTCAAGGAGTGGACCAACTGAGACGTGGCCATGGTCAACATGTGATAGAGATAATCTTCAATAAATAAATACCAAAGAATGTGCTTACGAAAGATAATAAACATTCCCTATTCTTTTTGAATTTTCTGTGTTTTTTCTTTAAAAAAGTAGAAAACCTCGAAATAGATCACCATATGTTATAGGTAGCTGGATTCTTGGCAACAAAGTTAACATTTTTTCCCATTACCACCGATCGATGGTTTGTTTTCGAGAATTAATACTATTGTTTTACAATAATAACTATTAGTTTAACACTCCGATGTTCACTTGGGGTCATACTGATCGTTTGGAATCTTAATGGTCGCTTAAGTGCACAATATCCCGAGGCTTGTATAGAAAAGTTTTTCAAACCCTACGAAATGAAACATGGCAAGAAAAAAGTTTAAATTACATTTTTTCATATTTTGAAGGTACCGTTATCTAATAAAAACGGTATAAAACTACCGATCAATTTCCATCACCGCTAATTTTTGCATAGGTCGCCAGAATTTGGTACATTGCAAGAAATGAGAAGCGAAAAAATCTTCACCAAATCTGTTGCTGTGTCTTTTTCTTATTATTCCTTTTCTATTGTTCCTTATTATCCCATTATTATTTCAATAAAGAATAGTAAAAGCCCTTTTGGACCCACTGTAGTACCTTATTTTGACCAAAACTGGCTAACAGGTATGTTTGGTCAACCCGCCCTTGCTACCTACAGCACTTGTCTTTGCTTTACAGCAACAACCCCGCACAGCTTCCTCCTCCTAGACCGAGTGCCTGCATATCGACCGCCCAAAGTTCGTTTGCACACGCAAAGGCGACAACAAACAGCGAAACCGTGCTACTGTTGCAACACATTGTTGCTGTTGCCGCACTAATGTTGCGATGCGTCGCTACTAAATGCCGCAACAATTGCGGTGGCGAATTAAAATTGCTAGCATTTTGTTTATTTAACTAAACAAGTAATGGGAGCAAGTAAGCGCGAGTGGCGGGCGGGTTATGAGCGGTGTATGCCTATCTGAGGCGATTGAGGCGGCGCCGCATTTCAAATAGGCAAACGCGTTTGTTGCTGCTACTTTGCAGGTAATTGTTGCAAGTGCGTGGCGTCTATTTGTTTTGCCAAAGCGCTGCGTTAGAGCAAGACTCCGGTGAGACTGCGCAACAAATGGCAACTGCTTGTTGTTTGTGCAACACCCAATTCGTATGTATAGAGATGCATGTTGGACTACGTGTTGCAGCGCCTGTTAGTATGCTTACATTATTTATTTGCTTATTTTTCATTCGGTTTTATAACTTATTTCTTCTCTTCTTTTCCATTTATCTTTACAAAAACAATCGCACACCTTTGTGCTGTGGCTATCTGCGTTGCTGCTGCAATGTTGCGGCAAGTTGGTAATTAAAATTAATGCAAGCATCTGAAACATTTGGGCTCTGTTGCACCTACTGCAGGTCCAGCTCCAGCTCCAGCTTCTTTCAGCTACTGTTCCTATGTATGTACATACAAGAGTGCTTAAGCAACTTGCTACCGCATGTGGAAGTGTTGCTTGATCAATGCCACTTGCTGTTGCCGGCTGCATGCTGCACATTCTTCGTGGAAGCTGCCACTGATTTTATTTAATTATTTAAAAGTCGCTGTTTGCACTCAAGATGGTAGCTAGCGACAACACAGATGTTGTTGTTGTTCTACATATGCGTATGTTGCAGCAAGTTGTACGATTTAATGTAAGTTGTTGCATATTTAATTTGAACGCGGCGCGCTGCAGCATTTGCGGTAACCAGTTAGAAATACGAGCCAATGCAAAGAGAGAAGCTTCGGAAACACTTTTGAAAATTAAGTAGATGTCTTCAGTTTCCAGCCACATTTGCATACATACGCCTCATATACCCATTTATGCGAACACAGTGTGGCATATGTTGCCTCTAACTCATTTATCATATCTTATTAGTATAAGTATTGCTGCGCTGTTTCTCGTATTCGCATATCTGCGCCCGAAATTAATGACTCGTGCTTCTTAATTTTTCGCTGGAACAACGTGGGAGATGCTCTCGTTTTCCCCCATGCTCTTGGCTCATATTTTACCAAATGCTTATATTTTTCATATTTCATATGACGCTACTTTTGCTTGAGACTTATTTCTGTCCCATATTTCCGTTTGCTTGTTGTTTTTGTAAAGCTTCTGAGAAACCATTTAGTTCATTTAGTGGAGAAGAACGCGCGAGAATTTTTGATTTATCACCAGTCAAACTGACTTATTTTGGGTTATGAGATGTGCTTGCTGTATTTGCTGTTATGTTTTCGATTTTTTTTTGAAGTCTCGACATTTTGAAGGCCAAGTGCAAAATACTAATTTGCATTCTGTGAGTTCTGCACAATAAAGACAAACTGCTTTAAGAGTATCTTGAAAAATATTTTTATTTAAGGCAATATTCCCAAAGAGGTTGGTAAAATAATTTCAAAATTTGACAAAAATATAAAATTTTAGAAACTTGACCAAAGAACTGTATTTTTTTAAGCAATTACTCTTCACTATATAAAAATATTTAATATAGATATATTTTACGTGCGAATATAATTATAACACCATTTTTAGAGGTCCTAACATAACTAAATTTTTTTTAAGTTAACGTTATTTTTAACTCTTGAAATCATAAAGATATGTATGGCAGGCGTATCATTGGCTTTGGCTTTTTATTGGATACCAGAAAATTCTATACTTATATAATTTCTTTTTTTCTTATTTATTAAATAAAGTTCCATATGTTTTCTTTTACATTTTTTTATTCTTATCTTTTGTTTTTTGAGGAGTTTTGTTTTTGTATTGGGAGTACCTTCATAAACTCTTTTCGGTTTAACGGCTTTTTGCTTGCGTAAATCACATTATGGCAGTAAATGACATACGACTTTATAAACGAAATATTTAGCATGCCATACAATACGACAATAGGCCACCAATTCGTTGTGTGGAAACACGACATTAGTGAACCCATCTGGTCAAATGTGTCGACATTCCCTTTGTCTGGTTGTAGTGTAGTATAGTCTTTGGCTTGGTTTATTGTACCTGGCTCATTGCAGAAAGATAGCTAGTATACCATCTGTGATGGCTTAGGCTTATATGACGCTAAAGTTAAGGGGCATCAAAGCAAGCACAGTGCTTATCAACCGCCTACTAATTAAAAAGTTGAACCCACCAAGACTCATTACAACAATGTACCTATTTCCACTATAGTTTGTATTGAATAACTCATTAGTGAACAAATGATCGTCACTCAATACTGCGGTCAAAGTTAGGATGCCTAGCAGAGCAAGAATTTCAAGAAAATTTGTATCAGCAAACGTCTTGCTAGTCAAATTAGTTGTTCTTGTTAGAGATATTTCTGCATTTGTACACCGAACTATTTCTGATATTATTTCGTCAGGAAAATAAAAAGTATTGAAGAACGAAATCGGATTACATAAGTTTTTACTTGCTCTTGTGTTATCTCATATTGTTCGAACAACTTTCATCGATAGAACTATACCGGCATTTACTCCCTTCGAGGTAGTCCAGCAATATTGTCTGTTGTTTCTTAATGTTGGCAGAAGTACTCTTACTATCCGGCTGTAGAAAGATGAACTATTATTGTTGGTTTCTTTTTGTTCCGGAACTGTCAATATATTTTCGCGATTCTCCTGTATATAAATATCTTTGTCTTTCCCGTCACCTTGAATATCATCTTCTAATACCACATCTTCTATTTTAAAGTTTTTTCGGTCGAACCACATTCATCTCGATTTATCAGAGAAACAGCTATCTGCTCATACGCCTCTCAGACGTACGTTATATATCCCAATATAATGGAATATTAGTAATAAAAATTTGTGGATTTTGTTGATATATTGATTATAATGATGGGGTTGCTATTTTGAAATCAGGTATCCAAAAATTACTTCGTTAGGTTAGGTTGATCCGCTCAACGGAAGCATCCGACTTCGTTAGATGACACGGAGGTGATTTGTCAAGACAACAAAAATAACACTCCTCAAGTATAGAAAGCTATGAGCATATTTGTTAATGTTTTCCATAATTTCTTAATATGTATGTATCATTTAAAAGAAGACTAATTATGTTATTATACTCTGACACTTGTTAATTTTTGAACACTTTCATCTAAACCCAACAGTTCACCGAAACAATTAACTCTGAAATGTTTTAATCTCAGTCTACAGAAAGTACCACTGGCGAGCAGAAAAAGAGAAAAGTTATTGTGTAATCAAGGACGCTCAAATATAAGTTCAGCAGCAATCAAAATTGAATTTATATGCAAATTCCGCTAAAATATCTATTTCCTGTCCTTCCGAGAACATTATAACGAATGTCGCCGAAAGAAAGTTTAACTTCGTAAAAATATCAACTACGTAGACTTCTTTTCATATTTTGGGACTTGGCAACCCTAGTGTTGCAATATGGCAACTCGAAACTTTATCAGTAGGTACTCAAAAAATTTAAGAGCGCTATTTGTTTTGTTGTGTTACAGTAACTTTAAATATTCAACTCGGCCAAAAAAAGTGAATTCAATGGCCAACATTATCTAAAACATTCGACGTGAATTATCTCAGCAACAGTGCATCGATGAATTTAAGGCAATTTTTGACGATGATGCATCCAGTGCCGTGCTTGTCTACAGTATGGTGAATTCAATTGAGATCGCAGAACACTTCAAGACCAATTTCGTTAAGGTCGTTCAAAATTAGTTGTTGTTCCGGAAACTAACGCTGCTGTACGCAAACTGATATTGCAAGTTCGTCATGTGACCTATCGTTAGATTGGAACAACTATACACAAAAGTGGGACCAGCATACAATCAATATAAATAAACAATTAAGCGATTTCCGATTATTTATATTTGCTTTTGCTCTCTAATCCCCAAGTAAGAACTCTTTATAAACGACGTTTTTTCTAAAACTTGACCCTTTGCCGAATTTTAATTTGGTTTGAGGCTTTTTGAAAACCAATAAGTGATAATAAGAAACTCGACATTTCTTCCACTTACTAATTTAATAAACAGATACACAGATGCGCATATATCATTCAATTTCACCCCACAATCCTTGAGGTTTATTTATTAAGTTAAAGCCTTGGCTTTTTTTCATTATTTCGCGTAGCCAATTCCACAGACACCAATTATCTAAATTGCCAAATGGGTCGTGTATGGCAGCGCACCCTGTATTTCTGCATCTGTTGCAGCCGCCGCTGACGTGGAGACAACAATTCGTCGCACACATGTGCACTCATTACTCAACGCAATGCAATGGACTCATCAGCCAGCAACAACAACCACACGACGATTCGTATTAAGAGAAGAAAAATAATACAAGAGTAATCAAATTCCACTTCGTACAAATTAGTTGCAATTGCAATGCGGCTGCCAAGTTGCAGTTGCATTCAGTTGCTCATTTTTTCAATTTACGGCTGAATGTGCTGTGCAACATGGCACGCAAAGCAACGCGCAGAACGGCAGATAAGCAGGCAAACAAAACAAATTATAGCTGAAAATCCGACGGAATCGCGAAAAAAAGATTTAAATAAAATGTGGCAAGTACAATAAAATCAAATCGGCGAACGCTGCCGTGGGACCTGGGGGCTAAAAGCGCGATTGCACCACAAGGCTGGCAAAGTGAAAGAGTGAGAAAGAGCGAAATGTACAGAAGTAGAGCTGGGACCAACGAAGTCTGCGAGTTATAAAGAATCAGCCATAATGAGTCCCCATCAGGGCAGACAGTGAACATAAACACACAACCGTCGCTACAATTATGAAGCATCGCGGCAAGCACCACACAGGTTGGGTCCCTTAAGGCGCGCACACACACACATGCCTGCTCAGGCAGAGCATTACAGAACAACAAACTGCGAAATTATTTCATTCATTAAAATTGTAAATGTCTTAATCTCACGAAAGAAATCGCAAAACAGCGAAATTTTATAAAACAACATACCGATATAGACACAAGAACAACAATAAAATGGGGCAGATGAGCAGACCGTTGTTTCGCTTCGCTGTACGCAATAACAATGCACGCGGCACAAGATGGCGACGACACTGCAAACCGTGAGGGAAAATTGTGTGATACAACAACAACAACAGCGTTCGGCAATCGCTCGACTGCAACGCCCCGAATTTCGCCGGTACTTAGATTCATAAAAAGTTTTTCGTAGCACTTCTAAAAATAACCGTAAATAAATTTAAAATGCGTTTTCCCCAGTGGCACTGGCTGACAATTTGCGCCATTCGCACAACAAGCTTGCAACATTCTTTTTGTTGTTGTTTCGATTTTGTTGCGTCGCTGGTGAATGGCATCTGCCCGAAAAGTGCAAAAATCCGATTGATCATTTTGGCGAATGTTCGCGCGTTAAAGAATTTTAAGTGCTAATTCCAGTGAAATTGGAATTTCCGAGTGATTTTCTGAACTTTCCGATGACCTCTCGTCATTCACTTAGACTATTGGCGGAGGCAAAAGCTATTTGATAATATTTACAGCGTGTTTTATTTGGACAGCCGGAGCATGAGATGGGCGTATTGATGCACACAATAACTCATGAACAATGAAAGGAGGTGGATTGATAAACTTCGTGCAAATAACAGGAGACTGACTAAAGGGTGGGTTAGATGCGTCACGTGGTATTTGAGCGTGTGTAGAACTGTCAAATACACTTCAGTCAGTCACGAAACTAGGATGGAAAGTGAAAACAACAAGTGAATGGCGTTAATGTAAATCGAATGTTATTATAACGGGTGATTTTTTTGAGGTTAGGATTTTCATGCATTAGTTTGATCCAAAATCAACGGATCTTACTTGGAAATACCTAAAAACTCCTTAAGTGTTTAATTTCATAGATCGACGAAGTATTTTGAGCGTACCACACACTTATTAAGGCGGTTAATATCAACCTCAGCTACTTTGTTAGGTTCTTCAAAGGTGTGACTAAAGGAATATTCCAATCTCGGTCTGTCAAAAGCCGCGCAATAGCGGAGAAAGTAAGATAAATACTTAGATTAGTAGAGTTATAATTTCTTAAGGTAAAATAACCTTTTAAATCAGTAGTGGACATTCAACAAAGTACAACAATTTCCCTCGAGTGATAATTTTTAGGTGATCCAAGTACTCTGCCTTCAATTTTGAATTAAATGTGTCCAAACGCTGTAGGGAGTTTTCGAAACACCCTGCATGGGTGTAAAAGTTTACAAAAGCACACTTTTCAGGTACTTTTTAATTTGACCTGTTCAGAGAGAGAATTTCGTATATCCTAACTACCTCATTGCGGTTACGAGTTTAGCAAGGGCATTATTACTTGAACTAAGCCTTTCATTAATTCTACTTCTGACCTTACCCTACAAATTTGAGTACAACAAAACAGAGGAATCACTAAGGTTAAATATTTGTAGAAATGCCCCAAAAACGTTTGGAAAGATAAGCAATAATCTTATGGACAAAGTTTTCAGGTTTTCATAATGTAATTTCTTCATTATAAACTAAAACTGGTAAAACTTTACGAAAGGCTACTTAAACCCAGACTCGAAGTAGCTGGAGGACCCTTCTCTAGACAACACGGCTTTAGACACGACAGATAAACTCTATAAGCTATAAAATGCGTCATTGAAAGTGTAGAAGCCGCACAGCGAAGATGGCATACTTTAGATGTTCGAAACGCCTTCAACAGTGCTAGATTGGTGGATATGATCCACACTCTCGAGAAAAGTTTTACAATCCCCGACTGCCTCAGAGATGTGGTACAAAGCTACCTTAGTAGCAGAAAAGACCAAATTAGAGAGGAATCGCGGCAGATAGCGATCACTTCAGGAGGCGCCCAAGGATCCATTTTAGGCACAGACTTGGGAAAAATCAGGTAGGATGATATACTAAAACTCGAAATGTCAGACAAATCGTACTTAATTGGCTACGCGGACGACATTGCAGCACATTAGGATACCGTCGCAAACATGGCTCAATTCCCACAACCTCCAGCTCGCTATGGATAAAACTGAGTTACTACTGGTAACTAGAAAAGTACATACCTACCTCTCGAAGAAAGTATGCAAACAAGTGCAGATATTCTTAGGACAGAAAAAGCGGTAAACTACCTAGGCATAAAACTGGACCCCTGACTAACCTTCTGGGCATAAATCTAGCACGCTGCAAGAAAGGCAGCGAAAATCATTACCCAACTTACCAGACAATGGCCAACATAGGGGGCTCCAAGCAAAAAAAGGGAAAGCTCCTAATATCGATACGGAGCTGAGATCTGGACAAATGTGCGGCGATGCAGTATTTGTTGTAAATGGTAATGCCCCAATTGACCTTCTGGCATACGAAAGGAAAAAGCTGTGGGAGCTAAAGAAAACCTGTAAATGATTCAGTAATGTATCATTTATATTATTTATATTATACTAACATGCTTTGCTAATTTCCTTGCATTCTGATCAAAATATTCGCCCTTGTGAGGTGATGATGGCAATCATGTTGCCAATTTGTTGTTAATTATTATTTTGCCAAATAACAGGTCTAAACATTGTAGATTGCAATTTCTCCTAATCATCTTTATTTTGCGATTTCACGAAATTCCACAAAATCTATTCTAATTAGTGCAGATGCTAATTTATGAGAGGTTAAGTATGCGTGAAGAGAAACTCAAATTCATATTTGGACTTTAAAATGATAATAGAATAATTACACAGAATTTGTAAATAGAAAGCCACAAACTAGTTCAATCGGGCAGTGGCGGGGGCAAAGGGGGAAATAGGGTTGATGTGAACGGTATTTCCGATTTTTGTAAAAATTTACTTTTTGCGATTTAGAAAGCGAAATAGCGAAATTTTTTGAAGATATTTAACTGGGATTTGGGTCTTTTAATGAAATATCGCAAGTGGGAAACCACCAGTTTTCTTTTATCACACAGACCCCTCCTTTTGAAAACCCAGTGACTCACAATTACATTATTGGCATACAATATTTACAGCGTGTAAGTTCTTGAACACACTTAGCATACCACACTACACAAAGACAACAATAAGAAGAACAATAGCAAAAGTGAGAAACAGCAAGAATTCATTAGCATTGCTATCTCATGCCAGTGCAACTAGAAAATTGCAAACCAAATGATTTATTAATTTGTTGAATCAAAAATTAATTACATTTAAAAGCAAATTATTATCATCTATTCTCTGAAGCACTCGTACGAACGAACATTGCCGTGTGCTCCCAACAGTGTATGGGTGTGTGAGTGTGTCTCCCGGGGGAGTTGTAGCTACAGCAGTTGCAGCGCCAAGCCCAGCAGAAGACGGGCGGCTCCATGTAATTTTAATGAATCCATTTTAATGGCGCAGAGAAGTGACTCGTCAGCAACAACGGCACTTGCCTCGTGCCGTTAATGAAGAATTTACCTGTTTTCTGATTGTCTTGCTGCGTTTGTTCTTATTACGTGTGCAATAATAACAATAATAATTTCACTTGTGGCAAGTACACTCACTCACTCACTTATGCCTCAATTAAGAAATGCGAATTCGTTGTTGTTGTAGTTAGTACTGCTTGTGATGGCTACATTTTGTGGACTAAAATGCGGATTTTACAAATTTTCAACGCATGGCTCCGTTGGAACTTTTGTTCCGAAAATAAGAGTTATATGCTTGCGTTTGTGTGTGTAATTTTCACAATTAAAATTTTGTGCTTATTTTGAAGTCAAACAACAACAAAATTTGTGTTTGTAAATAAGAGACCGCCACATAGAGTTTGCAAATAGCAAGTTGGCGATACATTTGTGGCACGATAAAGCCACATACACATTCACAAACAACAACCAAATGAATAAACAATCAAATGAGCCCTTAACTAATTTCGTTGCCTCAGCAAAAAACCGATAAATTCGTAAAAAAGGCAAAAAATGCTGAGGCATGTGGTGGCAGCCGGTGGGCTCCAAGCGTAAAATACCAACTAATGACATATATTAAGTGGCCATGTGTGAGTGTGTTCGAAAATAAATATAAATACCCTGTTGGGAAATGAACGCATATAAAATACATTGCCGCTGGTATTCTTAGAACTTGTAGTTCATGCATACGCCATAAGAGCAACTGACGGATGAATTATTAGAATGACCTAGCAAGCGTTTATTAGCACCCTCTGCTGAGCATTTTTACAGTTCTAACCTAGTACTAAACATGTACAGCATGTCTACTAATAGAGATGACTTGATTTTTACTTACCTATCCAAATGAAGTTATACTCCCTCAACCATCAGAGGTGGTTCTGACTTCCTCGCTGCACGGAACCAACACTCTCCCCACTAAGTCCACAGCGGCCATATACACTAACTGGACTAAGAAGTACAGACTTGACTTGTTGATGACGTTAAAATTCCGATTGTCAATAACCCTAAGATTTTCGGTGTGACATTCGACAGTCTGTGCTCCTTCACTCCTCACACGACCGTGATTATTGGCAAAGTACAGAGCCGCAACAAAATCCTTAAGTCGCTAGCCGGTAGCCCATAGGAAAAAGGCGCAGAAACATTATTGTCAACATACAAGGCAATCGTCCGGCCGTTCCTTAACTAAGCCGCAGCAATATAGTGGCCTCGATGCAGTGAAACGCAGACGAGGAAATCTCAGACATGTCAGAGCATTGCAATCAGGACTAAAACGGGACGCCTCTTGATGTCTCTCATTGAAAAATGCAAAGTGAGGCCCGCATGCTCCTAGCTAAAGAGCATAATTAACTACTCTCCAAGCCGTTTCTGCTGCTTTCGTAAAAATCATCACTGCAGTTGTAGTGGAACCGCCTCCAAGAGGTCTTTCCTCAACTACGTCGACGACATAAAATAATACGCCGACCAGATTTCGGACATAACACACTTCAAACATACGCTAATTATTCGCCATTCCGTGAATGGCATACTTCGAGTCAAACCACCTCCCATTGCAGACGACAAGCTCGAGTTGCCTCGAGAATCGACAGTGGCTCTTACGCAACTTCGTTCTTAATACTTTAGCAGGTTAATCTCCTACTTATCTAGAATCGACCCCATCTTATCAAACATATGACCAGCACGCAACGAGTCCCCACATGACACTGACTACCTTTTTGCGTGCCCTGCTAACCCTATACATCTCACTTACCTCTACCTATCGTCCGACCCTGATCCTGGGCCTACAGTTGGATGACTTTGATCAGGCTCTTTCATTGGAACCATGTATGTTTACGGATTTATGACAAATTCTATCAATGTCTTCAGTAAGGTTACCAATTTCGTTACGTCACGTTTCACTTTGATACAACGATTGGAAATAGTCCAAGATGGTTACACAAATTCACATTCTTCGAATAATTCACGTGCATCGAAAGGTTTTCTTCTCATAGGCCCATTTTTGGCTTAAAGGCTTCGTCAGCAAACAAATTTGGCGGGGGAGTCAAGACCTCGTGTGATTCAAGAAACGCAATTGTATCCTCAAAAATTGACCATTTCGTAAATTTGGTTGGAAAATAAAGCAGAAAATGCTGTTACCTTTTGCTATTAAAAGTTATAGCACGATCTTGACCGACTTTTTCATTCGGGAATCCATAAAATCGGCGCGGACGATCTCTATTTCATAAACATGGATACTAGGAATGTTTGGAGACTCGTTAATGTCCTGAAATGTCAAACGGCCGCCAAGATCATTCGATTTACGCCACTAGATTACACTCTCTGGGGCTATGTTAAATTCAAAGGCTTACGCTAACCAACTAGCAACGCTCGAGGAGCTCGAAGACAATATTTAGCGCACAGTAAGAGAAATCTCAGCCGAAATGTTCCACCGGGTGATCGAAAATTAGCGTAAATGGGTGCAGATGTGCAAACGTGATCGTGATGATCATTTGAATGACATTTTGTTCAAATCATAAGTGGCCTTGAAAGAGTTGAGAGTTTATTGCATGTTTTGGTTCAGGGTCTAAAGATTTCCAATATTTAAAGCTCTCATTTAGACTGCTTGTCAGCTGGGCATAAATTCAGACCTAACACAAGAGGAAAAATTTCAAAAATCTAAATATATTTATACATTCATATGTATATGTACATTAAAAAATGAGCACAAATAAATTATGACTTCAGCACAATTCATTTATTGTTGGCTCCATCAGAGGAACATGCAACATCAGCGATTTCTGCCGTATACCATCTTCCAGACCTCATTACCGCATGGGAAGAACAAAGGCAAAAAAATCTCAGCTTCTCTTGTTTCCACAATAGCTGTTATTGTTAGTGTTGCCGCTGATGTACTAGGTGACACAATGACAGTCATGGCCACCAGCGTTGCTTCCCATAATGACGCCATGCAGCTCTAGCTCCGCATGCTGTGTTCGTCTATTTTTTGTTGTTGGTATTATTATTATTGCCATCCTGTTGTTTGCTCCTGCTGCTTTTGCCTGGAATCGCGCATTTATTATATGTTTGCCTTGCCGCCGTTGTTCAGCGCCTTTTGCACATGCGCCGCAGCCAGCCAGCGCCCGGTTCTCGCCATTCTCATTTCGTATGCGGCATACGTTGCTGCCACGAAGTGTCGTACACTACTTGTATTATTAATTATCAATTTATTAAGTGTAGTTAAGTCGTAAGTAAGTGATTTTTTCCATGTAACGCCGCCGCCGCGACACCATGCGCCCCCTCCGGCCACAAACAAATTGTCATCGGCCGCATTGAGTTGGCATGTGACAATTACAACTGTTGCCAGTGCAACAGCAACACCATAAATGGACATCTTCGACTTCTGCTTCAGCGATCAGTCTTCTTGCAACGCAGCAGTTGTCCAGCCGCCGGAGCCACTGCCATCCTGTCTGTCAGTTGGAGTTGAAGCTGTTGAAGCTGCCGTTGCACAGTTGACGTCAGTCCGCGCACCACTCAGCTGCTGACAACTCAAGACGACATTAATTCATTTATGTTTTATAAATTTCAACGCTACTTTCAAACCATTAGTTGTACTTAGTCGGCTGGTGTTGTGCCACAAATTGTTATTTGCTATTCAATGTCAATAGGGTTTCTTATAATTATTTTAAATTGCTTTCAATTGCAATTTGTAGTCAATCGTGGCTGGAGACGCCACTAGTTTTTGCAACAGCAACAGCGTTACATTTTTGCTTTTGTCTTTCTTTAGCTTAAAATCCTCAGAAATTTCTCACATGTGTGATTATGAAGAAGTCTTCCAATAACTATCTCAAGATCATTAAATACTTTGCTGTGGTATTATCTTTCCAAAACTGTTCGCACCATAGAAGTCCTGTATTTAGTTTCCAACCACGTGACCTAGCATACCTAATGAAATAACTATAGAAAATTCCTAATCATTAAGTGCTTTAAAATTCACCACATTCACATGAGTATGTATGTGTGTACAGCCATCGATACACCTGTATACTTGTGATATGAATGTCACTGGCTCGTTGTGTGGCATGTACATACATTATGTTTGCTCCTGTCCTATTCGTGGCAATAAATCACGACTGCTGACATTATCCCTGCTCAGATCGAATATTCAACGAAAATTTGCGTTTACAAGTCATAAATTATATCTAATCATTCTTGGATTTATTTTCCAGAAATTTAAAGTCTTTATCATAATCTCCCGAGGATATAATAATGATCTTGTCTATTTTTAGAATATGTGTAAATGTGGTAGTAAGGTAAATCAAGAACTGTCAACGAAACGGGTATTTTATTAGAAAAAGTTAATTATAAAAGAAACTCAGTTATAAAAAAATAATTTATTTACCTATAGTAAATACGATTTGGCAAATATGAACAATTTCGTTAGCTGTTTATAATTCGCTGTGTGCTAGAGACTAGTGAATCGAACAAAACACACCAAGCGTTCGTACAGATTTGTAGCATTGAAGAGAATTACCAATGGAAAACTGTTGTAGTTTATACTTCTGACTGATATAAGTTCGAATACAGCAATTACCTTCAAGAAAAAAGTGTTAACGGTTACATTTCTTGTTATAATCTCAACAAGAGAGGAATATATTAAGATATTAAAAGTATGAAAATTAAAATCTCCCTGAAATTTTAGGTTTGGTTAGTGTTATCAACTTTTGAAAATTGATGAGATAGACGGGTTTGGGTATCTCGCCTTCAAAAAACTCGATTCTATTTTACTATCTTATTTAGTTCAATAACATCCCTAGAAAATTGACTTAATTGCTCAAGTTGATCCGAGTAGCAGATTTGCATATACAGCCTTGAAAAGTACCGCGCTCGAGGTCAGTTATATAGCAACTTAATGAAATTTTACTCTGGTCTTCGAGATATAATATACAAGCTCTTGAACGAAGGATTTTTTTCCAAAAATACAAAAAAATTAAAAAAAAACTCGAGAAATTTTTACCAAAAAAAAAATTAAAGGAGTCTGCCAAAAATACAAATTTCTCTTTTTCCTACATTCAGTACTTAGTTCTAATCTTAATTACATCCCACATTTTTGCTCTTTTCTTCAGATGATCCTGTAAGAAGTTCTGCTGTCAACGCGGAGTCACCTTTTGCTCGAGGGACAGCAGTAAATGTTCTTGAATAGAAAATATTTTTTTTTTATATGAAAAAGCGTATTGCGAATAGGCCGCTTTTTTTCTGGGAAACCTAGTTTACGGAAGACTTTGAGAAGTATTTTGAGATACATAAATCTGAGGGCGGTTCAGCAAAGTCTGCTTTTAAATTAAACCCTTTTTAAACGGAGTTAATCCAATTCGATATTAAGAAACCAAATGTCGTCGATCCCGAGTTTAAATTTTAGGCTATATAAAGGTTATCATGGCTTTCTCATCGGAATCATTTTTTAATAAATATTGACCCATGAATTCAGCGGCCCACAAACCACACCAACCCGTTGCTTTTTTTTTATTAACCTTTCGATTTCTTGAGGTTATTTTTCGTCATAATAAATGCGACAATTTTGCTTGTTTCCATACCATTGAGCAAGAAATGGGCCTCATCGTTGAACAAAATTTGGCTCGAAACCATCGGATCTTCATGAAAGTTTTCAAGAACTTATAGATCGAATCAATGTCGTTTGCGAAGTTCGAGCGGCTTCAGATCTTGCACAGGCTGTGTAGTACGCTTTCGATTTAAGATCTCGTAAAATGTGCCAAGTCGTTCCATCGAACTGACGTGTTGCTGCGAACGGCGTCGAATAGAGTCTCCACAGCCTTCGTGTACACTCTTAGCTACGGCTGCTATATTTTCTTCACTGCCTGCTGGATGTGGTCTATTCAGTTGAATATTATCCAATAAGGAATGCTGGAACTGAAGATGGGTGATGGTATTGCGAATATTACGTTTAGTAGGCCGATTATGTTGACCATAAGTTGAGGGAAGGACGCGAAATACATTATTTACTGAATTTGAATTTTCGTATTAAAGTTGGACGATTTTCAAACGTTTTTTAGGCGTAAATCTTTCAACGATGTAATGCCAATCAATACTGAGCAAAAAGAACAAGACACTTTGACAGGACGCGTGATCTGTCAAAAAAAGGCTATTGAAGAAGTACTTTTACTTAGATCACAAATTATAAATTATAAAAAAAAAAATAATATTAAATATTATTTTTAGTTCGAAGAATGATAAAAAGAATCATAACATGAACTAAATTTTTTTATTATGCAGACAAATTAATACAAGCTACCGCAGGCAAACATTGGGGCAACCTCAACTAAACTTGTTCTGTTCCATTTAAAGAACAGTTGGGATGTCTGTTGTTCAAAATTATTCGAACAGTAAAAAAACTAATGAAAAAATAAAAAGTAGTCAGTAGTAGTTTTTTCAGGTCTCCTATCAGTTGTCTCCTTTTTTTTGCTATTTAATGATCGGTGATTATCTCACGAATTCGTCGAACAAACCGACATGGAGCTTCGCCTCAATAGTGATACAACCATGAGAGAAAACGTGCTCGATTCGAATTCATATATTAGATGTGTATAATTAGCAAATATAATTAGCTAAATAAAATATAATTAACTAGTCAAAAGGGGACTTGTCTTTATTTAATATTTGCTTAAACTTGGAGAAAATATTTCACAAAAAAGGAGCGCAATTGTGCTTCACATCATATTTATAGCCATAAAGCCGAGCGTTCTCTCTGAATAATTGCATTCCATATTCAACACTATACATCCTTCTCGCTTTTCCAACGCCTGATTATAAAGCTATCACCGCATTGGAACGCTGAAAGTCCACTGTCATTGCCACTGTGGAATTTAATTTATATGCATTTGTAATTCTTATCATTATAAGTTGATTTTGAATGCTGCCTCGCATTTTTCTGCCTTCGCTTCACCTGCCACACACACATGCTCGTAAATACGCTCGCATGAGCGCTGCTACTTCAGGCACACACACACACCTCTTTTGCATGACCTTAGCCCCAGTCCATGGCTTGAGTCGACGTGTGCAGCACTGGCTCTCGTATTCCCAACACTGTTTGCTGTCTCATTGGATTTTGTACGATTTCCTTTTGTCATTTATTATTATTCGCCACTGTTATTATTGTTATTATTGTCGTCATTATTGCTGCTTTTATAAGGTAGTAATATTTATTTTTGTGCGTTGACTTTTTTACAGCACATTCCTCAAGTCAGCATCGTGTTGCTCGGCGCTTCATACCGTCTTAATGGCATTGTTGTTGCTGCTGGTGCTTTTGTCACTGTTTTTGTCACAAAAAGGTGTCAAGTGAATTTGTAAAATTAAAACATATACGATATATATTTACATGTACGAGTGTGCACAAGTTTAGTCGCTGTGTGGCAAGGACGTTGCAACAACAAGAAAGCACGTCGCTGAGGTGTTGGCCAACACGATTCTTCTCGCTGTTGCGCGCATTTAAGTACGTATCGCATATGCGCATGTACATATTAATCGCGCGGTGGCATGCAACATCATTGTCAGCGGCGCAACAGCTGCGGCAGCAGACCTCCTTCCGTTGGTGGTCTCTTGGCGCACATCATTATTTATGGCTATGAGTTGCAAGTTTTTCAGATTTTTTTCCAGCTCTCCGTTAACACTCATACCTGCTTGTGCGTTCGCCTGCTGTTTGTTGTTGTTGTTGTCGTTGCTGATTTGTAGCGTGTATTTGTTGTATGCCCATAAGAGCGTTTGTCGCCTCGCCTTTTGTTTCTCGCTTTTTGCCTGTCACTCTGCCAATGCGTGCTTATCGGTTTTGTGATAATGATTGTATAATAGATTTTTATTTTGCTGATATAATCGCATTCCGATTTTTTCCCACATTTCGGTTAACCACGACTACTTCGTCATTCCCAAGTGTGGTGTGTGTGCGCATGTGTGTTAGTTTAACTTTTGCTTTTATTTGTTTATATTGATGCATTGCATTTTGAATTAGACAATTTGAGACACACTTTTATTTCCGGCAACTTGACAATCTTTGATTATAATCTGATAAGATGCTCAGGTGGACTTGGTTTTTGTGTGGGAATGAAATGTATGTGAGGGGTGTAAAATATACGAAGGTGCCGCTATACAGTAAGTTGGGTACAAACATATCACTTTATACCCTGAAAAATGGTTGATATATTAAAAAAAGAAATCCTTTTTTTTATTTAAAGGAATTTTAAGTTCTTACAAAAATTATCTCAAACAATTTTTTCACATACCTCACCTTCTAAAAGTTATCAAAGTTATAATAATATATTTTTCGTACCGCGTTCTTGAACCATTCTGTTACGAGTACTCGTATATACAAACTCGCATAAGATAATTAATCGATTTTTAAATATTTTTAATGGAATAACTTTTACAAGGCATAAATAATAAAGTGCTCTTGCTAATTGTTAAAGGTTCTGAGAGCATAATCCATACTTCGTATTACTTTGTTTATTAGTAAAAATTTTTTTGAAGTTTACAAAGAACAGGTTTTAGATATATGACTGAACAAAATGATTAAATATTTATAAGATTATCATATTTTTTAATAAAAATAAGAAAACATGTTAACTTTTCTATCCAACGGAAACGGTCTTGACTGGATTCGGTAGCGGCGTTCCTAGTTAACGAACGGGCGAATAGTCAGTCGTCTCCGAGCTGTGAGTGGTGCAAGTCAAAATGCAGCGTTCGTTAAAGCAGAGTGCGCGATTTAAATTGTGTGTGAAAAATCGGTAAAATCTGCGATAGAGACATTTTATATGATCAAGCAGGCTTACCAGGTATTGCTTAAGCAAGAAGTGGCGTGTTTCAATGGCACCAGGCCTTTTTGGAGGGTCGGGAAGAGGTCGCTGATGAAGACCATGCTGGGAGACCTGCGACTTTCGACAAACACCGACAATGTGATTCGTTTGCACAAAGTTTTGAACTCAGACCCTCGACTAAGTATTCGTTTAAATTGCCCAGATGTTAAATTTATCAAAATCCGTGGTTCTTGATGTTGTGAGGGAGCACTTGAACATGCGCAAGGTGTGTGCGAAGATGATCCCAAAGTAATTACTGACGACCAGAATTTGCGGCGAGTGAAGTGTGCCAAGAAATTTAAACATTTTTTTAATAACTTAATCACAGGTGAGTAGTAGAGCTCCCACTCCCGGAATGTTTTCGAATTCCCGGGATTTCGGGATATCGAAATTTCATTTCCTGGGATTCCCGGGAAAAACGGGAGAAAATAAAAATTGTTAATTATTGCTTATAAATTTAAAAAAAATTAAATTAATTTTTTATTTCCAATCAGTTACATAGATTCAATTAAGTATGCCCATGTCCTTGGGTTCTTTATAATAAAAAAATTATTATTTAATAATAATTATTATTTCTTATAAATTGAAAAAAATATATAATTCACTTTTTATTTCGAATAAGTTATATGAATTAAATTAAAAGTATACCTATGTATTTAGTATTATATATATATTATTTTGTCAAAAAACAAATAATAAAAATCACAGATCGATTTCTGTAGGAACTTATTTTAAATAGTATATTAAAAATACAAGCGCATCTATTGTTTCATCGTTTAAACTAGATCTGATTTTTGTGCAAATGCGGCCAGACACTGAAAAACAACGCTCGCATTCGACACTAGTTGGTGGTATTGTCTTTAAAAAATTACAAGCAACCTCCAGATTGCTGCCAAGCCCGCCACCCCCAAGAAGTAAATTTATTTCCTTTGGTACCGCTTCCTCTACTGATAATGAGACATTCTCTTTTAAAACGCGAGATTCTTTGACAGTTTCTTGCAAACCTTTCCTTCAACGTTTTTTCCTTTTCATTTCCGATTATTTTTAAATCGATATCGCGATTCTCAACATCATTAGTATTGTACTTTATGACAATTTCTACAATAAGCACAAGTGTAAGTTTGTGCATTTTACAAGTGCGGTTGATCGTATGCTTGGCACATGCTACAGCTTGCCAATTAACAGCTGATCAAACCAGTGCTGTAACTTTAATCAAACAGTGTTGTAAAGTACTAAATTCTTACTATTGTTTTTTGGCAATGTTCATCTATTGTAAATACAACTTTGTTTATGAAAAAAATAATAATTAACAGTGTTTAAAAAAAGGACAAATTAATCCCCATATCCCCGGGAAATTAATTTTAAATCCCGGGAGGAGTTTTAAGTCCGGAATCCCGGGATTTCGGGAGCCCGGGAGTGGGAGCTCTAGTGAGTATAGTCATGGATCTTTGAGTACAATCCTGAGACAAAGAGGCAATCTTCCTTTTTTTTTGAGTCTACAGAGGGGATCCAAGCTATTCTGGAGAATGCCTTCCGTGGCGCCTTCAATGCTTGGAAATTGCGCTGGCAACCAGCGACGCAGAAAAAAACCTTGTTTTGAAAATTTTTAAAGAATTGTAACAATTGGTTCAATGAATTTTTTATAAATCGACTCAGTCCTATTACTTACCAGATAAACCCTGTATACATTTCGGCAACGTATAAATTAATGCGACAGCGACAATCAACGTTAAGGCGTTTTGTAGTCTAGAGGTATGAATTTCAGGTAATTCTTATACAATTAATATTATAAATTTCAATTTGTGTAAAATTTATTTAATAATATTACAAAAATACAGAAAAAAACAAAAATAAATTAAAAATAAAAAATTTTCAAAAATAACAACTAATGAAGTGGGGTCTCAAAAATTGAGATTTGGGGATGTGGCTAGTTCTAGATGTAGAAAAGTCTATACAGATGACTATCTAAATTCAGGTAAATCTGTTGATTAAAACCTGAGAAATCGTGGGTATCGCTTTGAAAAAGACAGTTTTGGAAAAAGCGCGTTTAAAGTTTCAGTTCCAGCCGTACCAGTTTGGATTCCACCAAAATACCTGAATATCGAAAATAATTTCAGTTTTGAAAAATCCTTTTGTGCAAATATTAAATACTTAATGAGAAGGAAAGATAATAATCTTACATTGCTCACCGCCGACAGTGTAAAAAGTTTAAAGTGTCTCGTTAAGTCCATTTTCCTCTTATGAAAGCTTCTTTTTATAGTCTTGATATACACATTTAAATAGGTTAGGTTTTGCATACTCTCAGATTTTCGTTTGCCACTTCCCGCCACTTTGAAGGTCTTTTAGCTAAACGCTTATTTGGCCTATTTCGGCTGTTGAGACATATAGTATACTTTTCTGGATCCGTTAAATTTGTGATACAGGAAGCATCTACCTCATTGTTACCTAACCTTTTCAGAATAATATGGAGAATATCAATTTTATGTTACGATAATCACGTAATACGAGTACATTACTCTGGACAGCAATCGAGCTCCGGCAATTTATTTTAAGTTTAAGTTTCGTATTCTAAATTTCATCTACGGCTTAATTTGAATGAATTTTTATTATTAAATTAACGGTTATGTAAATACAACCTCCTTAAAAAACATTAGACATACATATATTTTGCATGTACTACATATATTCCAACGCATATTTTTCTAAACACGCCCCGAGGCAGAAAGTTTAACGCCAATTTTCGTAATAACAATAATCGATTGCTGCAAGTCTTCAGGTCGATTTCATAAAAAGCAAACAATTTAAAATTTTATTTTGCTAAAGATTTTTCAGCTCGCAGCAGGTTTAGAGCAATCGCGCTGCACCTACAACAATTGCCACAATCGGGCATAAAAACTAAGAAACGCGAGCTATTAAACATTTATGAAAATTATTATTTTCGAAAATTGACCTATAATTTTCTAAGAAGCACAACGAAAGCGAAAACTGGCGCAAAAAACATTTGGCTGAACACAATTATTTGCAACAAGATTTTTGGCATGCCGAAGAACCCGTGTAAATCACTGAAATCAATTTGAGCAAAAAACTATAAAAAAAGAGCGCAAAAAAGTTGTTAAGCTTTGTGTGTATGAGCTGCCATCCACGAACGTCTTTTTTTTTGTATGTACATATAAACCGCTTCAGCGAAATAATAAAATTAAATAGACTTGAATGTGATCTTCTTGCGACGCGGATCATTTCTGCCCGCAATCAATGTCTTTAGCGTTCGTGTGTGTGTCGGTATGTTTCGACACGACGAACGTCAACCGCAGATCAGCCGAGCAGACATTCGAGTGTCTTTCGGTCGCTGAAATTAAGCGGAGCGCAATAAAATTACGAAAAAAATCGAAGTTTCGGACGGCAAAAGTTGATAGATGAGCGTTTATTTTAATTATGCGCTTCAACAAGAGGAAATTGGATTAGTCGGAAAGCGAAGCAGCCAGAATTTCAGAGAACCTTCGCGCACAAGAAACAATAAAATGAATTAAACAGCGAAATAAAAGTTATAAAAATGCGCAAACAGCAAACAGCCACTTCAGCGGCGACAGCAACGCGAAACGCCGCCACAGCCTGAAATGCGAACTTTTCGAGCCGGACATTTTTTGTTAACCTTTTCTTTAATTTGGGTATCTTTCAGCCACAAACACACACATCTACATATACATATGTGTGTGTGTTGATTTCGTGCAGCCTGCATCCTGAGCTTGACTGCCCAAGTGGTGCTTGGTCTGTGCTGTTTGTGTTCTCAGGGCCGGCATCTGATTTCAGACGACATTAAGCGGCTCTTAAATGCGCAATTAAAGCAGATTTTCTGCAGCTCATCAGTTTCGTCAAAAAACTCAACGGCTGCCACACACACACACATGCATACGGAGGCTGAGGCCGTATGTGCCACACTTGAATGGCCAGCTTTGTTGCTGTTCTTGCTGCAGTCTTGGCGGTCAGCTGCAGCAGTTGCACGCGCCAGCAGAGCTCATTATGAATTTAGTAGCAGTTGAGGCACGGCGGCAACGTCAACAACTACAACAATTATGACAACAAGTAACTTCAAAATATTTATGTGCAATTGGGAGCCGTCAGCAGAAGCAGGGAAACCGACTTTTATGATTCCGCTTTGTGTAGTTTTCGCCAGTTCTTCGGTGGCTCTAAACGGAATTTTTATGGCCAATTCCTGTGAAAAGCTACAGCTTAGTCTTGTTTGCGGTGCGCTAAAGTATTTTGTGCACATAAAAGTGTGGCGGGTACTCCACTCATTTGAGCTGTCCACTCGCTTGACTGATAACATAAACCCCAAGTTGTCCCTAATAAAATTGCTGCGCTCATCAGTAACATCATCAGGCTTGCCGATTGTAAAAAGCGAGACATCATGATGTGAGTGCAAACATATTTATAGCAGTACATATGTATGTATGTATATAGATTTGTTTATACATACATATATAAAACATAAAAGCCAAATCTAAATCAAGAAAACAGTTCCTTTAGTACCATTTTAGTTAAATGAACAGCTGCTACGCATGAAGGGAAGCTTTTAGAGCTTAAAAATATTCTCACTAAATTTAATATTTTATTTATGAAAATTTTATTTTATTTATGAAAGCAAAAATATATTTTATACATTGTTTCACATATGTGTTTCTTGTCAACCCGAAACCACCGCAGTCTTCAACGCATCTTCTCGTCATTCTATATCCTTCCACTTTCGTGTATCCTCCATGTGTCCAATTTTTAATGACGGATCTCGTCAGTAATTTATGTTGGCTCATAAATTATTTTCGAATTTTTATTTTTTTGATTTTGCGGCGAATTTATACCGTACCATTTGGAATTTTTATTAATTACTATCCCTTCGAGGCTGTATATTAAGTTTATGGACTAAACTATGAACATACATTCGTGAATTGGATTATGGCAGATTGATTTGTTGGTCACTATGACTCACATGTGAAACAACTGCCAAGACACCATGACGAAATGCCGTTCAAGGAAATTTCAATTTATTAATTTAGAAAGAGAAAACTTTTTGTGAGAAAAATCAGTTCTACTATAAAACACTACATACTGATTTTTTTAGCTTTAAAAAGAATGTGAGCTGGATGAAAATTGAGCTTTCGCAGAAATATTTCCTCTTCAACAGAAAAGGACGGAAATAAAATCGATTACATGTCCACTGTATTTAGACTAAACACTCAGAAATCGCTTAGAAGAAGATAGTTTTACAAGTCTTAATGGGTTAACGTTTTCCATTAGCTTTCCAGAATTAAGAAAGTATTCTAGATTCAGCACTTTTTAAACATGTTCTTTCTAATGAATACTAACTAGAGTCCACTAATCTATCAACATTAAGTTTTCATATTTTCAGCTTCTTTGATTTCTGATCCAGAACCCGTTGGACGTCGAGCGAATCAGGAAACCTTCGATTTAATTTGTGATCACTCTTTCCACAAATAACTTGAAACATTTTTATTAATTTATGCAGACTGCAGTATATTGATAGTAGGGATTCCAAAGCTCCTCAAATCTGGAACTCCCCAAAATGAAGTTTTCGTCCTCACATGGCCTTTTGGCACTACACAAGTGTCATCCGCCCCACACCAACATACGGTCTGGTGGTGGGGTAGATAGCACTATTGAAAAAGTGCCCCTATAATAGGTGCAACGGATATGTTTCTGGGGATTGCAACCGCAATGAAAACTACATGAAAGACTCTGGAGATTATCATCGATGTTTGGCCAAGACAAGTTCAATGCTTACGGCTAGCCGGCTCATGATTTTTAAGCCATTGGACCCAGACTCGGTGTCACTACGGGAGTGGTACCATAAGCGAACTTGTTAATGAACGCAATACGGTCAAGAAAACGAGAGCCATGAGATATTAAACCCAACGGTTTCATTATCCAGTATAGAAGAATGGACCAATGGACCAATGGTTCTTTGATCGAGAGTTCTAACTATAGATCTACATATTCACTGACGGATCAAAGGGAGAAACAAGAACAGGAACGGCTTTTTACTGTAGTAATCCATAAGCAGAAAGTAGCCGCAAACTAAAAGACTCCGATTTAGTCTTTCAGGCCGAAATTGTTAACATAAAATGAAGGCGCTAATTGGTCTTATGCTCTAAACAAGGTCATAAACCTTATAGTGGTGCATAGCCAAGTGGAAACTAAAGCTCTCCGTAGCGCCAACACTAAGGCTCATTGTGTAAGGTTATGCAAAGAGGCCATAACTTGACTTTGAAGTGGTAACTTGTCATCTGAGTACCCGCTTTAGTGCAGCTGGAGACAAACTCGCCTAAGTTGACCATTCAGCTCCTTCAAGGATTTTTCGAAGCAATGTACCATAGAAGAACACCTCAGCTGTTGGAACGCTAGCAACACAGGACAAAGCAAAAAGTTACTTTGGGATAGAGTTATTGGTAGACAGACCAAATAGCTTTTACTGTGACCTTCCAAATATTGTAGGGGTCGCCACAGAGCACCCGCTTTTAAGACCTAACCTTCAAACAATGAGAAAAGAGGGTTTTTGCCGGGCAGGTGGGGATAATGATAAGACGATGGAACGGTAAACTATAATACTAAGACCATCGGAACGCAATTGAGTTTTTCATATAGTGTTCCAGAAAATAAGTTTAGCATTAAACTCCAGAAACAAATTTAAATACATATGATAACCCTCAATTGCAGATCTTGCTTCAATAATTTTTGGGTCATATCTTAACCTAAATCGAAATCATTTTATTAACTGAATATTAGCCTGCAAGAAAGAAAAATTCATTTTTCCGCCAAAATTCGGTTAATATTGTAACGGGTGATTTTTTTTGAGGTTAGGATTTTCATGCATTAGTATTTGACAGATCACGTGGGATTTCAGACATGGTGTCAAAGAGAAAGATGCTCAGTATGCTTTGACATTTCATCATGAATAGACTTACTTACTAACGAGCAACGCTTGCAAATCATTGAATTTTATTACCAAAATCAGTGTTCGGTTTCGAAATGTGTTTATCGACAAAATTTTGTTCAGCGATGAGGCTCATTTCTGGTTGAATGGCTACGTAAATAAGCAAAATTGCCGCATTTGGGGTGAAGAGCAACCAGAAGCCGTTTCAAGAACTGCCCATGCATCCCGAAAAATGCACTGTTTGGTGTGGTTTGTACGCTGGTGGAATCATTGGACCGTATTTTTTCAAAGATGCTGTTGGACGCAACGTTACGGTGAATGGCGATCGCTATCGTTCGATGCTAACAAACTTTTTGTTGCCAAAAATGGAAGAACTGAACTTGGTTGACATGTGGTTTCAACAAGATGGCGCTACATGCCACACAGCTCGCGATTCTATGGCCATTTTGAGGGAAAACTTCGGACAACAATTCATCTCAAGAAATGGACCCGTAAGTTGGCCACCAAGATCATGCGATTTAACGCCTTTAGACTATTTTTTTTTTTTTGTGGGGCTACGTCAAGTCTAAAGTCTACAGAAATAAGCCAGCAAACTATTCCAGCTTTGGAAGACAACATTTCCGAAGAAATTCGGGCTATTCCGGCCGAAATACTCGAAAAAGTTGCCCAAAATTGGACTTTCCGAATGGACCACCTAAGACGCACGCAGCCGCGGTCAACATTTAAATGAAATTATCTTCAAAAAGTAAATGTCATGAACCAATCTAACGTCATTTAATCAAATCAAATAAAGAAACCGATGAGATTTTGCAAATTTTATGCGTTTTTTTTAAAAAAAAGTTATCAAGCTCTTAAAAAAATCACCCTTTACTAATTAGAATATTTCGCTTTCTTATTCGTAGCCGATGCCGCTGCTGCTGTTGCTGCTGCGCGTAACCCCAATGTAGCACGACTTCATTGTTTCCAATTTGCAGCATCACTGATTTTTCAATTACCAAACGAATTCATTAATATTAAAAATCGTCGACGATTCTAAGTATGTAAGTATGAAACGTGTGCAATAGACGTTTATCGAAGGCTAAACGAGCTCTTCACGTCAGGACCCCACGCCTACCTCTTACCGCTCACTAAACGCCCTTAATCAGACGCAATCACATTTTTTACGCAACATAAAATTCACCACAATCAAATTGAACAAATGAAACGCTATGCTTGAACAGAGGAGACTGAGAGAATCGGGTGTGATATGCAGATTGTGTGGAAGAAAGGAAAAATCTGGGAATATTTAAATGGAAATGAAAATGAAAAAGTGAAAACTACGCGCAAATGACGTTAGGCATCATTTGTGATGATGACAGCTTAAAATGTGGAACGGACCACCAACGAGCGGAGCAGGCGCTGCGGCAGCGCTACTGCGGATCTCCCAAAGGAGTCTGAAGCGCGAGCAGTCAGCGCATCGCCTTGAGGGCAGTAAATAATACACGAAATTGTAGAAATTAATAACTGAGTGGGTGTTTATTTGTATAAATATGTATATGTGGTATATAACTGTTTGGTTGTGCCTGGGTCTGGGTCTTCTTATTGCAAATGGTATTTCGGTCTCTGGGGTATGGAAAACAATTAAACATTTTCCATGCTCCAAATTTTTTTGTATTGATTAAGCTTTTAAAGCGTTTTTGACTGAACTGAGTTCTGAAATTATAACTTCTTGCTAATATATAAATATGTATGCATATTTACTTTTATATGTGAGGGTAGACACCGCTTACGCGATTATAGCCGAGATAACAACAGCGCGTCAGTCGTTTCTTCTGTTCGCAATTTGGCGCCAATTCGAGTGCTAAGTGCAGCCAGATGCTTCTCCACCTGATCTTTCCACCGTAGTGGAGGCCTTCCTCTTAATATAATTCTCCCGGCGGGTATTGGGCCGAATACTTTCAGAACTGGAGTATTTTCGTCCATACAGACGACATGATTTTTGAAGACTTTATCCAAGGCCGTTTTCTTTTTTTCATTGGTAGTGTTTTTACGTGGCGGGTCCCTAACCCAGCACACAACCCGGGTCCGCCTTCTCACTTTAGCTCGCCTTCAAACGGATGTTCTTTGGCTACCCAGAGGATACGTGGTCTAAGGCCGGAGGTCGTGAGTTGCTTGAGCCATATTATGAGTTTCTGGTGAATGGCGCTCAGAGAACTTTTCTCACTTGAGTGGATTCTACAATGATCAACGGTCTCAGTTTAGTCATACAACCGCTCTTATTGTCTTAAAACTAATTGGTGCAAGTCAATCAAGTGTTTGCATTGGCAAAGAATTTTGAGTTTTTTAACTATTTATAAGAAAAATTATGAACCTTCTTGAATAAGGTTTCATAAATTTATTCTGGGAATAAGCTCTGGAACTCAGTAAGGTTTCGATAATTCCAACCTTTAGACTGAGACATTTCCTGGCTAAGTAGATCCCATACCCGAGACCAATACCAACCAACTTCGATAACCAGAAAACAGTCAAAACGAATTGTCCACAATAAAAGTGTGCACAATAAAATATGTATGCTTCGATCTCGACAGGTCTTCTGCCCCTCAAAATATGCAGTGAGCAACGTTTCAAAATTTTTTTGGACATTTTGTTGTTGTATGTAAACATGTTTATTTCTTACACTCAACCAACGAATTGACGTTGCAAACACCAACCGAAGAACAACGGATCCACCAATAAGGAAAAAACAAATTGAGAGCTACAACAACAATACAAGCACATATTATATCATAGAGACCACACATGTGAGTGCGCGAAAACTCAGCGATGAAATGTAAGTAAACAAAAATTGCATCAATGCAAATAAACAATTGCGGAAGGGAGCTGAAATGTGGAACTAGACAAAGTATGTGTGTATGATGTCTTATACAGGGTGCAGCAATGTAGGCAAAGACATTTGACGTGTATAAACAATGTAAGGGCAGTCGCATGGCGATGTGTTACACATAAAGTTACATTGTTGCCAACCTCAACATCAAATTTCGATTGCTTTGTTCGTACTTACATAGCATATGTATACAAATATATGTATGTATATGTAATCGCTTATGTATGTAAGTGCCAGTAATAGGGCAACGCAATATTGCACTTCTGCTTCCACGCGTTTGCAATTTTGTATGCTTTGCCATTGATGTTTTCGGTTTTTTGCTCAAAATCGCTTATCTCTCCCCCGTTCGTTTTGACTAACATCTAAGCGAGTTTCACTTCCTCTTACGCCATTGCAGCAAAGACAGACAATAGCCACAGCACGCATGAATACTTTACTCAACCCCTCAGCTGATTGAACATATTGTTCCGTTATGCACTGGAGTGTATCTTCTTTTTCTGTGAAGAAAGGGTTGCTGACTCTCAGTATTGATTGCGTTCGAGCTCTTCAGGGGAATTTAGGACAAGATCGACTAGTACAATAAGAGTAATTTCTAATACCATTGATCAATATGCACGAATAGTATCAAAATCTGCACCTAACTCGATATACATATGCATGAACAACTGAAACGGCACCTCGCGACTTAAGTCTGTAATTTGTGTTCATGTAGTGTTTTGTGTAGGCTATAACCGCGTAAGAGATGTCCTTATCAGTTAAGAAGTGTAGAATATACGTATGTATATTCAGAATATTGACTCCTTACAAAATTCTTCAACAAAGTGGGGTAAGATTTTAAGATAGTTTGGTATAAGAATAATTAACTGTTCATTGACCAAGCCTGTGCCCTATAAGAAACTGTCGTACATCCGAAGCAACTAGAACCCAATTTTTCCCCTCTTCATTGTAAGTAACCCAATCCAATCAAAACGATGTAAATTACTTCTTCTGAACCATATTTTTTGTAATAAAACATCCAGAATCACTTTCTAATGGTTAAACTTGGTTTTGGTATTAGAAATCTAGCATATAATGCTTTTCCCTGCCATCTAAGACGTAATTAGATCATTAATTCAAAGAGAGTAATATGTTATGTTATGTCTCGCACTTCTCCGTTAAGATTCAATACAGCTATCCGAAGCAGAGATCGCACAGTTAAGTATAACGAAGTCGAGTTCGAAGCCGATCTAAAACCTTTGTCGAGCTGTGGGTCCGGCACCTGACCGCAGTGTGACTCCAAACTGCATTGAATTTTTCAATCCTACCTGTTTAAACAACAGCCACAACGAATCTCTCCAAAGTGTAAAACGCAGTGACCAGACTGTAGAGAACTGCAAGGACTTCAGTCTTCGCTCAGACCTTGTAGCTTTTGCTACTACCAGTTGAGCACCCAACAAACTCAATGACTTGTGACATTTGTCGCTTGAACTTCAAATGTCAAAGCCTATAATATCATTTCAATCTGAGTATTATAGCACTGACAAAAACTATTCCTACAGGGTGCTTCAATGAATGATATGTGTGTCCAATCTACCTTGATGTGCGAACATTGTTCACGCCGCTGACTTAGCATCTCAATGTGTGCAACATTGATGCTATTGCAGCATTCGCTGTTATCCTTTGTGCAGTGGCTTTCTTTGCTGTTTTCGTTGCCAGTTTCGTTGTTTGTTTCCTTCCATGACAAGCGCTCTTTTTTATACTTTGTACGGTACTCTTTTCCATACCTTCCCCATATTGCCCTTCATTTGTGGCGAAGTAAGGTGTTTGTTGATGTTGTTTTTTACACCCTACCCGAACTAGTCCCATAGAAAAATATCGAACTGAAAATTTTCACACGTCCTTTTCTGCCCCAGAGCCTGCTCTTTTGTCAGAACCGCCGATATTGGATCACTATAGCGTATAGCTGCCATACAAACTGAATAATCAAAATTAAGTTCATGTATGAGAAACTTTTACATTCGAGAAGCTGTCTTCACGAAATTCAGCATAAATGATTGCCCAGAACAAAGATGTAGTCTCCGAAGAAATAGTAGAAATCGGACGTCTATAGCATATAACTGCCAATGTTGAAAATCAGGTTTTTATATGAAAATTTTTTGCTTCTGAGGGGTATTTCATATTCGTTGCAACCGAAGCTCAAATTTTTCTTATTTTAGCATATATTTTGCTCAAAAACATTCGAAAAACAACATGGAGGTACGAAAACAACGAATAGCATGGGAAGACAAGGAAGGACAAATGCTCACAGGGCTTTTTGATAAGAATGCGTTCCACAGCAAGGACTAAGATTACAATGCTCACATTAGATTGTCTTACACATACATATAAACATGCTCACACATGTGCTCACCTGCTTGCCTCCATGTGTCCTTGCAATAGAACACGACGTACAGCGGCATCCTGTGCACTTGTCCTAACGAGAAGTCAGCGTGTTTACACCTTTCATGTGTGCATGTGTGCGTGTATATGTCTACACATCCTAGAATGTTTTTTTTTTATTGCGTTCTTCATTTGTGTTCCAATATTTACCTACTCGCTATCTCTCTTCGCTAGTATTAATATTTGCTCGATAGAAAATATTCGCTGCGAGCGCCAAAAGAAGGAAGGAAGGGCCATCCAACGACAGGTCCCACGCCCACTACTCCCACCACTCGAGGGCATGTACCTGTTGTGTGTTTGTGCGCATTTTGTTGTGTCAACCTTCATTTATGTAGTTATTTCACTTGTGTGGATGTGTCGCCCCTTGCACTGCCATGGAATACAATTTTGTTGCACAACGAAGTAAGCAAACATTGTTGCTTGAATTTCTCGCAATTCCTCGAAGGCAGTTTTCCTAAATTGAGTGACTGTCACATGGACCAGGACTTCCAGTTTGCTGCTGCTATTGTTAATATCGTGTCTGTGTTATGTGTTTAGGTTTCGTTCATTCTTTGTGTCACCTTTTGTGCAAATATTCGTGCTTTTTTCTACAATTTTTCGTTAAACAAGACACAGTGACACAGGTGAAGACAGCTCGACTGTTAAGTGTAAAGTGCAAAGAAGATTAATATTGTCAAATTTAAATATTTTGCTGTCTGAATTTCATTCGAATATCAGGATTAGTTTAAAAGTATTGGCAGGTGATCCCATTGAATTGAGCATAATCGGAAATAGGTTGAGTTGGAGAGGCGAAAAATCGTGATAACAAAAAAATTAATCGATCAACTGTTCAATTTGTTTCACATTAATTACTTTCTTATAGAAAAACTCGATGACTTACGAATATACTGCTAGCATGGCTTTGGAAGTCGTGGTGCGAATTACGAGGGATGTTTCTAAAAAGTACTAACTTTCATCGTTATTGAGAAACAGAGAGAATTGAGAGAAATTTTGGGTGATCACTAGCACTCTCTCTATATATTGTTGTATCTCTAATCAGATACTAATCTTGTATGACTCAAAGTGGTGATCTAATGGCTGATGTTCAGGGCATACTGAAGTTATGGAGGGAACACTTCTCCAGCCTGCTGGAGGGCAGTGAAAGTGTAACATCTGGAGACGACGAACTCAACTCCAAATTGATGACGATGAAATAGATGTGTCATTGCCCGATTATGATGAGGTTCGAATATCAATTAGCCGCCTGAAGAACAGCAAATCGGCCGAACTCTCCAAATTTGGCGGCGAAGAACTAGCAAAGTGCATGCATCACCTTCTGCTCAATCCACAAAAGCGGGACCCCACCTTCTGCGCCAATTACTCTTTCATATCGCAAAGAAGGTCTTATCATGTCTAGTGTGTGAAAGACGGAAACAGTTTGGCTTGGGACCTGGAAAATCTACTATCTGTAAATTTTCGCAATAGGGCAAATCATCGAAAAGACCCGTCGAAGGAAGATCGACACACAACATCTCTTTGTCGATTTTAAAGCCGATTTCGACAGTATGGGAATAGGAACAGGAACTGCCTCTATGCCACATGTCTGAAATCCCTGCAAAGCTAGTACGGCTATGTAACCTATAAACTACGTTGAGTGATATCAAAAGCTCCGTCAAAACTGGGAAGGACCTCTCCAAACCTTTAGATCACAAACGAAGTTTTAGACAAGGAGTTTTAGACAAGAAGTTTTAGACAAGGAGAAGATAATTTGAGCTGCAGAGCTAAATAGAGAAGGTAAGAGTGTAGAACTGCTGGTTTACGCCGATGATATTGAAATCATTGGATTGAAGAACCGCGCCTTTAATTCGGCTTTCTCCAGATTGGTTACGAAAGCGAAGAATATGTGTCTGGTTGTGAGCATAGGTAAGACGAGTCATCAAACGAACAGTCGTCCTACTGAACACTAGGCTCCCAGGTCACTGTTGACGGTCATAACTTTGAAGTCGTAGATAATTTCGTCTATCTTGGAACCAGCATCAAAAATATCAGCCTTGAAGTCCAAGGCGGAATCACTCTTGCCAACAGGTGCCACTGTAGCCTTTGTAAAGGAGAAGAATAAATTATATACTCGATCGTGGTGAATGATATAATGGTGAATTTAAAAATTGTAAGTCTTTAGATTTGTTTTAATAAAAATATTATAATTGAAACATGTTTGCTTGGAGATTTACATTAGCTTAATTGTTTGTCTCTAATTTTTACGAGACACAATAATCTTAAAAGATAGCATACGTTAAAGACATCAACTGAACATTCATAATATATAAATAAAGATTTAATTTTGATTTGCACTAAAATTTCTAGAATTAATTATATACAAATTTAGTTTCGTTTAAAATCGATTCGGCACATTTCGCAGGAAATTAGCACTGAATTGCTTTATGGCATGAATATTTATACCAAAACATTCGTAAATTTGTGAATTTGTCACATTTCTTGAGAAAACACTAAAATGCCACAAATAGAATTGCTAATCCATGCAGACCACTTTTGGACGTGTTCACGATTTTATGACCAAAATGTCACATTAGCCATTGTGGCTGGCGGTGGGTCAACGAAACCACACAACCTGTGCGAAGACTGAAGCTCTGCATATATTCTGTGTTTTATTATGAACTTTTATGTATTTTATTTGACACTTAATTAAACATGTAAATTATAGGCTTAGCCGTTCGGCACTTGGACTTTTGGCTGTCTCGCATATTTAGCAGGGGAAATTAGGAATCATTATATTTAGTTTGAATTAAGATTGAACATAAAGATTAACTCACATTACACAAACAAATATTTGTATATAATTTAGTTACATTAGTTGTGTATTTAGCTTGTTGAGTGACAGATTAGAGGCACATTTGTTGCTGCTCGAGTGATCTCTTAATGGAGATTTTTATGAAGAAATCTGTGAAATTAGTGTCAGCGATTCGGCTGGAAGATAAGCCTGGTGAAAAGGCGAATCATATTAGAGCTGCAAATGATTCTAAATTAGGTGGTTTGTACAGTTATTAGTAGTTATATAAGAGTACAAAGTTTAACTTAGAATGATTCTACATGTATGTATGATTCTACTGTAGATAACTATTTTATTACTATTTGAAATGCCACATACTTCAGAAATGACGAGGCAAGAGAGAAGTACAAAAAAGAGCGAGAATAGAATAACGAATTTCAAATTGCTATGTGGTCTGTTGTAAGACTTAAAACGAAATATGAAGGAAAAAGAAAGGAAGAGACCAAAATTAGTGAGGGCGAAGGGATAAGAAATATAGCGACAGTTACTGTCAGAAAGAGTAAGAAAATTTGGCAAATGAAACGACAATATATTCAAAAATTGCAGAGAAGATCCCCCGAAACTATTTAATGAAGAGATAATAAATAATGTATAATTTTCCGGCTGTTACACAAAAGGTTAGTTGTAACATTGCCATTATAAAAATATTTTTAAGAACCACCAAAATTCGTTTGATATTAACTGAGTATTTGACAAACCGATTTAGGACTCATCAATCTGGTATCCTTATCAATCAATATCAACATTCAGCATTGAAGTTTTTCAAGCAAACGATGAACCGAATCCTATGCTTGATTCCTATTCTTTACGAGTATTAACGTAGACACCGCTTAGGCGGTTATAGATGAGTGAAATTTTTTTATTCGAGGCTGTTTTCTTCTTTTCACTGGGGTTGCTTTTTACGTGGCGGGTCCCAAACCCAGCGTATAACCCTGGAGAGGGATGTTTCGCCTTCTCACTTTAGCTCGCCTTCAAACGGATGTTTTCTGACTACTCCGATGATACTTGGTCTAAGACCGGAAGTCGTGAGCTGCTTGAGCTATATGCAAAATAGTCGTTTTTGGCCATTCCCAACGACTGACGCTCAGAGAACTTTCCTCACCTGCGAGAACTTCTTTCTACACATGGCTCCATCCAGTTGAACCGATTACTTAATTAAAAATTCGCCCGCTAGTAACTCAGAATGTGCTTGCCACTATGTTGTACTGATCTTGGAGTACTCGGAAGACGTATTCTGCGACAGAATTGTGAACCCTTCCGTATATGTAAGGAAAACAATCTCGAAAAATGGAATAATAGGCTACTATGAGATCATAAACATGTATAAACAAATTCAAAATCAAAGTCCACACTGGCAAAGATATGTCCTCGACCCGCACCAGGTGATGATAGAAGATTAAGCTTGGAGTAATAATGACCCACTCTGCTGTATGCAAATCCATAAAATAAACTTCCCATTTACATTCAATCCGAAAACAATTTTAACAAATTTACGATGGCGAGAGAACAATCTTATCAAGAAAAGGGTAAGTCCAACTCACAAGTCAGTGCATAATAAAAGAACATGAATGGCTATTTTGAAACTTCATCTTTTGTTTCTATTGTGGCAACGTGCATTTTATGGCAGTCTCGTTTTGTTCACTTGTCAACATATAGTATGTTAACTATTTTTATTATTCCGACTAATTCCCCGCGCGTTGTTGTTGGTGTGGTCTCTGCGTCGCTTGCTGTCGTAGGCATTTTGTAAACTTTTATCGCCACCAATAGCCAACCAGTCCACCAGCCGACAAGTCGACCGGTTGAACAGTTTCTTTATCGCGCCCATTCAGTATTTATGGCTTTCGATTTTGTTTTGTATCTCGCGAGCAGCTACTCGCTGTAGATATGAATATTTTATTGAACTATCTTGCGCTCGTCTCCTACCTACTCGCCACCAGTTGGCTCAGTGTGTCTCTGTTTCTGTGATTTTTGTTTAATGTAATCGGTAATCAGTTCGTAATTTAGTCAAAAGTATTTCGTGGAATCGGGAAAACACACGTGGAAATAGTCATTCGAAGTGACAGGCGACATTGTTTATGGGCTGGCAGCAAGTCGTTTCAGGTGACACACATAACTGCAGTCAGGTGTGTATATGTGTGTATGTGTGTGTGGAGTTGAGCGATAAACGCCTTAATTTCAATTTCATTATCTGCAGCTATAGCTTTATCACTCACCAAAACCGCTCCGAAAGCGCACAAAAACAAAGCAACAACATTGGAAAGGCACTGCCTTTGGCTAAGTCTTGATTAATTTGATGTACAATTTCATTTGCTAAGATTTATTGCGGCGTTTGTTGGCACTGTTTAAGATACATATGTAAATCCATTTTGTCAACTCTTTTGTTGCTGCCTTTGTTCGTCTTCTATTGTGGTCTATTGTGCTGGGTTTTTAATTTCGTACTTAATTTTAATTCGAATTGCTTCGCTTCTAGTATGTATGTATGTATGTTATATCACATATAAGTGTTTGTGTTGGACTAAATTCCATTTTAAGCTTTTTTTAATTTCTTTTATTTGCATTTTAAGCTGATTTATATTTTATTCCAAAATACTTGTATGTGCAGGTATGTATGTGTGTCAGCCCGTATTTATGCCGCTTAACCGAAAATTAACAAAGCTCAATAGGTTTCTGCGCTGCGCTTAGATTTCGAACAATACGCTCAATGAGTCGTTTTCATTTGTGATTTGTTATTTATTTTCTTGCCACTTATCGCCGAAAAAGATCAGTTGCTAATAATGAATTTACAGCTTGCGGGGACAATGCCATTCATTATTGCTGCCGCACACAATACAAATCGCAGCGAAGTGTGTTCAAATTTTTAACCAAACACGATGTACATATGTTTTTGTACAAGAACACACAAACACATGCCGCCTTGGAGCGAAATGGATATCAGAAGAACTCATATATACATATGTACATATTTATACATACGCGTATAAATATAAGTATTTATGTTTGTATATATAAAAGCATATCGGTGCCACCTTATGGCGACTTGTTGAAAGCTTAATTGCTCGGGATTTACTTTATTGACTGCTTCATATACGGATGCTCATTCTTTGGAAATTTCAATAATTATGAAGGCTAATGAATAACAGCGCATTCTATTGTAATATACTTTAGCATTTGTCATCTGTTTGAGAAACAATTTGTTTATTGATTTCAGTGATTTAAAAAAAGTTAAATGTATTTTCATATTTGTAGTTTTTTGAGAGACAAACCGAACTTTTGTCGAAGTTGGGGAGATGTACAATGTTCGTGTGATGAGATACCAGACTTTGACAGTTATCTGGACGTGGAAATGACCAAATTGAAATCCTGCAAAAAGATGTGTGACCGGAGAGATTTCTACTCGCCTTGTAAGAACTTCCAAGGTTCCCCAACTAAACACTACCAGAAACTTTTATACATAATTAAGGGGATACATGGGTTGCTCGGGTAAAAGCCAGCCTTTTTTCAATATAAAAAATTGGGGATCAACTTGAAAATTTAAGACAATATACTAGCGGTGTTGTAGGATCTAATAAGACAATAAAAATATTATATTTTAGTTTATAATTTTTAGACTTATTTCTGACTGCTACATTAATCGGCTGGTCTGCGGAACCTTTACAATTAAAGGACCGGACATTCCAGGTGCGTACCCTTAATTCGTAATCCTTAATGCGTTTGTCATGGTCATCATCAGAACGTGGTTCCCTCGTCCTTGGCTATTCTCGCTTTTTATTGAGGGGGGTTTTTACGTGGCGCGTTCCAAACCCAGCGTACAAACTTAGGGAAGGATGGTTCGCCTCCCCATTTTAGATAGCCTCCAAAGGATGTGTTTTGGCTATCCAGAGGATAATTGGTCCAAGGCCAGAAGTCGTGAATTGCTTGAGTCGTATGTAAAAGAATCGTTTCTGGCCACTCCCAAGTGAATGGCGCTCAAAGAACTTTCCTCACTTGCGTGACCTTCTGCACATGAAACTTATACCAGATTATGAAAGGGTTAAAAAGTAAGAGCTTTTATGTCATTCTATAATGAATATGCAATTTCTCTTTACTCTACAAGAAATCAAGTTAAGTCCTCTCTCTTTCACACGGGCAACCGTATTGCCACATTCTTAAAATGTAGTATTTCTTCGTGCGTTTTTTATCGACCGTGATCATCAAAGTAACAATCGGGCATCCACCGTATTTCGAAATGTGCCTCACACCTACAGCACGCTTCTCATTCCGCTCTTCAAATTGTGAATCGGCGATGTTAGGGAAGTCGCAAGCTGCTAAGAAGTGATTAATGGCTAAATAGATGGATAAATGGAACCAAAATAACATCATAACATCAAATTCGCGACAAATCGTTACAGAAATCGTTACGAAGAAAAGAGAATGTTAATAAAAAGTGCACTTATTTCAAGGGGTATCGAAGTGTTTTACGTCAACGACAGCTCAAGCGACTTGGCGAATTTTATATATGTACATAGGTAGCCTAATAAGCTTTAAGCCTGAAACTAATATACTTCTAAGATATCGAAAACTGTTTCTCCTTAGTAGGTCAATTAGAGAATTAACTTCTTCTTCTTTATTGGCGCCGATAGAGAATTTAAAATAAATAGAGAATTATAGGGTTCCCAAAAGCTGAAACAAATTCTTTTACAGGGGCAACTATGAGTCTCAACGTAGCCGGCAAACGGTTTGACTCAACAAATTTTAATGAGAAATGTTTGCTACCATTCGAAAAAATTCTTTGCCATTTATTTTTTGAAAATTATCTTTTTCAAATTTGGCCGCGGCTATGTATGAGATGGTCCATTGAGACCAACTTTCTATGACTTGTTCGAGCATTTCAACTGGTAACTGACTAGTTTCTATATTGTCTAAGGTTCTTTCGCTTCTTTTAAGCAAATTTAAAGCACCGTTCATTGTAAAAAGAACAAATTTTGTTTTTTATTCAAAACCAATTGAAAAGTTTTTCATTCCTTGTGATTCAATTTTAGGTTAAGAAGTTTATGAAAGGGTAGAGTGAAATAACAAATCAAAGAGGAATAGAGACTTCAAAATTTTTTTTTTTCAAATTGAAAACAATATATGGAATGAACGTCAGGAGCAGCTGAGACCTAAAATTTTCTAAAACCTTGGCGAAATAAATTTCTTCCATGTTTGTTAAAATAATGTGCACAATTTTTGTAACATATCGTGCGCTCTATGCAAAATCCAACCGACGACCTGGAGCGACACACAGCGGTAGACGTCGGCACTAACACAATTCCAATTAGACACAACCACCAATGCAATCCTGTAAGCAGCCCCCATTACAACATCGAACACAAGAGTCACAAGACAACAACAATGCCGCTATGCTGCTAAAGCAACAATTCAACAGCTGTGCCGTGCGCAAACATGTTCAACGCAACGAAAAGTATTGAAGGCAAAACAACGCGAACATGTTCGTAAACAATTCGAAATCGCTGCAGGGGCCAGCAAATGGATGGAGCCCCAAGTTTAACTGCTCCTGCAACATGTTGTGTTTGAGTTCGCTTTGTACTTGCGCACTATTAAAAGCATGCAGACGCTGTAGATGGGGACCTGAGCTGTTGCAAGTGGAGAATTTCTTCTGCAGTCGGCGCTGTAGAACAGCGGCTGCATTCTACAGCTATTTTCTAGCAGCGCTGAACTAGACCAACTTTCGCTGCGCGCTGGCGTTTAACCTCAGCGAAGGTTAGTGGCGCTGCAACAGCCGCTGCGTAAAGGGTGGTGTGCAGCACTTCGGCTAGGCTGCACTGACGGTCAACGTCGCTGCTGGCGTCAGCCACAAACGGCAGCTTGACGATAGCTTGCGCTGCTGCTCTCCTACTCTCCACAAAAATAATCCAATTAGTGTGGCTGGGTTCTATGAGCATCTTGTGGTGGTGGCATTGTTTGTAGATTCGGGTTTGCCTGTCAGCCTGCCCGGGATGACTCTGGCTTAGCTCTGGCTGTATGTGCAGGCTGGTTTTGCTCGGCATTGTTGTTGTGGCACTAGTTCGCTGTATACCGACGATAAACGACGATGGCAGCGCTGTCGGCGTCTGGACTTCGGTGCTGTCGTGTCGATTTTGTAGAAAATTTCTGCAAAACACAGTTTAGTGTAGACTCCCCGAGGTTTCGGTTGTATCGACAGTAGTTGTAGTGCGTGTGAGCGAGTCGCAAAGCCGTCGGTGTTTTGATTATTTGCTGCTGGATTGAAAGAAAAGATATTGTGCTATTTTAGAAATCATCTTGTTTGTTCGTTTTTTTTGGCTGTGCCACAAATTTCGCTGGCTTCAGCGGTTTGCAAAAAGTGAATAAAGAGGTGTGTACCGCCGGTTGGTTGGGTGTGTGTGTATTTGTGTAGAAGGCTTTGAGAAAAAATCACGTTTTGAAGCGGTCGATTAAACTGCGATTAAAGCGTGACACCGTTCGTGTTGTTTTGCGCTTTGTTGTTGGTGGTCTTATTGTTTATTGTAGTTGTTGCTTTGGAGGTCAGCGAGCGCCAAACGTGTTATTCACGCGATGCGAGGGCAAACGGGACAATCGGGTGTGCAAAATCGATTGCGTGAATAAATATAAGCAAAATTGAAAACGATAAATCGTTATTTTTGTTGTTGCTTGTGGCAAAGTGTGATAAGAGCTCACAATTAATAAAAGAAAACAATATTTAAATTCTTGTTGGTTTAGTTAGCAAGTGGGGTATAGGTGTAGTTGGCAGTATAGGCGTTTTTCACATACAATATGGCAACTCCAATATGCAGTAGTAGGAAAATGTTTGCTTAAAATTGTTTATTTATAAAAAAATTTAATTTTTGGCTATAGCTTAGCTGTGTTTTTTTAAAAAATAAACTATTTAGCGTTAAGTTAATACAAATTTATTGAAAATTTAATATTAATAAAACAAAATTAGTTAATAACAATATATTAATATTTACTTCAGACTCCAAGCTGTTGGTTTGTGTCTCAGTATCAGCTGATTTGAGAAAGTTGTTTGTGCCGAAACTAAATTTAGCGTTGTTTTGGAATAAAAATTAAATTTTTAAACTCGGAGACTAAGTTTTCGAATTTTATGCCATAAATTTATAAATAAATAAATTGCCTGTAAGCGCTTAAGATATGGAATTACAGTTAATGGATTCATATAGTGTCATAAAGTTATAAGTTATAACGATTCAAGAGTTTTTTCAAGAGTTATTTCCGATTTCATGCTAATATATAAACAAATTCTAGTGAAAAATCAATTGGCAATGAATTTTCGAATACTAAGTAGAATGTTTATTATTTGTTTTTTTTTTTTTAATTCCGAGAAAAATTATTTAACCTATTGCCATATAGTGTGCGGCTTGCGATATTTTTATACTAAAGTCGATTATTTTCTTATTGGAAATTATTTGTGATACCAATTGGGATTTTAGTTTGCATTATGATTAGAAAATGACAACTTTAATTCAATATTAACTGATAAAGCTTGTCTTACTGTTGATATCGTGCGATTTTGGCATCAATTTTAACACAGAAATACTTTCATGTCTAGAATATTTGATTCAAATTATGATTTTCTCTGATTACAGAGATTAGTCTAAGAATTAACATTGAAAAATTCAATTCCTTGGCAATACTATAAAGAGTACCGTAATAATACTAGGAAGAGTATTGAATTGTTTTATATTAAAATTGGAATACTTTACAAAATTAAGTAGATTAGGTTTCAAATGGATATTCACTCATATATTTCGCAGTAAGGCGGTAAGATACTGATACAAGTATAATATGGGCTAGCTTAGAACCTTTCCTAATTTTTTTTTTTAAGCGGACGTTAGCTTAACAGTTTGATCGCTGCCACATAGAAGGGATATTCGAAAGCATATATAAGTTTTTTAATATTTTATATAACAAAATTCAGTCAGGCCGTTAAAATAACAAACCCATTTTGCTTGCAGATTAAAAACAGGCGCTGAAACACAAATGATCTCAAAAAACAAATGATCTCAAAGTACACAAAAAAGTGTTTGAACAACTCTACCTAAAACCTATAACAAATCGTAAGCGTGAAAAAATAAATAAAGAAACATTTGAATTTAAAAAAGAAAAGCAAAACAATCTCAACATGCCACATATAGCTGCCACAGGTGCAGCCTACTTCAGCGCCACTTCAACGAAGCTGGCACCCACTACACACAGGCGCTGGCTGACACTGCTCCTCGTGGGCTGCGTGGCCAGTTTGTGCGGCAATGCGGTGCAAGCCAGCCCGCTTTCGCCAGTAGGTGATTATCCTAGCATGGCGGACAATCCGAAAATGAGGAACCCACTGCAAATGAGTATGTCAAACCCGCGTGAACAAACGCGACGTGTGGCATGCCGCCGCGCTTGTTGGCCCATGGTGAGTACAAAGATAAGCACTTTTTATAATAAACAAAAGAGAAACAGGAAAATATGTGCATCAAAAGAAAATAAACATCTTTGAAGGCTGAGGCATATACGAAATATTTTCACATGTGTGTGTGTGTGTTGCTTTTGCAACACATGTTTTCCTGTTGTCGAGGGGAGTATTAAATAGAATTGATAGCAAATCCCTTTATGCACCGCATTGATGGAATCCTATTCAATTTGTTATTTTTGTTTTTCAATGATTTTTTTTCCTTTTGCTTTTGCGAATTTCCGCAATTACTTTGATGGATTTGTTGGATTATTTTCGGCGTTGTTGCACTCCAATACACACGCAATGTACTTGCATGTGCCACAAAATGCCACGCACACACGCGCACATATGTTTGTTTGCCTCAGATGCGGGTTGCTTGCCACAACGCTTGCCAAAGGGGTTGCTGGACACACAAACACATAGGCACATATGCCTCTTGAAGCCTGTGGCAAGCAAGCCTCGACTTGGCAGTCCTTACGTGTGAGTGACTAAGTATTTGCAACATAGCTTAACCCACATCCAACCAACAATAAGTCCCCTCACCCATTCCTTGATCCTTAACTCTGTATTTATATTTCCACCCGCACTGCTGCGGCTATGTGTCTAAGCCTTGTAGCGGAGAAAATGTTTTCATTTCGCATTTTCATGTTTTAATTTTGTACTCGCTTAGAATTTTAAGCAGTTGGAAAAACAAATCAACTCGTCAACCCACTCGCCAAGGCACTACCTTAACTGGCTTGTGTATTACGGTACATAGTTGGTATGCAGAACTCGATCGTACGAAGTGCATAAGCGCTCGCATACACTGACAGCACACGCAGCATGGTAAAAGTCCATAGCCCTCAGCCCGTAGCCGTGGGTCTCTGGCCCTCGTCTATCAAGCAACCTTCATTTCGTCTGCTTCTCTGCGCTGTGCACTGCTGGGGGAGGCTTCATTGTAATTTGTGGACAGTTGCATTTCAAATGCCTGCAGGGCAATCACATCAGGGCGCCTTCGACTAATGAAAATATACTGCCAAATACAATTGGATAGTATGTAGCATGTATTGCCGCATTTGATGTGAGGGGAGTTGCACTAAATGAGCTGTCCTGCTCATTTGTATATATACATACATATGTATACAGTTCAAAAGTATTTGAGTTAAAATTTTTTCGAAGACATCGGAAATATTATTTTACAGCCTTGACTCGAAAGTTCTGGAGTTGCAAAATATTTATATCAATATTTTTTTATTTATAATATTTTCTCACCTGTTTTTCTTTAGTTATCTGATATTTGTTTATATTTATTTATTAATCAAATTCCAGTTCAAAAAATGTTTTGCAGCCTGTAGGCGCTCTATATATATACATGTATGTACGATGGTCTATTTGATCCGTACTTACGAGTTCTGGGCAACACAACGGACAAGCGTCTCCAGCAGTCCAACTACCAAGTACAAAACCTAACTTAACATACCCTCTTAATCAAATGAATTAGTTTAAAATTAAGTAGAAAACTTGATAGTATTAATTCGTCGTTGTTTGTAAGCAACCGAAAGTCGATTTTAGTCGATAGAACTCAATGTCGATTTTTGGTGCTCTCACTTACTTATAAACTTCTGACAAAAAACATCTGCTGAGGCTTCAGTTAGTGCTTACTTGGCAGACCATATTTTAGCTGAATATAAGTGTATAAGACTTCTCGTCATATTTTCATATCAATGGGTTATATCAATTCTATGTTATTGAAAACAGAGTATTTCTTATAAAATATGTAGGGTTGTCACCAATGAAATTATTAGGTATACTTTATCCACCTTTAATTATTTTTTTTTTTCGTTTTTTCGGAAAGCTGTTTCATAGTCGGCTAATTTGTTCGATACCGCTGAACCGTATTTCCTCACATCTTGCGTAGATATAATTTTTGGTAATAAGTCACTTTGCAATGTAAACCAAAAGTTTGAAAAATTCTTTATTCTTTGTCGATATTTTCTATTATTATAATGTGTTTTTTGTTTTGGTTTTTGGCTTTGAGATAATTTAAAGCAAACTAATTTTCCTCACTGCCAAACACATGTTTATGGCGATCCTTTGGAAAACCAGCTCTAGAATCAACGGAATTCGAAATTTTTCCAACTCAACTATTGTTTATTAGAGAACATTAAATTCTGTTAATGTAATTTTCTTATTTATTTATTAAATAAAATAACTCTTCATAAGATAGCTCTTCCTACCTCATAGGAGAATGATAATTCAGACCATAAAGGCAATCAATAAAATTGGAAGGACGAGAAATCTGGGACTCGACGTTGTTTTCGTTGTTGTTTGTAAATTTGTTACAGTGACTTATATGTATTAATATACCTGTCTTCGATTCGCCATTTCTCTGCGTGCTTCTTCTCTTTTGTCAAAAAACTTCATACAGAAGCAACAACAAAGTTATCGTGTTGAATTCGTGCAAGAAAGTACTCGTATCTGAACGCCTCATTAAAGTAGTATAACCGCTAAATTCAATTCTACCAAATTTTACTCATATCTAAACTTTATTGTTGTGAATGGTTAAAATAAAAAATGAAATACGAACTTATTTTTTTCTTGAATTTCTAAAACTCGAGACTTAACTTATGGAAAACAAAAATAGAGGTTTACAGCAACGCTCTCTTGCCATCTCTTTAAAACTTGCATGACGATTTTGAAGCACCAAATCCTTGACTTTTTTAATATATATTTTAACCGCTTGAAGAGTTCGAAAGTGGTTCAGAACGAAGCATGTCTTCAACGATCCCTCGACTGTCTTTCAAGGCCTTGTCGGCTTGTATTTTTGATAAGATTGAATCACCGTAAGCCTTATCCAACATTCGCAACGATTCCGCTTACAAAATTCTGCTAGAAATACAAAATTTGAGACAAATTCTTTGTTCGATTCGCAACGCACTTTTGGATGTACCGACTCATATTTGGCATAGAAGTTAAGGACAGTAACATCAACTAAGCAATTTATGTTTTTTGAAATATCATTTACCCAAGGAATTTCATTACAATTTACAGGTGCTTTTTTGTCACAATATATGTATTTTTTAGTTATATTTGTTATTAAAAATATGATTTTAAACTATATACATGTATTAAATGGTTGAATATAGACCTACTCGGGAACGGAACGCCCAAAACAGATCGGTAACGCGCCTACATTGTAACCTCAGAGGTGCAATTTGTTGCGAAAATATTCTTATACTCTTATAATATATAGTACTTATCAAAAAAAGAGTTATTGTGATAAAAAAGACATATTTCGTTTAGGTGATCTCAGAAGTGTACAATTTCTGGAAAGCAGCTGATTCTTTTGGTACTTGTAGGTTTACAGGTACAATGGTCACATCACAAGTGCTGGCCGTTTGTTTGAACATACTCGGTATAGTTTGTTAGATTTGCTGGAGAGTAGCGATTTGTGACTCGAAGACAGCACATATGATGAATAAAGAAGATGAATAGCTGGGAAAAAGTTGTGAAGTAATATTTTGAATTCTGGCATGTTTAAAATAAGTGACCAGAAATAGCGCCGACAGAAATGTTGCTAATTGATTGTATTGCATCTAGTACAGGTTTTAAAGAGTGCCCAATTTCTTTCAACATTTGAATTTTAATTCGACATTGTATCATTTATAAATCCTAAGAAAGTCTAAGTCTAAAATGTTAATTATAGAGTGGCCACATAAACTAATAATATTAAAGGGAGTACACAATTAACTTAATATGTTTTATTAATATCACAATTTGTATAAACTAATACTCGGTCGACGTCAATAAAGAAGAAGAAGATGTATGTAGAAATTGTTCTTGTAAATTGTGATACTAAGCTTCGAAATAGCTTGTTCACTCAGGTTAGAACCATTGAGACCGATGATTGTATGAATATTGATGGGAGAACTGTAGAAATGGGTATCGAATTATAATTTTCAACTGTGAAATTCTCTATGAACATCTATCAGATATATATTAAGAAAATATTTTATTACACAAATCTACTAAAAAGTTCGCTATTTGCTACAAAGAAATGACCACTGACGTGATAGAAGGTATAGATCCACACTGGAGCTGTCATCAGTAAAGAAAAATCGACAAAAATGTTTTTTATTGTGAAATGCGCTTTTTGTTACCAAAATTAAACTTTTTCGAGTTATTCTATATATTTATCATAAAATAAGGGAACACCTTATAAGCGTATTCTACACATTGATGCTTATATATTTTTTTATATTCTTACACTAATGTGCCATGAAGACAAAATGTTTTCATATTTAAATTCCAAATGACATTTGACCCAAATTGACCTGATGGATCGGCAAATAAATACTTACGCACACACACATAACACACGCTGTATATTTTAACGAGGTTTTTTCTAACAATAACTGCTCTGAATCTGATTTTGAAAATATGCAACAGCTGTGAATTTGCATTTCTAATTCGGACGCAAAGAGGCCAATCAAAGTGAACAACGGCAAGCACAACTTTACGGGACAACTTATAAGTGCGTGCTGCATACACACAAATATATGTACATATATGTGAATACATACATATCAACATATGACTTGTACACCAGTTCCTATATACATACATATGATATGTGCATGCATGTGTGAGTATGGAAACAGAGGCATGTGTGCATATGTTGCAGCATTAGAGGCAAATGTGGACCAACCAACCGGCATCAAGAGTCCATGGAAACTATTACGCACACTTGGCACTCAGCTCGTATTTAGATTAAATTAAATTTTATAAAGTTGTGCAATTCACAAAAACTTTTTGTTGCACGTTGCCACTGGGAATGCTGGAATGAAATTCAAATTTGAAAAGAGCAGCGCCGAAAAAACTGGGTAAACAGATGCATATGTGCCTGCAATGGAACTCTTACATACACGCAGCTTGCAACGGCGCGTACATGTGTGGAGCAATATACAAATGTGTGTGCGTGTGTGTGTGCCTTTTCGTTTTTGACAATTTTGACAATTTCATTTTCTGCATTGCCGACAGCAGTTGTCAGGCGCTGTTATTGTTGTTGTTATTGCTGCAGCACAGTTGCATAACTGCAATGGATTGACTGTGCAACGAGGCAAATTGTTGCCGCTCGAACCGTATGCTTGCCGAGTTTACGTCCAAAATGTGCCAATTTCTGTGTACTTTGCATTCGCAAGCGCTCGTCGCTCCGACTGTGTTATCTGCTCGTATTTATATTTGCATAGTTGTTACATGGCACTGTGTGCGTGAGTGTGCATTTATTGTGCAATTATTTGCATACTCGCAAAACAATATGCAAATTGATAAAACGGAAATGCAGCACTCAAACGCACTGCTACATAAACAAGCGCACACATGTTTACATATATCTCATACACATACACACACACACACGCGCACCTGCTTGCAGTTTATCCGAAGCAAATGCAAATATTTAGGGAAATGAACTGTTTCGTGTGTGGCAAAAGTAAAAGTGCTGCAAGGCTGGTGCCGTGTGTTTGTGCATTTTGCTAAGCGAAAGTTAGCTGCTGAAATGTACCGTTACATGGTCACTTGGCTAATGAAAATATTAAAATTGAAAGGAAAGAGTGGCGAGTAGTTTGTTGCTTAATTCGGTCAGCATGCAAGCTGCACTAAGCATTATGGCCAAATTGAGATGGATATACAGGGTGTGTCATTTTCAACGTCGGTATGTAAAATTTTATCAAGTTAACAGTCACTAGTCGATTGACTTGATTAAAACGGAAACGTCAACTTGGTATCTGTTCGTTGAGAGAGGACTTTACTTCTCAATTGCTTACTCAGTCCGAAGAAGCATCTATTGGCAGGAGATATTCTGTGTTGTATTTCGAGGCCGACGTAATTGTTGCTGTTAATGTTGGTGCCAAGAGAGACAAAGTTATTTACGACTTCGAAGTTATGAATGTTAAAAAGGTTACGACCAAAAGTCATCGCCTGAAACTATTGTTACAATTTTTTTTGAGCACGGCACAATGAGAGATCGACAGCAATTCTTCAAATCAAGCAGCTCCACTAACACACTGCGGATATTGAAAGCTGTTGGAGAAAGCGTTGCAGAGAGTCCACAAGGGTCTTATTGTCGCCAAGCCCGACGACAGATTGATACAATATTTTTTAATGTTCGAGCGAAGTTTGATTTCGGATTTTATATTCATCAAACGCATCATTACTGTTAACGAGACACGGGTTTATGAATATGACTTCGAGACTGTACGGCTGTACTGAAGGCACTGAAGACTATCGCAGCCGAGGCTCAAAGCAATAAAATTAGTTAATTGGTCTAAGCATTAGCAAGCTTGTATTGGCTCAGAAGGCGATTTGAAGGCGTTAAAAAGGATACGTTAAATACATGAAAAGGTATATTTTATTTTTTTAGTCCGAGCCAACTTTAATCAGATAGTATGCTATCCAATGAATTAAATAAGAAAGTTCGTTCAACAAAAATTTAATTTATACAATACAATTGCCTGGATATTTAATATCCGAAAGAGATTGTCACCTGAATCCTCAAATTTCACTTCCGCTGACTTCTTTCTGTGGTGTTTTTAGAAAATTAAATTATACGGCAGCGATTCTCGAATGTTTGAGGAACTCAAGTTAAATATTGATATAGAAACTAACTCCAGTAATCAAAACTGCTATGGGAAGCCCATTAGGAAGAGCTGTTTTTAAATATAAAGCAAAGGATATGTAGATTAAAATGGCTGAAATGTTTATATTTTGCTCGGTATTCTGAAAAATCGGTTAATAGAAACCTCTTAGAAAGTCTGCTCCAGTATGAGCTCTTAATTGTTACGCGAAAGTCATCGGGTTTATAGTTTTCCATTTTTTTCCATTATAGAAAAATGTATATCTCGCTTCCTACTTTTAAAAACTATTTTATAAATTATTATCGTATAGTTTGATGATGATGACGTAATAAAAAAAGATCATTTTAAATTGTAAAGCTTATACCCTTGTAGGAAATTAAACGCTCAATAAAACTGGTACAAAAAAAAATATGAAACGGTAGATATATTTTTCTATTCAATAATAAAAAAGAATATATAAAACTATGAGGCGGAACCTTCCCTATATTCGATACTAGGAGAGACTTTTTTAGAGGTGACTATCAACGAATTTGTATATAATATTGGGTAGTCGAAAAAGTCTTGTCGTATTTATAATCATATCATTTCATGTATATCTATATCTTTTTATGTTAATAGTAATATATAAATAAACAAATATGTGCCATTTTGGTCGACCACTTCTTGCCATTTTTCCGCTAGAGACATTATTCCATCAGTGTAAATTGAAATTTCCAATTTTCCAGGACGGAAGCGAGCGAACTATTGTTGTGCAACTCGAACTGGTACAGCATCTTCTCCGTTTATTTTATTCTCGTTTTATTCCCAAATATGAATATTTAGATAAAAAAATTAGAATCAGTATAAAAGTATTTAATACGCTTTTATTTGCAATAGAGCCGCATAAGCTTTACCATCCACATATACATACACAAATATGTATATGTATGCCTTAATCCAATAAGAATCAACACAAACGCGCTCATTGTGGTTTTAATTCTAGCTCAAGCAAATAACAGTATAAAACCAGTCATGCTACCCCGGCTAAGCAAGTCACAATTTGCCGTTAACAAAATAAAACTCACTACCTTGCCGCCGCCGCCAACACTTCTCTCCCCTTCGCAGCGCTTTCATCTAACGCTTTGTTTTCGAAATATCGATTTTCACACACTCACCTAACGCTCTTCGCGCCTTTACACTTATGACCGTACACCAACACATACACGCACAAACACACATACAGTCACGTTAATAACCACTTGAGCCTTGCGCCTGTGTTTGTTTGTTGGTTGGCGCACAGCTGGGGCGCTGCACAAATCTGCTACAAGGTATTTTGCAAATTTCAATGCCACAACTCGGAGCGCACGGTGCTACTCATCACATTTTTCACCTTCGCGCAGGCCACTTGAGCGTGCATTCAACCACCGGCAAGTGGCGCCCTGTGCGAAGGTTCTGTGTGTGCGTCCGTTTGCCTATTTGCATTTGTAGTTGTTTTTGGCTTTGGTTTTGAAACTTTACGCGCCCGGCCAACACTTGAACTTGCTACCCGTCGACGAAACTTTCAATGTTGCCAGCGTAAATGTGCAACAAACACAACAACAATGACCACACACACTCATAGACAGCCAGCCAGTCCGAGCGCCTGCTGGTATGCTTCAAATTTATTTATACGCCGCGTTCATCACTCGGCGGCTTCGAGTATACTTCAGTTTTAAATAGAAAATGTTCACCTCCAACCCGTCCGCGCTCGTCTTCGCGCCGGCAACTCGTGCTGCTTTAACGAAAATATTAAGGCAACAACAAATTAGGAGTATAAAAAACGAAAATACGGCGAAAAGCAATCGTACAAAGTGAAATGAAAAGCCATTCAATTTTCGGGCGCTCGAAACGAAATGAAAAATCTGAATAAATGAATGAATGAATGACTGACTGACTGAGCCGAATGAGTGAATAACTGACGCGCGCGCAGCGGCCGGTTGAATAACTTTAATGTGCGCTTATGCGAAAGTGTGCGTGTGTTCGGCTTCATTGCGCAGTCGGCGAATGATAAATTGAACTTTACCTTGAGAAAAACTAAAACAGCAGTTTGGAGCAAGTTGCGGCGTGTTAACGGTGCGTTTTAATGTGGCGCAGACGCTGACTTCAGCATGGGTCTGGTTTCTGTCTGGAACATTTTCCTTTCCTTTGCATTCGCATCATTATTTTTCTCCTACAAGTGGCCACTTTGCATTCATTTTGGAGCAACATTTTGACTAAATTTACATTTTCATATTTTATTTGCCACAACACCCACACACATATACACATTTCCTCGGTTTTTGGTATTTTTAGCCAGCGTTGGCTAAGGTCGTGCAGTGTGGGAGACTCTGTGGGTTCCTCAACCGAGTGAAGCGGCAAACAAATCTGCCAAATTAAGTCGGCTTCTCATTTCACTACTTCCTAGAGCATTCCGTATATATATTAGTGTATATTTATACACACATAATCTGCAGACCCAATGTGGCATGTTGCACTTAATTTATTTAATCAAATTTAAGTGCACTCATGAGCGTTCGAAAGCATAAAAGGGGTTGCAACTACTTTCTGTACGATTTTTGGTGTGTAAAAATGTTCGTGTATGTGTGTGTATGTGTGCGTAGACAATTTCAATATGCCATAAACGCTCTCCCATAAAACATGAATCTCTCCAAATCCGACGTTTTTCCTCAATTGCTGACAAAAAATGAAAAAAATCTGACTCTCGAGTGCCGTTATTATTTTATATACGCATAATTCCCAATTTTAACTGCCAATTGAGTTTGAGGAAGTTTTCATATCGTAAATTGCTGGCATGCAATGAACTGTGTGATTTCATTCAACGATTTTTTTATTCATACTTCGCTTAATGACTGCGTATGTTATACTTTCTTCATTTGGTTGGAACAGAAAAGGCAAGAAATTATGGAAATTATTTTAATTATTTAATTTTTTTTATTGGCGAAGCAAAAGCGTTGCTAATTAGTGCATATTTCGATTATTCATCAAGACAATGGGTACACAAAAGTGTTATTGCATAAGCAGCTCGACTCATTTTCAGAAAATGAAAGTCAAAATATGAGTGATTAACTCTCACTATATATTAACGTTTTACTAATTTTGTTTCTTAGACATTCTTAACTTCATAATGGATATATATCAAGAACCCTATGGTTTGGAATTCACACAGAGAATCAAAAAACCGAGATGGAATCAATAAAAAATGAATCCAAAAATATTGGTGATTTAACAAATACAGGAAATACAGATGACACCAAAGCAAAATCTTCTCTTTTACTATTTTCAATTATTTGTAAAGTTTCTCGGCTTTTAAAGCAAGAATTTCTTTACGAGTGTTTGACTTGAGCTCGTTGAGCGCCCATTGTAATACCACCTTCCCTCTAATGTCTCCTCCCTGAACCACATATTTCTCCTAATGAAGCTCATAAGGCTCATAGACGATGATCTTAAGTCTCCTCATCTTCTAACTCCTAACAGCTTTCACAATAGTCATTGTATGGTGTTCCTAGTCTAATGGTATGTCCGTTAATTAAGCAGTAACCTGTTAACACTCCTATTAGAGTCCACATATCTCATGAGACTCAGCTCGATTTATAACACGTTTGTCTATTAAATATTTGCAAGTAGTCAGAGACATAAAGGGCGATCCATCTCAAGATTCCCTACTTTTTTAAAGAAAAAACACAGAAACGTAAAACTTAATGAGGAACCATTCCAAAGCATTTATCTTTGAAAATTATCTCTTTCAAAGCCGCGGCACGTCTCAGATGCTCCATCCGTTGATTCCAATTTTCGATGACTTGTTCGAGCTTTTCGACTGTTAACTGGCGAATAACACAAGTGATATGCTGCTCCAAGGCCTGAATCAAAGCGCGATTGTCCGCATATACTTTAGACTTTACATATTCCCACAAGAAAAAGTCTAGCGTTGTAATATCACACGATCTTGGTGGCCAATCGAACGACCTAAAATGTAAAATTATCTGCTTACCGAAGTGTTCTCTCCATAAATCTATTGATTGATGCAATATGTAGAAAGTGGCGCCGTCTTCAATTTCAGGCATCACATAGTTGGTTATCATCGCACAAAACACTGAACCGTTTTTTTTTCTTGGATGAAATCGCAGGTCTTGAATCTGTTCATATTATTCTTCGTCCCAAATGCGGCAATTTCGCTTGTTTATATATTCATCAAGCCAGGAATAGGTCTCACGCTGAACAAATTTTGGCTCGAAAAAGTCAGCTCTTCTTGGAACTTGGAAGCGAGTTCTTGCACAAGCTGTGTTTTGTTTGCTTTTACTTTAAGATCTTGACGTAGAATGCACCTAGCCGTTCCATACGTCAGTCCGAGTTGCTGCGAAACGACTCTCCGTGGTCTTCGTGTACACTCTCAGTTGCGGCTGCCATATTTTCTTCAGTGCGCGTTGGGCGTGCTCTATTCGGTCGAATATTATCCAATAATGAATGCTGTGTCTCAGGATGGGTGATGGTGTTGTCCGATTATGTAGACAATAAGTTGAGCAAAGCTCGCGAAATACATTCTTTATTGAATGTGAATTTTCGTAATAAAGTTGAACAATTTGTAAACGTTGTTCAGACGTAAGTCTTTCCATGACGAAATACCAAACAGCACTAAACAAAAGTAATATGACAGCTAGACACGACTCACGCATGACAGCTGTTAAAAAATATCTGAACTTGGATCACCCGTTATATATGTTCTAGCTAGTTCATCTGCTTTACAGATATAGAGGATATCACTAAGTCCAGATACCCATTGCAGGTTTATCGTCCGAGGGTTACAGACTCAGTAACCTTTAGGTCTACTAAGCCAATACAACGGAATGTTAATTGTGCTGAAAGCGATAGATCTTAAAAATAAACAGATAATAATCACAAAGATAATGTGTCAGGACACTGCTTCGTAAGGTCTAGTTAAGATTTAGTCTACGTGGTGACCACACATTAGACCACACATTAGACCACAAAAAAGTCTTTCGTTCCCCACACATGACAGTTTTGCTCCAAATACGTCTTAAATGCTTTTGCCATGACATTAAACTTTGGGCACCCTGTACAACGATTTTCGAAACACTTTCAAATTCATGTTGTAGAAATCCTTTCCAATCTGCACATATTGCTACAAGTTTTACTTCTCCATTAAAATTTGTTATTTGAGTGCAAAGATGCACTTTCTGGCTGAGGCAACATCAGCGAGGTTAAACCAGTTAGTATTGCTGCTGTTATCGAAAGTTACGCACACTCATGAAAGAGTTTGAACTTTCGACAGCCTTCCCAAGTAGTTAAATTACCAGCACAAAAGAGTGAGCAACAAACCACCAACCCTCCATAACGTCAAAATTACGCGCTTAACATTTTCGCTCGCCCAGTGCAAGTGCTGCCACTAGTGAAGTAAGTAATTGCCGCTGATAAACACTTGACAGCAGCAGCACTAAGTAGACACTTAAACGAAACTAACTGTTATTACTTAGTAAATGTTGCACGCTATATTGAACCTACAAGCCGTCTGATTAGCACACGCGCCAGCTCACCTACCAAACGTCGAACGTGCAACACAAAAAAGTACTCTGCCACAACGCAGCAACTACGCTGGCGGTCTGCGTTCGTGTGCGCTATCAAAATTTTCAACCAAATATTTTCCAGTTTTTCCACTACTTCTAGCTGTGTTCCACACTTCAATTCGGGCAGTGCACCAAGCAGCAACGCGCTGGGATGCCTGCCATAACAATAAAAGCTGTAATGCCGCTGTCGGTGCATGGCTGGTGTTGCAGATTTTTCGTGTTAATGCGCCGGCGCGGCAGTGTAGTGCAAATTTAATTTTTTTCCGCTTTGTTGCACACACCGTGCCACAGCCGCGAGCATGATTTTGTAGCGGCCACCGTTGCTGCAACGCGCCAGGAAGCGTATTAAAAGACTTCACCTTTGTTTTTACGCGCTCACACACCTCCCGATAGCGCATGCGGCAGCAGCCTATGGCTTCTGTTGAAAGCTGCCAACTGCGAAGTGTGCTATTAGAGGCCATAACGGCGTAGAAAACTAAGAAAAATATCTACAAAGTACACTCAACCAATAGCATGGCCGCTGGTTGCAGGGCAGGAGGTGAGTGTGAGTTGGCCGCCTTGCCACGAAGCAATTAGGAGTTTATGGTGTATATAAACATGTGTATGCACGCATATACTACCTAGTCATGTTGCAGCATCCCAGCAAATGAAGTTACCCTTGATTAGCCACATTAAAAGACCACAAAAGTGTCAGACAAATGGCAGTTATGAGGTTAATGCTGATTTATGTGCGAGACGCTGAGAAGATAGTTGAGCCTCCAGTAATGAAATATGAAAGTGGTTAGGTTTATAGAAATAAAGGTAGTAAATACTAAACAAAAGTCAGATTTGTTTGTGTTGTCTTCTATGACAATTTCAAAGATTTTGTGAAGACAAATTAATTTATTTCTAGATGCTTTCCCTATTCATGAAATATTGGGCAGTCGGAAAAGTCTTTTCGTATTTTGTCAATAGATGTCGCTGTCGGTTAAGCTTCATTTAACCAAAAAATGAACTAAATTCGGGGAAGTCGAAAAAAGGTTCGAAAGAGGTTACAGCTGTTCAAAAATGCGTGAAAAAATGAAGAAATTTGCTATATTTTGAAATTTTTGTATGAAAAGGGAAGAATGCCAACCCAAGCCAGTGGTGAAAAATGTGAAATTTACAGAGACTATGATGCTGTGTCAATTCGTGGATTAGTATAAAAAATAAATTGAAGTTTGATTAGAAATACGAAAAGACTTTTTCGACTACCCAATATTAATATACATTTTTCATAAAGAGTCCGAAGCCCAAAAATGTAACATTAGAGGTTAAGGATGTTTCATAAAATAGTTTTATAGAACTTTGCAGAACTCCTCAAAGATAAGATCCACTCACATGAAAGATTTTTAATAAGAAATACAATCAATGCTAGTATAATTTCAGTTTGGCTTTTGACAAACTGTGTGCCACCCTACGTTAAATCCCGAAGTGTACAATCCAACTTACATACTATGCCTACAGATGTCACTCTAATATCAGCAGTCACTCTGATCGTTAAACTCTGCCTTAAGGTCTAAGCTAAAATTCCAGCTCTTTGCCTGACTTAAAGGCCATGCGAAAAACAAAATCATACTCAATACACAAGCAGCGCAACGTAGGTACTTGGTATTTATTTGAGATCTTCCATCCTATGAGACCTTTAGGTTAACGCGGCGCAAAGTCACAACTCAACAATTTTAATGGCGTAAACGCAGCGGGATAAGCCAAAAGCGAAGAATGTTCTAATGCCACATATTCGTTTTGTTTTTAGTTTTCCTGCACTCGTGTAGTCCCAAATGCACGCTCCGACCGACGCCAGACACCAAACGCCAATCTAAACGCAACAGCGCACAATCAGAGACGCGCATGAGCTTCGGCGCGATAGGAGTAACCGTGATGAAAGCCGGTGCGCGGCCCGCGTAGTTATCGTTTGCTTGGCTGTCGCTGCTGCTGCGCTCCATATGTCATTTCTACGCACTGTCAGGCTGACAGCCTGTCGCTGTCGTTCGTCTATCTTGTGCCGGCTGCTGCCGCCGCATCGCACATGTCGCCAATCATTATCAGCGGACGTCATGCGGCAGCGCGACGGCTGTGCGAATCATTGCCAGCAGCCAATGGACTGCACTCAGCAGCCGAGTCATGTGCGCCTATCACGTGCACCCATGCAACGCGGTTTCAGCGCACAAGTTGCCACATTTTGTTGCACGTACCATTCATATGTCCATTCGGGCCGTCCATCTATTTGTCTGCGGTATGGCAGACATGTTGCTGCCACTGCCACTGCTACAGCCACGACAATGCAGTTGCTTTTCAAATTACACTCTTATTGTTGGAGTTTTTATTGTAGCCCGGGCCCGGGCTATTGGTGTTGCTGCCGCCGCACCGCGCATGCGTACGTGCAGAAATTGTTGTGTGTAATTAATATTGTGTGGCCGGTGCGCATTGGCCGCCAATCGGTTTGGCGGAATTCTTGGCGCAGCAACTTCCTTTTCAGCCACAACTCAAACGGCCGACCGCGCCACACAAACGATTGCGGCATTCACATTTCAACGCAAATAATTACAAGTTGTTGTCTCTCGCCAGCAACCTGCGTTTCACTCTGCAATTTCTTTCAATTTCGTTTCTATTATTTGCTGCGTTGCAGACGTTGCGCTCCAAATGCGAACTAATGCCGCGGTACGTTTTCTTGTGGCATGCAGCACACATGCGCTGGCTACGTGTAACATGCTGTGCTGCTGCTTGGAGCGTTGCGCGTGCAGCGCAATCACAATTACAGCCATTCCCGGTGAAATTCTAATAAAATTGTTGATATGTGCGGCGCGCATGCGTAGCAAATGCGCAGCCAATAGCAAATACAACAGCACCCAGCACCCAACAGCAACACTAAATAATAGCTGCGCGCTTAATAAAAAAATGGAAATCAGCAACTTGTGCTGGGCAAGCCAACAGCTTCAGCGAAATTGCATGCGGAATTCATTTATGCTTTTGCATTTTTCAAACATCTTTGTTGTTGTTTGCCAATTCACATACTCCGATGATTGCAATTAATTGATTTCTGTTTTGTTTACACACATACTTTGATTTTCACGACTTGGCCTCATTTCTCTTGAGCTTGACGCTTGAAGAGTTTAAAAAAATGAAACCTTTTTGTTTGCCATGAAATTTCTTAGCAATATTAAAAAATGTTTTTGGTTGGCTGAAAAGAGAGGCACAAGAACGTTAGACCGTAAGTGGTCAGTGAATTTGGTAAAATATATAATTTTTTCCCATTCCAACTGTCCTATGTGTCTCTTAAATTGGAGCATTGGTAGCCGTGGAATATACTCCATCTAATCCAGCTGATCCAGTGAAGGCTAGGTCTTCGGAAAGATAATGTTCCAGCGTCTCATCATCCTCCGCGCATGCTTTGAATTCCGCCGAATCCACCTTTCCAATCTACTGTAGGTGGAATCCTAAGAGTAGGTGCCTGTGATGATTCCTGTAGTATTATTAAGTTCCCTTTTGCCTAAAAGAAGCAGCTATTATGTTTTCCCACCACTAAAAATTTTAGTATTCACTCCACTTATTTTTATTACATTAGTCACCAGTCAACCAGAAGGTCTCATGTGGAAAGCAAGGTTCTCAGAACAATAAATTTCCTATTGTTTATCCCGAAAAATTTTAAATAAACGAATTTTATGTAGCATAAACGGCATATGACGTACGTCTTAAATATATTTGGAGCTCCTTGTCTAGGAGTCGGTATTTGACTATTATGTGTACGTCCATGTTACAAGCAGACACCCAGAGAAAGGCACTAATATAAAGCATAATCCATTACGGGGTTTCCTACTTAAGAAAAACACACAGACTTCAAATTTAATGGTGAATGTTTATTATCATTCAATGGAACATTCTTTAGTACTTATTTTTTAATATTATCTCTTTCTATTCGTTGAGTCTAATTTTCGATGACTGGGCTGAATTGAAGAGCGATTGTCCCCATAGACTTTACATATATCCACAGGTGAAAGTGGAACGCTGTGATTTCACACGATCTTGGTGACCAAGTAACCGGCTCAAAACGAGAAATTATCTGCTCATCGAAGTGTGCTCTCAATAAACCCATTGATTGATACGATGTGGGATGTGACGCCATTTTGTTCAAACCAAATGTCGCTGAGATTACTAGATTCCATTCCAGGTATCAAATAGTCGGTTATTTTTGCGCGATAACGGTCGCCATTGATGGTTTCGTTCTCACCGGTATCGATTTTGAAGAATGACGAACCGGTGATTCCACCAGCCCATAAACCACACCAAACCGTTGTTTTTTCTGAATGAAATAGCAGCTCTTGAAACTCTTCAGGTTCCTCTTCGTCCCAAATGCGGCAATTTGGTTTGTTTACATACCCATTGAGCCAGAAATGGACTCATCGCTGAACAAAATTTGGCCCGAAAAGGTTGGATCTTCTTGGAACTTTTCAAGAGCACGTGTCGGCGATGTCGCTTTGAAAGATCGAGCCGCTTCAGTTCGTTTTTAAGATCTCGACGTAAAATGCGTCAAGTCGTTCCAATTGTCAGTCCGAGTTTTTGTCAACGGCGCCGAATCGACTCTCCACCGTCCTCGTGTACTCTTTCAGCTAAGAGTGATATATTTTCTTCACAGCCTGTTATCCAATAATGAATGCTGGGTTTCAGGACGGATGATGGTGTTGCAAATAGTACGCTCAGTAGGCCGATTATGTTGACCATAAGTTGAGCAAAGCTTGCGTTATTTACAGAACGTGAATAAAGTTGAAAGATGTGTAAACCTTGTTAGAATCGTAGGGATGCTCACGTTCGATATTGGTATATTGGTGTTAGAAAAGTTATAGACCGATTTCGCTCATATCAGAATAGCGTTGATACATATTAGAAGTTCTATATGTTCCAAATTTTCAGTCAATAATAAAACTTATAACAAATATTGGTTTTAAGTATATGAGAGTAGGCGTGGTTTTTTCCGATTTCGCCCATTTTTGAACAGAACGTAACTTTTTGCCACGCAAATATATAGTATATATGATATATGGAATAAAATGTTAGAACACAATATTCTAACCACGTTGTGACAGCTTTAGTATTCTATCAGGTCAGGGCAGTACCACGAAGATGCCTTTCTATATACTGTGGTTTAATATTGATAGAGTTGTAATTTTTTATATTTTTTTTATCGAATGATGCCATTTTTTGGGCGTAGTACGACTCCACTCTTTCGCTATTTTTGAACTGTTTGAAGCGTTGCGAATATAGCCTAAAATTTCCCACTCCTACAATGCTCCTGCAATCTTCTTGATTATAATACTGTAGTGCGACGTTACATAAAGCTTTGCCTTAGTACCAACATATTTTGATAAGGTTGCCGAGACAAATATACAATATAAAATACATACATACCAATATTACAGATAAATAAAATCTCATTATAAGTATGTGCTACGCTGTTTCTGCAAGCAGAAACAACAATATTTTCGCAACGTCAAAGCCGTTTATCAATATCGGAATATTTTATGCACACGGCTCCACGCTTGCCACATGCATGTAGCACGCGCCCGAACGCAGTAAGCGCATTGTAGCAAGAGTTATAAGCATTGCGTCGGAACAATGTTCGGGTACCAAGGCTGATGTCATGCCACGCTTTGTGTATTTCGCTTCCGATACCTTTTTTAGGGGCAACATAATTTTGCTAGACTAGCGACAGAGTGCTCCACTTGCATGCCTGTACTCCATTATATATGGTAGATTTGTAATACATTTGTGCCTTTGAAATGTCTTGCGCCATTGTCGCTTTGTATTGTCGTTCATATGTTTTTACTTTTACTGTGGCAGCTTGGTAAAGGTAACTTGCCGCGACTACAAAGTCCGCCTTACTGCTGCTTAGCCTCTACCGCTACAACTAAATGCGTTTTGCTCCTAAAGACTCGCTCGCGCTCGTGCCTCATGTCGCACCTTTAAAGCGATTGTTTGCTTTCGTTTCCTTGCTTTCTTTTCGACTGTCATATTGCGGCTTTTGCTCGTTGCGCTGCCATAAAATCACATAAATCATAACTTTTGTTTGGCTTCTTTGGGTCACTTGGCGATTTTGCAACTTTTCGCTGGCGCTGGAGTTCACTTGCGAGTTGCAAGCTGGCACGAACATTTTAAGCTCCTAACTTCGCTGTAACATGTTCACGGATTTACATGTTGCAACATTCGAGAAGTTGAAAAGTTTTCTTCGTTTTTTCTTGGTTCAAGTTTTTTCAATTAAGTCCGAAGGGCCCTTCGCATACTGCAAAATATATATTTCTATTGGGAATATTTCAAAACTCTAACTTGACTTCATATTTAAAGTAAAGAGCGCTAGAGTTATGAATATATTATTAAATAATTTTAACTTAATTCTTAACTCCGCTCCGCTCCGCTCCTTCTACTATATCCACTAAAGTCCTGAGAAAAACTCGGATTCCTGTCTGTGCTAATAATACAACCAATTAATGGCCACCTTTGGCTCTCCCAGCCTACAATTGAATTGCTCCCGCTTAGGTGTCAGACAGCAAATTGATGTTGTCTGACCGACTCGTCATTTGTTCAGCGCACATACAGGCACAAGGTAAGGCACAATAACCAATGCAGAACCCTAGAGTACCATCAATCATCAGTTAGCGTGAAGAAATATTGCGACCAAAGGTAGCTATTATTAATTATAAGTTTGCCGTCATAACAGCACTGTGGCAAGTAATCGTCTGAGCAAATGTTGAGGGAGTATAGAATAGGATATCAAACGGACAAACACAATTCGATTTTGAGTAGAAAATTGAGTTGGTAAAGCACCTGTTCTTTCGATACCGCAGCAAGTGGTGGAGGCAGCGCCACTTGTGGGCATGTGGTCACGCTGCACCAAAAATTGGGTTAATGAGTCATGTTATGGCAAATATTAATGGATTTGCTTCACAGCTGTAATTGGTCTGTTGCTTGTTTTTGATCGCCACAATCGATTATCTCTCTCTTTCTTTTTCTTTCGTAGTTCTAACTGTTGGTTTTGCATTTCCGCTTATTAAAAAGTAAATCTTCGTGCAATTGCGACTCATAAATTCATTTGGAATTTTTAATTGGAATTATTATGGTGTGCCAAAATTCAATGGTTCAGCCAACTTTAAAAGACAGACGCTGGCTCTTTGTTAACTGGGGGTTTCATTACCCTAATTTGTTGACTAAATCGGTTATATATACCTATTGGGACTAGAATGTGATAGATGTACAGGGTTTGTCCCGAAAGTAATAGGACTGTTTTTTTTTCGTCACGACTGTATTTCGGAGCGTGCTCACACCGACTGGATTTGGTAGAAGGCGTTTCTAGCTAACGAACGAGCGGCTGGTCTATTGCCTCCGAGCACCTGCAGATTCAGCACAAACATTCGCGCAACGTGTTTCTGTGAGAGCCGAAAATGCAGCTTAAATCTGTAACAGAGACATTTGATATGATCGCTCACCCAGATATTGCTTTAGCAAGAATTGGTGTGCTTCGGTGGCACCTGGCCTTTTTGGTGGCCCCGGAAGAGGTCGCTGATGAAGACCGTGTTGGAAGATCATCGACTTTGACAACAGCAGTGTGACTGGTGTGCGCAAAGTCAGCCTATTTTGAAAGTTTTTAAAGAATTTTAACGATTGGTACAATAAATTTTATTAAATCGACAGGCTTCTCTTACTTTCCAGACAAATACCGTATTTATTCAAGATTTTTCGAAATTTCTGATTTATTAGACTTCAAAAAGCGGACAAAGTATAAGATCTATAATTAGTCTCTGTGAAACCAGTAGCCATTTGCGAGTAGAAGGTTTGCTGGTAAACTTAAATAGTTCCCAAAATATAGGCCCTTAACTAGTTCCATTAATGTTTATTAATTTGTTAATTTAAGAATCAAGCGCAGAGTTTACTACAGTCAACTTAAGAAATGCATGTTGATAGATAGTCAGATCTATACTATATTTCGGTAGAAAGAAATTGTGGAACTAAAGAGCTTCAGTTGGTTCCAGAGACATAGAAGATATCTAGAGATATACCCTAAAGTTTCATGGGAAAAGTATTGAACTGAAGAACTGCAGTTGGTTTCAAATATCCAACGAAAAGCTCTCTACGGTCAACGGAAAAATCAGATACACTCTTTAAAGCCTTTAAAGTTGAGGCAATTGACTCCGAATTTCGGTAGTAAACTTTAATAATTTCGAATCATTATTGATTGTATGTCTTTCCACGATGAAACGGTAAACTTTACTGAAGCGAAATGTCAAAAGAACGGTGAAAAATATTGCGTTGTTTGCTGTTTCTATTGGCCTATTTTTGAAGCGGCTCTACTGAAAAACCCATTAGGTATATCAAGGTATCAAAGCTTAATGGAACTAAGCAAATTATAGAACATTATTTCAAGGGAGATTTGAAGATCTAATAAACAATTTTCTAGGGTCAATGCAGAAAAGCTTAGGAAACAAGAACTCTCACCGAATATAGATCAAAGTTTGTTGGAATGAATTTCTGAGCTTTCGGCCTTTTTTATTACGAAAGTAGCGAGCTTTCGATGCTTCATCATTGCAGAAAAATTCCCAACCTTAATCATTACACAAGCTAAACTCAACGAAGTATATAGTCTTGCATATACTCGTATGTTCATGTATATCTTTTTGAACATGACAGCAAAAAAATAATCAACAAACAACAAGAAAAAGGCAGCAAAATAATTGTTTGAGTTTGCAATCAAAATATGACTGCTGCAATTGCAATCAACAATTTACGAGATCTATCTAACTCATGTGTCTTAGTGTGGCACATACATCTGCAGTTGGAATTGCCACATGCTGCTCACGCCATGTAAATTATTTGCCACATAAACACACACACACACGAACATACAGAGTTGCATGCATGCGAATGCAGAAAAAGCTTTATGCATAAGGCAACTGAGCAGAAAATTAAAAATTGTAGCAGCAAAAAAGAGCGGTAAAATAATTGCAATTGCTGTTGCAAGCAAATGTATGCGCAAATAAAACGTAGCAATGGAAAAATGTTGCAGACAAACTGTGACTGAGAAAGTGCTCGTAATGAATGCGCCTGCCTGCCTGCCTGCCAGCCGAGCACCGAGCGCCGAGATTTGCTGCCAAGGAGTGGAAAATGAAAACATTGCGAAATCTAATTGAGGCTGCATGCCACTCAACAGTGCAACGTAGCAAGCAGGCGAATGTAGTCAAAGTAAAAGGACAAAAACAAAAACAAAACCGCACAGCACTACTACCTGTTAACGCTCAATTCCAGCAATTACATAGTTTGCTAAGAGGAAGGAAAACTTTGTAACGGTGGGGAGGGGGCCGGGCAGCTCGGACAGACTGCAGCGATCACATTTAATGTTGAACGTTTTAATCAGCAACAACAGTGCCGGAGCAGCAACAATAGAAAATCACGTATAAAGTGATTCTGTAGCGCAAAATGCAGAAAAAAACAAAAACAACAACAACGAGAAATCTGTATCAGTTGCTTGTTGCAGCAGTGGCATCAAAGCGAAATCACCAACGGCACAAAGGTAAACGGACAGATACGGCGTAACAACAAGGCCAGGCAATTCAAGCGATTGCGCGCTCGAAGATGCAGCATGTTGTAGTTGTTGTTGTCATATTTGTTATATTTGTTGTTGTCGCTGCAGCTAAGGCAGCAGTCGCGATCTGCATGTGCGATTGCACTTCTACGATTCGATTGTAATCTCCGGATACCAACACAACAAGCAGCAACAACAAAAAACCAACAATTACACACACATACATGCACATTAGGTTATGTATGTATGTATGTGTGTTGGTGCCTTCTCGCGATGTGCAAATTTCTACCTTTACATGTTTATGCTCTGTTCGCTTTTGAGTTATGAGCTCACTCGTCCGCAGCGCCGCGCCGCTGAGTGGCCACCGAGGAGATCATGATACTGTCAACGGATTGCATAAGTCCCAACTGGTCTGTCCGCTGTACCTGCGGCAAAGAGGCGCGCGTCTTGTATGGGTCGAAGGAGGAAGCTTTGCTGGGCTTGCCAGCTGTGGCCACAACAGCAGCAGATAGGTTTCTGCCAACGCTTAGATCTAATCAAAGGGCTTACTAAGAAATTCAACTGGTCTAGCGAAGACTTCGGAAATTCCGCGAATGATTAAGGGTACTTGGGAAAAGTTATTTTGCTGAAAATATATTAATTTTTTGCTACCACAATCACATGTAGTTAAACTGGGGCTGTTAGAAAACAGATTTTAATTTTTTGTTGTTGTACAAATCTTCATTACAGCCTTCAAAATAAGTTCTCTTGACGATAATACGATCCCCTTGTAGGCTAATGTTAAGTTGTACTGGACTTGTTATTCCAGATAGAGTTTCAATTTATTTCGGGCTGATGTTTTTGTCATACAGGGTGTCATCGCATTTTGTGAAGTTTAAGAATGACTTGGTTTCTAGATTTGATAATTCATCTAGTCCCTTGAATTCCAAAGCTCCTGGATATCCAAGACGAGTTCTAGCTACGGCTGGATAAAACCAGCTTTTCAGCGTCTTTCTTTTACCTACTTCCCTGCACTTTCTTCTCACCCGGTTACTACTGCACATCCGCCTAGCGTGGGACTTGGCATTAAGCCAACAACTATTCAATAATTCTTTCGAGAGCGTGTGAGTAAACAGTATGCATTTTTTCTTCGGGGCCTTTACACATGATATTCGCGATCCTTCAATTCCTTAAGCATTCTATCACAACCGGGTCCGTCAATCCTTTCAAAAATTTTATTGAGTATGGTTTTTAGCGATTTAAATATTTCCCGTATTACTTAGATCCACAGGCAGATAGCACTTTGGCAATCTCATCGGTTGTTTCATTACCTGGAAAACCTTTATGGAACCCAGTTAATTACAGTCGCTTTCCGTCGAGATATTTGTCTTTAAAATGTTCTTTTCGGAAATACTCTTTCAGAAAATGTATAGTTTTGACTGCAACAACCCCAATAGCATCCAGAGAAGCCATTTAAATTCCGTCTTCTAGTTAATCTTGGTTGACCTCTATCTCTTATGCAAAATTGTTCTCTTTAAAAATCCAGAAGCTTTAATTGAATTCAATGATAACCCAAAATCTTCCATATTTTATAAGGTCCCTAAGGTAACTTCGAGTTGTCAGCCCTTTTTCCATGTTATCGTCTCTAACAAGAGCTTATTGCTATTTTATGACTCTCCACAGAAGGCTGCCCAAATACTGACAGTCCGTAGTTTCAAAGTAACCTTTCCTCAAGCATACCCTGAAGTGGAGTATATAGTGCTTCTCGCTTTTACGATCAGAAGCGATCTTATATTTGATATTTTAGTATAAATGAAACTTAAATTAAATCTTCTTTCCTACCGTATTCGCTGTTCGGCGCCAATAGGAGATTCTAAGAGTGGAAGGGTCCTACTTCACCTGGTCTTTCCAATGGAGTGGAGATCTCTCTCTTCCTCTGCTTCCTCTGGCGGATACTACGTCGAATAATCTCAGAGCTGTACTGTTTTTATTAACATTAAATCAACATATCTCTTTTGAGGACAGTTACCATCAGAAGTCAGATTACATCTCATTTTCGTAATTATTTATTGGAACATATTTACAGTTATGTGTAGTGCTCCAACATCAAGCCTTTGTATTAGTTTTCAACTCTTATCTAACAAAATGTATGCACGCACTTGTCGATCAAACAGCATGACTTGAGACACTTGTTGCATGCAACAACGGAAATTTAATGCCGCACAATTTCTACACAGCTTACAATTAGTTATTCTCCCAACAATTGCTGCTGAGCTCATGGCTTTGATGATGATGATTGTTGCTGTTACGGTTACTCTAAATTGTGCTTGCAACAAATGCCGGTCGCGGTGCCACTGCGTTGATTGGATGCGCTTTATGCGAGTACAAACAACAAGCAATTTGAGCAAAGTTGTACCAACAACAATAACAAAGCGCTGTAAATAAACAAGATGAGGAAAACAACAAATTTAATATCTGCAGCTTGTTGATCGAGTTTTTTGTTGCAGAGCCACCGCTGCGATTGTTGTTGTTATTTCGTTTAATATTGTTGCTTTCGAAGCTCGAAATTCGCCGTATTTTGTTTGTATTTACTTGCGCCTGTATTTATATACTTGTATGATCTTTTTTTGTACTTCGTGCAACGTGTCTGTTGGTGTTGTTTTAGTGTTTTATACTTGTGTTTTCTTTTATTGCTGCTTTTGTTTTCTTTTGCGTCATTTTTGATGATTATTTACATTTCCTTCAGCTTAAGAGACATTGACTGACTTACAGTGTGGACAGACAGCCCGAACGGTACAGCGGTTGACGGACGATGAAATAGATATGTGTGTATTTGCGCCGAACGCGGCACCATAATCAAGCGAACCCAGCAACGGCGTTGGTTCCCCATCAGCGCGGTAATCGACATCGTCGCCTATATTGCGCTCGAGCTGACCATTTGGTCGTCGTCGTCGTCGAGTGTGTGTGCGGCTGGTGCTGCTAGGGAGTCCGTTTGCGCAGCCAGTTCGAGGCGGCTTCCCCACGGTCGCGCTTCGTATTCGCCGGCACGCTCTTCCCGCTTCTCTGCCCGGCCCATGGCACCGAGCGCACAACGAACCGCCCTATGCTCGTACTCTTTATTTGTCGGTGACGTTGACCGGCTACCTGCTGCGCGTATGCGTCGCTGGCTGTCTGACATGGCAGGCTCCCTGCCTGCTCGACTGACTGACTGGCCGCTGTGCTTGTTGTGTGCGCATCGTGTTTGGGTTTTTAGTGTTTTCTTTTTCTGTTTTTCTGCTTGGGTCGTGTGTATCCATTAATGCCATCAATTGGAACATTACTTAAGTATGGGTTTCTGGCTTTCTGGTCGTCGCGGCTCGATTGCCTCCACAGCTATTTGGTCAACTTGTGTTTACTGAAGTTTCCTCTCGCTTGCCGCTTCACCTTCGCGCACATCAGCGCTGCGTTATTCAACTTCAACGCATCCAGGAACACACATCCGCATGTATATCATGTTCCTTTGGCTTCGACGGCAGCCCGTTGTTATTATTATCAATGTTTTCTTATTCTCATTGGTTGTTGCTTTTATTGTTATTATTATTATTTCTTGGTGCTTTTGTTTTTTCACGTCTACGTACGTTGATCACGTATGTTTTCTTAGCCGTGCAACTGAATCTTGCGCTGAAATAACAAATACTTTAAGCGCTCGTCGCCATGTAGCCCAGTTCCAATTGCACGCGGAAGGCAGTGTCGAGCTCGAGAAATCAAACTAATCCAACACTGATTGCCGCTGACTTTGAGTCTTACATCACAGTCATGCACAGACACACGCCGAGTGGCAGACAAACAAACGAACGCACTTGAATCTTCAGCGGATTGACGCGCTCAGCTCGAACTCCACATCATCACCGCGTACGGTGGCTTTTTTTCATGGTTTGACTCGCGTGCAACGTTTCAACGCTTGCCCTGCAACTTGCAACTTGCATTTTGGGAATCAAGTTTTCCGCGGCTCTATGGCTTCGCATATATTCGTGTTATGCTCCGCTGTGGTCCCCGCCTCTGCGCCCCTTTCTTTGTTTTCGCAGCTGTAATGATGGCTTCGGTTCTTGTGGCTACAACCTGGTCTGTATGCATTCTCCTACCTTGCGTCGACAGTTGTGCAACATTTTGAGTCCAACCTCCAGTGGCCAATCCATTAGAAGCGGGGCGTGCGCAGGCTGCAGCTCAGCGGTGTCCTGTGTGTAAGTGAGTAGATAAATAAAGCAGTTTGACGTCGGTAAATTTCTGAAATTAAAGTCGAGTCGAGGTAAATTAGGGAGTAACTGTTGAAAATCTGCCGTCAAAGTTTGAGCTATCAACTCAAGTGAGTTGTGTATTTGGTTTGGCTGAGGAAAGTTGCGAAAAGTAAAATAAAGTTTTGAGTTAGATATCTTGTCTTTAGTGTTTTTAATTCTGTGAAAGATGATAAGTTTTGCTCGTTCAGTATTCCATAGGAAAATATTTATATATGTAAGGTCCCAGAATACACCCTGTCAAGAAGATATCGGGAACTCTTCATTTTCCTCCCTTATATCTCGTTTATATGGAAGACAGATACATTTTTTTCCTCGGTTGGTACAACTGTCTACTAAAGTTCCATCATGTATAAGCAGGTTTGCCTGTAAGCGGAAGATGTGGATAGCATATCTTGCTGGGCATCGGTGTGCTATGCGGATGCCTAAAACTTCTATTAAAAAACCTCAAGAGCTGGATCTTCAAACGTTTTCATTGCTAGTGGATATATACCAGGTTTTCGTCGACATCTTTGATTGTGATTTGTTTATTCTGTGCAAACCTTCAATTGTATTCCAAGATGATTCGAGTGAACGCTGAATTGTGATATTATACCGTCGTTTATGGGTGAACTGAGTTCGCGAAATGCTACCAGAAGATAATCAGCTTTGCTTTGTTTCCTGCAATAATCTTTTCCAAGTTCCTTATGGAATCTGGAAAAAGATAAGCTCAACTTATAGTGGTCAGAGCTGACCAACCACTGCACGAACCAACAATATACTATAGAAATGAAGTCACAACGAGTTGTTCCATCCGAAAGTTCACTCAAGCTCTGTGGATTACTTAGTTCCGACAGCAGTTCTCAGCATTATTGACAGAATGATATTGAAAAAGACGCCAGCGTTTGAAGCGTCAGCAACTCAACATCTTAATTAAATAATTCTCTGAAGCTTAAACTTAATCAACAGCAGCACAGTCAATAAGACTTCCATAGAAATGAACAAAAAAAAAAGTAAACCAAACTAAGCAGTGATAAATAAACATGAAATTCTTACAAAATGTTCAAGCTGTACACATATACATATATTTATATAGAGATATCTTGCCGCACAAGCCCTGTATTTGAGTAGCTGCCGTTGTCGCCTCGCCGCTGTGGCATTCATGCAGCCCTGGTCCGCACAAATCCCAAGTGTTGGCTGCGACTGATGAAATGCCAGACATTCTACACACATACCCGATTGCATTTCTACATACGAGCGTTGTAGCTTGCAACGCCACACTTCTGCTGCTGTTGTGGCAGTATTTCAGCTGATGTATGCTTCATAAAGCTTCCGCTGTCGAGCTGTGCTGTGCTCATTAGACTCTGCCAAGCGCCGACTGCTCGTTGCTTAATTGTATTGCCGCTACACCAACACACATACACAAATTGTTATTATTATTGTTATTGTTTTTGATTTCGTTGCCTCTGAAGCTGCTTTGCGGCTGCTGTGGCCATTGAGTGTGTTGGTGTTGCTGCAACATCTTAATTTTCATTTGCGGTTTTCACTTTGCTTAGCTAATAAATATTTCTCTTCATGCTGCACTTTTACTGCTCATTCATTTTTCTCCACTCAAGTAAAAGTTATTTTGTTTTTGTGTATTGTTACATATTTTTAGTTGTCTTCTGTTCTTAGAGTGGTTTACCAAGCTTTTGTATACGGTTGAACGCGGAAGTGAAATGATTTCGTTGTAGACTGGGGATCTCAAGATTACACAGTCATCCTACCATATATATTTCTACAAGGAAATATTCTAAGAGATCTTGATTATAATGTATTCATCGGATATATCCCCAAACCTTAATCCTTCAATTGTGATGTGAGGAAGAATATAAGTCTTCGTTAAAGTGCTTGATGTTTTCTTGTTGACAAATAATGTACTTTCACTCTTCAATTATGACATCCTATGTAATTTGTACCAATTGATTTTCAATTTGCCTTCTCCTTCTGATTTACCCAGACAGGATAAGGTAGCGAAGCATATGGATCAGGTTGTAAAGGCGGAAAATATCTTCTGTCATCAATTTTATTATTCGTCCAACTTGAATATCAGCATTGAAATCCACCGCAGAATCACTCTTGCCAACAGTTGCTTCTTTGGACTGAGTAGGCAATTGAAAAATAAAACATCTCCCGACGAACAAAGACCAAACTCTACAAGTCCCTCATCATTCCCGTCCTGCTGTATGGTGCGGAGGCATGGATGTGTCGATCTTGGGAGTGTTGGCAAGAAAAGTTTTGCGGAAGATTTACGGTCCTTTGCGCATTGCCCACGGCGAATATCGCATTCGATGGAACGATGAGCTCAGATTTCTTTCGACCAGAATATCTAAAACGTTTCAATTAAAACTTAAAATCTGGAATCAGCTCCTGCTAGTTGCCCCAGAATTATCTTCTATTTCTTATCCCTCCGGACATAAGTTATCAAAGCTCATAACCAAATATCGTAGATTATCAAAGAAATTCATACAACTTTTAAAATTATGAAACACCGAACTGCAATAAAATAATTCTTAAAAATTTCTGTCGCCCACCTGGAAACTTTTTCCCCCCATTACGGCCGAGTGAGTGCCTCATATGTTCAAGCAGCTACTTCTCGAAAGAGACATGCAAATGTATTTTATATAAACTCATACACACACACTCACATATGTGCCGAAGTGCACTTGTGGATGCCACTTCAACATTTTGGGACAACTTCTAGGGAGCTCTTGGGAGCGCAGCGCCGTAGGTGAGGCAGCCCACGCTATCATATGCAAAGCAGCAGCGAAACCAAAAGCAACATACGAGCACATAGGCTGCCGTTGGAGACGAGGCGCTCCGGCATGTAGCGTTCTGCGACGCGTCAGCGCGTAAATTGGGGTTAATATATGCGCGCCACAGTCGCTAAGAACAACAGCAATGTTGACAGCCATATTGTTGGCGGATGCCGCAACGTCGCGGCGGCTGAGCGGCATTTTTAAGTTGTTTTGTCGTTATTTATTATTTTTGTATACATATTAAGTTTTCCCCCTTTGCCTGCGCACAAACACACACACGCGCTTGTAAATATGGTGCGTGTGTGTGTCTGTTGCTTGTTGCTTACGGCAGCAGTGCATTTGCTGCAAATAGCAGGGCGCAACAATGGGGTAAAACTTATCTTACGTTAGTTTTGCTGCTGCTTTTTTATGTTTTTCGAAATTTTTGTTTTTGCTGCACTTCAATTGTCATCGTGTTGTAGGGAGCATAAATGGGGCTGAGTGACATTATTTCCCATGTACATTTTGAGGGGAAAGGAAAGAGTTGAGTACAGAGATATGAAAGCATGGTGTACTTAGATTAGAAGTGGCTGCTGCTAAATTGTTGATGAAATGGAGCGCAAATGAAACGCAAATTTATAGCTGCTCTGCCACGGGGCCATGTGGCATGAACTCACCTCGTTGCTGGGTTGCCCAAAAGTACGAGCAATCCGCACGCTCATCTGTGTGATGAATGTGTGGAGTGGGTGGTTCTCAACCGCTTCGTCGATATGTCATTCGGGAGAGGGCGTTACGCTAGTATTTGTTTTTGGGGGTTTTCAGCTCAATGTCGTTGTGTTTTTCGTTGTTTTGCTTTTTTCGCTCACTTTACTTGAGCACTTTTGCCTTGGAACAAATTTACATGTCATTATGAGTCGTATAAATATTTTGGGATATTTGTTGTTGCTATATTTAGAACTGCGTTTCACTTTTAGTTGCCATTAGACATGTATTTTTATGTATTTATTTAAATGTTTGTTTGGATGTGCTTTTAGGTTAAGAGTTTAACATATTTTTGTTTAGGGGGTCTTATTCACAATTTGTGTTAAGGATTTTTATAGTTGAGAACTGAAAATAACCTTAGAAGAACGTGAAAATAAATTTTTGTGTTTCGTTTGTTTTTGTTTTTTGATCATAACCTGATTCGTTGTACTTATGGAGTTACTTGGGATATATGTATGTATGTACATCGGTGCGGTGCAAACATTATTCAGATCTCTCAATACACGAGATAGAGAGAGAAAATTTTCTATCACTGCAAGATTGAAGATGTTCCAGGTTCGTAGGGTTCTGAAAAAATTGCAAGGAACTCAAAGCAGATTCATGTTGATTGAAACAGGAAACACATTTCTGGTATTGTATTGTGTTTAAGAATTCTACGAGTAGTATGAATCCAATCCAATAAAAATTACTATTTTTGGTATCAATTGGAAATCTTTGGATTTATTCCGAAAACTGTATGATTGCTACATTTGCTTTTTGAATTAGCCTTGAAGTGCATTGTGATTCGTTACTGAACTAAACAAAAAAAAAAAGTTCACTTCGGCTGCTCCGAAGCTACTCGTGTAAAAACCTTCACAAATAAAAAATTTTCCATACAAGCACTAGATTTCTTTGCTGTCAACTGTTGTCTTCTTCACCGTATTTGAATAGCTCAGCCAGCAATTCATCGGCACTCGCCATTTTTTTTCTTCAGACAGGTAATTGCATCATCATAGTCAGGCAATGGAACATACATATATTCTATCGTCGTTAATTAGGAATCGGAGAAGTGTTCCCTCCCTAATTTTAGTATGCTCGAGGCATCAGTCACTAGATCACCTCTGGGGGTACTAAAAGAGTATAATCCGGTCTTGAAACCTTATGTTTGTCGTTGCATCTTTTCATAGAATTTTCGAGCATTAACCCTGCCGAACAGCTTGTCAACGTACGTTCACTTTGTTAGGCAGCTATATGCTATAGTAATCCGATCTGAAGAATTTCTTCAGAGATTATACCGTTGTTCTAGGTAATAATGTACGCTAAATTTCGGGAAGATATCTTTTGAAATAAAAAGTTTTCCATACAAAAACTAAATTAGGATCATTCAGTTTGTATGGAAACTATATGCTATAGTGATCCTATGTGAGCAATTTAGTCAAAGATTATAGCGTTATCTTGGACATTAATATATGCCAAATTTTGCGAAGATATCTCGTCAAATGTGAAAGTTTTCCATATAAGAACTTGATTCCGATCGTTCAGTTTATATGCAGCTATATGTTATAGCGGCCCAAAACCAGGAGTTACGACAAATAAGCAACATTTTAAGAAGGAACAGATGTGTGCAAAATTTCAGATCGATATCTCAAAAACTATGGGAATAGTTTGTATATATATAGATAGACTTCTGAGTGTTACAAATTTAGTCGCAAACTAAATAATATCTATTCAGGGTATAAAAACTTTCAGATTTGGGTTATCACTTTATACTCACCCAAAATTTAACATAATATTGTCCAATTAATTCCGGTTGATAATAGTAATTTAAGCCTCTTTTATATCTGAAAGAACCCACTCATTTCAAAAACTGGTTTTTGGATCCCAAAATGTTTAGATCAAATGTAAGAAGAGTGTATGTTGGATCGACAGTTGGGCGTAAGATCACAAGGAGTGGAAGTAATTTTCAACAGTTATGTGTAATAAGATGAACGAACAAAAGAGAATATCAACGAACGAGATTCGTTTACCAGACATCAACCAGTCCAGTCGCTTGTGTAATTCGTATTTTGTAAAACATATTCCATTTGTATTATTTCATTAAAAATAATAATAAAATTTATTTTTTGTTGGTATCTCAAATGTATATTTGGCTATTCAAAATCTACATTGATGTAATCTAACTCCAAAAATTTTCAAAATACTCGGGCATTCAGTCTAATGTATGAAGATATGCTTCTATTTAAAGCCTCTTAAGAGAAGTAAGTCTCCTTACACACTTCCTCTTATTTTCCTCAAATATAAATACTCATTAATTGGATTCTTGCACTGTGGGAATTCCCTGACATATTTACAATCGTAGAAAAGCACGAGAGTCTTTCAAATAATTTGATTACAACGAGGCGATAAAGGCTGTGCACATCAATTACCATATCGCCACTCAGTGCCCGCCACACCCATATGCTCCGTTTCTGCCACATGACAGACATACGAAAAGCGCTACAAAACAATCAAAATAATAACAGAGCCCAATAAAGCATTAATACACCCGGCAAGCCATAGGGGGCTCTCGACTCGGGCGTAATAAGGCTTGGTAAACACTAACATACATATATGCTTAAGTAAGTACGCCAGTGCGTGTGCGCTGGTGTTTTTGTATGTAACTGCCGCACAAAACACACAAATCGCGTCTAAATTGTTGTCGATGTTGTTATTGATTCTGTAAGCGCTGTTATTGAAAATCAAAAATCCAATTCCATCAGCACAGCGCAACGTAAGTCGACGCATATTTACACAGAAATACATATGGACACGATGTAGAACACTTCCTGCTGAATAAATAGCGGCCCCAATATCGCAGCCGCTCAAAAATAGAAAAAAAATGTGGCAAGCAAAACAAATCAGAGCCACTGAAAGTGAAAAAGGAAGCAAGGCAACGATATAAAAATGAGAATCGACGAAAAATCAATCAACGAAATAAATCAAAATAATATCTGACGGCTGAATAGAGGGGCGTGTGTGCGGCCATGTATCCAGCGGTTGGAAGGGGGTGTACATATGCCAAGAGTGTGTACGGGTGTGTGAGGCAGCCGAGGTGGGGGCAACATGACATGTTCTTTGCTGGGCGCTGGGGTAGGCGGGAAGCGGCTGCTGGGTGCGCACGTTTAGAATAAAGCCGAAAAATGCGAACTGGCACATTTTTGGGCTGGCGGCTGCTGGTCGGTCGCCACACTGGCGTCGCTGGTGGTTTTTTGCGCGCACAGCAGTTTTGTTGCTGGATGCTGGCGACGAAATTCAATTCATGTGGCCGCGCATTGACTGGCTAACGACGACCTGCCTGCCGGTCGGCCGACCTGCCTGACTAGCGCGCCTTTTAGGACGAAATTTGATTAAGCCATGAAAAGGGCAGTCAGCCGCAGCTCTAATAACACAAACAACAACAACAATAACAGCAAGTAGAATAGGAATAGCAAAGTGGCAGCCACAAAAGCGCACTTTATGTGGCAGCTGTTGAATAAACTACAAACACAGAAACGAAGAAAAAAGCTAAAAAGTAGAAAAAGAATGCGAAGAAAGCTAAAACTGGTCGACCGCAACAACACTGGTGGCTGACGTAGCAACGGTGTGTGTATGTGTGTGCATGCCGCCGGGATGTGGCAACATTGTAAGGCGCATTAGAAGTTTCAGCATGAAGTTAATTTGGACACAGCTCACTTTTTTCTCGTACTCCATACAGTCGGGGCCGCCATTCAGGCATGTGGCAGCAGTTGTCGGCCGACGGCAGCAGGTCCCAAGCTTTTCGCCAGCATACGGCGCAGTCGGCAGTTGCGGGGCAGTGTAGGCGGCGCTTTTCAAGTGTGTGGTCGCTGCTCGACGTTCTGTAAAAGGGAGTCAAGTCAAGTCACACCGCCGCCGTCGCCGCCGTCTATGCCATTGGGGATTAGGAAGAAGCAATTTTGTTGCGGTGTCATGTTTTTGTGTTTGTTCCTTTATTTTTGCTTAAACTTTCGATGCTTCACAGGCGATTTGTGCCTGCCACGGCGAGATTTGTAAAGATTTCCAATAATATGCTTTCGTTATTTGCCGCAAAATAAGTAAAATTAAATTTTGGATTCGACAGCAGTTGATAAACCACCACAGAGAAGGGAGAACTTTATTGATTTTTTGTTTTTATAAGGGAATTTATTTAAGAAATTTAAATTTTATTTATTTCTGAAAATTTTGGTCTAAAATTAGATTAAATTAATGCAAATATTGTTAATATTGTTGTTGTTATTATTATTTTATTTGTTGTTGCCAAAGGGAGCAGCTTAGGACATATGTGTGCTTTTTCTTGAGTGGAGTTCAAAAATATATTTCCCTAAAATTCGAAAGAGATCTTCGAAACTTAACTTCTGTCTTTTAAAATGTAACAAATTATTTTTCTCAAACTGTTACTCAAAAATCCTTTGATTGAAAATACTTTATATGCTCAAATCAATTCGAGAACCCATGAGCTCGTTAATTGCAAAACAAATTGCAATTCGGCGCTTTTGCCACCAGCCGACCAACCAAAAGATTTGCAAACGTTTGAGTAGAAAATGTGGGCAATCGGAAAAAGATAAAAAGTTTCCCAACAAAAGCGACCAAAAGGCTTTGAAAATATGTACTCAAGTGCCACATACAAAGCCACTCACACAGCTTTGTGCACATGCAAATAACACACACACTTACATGCACAAATACATGAGTATAACTCACCGCGCAGTGGCAGCCGCTTTGGGCGCACAATGGCAACAAGGACGCTGCTCACTTGGCCGTTGTTCGCTGCTTGGCTTGGCTTGGCGTGGCAGGGAAGTAACCTGTTCACCATAAATCAATCAATCACACAATTAAGAGAGTTCCTCTGACACATTTAGTGTCCAATTTGAATAGTTGAACGTTGGCCCAAGCACTGACCAACAAAGCCAAACAATCGGCAGCAGAGCGACTACGGCAAAGAGTGTGTGTTGACCATGCAACTGGCGGTGGCAGCTCTACCACTTATTGTCATTGTGTGCGCATGTGTATGCATGTGTGTTTGGCACAAAAATGGCTAAAACAATGCAACAATTGAGTTGACGAGATGCAAACGAGCAGCGGCAAGCAGCCGACCAAAGAATCCAGTAGCCCAGAAGCCTACCAACCGATTCAATCCAGCAACGGAAATGTAAGTTTGGCTGACAAAACCTAAAAAAAAGAAGAACAACAGCAAAGTTGATGAAACGACAATAGCGCTGCAATTGCTTTTGTTATTGTTCTCCGACTTTTTGTACGTGCGCTTTAGCTTTTTTAAGGACAAAACGCAATGCGACGAAGCGTTGAACGGCCAATCCATTGTGTCGTCCGCTGATCACTCATTGCTGGCAGTTATATTCGTGTGTGTGTCTGTGCTACAGCCCACAATATAAGGCAGAAACATGTCAGATCTATTATCAGCACTTTGGCGACTTCTCAACCCTTCTTCTATCTTTGTGCAGCCAACCAGCAGCTTTGTGACCATATTGAGTTCGTTCTCAGGCGCCTCACCACCGTTGCCGGGTTAGTTAACTCTAATCGAATTAAGTGATGATTGTGAGTACAAAGATGCGCAAGTTTTTCGAAATTACGATGTATATTGAGCCGCTATTTAAAATTGTCCCTATTAATTCAGGCTCTGTCATCTCCTTCCTTTAATGGAAGCCCACTTCGGATCTACTGTACAAGTATCATGCTGTGTGCTGATCTTAAAACGTCTTCTAACGTTTTTTTTTTCTCCAAGACCGCACTTTTTCCATTGCTATTAGACTACTATATCACTTTCTTCGAAATTGAACCTCGAAATCCTGAGATAAATACTCTAAAGTTTATTCCAAACTTCCAGAATGTGCTAAAAAGGTATGAATAGCATCAACCACTTCATAATAAGACTAGTAAAGGTACCGGGCTCCAAAATATTGTGTGATCACATAAGCTTGCCGAGCGCTAGTCAACTACCGGGAGTCGCAAAGTAAATCAAAAAGGCCTAGTAATCTACTCACCTTCTACAAGCTTCGCCTTCCTCTAGTTACATGGATTGTAACTGGTATTGCTTCAAACTTATCGAACTCCAGTTTTAAAAGTTTTTTGAAAGAAGTCGATATAGTTTCAAAAAATCAAGACTGAGTGACCATCGGAAATATAAATAAATGGGCTAAGCCGATTTATGATGGATTCATTTCACTTTAGTTTTTCAGAGGATCCACCTTTAGGACATTATCCAGTTCATAGAACAATATTATCTCAACGACCTTGACTCTCTCTATCAAATTGACACCTATATTATAAAGTTGTTGACAGATCACGCGTGAGTTGTGCTCAGTTATTTATGTATAGTATTGTTTAGGATTTCATCATGGAGAGACTTACATCCAAGGAATCTTTACACGCGCTTCGCTTAACTTATGGTCAACATAATCGGCCTACTGAGCGTATTATTCACAATACCATCACATTTTGAGGCACAGCATTCATTATTGGATAATAACTAACTCAATAGACCGCAAAAATGTAGTAGACGTAGCTGAAAATATACAGGAAAACCATGGAACGTCGATTTGGCGCCATCCGCAGCCACTCGGACTGACGTATGGAATGACTTGGCGGATTTTACGTCGAGATCTTAAATTGAAAGCGTACAAAATACAGCTTGTTCAAGAACTGAAGCCGCCCAACCTTCCCAAGCGACATCGCTTCGATCTGTGAGCTCTTGAAAAGTTCCAGGAAGACCCGAGACAAATTTTTTTTAGTAATGAGACCAATTTCCGCATTTGGGACAAAGAGCAACCGGAAGAGAGTCAAGAACCGGCATTTTTCAGAAAAACCAACGATTTGGTGTGGTTTGTGCGCCGATGGAAGACAGCGCCTCTCCCACACATCGCATCAATCCATAAATTGAGGGATTACTTCGGTGAGTAAGTTATTTCACGTTTTGCGCTGGGCGATTGTCCACCAAGATCGTGTGCGGTTACCAGTCGCAATGCTCGAACGAGTCATCGAGAATTCGACTAAACGGATGAAGCATTTAAGGCGTAGCCGCACTCAACATTTGAAAGAGAGGATCTTCAAAAAATAATTGCCAAAGAATGTTCTTTCGAAAGATAATGAACACTCCCTAATAAATTTAAAGTTTTTGTGTTGTTTTGTAGGGAACTTCGAAATAGATAACCTTTTGTATATTTTTCACCCAAGAATGCTTCAAGTTTTTGTAATTGAAGTTTTTAACGAGCAACAGCTATGCTGCCAACAGGAAGCGTGATACAGAAGTATCTTTCTGGTTTCTCTTGAGTTCTTGTCTGCATTCTAGCGGAAAACCTGTTGATTCACACCCATCAATACATATTACTATTTTAAAAAAGACTTAAATGTAACACCCTATATCCCCTCATTTACATAATTTTAAGAAAGAAGATATCTCTGTCTTTCCACGTAATTAAATTTTTATTTCTCGCTATTTACCTCTCTTTGCAGTACACTCCCGAGAAAGGTGATTGCCTCAAGGACAGAAGGTGTTATCAGGTGAGTCAAAATCCTATTACACTATATTTACGCAAAATACGTTTTAAGAATCTCGCACTCTTCAAGAGCTTTCAATGCAATCAACTACATTCAAATATAGGTGAATATGTACAAATGTATATAAGTATGTAGAGGAGGCACTGTGTTTGCAGACATGGATTTAAATTTCATATTTGTTGCCAGACACGCGTCAGGGATTAATGTCAGTTACATTTTAAAGAAAGAAATTACTTTGTAACACATATTAAAATAAGCCTGCCTGATACTCACATGACATATCAACAGTCAGCAGACAGAGTCGCTATGAAAAAATTTGAGGCGAAATTTAACTGGACAGAAATTGAGGCAAATGCGTTAAAATGCCACTCAGCGAACTCCAAAAAAGTTAAAGACGCGCTCCGAAGATTGGAAAAAACAGGCGAATAGTAGACTGTATGCTTGTATGTATATATAAACGCATGAAAATTCATTATATAAAGGCATAATATTAGTGTATATTATATGTGCGCTTGAATTTACTGCTTCAGCTTCGAAGAAAGTTCGCAGCAGGCGCGGACTCCACTACACACGGGAATATTAGCGCAACAATCCAATTAATCACGCCAGTGTTGCCAGCTTCAAGACACAAGAGCAAGCTCCACAGCGCCATAATTCCATATGCAGATACACGAGTATAAATATATGTTTGTTTGAGAGTGCAGCCGGCGTTGTCCCAACTTACCTTTAAAAATCTTATAATAATGACATTAAGCACATTAAATGACAACTGAAACTGGCTGAAAAGCTGCAAGCCGAAAGCTTAAAAAAGGTGAAGAGACATAAGTAGTTAAAAATACGGAATACGAAAATATTCGCACATGAAAATTAAAATGCCGCACAAAAGAATATGTTGCATGAGGCAGGCACACAAAAAAATCGCCGAACAATTCAACGCACTCGAATGCTGAAATGTGGCGCAAAGTGGCCGCAAAATACTTGTGTTGAAACTTCACTTGCCAAGCCACGACAAGCGCTTTTAAAATGCGGACGCACACACACACACTCGTACACGCATTGAAATGTTTGTGTGGACAATGGATGCGTGTGTCGCAGGACCTTCGTCACTCACAATGTTGTCATGTTAATTAGACTGACAGTTTGTACGGATCAATTACAGGTGCTGTCAGCCGAACGCCGGCCCGGGCGCGTTGGCATCCAGCGCACTTGACGGCACCGTACCGACAGCCGTGGAGCACGAACGCATCGCATTGTGGTTGGCGTCGTAGGTGCACGTACAGGCAGCGCCACAACGGCAACAGCACTGAGGCGTGCCAGTTCCACTCCAGTTCGGTTTTTATAACGCGTAAATTCTTCGACGAAAAATGCCCACAGCTATGCTGCATATTTTTTCCAATTTAGCGCTCGAATCACCTGCTACACGTTGAAGCGCATCCACACCAGGTTGCTGGGCGTTTGGTGACCATGACAAATTATGAAATTAAAACGCCAAAAATGCGCGAATTTTATTTTTTTCGTGATTCTTATTTCATAATTCATATTCTTCGCTTCTTGCTTGCGTGGCACAGTTGTGTTACTAAATTTGCCACTTTCAGACTTCGTATTTACATATTAATGCTTTCGCACTTCAGTGTCCATCAACAGCTTTTCAAAGCATATCTTCACTTGTAGAAACAATTTTCTGAGAACCTTAATAAAAGAAATGATTAACCTTTTTTCTTCAAAAACAAAGTGATAAAAAATTATATAGTAAGCTTTTTGTAATTTCGGGATAATTATTAGTTGACAGAAGTTGACAAATGCCTCTTTTGGAGCCATTGTTCGTATTCATCGAAAGAAAATCAGTTTCCTTGATATGTTAGTACAAATCAGCTTCAATATCAGTCCGTCTTCTTCTTCTTTACTGGCGTAGACACCGCTTACGCGATTATAGCCGAGTTAACAACAGCAAGGCTGTCGTTTAGTTTTCATTGGTACTGTTTTTACGTGGTGGGTCCCAAACCCAGCGCACAACCCTGCGGAGGGAAGGTTTCGCCTTCTCACTTTAGCTCGCCTTCAAACGGATGTTCTTAGGCTACCCAGAGGATACTTGGTCAAAGATCGGAAGTCGTGAGCTGCTTGAGTCATATGTAAAAGAATCGTTTCTGGCCACTCCCAAGTGAATGGCGATCAGAGAACTTTCCTCACTTGCGTGAACTTCTACACATGACTCCATTCTCCTCAGTCCGTCTACTCCAGTAAATAGAAAGCTCATGACATTTTCTGTTCGATTTTCCAACATTTGTTGAATTGAGGTCGAAAAATTTTGGACGTCACACCTTTGGGCGACCAGGCAATTCTTTGGAATCGAAACTAGCCGCTTAACAAAACTGTGGTAGGCTAAGAACAGTTCGTTGATATTTGAGGGCCTCTCTATAATATGAAAGAGTTTCTTTTTGTCACCGTTCGTCTTTTCAACTATGCTATAAAAAAGATCACAATTTATTAATTTACAATTTATAATAACCTATTGTTTGCTATAATTACCTTAACCAACACTCACAGGTACATACACCGCGATTATAGAAGAGTCTTAGGCTCAATCATTCTTAGATTCACCGAAAAATAAAATTTTCCGTTTTCCCCATATATGAGCATTCTGAGAGACTCAATTCTATTTCCATTGGCGTGTTGCGTTGCAACACTGTAGACCCCACGTGCGCTAAACAGGCGCTAATCGACGACCTGCTTCTTTGTGATTGCAAGATCATTTTGACCTACTTCTACCTTACCAAAACTTGCCGCACTATTAGGTGTTCTTACTGGACATTGTTCAATAAGAATTCATATGGTAGGGCTGAAATATTGACGAACGCAACTAGTCAAAGTAGAGGAAGGTAAAGTGAAAGCATCTAGGCACTTACTCCTCAAAGGCTTTGCAAGGCTGAGGATCAAACATATTGGCAGTCTTACCTTTGGCGAACCAGCAGCCATAGTCGAAACTGACATTAACGGTCTCCATCGATTTATCAAAGGCTCTTAACCGAAAGCGTCTTGTAATTTATTATATATGAGTTTTAAGTAATACAATGGAGTGAAGTGAGATACTTGTTAGGATCAACCTGTTAACCTAAGATGATAGACTTAAACCTTACTTTTGGGCAAGAGTTTGCCCACATTCTTTACTCAGGACGACTAGGTAAACGACTGTCTACACAGAGTTTGTCCGGAAAGTAATTGGACCGATTTTCTTCTGCAGCGACTTCGGAGCGTGGTCGCACCGATTGAATTCGGTAGACCAGGCCTTTTTGAAGGGCCGGGAAGAGGTCGATGATGTAGACCGTGCTGGAAGACCTGAGACTTCGACAAACACCGACAATGTGACTCGTTTGCACAAGGTTTTGAACTCAAACCGTCGACTAAGTATTCGTTTAATTGCCCAAATGTTTATCATAATCTGTGGTTCATGTGATTCATTCATTGTGACGGAGTTTTCTTGAACATGCGCAAGGAGTGGGCGAAAATAGTCCCAATATCAAAATCACTGACGACTAGAAATTACGGCGAGCGGAAGTGTGTCAAGAAAATTTGAACATTTTGTGAAAAGTGACGCCAAATTTTTGAATAACGTAATCACAGGTGACGAGTCTTTCAGTATGATCCCGATGACAGGCAAGTCCCAAAAAAGGCAAGCAAGAGGGGATCCAAGCACCACACACCTCTCTAGGCTATTCCGGTAAATACCTTCCGCCACGTTTTCAATTATTGGAAATCGCGCTGGCAGCGCTACATCGGCGCAGAGGGAGCCTATTTGGAAAGCTTTTAACGAATGCCAACGATTGGTACAATAAATTTTTTAACATCGACTCAGTCGTATTACTTTCCGGACAAACCCTGTAAGAAAGGTTCTTAAGATCAGCTGATGTAGTTAAAGTTCTAGAACTTCTGAAAACAGATTGTGTGTATTTTCCACTTAAAACACTAACTAGTTTCAGTCAAAGCGTTGTAATCTCTCTCACAATATATATGTATGTACTCGTAAACAGTATCAATAAAGGAAAAAGTTCTGCCTGCCACTTCTAATTACTATACAGTTTCATTGGCCGCAAATCGAAAGGTTTTTACACTTTTGGTTCGTTCTATATATGTAGATATGTATATATTTTTTAGTACACCTTTTCATTAAAAGCCTTGCGACGAATCAAGTATGCCACAAACAACGTGCAGCAAACTTTCATCAGCACGACAAATGTGTCTATATTTGAACACACTTTCGAGACTTTTTGCACATTGCTCACTGTAAAACCAACACCAAGGGACAAAGCTTTGAAAAAGTTGATATTTTTTCGATTTTTATCCACACTTTGATTTGCGCAGAACTTTGAAATCAGGCTACGAAAAACGGAAACTCCGGCCTTTCTGCCCCAACACGGCAGCAACGGCTGTTTGCATGTCCTTTTCTCTGCTGCAGATTTTTTCAAACACTCCTATTATAGCGTCCAAGGTTTTAGAAAATCAATTTTTTTGTTTTTGTTTTTTAACAGTCAAGTGCGCAATGTTTGCATCAAAGCTTGCCAAACTTTGATAAATGACAGGCGTGCGTGGCAAAAGTGTGAGCGACCGCGTGTTGCAAGCATATAGACGTACACTCTCTTGTATACATTCGTATACGAGTACATACAGATATATTTACAATTACACATATGTATATATATAGCAATATGTGAGTGAAAACTTTTTGAATGCAACTTAAATTGATTCGTTGTGCGTTTCAAACACGCCACAAGCAATCTGTTGGCGGCGCAAGGGTACATAGACACGAAACTACACACATACATATGTGTATATGTACTATACGCACACATCAATAAAAAGTGTGGAAAAATATTGCCGTAAATGCTTTAAATTGGGAACTCTTTACAAACGAGTATATTCACTATGCATATACATGTAGATACCACACACGTGTGTTGCATGTTCGTTGTGGCATGCTACGAGGTCAGAGATTTGTTTTTTGCGAAGGTTGCCTTTTGATGTGAAAAAATGTTTATTCTCTTTTAATTTGATGCAGAAACCTTTACTCATGGCAACATGCCACAGTGCGGCTTAAGCAAACTGCATTCGATGGAATTGCGATGAAATGAATTTTTGTATACTCAGACGCAGGGCACACAATTCGTGCCATGTATTTATTTGTGTATACATGCCGCTTATACACGCACACCTTCATACGTGCGTTGTTGCCACATGCATGTGGCAAGCAGTTATAGTACCATTTTGTGGGTGATGCAAGTGCATTGCATGCCACAAAAGTTCTTGTGCTTGAAAAGTTGGCAAACACGCGGCCACCGCTGCCACCATGGCCGACGCATAAGTTGTGCCAAAAAGCCCTGTGTCATCCACTTAGCCGCGGGCCTGAAAGGGCTATTGATATGCATTTTATGGCTTTTTAAAAAACATTTCGGTGGCACTTTCGGCAAGTTATTAAATAACGATGCTTACCGTTGCAGCTATGAGGGCGCCATTTGTATGTTGCAACATGCGTGTATGGCATGTATATGTGCAACATTGCTGCTTTAGTAAAAGCGGCTGCATTTTAAGGCCCTTGCAGCGGCAGCCATTTAATCCCATTAACACCATTCACGCTATTTGTGCCACTTGCAACAATTCAGTTAAGCCATTTATGCATCTGCGTGTGAGTGTGGCATTGTTGCATGTGCCATTTGCAACGCTGTTGTGTCGTAATTTGCTACTTTGCCGAATAGCACTTTCTCAAAAGCACCGCACGCCCTCACACACACACACACATTGCTGCCACATGCCACAGATGCGCGTAGCAGCTGTCTTGAACGCCATGCATTGTGCTTACGCATTCACTTATGCACTTGCCACATGGTTGCCCGGGCTGGCGTACGCGCCCTGTTTTGCTGGTGTTTGTGCCACCTACGCAATGTCGCCCGAACGCCTTTGTGTCTGCTCGGCTGTCGCCCAGCTGCTTCACCTTGTAACAGTTTTTTGTTTTTATTTGATGTTGCACGAATGTGTGCGTTTATTGAATGCCACTGCCTGTGTGTGGCAAAGAAAGCAAAATGTAGCACTTCACTTGCGCCATTGCTGCTACGCCGACACTCTCCTTGCATCCGCCTTGCCTTTGTTACAGTTTCTTCTTGCGATTTTTCTGCACATTAGTTGCAACACCAAGCATTGCGGCAAGGTTTGCACACTCGACGGTTTTCCGTTTTACCTCCGACACTTTTTGCACTGCTTCATGTTGCACGTCGCGACGCATTTACTGCCACACATTCATGGCGGCCTGCTGAACTTGGCTCCAGTTTCGCATTACCGTTAGATGAGTGACGAGTGTGGAACGCATTAGTTAGTCAATGAGCGCTGCCGCTGCACGCGCATGCGCACACGCTTAGGCGCTGCCACTCACTTTTGCTTCGGCTGCCAGCCAAACCGTTAGACAGACTGTCGCACAATACGTTGCACACACCACACCCCACCCAGCTCTAACCAGCCAAGTTAGCGGCAGCTGTGGTGGCAGTGGTGGTAGTAAAAAGCAATTTATGCAACACAGGAAGCGCTTGGAGTGGCACAGCAGCAACTCAAGTTGTTGCAAAAATTTTCCTTCCTCACTTCTAGGAATTTTTTCACTTTTCTCTTCGCTTGCTGCACGCTGCTTCAGAAATGCATTTCCATGCTGCAAAATTAAAAACAACAAAAAGCCTCACACGCACACACACACTATGCCAAATCGAGCTGTGTTGTGGAAGAGAATGGAACAAAGTACGAACGGACAGACAGCTAGGGCATAGACAGCTGTCAGTTCTGCGTGCTACAGAGTCAACCAGCCGCCTGACAGCGCAGCAGTTGCATCATGAATAGATTTAACTTGTGACAAATTGCTTTGCCTCCTGCGTACGCCAAGGCACAGTGCACTTCATTCTGGCTTTATTACGTTTTTCGCTTTGCTTTTTCGCAGCTTCGCCTTCTTTTACATGTGGCCCACTGGCCCTTCTGCCACATGGCTGACTTGGCGCTCTGTGTCTTTGGTGCAATGACGTCGCGTCGTTTAGCTTTTCATTTTCATTTAATTGTTGTTGAAGAGGCTAACGGCAACGTCACTAAAAGCCAGCCACACTGCTCCAACCTCGTCTTCAGCCACCACCCCGTCGGGCCAATGGCCGCAGTGAGTGGCAAGCGAGGTGCATTGTGGCATTGCGGCGACTGGGGAAAATGGAAAATTCTAAAATGAGAAAAATGCTTAGCGCAGCAATGCACTCTTGCCGTTTGTATGTGTGTCTAAGTGCATTCCGTGCTGAGCTTGTGTGTGTGTACACTTCTGTGCCACCACTGGGAGGCTGTGTAAATTAAGTTCAGATTTAATTTAGTGCATTTAAAGTACGCTCTATTTTTAGGAAATTTATGGAAGACTACGGCTTTTCTAGTGGGACCATAAGGAATTGTAGATGAAGGGTAATATCTTGCGATAATTTGGTATGAGGATGAGGATAACAGTTGGAGACATGTTTAGTAAGAAACGGGCACATAATTTGGAAGAGGAGAGCGTATTTAGGATGTATGCTCGTGTTTTTCCTTCGTCAGACCACTTTGTATCCCGAACATTGTCAATCTGAAATTAAACAGAATCAGGTGTGCCAACACTAAGTTCAAACCTATCAGATAGTCAAAAAATACTCTAGATTGTTCTTACGACTACATTATTTTCGCTGTTTGGCGCCAATTGGTGATTCCAAGTGTAGCCAGGTCCTCCTCCACCTGGTCTTTCCAAAGGAGTGGTGGCTTTCCCTTTCCTCTGTTCACCCCTCTCTCTCTTAATTCCCTGTACTATGTCAATGTCGTCGTATACCTCGTACAGCTCATCGTTTCATCGACTGCGGTATTCGCCGTTGCCTACTTTAATAATCAGAGATTCATTTTAAAAAATTTTGGATTCTTTTGTTTACGTAGCATGGGGTATCTTTCACTCCAGAAAATTATGCCTGGCGATAAGGTTCTGCTCAAAACTATCTGCAATCCAAAGCTCAATAAAAGGTCAATTGAAAAGTCTCCGGCCTACGAGTGTATAACACTTGTTTTGACAAAATTTGTTTTTGTTTTCATTCAACATACGTAGTTCCTTTCAAAGGTGATACACTAATTACAGCGACCCTCTAACCTTTCGAAATAATTTTTGAAGTAAGATTTGTTCTTTGCTTGAAAATAGGCCTCAGATGCGGCGATCACTTCATCATTTGACGAAAATTTCTTCCCATCGAGCATTCTTTTGAGATCTGAGAACAAGAAATAATCGGCGCTACCAGATATGAAGAAAGCGGGGAATGATGAAGCAATCGCATTTTGACATTGTTTTCACTGACTAGTGATGCGGTGAATTGCTTTGGTGAAACAGCACTTCCCTTTTCTTCAAACTGTGGATGGTTCTTCCTTTCTCAAGGTACGAGTAGTGAATAAAAAATATTCCATGCGCATCCCAAATACATTATATAGCCGTAAACATTACAAATTTTGTACCATTTGAGAAAAAACAATACTTTTGAAGACTAATTAGTATTACTTGATAAAAATGCTGTTGATACATACTCTTAAAGTCGGGCCCCAAATGAACCGAACAATGTTAAATTCACGACCAGCTGATATGAGGATGGGGGAAAGCATCAAAAATAGATCATTATTATAAATCTTATATATCTTAGCATGCTAACGCTTAATCAAATTTTCCATACAATTTCTAAAAGCATTGGTTGGAATGGTCTACAGTGCCTTCTACGAGGTTTGGTTTTCGGTTTCTGCTCATTGGTCATTTGTTGTCAGTTTTTGATAGAGCCTCTATCGACTCTTCCAGCCACTAAAACCGGATTGATTTATTTGTCTTCTCCTTCGTAATTAGCAGTCATTCATCTATTCCGGAGTTGGTTCGACCAACTCCTCTAGAAGAGGCAATTAAATGCAAATACGAGATGTTTTAACGGATATAAGTTTTAGTTGGAGGCCGGCTAATTTTAGCAACGCTACCCATTAGAAAGTCCAAACCTGCTCCTGGCACTTGATGATCTCGTAGTCCTTAACGATTTCCGAGTAGTCAAACTGCAGGTGATGAACCGCCGGGTTATCAAGTGCATGGATAAATACCTGTACTAGGCTCACAATTTCACGTCGATCTCCGCTTATCTGTATTTTAATGGACCGAGTTTCCAATTATTCGTTGTGGGAGCGGTTCTTCTTCTTGCTGTATGGTTTAGCGGTTTCCGTGAGAGGCTCCGATGGCTTCCTTTCGGAAAACTTTGGTATTACTCCATTATATCTACTGGGGTGTCACCCTGCCTGACCTTTGTCTTCCCGAGTACAAAGGCTGCTCTCTGGTACCAGGTATTCCTCAATTGGTCCTTATTTTTTTTTGCGCTGTATCTTACCTTTAGCTGTCAGTGTAGTCTGCTTGGTACTCATTTTAAAACGATTTGATGATGGTAAAGTTATGTCGAAAGAACACCCGAGCTTTTGCGTCGATATGTGCCAAAGAACATGGCTCTGTCGTTTCACACCGAAGTCCAATCGACAGTCAACCGAGTAAACCGCACATAATAAAGGCGCTCCAAAGCGTGGCAAAAGGCAACAGTAGACTAGCACGGCTCTATACTTTGAATAATGTATACTTTATACCCGGGACTTCTACAGGTTAGGTCTCAAAATGCCAGATCGCGCTGGCGCCTTCTTTTCGTAATGGTAGCAACTTCTAAGGGGCACAGAAACACTGTTTTCTTGGTCGGACATTAGATGGATAACATTTTGCAGAAAATTCGGATATTTACATATTTTATGAAATAACGAATATCTTGAAAAAAAAATAGGGAACTAAGTATAAAATTTACTCAAAATTTTTACTTTACATCTAAATATCACTTTCATTTTTATTAAGCAACTTTCAATATTTCATAAATTAATTGAAAGCAAGCTAAATAAGCAAGTGGACAAACATATACATATGTATGTACATGTAATTCACTTAATATCAATTTTTCTTGCGTGTGAAAAATGCAACTAAGCAACTGAGGTGGACAAGAACACACAATGGAGAGATTTTCGATAATCCATTTTAATTAGTTTTCGACACAATGCACAAGTATAATCACTTATTAAAAACTACTTCACCTACACATCTGCATATATCCACACACACATACACAGGTAGCAAAGTGTGCGACAATTCTGTTTGTTTTTCATTAATGAACTCGTTTGCTGACCTAATTGAGGTGACAACAAATTCTAATTAAAACCAAAGTGATGACGAAAACTTATTAGGAAAATCTACATATTCTAGAAATTTGAAAAAAATTTCATTAGTCGTGAGAATATGCAAGCCAATAAGATTTGTGGCATGCAACAGCACTGCACTCGAGAGCTTGTAGTGTGATTGGTTTTAATTTAATTAAAATTCAGATAAAACACACACAAGCAGAAGTGCTTACACGCACACACACACACTCGGGAGTGTCGAGTGAGTGGATGGAGCAGCGCATATGGCAACTTGCTTCGTGGTCTTCTCCTGCTTTGGCTGCTTTTGCCGCTGCCACTTCAAACAAACTAAGTTGACATTGTTGAAATTAAAATCATGCTGAAATTGAATTGAAAATAAGGCGTTGCTGTTGATGAGCGGCAGCGGCGCAAACAAGCTGCTCGGCGATATTAGCGGAGCAAACAATTTGTTTGGCGAGCGCACGGGCACGGGAGGAGCATGCGTCACAGACTAAACGAAGGCAGACTTCAATAAACATGTGTCGGTGTGTGTATGTGTGCATAAGCAAAGCTGCATCTACACTTGAGTGGCTTGCCGAGCAGCGTGGCAGCGACACCTGCAACAATACACGATTGTGTTGCTGAAATCTTCGCTCTTCAGCCCAGGCATATTCAATTTAATTCTTGTTTTTGTTGTTGTTGTTTGTCTCCTTAGTCTTCTACACCTGCGCTGATGACGCGCCACGGCTGTTGCTGCCACTGTCTTGTGCAAATATTAGCTTAGCAACACTGCGCCAAGCAGCAGCGTTGCATAATAAACAGCAACAACAAGAAAGACGATGTTAAATATTAAACAAGAATCTCATGAAAAACAAACAACAACTGCAGCTGGCAGCAAATTAATAAACGAAATCCTGCTGGAAATTTGTTGCACAACAGCCAACACCAACAACCAACCGCCGCATCAAAAATGTTGCACGCTTTCGCTGGTGTTCAACAGCGACGAGGTGACAAAAATGCGCTACTGTTGTCATAACTAATGAGCAGAGGGAGCGTGGTGTGGCCATATTGTTGTCGTTATTAATTTTGCGTTTTTGTTGCTTGTGGCAAGTGGAAGGATACCAGAAATTTTACTTTTTTTTTTGCTTGTTGCAGCTTGAAGTATACCAGAAATTCCGCAAACCAAATCTCCACAGTGCAATAAAAATAAAAATATAAATTGCTGGCGAGAACGCCTGCAACAACATAATATTCATTGGCACTTCGTGTCAACGCGAAGAATGCGTCAAGCAAATGTCCAACAACAGCAAAAATAATAGCAACAATCTTATCTTTTTGAAGCAAAAAACCAGTAGTGGCAGCACTTGCCGCCACCGCGACATATCAATTTCATCTACAACAGCAACAACAAAGCTGATAGTAGCATATCGGTTGTTGCAACTGTAGTTGCTCAGCGAAAAAGTTGCTGCCGTTGCTTGCAATTATTATTCTGTCGCTCATGAATTTTTCCGTCGAGTTCGGTGTGCAACTTTGAAACGAAAAATAACTGAAATTAATGAAATCGCTACAACTTTGTTGCCTCTTTTTTTCGCTGGGAGTTTTGGTTTCGCTTTTTGCTGAAAGTCCGAAGACAGCAATAGCATAAAACAAAGCAAATGCGAATCAATCGAGGAACTCATTAAAAGTGCACTGTGAGAAAATTGTGTATGCTTTTTATGAAAGCTTAATGAAAGCTCAGCAATTAAGTTGACAAAAGTAGTTGTTTTCTAAAAAGTATTAAAAAGCTTTTTTTGTAGATGCAACATTTCGTTAGTCTGTTTTAACTACGCCTTACTATTGGAGAGTTATTTTACAAAAAGGATGTGATGAGCTTTCAATTTCAAATTCACCTAATTCAAAGAGCTCCGTTAAGATCTTCCTTTATCAGAACAAAAATAAATCAGTAAGCGAAAACTGAAATGCTTTCTAGTGAAAACAACTCCTCTGCTCTTACTTTGAGACTTTTAAAGCTTTTGTGCTTTCACAGTAGTAAAGCTTTTCAGATTGTTTTAAAAGATTTTCTATGGCTTTGGAAACTAATATGCTTTCCCGTGAAAACAACTCCTCTGCTCTTATTTTTACACTTATAGAGCTTTTGTGCTTTCATAGCAGCAAAGCTCATCTATTTTAAAAGATTTTTATAGATTGAGATTAGAAAACTAATATGCTTTCCCGTGAAAACAACTCCTCTGCTCTTACTTTGAGACTTTTAAAGCTTTTGTGCTTTCACAGCAGTAAAGCCCAGTTCTTTAAAAAGATTTTCTTGATTGAGATTAGAAAACTACAAGGCTTTCGGATGAAAACAACTTCTCTGCTCTTACTTTTACACTTGTGGAGCTTTTGTGCTTTCATAGCAGTACTGCTTTGAAGATTTTTGTAAAAGATTTTCTGTGAATTGATATTAGGAACCATTATTCAAAATTGTTAGATCTGCCTTGCAAGTTTTGTAGAAAAGTTCTAAAGCTTACACAAATTTAATTAGTTAGACACTTCAAATAAAGAAACTACAAGGTATCCGACTATGTATGTTTAAGCTCCCTACGCAATTTGCGGATCACCTTTTCTTGCAGTGCATAAACCATTTCATATATTGTAGCAGTTTGTTCTGCACCATGGAGCTGGGCGAACGCTGTGTCTCATTACACTTGCAACATGCTCGCCCAGCGACAGACGAACGTTAATGCAGCGAAGTGATAAAGCAACATTGCAGTCAGCTAACAACACATTTGCAGCGCCTTATTATGCGCATCATTATCAAGAATATGTAGCTGCAACAATACACTAAATGAGCAGTAACAAAAATAACAATCAGCAATGGTACTATAAAAAGCAACAATGCAACTGAAGGAAGATACGACTCCGCACGAAAAAGAGGAAATCGCATTGCACACAGCATGGACTCCGCAGCGCTGCACTGCGCCGAGAAACTTTTTTGCAAGCCACTTTTATTGTTGTTGCTTTACTGTTGTTCTTATTGTTCAGTTTATGTCGGCTGTGCGGTTGCAACAAGATTTATAACCTACGAAAAACTGTCATCATGGTATTTCTGCCGCAGCACAGCACAACAACAATAATAACAACAACAACAATGGTGTTGCGGCAGCCAACAAAAAAGATGACATTGTCTGTCAAAAATTTCAACATTTTCAACAAGCCGCGACCAAGTTGCAGCCGAGAAGTTGAAGCTGGCTCCAAGAGCGAGAGTGTAAGAAAAAAGTCGAGGAGCATAGTACTGCGCGCTGCGGAAAACAATTTTGTACAATTACATCCTAAGCAGCCTGTGCTGGCACGGTCGTCGCCTGCTTGCGCGGCCATGGTCATGTGGCATAAATGACCAGCGCAGCATAAACGGCGACAACGACAACACGAACCACAACAATGACAATGATATTCAAGCGCATTGCACAAATTACGAACCCAAGCGAGGCAAAAAGCGCATAAATAAGTAAAGCGGACAGCCTTGAAATGTGAATGAGAATGAGGCGCAAAAAAGTGGCGCAAAGAGAGCACAGCGTCCAGTGCGATTGGAGTGTGTGGTGCGCTATGAAAAACGCGCGTCCTTTTTTGTCGCACAAATGGCTGTGATAACATGCAGCAGTGACCACGACAACAACAACAACAATGACAATGGCAGCAAAACTAAGCCAAACGCAGGCAAAATCAAAGCAAAAAATCCAAACAAGTTAAAAAAAGTAATCTCCGGCTGCGTTCTGAACGCGTAACGAAACGCGCCTGCAACGCGCACTTGCAACATTGCTGTGAGTCCAATCCGCACATACAGATGTACGCCAGTCGCGTCGGCCGTGGACTCCAGCTAGCCGTGGACTCTAAGTGCATGCTGACAAAAATCACACAGCCAATCCAAGCAAAACAAAAGCAAAGCGAAGCAGCAGCAAAGGGAGCCAAAAGTCCAAGGCAAAAAAGCGAAATTTTAAGTATGACAAGAAAAAAACTGCAAAAATACTCGCAAAAAAGTGAAGCTCAGCAGAACTTGCTAAAGCGCGACAAGCAGCAGATAAAAGCAGCGCAACAAAAGACACAAGAACGCAAGCAAAATGACAACAGGAAAAAGCGGAATGCATCACCTTGTTGCAAGCGAACATTTAGTGCCTTTGGTGCTTGCTGGTGTTGTGGTCATTGCGCTCGCTTTCGTTGTATTTCTTCAGCAGCTTTCTTATCTAGCAGTGCGGAAGATTTCGCAGAATGCGCCCGACACTCACTAGATAACCTCGAGCTGCACTTTCATACAAATGTTTGTGTGTGCACTTGTATGTGTTGCATGTGTGCGCATCCTTATCTTTATGTCAGAAAATTTTATGCAATATTTTTGACTATCTGCGCGCTGTCCTCGGACATTGTTGGCATTTCAGTTTTATTAGACTCTTAGCATGATGGGTGTATTAGTTTTTATAACACATTGCAAGGTTGTCACTAGAATGCCATGAGATAGAGAGCTAAAAAACTGCAATACTGAACTCAAAACCAGTTGGCAGGCTGAAAAGAGATGAATTCATATGGTTTGTTTTAACATCTAACCTACAAAAACTCTCTTGATTCCAAAAAATGTGTTATAATTAGCACTATAATCCAAGTGAGTTGCTCATTTTTAAGTGGTTTGGTATATTCCGTGCAAGGTTGTAAGAGCACCAAACGCTATGAATTCAGAGAACGTCGAAAAAGGCGGGACGAGAACTTCAAAAATACCGCAAAATCATTTTAGATGATCATAAAATGGAAAACAAGATATCACAGACACTTCCAAGATATGAGGAAACGTGTTAAACACATCGATCATAAAACTTTGGGTATGTGAAAAGCTGTACACAAAGAAAGTGTCAATCAATCTCCTTATGCACCCGTGCAACTTATTGGAAATCAATGAAAATTATGTCAAAGTTGCAGACCGAGAATTAGATGTGCTTTTGCATTCAGCGTACTTTCCGAAATGGGAGTTCAAAGACGCTTTTTGTCTTCGCACTAAGGAACTTGTTGCCACCACGGGCGCTGAATCCAATTTTCGACAGTTTCCCTGCATAAATCGACCGATACTGCTGCAATTTCACGTTCGATATTCGTACGAAGCTCATCAAACGTCGCTGACCGCGCATAGATCAAAGACTTCACGTAGCCCCACAGGAAATATTCTAACGGATTCAAATCGCACGACCTAGGCGGCCAATTGACTGAGCCCTTTTCTTGAGATAACAAGTTCACCAAACTTGGTTTTCAATAAACCGATTGGAACTTTCTCTATTTGGCTTGTGATGCCATTCTGTTGGAACGACATATTTTCCAAGTCCGTATCATCCAATTGAGGCCAAAAATATTCGATTATCACTGAGCGGTACCGATTCCTATACACGATAACGTGGCGGTCTTGATCATAAAGGAGGAAATATGGCCCAATGACGCCACTATCGCACCTAACTGTAATTTTTGGGCTTGTAATGGTGACTCGTGGAGTACGTATGGGTTGCTGCCTGACCAATAATGCTTATTTTGCTTAATGACGTAGCCATTCAGCCCGAAAGAGCCTCATCGCTGAAAATGATTTTCCGATGAAAATCCGAATAATTTTTAAGTGGCTGCTCAGTCCAATTCATGAACATTCGACGATTCGATCGGCTTGAGTTCTTGAGACAATTTGATCTTGTAAGGATGTAGGCCAAGATTTTTTGTAAAATGCACCACAACGACAGAGATGCCCAACGCTTGAGAACGAAGTGTGAGAGTCTGATTTGAGTCTTCATCAATTGATGCGCTAGCGGCAGCAATATTCTCGACACTATGGGAACTTCTTTATCTCGCTAGCATGAAAACATTTTGTTGTATGCCTGCGGATTCAAACTTTGCCACTAGACGCGCAATTATTGATCTGACCGGTCGCTTAAGACGACTATAAATATAACGTAGCGCCCTTGAGGCCACTGACTCCGAATTTCGGTAGTAAATTTTAATAATTTTGGTTCGTTGTTGGATTGTATATCTTTCCATGATGAATTGACCGACCTTACTGTAGAGAAATGTCAAAAAAATATGGCATCTTTTGCTATGCCTTTATCATTGTTTCTAAAAATTTAGAGATTGCAATAATAGAATTATTATTCGCAATGTGAAATAAAACTTGCTTTCATTTAAAACGTTACAAAGTTAATTTATTAATCTTTTCAGTGAACTTAAATTCTAATAGTTTCGTCTCTAGGTTGCCAACCGCCTTTATAAGTTTGCATTCAAACTCTTTGAGATAGTAAGGTCATATATCATTCCAAAAGTTTCTAAAGTAGTAGAAAGTCGGCGGGAGTTATCGAGAAGAAACGATGTATAGGGCATGGTGGGCTGAAATGCTGATTTAGTAATACGGAAACCTAGTTCAAATCTTTACAATTAAATTTGGCTCATCATTTACGTTCCAAAATTCAAAATTTTTATTATTACCACTACATTTGTTGTACTATACCTCGTCACTCTACCATGAGGTCTTTAAAAACGAAGGAAACCCAAATTTCATTTAAAGCAAACATCGATTAATGGCAATGCGGCAACCGCAGGCATAAAACCATAAACCCCTATGTCCATACCCACAAACCATTTGAGAAATCTAAGAAATAAAAGCTGTTTCATTACTTCGTGTTAATTTATTTGTTCAGTTCCACCTAAATACCCTCTAAGTGGCAACATTTAAGCAAAACTCAGCAAAATGGAAAATAAGCTATCAGCCATGTCAACAAATTTCCGAAGATAAACGCACACCAACACACAGACACTTAGTTCATTTTCTTCATTTTCTCCAAAACTCCACATTTTGGCATTTTTTTTGTTGGCATCCCCTCGCACTCATTAGGCCAAGTCGCCGCATTGACAGGCTTATAAAGGAAATCAGGAGATGGGGCTGTGGCAAACAAAGCACGCCTTCAAGGCAAACACGAAGACAAGCGTTTCGGTAAATAAGCTTAAATGAAAATCGTGCAAATAAACGCAGGCCACCAGAACCAGCCGGTTTGTCTCAGTCGCGCATGACATACCTGGAACAATTAATCATAGCAGTCTGACCGCTGACACCGGCCCAAGTCGAGACTCTGCTGGGAGTGAGTGAGTGAGTGTAGACGTAGCGTTCTTAGGGTTTCGCGTGTCCATTGATGCTTCTTCATTTCATATGTATTTATATATAAGTTTATTTGTTTATTCTGTGTATCGCCACTATTTTCGGTTAAGGCGTTGCACACACAGCTCCACTCGCGTGGCTACTTTGTTTATATTAATAGTCATGCCACGCCTTTTCTTTGTTTCAATTGTCATGTCTTTGCGCCTCAACACGCGTGTAGCACGACGCTGCCACACTTGCAATGCAGGCATGTGGCATGCAACGCTGAGTTTTGCCACTATGACTGGCCGAAAGGAAGCAAGCAGGGTTCGCTGTTATATATTCGTGTATAAGACCATACATGGATTGGGGTTGGGCCGAAATGAAATCGGCAAATTGAAAATGAAAGCGCAAATAGAAGAAAAAGCAAATTAAATGAAAATGAAGGCAAAGCAACTGCAATTTTTGCTACTTTGAATGACAGCGGAGGGAATTAATGATATTCCTGTTCCGGTCAGCCCGATCTACCGATGTGTGACTTTACCCAGCTGGTTGCGGTGCGAAACGAAGTTTGAAGATAGTTATTTGTATGAAATGAAAGGGACTTGCCGCCCATGAGTTGCTGTGACTTATCGCAAGCTCAGTTGTGGCAAGTTAGCGTTCGACATAGACTTCATAGTTTTTGCTGGCTGCAAATTAAAGTAAGACACTTGCTTGTACTTTATTAAAGCCTTGGTGCACACGAATTGGCAGAACGCCGCTACTATACAAAGTACCCCCTTCCGCTCTCAAATTGCGTTCGTTTTGTGCCGTAATTAATCATTTGATTCGGAGTCTGAGCAAAGCGGAGCCGCCACTTCACATCGCAGTGATAAATAATATTATTTTGTCATAGTTTGCCCCCCTCCCCGGCTGCTGTGAGCTTTAGTGATGTTATTCCAACGAAGTGTTGGAATTGGTTTTGCTTATTGTAACGGTACTAACGACCCTCCACTCACATCTTAATACGGTGACACATTCAACAGCAGCGAACTGTCAAAAAAAGTGAATTGGGGAAGCTTTGACATTAATTTTGTGGTAATTTTAACGAGTTCGAGAAGCTGGAAAGCTGAAAGTTGTTGGTGTGGATGTAGGAAATTACTCAACACCGAGGGGATTGTGTGAAGTACCAAAGCGACAAGCGTAATTATGGTGTCATTAGAAATAACTTTATTTAAATGACTGCAACGAAAGCGCCACAACAAAAAAGACCCGAGCAAAATTAAGTTATTTAGGGCAAATGGTAATTATCAATATTCACTGTAGCTTTTAGTGTTCTCTTATGGAACTCCCGCTTAACTTTAGTTAACACATGTCTTTAAAGACCCCCTAGATTTCATTAGTTCTATGCCCAAACGCCGCTACATTTACTCGGCTTGCATCATTTACTTTGCCGTTAGAGAATCAGTGACGTTTTCTTCATTTAATTAAATTGTAGTATTAAGACAACTCAACTCAAATGAACAGTTAGGCGCGCTAATGATCTCGCAGACTGTGTAGTTGCCGGCAACGTCTGACATTTGTGTCAAGGTCGCTGGCTGCTGTGGATTAATTTGTTAGTTAATGACGCTGGTGAAAAGAGCTCTTGAAGAGGTTTTGTTGGAAAAGCTTAATTTATATATGTTTTGGGCTTTATACTTATATTTGTATCCGCTGGCACACAGCGAGTTTTTACGGATATCTAATTCTACTCTGTATGATGGTGGAAAGGGAAAGAGACTGCTATGCTTATATGAAGTGGTAAAAATAGTTATTTTTAATTTTTATCATGAAATTACAATATGACTTAAATAAAATCCTAAAATATTGAAAATTATTAACATTTCGTATTCTTTCGTTTCTTTCTAGGTAAGCCGGTGTTCAGTTTTTAATCCCAGAATCTTATCGGAAAAATTATGTACGTATGAAAAATAATTATACGTAACTATGTATGTAACTTATTAAATTAAAACTAGAAAAAGCCTTTACTTCACTTCACAAAGACAAAAGATTCCTTGCAGCAGCTTTGATTGAGCAAATTTTGTGGAAACTATACGTTATAGTGGTCCAATCTGAACATTTTTTTCGGAGATGGCATCATTACCTCAGGTAATAAATCAAACCAAATTTCTTGAAGATATCTCGGCAAATGGAAAAGTATACCATACAAGCACTTGATTCCCATCGTTCAGTTTGTATGGCAGCTATATGCTATTTTGGCCTGTTTTAATTAGCATCATTTTGCTATATATTGGGTCATAAGCCCATGTTTAGTCGGCAACTATAATGTTCTCCATGCGTGCGGGATCCCGATTCGCGCGATCAAACATTTTCAAAGAGACCTGCTTATGGTACTCTTTAAAAAAATCTGCGTATCGGGACGAGTCGAGCAAGACGCCTTTCATACACAATTATTCACCAAAGCCATTCGAACGGGATTGCGAGAAATGTCGATCTAGCTTACGATCTTTCAAACACTAACCTGACGATTTTCCAACACCACATCCTTCACTTTTATAATATTTTCATCTATTTAGGAGGTCGGAGGTCGCCCAGAACGAGGCATGTCTTCATAAATCGCTCGTTTTTGAGTTCAGTAGATTCATTCAAACATCCAAGATTAGAAATATTAAGTTTCATGTTTGATGACCTGAAAGAAAATATGGATTATTAGTCAATGGTAGCTTAATTTACTTCTAATTTTTCGCAGGACCCAAAGGCAACCCTTAGTTAAAAAGAGAATGAGCGATAAAGTTCTCAATCAAGTTATTTGTCCACAACGAAAAAAAAAATTATTGCTTAAAATATCTTTTGTGTTATTTAAAAATAGTTTTCACAGGTATAAGTTTTCGCTTCGCACATTAATATATCCAGTTTCTCTGTCTTTATCTACGCCACTTCGCCTTCAAAACCCATATTTCTTCTGGCTTCCTTATAACCGACTTCCACACTCGCTCCACTGTTACAAACATACATTTCTCAACAACTTAATATCGACAAATTTAAAGCCATCGAAAGTGTGTCAACACTTGCCACAAATTGCGGCACAACATCAACCCTAATAGAGGTTATTAACTAACCACTTGCACACCACCACAACAGCCAAGCAAAGAAAGATATAAAAATTAAGAAAGGAAGCGAGAGGTGAGAATCGCAAAAAGGCAACTTCATTAGCAGTGTTTTTACTCACGTAACGGAGCATGGTTTTTTCTCACGCCCTAGCAACAACAATGCCAAAGCGCTAGTGAGTGTGTCAGACACGCCCACTTTTGTGGCGTTGATTTGCACGCCCACCACAGCAAGACAAACAGTAAATATTAAAAGGAAAGAAGAGGAAAAACTAAAAAGAAAATGAAAATGTGAAAATTGCAAAACATAAAATCGCTCACTAGAAGCCTCGGAGAGAAGTCTCGGCGAGCAGCCAAGAAAGTGCGGAGGAGTGTGCTTTTATTTTGCGTTTGCATACTATTACTTTGCTGGTTTTGTTGCTTTTACCAGCTATTGTTATTGCCATTGTATTGTTGTTAAAGTTGGTGTTGTTGTTTTGACGCCATTAACGTGCCTTTGTCACCCTGTGGCCTAATAGCAATCACTTGATTGCCCCTGCAACAACAACAAACCAAGCAGCCGGCAGTTCGGTGAAGCCAGTCGGCCAACAGCAAAAGCAACAGCAAGCGCAAGAATATCTAATTTTTTAGCAGAGCCGCATACGCCCCGTTACACGGCGACCAGGCGAAACCAGCAGCAGCGCCACTGTTGAAGGCCATCAACGCTAATGGCTGGCAATGTTGGCTTGACGCTCATTTCAATTTTTATTTGGCTTTTATGCAAAGCAGCCGGCCAGCTAGTCAGCCGTTGAGTGAGCGAGCGGGTGGGGATGCCAAGCAAATTAAAACACTACAACAACAACTACTCGCAATGGCAGCAATAGTGTTGTGAAAGGTAGCTTCCTCCAAAGGAGAGTAAAGCGTGGGGGATGTGTGGCAATAAACGCAGTAGCCGACTATTGGAGGTGTTGCAAGGAGTTACGTTATTGTTGAATTGCCGTTGAGTGCTACGGCATTCACACGCACTTGCCGTTAATATCCGGCCAACGCACTCGGCAGCTTGTTAGGCGCTGACTGAGTGCCGCGCGAATGAAGGTGAGGCCAACCGGCGCATCAATGGCCAACTGACAAGCGGACAAAGTGACTAAAAGAATGGCGCCCATTCCGTTTCCGCTTCAACACATTTATTTGCTTTAGTGTGTGTGTGTGGAGTAAACTGTAAAGTGCTCAAATGCTTCACGTTGATCCTCTGTTAATGTGCGCCACATAAATGCGAAACGCTCGAAGTGTGTAGTGGATTTGCGCAAATTGCCACGCGCCGTGGGTGGGCGGCCGCTCCTGCCTCATTGCTCCACTGCTTTTGCTTAATTTCCCTAATGAAATGCAGCGGCGTAATTTGCCTGTCGGCTCGAAGAGTTCTCACTATTTTTTCCATCTAAATATTTTTTCCGCTTCCTGTTGGCCTCTGATTATATTTGTATGTTCCTTTACGTTCTTAATCTATTTGCTTTTGTTTGTGTTTGTTTCGCTTAATGTTATTTCTAGTAATAGCAATTTCATTTTATTACAGTTATATTTCCACTTTCGCTATTTGCGAACACATTTTCATTTCCACTCAGTGGAGTTTCGGCATATGTAGAGGCTTAGTTGGGAGGTGGCAATGAGAAGTCTCGGAATTTTGGAATGATAAAAGGGCAATCACTTTTTTTCTTAATTTTTAGAGAGTCATCTTAAATAGTTTTTTTTTATCATGATAGAGAGTTCTTCATTTCTATTAACATCCTTAGGAAGAATTTCTTACAATTATTACTATAATCTCGAAATAGGGCTATATGGTGAAAGCATCAAAACTTTCCAGCCAAGCTCTCCCGAATCATCAAAGATGTGTGTGATCTAGCATTGTACTGTTAGAAGACGAAGGCCTTTCTGCTGATTGGTTCTGGTCATTTTATTCAATTGCTTGATTCAATCTCATCAGTTGTTGATAGCAAAATGTGGAATCAATCGTTCGAACAGACTGGAGCAGTTCGTAGTGGATGATTCCTTTCCAATCCCACCAAACACTAAACATAACCGTTCGAGGCGTCAATCCTGGCTTTGTGACCATTTGTTGAGCTTCACCACGCTTGGACCATGATCTTTTTCGCACATTATTGTCATATTTGATCCACTTTTCGTCTCCTGTTACCATTCGCTTCAGAAATGGTTCGATTTCATTTCGTTTCAGCAAAGAATCGCAGATGTTAATTCGGTCCATTCAATTTATTACAGACAATTCATGTGGTATCCAAGCATCGAGGTCCTTTTTTGTAAATAGCCTTTTTGTATGGTTCAAAACCGTTTGATAATGAATGTTAAGTTCCTTAGCGATGTCATGGCTGCTTATGTGACGGTCCTGGTCAATCTTTTCCATAATTTCATCGACTTTTTCAACGATAGGTCGACCAGAGCAAGATGCATTTCACATTGAAATTTCCAGAACGGAAGCGAGCGAGCCATTGCTGTGCTACACGAACTGATACAGCATCGTCTCTGTAAACTTCTTAAAATTCATTGGTGGCTTGGTGAACTCTTCCTTTTTTTATACAAAAATTTCAAAATAAAGCGAATTTCTTCATTATTTTCACTCATTTTTGAACAGCTGTGACTGTGATACAATATGATTGGTAGCACTGGAAATATGCGGCTGCAATGACATCTATTGACAAAATACGAAAAGACTTTTTCGACAACTAAGTATCTCAATTTCTGTACAGCAAATTTCGATACTTCTTTCATATAATGCTCTTTTGGAAAGATGAACCGAACAATGTTGGGCCTTGAGTCTTTTTCTTGTCTTAATTTGTAATTGGTTCTTATTTCCATAGTAATTTTTGCAGTTATGTCGATGTGTCCGACCAAATAGCGAAAGTGACTAATATTCCGGTCCACCCTAACGAAACCCTTACTTACTTATTTTTATTCCATTTCATTCTATTTGAGTTGACTACTTTTCATTTTGCTTAATGCCACTCTATGCTCGCTCATTTGCACATTTCAGCTATTTATTGTCGAAAACCCTGCCTGCGGAAGGAGGCAGGAGCACTTTTCTATTTGCTCACTGGTCGAGCTGCTGCTGATGGCCAGCTCAGCTGTTGCCGCTTTTGCTTTGCTGCTAATGAGTACACATGCATAGGCGCCACAGCGTGTTTAATGTAATGTAATTACGTTACCACTACACTGGCGACGCCTCCACGAGCTCCCGCACTATGGGCGCATAGCATACTTATGGGCGCATTAGCGTGTGCCGGTAATTAATGAGCACTCATTTATTTTATGTTGCGGCTGAGCATTTTTTCCACTCTCTTTCAGCCTCTCATTTATTACTGACAAGGCTTTGTTATTGCCCGCTGGCCGATTGTCGGCAATAATTTTTCGCACAATTGAAAGTGCCTTTTTCGGTTCGTTTTTATTTGATTGTTTTAGTTTTTTGTTGTTTTTTTTTCATGACTAATTTAACGCTTAAAGTGTCCACAAATTTGGCTTTTAATTAAAATTAGTTTTGCGTGTTTGCGTAGCTTTTTGTTTACCGTTATTCTTCTGGTATTTCCGCTTCCAGTCCAGCCAAGCCGTAAAATCTAATAATATTAAAGGCGATTGCACGTCGCGCGACTTGAAATGAAAATGCGTAAAAAGTAATTGAACTGGCGGCGTATTTCAGGGTCATAGCAGCTACTGCCGCTCGCCGCAGCGGCCACTCAACAATCGTCGGCGTTTGACAGGTTATTAACCAAATTAAATGCCAAACGGACTGTTCCGGTGAGAAAGCTGACAAAAGTTTTCCTTAAGCAACTAAGTTTGCGTTAACTTCTGCCTTCAAACCACCCTCCTCTGCCCCCTAAAATATTTCTTAGGAAATAAAACGTCAGAAAAGTTTTAATGGCCAACGTACCACTAACAACAACAACACAATGCGCGCAGCGAGCGAACTTGGTGCCATTCACCTGCCCCTCCGCGCGTTATGCGCGCTTTTTTGTCGCCGAGCAATCGCAAATCAGTCGAAAATCCTTATAATAAATTGCCACAAAAATAGCGACAGAATAATTACAAAAGACGTGGCAACAACAACCAGGAGCGGCGTAATAATACGGCAAAGCGGCAACAAAAAACTTTCGCCGTCACAACAATTCTCCGCGGAAAAAGGAGCACCGACGAACGCGCGACTGCATTTGTCATTCGGAGTTGCGCAACAAAGAAAGTTGTAGCGGCAGCAATTACAACAATAACAAACAACTACTATAGGAACAACTACAAAGTTGCTTAAAAAAGTTTCTACAACCAAATTAAACTGTGGCTAAAAGTTTTGCCCATCGATTGTTGTTGTTGGCTTTTTATTTTACTGCAATTGCCCGTTGTTCGCACACGCATACATATATAGAATTGCTTTATAAGTAGATTTCATTAACTTTGATTATGTGCAATTTCGGTTTTATGTCTGCGGTTTATTGCCAAACATTCAGAGGAGACACCCATTGGTCATTTGTTCCAAGCTTTTAAAAAGAAAATTTGAATATTTCTAATTAAAAATCCTTGAAATGGAACAGTCATCACCGTTGTTTGTGCAACCTAACAAAGTTGCTTGAAGTATTTGGAAACATATTCGATGACGGGAGAGAGTTCATAGTAGTAGAGTTGGATACGTAAGATCTTTGTGATGCTTAAAACTTCGTAGGATTGGTCTATACTCTCATTTATCGAGAAAGTGCCTAAAATCCACAGGACTGTTGGACCTCAGATCAAAAAAGCAAGAGCAGGCCCTACTACCAGATATTCACCCCTAAGGTTTTTCTGGTCCAAGGTTAATTATAAAAGGTCCAGGAAAGTCCATCTTTGTATCATTATAGGAGCTTTAAGTGGACACTCTCCGATGAGGATTCATGAAGTAAGATTGGATATCTTACCGGAGGTAGAAAAGATTAACTTCGAATCTCATACCTTTAGACATCTAGGTGAAACAGCGATATATAAATAAAACACCAACACAGTTATATGACCAGTTCAAAGCGTTTTTGCTTCTTAAACATTGTTCTAAATGTGATCCCCCTGCAATGCTGAGGGATCAGTCATCTATCACGAACCGTGAAGGCGATTTATTTCGAATCCACTTGGACTTGATTTGCTAAATGTAAAGTTCCATGGTGCCAATCTCGCAAAAAGAACGGATTAGAAAATCATTCTTCTTACAAACTGCGATGAGTCCGATTTTTTTCATAACTTAATTAATGTCAGCATTGTTGAGGACAAATTTCAGCGGTAACACCGGTTTACCGTCTCTAAGCCTTAGCCCAGCTATCCAAAAGTACCATAAGTTAATTGTTAACTTATATTTATACATAACGGGTGGGAAAACACCGACTACATGATCCCACTTTTCAACTGGGAAAGTAGGTTCAAAGTAAACATAGAAAAATGTGTCTACCGCAAAGGGTAGCTTCGCGCAATACTCTGCGGGAATATACTGCCCAGAGTTAGGCTTAAGACAGCCTTTCTAGGTGCCGGACGACTGCAGTATATTTCAGGCTGAGGTCTTTGCTATTTCGAAAGCCGCGGAGCTGGCCTCTAATGTACCTGCAGACAATTCCAGTGTTGACGTCTACGTAGACAGCCAAGCAGCAATGAGGGCAGTAACCTCGTATCGCATATCGGCCAGAAGTATCTTGGAAAGTAGGTAGTTGCCAGAAGCAAGCAACTTCACTTCTACTTGGTGCCAGGCTACAAAGGCATCGAGGGCAATGAAATGGTAGACGAGATTATATGACGACCTCGATAGAAATCAAAATCCGATGGAACAAGCTACCTGGGCGCAAAACTATAAAAGTCATGTGCAAAACGGTAGATTGGAAGTACACAAAATTCCTATTGGCACTCGATAGTATATAATGTTCGAATATGATGTACTATATATACTAACCGGTCACTGTTTGGTGGCAACATACGCTCTCAGGATAAAGTTGACAGATCGAGAAGACTGCAGGAAATGTTTATGTGCACCAGGGAAACAATAGAGCATTTCTTGTGCATTTTCCCGCCTTGACAAGACTACGCTGTAAGCATCTGGCTTCGCGTCAAGCTCAGGCATCAGGAAAGCCAAAATTTCAATGTTCGAAACTTGTTAAGGTACGGAACACAAATTATAAGGATTGAAAAGATGAGCCTCTCAATGAAGGATAATCACAGTATAATATATCTAATATGAAACAGGCAGGACCTCAATGATACTATTATTTGACAAAGACGGTCAATTTAGTACTAGCTTTTCAACTCAGCTTTCAAGAGCTTTAAATAATATAGGAGTGTAGTTCGAATAACATGAGTACAAAAGGTATTGGAAGAGCAAATAAAGGACTATTTTCAATATAAGAGCGCTGTCTTTTATAAAAATGGCATGCAACTTTGTTATTTGGCAAAATATAATTATAGCGGTAAAGTTGAGAGAGGCTTTATTACTTTCTTTCTACCTAATTGATTTATAACCCACTTAAAAGAAAAGAGAACCCAGACATGAAAGCCAACCCGGAATGTTTCATTTCACATTAATTATATTATAAGTTACTGCTTTTGTTTCTTCCTCGGCGCGGTAATAAAACGTAATCAGCGAGCGCAATTTAAAATAAGCCAATAAAAATAAAAATTGGGCCAAAGAAAGGGTCATTAAGTTTTTAGTGTCAATAAAATGCACGCACGTTAGCGAGCACGCAAAGTGCGAATGAATTAAGGAGGAGCGCAGGATGAAAGGATTTTCTAGAAGGCCAAAGCAGAAGCAGCAGAGTTCATGGGGTTGAGCGATTGCCGTCGTGCGACAACAGGATGTCTAATTACGCACGAATGAGATTCATTAACATTTTCGTGCGAGATAAAGCCACCTAAAGTGAGGCACAACAAAGCGCCGGGATAACAAAAGGACTATAGATGGTGTTAGACAGTAAGTGGATTGTAATCAGTTGGCACTCGAGATGAAGCAATCCTGGCTTGAAGCGATGACAATGGATGCCCAAGATTGGCAGATGAAAGAGAAAGAAAAAGGAAAGTTAAGTAAAGAAAGTAAAATTTCACCAAAAAGGTGGAATGAGGGAGATGAGTGGAAGATTGAAAACATGCGATTTGAGGGCCGAGCCTAAGCTAACAAATTTTGAATGAAGGCGACAAAGGCAAACAACTTAGCAGGCGCCCGCAAACTCTGGCGCTTCGAATTTCGTTTAAAATTAGTTTACTTTAGGCTTATTGTTATTTTAGTTGCTGTAATGTTAGCATTTTTCCCTGCTGCAGGGCTACAAAACCGGGAGAGGATAGAAACTGAGCCGTTTTACTTAATAGTGCGAAGAGAGTGTATGTGTGTGGGGAGATAAAAATATGAAAACAGCGTCTACTTTTTACTTTATTTGTGGCTGAGGCTGCGCTGAAAAGGGTAGGAAAATCGATAAAATATTTGCGTCCCTAAATGTAGGCTACAAAAATTGATTGCTTAACGCCATTACGTTGTTTTTCAAAACGGTGGTAATAAGTTGCTCTTAATGTTGGGCATTTTTCTTCTGCTCACACACACATGCACACATGTGTATATAGATATGTGTCCGTTATTGATTGCTTGTTGTTGCTTCTGTTTATGCTTTTCCATGTCATTGTCTCTTTTAAATCGCTGCCCATTTTCACGCTTGAATGCCTCAATTAAAGCAAAAAAGTCAAGCCTTACTTGCCTCTACCACAAAATCGTAAAACCAACAAAAAACATATAACTAAAAAATAGCAAATATTTTATTTTGCCTTGTTGTTGGGGCAAGCACTGAAATTTATTTCGAGTTTTTAACTTTGCTGCTTAAGTTGACTCTTACAAAATGGCTAGCTGATGATTTCTTGACAGTGAGCATGGTCCAAGCATCCAACTGTCTCTTCCACCGCACCGAAAATCGCTCTCTCAGTTGCACTTTTGTTTGTTGTGGCGCTTCATTTGTGTCCTCCATGTCAATTTCATTTAAATTTTATTTTTCATTTTTGCTGCCTTTAGTCTCCATTTTGTTGTGGCACTATTTGTGCAACCAAATTTCTTGTTGGATTTGTTGTTTGGCGTTTAATTGTGCTGCTTAACTGTGTTCGTTATGCAACTCTTTCACGTTCTCTGCTTGTAATTTGGTAAAATTGCAGCGACTGCGAGCACAACTCCAATTTATTTGGGCTCCAGTCTTTACTCTTCTTTGCTTCTTTTCTTGCTGTACAGTTATTATTTGTCACTGTGGTTGTTGCTGTTTTTCGCATTTGGTTTGTTATTTTGTTTCGTGTAAATTGTGCGAAAGTTTCCATTTTATCTGTTTCCGCACACTCGTTGTGTCCTTCGCCATTTTGTGTCAAGTTTGCAAATATTCTAGTATTTCGGCTTTTCTTCATTGTTGCAACTTGGCTTAATTGTGACATTTGTTCTTAGCATTATCCTTAGTGCAATGTCCTTAGCAAACTCGCGGCAGTTTTGTTGAAATTCTGCTGGAAATGGCTTTAAGCGGCTACAACTTTGGCGAGCCTTTTTATGTGCTGGCAATATTGAAACTCAGAAGGCATTGCATTAAGGCGAAATCAACCATTTTATTGTAGTATTTTGATGCTTTAAAGGCTAATTTCGGTTTTAAGTTATTAGAAAGTATAAGAAATTTGAAGGTATGTCTCTGAAACGACTGTGATGGTTTACATTTATTATGGAGGGTTCAATAACTTGCAAGTACTCGGAACTTCAGTTAATAAAATTTTTTAATACATCACAGGTTTTTGGATTAAATATCCTGGCCTTTATATTGGGTAGTCGAAAAAGTCTTTTCGTATTTCTAATCAAATTTCACCCTATTTTTTTATATTTTTAATGAACTTTAGTGAACCAAATATGTACTATTTTAGTCGACACTTTTTGCCATTTTTCCTCTAGAGACATTATTTAATCAGTGAAAAAATCTTCTGGTTTCTCGGCGAAAAACTGGGACAAGTAATTTTCACAAGCTTCTTTTGAAGCCAACTTTACTAAATTCATGCATTAACCGAAGCAAATGGCAGTCCGATGGTGCAAGATCAAGGCTATATGGTGGATTCATCGAAACTTCCCAGTCAAGCTCTCACAGTTTTTGCTGAGTAATCAAAGATGTGTGCGATCTAGCGATGTCCTGATGGAAGACGAAGCGCTTTCTGCTGATCAGTTCTGGCCGTTTATTTCGATTGCTTACTTCAATCTCATCCGTTGTTGATAGTAAAATTTAGAATCAATCCTTCGACCAGGCTGAAACCGCTCACAGTGGATGACTCCTTTCCAATCTCACCAAACACTCAGTATAACCTTTCGAGACGTCAATCCTGGCTTTGCGACCATTTGTTGAGCTTCACCACGCTTGGACTTTGATCTTTTTCGCACATTATTGTCGTATTTGATCCACTTTTCGTCTACTGTTACCATTCGCATCAGAAATGGTTCCATTTCATTTCGTTTCAGCAAAGAATAGCAGATGTTAATTCGGTCCATAAAAATTTTCACAGACAATTCATGTGGTACCCAAACATCGAGCTTCTTTTGTAGCCAGCCTTTTTTAAATGGTTCAAAACGATTTGATTGTGAATTTCTAGTTCCTTAGCGATGTCATGGCTGCTTATGTGACGCTTCTGGTCAATCTTTTTCATAATTTCATCGACTTTTTCAACGACAGGTCGACCAGAGCGAGGTGCACCTTTCACATCGAAATTTTCAAAACGGGAGAAAGCGAACCATTGTTGTGTTAAACGAACTGTTACAGCATCGTCTTCGTAGATTTCACAAATTTCATTGGTTGCTTGCGTGGCATTCTTCCCTTTTTTTATACAAAAATGTCAAAATATAGCGAATTTCTTCATTATTTGAACAGCTGTGACTTTTTTCCTTCCCCGAATTTAATCCATTTTTTTTACTGAATGAAACTTTAAGTCTGACCTTTCCAACACCAAACGGTATGACACAATGTGATTGGCAGCACTGGAGTTATACGACTGCACCGACATCTGTTGACAAAATACGAAAAGAGTTTTTCGATGACCCAATATTTAGAACCCTCAAACTATATGCTCTAATACTTGTTTTAGCTGAATTTTCATATGTTAAAAAAATAGCTACCCAACACTTGCTCAATATGGATTCTAGCTCCAAACTGACACTCACACCTTCGAAAAAACTCTCGGTTCCGCTTACTTGCGCGCAGTTAGAATAGAACCAGTTCGAGACCAATTTGATTGTGCGCTTAAGTACGAACGCAAATTGGCATTTAAAGCTGCCACGTCTGTGCAACAAGTCGAAAACAAATAAATACCTATAGACATCACTTGCCACAAGCAATTTGCTGCATCAATTCAGCTGCGCCGACACACACACACACATGCCTTGTTGTTGCTATTGCCACATAATAAAATATCGAATGACACATTGATAGTAACGGCAACAAATATAGGCAAATGAAGCTGGCGAAAGTTGAAAGCAGCGGAAGAAATTACAAAAACAATGCGCGCGCTGTAATGATGCAAATAAAGAATGCCATCAACTGAAATGGTGCGGCAAGAACAAAAGCGGTGCAAAGGACTGAGCGGAAAAATAACGGCATAGCATAAAGTATAAAATGGCAAACAACAAATCAATTGAGGAGATCAAAAGAACCAACAACGATTTGTTCCAAGCAATTGTTTCGTGGCGGCGTGGCGAGAGAGCCAAAAACAATACCCACACGAATAGTTGCCCCACTGTTGAACACACAGCCACATACCGCCACCGCAGCGCATTCATCTCGCCAGCATTTGCGCTGGCAGAGCATGACTGCGCGCCACACACACCCACTCGTCGTTCCGCCCCAAAACCGGGTTGCCACTTGCCGCATGCCGCTTACCGCATGCTACACGTTGCCTGCCGGTTTCAACCCACACACAAGTGCCATTTCGCTGTGCTGGCACTTTACGTGGCATAGCGTTACACTTGCCACACGTATATATGCAAGCGTTTACATGCGCATCTGATTACATACACACATGCAGCGGTGGCAGCTGCCGCATAGCGCAAAATCGAATATCACATTACCACAATTTAAATTTTATTACATGCGACACCAACTCCAATCAGCTCCAATTTAAACTATTTCAGCTCGCTTCTCATGTGTCGCACTCAGTTTGAAGCGCTGCCACTTCACCGGCACACCAACACACACCGCCACAGACAGAGAGAAATGCACGAAATGCCACTTGCCACTTTGGAGGTGTTTGTTTGGGAGCATTTTGCGTGTGTGTGTGTGTGTAGGTATCTCTACTTTTGATATTGGAAACTTAATGGCGCTGCTGTTGCTGGGAGTAACGTGCGGCCGCTAACCGGTAAAAGAGTAGCACGCGCTGTGTCAGTGCCGCCAGTTGCTAGTGAAGACTCCGCAGAAATGTTGCATGTATGTATGTGTAAAAGTATACCAACCTACTCGCTTACTTTGGCGAACGCTTGCCATATTTACAAGCGATTCTTATCGCTTTTGTGTTTTCTGAAATTCGGTCCAAACGCTGTTGTGCTGTGCGCTCTTTTTCCAGGACTTAAGTGGAGCGATATTTGAGAACCGTTTGAACTGTTGGCACATATGTTCCACACATGCATACATAGTATATAATGATGGTATATGTAGCGAAAAATGAGTGATTACAATTCTTGTATAACTCTTGGTATTGCCAATTGAGTGAATGCTGTTGTTGGATTCATGTTTCAAAATTTAGACAAGGGTGAGCGGAGAAGTATTAACTTATATGATGCATCATCTCATAATAGGATAAGTCTTGAAGTATATTTCTGGAATCAAAAAAAGGTATCTTATTTAATTTGGGTAGCAGTGCTAGACTTGTGAGTTCTGGATGTCGGCCAGGAATTTGCTAGTTAGGTCTTGGCTCTCCCGTTAGCACAATATGAACATCTAAGTGGTAAAGTTTATAAACTCTTGAAGCATTTAAACGCACAACTCCCAAGTATCATATTCCACCTCATGCTTAGTTGTTTATATATCAAAAAGGAGCAGTCCATATACCAGATCTTAATGCCATAATGCTCTCCTAAGGCATGTCGACAAGGTCACATCATTTCTAGGAGAGGCGACACCTGATTCAATCTTTTGGTTCTGATAATTTCTTTGATAATTCTAACTATCAGAAAAATTAAAAAGTCTGGCATTTTTGATGTTAGAAATAAGAACGAAAGCCATTAATGTTATTTACAGTAACTTAAAATATTCATTTTAGCAGAAAAATGAACTTAAATCGCAAATATGTTCGCGCCATTTCCACATGACCCAAGACCAATAAAGAATATTAAAATTTTGATCTTAGATATTAGCACGAGCGCCACTTGTTTTGTGTACAGTAACTTAAATTATTCTTAATTAAATCGAGAATATATTCGCGCGATTTCCACATGCCACAAGAACAACTAATAATAGTAAATTTTGAGTGGTATCCAACTATTTATTTCAAGAAATCAGGAAAACCAACCACTGATGGATCACTTTTGCCCATAACAATGCGAGCTCTCACACATCGGCTAAATAAATTGAATTTTTGAGCACTCAAAATATCGATTTGATGAGTCAACCATCAGATAGTCTTGATTTGGAACCGAATGATTTCTTTTTATTCCTGTACGTAAGAGATAAACGAATTGGTAAACATTTTTCCACACATGTTTTGGAGATACCTCGATCAGAGTGGCAAAAGTGCTACGACATTTGGTTCAAACGCAGCCAAAAGTGTGAAGATCTTAATGAAGAATATTTTGACAAGCAATAGAAAGATTTTTCTAGATATAGTATAGTATAAAACATGATTTCTCTAATGGTTCGATATGCAAAATAATAAGCAAATGGTCGTAAATCAAAACTATGTCTGTTTCGTTCAAAATGGATCAACTCATATCTAAGAACTCCAACTTAAACCCAAAGCCATTAAGATTACTGCAGCTTTTCTGTCAATGCTTTATCTGCTTAATCCTATCATCCTGATAGAGTCATAAAGCGCTTGCAGCATTGCATTCGAACTGAAAACCTCATTTTCCTTACAAATGTGTGGGATTGCGATACCGTCCGAGGCATTACTATCTCAAGAGAGAACAAAAAAGCAATCGAGCGAAACGTGCCAATCGTTGAGTCATTACTGCAACCCTATAAAGTAGATTACAAGAAGGTGGTCATACATGAATGTGTGTATGTTACAATCGACTCGAGCCAGTATCTACTAAAATGCCTTCCAACCTAAGTACTTGTAATGGCTGCGACACATCAGTCTAATACCGTTGCAAATGCAAGCACTGCAGGAAATTTGTTAGCTCAGTACTGAGTGATTTTAGGGCAGTAAGCAGTTTTTGAGACTTGTCAGATACCTGCGCTACAGGCCCGAATTGGTACAAAATAGAAGATGAAAACTGGCGAGAAGTACTAAAACAGTGGTATCGAAATATATTAAGCTGTCCGCAGTGAAGTAACTAGTGAAATTGAGACAAAGATGTAATAAGTTCAGAGCTTTGGAAGAGTATTCCTTTTTAAGAAAATATATGTTTAACCCACCAAAAACTAAGGGAATTTCACGAATATGTCTATGAAGTAAACCATCATTATTTCCAGCAGCTATGACTATCTCACAGGGTCGCTTTATGCCATAACCTTAAATGTAAATGACGATATGGAACAGTTTGCCTGCTGGCCGTTTTTGTATGCCAATTTTCTTTGTTCCTTCGTTCATTGCAATTTTGAATTTTATGACTCTCAAGCGAGCATGAAATGTCCAAGGATATACGGCAAATATCTGCATATTCCGCTATAGCCATACGAAGGAGCATGTGGAAATGACACAGTTTGCTATTCGCAATGCCTCGACTGGCTGTGTTGCTTGCATATAAAGTAGAAAACTGGTTAAGGATATTGCGGCAAAGAGCTCGTTGGCATTCACATATTGGAAACAGGAAAGACAAAGAGACAGAAAAATTTTGTTTTCAAGCTTTGGCTCATTACATAGGATAGTGACTAAGTCAATTAGGATTATTTCGTTCTAAAAACTAAATATTTACCAACTTATTTAAGGAGATGGAAAATGGAGAAACAAGTTCGAAGAACTAAGAAATATTATCACACCAAAAATGTTGGAAATTTCGAATACATGCAACCTTCTAGACCTTCTGAGCTCTACTCCGAAAAAACATCTTAAAATTCGAACTCTAATATGCTGTTATTCCACACATTGCAACCTGTATGGGATCTTAATGCCAGACAACTTCATTTCTGTTTATCCTTTGGAACTGCTTTAAATCGAATCCTTCATCATAATCAAGTTATATTTATTTAAAAACTTTTTTACAACAAATTTTTAAGACTTTCTTAGCTGTTGCTTAAAAAATTTAGGATTCAGCAGAAAACCGTCTCTAAAAGTAAATTCCGCGCTGCTTGCAGTTATAAAGTCAACTTGTTTATCTTCTTTTTGCCCTCTTGGAAAATTAAAATGGGCTGTCATGTCAAATTGTTAGACAACCGTGGCAAACAACCCAACGAAATCCTCCCCAACCCATCGAAAATTCTCTCGAATCTCGCGCACTTCTTGCCGCTATATAAAGAAAGCTCGTAGTCTCGTGAGCTTGTTGGCGTGTTAGTGCCAACTTTTTAATGAAAAATACGCTAACCAAAACAACTGTAATAAACACGAAACAACAACAAAAAACCGGCATAGATGAGATACTGCCTGCAAGCAGCAACAAAGCAAATGCCACACGAAGGGAAGGTGAAGGTGAAGTGAGCGAAACAAATTTGGAGTATCGTCGTGTTGGCACTCGCTAATATGAAAGCAAACAAACAACAAAACAAATATACACATATGTCTACAAAAGAAGATATAGGCTTTGCCAATACACACACACACATACTCCACATGTCTACCTGCAGAGTGAAAATAAATTTCGAAAATGTATGTAAATATGTGCTTAAGGAAAAAGTTTGCCAACGCGCCAACATTACCGCCAACAGCAGGAGCCAACACAATCGCGCCACCAACAACAATAGAAGCAAGGCTTTCACATTTTTTGTTATTGTTCGTTCGGTTTTATGAGACAAGCGGGCAAATAAATTTCCTTTTCTATTTCCACAGTTTTCTCCAGCACACATGAAGGTCCATATTCGTTAGTACATGTAGTATATGTATGTGTGCTTAAGAGTTATGTAGAGTTGTGGATTGGTATGTATGCGTTCCTAACAACAAACAATGGTGTACGAAATAAACTTTTTCGAAAGGCTTAACATAATAGAGATCGTGAAAAATTCTACTTTGATAATATTGTCATCAGATTGACAAAATGAGAGGAATTGAATTTTTCATATACAAAGCCTGATCAAGGAACACGTTCCAAAGTACCAATTTCAATAACTATAAGAAAGTTCTAATTTAATCTTTTGGGATCGATATATCCTCGATAAAAAGCTAATAGTAGACTGGGTATGATATAAACAGAGAACTTCAGTAAATGAGTGAACAAATTTTTCATGGTTCAAATATTGAAGGTTGCTTCAAGCACCTGAAACTTTAAAAAGACTTACCAGTTTGGCTTAGAAAATAAGTAAACAGAGATCGAAGGTCCCAAAATTTTAAATCTTACTTTAAAATCCAAACCTGAGAAGACACAAATTTAAAAATTTCCAACGCAAGCTCAGCCATAATAAAACTACATAACTAATTTAAAAAAATATATTTATGTATATATGATTAGAATGGAAATTATAAACGGAAAGAGTGCATTAATTTAAGAACCTACAGCTAATCTGAACGAATTTATTGAAAACAAGTTCCGTATATGAAGCTACTCTGTTTTCGTCGAAACTCATGTTAACCTACATAAAAGGCATATGACGTGTTTTGGTAACTCCGGACTCTTTTTACGTATATACCATACATATGTATATACCATATATACACACGAGTACTACAAGGACTATGGACAATTTGTACTCCTGCTTTCTTCGAACTCACCTTTACCTTCAGTTTGCCGTTTGTTTTTCTAGTATGTTGTTGTGTTTTGAAAACTTTGCCGATTGCATTGTGTTGAACATAATTATTAATTAGGTTGACAAATATTTGCACACGATATTAATAAAAAGCAGAAAATGTTCTGTGTTAGCAAAACGGGAAATGAAAGGAAGTATGTGTGACTTTGAGGGTGAAAGGAAGTTTTCGTACGAAATACGGACAGGATATTCACTAATGCTTACAAGCAATGCCATACGTGGTATACCGAGGAGTGTAGAGGTCGTGCACATAAAGGTGGTGAAATAAATAGTTATTTGAGGTGAGCGTTTGTGGAGCGGCTGTTGTCGTTATTGTTGTTTTCAGCGCTAGTGTGGATAGAAGTTTTAAATATGTTTTGTTGTTTTTATGTGTGTTTGCACATTGCCAGTCGAAGCCCTACACCTGGTGACAGCAGCTATGAAGGCGCCTTACACGCACCTTTAGTTACACCAGTGGTTCGAAAGGTTTACGTGTTGGCAGTTGGGGAAACTTTATTGCAGTGATATGCCTGTTTGGTCATAAAATTTAACACATGTTTGTATGCATATAGATGGGCACTGTGTGATAGGGTGGTGGACGGTTGGAAATGATATGTTGAACTACTTATACATAAATATACGAAGGCCACATTAGCAATAAAATCTGAATATTTAGATGAATTCTTATTTATTTGAAAAATATTCTACAGTTTTCGAACAAAAAATTTTCTTGACCAATAAATAACAAAAAAAGTTCAAATTTTCTTTGTTTTTAATGCTTAGAATCAGCTTTTAGCAAAACAGATTCAGATATTTTGTTGCTTTTTTTCAAAATTTAGTATCCCTAGTACCTCTTCTCCAACGTACATTAAAGCGGGTCGTTTTACAGTGAACCAAAGAAAAAACGAATAAATCGAATGTTCGGGCAATGTTCTTCGAAGCATTCTGAACAAATTTATCTAAACGACACCGTTTTCGAGCCAGCGATTTTGATGACAAATTTTTTTTAGAGGTTGTAATAATTGTTTTGTCAGTTTTTGAGATATTCGAATGAAATTTTTTGCGTAGGGTTTGTGATAATCGATTAATCATTTGTCGGAATTGGCACGATTGGACCATTATCTGTATCACATATCTTTCATACAGCCGATTAATCAGATTTTTTAAACTTCGCCTCAAAGAACTCTGGCTCGAAACCGGTTTTGGAACTATAGTCTCTTATGGTAAGTTGTTTAGAATGATCCGTAGAACATTTGCCGTATACGCGACTTTATAATAATAAAAAAATCGACCCGCGCTAATGTACACACATATGTATGTATATGCATTATTTATTTTATATCCAGGCGCAAATCTATGTATGCTCATAAAGTAGATGAAGCTCGTGCCGGTGCGACATTTGTTGGCAAAAGTTTTAAGCCTTTGGGGATTTATGTGCTCGCACACGCTTATTTGCTATAAGTGCATACATAAATTTATAAATGTATTGTGATATAAATGTGCTTTTGTATACAATTTCATGGCCATGCATGGCACCATGTTAGATGTACTTTCTGTATAGCTTGAAATGAGAGTTGAATCAATAATTGGGAAAGGTGGAGAAAATAAACTTTTTAGGCTTTTGAGATGAATATAGAGAAGATGAATACAGAGAACATGTTGCTTCAATTCTTAAATATGGATCACAGATTTTTGTTAAATTTTCTATATATTTTTGACATTGTAAAAATTTTATCTGAAAAATGAAACTACCCAAAAAGATGTTTGAATTTTTTACGCATTTTAAAATTCATTAAAATTCAAGGAAGACAATTCAATGTTTATAATCTTGTTCTTGCAGCTTAAATGGATGATATTGTATCACGATTTTATAAAATTCTTCGAAAAGCTCTATAGATAATGGTTAGGTTAGGTTAGGTTAATCTGGTACACCAATATAAATCAGTTTTGGTCCTTTGCGATACCAGATGGAGTTCAGTAGATAGATTCGTGACGAGTAGTCATCCTTTAGGATGGCTGCGCTTGACGCGAATTTTAACAGACTCTGCGTCCTAACTATCGATACCTCCTCCAGTGTATCACACCTTGGGGACCCACATGCTTACAGCGTAGTCTTACCTATGCGGGACAAGTGCACAAGAGATGCTCCAATGTTTCCTTGATCTCTTGCTCTAGCCATTTCCTGCAGTCTTCTCGATGTATATATATAAAAGAACTATATTCAATATTACTGAATTTCATAGAAGTGCCTTTTTCATGGAGACATAGACTGGAACATTCGGCTTTACCTATCGAAGAGCACCCGTCATCAGGAAAAAAACTTATATTATCTTAGATTTATGGTTGAATTCAATTACATTCAATACTTAGCACCATTCAACAATGGTGACTGTTTTATCTTCTACAAAACCACATATTTCTACGAACACCTAACTTGTAGCCAATATAGTGTCTCATTATTTCGTACTAAATTTGTTTCGATTCAAAACTTTTTTTTAATTATTTTATATTATTATTGTTCTTATTAGCTTATAGAAAGCTGAATTAAGAAAGACTCAACAGCATCAGGTCAATGTCAAAGGCTGTGTAATTAAAAAAAGACTTCAAATGTATAATTAAAATGATAAAACTCAAAAGACTAAAAAGACAAATTTTAGTATAAACACAACACAGTATAAAAAATATTGTCATCCTGCACCAAAATTAACTGTGCAGTTGCTTGGTGAGGCACGAGCCGCGAGCTGTGAAAACCTTAATAAATTCCAGTCGCACACGTTTCAGCTAAACATCCAAAAAACTAAAACGACTCGAAGGAGTTCGGCGAATCGCCGGCTGCTGCTGACGGCTGTTGCTGCTGCTGACGCAATTCAGCAAAGGCGAAATTAAATTACAACAATTCCCTCGGCAAAATTATAATCAGACTTCTTGTTATATATTTGCGTCGCCCGCTTGCGTCTTCTAAACGCAGTGTCTCTTCTTGCTTACGCATTTATTTTCTTTCTCTTTGTAAACTTTTTTTTTAAGTTTTTTCTTGCTTCAACGACGGGCATGACCTTTCTCGCTTTTCCGATTTGCTTTTTTATCACCAGCTTAAACGCAGATGTGCTGCTTGCTGAAGTTCCTGGCTGTCTGCCGGCTTTCTTTTGCAGCAATTCCACTGTCTTTTTCTGACAGTTTTTTCTTCCTTTTTTGAGATTTTATGGTTTATATAGTATACATATATACTTCTGTAGTTATATACAATCGAGCAGAGAGCATATGCCACTGACTAGGTGCAACAGTTCATAGCTAAAAAGTTCAGTTTTGTGCGTTTGATAGTAAAATGTGAGGGTGGTTCTTGGGAAGTGTTTGAATTAGAGTTTCTGGTATTCAATTAACCGACTAATCGGTTAGGTCACTATTCGCCAGTATTTGAATAACTATATTCGTTCTGTAGTACTCGAATAGTCGTAAGTCGTCGACTCTTCGATTAAGAGCTCATTTTCGAATATTTGTGCGACTTTTGCCAAAGAACGACTATTCGAATAGTACTAACCGGTTAGTAACCATTCGAGAGGTTACAAACCGGTTAGTCGAATAATCTATTTTCAGGTTATCCAACTAATCTTAAAAGTCCTTTTTCGAAATCTCTTTTGGTTTACTATACGTTAATCATTCAATAAAGTATGAAAAAACGGAGATGAAAGACTCAGAGCGAGTATATGTGGTGTCGGCTGAGACGCATAAGCAAAATTACATAAGTTCTCAAAAGAATTACAATATTTCCTCATCGAAAGTAGCTATTAACTTATCGTGTTATTTAACGCTGCCACTATTTTATTTTATTTTTTTTTTTTATTATTTGAGTCTCCTGCACTTCATGTCCCTATGCAAATTTTATTTATTTAAATAGGCACTTAGGCAAATTTCTTGAATAATTTAAATACAATTTTTCGCATCGCTTATGGCAGACGATTTTTCTGACTTCGCTCCTTTTCCTCAGCATCTTAATAATTTAAGTTAAATTCTTAAGCCCAAAGCGGAAAATCCCAGCTACAGTGGAACTCCACGCCAAACTTCCTTGGCTGCCTTCATCCTTTCGTTTCTTCATTTCTCACTCCACATTTCTTACGTCAGTTTATTTATATATAATATAGAGTATATATTATATAAATATATAGTATATGTTCAAGCATTTGTGTGTATGCGCTGTCATACAATTTGTGTAATAGCATTCTTCAGATTATTGCATTTTTCTTTTGCTCAGCAACAATTTCACAATTTTAACGAAATTTATAAAATTTCATGTATTTCTCTTTTCTTTGCAGGTAAGCAGGCAGCCAAAGCGCTAACAAAAACACGAAAAATATGTGCCCTTTGGCGCGTATCTGCTAGGTGGGTGCGCTCATGCCGCCAGGGCGTATACGTAACACACGAAAATGCGCTTGTTTCTATGTAGTTGTAGCCGAACGCACACATAATCCGCCAGTGAAGATAAGTATCTGCACACAAAAATACATTTCCTCCAGACATAAACTTAATGATGTTGCTTTGTTGCGCGAAAAGATAATTTTGTTACATTTCGTTTATTTTGTTTTCATCGTTTTTTTTTTTACTTTTTTGCTTTTGATATTTCATTTTCCCTTTTCCTTAAATTAATATATATATTTATTTGTGTATAAGCGCAGCGCATCGCTCGCAGCGACAAACGTTGTTTTTTCGCTCGCACAAAGTAAGAAATTATTATTTTGTAGAGAAAATGGAAAATGGAATTTTCTTCTTCGCAACAAAGTAATTTCATGCTTGAGACACATTGCTGCAGAAATTAAGTTGGCGGAGTAACTAGAAACAATGGCGCACATAAGCTAAAGCGGTGCTGGCAGATAATCAGTTCTAAAAACAATATGTACGCTCGGTTCGATAAGTAAGCTTGCAGCAGTCGGTTTAATGAGCTCGTAATTGCAATCGCTTAATTTCGTCGAAGAAAAAATAAATTGAAATTTTTCACGGGCGTTTGAGGTAGCCACTGAGTTAAAGCAAATAAGTATATATGTATGTATTTCTTCGATTAAATAACACAAAAAAATTGGAAAATAGTTTTAAAACTATTTCCAAAAAGCTTTCATTGAACACAATTTTATACAAATAAGCGGTCAAGAAATTCAACATCCATTAAGACATCAAAAAAATCAGAAAAAAACTGAAAAATTCCCGTACTACAGGCCAACCATACATTGTCATAATAACTCAAAACTGAGATTATTTTTGTTAAATATCAGTTAGAGCTCTTGGTATTCGAATAATCGGCTAACCAGATTAGGCGGATGGGACATTATTCGAATAATGATATTCGGTTTGCAGTTGACTGCTAAGGCTGCTTGGATTTCAACGAATTTTCATTTATTCAGATGCTCGCAGTAGAACAACCATTCGAATAGACGCAATGTTACGGTTATTAATCGGCTAATATTCATAGTAACGGTTACAAACCGGATCGAGTAATCGAATTTCTGGCTATTCGAATAATTTTAAGAATTCTACTTAAAATTCTATAATAAGAGTAATGTATTGAGAAAATTTTTCGACATATCAAAAACTCAGCAAATATTTATTCAATATTCATCACTGAAAAAACTTTTCACTAAATTTTTTTCCGAAATTTACTGAAATTTGTACCGAAATTTATTATTTATTTTTATATTTGTCTTCAACGCTTTCAAAACAACAATTTGTCCGAAAAAAATACTTGTGTTCCATGAACCAATCTCGCCTTGTGAACAATTTTACATGTCAAAAAAAAAAAAAATTTAATAAAATTTTGAAAAACAAAATAAATATTTTCAGTAAAGTAGAGCTAACTGTCAACTCTGTAATCTATATAATTGCTTAATTTGCCAAAATTTGCAATTTTATTTATTTTTTCGCGAAAAAGTCGTGATTGCGCGCAATTATTTGCTTACCGACAAAGTGCTTTGCCAAAGCTTACTTTAAAATATATTTGCATTTCATGCCGTTTTAGCTAAACAATAGATACTTCATAAAGTGTAAAGCTAAATTGAGCAAGTAATTATTCGAAAAGCTGTAAAAACGCTCACCTCACGCCAACAAAAAGCACTTGGAAAAGCGTTTGAAACTAAATTTTTCGGCTTTGCAAGCAAAGCGCCGATTTTGTTATTATTTTTACATCACTTTTTATTTACAAACACGTTTCATTTGTTTTGTAGCCGCTTTTGTTATGCCTTATTGAACGGCAAAGGTGTTGCTTGCCCCTTTGCTTTCTTTGTTTTGTATCCGCACAAGCTGTGCGGCTTTTGTTCAACCAGTTTTGTTTTTAAGTGTTTAGTGTTTTTTCGCCAAGCTTTTCGCAAAAAGAAAACACGAAAATAAATATTTGCAGTTTTCGCGTGTTTGCGCTGCCGCTGCTTGCCTATATAGGCACATAAATTATGTCACGATCAAGACAAAACAGTAAGCTGAAAATGGTGCCTCTCAATTCTTGTGATTTTTCTTCACACTTTTGAGCAAATAAGTATTTTTATATATATGTAAATACAGGTTTTGTTAGAGATATACATTTTAAACATACGTATGTATATATGACTTAATGCTTACATATAGGATATCTTTTTTTCTTAAAAAGGGTTAAAAATTATAGGGTAGACGAAAAAGTCTTTTCGTATTTTTATATTTATAATGAACAAAACAAGAACTTTTTTGTCGACTATTTTTGCCATTTTTCTGCAAAAGACATTATTCCATCAGTGTAAAACTTTTCTGGTTCCTCGGCGAAAAACTGCGACAAGTACTTTTCACAGGCTTCTCTTGATGCCAACTTCACTCCATTAAGAGAGCTCTGCATTCACCTAAACAAATGGTAGTCCGATGGTGCAAGGTCAGGGCTATATGGTGGGTACATCAAAACTTCCCAGCCGAGCTCCCTCAGTTTTTGCCGAGTCATCAAAGATGTGTGTTGTCTAGCGTTGTCCTGATGGAAGGCGAAGGTCTTTCTGCTGATCAGTTCTGGCCGCTTATTTCGATTGCTTGCTTCAACTTTATCCGCTGTTCACAGTAAAATATATAATCAATCGTTCGAGCAGGCTGGAACAGCTCATAGAGGATGATTACTTTTCAATCCCACCAAACACTCAGAATAACCCTTCGAAGCGTCAATCCTGACTTTGCGACCATTTGTTCAGCTTCACCACACTTGGATCATGATTTTTTTCGCACATTATTGTCGTATTTGATTCACTTTTTGTCTCCTGTTACTATTTGCTTCGGAAATGGTACGATTTTATTTCTTTTCAGCAAAGAATAGCAGATATTTATGTTCCATTAAATTTTTCACAGATTATTCATGTGGTACCCAAACATCGAGCTTCTTTTTGTAGGCAGCCTTTTTTAAATGCTTCAAAACCATTTGATGATGAATGCTAAGTTCCTTAGTGATGTCATGACTGCTTGTGTGACGGTCCTGGACATGGCATTAATTGACAAGATACGAAAAGATTTTTTCGACCACCCAATATATTCTGAAGCCAAGTTTAACAAATTACTACTTTTCCGAAAAATAATTTTTTCTACAAATTGTCTTAATATTTAAAATGTTTTTTCAAGCTATGAGCAGTCAAAACCTTCAGTAGGGGACTAGATGCTTCTTTGCTGCGAACAAAAGCTTTTAATTTAAAGTGAAGAGGAATTTTATCAATTCACCTGCTTGAAGTTGTTCCTTTCTAAAAGGAAATAGCAAATTTATCAAAGATAAAACCGAACTTGGAAAGAAGCGAATCGAACAAGCCACTCTCATAAATCAAATAAACTGGTAAAATAATCAGGATATCAATTGAAGCATATTTTATTACCTTAACTTTTTTAGTTGGTTAACTTTTGTATAGGCAAATTTTGCGAACTTATTTGAATACTCCCCCCTTCAAAACTTTTACATCTCCGCCACTGTCAACCGGCTTATTCCCTCGTTACAACTATTTCTACGGCACGCCAATTCCTATTAATTCACGCCGGTTTGGCGGGCGCGTTGCACCCACAGAGCCATAAAATAAATCTAAAAAAATATGGTTGATAATATTTTATTTATTTATGTTGCGGCATAGGCAGTATTTTCAATTTATCGGTAAGTGGCAGCAGACACCGAAAATTATGTGCGCACAAAGGCTTGAGAAAATGCGCCAAAAATTTGCATGAAATTTTCCGCAAAAAAGTGCAAAATTGCACGCCAGCCGCTGTTGCTGGTGTTGATTATTTGCATTTGAGCAATTTGTTGCTGTTGTTGTTGCGCCAGCATTATCGCTTATTTTGGTAATTCGCGGCGACACAAATGCGACAGACAATGCAATTTATGCAGATTCAACGCCATATTTGTTTATATTGAATGGCTGGTGTGTGCGTGTGTGTGCTTGCCACGTAATTTTACTTGCCGCTGACCGGCGGTTCTACACAGTACGTTCAACAGTTTTGCTGTGATTGTTATTATGCAAAAACTGCTAGCTTTATATGTGATATATATATATGTCTCATATAAATATATATAACTTAACTCTTGCTTTATAACTGTATATGCACTTATCTGTATGTATGCATGTTGCTTGCCAGCGGTTCTGTATTTGTCGCCTTTGCGGTTTCTCTGTCATTAGGTAATAACATGCCACATTACGCAAGTTTGCAAACAATTTCGTTTCTTGTCTGTGCTTGGGCGACACATTTGTGCAGCTCGAGTCGCCAGCTGGGCACTTGTGCAACTGCTTAAGTCGCTTGTACGGCTTCCGCTGTGCTTGCCACACAATCTGTTCACATGGGCGCAGTGGAACCTTTAACCCCAGCAGCGTATGTCACACTATTTTGTGCAGTTAATTGTTTTGCGGCGCTATTGTTGTCGCCACGCCCCTTTTGGTGCATTATTGCATCAATCAATAGCATAAAATATTTATTATTGACCATATGTTCGGTTAACTGCTTAAATTCTCGATCATTAGTCACAGGAGAGTCAGGTGAAAATTGCCTAAACAAACCGGAGGACTAGCTACACTCTCTTTAAATTTAAATCAATATATAAATATTTCAAAATTCAAGTATCGCAATCTAATTAAGATCATCCCCAACATCCTTAGACGACTGTGAAACTTATGTCCAGCATTATGCGATAAGTACATATAAGCCTCAATGTATTTTAATGAAGCAACTTCTTTGAACAGCAAATGTACAGCTCTACTACCGCTTGACCAGTGGGTGCCAAATTACAAAGGTAAATGTTTTCAATGACTTTCTCATAAAACACAATCGCCAACTCACACCTACACAAACATTCCACACACGATTCGGTGTTCACTTGAGACAAAAATGTTCGGCAACCAAAGAGATTTTTTGAAATGAGATGCTGCCGCCACCGGTAAGGGTGCAGTGGCTGCCGATGACTGCAATTTAAGCTTCCACTATCAGACGATATAAACAGAGAACGTTGCGGCGAAAGCGAGATGTGGCATAATAGACGATGGTCAAAAACGGCGCTCAATCGACTGTCTGTGTAACAAGATAAGCTTTTCGTACGAACAAACGGATGAGCAGAAAAAGTGCGGCTAAGTGCAACCAGGCAATGCGACCACTACGAGAGTTGACATGCTGAGCCACGAATAATAAGCGAGTCCTGTTTGCACACTCATTCTCATACTCAGCCGCAATTCCATTAACTTTTATAGTCTTCGTCCACTTGCTACATTTCCTCAGCTGAAGGCATACAATCGCCAAGCGAAAGGTGGCCAAGGGATACACCCATATTGTTTGGTGTGACTGCGAATAGTGCTGGTGGGTGGAGATGGTGTCGCAGTGTTGCAATTTAATTTCGAATTTGAATTCCGGTATTTATTGCGACGGATGCTGTAAGTTGCACATGGATGCAGCAAAGGGAGTATGAGCGCTCCACACAGTCAATAATGGTAAAATACAACAGCGCTTGCAACCAATGAAGGGAGGAGAACGAAAAAACATCAATGCCATCAGCAACATGGCAAACAAAAACAAAAATGAAGGAAAGCGCCATATAAGTGATATTCGAAGTCGCCTGAATCGGTGGAAATTCGTAAAGATATGGCAACATTGTTGCACGCTGTGGAGGTGCAAGCTTCGCAAATGACGCAAATGCTAGAACAATTGCAGGTTGGTCGGGGTTTGGCTTCGGCTTCCTTGCTACAATTCACTTATGCGCGCATACAGGTGCAAAAAGGTGTAAGCATGTGTGTTTGCCACACACGAGCGTGGAAGACATGTATGCACATTGATAACTATGTGGCAAGTCGATACAGCTGGCGCTGAAGGACACAACAGCAGCAACTGTTGGAACTGCTACAGCAACAACTGCGCCGTGCCGCACCGTTGCACACGTTGAATATATCGCCTCATTGATGGCATTAACAACGACAAGGAAATTTGACTCCTTCAACGTGTTGCCACACACTTCAATGCGCTCCCTGGTCCCCACCCAGCACTTCTACATCTTAGCTTTCGCCATTCATGCGCTCGCTTTGGACTTGACGAGCACTTTTTAATTCCATATCGAAGTACTCGTCGGTGTCTATGTATACCCCTTTCGCCTCCTTCAGCAGCTGTTGCATTGGCTCTTTGTTGTTATGTCTGTTTTGAATTGCACCTCTGTTGTTCCGCTGCTTCTTGTGTGTGCTTCGCTCTTCGCTTTGCATTCGGCTCTGGCTTTTGTTCATTTCCTGGAATGTCTCAGTGTTTTGGCATTTAAACTGATTAAATTCACACACCGTAAAACCGCAAACACACCGTTTCAACCGAAAAACTTTGTTTACGTCCAACTGCACACTCCTCAACGCTGCTGGCAGACAATGCCAGCTGAGCTGGAAGGAGCAGGTGTGGTGCTGGGGGTTTTCGGTTTGCTGGCCGGTCTGTGTAATTGCATGGGCTGGTTGGGCGGGGTCGAAAGGGTTTGACAATTAAACACAAAACTTAATTTTGTACAACAAGGTAAGCCAGAAAAGGTTGTATGGTAATCAGTTTTGCGGTTTATGGACGAATGAGACAGCTTAAAGACCCTTACTAACGCAATTTAATATGAAAGTTAAGTGGGTTTGTGAATATATGTTGGATTATAAACCTCTATATTTTATGTAAAATTTCCACACTGCATACTGAGTTGACCAATAGCAATGAGTTAAATAGATTATAATTATTTTGCTATCCGTCCTGCTATATATTATATCATTCAGAAAATTAAAACCACTAGTTATCAATCTTCAAATAATTCAGGATTTTCATATAATCGCCAGTCCAGTGATTTCATTGTTAAAATTAAGTTTAAACTAGTGAGATGTGGGCCAAATTTTGACAATCTTTCGAGAAGTTCTTCTGCAGTCCCTTCAATGACATGCAGCATGCCAGGCCGATGAATCTATCTTGAAGCATGTGCATCCTCACCTACATTTGCATGCGGCGAAGTGTGGGAAAAGAGCGTTCAGAGTTCGCATTAGTCACGGGAAGTGTGCTGAATATGCGAAGAAATCTATGAATTATGGGGTATAGGTCTACATCGCAGTTCTTAATCGTTTCCAGTCGGTAACTTGATGTCTTTTGACTTTTGCTTCTGCTCCCAATGGCATTGCCAGTGAACAAGTTCACCTTTTAGCTTCAAACGTCACATGACGTTGTGATTATTCAAAAAGCCTTTGATCTATCTATCAAGCAGTCAGTAAGAGGAATGTACACTGAGACCCTGTAGTATTCTTCACAAGTTGTCACGTAAAAATTTTCGCGTTTTGCTTGTCGGCCGCATTTTCTGTGTTTACGAGTACTTCGTTAACTTTCAGTTCTGCCGCCATTTTTTCGTGTCTGAATAAATGGATCGAAAATGTTTCTCAGCTTTTTGTCTTCAATTTCCAAACATTACAAGCAGCGTATTTATCATATTTGATGCCTTTGCCAGATCGATCGATTGTTTCCGAAAAAATGTCTCCCATTTCCCCTCTCTGAATCCGTCACTATTTGAGCTCTCTCTTATCTAGGTTAGTGGAAGTAATATGACATCTTATCAGAATCATTGTACCGATAGCCAGACAAACAATAAAAGCGTATGTGTTTTGGTGTCTCTGCCGCATGGTTGCAAATGCATCAAAGATCTGTAGGACAGTGTCTCAATTTGGGCAGATGACACCATAACCAGTATTGACTCTTATAAAACCCTACCAACTCCTTTGGCTTGTTTTTGAAGACCAGTAGCCATTCTTTCAAGCCCACTTTCTTCCCACAGCAACTTTCGCAGTGTATAAGGGAAAACTGCCCATAACTTACAGTTTGGTGCGCGGTTCCACTATGGTCTATGAGCAAAAGAAAATACATACATATCTTGTTCCGGATTTTATAGTACATACAGGTTTCGAGTTTCTTTTCTCTAACAAATTGTCTATCTTTGTAACAAGAAGCCTACATCCGTTTCTCGGATCAAACTACTTTGGGTTTGTTTCATAGAAATGTACAGAAAAACACTGGAAAGAGAAGAAAAGTGGCTAAGAGTTTAACGAACTTGTTTAAGTGAAACTCCCTTCAGCACTACAAGTTCCCTGGGTCTATTTACGAAATATCTTGTCTTCCTTTTCTATAAACAAGTTTGAAATAAATAGTAGTGATACCGCCTTGAAGTCATCTAAAAAGGTTGAGTTGAGCGTTTTGATAGAATTTGGAATGAACCAGGATTGGTTAGTGAAAATAGAGAACTTAGACGAGCATTACTTTCAACACAATGTCATCCTAAGCCAGGCCATAAACAAACTGCGTACCAAATCTTTATCTAATCAGTTATCTCTATGAGTCCAGTCAGCGATCTTAGGATATGGACCGTTGTGACACCATTCGGAACAAAAGCTTTAACACACTACATATACATACATATGTATTTTACACAAATGTAAAGGAAAATCCAACTGTACCTCTACACATGTCTATGAAAATATGAAAGTCGCTGATCATAACATCCGTTCTTTACTGTCATAGAGGCTTGAGTTATAAATTATGGCATACTAAAAATAGACTGAGCACTAGAAAGAAATGCGACAGAACTGCCTTGCACTAAAAGTGTCTGCGCCATTACAATTTATGACAATAACTCCATTTGAGTAGACTGACCAACTCGCCGCCGCCGCACGCGGGTAGCTCACGTTGTCTACGGCAAGTGACTTACAAATATGGCAAATCCATTTTGTGTAATAACTTGGCTATAAACGCATACATTACTGGTTAAGTACCACACCTGTATGTGTGTGTGTGTGTAGCAGAAAAACAACACTGCAATGTCGAAATGATAGATAACATGGCTACAATAACAACAACTTGTTGCTAGTGACCAGTTTTATAAGTTTAGTCGCAAGTATGCACTTCTTGGCACTTGCAACAGCTGACGGATCACTTGCATGCCACACACGAACAATGGTAATGTGCATGTACGAGCGCACACATGGCTACGCACCGCCAAGCAACCGCTTTTACACGCATCTCTCGCAGACGTCTCATTAGTGTCAGCACTTTGCCACTGCCACAGCCGCAGTGGCCGCCGACGAAACTGGCCAAGCCAGGCTAGGCTATGGACCAGCGCTTACCTTCATACATATATACCTTTGAATCGTAGATATGCTTGTATGTGTATTTGTATGTGTGTTTGTATGTATATATGTATGTATCTATGTATGGCCTTCGTGCTCACTTGGCGCATGCTCGTTGTCGCGTGCAGCAGAACAGGTTCACCTTTACGAGCCTCACGCCGGAATAGATACTTTTATGATGTGCGTGTATGTGTGTGTGTGCGTGTACTTGCAGGCGCGCGTTAACTGACTTTATAATGCATTTTCAAGATTTCCAGTTTCCTTAAGCGGCGACTTAGTCTTCATACGTTTACAAGTTTATTGCAGTAATTTTATTTATTCGCGGAAAATTAATTTGTAAGCAACTAAATAATTATGTTTGCACGAGGGATTCGTAAGCATTCAATTATTTATTTAATTACTTTTTTTAGCGAATTACTTTCTTTGCGTTTTGAGGCGGGAGAATTCGCGGGAATTCACTGTTCGAGAGGGCATAAATGGCAGCTGGTGTGCGAACTCTCTGTGGGGCCATTTGGAATTTGCTGAGCCCTCTGTCTTTCAGCTGCACACTCATAAAACTTAGACAGTTTGCTGAGTATTTTAAAATAGTATTAATAAGTAAAATATATTTATTTAATGAATGTTTTTTTGAATAAATCATAAATATCTGTTTGAAATTTTTTTCAATGAGAACTTAATTTTGCATCAAAATTTTTTATTAAAAAACTAGTTAGTGAAAAGTCATTGACCTAAACTATTGCATATCGTACTTAAAACGTTGTTATTTTCGATAGATTAGGTTGATATGCCATATATATACACTAATTCTGCCTTACTAAAATTATAGCATTGAAAATCACACACTTATATCGAATACTTTTGCATTTTTTGCATGGCTGCGCATTTGAAATTAGCAAAACGTCAATGACATCTAAAAATGCGGAATGAAATTGCATAGCTTATAACAACTAGCTTTTAATTAGAAAACGCCTACTACCATATATAACTGCTGTAATATGTATGTGTATGTTTGGCCAACCGTGATATTATGTTTAATCGCTTAATTCCAAACTTGTCTAAGTGCTTTTTATTAAACTCAATCATTTCAATTGAATTAGAATATTTTTTGTCGCTGATTTTTTGCAGACACAATAGGCAATTATATTTATAAAGCGCGTTTTTGTGGGTGTACGATTATCATAGAAAAAAATTACAGAAAAATATTTGAAATTGTGAATACTTTTGCTTAATTAATTCAAAACATTAATGGCATTAATAATTTGAACTGAACTTATAGCTTATTCAGTAAAGTATGCACTGCTTTTTTAACCTTTATGCGCTCGGGATTGCAAATTTACGTTGGCGGTCGGAAGTCTACATTTGTAGCAGTTATGTATTTGTATGGAAAACTATGTGAACATATGAACAAAAACACTGGTACGAGGAGTTTTATACTTGAATGCATATTTATTATGTAATATATAATTTTTAGATACATAGTTAAGTTGAAAATGTTTAAATATCATTCATGGTACAACATTTACCCAAAGTATATGTTGTGGGATGTGTTATGCCGTACTTTGCAGGCTTTGATGGTATGTACTGCGTGAATCTAGTTCTTCCGCGATGTGCAAATAGTTGTTCGTCAACTGTTATCTCTCCTAATGGTTGATAGTAGTGGCGAAGATTGTTGTTTATTAGAACCCATAATGCAGAAGTTGGAGCAGCCTTATCGTTTGCTAGTCGAGCACCTCTAGTACGCTCATTATCAAACCGAATACATCGCAAAATTTCCTTGAACCGAGATTTCGACATTACAGCACGGTAGTAACAAACTGCTTCTGTACTCCACAATACATCAATGTCTTCATCGTTAGACTTACTAAAACCTGCCAAAAATAAGAGCCCAATGAATGCTCTCAATTCAACAATTGCCACTTTATTTCACATTTCCTTCTTTCCGTTGAGGTTTCGTTCGTTCCACTTTTGAAACTTTTTTTCGACTTTCGCGTTAGTATCAACTAGAACTTGTTCGAACATCGTTGGGGTGAAAATCAAATCAAATACACTTGACTCGATGAGTTCTTTGGTAGCACGAGATGGGCCAACAGCAGTGCCACGAAACACATTATGTCACTCAATCGAATTGCGCCTTCTATCTGCTCATCGGATCGAATATCGTCTTCTTCAAGTATCATTTCGTTTTCAGCATCAGATTCTTCTTCATCAATCTCAGTCAGTAGATTCTCAATATGGTTTTGAGGCTCTTCGTACCCTAGCCTGTGTTTACAATTTTCTTTTATATCATCCATATCATGGAACAAGATACACTTACCGTTTAACGACTCGTTTCGGACGATTTGAGGCATGTCCAGACATATATATTATTGTTTTTTCAAATATTGAAAATTACTATGCACCTAGAAATGCTTGAGAAGAAATGCGAAACCGATCACCACAATATAAATATTGAATATAAATCACTGCAAAAACAATTATTGCTATTGCGAAATACGCTGAAAAGTCAGTAACGCAAGCACAGCCTACTTATTCAAAAATCGCATTCAAAAAATTATAGTTGAAAGGAAGAGTGATGAGAATTTTCATACATTTTATATGGTGTCTACATTTGTAGACTAACCGCCACGAGATGGTCATTTTGAAAAGTATGGCCCGGGGGGTGCTGTAAACTATTTTTTTTACATGTTAGTGGCCAAAGCTGCTTAGAATTGATTTTTAGGAAGCTACTGAAGATTTCGGATCATGTTGTTATGAAAAAACTTTTTTTACTCAACTTTTTCTGCAAAAATGCTAAAGGGTGATTTTTTAAGAGCTTGATAACTTTTTCGCATAAAATTTGCAAAATCTCATCGGTTCTTTAGATTGGTTCATGACATTTACTTTTTGAAGATAATTTCCTGGAATAGTTGCTGGCTTATTTCTGTAGACTTTAGACTTGACGTAGCCCCACAAAAAATAGTCTAAAGACGGGTCCATTTCTTGAGATGAATTGTTGTCCGAAGTTTTCCCTCAAAATGGCCATAGAATCGCGAGCTGTGTGGCATGTAGCGCCATCTTGTTGAAACCACAAGTCAACCAAGTTCAGTTCTTCCATTGGCAACAAAAAGTAATGAGCTCTTCACCCAAATGCGGCAATTTTGCTTATTTACGTAGCCATTCAACCAGAAATGAGAAATGATATGTAGACCATAAATCGGACGTAAAGCGCGAAACACATTTTGAACCGAACACTGATTTTGGTAATAAAATTCAATGATTTGCAAGCGTTGCTCGTTAGTAAGTCTATTCATAATGTCAAAGCATACTGAAAAGATGTACGTTTTCTACTTAATTACTAATCAGTTATTAGCTACGCAATTCGTGCCAATTTGAGCCAATGAGACAAATTTTAGTATTCAAACAACTAAAGTTCTTGGAAGTTATTGAATGTTACAATTTCTTGAAATAATCGAATTTCCGAACTTTTCTCGCAATAATTCGGTTGTTGCATGGGCATGTATCCTCGTCTTTTTGAAACCAGAATTTATCAAGATCAACTTTTCCCAATTGCGGCCATAAAAATTTGGTTATCATCGTTCTATACCGCTTTCCATTGAAAGTAAGTAACAGTGTCAACAGCTTCATTTCAAAGAGAGTACGAAGTGATGATTCCACCAGAGCAAAACCCACATCACAATGTTAATTTTGGTGAATGTGATGGTTATTCATGAATAATTTGTAGATTTTCATCGCAACAGAATAGCTAGTTTGGTTTCTTTACTGCACCATACCGATGAAAGCTAGCCACATCGGAGAAAGTGATTTTCTTAAAAAATCGTTATCGTTTTTAAGTCATTCTAAGGCAATTACGATGCCTACGGTGGTACAATGGCTTTAGTTGTTGAGTGACAACAATTTTACATGGTTGGAAGCCCCAATCCGATCTCACCATCCGCTAGATTGTGATTTGAGCCAGTTCCACTTCTATTACTATTATAACGTCGTCGTCGACCACATGTTCTCGAGTTGAAGTACACCTATATCAAGCGTTTTCCAAAAAAATTGACTGTTTTGATTCTTAGCTATAAGCTATCAATATTTATTTTTAGTGCGCTCTTGGTACTCTAGTATTCCTGAAGTCCTTAGTAAAGTACGTAATTATACGACTAATTTGTCATGTATTTATTTCTCAAAGCGCTGACTTACTTGTTTCTTAGCCACCAGCATCGCATTATTGGCGCAGCGCATGCGCAGCTACTTAGCGATTCAGCGAGTGTAGCTCATTAAAATCGGCAAATAGCAACTCTGCGCAACAATGTACTAAAACTATAATATTGCGTGTGTGTTGACTTAAATAGTTCTGGGAAGCATATGTGTGGCATCAAATTGAAATGTTAAACATTTGCCTGGAATCCCACCAATGACGCAACGATTAATGCTAGCCATTGCTGTCGGTGAGAAATGTGTGGAGCCTAGTTCTAGTCCCAAGAGGAGGTAAAAAGTGAAAACTTTAATTTATGCAAGTTAAAACAAAAGAAACTGCGACAAATTGAGTTTAATGCCAGTGGTTGCCACCAGATTAAAATAATTTTTAGAAATGTAGTGTAAGAAAGTGCACAATCTTTATAGAATGTGACAACTACTAATGTTTGTTTGTTGTTTTATATATATTATGCTATATTCTTCTTCTTCTTTTTCACTTATGCCACACTTTTTTATTGACGCCGTTAGAGACTTTGGTTATGTAATTAAAAACCTAATGGAATTGAAGAAGTTTCCGCCTCGTTTTAGGAAGTCCATAAAATGAACTTTTGTCTCCCATTAGCAGAGCACTTTAGAGATTTTCGTGTAGAAAGCTACAACAATAAAGCGCAGTCAATGCCGCAGCGGTGAGCGCGCGGAGTTTGGGTTGAAAGCAATTAAAATTGGAAAAACATAAAACAAGCTAAAAATTCGAAACATTTAAAGAAACCGACGCTATTGAAAGCTCACCACTAGTGATGCCTCAATGCTACCGTTGTAATTGTGGCAACAAAGACGCTTTAGCTGCTGGAATTTTTGTTATTTCAACTGCCTTCGCATACGATTTCTTATTTAATGTCTCGCTACTGCTGCTTAGCTTGATGTTTTTTGTGGTTTATTGTTGTTGTTGCTATCGTGTATTCAGCGTCTTTTGTTGTTGCATACTTTTCGTTTGTTATCTGCCTGCCGCTGATGACTTGTCGTCGTCGGATGCGCGCTGCCGCTACGTGATGTGCAGCGCTGATTATTATTATGATGTTTTTGTACTAGTTGTTGTTGTTGTTATGCTGCTATTGCCACTAACAGGGCTTTTATGGCGCTTCAGTGCTTTTCTTCTTAGCCGCCAACTGCTTATCTCAATTGCCGCCGTTGATTGTTGCCGCTGTGGTTGTTGTTGCTAACTTTGTTTGCCTCTTTATTGTTGCTGTTTTAATTGTAGCGCGCCGCCCGCTGTTGCAGCTGCCGTAGCTGTTGACGGCTGACGAAAATGTGTTGGGTTGGGTGCCGCAAGGTACCAGAAATTAAGTGTGGTAAACTTTTTTCTCCCTTCTTCTTCCTCTTTTTCAGCTGACTCCATTTGAACACACTCAAATGAGGCGAAAAATGATGTTTGTGACTGCTATTAAAAATTTCATTGCATACTGGGAATTTTCCCGTACACGTACGTGCACTCATGCGTCGGCCTATGCGGGCTCGGGTGCACCCTTTTGTGTGCTCTCATTGCCACATTGAGTGGCGCCAGCGTCTCTAAATGGGCTTTTTGTTGGTAATTACAACCTGCCAGTCACTTAACTTTAATTATGTGTGCTCATGTTTGCTTTCTTTTTGGTTGCGGCGCGTTTTTGCTACTTGTCAACATGTTTACAAAATATTTCGTTGCATGTTGCAAGCTTACTTTGCACATTTTTTCTAAGGAAAACGCTGTTTGTCGACATTTTTCGGCACGTTTGCAAAAATTCACGCCTGTATGCATACGATACTGAAAAAGTGTAAATAATTTCCTGCACAATTCGAGCACAAAGGATGTGTGAGTTTTTTCTTTATTTTTGTCATCACTGTACTTAAGTGGCAAAGAATTCATGGCTGAAAAAAATACTGTTTTTAATAATTTTAGAAAGTATTTGCTTATTATTTCTTGCATTATCTAGATATATATTTTTTAATCTTAAAAAATTATTCTTTCAAAATTTTTTTTTTTAGTTTTTAAAATTTTTGAAATTTTTTTTGAAAATTTTAAAATTTTTATTTTCGTGTTTTCACTAGTTTTTAAGAATTAAAAAAAGTTTTAAATCATTTTTTAATTTTTTTTTTTGAATTTTTTCATGTTTCTTTTCGCGTTTTCATTAGTTTTCCGTGGACTGAAATTTTTTTTTATATATTTTAAATATTTTTTAAATATTTTCTTTTTAATTTTTTTGGAATTCTTTAATTTTTTCATATTTTCACTACTTTTTCAAGCATTGTAGATGATTATTTCAGCAAATATTTTTCTTTTATGTAAATTGAAGTTGCAACTTCATATAGCATACAACACTGCATTTGACAGTTGCACAAGGGTCAAGGCATATCTGTCAAACTCAGGCATCAAATCGAAAATGAGGTCAATAAATTAAAAAAAGCTCCTTCCGTGCTTTAATTTTTATTTAACACACATAGTTATGTGCTGAGCTCTCTTTTATTGCACTTCAGTTCTTTATGTTTTCTTTTTATGCTTTTCATTCGCAAATATATGCGCTTGTCCTCACGAAATGTCAATGAAATATAATTAAATGAAATTGCCGCGCCATTCGATGCAAATAAAATTGCGCACACGCTCGCACATCTCGCATTCAGTGGCGATTGCCGCAGCCACGGCGCTCCGTTATACAGCTCATGTGCATTACTGCATACACTTCTTTTACATGTGTGGTCATTTGCATGTATGTATGTGCGTGACTCGTTTTGCGGACATTACGTTACAGTGAATGCGTTGAATACGCGGCGAGTGTGAAAAGCGCGTGAAATTTTCATGAAAAAGAAATAAATTTTTCTTTCATTATTAAACCATAGAAAAATGCCATTTTCACATACACATGCGCGTATATAAGCTGGAATTTATGCCACTATATACGCATGTGTCCATTGAGATAAACAAAAAGGGTTTCAAAGTAGGCGAAGCATCGATATGGGAATCGCATATAATTACTCCATTCATACTGGAAGCATGAATACTGGCTAGTGATAGAGTTGCCACACTTGCATGTTTTTGAAAAGCTTTTAAAGCAAATAACAGTTTGGAGTTGAATTTTTTAAAATATTTGTAAATATCAAACAGGTTTCGACTTTTTGATGCTTTTGTGGACAAAGGAAAAAAACAGAAAATTGGATTTTTGGGAGACATTTTTTCAAAAACATGAAAATTTCAGTGAAAATTTCCGGACATTTTTTTCAACTAGTTATAATCGGAAAAAAAATCCTTGTCCAAGTCTTTAAGAACAGTATCTGAAAGACCTGTGTAAAATTTCATTAAGATCGGTTGAGTAGTTGTTGAGAAATTTTGCCAACCGAATTCAAAAAGCGTTTAAAGACGGCGCATTAGCTTAGCTAACCTCGAGTGCTCAAGTTCTCAAGGCTGTACCTCTGCAACTATTACTCGGATCAACTTGAAAATTTAGGACAATATTCTAGAGGTGTTGTAAAATTCAATAAGATCGTAAAAAATTGATGGTATTTAGAGAAAATCGTCGTAACAGTTGCGATAAATAAAAGACCCTTATGGGGTCGATAGAAATATTTACGATTGCATAAAAAAGTCCCGCTGGGCTCTTAGGTGAAGAAAATTATAAAAATATTATTACCGAATTCCATCTGAGAGTTTCTATTATATTTTTCGCCAACAAATCTGTTGTTCTGACAACAAAATGAAAATTTAAATGATACGAGAACTAGTAGCCCCAGTAGTCTAGTTGCCTACTACTACTAGGAAGAACCTTGTTTTCATCACAACTTTTACCTCCGTCCTGAGAATTATGATTTCTAGACATGGGACATAATTAGTTCAAAATCTTCGCCATATATTCACCATCACTAATTTTTGGCATCGATCGGAACTCCTCAATTAAAACTGATGTACTCCAGCGGAAGTAAAACCAATTGTTGAAAAAATGTTGTATTTTAAAGCAATCTTCTCATAACGGTCAGCAGAACTAAAGGTAAATGTATCAAAACATGTTTCGCTTTGCGTCCGGCGCTCAACTGGTATATTATTTAGACTCTATGAGTATAACAGTAAACTACTTTTTTTATAAAACAAAATTTTGAACAAATTTATTGTCTACGGAATTTCAAACCCAGCTTATCATAAGTGAAATCTACATCAATTAGCTCGTAGACTTCCAGAAGTGAAAAAGAAAGCAGCTTTTACACCCACCCATCGCCTAAAAAACCTTTTTCTTGTTACTATTTATAACATTTATCATTACATTTAAGCGCAAAACACATGAGCGGAGGCCCAAAGAAAAATTAATTACATCGCGACACGGCCAACAAAGGCTTTGTGGCATATAAAATGCAGAAAACGGTGTAACAAAAACAACAAAGCCGCGCAGCACAGCAGCAACTGGTTTTGGTAGGCAGCTGATTAATTTTTTACGATGCTCCAATAATAAGCATTGCTACTTAATTCCATTATTCTCTTCCAGAGTAAAATCGGCTTGAGATCGCTTGAATTTGTCAGCTGAAAGCCTATTTAATATTTCGAAAGCAATTTTTTCCTACAATTCTTACCAATACTTTTCTTTAGTGGACCAGGTTTTAGCGTCATAACATAAGTCGTTTGGTCTGGGCGGACTAATGCAATCAATAGCGAAGATTTAAAGCGCAGCTTTCTTCTTAATCTGCGATCTTTATGTGCCACTGACAGCGTGTCTGCTGGTTGGCGACAAACTTTAAATGTGGCTTATTGTAAAGCTTTGTTTTTGTTATTTTATGTCTACTTTTTCATTTTTTGTTTTTAATTTGCATATTAGACACATTATTTAAGCGATAGAAATAATCGTTTCGCTGCGGTTGACAGTCTGGCCACTCTATTGTTCGCCATTGTCACGGCAGCTACTGTAAATGTCAGCTGAAAGGCTTTGTCATTGTCATTTGTATTAGTTTTTGTATTAGCATTAGCTCGTAATTTTTCTGTATTAAAAGCGAGTTTGAAAAGTTTTCGAAACAAAGTATTGGGCTGACAGTCAATTTGTTGCGCTTTGAGTGGTGAAAGGAAAAATGCATTTTCACTCAATTTTATGATTATGCATGCGGCCACCTAGGTATAAGCGATTTATTAGTTCGTAGATTTTGAATACTTGCTTTGGGTCGGACGCTATATTCTTCGAAGACTATTTATGTATACTGAAAATAACAATTTTTTACAAGCTAACGAAAGATAATATAAAAAAGAAGTTAGTATAAATTATTTAGAAGAATATGTCCAGTAAATTTAATGCTGGGACGTCTTTCTTTAAAAAGTCCTAAATATAACAGAATTGCCAAACGAAGTAATTAATTCTTTAAACGCAACCAGATCAATTTCCAAAACCAATCATCTGAAATATCCGGTCCCTAAATTGCGAAGGTGCCGCTGTCCAGCTGCTTGATGTCCTCGCAAAAATAAAGGCTCACTGCGGCCTTATAAAGTAGAATACATTCGGTGTGCGATTCATGGTGGGAAAAAGACTCAGTTGTCGAGGTCTGGTCACTCCGGTGAATTAGTGTTTAGCCACAATCCGCATCGGAGCTAAGTTTTTCAACATAACACTGATTTGCGCCCACGCTCCGACGAAACAGAAGGACAAAATAACCAAAGATGTCTTTTAAGGGCAGCCTTAGGAGTGTTCGAGGGAAATGGTTTTGCGGCAGATTTATGGTTATTTACGCATCGGCAACGGCGAGTACCGCAGTCGAAAGAACTATGAGCTGTACGAGATATACGTCGCGCTGACATAGTTCAGTGAACCAATAAACAGCTGTTACACTGGCTAAGATTCAGTAGCCGCCGGTGGAAGCAGAGGATGAGGAATACCTCCACTTTATTGGAGAGATAAGGTGGAGATTAGTGTATCGAATTGGCGCCAAATAGCATAAAAAAATCAAAACGACTGGCTCGTTGGCTCCCCTCTATCCGCGTAAGCGGTGTCTGCGCCAATAACGAAGAAGAAGAATGAACGACAAAAGATAGCCTGTCTGAACGCCGTTTACTTATAGATTTTACTGCTGACAGCTGTCGTTTCATATTCTGGTTAGAAACAGACTGAGACTTCTTCTTTCGGTAAAGTTTTGCAGAACTAAACTTGCAGATATTTAGAGAACTATTTTTCAAAATATTGCCGATAAAATTCTGGTTATGTAACCATTAATGTTGATAATCTGCTGACGGACCTACCATACGATAATTGAAAGCTAGGAGTAAAATGGTTGAACTTTAATAATTTTTTAAAAGTTCGAATTTGTTTGTATATTCAAAAGAGTGCTTTATGCACATCATTCTGAGCTTTTTACAAAACCAGATGTTCCGTTGTATCTTTGCAGTTTGAGATATATACTTTAATCCCCCATAAATTTGTCGATTCAATTTTCACTTCTACTTTCAGTTTCTCCTCCGATACTCCTAAGAACAAAATTTTTTAAGTATTATTCTTTGTCATTTTAGTTTATCACCCACTAAATGCTCCTCCTGCATATGTCTCGATATTCCTAAGTTTATAACCATAAAAACCTATACTATTTTTTTTGTTGATTTCTAATGTTTGCTATTTTATTGGACAAAATTTCAATTTATTGTATTTTACAACAATTTTTGGAAATAAATTCTGATATTAACTTTATGTTCATTTCAAAATATGTTAAGCTCTTGTAACGTTTAACAGTGTGAACTTTTATTGACACATTTTGCAGTAATTTAATAAAAGCACACAATTTCTTTATATTACAATAAAACTCTTGCTTCACGCATCACCTTTTATATCAAATAAAGTTTTGCTCCTAACAATTTCTCTAGAGAAATAATATCAAATAAAACTTTATAAGTCATTAACATTTATGGAAGTCATAGAAAATTATTTCCCTTATACCTACACTTATGCATGTGCTGCAAATGCCACACAGCAAACTACTAAAGACGACAATACTGAGACCCACAGAAGCACGCAACGATTTCGAATAGGCATATTTGCCTTACTTCAACTCTTTTCCCCTTTTGCTGTCCCAACAGTTATTGAATATTTAAACATTTCCAACTGGAAATCGGCAACATTGAAACCTCGACGACATTAAAAATGTCACGTAAGTGCTATAAAATAACGGAGAAGAATACAGTATACGCTAAAGATGGCGTACATTTGTATAAAGGTGGAATTGGCTTCCCAAGACGGCTATACAAAGACGATGCAGGTGGGTTGCGCTGAAAAAATTTAGAGCAAAGAAGAAGCAACGAAAATGGCTGCCAAAGCACCAGCAGCGAAACGTTGCAACTTCCGTTTCAGCACGCTTTCAATGCGCTAACTGTGCTCTCAAACGCACACTACTGCTGAAGCGGCTGTCCCACGCAATAAGGAGGCAACTGTCTGCTTGTCTACGCGTAATAAACTCAAACGAGTATGAACAATAAAAAGTATGTACATATAAGTTTATATGTATATATGTATATTTGTTTGTATAAATGTATGAGAAAGAACTGTCTGCTTGTGCTTAGCGCGGAAATAGCTGCTTACCAGGCAGTCAACGTAATCGCTGTAGAAATAATATAAAAAACGACTTTCATTTTCATTTTATGTCCGCAAGCAGCAACAATATAAGCCGCGCATAATCGAGTTTTTATACAAGCACGCACTCACACTTAAACTCATGTGTATGCGAATTCCTCTGCGTATGTTTTAATAAAAGCTAAAAATATCACAGAGAAGCCTCGCATCCCTTCATTATGAAAGACTCTTCTTTCTCCAGTGAGTATGTTCACCCTTATTGCTTATAAGCCGGCCGAAGAAAGTGAAGACCTGTGTGCAGCATATTCTCGCGAGGCTCAAATTGACTGTCTGTGGCAGCGAGAAATACTTAACCCGAGAGACGTTCAACTTTTATGAATAAACGTCATGACGCACATATCTCGCCCCTTTCGTATTTGCATATTGAAGAATACTCAGCAATCTTGCTAACTGGTTTGCTTAAGTAATACGTAAATGCACGTTGGCTTAGCTTCAAGCAATGAGATTTAAATTCAGTGAAAAGTTCAGAAACGTTTTATTTATATATGAAGTCAAGTTCCAAAGCGAAATCTTAAGTTTGAGAAAAGATTTTAAATGAGTGGGTTTGAATGGGCTTTTCTTTTACGCAGAAATTGTAGATAAAACGAAAAGTACAATATTAAATTATTTATCAATATTTATTTTGTCGCTTTCGAAGTAGTCCCCACCAGATGTAATATATTTATACCAACAATTTTTCCAGTCCTCGAAACACTTTTTATAAGCACTTTTTGGGATGGCCTTCAACTCCTTCTGCGAATTTTGTTTTATCTCTTCGTTCGACTGAAAACGGGTTCCACGGTAAAACAATTTCAGTTTGTGGAACAATAAAAAATCACAAATTTCGTGAAAGCGGTGGTTGATCGGTGGTATTCATCGGCTTTAAATTCGGTCACAATCCTACTCTTTTTGAAAAAAATTCTACTTTGTAGGAAAGAGCAGAGCAAGAACGCAGTTCATACCCCAAATATCCACACAAAATCATTCGAACGGAATCACAAGAGACACCGAACTCTTAAATCATCTCTCTGACACTTGCCTGACGATTTTCAAGAGCCATTTCTTTCACTCTTTTAATATTTTTATTTGTTGAAGAGGTGGAACGAGGCATGTCTTCAACGATCCTTCAACCGTGTTTGAAGGCTTTGTACCCCGCGTAAGCTTATGTTTTTGAATCACGGTAAGCCTCTTCCAATATTCGTAACGATTTCGGACTCTAAATTTGGTTAGAAATAGAAAATTGGAGTAAAATTATTTCTTCATTATTTGTATAGCCTTTTTACTTATACAGGGTAGGCCATTTAAAGTTGACCCATTTGTTTCTAAAAAAAAAGAACAAAAGAAAACAATGTTTTTTGTTCATTTCAAAAATAATTTATTTTGGTCCAAGGGGATTTGTTTCAGCTAATATTTAAAAATTAGATCGCGTAAATGGGCACCTTTAGCTTTGACAGCTAAATGCACTCTTTTTTTCGACATTTTCCATGACTTTGGCCAATGTTTCACGTCGAATGTTGGCTTTCAGTTGAGCTAAGGTCTTTGGCTTATTAGCGTATACCTTGGATTTCAAATAACCCCACAAATAAAAGTCTGGTGGCGTCAAATCTGGTGATCTCGGTGGCCAGTCAACATCACCATTTTTCGATATCCAGCCATTTCGATGGCCCATTTGCCAAAATTAAGGCGTCGCGGATAATCAGCTGGGTTTAGTTTTTGTGCCATTTGAATTTTATATGGAAACATCTTCAAATCTTTATGAATTATGCGTCGGAGAGTGGTGCGAGAGATGTCTAATTCCTGAGAGCGGCGATAACTCGATGTCGATGGAGTCTCCTCAATACTGGCTCGTACAGCTTCGATATTTTCATCAGAACGTCTTGTGTGTTGTCTGGATGCATGACTGGCATTACTGAGATTACCGGTGTTCACAAATTTTGCGTATAAAGACTTAATTGTGTTCTTAACTGGAGCACTTTTCACTTTATTTTTTTTGCGAAACGCACGTTGAGTTAACACAATTGAAAAGTTATTTTGAATATAAAGCTGAACAATTTCAGCGCGTTCTTTTGGAGTGTACTGTTCCATGGTATAAATTGTCTTCGAATGACGCTTCTAACGCGGTATGACATTAGCCGATTTGTCAGCGCTGTTAAAAGTTACAGCGTTGCCAGATGGGTCAACTTTAAATGGCCTACCCTGTATATTTGGCACTCGATATACATTAGTATCCTCTACGAAACAAGTTTTCCTTAGAAAAATATACTGTACTTAAACTAGTTCCAAACATAACTATACATTGATATTGGTAAACTTTCGTAAAAAATCAAATCTATATTCGTATGAGAATGCAGACAAGATTTTGAGATGAGTCCAAAATTTTCTTTAAAACCCTATTGGTAATAAAATCTATAAATGATAGACCAAACAATCCTAAAATTAAGTAAACTTAGCACTAAGCCTATTCTCCCATTTGTTTAATTTCTTTCTTGGGCACTGATATGTAACATTAGCAAAGACATGAACCAATAATTTTAACTAAACTCACCATTTTTGGTTACTTCTTTGACAAGTAAAATTTTTGAGCCACATAAACTTATTTAAAGAGATGTTAAAGCATGAAACCACAACTATCCACCAGCTCCAGAATTTTTAGTCATAAAAATCCAAGACTGGTGAGAACCCTCTCGTAATTATTATTTTTATTTTAATAAAGTCTTAATAAAAAAGTACTTCGATAAATTATAAGTTGCCGTTAACTTAATAAATAATAACACCATTAATTAAAGGAACTCTCGCAGTAAATTTAATAAAGCATCAACTTTTACTGCCAATTTTGTTGCAAGTGCTGCATGTGTCTCTCACTTGCTGTCTCCGCTTTGCGTCTGCTTTCGCTGAGGGCAATTTCACCACTTCGAGATAGTCAAACTGGCAAGCAAGAGCAAGTCGCATAATCAAATATTGACTGACATCGTTGAAATTACCATAATTTGCGCATTGAAATGCAAATTTCGTCTGCAGCGAATAAACTTTGCAGCCAAGCGACGCGACGCGACTGTTAAAGGTGGCAACCACAACAGCCAACAACAGAAGCAGTAGACTTGCGAAAAAGTGCCAGACTAACACTCACACAGCCTACACATACATACAAAACTGTTTGTACTGGAGTTACTTGTGTTGTGTTGGTATGCGAAAAGCTTGCAACAGCGCACTGTTGCACAGCGCAAGCAAATAGTGGTGGCACAGATGTTGTTGACATCTGCACCGCGGCCGGTGGTGGCGTTGGCGGCAGCAACAGACGCTCCAACACACAGCCACTAAGACGCTGGGAAGCTGAAACGTGCTCAGCATATTTGAATATGCAATAAGCGCTGTCGGCGGCTACTTCATTACCATGCGCTGCCACTGCCACCGCCACCGCCACCAGTGCAGTGCCAGTTACCATCATTCAGTGCTGGGCGACGTTGCACAGTTCGTTTGCCAGTAGTGCAAGCAATCAATGCAAAGTGGCTGCGCCGGCGGCAGTGGCAGCAGCGCGGTGCGGCGGCGCGTTTGCATTCAAATTTAGGCAGGTCGGAGGTTAATAAATTTATGCATAAAACTTATAAATTATGGCCAATAAAACTTAACGTAATTCCGTTTGGCAAAAAATAGCACTGGCTGTTTGTAAGTTTGCGAAAAAGGTGGGTAACTGAAAACAGAAAGGTAGAAGAGTTCGATAAATAAGCGTTATGGCTTAAATAATTACTGCAGTTAATTTAATTTTTATATAAATTAAGTTTAAGAAAATAACTTATTATCTCCTGTTTTACTTATAGTCTATGTTTTTTAGTAATTATATCCATAATTTCATGTATTATTAGAATACTATCGAAAATTATTTACAGATTACATTGATTACTCTTTTAAAAGTTACTTTCGATTCGTCATTTCTCGCTCGCTATCTTTGGACGCCGCTCTCATACCACAATATTGGTAGCCAAAAAAGTCTTTTCGTGTTTCTAATCAAGCTCCAACTTACTTTTTTTTATATCTATAATGAACTCCAATGAATCAAATATGTACCACTTTGGTCGTCCGCTTTTTGCTATTTTTCGCTAGAAACAATATTCCACCAATGTAAAACTTTTCTGATTTCTCGGCGAAAAACTGCGACAAGTAATCTTCACAGGCTTCTCTTGATGCCAAATTTATTCCATTAAGGGAGTTCTGCATTGACCCAAGCAAATTGTGGTCCGATGGTGCAAGGTCAGGTCTATATAGTGGATGCATGAAAATTTTCCAGCTAAGCTCTCCCTTTTGCTGCGTCATCAACGATATATGTGGTCTAGCGTTGTCCTGGCGGAAGACGAAGCCATTTCCAATCAGTTCTGACCGTTTTTTTTCTATTGCTTGCTTCAGTCTTATCAGTTGTTGACAGTAAAATGTAAAATCAATCGTTCGAACAAACTGCAGCATGACTCCTTTCCAATCTCACCAAACACTCAGCATAACCTTTCGAGGCGTCAAGCGTCAAGGCTTTGCGACCATTTGTTGAGCTTCACCACGCTTGGACCATGATCCATTTTTCGTCTCTTGTTACCATTCGTTTCAGAAATGGTTCGATTTCATTTCGTTCCAGCAAAGAATCGCAGATATTAAGTCGTTCCATTAAATTTTTCACAGACATTTCAAGTGGTATCCAAACATCGAGCTTCTTTTGGAGCCAGCCTTTTTTAAATGATTCAAAACCATTGACTATGAATGTTAAATTGCTTAGGTGATGGTCCTGGTCAATCTTTTCTATAATTTCATTGACTTTTTGAACAATAGGTCGACCAGAGCGAGGTGCATCTTTCACATCAAAATTTACAAAACGAAAGCGACCGAACTATTAACAAATGATTACTTTGTGGCAGAAAAGTCGGCTTTGTAAGCCTTTTTGTTATCAGCAGAACTTTTTTCATTTACAAATTTTGTTTAATTAACGTACCTTTCAATGCGTTAATGCGCTAAAATTATTCCTTAAAGGCAAATTTTTACTTTAAATAAACCTGTATGCTCATTAATAAATAATTTTGCCTTCAGAAGGATTTAAGATAATTCTCTGTCTCATATGCTTGAGGCGCATCTTTAAACTTTGAGTTAATTCAAAGCAATTTCGAAACTTTAACGTTTTAGAATCTCACAAAGCCTTACATTTTGTTCTTACCCACACACTGCTTCATAACGGAAAAAATCATAATTTATGACAAGCATAACTCCCCTCACAATACACACAGGCATAAATCACATGCATATATAGGTCGCTCAAAAGGCGCAACGAAGGCAGAGCGTTTGGGCGGGGCTGCGTAAAGTCAATGATAAGTAGAGTTGACCCAGATTAGGGTTAGATAACGAGCTTATTAGCAGACAATAATCAATACACACACGCGAGCACAGGCGAATATGTATCACTCTTTATGCACACACTGGTATTTATACGCATGGGCTATTGTCCATGCAAATGCAGTCGCTTGCCACAATAATCGCACATACCTTCTCGTTGCAGCAACAACAAGGAAATTGTGCGTAATAAATATCCTTTTACCTTTGGCCTCACATAACAGCGCCTAAGCAGCAATACACATACATATACATGTTTGAGTGAATATATTGCATACCACTACACGCGTATAATAATCGCTATAGATATACATATAAATCTAATCAAATCGCAATGGCATATATCCGCTACAACAAAGCACATACTAACCACTCGAGCGCAACTTTTTGCTCCACGCTGCCTTCATATACTTTACAGTTAATTTTACTGCTCCTTTTTAGATCCCTTGCATAACTCCTACTAACGACATAACGGTAGACACTTCGTTGCTGGTAGCTACAGATGTGTGCGTACGTGCGTGTGTGGGCGCGCGCTGCAGCTATTCATTACGTAACCCCCATTACGGCTGCTTCGTATACATTTTCGTGCCGCCTCTTTGGCGCTGCCTCTAATGCGTTGCTTTTATTTATTGAAATTTTATGCATTTCCGCTCGTCGTTTATTTTGTAAATCCTTCGCTACTTTTTCTCTCCACTTCAAATGCTTGTGGCACTGCCGCACACACGAATATTTATTGCGCGGGCATTTGAAATGTCGTTTAACCCCCTGGCTTCATCACATATTTACATGCGTGCATATGCGGCGGCATGCATGTGTATATGTGTATGTTGTTAAGTGTGTGTGTCTTTTTTCCATTTATGTTCGCCGCTTTTTCTGTATTTCATTACTTTTGTTTATTGCTAATAATTTTTGTTGGCAACGTATTGTCGTTGTTGGCTTTTTAACCTAACTGATAGTTTATTATAATCACACGAGCACGCTTGCATAAGTATGTAAAGTGTGTTCTTGTGTAGGCTTATGTTCACATATATGATATGTGACTGCTGTGGCGCGGTGCGTATACGTAATATTTTTGTTGAACATCGCGAGTAGGCTAGAATGTAGGGGAATTTTCATAACGTTGCTGCAGAAAATATTTTAGTGGTATCAATTGTCTAATAATATCAACTGTGAAATAAATTTTCAATCGAATTTTTAAAGGTGCTTACTGTGGATGTGGTTATTTTTTTCAAAGAGAACACGATTTATGCATAAAATTGCTATTTAATTTAAAAAAAAATTTTGAAAAATATTAAAATTTTAAATTTTACTGAAACGAAACAAAATAGCTTTTTATTTTTAAAAAAAGGATTTAAACAAAAATTTTAAATTAAGAAATTGAGTCTTTTAAATGCGATATTTCTGCCATTTCATTTGTAAAACTATGTCATGCCATACTTCCACTACTGAAAATTTTTTAAACAGATTACCACTAACAATTTCTTCCATCATCATTTATACACATATATATTATAGTAAATTGTATAATGTAAATATATGAACCGTGATGTGATATAAATTTTATCTCGCTTTAAACTGCGTAATAAAAATTTTTACTACACTCAAAATTTATTCCACAGAAGCTTTGCCAGCAATTTGCGGAAATTTATTTAAGCAGTAAAGTATTTTAATTTAGCTATCACTGAACTTTTAGCCTCCATGGTAAGAACAAAATTATAAATAAAATATAATTTAATGAGAATCTGGCTGTATAATGCAGAAAGCAATTTCTGAAGAGAAATATTACCGGAGAGCTGGAAATATATTGAAATTATATAATTACATATTAGGTTAGATGGAGTTCAGTTGCTAGGTCCAAAAGGATGCCGGCGCTTCACGCGGATTTTAACAGACTCTGCGGCTTCACTATCGATATTCCTCCAATCCAACATACCGTGGGGACTCCAGATGCTTACGGCGTAGTCTTGCCAATATGAGATAAGAGTTCCAGAAATGACAATGGAAATTGTTTTCTTGGTATCCTGCTCTAAACATTTCCTGCAGTCTTCTCGATCTATCAGCCATATCTTGCTAGCGTGTGTCACCACCATTATTCCCATCATGTTCCAACAGCCTCTTCTATCAAGTCTCAATAGGAGTTCTATGTACTTCCAATCTACCGTTTTGCACATCACTTTTGTAGTTTTACACCCTGGTAGCTCCCTCCAACGGGTTTTAATTTTCTATACCATTCTCCTGCCCAGATCGTCGTATAGACAATAGAGGGCTTTCTCAATGTCGATCTCGCTGTCGGATGTTAGCCGTAAGCCATACTTGGCTATCTCGTTCACTATTTCTTTCTCCTCGATGCCTTTGTGGCCTGGCACTCAGTAGAAGTGCTTCTGGCAAGACTTACTACTGCTGCCCTGCTTCCCAAGACACTTCTGGCACATATGTGATAAGAGCTTACTACCTTAATACCTATGAATATTTTAACCAACTTCAATTATTGGCAATAAAATATATAGTTTTCCTTATAACGGGTGATTTTTTTGAGGTTAGGATTTTCATGCATTAGTATTTGACAGATCACGTGGGATTTCAGACATGGTGTCAAAGAGAAAGATGCTCAGTATGCTTTGACATTTCATCATGAATAGACTTACTAACGAGCAACGCTTGCAAATCATTGAATTTTATTACCAAAATCAGTGTTCGGTTCGGTTCGGTTTTTATCGACAAATTTTGTTCAGCGATGAGGCTCATTTCTGGTTGAATGGCTACGTAAATAAGCAAAATTGCCGCATTTGGGGTGAAGAGCAACCAGAAGCCGTTCAAGAACTGCCCATGCATCCCGAAAAATGCACTGTTTGGTGTGGTTTGTACGCTGGTGGAATCATTGGACCGTATTTTTTCAAAGATGCTGTTGGACGCAACGTTACGGTGAATGGCGATCGCTATCGTTCGATGCTAACAAACTTTTTGTTGCCAAAAATGGAAGAACTGAACTTGGTTGACATGTGGTTTCAACAAGATGGCGCTACATGCCACACAGCTCGCGATTCTATGGCCATTTTGAGGGAAAACTTCGGACAACAATTCATCTCAAGAAATGGACCCGTAAGTTGGCCACCAAGATCATGCGATTTAACGCCTTTAGACTATTTTTTGTGGGGCTACGTCAAGTCTAAAGTCTACAGAAATAAGCCAGCAACTATTCCAGCTTTGGAAGACAACATTTCCGAAGAAATTCGGGCTATTCCGGCCGAAATGCTCGAAAAAGTTGCCCAAAATTGGACTTTCCGAATGGACCACCTAAGACGCAGCCGCGGTCAACATTTAAATGAAATTATCTTCAAAAAGTAAATGTCATGAACCAATCTAACGTTTCAAATAAAGAACCGATGAGATTTTGCAAATTTTATGCTTTTTTTTTTTTAAAAAAGTTATCAAGCTCTTAAAAAATCACCCTTTATATATGACAATTGAATGTTGCCAAACATTTCTGCTTAAAAGTTACTCAACAATGACCCTTCCAAACATAGTTTAATTATAAGTTTTGTAGATGAAGCTGGACTAAACCTTTTGAACTACACTTTGTAATAAAAATGTACATATCTAAAAATTGAACTGGAACAGGTGGCAACGCTACATAAAATATTATCAATTCAGAGGCTTCCTAATCATGGGTATGTTTATTTGCCCAATTTTATCAAATTACTTATACTAAATTTTTTAACCGGTGGCAGCCCTCTTTTTGTATTCTTAGGGACAAATAAGAAACATATTTTTATTATGAGTTTTATAAATCAAGCTTCCTTAAAGCTGTTGAATATCAGTTTGTAAAAATAATGTGTCTACTAATACAAAAATTCTAAAAAAAACAGGTGGCAACCCTACTCAAAACTTCGATCTAGAGTCTTTCAACCCTGCAACGGTAAACTTACTTTAATTTTTCAACTTATTATTATAACATTTTTTTAACAGGTGGCAACTCCATTTTTTGTTTTATTAGCAGCAATCCAAAGGCATATTCAAACGACTGAATTTTCGTTTGATTTATTATAAAATTCCCTCCAAACGGCGTTAAGCGCCACTTTGTTAGATTATATTTTAAAGGCTGCTCCACGAAACCTCGCATAACTATAAAGTGCTAAATTCCACGTGTGGCAACATTAACGGTTTGAGTATGCAGCGCATAACTATGCATGCCGTTAATTACAAATGCGAATATGTCGCCAAAGACAACAACAACAACAACCACATCACCAACAGTTGTAGTGCGAATTTTATTAATTCGGTGTCCTAATTATTTGCTGTTTTCCCCGGTGTAACGGTGAATTTGCATTAACGCGTTCGCAATTAAAATATACTTTGGCGCGACAGCTGCAGCTATGTTGTTGTCAATGTTGTTGTAACAACTATTAGTCACGTGTTGCTTAATGCATGCGCTGTTGTTGTTCTATTAGGAGTAACACCTGCTTTGAATTTCCAGTGGGCAAACTATTGATTGACTGGCTGTCCGATTGGCCGTTAGATTAGCTGCATGGCCGTATGTCCGACTGACACTCGATGTTGACTGATTTTTCCCTAAAGTACGCAAATGCGCTCTCAGTGGCCGCCATTGATGCTGCAGGTGTGTAAATATAGGTGATTGTAATGGGTGATGCGAATGAAAATTTTATTTCGAGAAAATATTGAAGTGGTGATAGGTGAGAGGTAAAACACACTGAACTTACATCCATACATTGGTTATCAAATCTGTTAATAATTTGTTAAAGGTAACAAATAAATTCGTTAGCGAATAGATTACCTATGTGTTATCCATAGCATAAGTGTTTGTTACACAAGTTTCGTTTAGTGTATTAGTTTTGGTTAGCAGTTGGTTACTTTTAATGTTATTTTATTTGTTAGCCATTTGTTACTTCTAACAAATTTATAGGTTTGCCTATCAGTTACTGTTTTGTTACCATAACCATTTGCAATTCCTTAAAAAAAAGTCAGTATTTTATTTAACTTAATTGTAAAAACATTATTACCATTAATACAATATATGAATATACCATATATGTATACTATATATAATAGTTCTCTGAGTTTTTATAAGTCGTATATATCCAAGTAAGGTAGGGATTTTCCAATACTCCCAGTCAAAAAAAAATTAAACTGAGTATGCTCATACTAGGCGATCCCAAAGTTGTCAGCCTGCAACTTTCGGTGATCCCAAGAGATAGTGGTCGTATGAGTACCATTAAGAGCTAGCTGGATACTATTGAAAATGTGGAGTGGTCTGTGAGGCCAGGTTCATTAGAGTTTCACTACGTAAATATGAAAAATCGAAACTTTGAAGCGATATTTTTGTGTTTTCGGCTTAAAAGTAGACTTTATATGAATCAAATGGTAATAAATTTCAAAATCTATGGAAAGAAAATGTTTCCTTAGCTACAGTTTTCTAACTAACTCTTGTATGAACTACCCGTTACTGCATATCACCGGCATACATACATTCATCTATGATTAACGCGAGCAAATACTTGTATTACAAATTAATGTTTATTTATTTTAAAGCATTTAATCATTCCAATGTTGCTTGCTACGTGTGTTGTTGCTGTCTGTAGCACATAATGAGCCATGTAAAACTGACCATTTGTAATAAATTACCGTAATTGCGCGTCATTAAAAATTCACCGTTCTACACAAGCAGTTAGCTAGGTTGTTTGTTCGCCGCTTTGTTTGTGCCAACACAATTGCCGCTTTGTCTGCGTATTTATTGCTTTTATTGAAATTTGTTTCCTTTTTTATTTTTATTTATTTTGCCGTTTGTATTATTTCGCTGTCATTAAATGCATTTTTCAAACGAATTTCTATTGATTTTAGCAACATTATTTATTTTGTCGTTTTTCGTTATTTATTTACTTGCAATTAATAAATGAAAACATTGTGGTAATGAGCCGAGCCAAGCCGCGCGCTCAACCACTCAGCGTACTCATTAGAGATTAATGCAGCCGACCAACGTTAGCCAACACCTTTACACACACACATACATGAACATTATTGCATTATATTAGTGTGTGTGTGTGTGTTTAATATGCATAATACTTCATGCTGTCTGGCATTTGATTTCAATTGGCTTACGGCGTCGTCGGCAATTGACTTCACACTGGCATAATGAACGGCACCGCGGAGAATCGAATGTTGCACGTTGCATATCTGCTGTTATGCTCATGCATTAACTTCGTATTTGTGTATATGCGTTTGTGTGTGTGTGGGCTTTGTCATTTAACAACAATTTCATTGCAATTAATTTCGATGATGGCTTTTTGCCGGCAAATCAATTGATTGATTATTGGTTTCTATGCGAGCGAAATTTGCCGTAAAGCGCATTGCTTTAATGTTGCACATTCTATGCTGCTATGTAGTGAAAATATGTGTATGTGTGTGCGTAGGAGCTGCATATTTGGCCAGCTAATCAAGCATAGTTCGAACAAAACCCGTAAATGTCCGCAGTAATTTGCGTAATTTAACTTTACCAGTTGCTATTCAACGGTTTGTTCCAAAGTTGTTGTTGTTGTGAAAATATATACTTACAGGTATCTGAAAGACTTCTACAGCTGCACAATAAAGTGAGCTATCTGTCAAAATCATAGCTATTTAATTAAAGTATAATTATTACTCTGTAGACTTAGTAATAATGGAGATACATGACGTATAAGCAACTTTCTGAAAATATGCTGCACATATGCAAACATAAACGATCGTTTTAACCAGACTTAGTATTAGAATTGTGGTAATTCTACACCTTATATATTAAAACTTGATTAAATTAAATTCATTAGTTTAATTGCTTAATTATATTGCAACCGAATATAAATTAAAAGACGTTACGTTAATACTCAAGTCCTAAGAACAAAGTTGCTTCAAAGAATATTAATTTTATTCCAAGTTCATTGTTCGAGAGTTGTATAGTCGGATATATGACCAAAAATCGTTTAATTTTCTACTTTGAGGTTATTAAATTCTAAAACATTTCTAGAATATTGTCCTATTTTTTCAAGTTGATCCGAGTAATACTTTCGGAGATACAGCCTTGAGAACTTGTGTGCTCGAGGCTACCTAAGCTAAGTGCCCCTTTAAACGAGTTTTTCTCGAAAGTTTTGAAATCGCTTGGCAAGACAGCAGACAAAAGTAAACAAAGAAATTTGGTTATGAGTGAACACTTATGCGGCTACTTAGCTCCATTCTCACCAGTCTATTCAAAGCTTAGCTCGTCGTCGTGGTCACAACGGTCACTAAAACACCTGTCACTAAACCGATGCGCTAGTATGTCAAAGTGCGACCTTTTCTAGTATTTTTTTTACGGAATTGTATGGTTTAATCAGAAAATATCCAAGTATCATGCTAACAAGGTGTTGATAATTACATACCTTAAACAAAAATACGTAAAATGTTGGAGGAATTATAGTACTGTGTTATTGCTCAGATTTCCGGAAACCATAGCCGACATTTGGTTTTATACAAAAAACTGCAAGCATTCTTTCTTAAGCGTTAATGTTTATGACCTAGAATAGTAGCGAAATTAAGCGCCAACGGCAGTTTGTTAGCTGAAATGGCTACGCTTGCTACCTCTTATTAACTTTACTTGTTAACTTGTGGCGGAGCTTGCATGTGAGAAGCAAATTTAGCTTCATTGCAACTTTCACACGATGCGACAAAGGTTCTATGCTTACCTACTTATGTATGTAGCATTGTATGAAAATGTGTAAATATTTTTTCATTTACTTTTAGCATTCTTTAATGGTTGAGCTATTTAAAGCATAGTAAAGCATTGTTCACTTAAAATCTGTACGCAAAAATATTATTATAACTAAAAAGATAAACAACGGAAACTAAAAATTTTAATTCGTTAAAGAAGGGAATTTATTAAGCTTTTAATTTTAATACAAGATTTAATTATTCAACTTTGTTATGTAGGAAGTTGCGAGCATGTTTTTTAATAGAGGACATTAACTTTCGAACAGTTTTTCTTGTTACTTTAGCTGCATGTTTATTCCATAAAGGCAACATTGAGTCATATTTTTTTATTACCCGACCACTTCTCCTCAAATTTTTTTTTACTATCGCCCAATATTTTTCTATTGGGCGAAGCTGTGGACAATTAGGCGGATTAAAGATTTTTGGTATTACTTCCACCTTGTTATTTTGATACCACTTCATGGCAGTGGAAGAATAATGTATGCTCGCCAAATCTGGCCAAAATTTTACAGAAGTTCTGTGATGTCGAATAAACGGCAGTAATCTTTTCTCAAGACACTCTTTTATATAAATATCCGATGTCATTTTGGTCGAAGTTACGAAAGAACGACTTTTAAGGCCACAGGAGCATATTGCTTGCCAAATCATAACTTTTTGACCGTATTTATCAATTTTTTTATATTTGTATTTTGCTCCACATTCCCACGCTTGTTTGCAACATAAAACTTTTGTCCAGGAAGTTGATTGCAATCAAGTTTGACATAAGTTTCGTCATCCATTACAAGACAGCCTTTGAACTTCGTCAAAACCTGATTGTACAGAAGTCGTACGCGTTTTTTTGCCAAAATATTCTGTTTGTCAGATCTGTTTGGGTACTTAATAGCACGGTATGTATTTAGCCCAGCATTTAAACGTATTCGCCTGGCGGTACTTATACTTGTCCCGAATTTTTTGGCGCGATCACTGTCAGATAGCCCGGGATTTTTTTTAATTGAGGTTAGTATCTTCCTTACTAATTCTAAATCCCGCGCTCCTCTTTTTACACACATTTTTTTAGCTCTTTCTATGCTCAAAGTATTTTTGTACCGTTTAATTACACTACAAACTGTTGTTTTGGACAATTTTAATTTTTTTCCAATTTTTGAACCTGACCATGTCGGATTTGCTATAAATTCGTTCACTATTAATTTTCGATTAGCGTACTCCATTTCACATTTAAAAGCCAACTGATAAGCAAGGGCATTGAAAATTCCTATACATAACTGTATTTTAACTATGTACTCAGATCAACTGATTTTACTCAGAGAATTTTTAAAATAACGGAGCAGCGGCCCCTAGAGTGCGTACAGATTTTAAGTGAACAATGCTTAAGGTGTAAGTTGACCAAATTTACGTTAAAGGTAATAAAAAGTTTGGATTTTTAGGCCATTTGTCAGCTGGACTATCCCAATAGATGAGTAGGTTAAGTATTTGGCTTCCACGCCAAGAAACCCTGTTTCATATCGAGGAAAATTTTAGAAAATTGTGTTTTAATCGACGCCACTCCCTCGGCACTCATGTTGCATATTAAAGCTCTTCAAAAGTAATTTTGATGTTCCCAGCTGTAACTTAAAATTCGGTGGAGCCAAAATTCTGAAATAATTTCAAAACGTTCACAATTAATAAGAGAAAAATTTCTGCCAAATATTTAGCGGCGATGCCAAAATTTTTTCTTATATATTTATAAGTATATAACTACGACATACTGATAGAAATAAGTCTACATGTAAACAACTTCGCAGCTTTGTTTTCCAAGAAAAAAACTTGGCACCTCCAAAACCACTCGAATTGAAAGCAATTAATCACTGAAAATGCTAACGATAGGAAAGCACTTCACATGTTCATATGTATATATTTGAATATACTCGCTTATGTATACATTTGCATACCTACCTCTCAGCAGTGCGACCCCAACTGGCAGCAGGTTGCCACAGTGATTTGCGATATTGGTTGAGGAGGCAGCAACAGTTTCAGACTCGAAATAAGCAAACCAAAGCAGTGAGCAGCCCACAAACTGTCCACTCGGCCAGCTACTTAGTTGGTTGTTTAGCAAGCCACACCAACCAAAAAAGCAACAGAGCTAGCTAGCTGGCAAGCTAACTCATGTGGCCACCAACTGGTTTGGTTGAAGCTGGCGGGGCATGCCTCGTTGGTAAATATTGTTAATGCCTTAACTATATTTGCTTATAATATTCGCTTTATTGCCGTGCAAGTCGCTGCAGAGGCCATACTTTGCTGCACTCAACGCTGCTATGGCTTACAAAGCGCGGTTATGCATCTTCAGCCAATTCATATTTGTAGTTTTTCTGTGCCACACATTAATTTAAATGCCGCTATGCATTGTTGTTGGCGAAGGCGTGCTCGGACCACGCTCAGCAACCAACGAATACTCACATATGTACTTCAGCTTGTAATCACAGCTTGCAGCACGATTGTAGTCAACAAACAAGGCGAGTCAACAGCGCGCGGATGGACCCCCTGAAGGCTGTGAGGACAGCCAGACCAGCGCACGGCGCAGGCCAAAAGACAACAGTGCAGCTCAAGCAGTCGAACTGTGGTATCACCGACAACAACTATTTATATAGTTTTATTTGAGTGTCATTGTTGTTGCCGCTGCGCTTGTGCTTTGGCTGTGATGTTTTACGATTTTGTCTTTCGAAAATTTTGCATTTCATTTCGACAGCCAGCACAGCTCCACATGTGTATAAGCGCAGTCGCCGGAGTCATGTCTTGCTGGCGCGGAAAATATTTGTTTTCCTAGACATGTGTGTGTAGGTATGTGCGTTCGTTTATATCTTTGTCTATGCCTACCTGCCACAACGGCACAGCCAATTCAACGCTTCAACACTTGTCCATCTGCGGCGCGAACGCGTCTGCCGCTGCGCTCCAACGCTGGAGCCGCGTTCTGCGCGGGTGACTGTGTGATTTAGTGGCACAGCTGTGCGGCCTAAGAATAATATTATATATAATATGTAAATGCATTAAAAGAGTTTCAGCTGCGCTGGTGAATGCAACGCTCACGAGTTCTCAGCAGCTTATTACCCACTTTTAGTTAACTACACTTTATTATTAATTTTTTCCGCCAGCAAATGCGGCAGCATAAGTGAAAAATTAAAAGTGAATGCCCAAGCGCGCAGCACAAGTGCGGTCGCGTTGCCAGCTGTGCTTGAGCTGAGAATTTTTCACAGTTTCAAAACGCCATACACACTCGCGTGCACTTCGGTTCAGAGGTTCGCGTTTTACACTTAGCGAAGATTAATGATTATTTATGTTTATTTAGCAATTACATGGGTTTGTCGCGCGTTCAATGGCGTTCTTGGTGCGCATGAATTGGAGGTATTTCATTTTTAAAATTTTCAATTAATTTTTAGCCGAGGTTGCCTACATATGCCAGTCAGTGATTGCTTCGTAATGAATGCAATTGTACTGAGACTATGAATAGCACGTGCATTTGAGTTTAAAGAAGTAATAATTTAAGTATAAATAAGTCTGAGAGCTCATACTGTTCAACTTTTTATTTTCATGATATCGTAAAGTTTGGTTAAAGCCGAGAATAAGACCAGCATATCAGTACGCCGTTCTTAGGACATTCGAGTTAGCCACTTTCTGAAAGCTGGTTTGGCGTTGGATTTTCTAGCCTTCAGATTCATTATGCCATTACTTTTTTTCCTGATTTCTGAATCTCTTACGAGATTCTCTTCTGCTGAAAATTGTACGTTGAATTTTGAGTTCAGACCTTAATTGTGAAGGATTCTTAGATGTTTTCTCCAACATAATGAAATAAAATCTTTTCTTTGACTTTTCTCTCACACTGGCCTCATTACTTCTTTATAACGGGTGATTTTTTTGAGGTTAGGATTTTCATGCATAGTATTTGACAGATCACGTGGGATTTCAGACATGGTGTCAAAGAGAAAGATGCTCAGTATGCTTTGACATTTCATCATGAATAGACTTACTAACGAGCAACGCTTGCAAATCATTGAATTTATTATTACCAAAATCAGTGTTCGGTTCGAAATGTGTTTATCGACAAATTTTGTTCAGCGATGAGGCTCATTTTTCTGGTTGAATGGCTACGTAAATAAGCAAAATTGCCGCATTTGGGTGAAGAGCAACCAGAAGCCGTTCAAGAACTGCCCATGCATCCCGAAAAATGCACTGTTTTGGTGTGGTTTGTACGCTGGTGGAATCATTGGACCGTATTTTTTCAAAGATGCTGTTGGACGCAACGTTACGGTGAATGGCGATCGCTATCGTTCGATGCTAACAAACTTTTTGTTGCCAAAAATGGAAGAACTGAACTTGGTTGACATGTGGTTTCAACAAGATGGCGCTACATGCCACACAGCTCGCGATTCTATGGCCATTTTGAGGGAAAACTTCGGACAACAATTCATCTCAAGAAATGGACCCGTAAGTTGGCCACCAAGATCATGCGATTTAACGCCTTTAGACTATTTTTTGTGGGGCTACGTCAAGTCTAAAGTCTACAGAAATAAGCCAGCAACTATTCCAGCTTTGGAAGACAACATTTCCGAAGAAATTCGGGCTATTCCGGCCGAAATGCTCGAAAAAGTTGCCCAAAATTGGACTTTCCGAATGGACCACCTAAGACGCAGCCGCGGTCAACATTTAAATGAAATTATCTTCAAAAAGTAAATGTCATGAACCAATCTTCTTCTTCTTTACTGGCGTAGACACCGCTTACGCGATTATAGCCGAGTCAACAACAGCGCGCCAGTCGTTTCTTCTCTTCGCTACGTGGCGCCAATTGGATATTCCAAGCGAGGCCAGGTCCTTCTCCACTTGGTCCTTCCACCGGAGTGGAGGTCTTCCTCTTCCTCTGCTTCCCGCGGCGGGTACTGCGTCGAATACTTTCAGAGCTGGAGTGTTTTCGTCCATCCGGACAACATGACCTAGCCAGCGTAGCCGCTGTCTTTTAATTCGCTGAACTATGTCGATGTCGTCGTATATCTCGTACAGCTCATCGTTCCATCGGATGCGGTATTCGCCGTGGCCAACGCGCAAAGGACCCTAAATCTTCCCGCAGAACTTTTCTCTCGAAAACTCGCAACGTCGACTCATCGGTTGTTGTCATCGTCCAAGCCTCTGCCACCATATAGCACGACGGGAATTATGAGCGACTTATAGAGTTTGGTTTTTGTTCGTCGAGAGAGGACTTTACTTTTCAATTGCCTACTCAGTCCGAAGTAGCACCTGTTGGCAAGAGTAATCCTGCGTTGGATTTCTAGGCTGACATTGTTGGTGGTGTTAATGCTGGTTCCTAAATAGACGAAATTATCTACAACTTCAAAGTTATGACTGTCAACAGTGACGTGAGTGCCAAGTCGCGAGTGCGACGACTGTTTTGTTTTGATGACAGGAGATATTTCGTCTTGCCCTCGTTCACTGCCAGACCCATTTGCGTTGCTTCCTTGTTCAGTCTGGAGAAAGCAGAACTAACGGCGCGGGTGTTGAGACCGATGATATCAATATCATCGGCGTACGCCAGCAGCTGTACACTCTTATAAAAGATTGTACCTGCTCGGTTCAGTTCTGCAGCTCTAATAATTTTCCTCCAGCAGCAGATTGAAAAAGTCGCACGATAGGGAGTCGCCTTGTCTGAAACCTCGTTTGGTATCGAACGGCTCGGAGAGGTCCTTCCCGATCCTGACGGAGCTTTTGGTCCCGCTCAACGTCAGTTTACACAGCCGTATTAGTTTTGCGGGGATACCAAATTCAGACATTGCGGCATAAAGGGCAGCTCCTTTTCGTGCTATCGAAAGCAGCAGCTCTGAAACGACGAGTAGGTGGTGTGTGTCGAACCTCTTTTCACGGGTCTTTTCCAAGATTTGGCGCATGGTGAATACCTGGTCGGTTGTTTATTTTCCAAGCCTAAAACCATACAGATAAGGTCCAATCAGTTTGTTTGCGGTGGACTTTAATCTTTCACACAATATGCTAGATAGAACCGTATATGCGATGTTGAGGAGGCTAATCCCACGGTAGTTGGCGCAGATTGTGGGGTCACCCTTTTTGTGGATTGGACAGAACACACTTGAATTCCAATCGTCGGGCATGCTTTCGTCGACATATTTTGCAAAGAAGCTGATGCATGCTCCTTATCAGTTCTTCGCCGCCGTGTTTGAATAGCTCGGCCGGCAATCCGTCTGCCCCTGCCGCTTTGTTGTTCTTCAGGCGGGCAACTGCTATTCGAACTTCGTCATGGTCGGGCAATGGAACGTCTGCTCCATCGTCATCGATTGGGGTATCGGGTTCGCCTTCTCCTGGTGCTATGTGTTCACTGCCATTCAGCAGGCTGGAGAAGTGTTCCCTCCATAATCTAAGTATGCTCTGGGCATCGGTGGCTAGATCACCTTTGGGGGTTCTACAGGAGTATGCTCCGGTCTTGAAACCTTCCGTAAGTCGCCGCATTTTTCGTAGAATTTTCGAGCATTACCCCTGTCGGCCAGCTTATCAAGCTGTTCGTACTCACGCATTTCGGCCTCTTTCTTCTTCTGTCTGCAAATGCGTCTCGCTTCCCTCTTCAACTCTCGGTATCTATCCCATCCCGCACGTGTTGTGGTCGATCGTAACGTTGCGAGGTAGGCAGCCTGTTTTCTCTCCGCTGCGACACGGCACTCCTCATCGTACCAGCTGTTCTTTTGCACTTTCCGAAAACCAATGGTTTCGGTTGCAGCTGTACGTAAGGAGTTTGAAATGCCGTCCCACAGTTCCCTTATACCGAGTTGTTGACGAGTGCTCTCAGAGAGCAGGAGTGCAAGCCGAGTAGAAAATCGTTCGGCTGTCTGTTGTGATTGCAGCTTCTCGACGTCGAACCTTCCTTGTGTTTGTTGGCGTGCGTTTTTTGCTGCACAGAGGCGGGTGCGAATCTTGGCTGCAACAAGATAGTGGTCCGAGTCGATGTTAGGACCTCGGAGCGCACGCACATCTAAAACACTGGAGACGTGTCTTCCGTCTATCACAACATGATCGATCTGGTTGGTGGTTTTTCGATCCGGAGACAGCCAGGTAGCTTGATGTATCTTCTTATGCTGGAATCTAGTACTACAGATAACCATATTTCGGGCCCCGGCGAAGTCGATCAGCCTCAACCCATTTGGGGATGTTTCCTCGTGGAGGCTGAATTTACCGACCGTAGTGCCAAAGATACCTTCTTTGCCCATCCTGGCGTTGAAGTCGCCAAGCACGATTTTGACATCGTGGCGGGGGCATCTCTCATAAGTGCGCTCCAAGCACTCATAAAAAGCATCTTTGGTCACATCGTCCTTCTCTTCCGTCGGGGCGTGGGCGCAAATCAGCGATATGTTGAAGAACCTCGCTTTGATGCGGATTGTGGCTAGACGTTCATTCTCCGGAGTGAATGATAGTACTCGGCGACGGAGTCTCTCTCCCACCACGAATCCAACACCAAACTTGCGCTCCTTTATATGGCCACATGAACCAATCTAACGTTTCAAATAAAGAACCGATGAGATTTTGCAAATTTTATGCGTTTTTTTTTTTTAAAAAAGTTATCAAGCTCTTAAAAAATCACCCTTTAGTTAAGATCTAGTACAAATAAATCCATTATTTTTCCAATAGAAGACTGTAGCACACTGTAAGGCCAGTTGACAATAATATCGATTAATTAATGGAAATTGTCGAGACCGGTCGCCATTCAAACACTATTTCGATTCTCAGGAGCGAATTCTTGCAAAAGAAAAACCCGTTTGGACCCATTTAAAGGCTGATTGGAATCATTTAATTTCTTTTTACGTTTTGAGTGTGATATTAAGACTAGAGGACCCGTCCACGCTTCACTGTGGCTGATACATAGATAATACTACTACCATCTATATGATTTCTATTATTTGGATTATAACTATTAGTTAATGGGATATAATATTTTGTGAAGCAACTTGTGTTAGTTTACAAAAAATGGATCAGAAAGCATTTCGTGTGTTAATAAATCATTCGGCTTTTTGGGGAAAACACTGTTGAATTTGGGCTCAGGGAAATCCACCGTTGAAAAGATATTTGCTAAGCTGAAAACAGGCGAAATGAGCAAATTAGGTTTCTCGCAAGTTCATAATCCAACAAAAACAACGAATAACTGATTCTGACAAGTGTATTAGTGCTCTCTAAACGGAATAAAGCCGAAATTTTTCGTCAGTGATAGAAACACAGCTCCATCATTTCCCACTGGAGTCCAATCGACAGTCATTGTAGTGAACTGCACAGGATGAACCTGATGAACCGGTTCTCAGGCGTGGAAAAACGAAAAAGGCGACGGGAAAGGTTATGACATCAGTCTTTCGTGGTGCACGTGGTATAATACATACTCAACGACTAATTACTGAGCCAGTTATAATCTATTTCACTGCGTATTTGGTTGCAGTTCTTTTCTTCTATTCCCAATATTTAGCAATTGTATTATTTTTGAGAAGACTCTGTTTAAAATTGTACGTATATATTCAAATGATTCCTACGAAGATAAATTTTGAACAAATACTTATGATTTAAAATATAATTTGGTATTTATGATTTGTATTAAATTTTGACACAAAGAGATAAAAGATATCCTATATCCTTATCCTGGTTCTAAGCTACCTCTCCACCAATTTTCAGCCAAATCGGTTCAGCCGTTCTTGAGTTATAAATGGTGTCACTAGCACAACTTTCTTTTTATTGATATAGATACTATTATAAATCATCTGTTTGAGTTGCTTCTCTGTGGTCAAATTTTTAATTCGGAGCTACATAAACTATCAACTATGGGACCGTTCGAGGGAAACAGTCGCCCAGAGACGGCCAACTTTGGCCAGTAGGAGAGCAATTATGTTTCATTAAGACGATCCTAGGGAACACACTTCGACAGTGACTTAGCAGAAACTATGGTAGCTTGGTTGGAAGGTTATAATGCATCTATCTTATAGAGCGGACCTGGCACTAAGCATGATTGTGATGGTAAATAATTCGCCTCAGGAGCAGCTTGCGAAAATCGACTCTTTAGTTGTCTCAATACGGGCAATGGTTTCCATGAGACTCAAGTTGTTTCACTAGTGGCAAGGGTTTCCTTGAGATTTGCATTATAAAACTACCTTAGAAATGGTAATAAGTTTTGGAACACAACGTTGCTTATTTGACGTGAATAGGATTATCATAATTATGACAAATAAAAACCTAAATTTAAAGCAAAGTTAGTGGATATATTTTTAGTAGACCTAATATAATACTCAGAATGATCTTTATAGATCATTGCTCCCACAAAATGTTAGTACAGTATTTTCAGTGTAACTCCTTGGTTACATTATGATAAATAGATCAATATGGATGAACTGTGCTCCAATTACGCTTCCAATGACAGATTATGTGGATTAAAATATGAATTTTAGTTGTTGTCTAGTTTACTAGTATTGTGGTTGCTCTTTGCCTACAGATTTTAGTGCATCTAGGACTTTTTTCTTAATTATTTATCCAAAAGTCAGGAAAATAGTTCAGGAAACACAAAACATGAGTTCCTTTAGGAAATGACGTTCAGAGATTCGTACCTAGAAGCGCTCTAAGTCAGCATGGATGGTTCTTGTAGAGAAACAGTGGAGTTCTGGGAAGATCTTAAAGGATATATAATACAATTTTCTATTTAAACATGAACAAATCAAACTAGGAACTGTCATTAATAAAAAGTAATTTTTTCTGCTTGAGAAATAATCTATGTAATCGCTAATTATACAAAAATTGCACCTTCCCCCTCCCTCCGCTTCGTAGAATATTAACTCAAAAAGTCACCAAAAATTAATAACTTAAGAGGGAAAATCGCAATCAAAAAGCGTTGAAGCAGAAAGCAAAGCTCAAATTGCGAAAGATAAAAAAATCAGCGCGAAATCGAAATAAAAATAAAAAAATCAAATAAAACAAGGAAAAGGCAAACAAACGTAAATTGGTGAGCAACAAAAACCGCAAATCACATAAATTATTGCAATAAACAAACATAATCGTAATAAAGACGATTTACGAGCACAACTTAAGGCAATACAAGCATAGAACACACGAGCAAACAAACAGCCGCACAATTATACAAGCGCTGTAGAGACAAGGCGCGGCAGAGACAGGCGCACAGGCAGAGAGAGACATAAGCGGAGCTTTATAAATACACGAGTACAAGACAGATACATGAGCAGTGAACAACGGCGCGGCAGAGGCAGCAAGGAAGCTTTGCTTAAACAAATAAATGTGTGTTGCTGCACATAAATAACTGCGGAGAAATTGGTTGGCTTAACTGGGTTGCCGGGAACCGCGCGGGAGGCGCGCCAGGAATGCCGGGAGTTTTTGATTGGAACACAGGTAGGGCAGTAAGGTAGCGCATACATGCTTCCACACATAATATACATGCAGGAATGGCTTGTATGTGAAAACTGTGTGCGAATTCATATGGGTGCTTTGGAGCGCCGAACTTCGCTACGAAGCACTATTAGTTACTTGCCTCTCAGATTGCGAAAACCACTTGCCACAGACAACCACAAATCGGCGCTGCGCGAAAGCAATTCGAATTAATAAAAGTTGATATATGATCATGTGAAAAACATGCCAAACACACACATACATACAACTATATATGAGAATGGACCCACTGTCAGAAGGTGGCTTCAGCGAAACCTATGCTTGCCTCCACCGTTCACCGGCTGCTGAAGCAGGTGCTGCATGGAGGGGTCTAACTAGCGAAAATCAGCAGCAAACAATTTGTGAAGAGTGCGCTAAAGGAAATTGGCGGCGAGAGGGAGGCACGAAAAAATCAACAAATACTCATGAAGATGTGCCTAGGAATATTCTCATTTAACTAGCTGGTTGACTACGCGCGAAAGGAGCTGGAAACGCGAGCCCGAACAGTATACTTAAGGAACGAGGGGTGCGCGGAGAGCATGTACGTGAATGTGTGTATATGCACGTGTGTGTGTGTGTCGTGTGGATTGGGCGCCTAGGCGACAGTGGCAATTCCACATGCGCTGATTGCTTTGTATGCCCCAGGCAATAAGTCATTAACCAAAAAGCAAATTCCGAGATTAGCTCAAAAACAAATATGCTAATAATATTCCGTATTTTCTGTTTTGTTTTTGTGCTTTGCATATGGCCGCGGGCGCGCATGTCATTTGCGAATGAAGGGAAGCATAGTAATATTTATTTATTTGTTTGCATGCTGTAATCATTACATGTGTAAGCACGCGCAGATTACAACCGGGAAAATATTAATAAGTATGTCAGCGTGTAAATAGTTGCGGGCAAAATTACTCCAACCCGCGCTAAAACTAATTTCGGTGGATATACAAATACATATACATATTCACATTTGCTTGAGCACACCATTTGCTCGAGCGTGGAAACTTTCATTGCTTTTGCTAGTTGAGTTTAAGGAACCAAGTTTTAAATTGATTTTTGGCGTACAGAACTTTTCACTTAATGCGTTTGCATTAGTTTTGTTATTCACTTTGGGAAAATCTTATCTTAAGAAATGACATTTCAACTGATTATTGTCAGAATGTGATTAATTACAGAAGAGGGAATAGCAGAGAGTGCTGTCAGTGCACAAATTCGTTAGCATCTATCAGAAAGCAGTGAGAACATGCTAGTAGTTGCTGGCTTTTAAGAAAGAAGAGTTGGTGAATGGATAATTTAAGAAACTTATATTGTCTAATACTTAATTAAACAATCGTTTTCAACTGAAAAGCGCAACAACTCATTAGTTAGATGTATGAAATATGTATATGTAAAAGGGTACATGTTTTTACTCATAAATAGATTCTATAATCATTAAATGTATATATAGGCAGATATGACATTTTTCTATTTCCTAATGACTCGTTACTTAATTATTGCAAATATTTTGACATAACATTGATATTCTTCCTTCATTACGCCATTAAAACCTTTTGTTGCTCTCTCTTAGTGCACCAAGTGACACAAAAATTCCAAAAGCTAATGCCAAAAGCCAGTTGTAGCGGTATGAAATGAGCGTTTTTGTGTAAAAATGAAATATTAACTTTAAATGGAAAAGTAAAAAAAAATATTAAAAATACTGACCGTTGTTTTTTACACTTTTTGCTTACATCTCTGACAATTTGTGGCTACTACACCAATAAAAACGTTCGTATTTTTACGCAAACCAATCAGACACCCAATTTTCGACTTCGGCGTAGGGATCGAAGTGCTGCTCAGCCAATGCATGTCTCATCCATGAAAACAAAGGGAAGGGGGAAGTCTCTTGAATATGGCAGGTGGAGTAGCAGCTCACAGCCGAGTTTTTGATTATATCTTGAACCAATTTTGCTTTATATACAGGTGTATTGTCGTGAAACAAACTACTTTGTCTTGTCTTTTGGTCCACATTTCCCCCGTTTTTCAATGCATGGTTCAAATTGAACATTTGTTGTCTACAGAAATACTATATTCTTCTGTTCCTAACAAATCCATATTATTGCCTTCTTACTGAAACGATATGGTTTTGCAGTCGATGTTGATGGTTGTATCGGATTAGCCCATGATTATTCTCCGTTTAGGATTCTTAAAATAAATCCATGTTTCATCGCCAGTAACAATTCGATGAAAAACTGATTTTCTTATACATATGTCTTTGAAGCAAAATTTCACCAGTTTTTATCAGTCTTTCATTCAATTCATGTGGTACCCATTTTCCACACGTTTGGATCTTTACCATATGTTTCAATCAATCTGAAATTTTTTGTTGTACTCGTAGAGCATTTAACATGGGTGCTATTCGGCTTTGACTCAAAGTATCATCTTCATCCAATATTGCTTGCAGTTCGGCGTCTTCAAACTTTTTTGAAGGTCTTCCATGTTCTTCCCTTCTCATATCAAAATCAATATCCCTTAACCGCTTACATATTGCTTTGATAGAGCATGATAACCATAAGCTTCGATAAACACTCGATGGTACTCTACAGCACTTTTCTTTAAGTGGAAACAAAAAACAAGAAAAAGCGTTAATTTCGGCTGCACCGAGGCTAATATATCCTTCACAGGTGCTTAAAATGTTCATGCATACAGTAGGTACTTTTGAATCGACTATTGAACTCATATTGCCAAATATATTCTTATGACTTTTCATTATACACCCTGGAGTAAACCAAATTTAGAGAAAAACTCATTCTCTACTGGTCTATTTATATCCACGTCTTCGATAAGGAGCTAAATTTTCACATCAGGGGCTCGAGAATATGAAACGTCCTCTGAATGTAAGAGACGACAGCGCATTGTGGAAATGAGAGTTTGAGAGTGACAAAGAAAGAGTTAAATAGTTTGAAGCATCCATTTTTTATCCCGTTCAGAAAGTCAGTAGGTGCCTTCGAGACAATAAAACGGGGTTTTCTTGCTGAAAAATTTAAAAAGTGTCGCAGTGTGGTTTCAGAAAGATGACATATAAATTTTCTACAATCAGTTTCGCGATAATGCACTTAGTGATCCCGAAGTTGTCATTTGACTTTTGTGTCTACCAACAAATAGTTATTAATCCTTAAGTGGAATAAAGAGGAAACCCAAGTTTAGCAAGGCCCTGGCTTGGTATTTGAAAGTCAAAAAAAAATTCAAATAGTATTCAACAAAGCCAGCCAAGGCCGTAACATTAATCTTATGTGAAATCTTCAGCTTTTTTTGAACTATAAGATATTCAATCGTGTGGTTCTAACGCCACAAGTTTTCCTTATTAAGATTATGAAGTGCTTTTATCTACTTACTATACTTTTTCACCCATAAAATTGTTAAAATAAAAGTTTTAATAAAAATTTCGTCTTATACTTTTAGTGCTATCTCAACTGTATGACTCCGCCAGCACCGATACATGTAAGCACAACAACCACAACAAGCACGACAACCACCATACCAACAACTACGGAAAATGTGGCTCTCCGTCAATTGCAATATAAACAACAAAAATTACAACAACAAATGCAGCAAGCATCAAAAATTAATAAACCAATCCAGGAAACTTGGACTTTGCGCACAGTTTCAATGTTGCAACAAGACTCATTGGTGCTCGTGGACATCGCCTGGGATGCACTGAATACGCCAAATCAATGCCTCATCAGCTGGGAGGTGTCCGGTGGTGGGCTGATGGGCAATCTCCTGACCGAGTCATCGATTGTGCAGTTATCGCTGTGGCCGGACACAAAGTACCGCGTTAAGGTCACCTGCAAAAATAAGGTAAGTTGATGAAAAGCAATGAGAAATTACTCTTTTTTGCCAAGTATATATAAGTTGAAGCCATTTCAAATAGCGTTTTTAAAGTGTTATCTAAACTCAACGCGCCACATGCCACATTCCATTTTTGTATTAACTTTCGCTACTGCGAATTTTAATAATTTCGGTAAAATTTTTAGTGAAAATATTTTGGTAAAAATCGAAAAAATACTCGCTGGCACGACAGGCGTGATGCATGTTTGCGATAAGCCGGCTGGTGTCAAGTGTGAGCCGCAGCTGCTCGTGGGTGTAGCGTTAATTGAACAGAATTGAAAACGCTTAGTGCCGTTCACACAAATTGCCGACTTGCCGACTCTGTAGGCGCGATAATAAATGAGTTTTAGCCAGAAATTCGAAAGCAATTAAATTTGTTGACTGGCAATAAATAATTGAAATGCGAATTGAATGGCAGTCAGATTTATAGTGGCAAAATGTGAGGTTGTTGAATATACCGTTACTCGGTCTGTGAATAGTGGCGGGAAAGTTTTGATATGCAGTCAAAGCGGGAAGTGTCTGCAATGAAGTAAAAGCTGAACAATTTTTGAAAAGTCATGAACATTTTCGATACCTTTTCAACGCTCGAAGAACTGTAGACAGATTTACGAGAAGCAAACCCGGTTGTAACCTTGAATATAGCACCTTTGACCCGCAGTTGAGCAATAAAATCTTAATCTCTCTCTTCAAAATGAATTTGTGAATGCCTTTTCAGCGCATGCCAGCAAGGAAAGATGTCTTGCTCCTTGAAGCTACGGCCGAAACCACTTTTCATTTCATGACAAATATTCTAGAATAAACTTAAAATCACCCCTACAAGACGTGACTAATATTTGTTATGCAATTTTCTTTCTCTCTCCACAGCTCACCGGCTTCATGTCACGCTCGCTGCCACTAAGCATTGACACATCCGAGGCAGTGATGGCACACGAACACAGTGGCCAACATAAAACACAAACACCTAATGCCGATGCCACATCAATTTCCACAACAACAATCGATAGTAGAACACTCCCAGCCGCCAAAATCGAACCACAACAACCACAGCAAATCAACAACAATGCAATCGACCACAACAGCAATGGCAACACGGAATATGTAGACGCCGATATCTCCTCGAATTCTAACGGTTTGACCGCCGATACCGATAACGCCGCCGTGCTGCCATACGACGAGCGCGATGACGACCACGATCAGTCAGTCGAGGCGTTGAATAGACACACACAGTTTGTCTTCAACTGGCACTCCCACAATAGCGACATTAGCCTGATTGAACCGATACACAAGCCTGATCTGAGCATGCTCACAATGGCCGTTGCCGACATGCAGAAACCCTTCTTCTTCGGCTTGCTCTCGGGCACCATTATACTGGTGTGCCTGGTGCTCGCGTATCGCTGCTTGCTGCGCCGTCAGCGCTTAGCGTATGAGAAGTCCATGCTAATCACCGATGACGCCGCGCACGCGGTCGTCTCCGTGGCGCCCGCCGAAGTGGCCATGCGCCTTGCCAACAACAAGGCGGCGGCACGAAAAACCAAGGAGGGCGGTCTGCATGGCTGTGGCGTTGGCAGCGCGTTGGGCGCGACGTCGCTGGCCTACCAGCGCAGCGATGAAGAGGAGGAGTACGAGCGCGGCGCGGAGGAGGTGTGTAGTAATCCGGCGATCTGCTCGAGAAACGCGCTCAAGGTGTAAGTGCGTGCAGGTGCGTGTGCGCGTCAGTTAGTCAGCCGGCCAGAGGTGTGGGCGTAAGCCCTGACGTAGTAGTGAGCTGTATCGATTGAGATTAAAACAGGAATTAAGTTACACACACACACTACAAAAAGGCAAATTAAAGCGTTTAAGAAAGTAAGCTTATTCCGTAGGCATACAAAGGCAAAAACAAGCATATAAAATACTTATATAAATATCGCTAGTTTTGTTAGGAGTATTACCATAGGACCACAACTACTCTAATATGTATAAATTAAGCGACTAGTTGCAGTGTGTTGCCGGTAAACTAAAGTGATTTACAAATACAATATGTAGTTGTTGTCGTTTCATGCCGCATTTGCGTCAACTACTTTCCGTTAGACATAACCTATATTTAAGTCAGCATATTTAACCAGAATATGAACAAACAAATAAGTAAAATACAAATGCAAATGTGTAGTATAAATGCGAGTGCAGTCACACTCGTGCGCATAATATTAGCATTTAGACTAAAAATCAATATTCATTCTAAATAATCGTGTGTTGCAAATTACGCATTTATGTGATGCCAAGTTAAAGCTGTGCCACGGTCGGGCCACTCACACTACATACATATAACAGCAAATATATATATAAGCCTTTATATATATATATAGGTATAGACTAAATAGAGTTTAGTGTAATATGCGAAATTCCATAATTCATTATTTACAGTCGGTTGATTGCTTTCATTTGCGTTTGCATTTGCTGCAATTAAACAGTTATGCGAGCGCTGCGCTTGGTTCGTGTGCTTGTATGCCTGTGCATCTGTGTGTATAAAAGTGTACATGTGTGTGTGCGTGTGTGATAATTTGAGTGCGCTTGTGCAAGTTTAATTACTAGAAATTTCAACTGATAGCTGGGCGTATGTGAATATGGTATAAGTATGTGTATATATATGCATGCAATATGCACAGTTATACAGAGTAAGTTTTGTGAGCTTTCAAGTTGAAGCTTAAATTGTATAAAGCAAATCATATAAATGCCGTTATATTATGTTAATTGCTACTAATTGTGTATGCCAGCAGTTGGCGTTTAAATCATTGAACTTATTTCTATCCAATCGGATGGGGAGGAATAGAGTTTTCGTAGAATTTGAAGATCATGGTGGGAAATTTCGAGTCTGATACACTTTTCTATATATATACACTTTGTAAACAGAAATATCAGTAGCGTAAAATATGATCAGTGAATTGATTATTCTGAAAAGTCGCAGAGATCTAGGCTTTCAAAGCTGCGATAGCGCTCCAAGCACCATTTTGAAGCTCTATATTGTGAACTTCTTTATCTGAAGTCTGTGAAAGGGATCTCTTTATTTTTTACCCACTTAGATGGTCGTTCCTAAGACATTCAAAAATGGCTGAACTTTCGACAGTACCACACCATTAGTTGATTATCTCTGCCTCATAATATACCACGAATTTGCCATGCAAACTCAACAAGTTTCTCCTTTCCTTCCTACTTCTCTGGAAATAGAAAAATCTTTGTTTGTTTTGAGAACAGAAAAGTCTCAAAAAATGTTGTCTCTCTGAAATATCTTAAACGCCAGAGGAATTTACACATATTTTTATATATTCCCAGATCTTCGGTGCTATATATAGCAAATAGTTCAGCTCTCAATTGAGTGAAAATTAATGGGTTACCACTAACCCATAAACTGAACTGTGTGAACTGAAGTTGGTGTAAAGTTTGAATCAGCGGTGAGTTTTGGTCTTCGCTAAATTTTTTTTTCATTTCTCCGATATTCATATCGTCCATTAATAGAAAAAAATTAAATTTATAAAAATACTATATGAGAATAAAATTAAATTAAAAAAAATTATAAAATTTATCTAACTTTAAGTTTTTAAAATTTATTTTTTAATCCCTTTAAACGTCAACTGCTCATTCACCAATATTAGTTCATACGCAAAAAATTCATCAAATAAAGCAAGACATAAATATAACTTTAAATAAAAAAAAAAAATAAAAGATATAATTACAGTGTATTTTATCATAAAGTAAACTAATAATGTAGTGGTAAACTTAATTGCTCAATTTGCAATTAGATATGTATGTGCTTTGCTTTTACTTAAAGTTTGACTTCGGCTTGATGCTTCTTTAGAGAATATGCCACGTAATTCAAAATTTTGTATAAAAAAAGTTCAATTGAGTAAATGTTGAAACCCCTCTTACTTGCCCCCATGAAAAACCACACATTGACACCTCCTTCCAAGCACCTCCCAAAGCACACACACCCACCTTCATTTATCAGTGTTGTAACTAAACTACAAAAACACAACAATTGAAAGCTTCCAAACTCCAGAATAAAAGTAAAAAAGGAAGAAAAGCTCTGCATTTGAAGAAAAAGAAAAAAATATTATTTCATTTTTTTTATTCTAGAAAGACGCATAATCAAAACTAAGCAAATTTTTTAGTAAAAATATTAAGGAAGAGAGGGCAGGAAAGGAATTAACAGCAAACATTTTTGATATGTGTGTATTGGTGTGCAAAGTATTAGCTAATAATAGCAACAAAGCATATTTACAGTTTGTTTGCTTTGCCAAGCGGGGCTTATTTGGGGTGGGCATGCGGTGGCGAAGTTTAATTGGAGGTGCTGGCGAAACGACATGGCGTATGAGTAACCTATTTGAAAGGTTGCTTAGAAATTCGAGTTTCATTTTCAAGTATATATTTGCAACACTCGAAATGCGCTCCAAGTTGCAATCCACCGCTGCTCGCCCACGCATACCACCACCAATTTATACATACAAACAAACAACACAAACAAACACTTTGGCATGAAACTCAAAACTTTAGGCAAATAAATTATAAGGCTAAAAATAAAAAATGAAAAAAAAATATTGAAACAAAATTCAAAATTAACCGTAATTGTATTAGAAAAAATTAAAAAAGAAAGTTTAATCAAGTTAAAACTACATAAGTACGCGTATATTTGTACATTAAAATGAATGTGTAAAATTGATGTGAATTTGTGTTACCGCTAGTGCAAAAAACACAACACCGACAACAACAACAACAACTAAAACAAAGAGCACGTAAAATTTTAAAATAACGAACAAGGACAACAACAACAACTGAAATGCTTCCACTGCGCCAGTGTTGCATGTTTTTTGCAAAGCAGCCACGTAAACACAAATCAACGACAAAATTTAAGCAAAAATCAAAATGATTAAAAAATACGAAAAACAACAACAAATGAGCACGTCGATATTCCTTATTAAAAACAAACAAACAAACAACAATTGTATGTATGTAATGTGTGAATAAAGCGACGAAGCACTTTCCACACAAGCCACTAAAGAGCTGCGGAGAAATATATTTTTTCGGACTTTTTTGTTGGTGTGCGGTGCGGAAAATGCGGAAAACGCTGCTTAGTTAAGTTTTTTCTAGATGCTATGATTTCGCTTTAAATGTTTTTTGCTTTTTTATGTGTATTCATTTCTCATGTAATGTGTATAGGAGAAAATTAAAAGAGAATTAATTAATTAATTAAAAATTAGTGAAAAGTAATTAATCAAACATTTCGGCCTAAATAAGACAAAATTTTTCATATAAAGTGTATCTAAAAATTAAATAAGAAAAGCTTAAAATGCAGTTAGCGAGCAAAAAAATAAATTTAAAAAAATTAAAAATTTAAAATCTAATCAAACAAGTCGGCCAAATTAACGAATAAATCAGCAACAATCAAAAACTAACCCCAGACGCTTCCATTTATCTGTAAGTGTGTCATTGCGGCAGGCAGTTTTGTGAAAATAGCGGAAAAAACTTTAATGGTTTCAAAAATTTCTTGAGAGCATATTTTGGTAACTTAATTTTTTAATAAATTTAACTATAATTAAAAATTTAAAAAGTTCTAAAGACAACACAAAAATTTCTTCACTTAATTAATAGCGCAGTTTGCTAATTGTCTCAGTTAGTTCTTAATTTAGTTAATTAATTAATTGCACAATTTACTAATTGACTACGTCAGTTCCTTAATTTAGTCAAGTAGATAATTTCACAATGTTTTAAATGACTATATCAGTTCCTAAATTTAGTCAATTAGTTAATTGCGCTATTTACTAACTGACTAAATCAATTTCTTAATTCTGTCGCTTAAATAATTTTACAATTTGTCTATTGACAAAATTAATTAATTTCAAAATATAACAGTTGACTTAGTCAGTTTCGTAATTAAGTTCATTACATGATTATACTATTTTTTGATTAACTAAATAAATTCATTGTATAATTTACAAAATGACTAAGTCAGTTTCTTATTTTAGCCAATTTCTTAATTGTCCATAATATACTAATCGACTAAGTGAATTCTTTAATTCATTCATTTAATTTAGTCGATTAACTAATTGAAAAATTTTCTAATGACTAGTTCAGTTCCTTAATTTAGTCATTTAGTAAATTGTTCAGTACGAGTTGATCAAATGAAAATTTAAAAATTAATTACTTGCATAATATACTAATTCACTTCATTAGTTCCTTAATTGAGTCAATTTAATAATTCGAAAGTGTTCAACAGACTATGTCACTTCCTTAATTTAGTCAATTAGTATAAAGTTCAATACGAATTGTTCAATTCACTAATTGTCTGAATTTATTTATATCATAATATGCTAATTGACTAAGGCATTTCTTTAATTTAGTCAATTTAATAATTGAAAAATTTAGTGACTGACTAAATTAGTTGATTGCATAACTTACTAACTGACTATGTCAGTTCTTTAATACAGTCAATAACATAATTGTGTAATTTACTAATTGACCAAATCAATTAATTGCATAGTTAACTAATAGAGTAAATTAAGAAAATGTATAAAAACATTTTTGAAACTAACAACGGAACAATATTCAGTCCAGCTTAAGTCAACTGAAATAAAAGAGCGAATCTCGATTGATCCAGCTAATTTATTCGAGTGTGGACATCAAGCTTTCAATGAAACTATAACTTAAAAGCGGAAAAGATTAAGATTTTTTAAATTTGAAGTTATTCACTTAACTGTTTGCCAGCAATGAGCATGATTTATAAATAAAAAATGCACAAAACACAAATGACCCAAACCACAAAATTCACTGCACTACCAAATCCCCAAGAACTTCACTAAGTCCTTACCTCCAGATAATGTACATATACAAGCAGAATGAAAGGAAGAAGCGAAACATGAGTTGAATGAAGTGAAAATGCGCTGCGCAGCAACATTTCTATGCGTTAGTTACTGCAGGCGTAAGCAGGATTAAAGGATTAGCATTGCCACGAGCCTTTCACTTAAATAACGCCAGCATTCATGCGATCTCCTACGCGATACATACAAATAAGGCACTTTTACATTTGTATATATGCATATATATTCTCATATTGATATCAGCCATGTAACTCACTTGAAAATCATACAAATTTATGCGTTCAGCCATTTTTGCATGGATTCGCTTGCGCCGTTCAGCAAAATGTTTATCTCTTTGTATTCGTGTAGGTATAAAGCTTAAAGCATATGAAGAAACAGCATTAATTATATTAATATAAAGGTTTATGAATGCATTAATTCAGACATAACATATGAATCGTTCCATTTATTCAGCCACACAATCAACTTTGCGTTCAATCATTGCATATTCAAGCAACTATTCGTATGTGTGTCCATATGTGTATGTGTTTGCGCTTCAACGGTATTTAAACGCTCATTCATTCAGCAAATGCGTACGCATTTCAATATATATATATATATATATGTATATAAAGATATCGTATGTGTGCGCATACTTAAGCCCTGCTTGTAATGCTTTCATTCAAATATTCAATCATTTAATCAATTATTCAAGATATTCACTCATATTGCCATTGACATTTAATAATTCACTTAGGCGCAGTCGCATTGAACACTCATATGTCATTGCGGGCAATAAGCAACACATTCATTCAAGCAATTCATCTCAGATAGCAAGTAGATAGCATTAACAATAGGATAATCGTATGAATAGAGGCATACTTCAGAACTATTACCACTACATAAAACATAATCATAGATATCGACTACGCATACGACTGCATATGTGTGTGTTCGTATGTTCAATTCTATACATACTCATATGCAATATACGATAAGCAGGCATCTGATTGGGTAAATAGTATGTGGTGACATACACACGAGTACTATTATATTGATGCAATAAAATAGTTCGTAGAATGTTAATACTTACAATACATTTGTGTGATACACACACTACTAAATGTGTAGATATATATATATTTATATTCATAAGTAATTTTTCAAAGTTTATTATGCAGCCAGTTTACAAATAGCTACAGACACAGGCAATCTGCCGCCAATCATACAAACTAACTTACAAATATGCAATAGAAAATGAGTTTAAATGTAGCAAATGGTCAGTGAGGTCAGTTCCTAAGCTATAAATATAGCTTCACGCATAAATTTTCTAATTGATTAATTTTAAGTGACAGTTAAAGAAAGGAAATGAGCGGAATTGTATGTATGCATTTATCTTTAGCATACCTTTAGGCGCCACACAAAATTTTCGTTCAGCACTTGCTTAACTTCTCAAACGGTTTGTGAATTAACACATTTTTGCTAAAAACACGCATTTGAGTTGTTTTTTGGGCTTATAGTAAATTTTCACAGAATGACTAAGGATCCTGATTTTATGATAACTAAAAATATAGAAGTTCCAGTTTCCAAGAGACAAAAATGATGTCAATCAAAAACACAGCCGCCTTAAAAATAGGAGGCAATTGCAAGGAGGCGAATTCAAAATATTTGTTTGAATCAAGAGTTTATTATATCTAGAACCCTGAAAAATGGAATCTGCTGTAGAACCTGGTTTTATGATAAAATATATCGCCTGTAGATATCAAAACCTGCTGAGAATTGTATACTATGAGCTACCAAAGGGCTTAAAGCTGCTATATTTAAAGTACTTGAAAATTCTGATTAGTTCTTTCTATAATCAGGTGACTTAAAGCTTGATACTTATTTAGTACAACCTTTTTGAAGTTATAAAACCTTTTTATTTACTGGCATAGTCACCGCTTACGGGATTATAGCCGAGTTATTCTTTTCATTGGCGCCGTTTTTCACGTGGCGGGTTCTAAACCCAACGCAAAACGCTGGTGAAGGATGGTTCGCCTTCTCACTTAACTCGTCTTCAAACGGATGTTCTTTGGGTACCCAGAGGATACTTTAAGTCGTAAGCTGCTTGAGCCAAGTGTAAAATAATCGTTTCTGGCCTCTCCCAAGTGAATGGCAATCAGAGAACTTTCCTCACTTGCGTGAACTTCCACACATGACTCCAACCTACAGCTAGAAAATAGTCTCAAAAATTACAAAACCGTTGAATGATGGTCCGAAGTCGTTCTAAATTTGTTTTCATACCGCAAATTTCAAAATTTCAATACTTCAATAATATACTAAAATGCCATTTTTTCCAGCATAACTACTAGAGTGACTCATTCGGCTCCTAATGTTAAAATTCTCATAAAGTCCCCCTCTCATACTTTGCCGCCCATTTGCTACATTTTATACACAAATCCAGCTCAACTTACGAAACAGTCAATACAAAGTGAGGCATTCTACTAATAATTATAAGAAATAGACCTACAGAGCCAACACACATCAATACTAAACGCTAACTACAATAATTTGCAATAAAATTGTACTGTAGCTACATACTATTTAGTTGATAAGCAAAACAAAAACAAAAAGTATGTTTACCTACTTAAATACCGCATGAATAACTAAACTGTTAATGCAAAACTTGCAAGGATTTCGGTTTAGAAGGCTAAATTAACTGAAATCCATAAATAAGACTGTAAATACTAATTTTATATCTTCACATATGAATAACTAAGAACTTACTAAATTAATAAATAACTAAATAGACGACTTTAATTGCAAATGGCAAACAAATGCGAAGTGCTTACCTTGCCGAGCAGCGGGGTCGGTGGTCAAATGCAGCGCTGTATTATTTGCTTGAAGGGTGCGAGGAGCCGATATTGGAAAACTCTTGCTATATGTACACACACTACTTTAGTGCTGAAAGTCCGAAAGTTTCTCACACGCACGCACACACAGTTATGCTGAAAGACGCACGAGCGGCTGCCGTTGCGCCGAAGGACATTAAAGCAAAGCAAACGAGCGCACGAGCGTCCGGCGAGCGCTGCCTGTGTGCGTGTGTGGCAAGTGCTTTTAGTGGCGCAACAAATAATGCAAACTTTTGATGTGTGTGTGCAGATTGCGACTAATTGCAAACGCATTAAGCTCGTGACATGTTTTGTAGCCGAAATATATGCGAAAGAAACACACAGCAATAGTGGCATAAATATGCTAAATAACAGTTAATAATGCATTAGCAGCAGATACGTGCTTGTGTGTTTGTATGTGTGTAAGAGTCGGCTTTAGGCTGCAACTACAACAAATTGAGTCAACATAATTACCAATACACGCACACACAAGCGAGCATTGAGCACCAACACATAGGCAAACAGCAAATACAATATTTCGCTTCATATATATACATATATATGTGTGTGTGTGTGAGTAAATTAATAAACATGAGCGGCCTAAAGAGTGTGTAAGCTCCATTGTTTTCGGCTAATCGGCAAATAATCAGAAAATTGCATTTTAAATTCAGTTTGCAGAGCAAACACGCACACACACACACGCAATAACAAACGACAGCTGCGTGTGCGTGTGCGCCAAGAGAACACCATTATATAATTAATTACTACTTATTATTGTAAAAAATAAAATATTTTCTATTAAAATTAAATATAAATTATATGCGTTGCGCTAATTCTAAAGTTGTGCGTGTGTGTGTGTGTGTTTCTGTAGAAATTAAATTAATTCGAAAATAATAATTTTGAAAATATTTCAGCAAAAAACCATATTTTCATAAATAAAAACCAATTAATATTAACAATGAAATTAATTATTGAATTGCTTAAATCCGTAATTGATTTATTTTTGGATTTTAACGGTTGCTGCCGGTCCCAAAGTTTGCAAAAACAGTTCGACAATTGCAACAGCTTGAGGCACACACCCACGCACACAACTTTGATTGGCGCGCAATTGATGTCTAATCAAAAAAATATAGAATATCCAAGTTTAATTCCTCCAAACACCTTTGTAAAATATCTCAGTAGCAAGTAAGGTAATTAAATATATTCAACCTAATTAGCGTGTTTTTTTCTAGATTTAAAAGTACTAAATAAAAGAAAAATATAATTAAATAAACTAAAAATATAATGTGTAATTTAAAAGCAAAGAAAACCTGTTTTCGAAGTCATTGATAAGCTAAGTTTTTGTCGCAAAATTCAAATCTCAATTGGCATACATAAAATTATAATAAAATATCACTAAAATGCAATATAAATATATATCTAACGGTACGCATTACGATTGTCTATGCTAAGAGAAATGTGAAAGCAGCAACTATAGCGAGTTAAGGCGTAGCATGCCGCAGCGTTATTCCATATTAATTAGCAGTAGTGCTACAACAAAACAAAAACAAATCAGCTGGAGCGCAGTGTAGCGTAGCAATCTGAGAATTTCACTTGAATTCATGTAAAAATTAAATAAAGTACAGCATAGTTTTATTAGAGTGGCGAAGTGGGCAGAGGTGCAGCGAGAATTCGTAAATGCACTCAAGCTAAGTATCAATATTTATTTAATTAAATATTAAATTTAAATTTAAATCAACATAAACTGAACTAAACTGAACTAACTAACAAACTAAGCAAACAAATAAAGTGGAATTTCAAATTTAAAATACAAAATTCGCAAAAAAGTTTTATTTCTTAAACGTTGTTTTTGGGAAGATGTTTGGGTAAGTGCTCGTACTATATTTTGGGCTCTCATCACAACTGTATTAAATTTTCTTCCTTACTAAGGTTGGGTAGAACTAATTTGCTTCGATTTTGAAAATAAATAACGTATAAATCATATCATAGATAGACTTACAGTCACCAAGACCTTTTCAGAATAAACCGGCATATATGAATAAAGGAATGTCAGATTTGACAGTTAATAGGAAGACAGAAACTTATCGCTCTAAATCTAAATGATCATGACCTAGCCAGCATAACCCCCATCTGATAATTTGCTATGCTCATCGTTCCATCGCCGACTCATCAGTCCATGCCTCTGCACCAGAGACCTGCATTGAGTATGATCGATCAGTTGTGATCAGCCTCGCTCAAAACGGTCACAACTCAGCACAGCGGTTCGCAACAATATCGTTCGATCGAGTTTCGTGCTCAAAACGAAGGAGTTCGATCAGTTGATTGGATTGCTCTGCTTACTGATTGAAACTGATTAGTTGGTTCCGGTATGATGATTGGAAATGATTGTACAGAAAAAGACGATCAAGTCCAACGATGCACGAAAACTCAGACATCGATCAAGTGTGCGTTTGAATTGATTGTGATTAGACCAATCAGATCGAGAATTGCCCTGCAAATATGTATGTATGTGCATAGTTTGTATGAACATATTTGAGTGTTTTAACGGAAACAAGTTGCAATGCATAAAATTAACTAAAACATTACTGCATATATTTCTTCATTTTTAACGCTTAAAACTAAAATTCAATTAATGCTTAAAATTAATAAACAAAGGTAATGCTTAAAATATTAGGGAACACAAATTTCAAATTTTTATCACTTCTTCATTGAGATCAACAAAAACTTAAAATTAAAAGAAGGTAATAAATTGGTTTCTAAATCGCTAAAGCTTTAAAAAAACTAAACATGGTCCGAGCCTATTTCTTTTTTAAGTTATAATATTTCCAGCTAAAGAAAAAGAACGCCCAGCGACTGCGCTGCTGGCAGGAACCAACCGGTATGACCAAACGGTATGATTGTGATCGATCGGAATGCAAGCAGCATTCTCGAACATTCTTTGCTGCTCACACAAGGCTTTCGATCGAGAAAAATCATGACGAAACAAGCAACAGTGATTGAAACTGATTGTTCGCTTCGAGCACGCTCGCTTACGATCATTCATTTTTGTTGAAGCAAAGTTTTCCGTCACAAAAAATCTGATTCAATGATCGGGTATGATTGAAAAAATTGTGATCGTTGCAGCTCTCTGCTCTGCACCATATAGAAGAACCATATGCTTCGCTTCCTTATCCAATCTGAAGAAAGCAAAACTAACTGCGCAGATGGTGAAGACAATGATATCAATGTTATCGGCGTATCCCAGCAGCAGAAGATTCTACAGTCTCTATTTAGTTCTGCAGCTTGAATTATGTTAATTTTTTATTTATTTTTAAGAGTAGATTGGAGAAGTCGCATGGTAGAGAATCGCATTGTCTGAAACCTCGTTTGGCATGGAACGGCTCCGAGCGGTCTCTCCCGATAATGCTGGAGCTTTTGGTATTGCCCATCGTCAGTTTACACATCTGTTTTACTTTCAAAAGCAGATTTAAAATCGACGAACGGGTGGAGTGTAGATGCTCTTTTCACGTGTCTCTTCCAAGGCTTGGCACATGAGGGACTTTTTCATGGTCGGGCGGAACTCGGCGACAGAGTCTCTCTTTCGTAATGGTCACAAACAATTTGCCACATCGTACTTCTTGGACGGCGGTGAAGTCAGCCTTTTAATCTTACGAGGACATCAACCAGCCGGGCAGCGGCACCTGATGTTTCGCCTTTTCACTTTAGCTCACCTTCTAACCGATGTTTTTTGGCTACCTGAAGGATACATAGGCTAAGACCGAAAGCCGTGATCTGCTTGAGCCAAATGTAAAAAAATCGATTCTGGCCGCCTCCAACTGTAACATAAACGGATAAAGTGCAAAATATTCGCACAGGGAAGACAATATTTGTGAAAATCTTCCTCATTTTCGAGCATAGATGGCATTCACTAAGTTGTTGGACTAAGGTTGGTGTCAAAAGTTTCCTCATTAGACAACTTATCAGATACATCATCGGTATACATTTCTGCAGCTACCTTCAGATCATATTCTCTTATATCCAGGTACCGCTATAGAAATGAGAACGATTTCTTTTTTTGAATTGAATTTCTTCTTTACTGCAATTTTGTACGTCGTTTCCGCGGTCCTTTTTCTTGCTGATGATAACATCGTCCTTGTAAGTTCTCTGCAATCATTTTCATTCACTATAAATTGCTTTCCACTAATCACACAGATATTAAATTCGCAAAAAGGGTTTCTTTATTGCTAACTTTAGCGTCGTTTTATATGCGTTGTCCAATATCCAAATTCCGCTCAATTACTAAACAACATTTTTACAGTTTCACCAAATATTATCCATTTGTCGCTTGCACAGACATTCAGATGGGGAAACACACAACTACCGAACAATGATCGGCTCGTTATCTGGTTACTTTCGGTATAGCGTATAAAAACCCACAAAATACGCGAGCAGGTCCCTCAGTTTTGAAGGCGTGAATTTAAAATTTAGCGCACATCTTTTTTTCTCTAGGAAGCTGCCATACAAACTCAACTATCAAACTCATGTTCCTGTATGAAAAACTTTTCTATTTGATATGGAATTTTCAGGAAATGTGGCAAACATTATTGTTCAAGGTAACGCTTCAATTTACAATCATATTATTCAGAGCGGACCACTAAAAATATAGCCGCCGTACGAAGTCGCCTATCAAAATAAAGTTTTTGTAACGAAAACTTTAGGTATAATAGCTTCGGTGCACCAGAAGTTAAAGTGTATTGATTTTGTGTCAAGAGCACACGAATAATATTGTCCATTTAATATGGTAGCTCACTCTAATCGCTTGAAAGATGTTGATATTCCGTATTCGGTTATCCTATGAGTCCTTCACTACTAGAGCAAAAGGGCTATTTTTAATTTTTAAAACTGCCAGTATTAAGCCACTATATACAAATTTAAGTACTATATATTATTTGTCCTAAAAATGGGGAATTTTAAATTATCATGTTGTAGTAACACCGCACATATAAACCAAATCTGCTAGCATTTTTAACAAAAATTTACTATATTTGCACTGTTTAAATCGAAATTTACATAGAAATTTAAACCTGCAACAAACTGTATAACCTTACAAATTTTTCAAGTTCACCAGCCACTTCTGAAGTTCAACATCCTTAAAATCCGGAAAAAACCTGCTATCAAATAAAAGCTTATGTTAAGCTTTAACAGCGCTCTAAACAGTTATGGTACTCACGGCGCACGAGTGTAGTCTGCATAAATGTTTGCACCATTATGCCACTAATCGCAGAAGTGTGTGTGTGTGTGTGTGTACAGGCGCTCTTAAGAAGACACTCCTGTCGGGGCGTTAAAAAATCAACGAGCAACTAGCCATTCAACCACAACTACAACTGTAATTACTTCCGTTAAAAAATGTTTAGTGGCACTTAAAAATCACTTACTTAATACGCTGGCGCACCAAACGGCCAGCCGGAGTCGACAATGGCGCAGCACAAAAGAAAAAAAATAGTACAACAAAAGCACAAACTAAAACTGAAATACTTGTAAAATCATTTTCAATTATGTGAAATAAATTCAAGCATACTCCGGCGCAATTGGCCGCTTGGTTTAACCATTGTGCTCACACTTAAGTGCATTCACACACATGCAGAGGAACACACATACGCGCGCGTGTGAGGCGTAAGGAGAAGTGCAAATATTAAATCTCTACATATACTAGTATAATGTGCATTTATAACGGATATAGTATAAAGTTTGCTTGAAATGAGAGTTTTATTTTATTTTAAGCTCGTGGTGAAGGGTGCGGCCCTAATGTGTGGAATTAAGTTCACTTCAGGAATGAGTGTTCGCTGAGCTTTACGTGTATTTAGGTGTAGTCGTACACAGGTCCGTTTTATGTCTAATGACTAAATTTTTTACTTCCACATGCTTGTATGAATCATACACAATTGTCTTAAAACAGAAGTAAATATTAAATCGGGCTTCGTATATAAGAATCGTAGGGGTGTTCTTTTTGTAATAGTTCTGCATAAAATTTTCTTCCTTTTTTCTTTTTCATCTGGAGGATAGATTTCGCCACACTTAACACCCTCCAGTCGCTAGTTTGCACGTACGGATTTTGTCTTTGCAGAAGCCGCAAAGTATGTTCAAAGTCCACCACGCGAAGAATGGTTACCTTCACTTTCGGCACCAATGGAATAGTGCTGCAGTCTACTACCTTCTGGTTTGTTCCTCCCACAGGTTTGAAAGTGTTCTGATCATTTCCCTTACTCATGCTAGGGTCGGGTCGTCGTTACATTTATTATTCAGTATCCTGCTTCATTAACTCATGGCATGGGTGCGCTCAGATCGGCGTCCATTTTGAAGAAGAGGGCTTCGAAAAGCTTCATTTCTACTATTTTTCACCGCTCCTATGAAATTTGCCCCAGCGGGTTACTGTATTCCACGAGCGCGACGGTCAAATGTCGTTTGGAATCTGATTGGCTACTGCCGCTGCCTTGGAGGTTGTCGGTTTGTCCACGTGCTTTACGTCTAGTTTTCCGACTTCGTCTTTTCTCTTCCCCTTTTTCGAGGGCACTTTCATTTCGCTTTCCGTCGAATGCTGCATTTTTCCAGCGTTATGGGTCTCAATGCGATTAGCATACGGTGGCCGAGGCATTACACCAGTTTAGAGTGGCGAAGTGTGCTCGGCCGTTCTTTACCTCCTCTCTAGCCTAAGCCATTCTTTTCCGCATTAATGCTTACAGCACTTTTTTGGTTCACGTCTTCATGGACTGTGACACTTGTGCGCTGTAAAGCTGGTTCGGCAGTTGTACTACAACCACCGCAACCTGCTCCCGTTGTAGTAGAGGTGTGGCTGTTGGTGACTTAGCTCCTTAGATCGCTTTGCCTGCCGGTGGTAGCAGTCTCGTCTCTCAACGACGATTAACAATGACCATCATATTACCCATTTAGCTACTTCTGAGGATACATGTAAAGCAGTCCAACATGAGTGGATGATTGAGATAATACATCAGCCTTCGCTAGGAGTCGCCTACCCGCAATGTAATGACTCTGCCAAAAGCCAGCTTGAGATCATGATATTATAAGCAGCGAAAAAATTTATTTTGCTACATAAGTTGTTAGAACTACTCCTAATTACCATATATGAGCATCATTACGATTTTCAGAATGAATTTTTCTTAAAATGAGTAAACAAGCATATTTGGTCATGCCTAATCGTGCGAATTTCGATCCCACATTAATGGAGAAAATTAAAACTGCCGAAGAGACATGGATTGGTCAGTTGACTCACAAATAGGTCAATAATCATCGGAATGAAATCAGTTTTCCATCGAACGCAGATATAAAACAAAATTCGCCGAAAGAGGTGAAGGCCATACAAAAGGTGCTTCTGAAAAGAATTTAGAGGACTGGAAAAATCACTGGCAAAACTGTATTACATCTGGTTTGGATTACTTTGTAGGCGGCAAAATAAATATTGATGAAGAATTAAAAATTCCGTTTTATTTATATTGGGTCCTTAGCTGCCATAAAAACCGACCGATCAAAATCAAGTTCTTTATTATTTAGATGTGACGATTACTAGTGCAACGGTTTAGCGACTCCTAACGTTTTTTCTTGTTTTTCTGATGATACTAAAGCACACTCAATAAATAAGGAGAAAAGTACGACTCTAAACAGAATGGATCACTGGGTACAAACAAAAAATTACCACCCAAGCTTTAAACTATATTTTCGTCTATTTTTATTTACCTGTCAGCTAATATTTATGTTTTATAAATATATACCTATATTTACTGTGGTTTATGTAAATGTGCTTGTACATACATATGTATGTATGCATAACTCGAGGGGGGTTAGAGCGAGTGTTGACACGTCATGTTCACGTTTACGTCTGAAATGTCCATTTAACGAGACTTCTGTGCGTGCTTAATGCTCATGTCGCGACTTACAGTACATACATATTTACTTACAAACAAACGTGTAAAAGTATGAATATGCACCGATATGCCGTTCGTGAACGTGTGGACACATTTTTGACGGGCAAGGCGCAGCAAAATTTACATATCACTCAAGCTTCCACACAGTCTAAATACATAAACATACCATAAATTAAATATGCAGCAACATAAATAATACTTATACACACACATATATACATACATATGTATATGCGATTAGTCATAGGTGCAAACTGTTTTCCTTTTTTATTTTATTTTTTTAACTCAAGCAGTTTGTTTGGGCATTTTTATTTTTATTGAAGGCATAACACTTATGAATATGAAGTGTGAATGTATTTAGCATATAATGTGGCAAAGAAAAAAGCAAAAACAAAGTGTTGCAAAAAAAATTATGACACACTTGGACGCGATTAACTAGGCCTCTCAAAGCGCCAGGCCTCATGCTATTGGTGCGTGCTATACAGGAAATTCGAAGAAGTCAAGATTTATATTGTTGTTGTAAACTAGTTTTCTTTTTCTTACGAAACTTTGAAAACTGTAGAGAAGCTTTAAGAAACGTCTACAGCAGTTACCTATAGAAAAACCGGCTCTTAAGTGGCCATATTGTAGGTCATCTTATCCTCAGTAATTGGAGCATTATTTCTAATCCGCAAACTCTTAAAATAAAATGAAAGTATTAAGCGCCCACAACAACATTTTCTATAAACACAGGTTAGGTTGTCCAGCCACAGCAGCACAAAAGCCTAATTATCACTATAAGCCCATCCAAGAATGTAAAAGCGGTCAACAAAAACCCAATTTGCCAACACAGGAGCAAAATGCGTAAGAGACGCTCACAAAGAAAAAGGTGAACATAGAAAGTGCGAAACCGTTGTTGTCACGCCCCAAACTTTCACACAATCAACGAGGCTCGTGGCGACAAAACATGTAAAGACATTCATTAGAACCATTTGTCATGAGCGAACAGGAAAATTCTATAAAGAAGATGAGAACTACTACAATAAGAGTGGTGAGCTGTGACCTTCAGCAAAATAACTGTAGAACTGTCAATACTGGCTGTCTGAGTATCCGCTTGATTGCGTCCATTAGAGTTCGGCGTTTTTACTGAATATGTCTGAGCACTGATGTAGGTGAAATGTCACTTTGCGTTATCGTTCGGTAAACTGTCACTCAACAGAAAAGATAAAAGAAAAAGGTTTGTCGAATACTAAAACAGATAAGAGGTAATTGGTCTAGCAAAATAGATAAAAGATAACGCTTAGCAGGGTATAGATTATTCGAAATATGTAATGAAGGATGTAGAAATTCATAATTAATAATAAGGTGATAGGAAATTACAGAATCTTCGTCTTTACTGGCGTGGACACGACTCACGCGGTTACAACCGAGATAACAACAGCGCGCCTGTTGTTCTTCGCATTGCAATTGGAGATTCCAAGTGCAGCCAGATCTTTCTCTACCTGATCTTTCCAACGGAGTGGTAGCCTTCCTTTTCCTCTATTTTCCGGTGGAATACTGCATCGAATACTTTCCAAGCTATTTTTTAATTCGCTGAACTATGTCAATGTCATCGTATATCTCGTCAAGCTCATCGTTCCATCGACTGCGGATCATATATCTTTCGCAAAACTTTTCTCTCGAAAACTCGCAACGTCGACTCATCTGTTGTTGACATCGTCCAGGCCTCTGCACCATATAGCAGGACGGGGGATAATTAGTGTCTTATAGAGTTTTGATTTTGTTCGACGAGAAAGGACTTTACTTCTCAATTGCCTCCTCAGTCCGAAGTAGCACCTGTTGGCAAGAGTTATTCTGCGCTGGATTTGCGGGCTGACATTGTTGGTGGTGTTTATACTGGTTTCAAGATAGACGAAATTATCTACGACTCGAAGTTATGACTATCAACAGTGACGTGAGAGCCTAGCCGCGATTGCGACCACTGTTTGATTGAAGACAGCAGATATTTCGTCTTGCCCTCGTTCACTACCAGACCCATTTATTTCGCTTCTTCATCCATTCTGGAAAAAGCAGAACTAACGGTTGTTGAGGACAATTATATAAATTTCTGCAACTGCACACACTTATAGAAAATGGTACCTTTTCTATGTATTTAGTTCTGCAGCTTGAATTAATTTCTCCAAGGGTGGATTGAAGAAGTCGTATGAAAGGGAGTCGCCGTGTCTGAAACCTCGTTTGGTATCAAATGGCTCGGAGAGGTCCTTCCCGATCTTGACGGAGCTTTTGGTGTTGCTCAACGTCAGTTTACACAGCCGTATGAGATTTGCGAGGATACCAAATTCAGAATTAGTGGCATAGAGTAGCTTTCTCGGGTCTTTTCCAAGATTTGACGCATTGTGAATATCTGGCCAGTTGATTTTACTGGGCTCAAGACGCACTTACTCTATACAGTTCAATCTGTTTGTTGACGGTGGGCTTTAATCTTTCACACAATACGCTCGATAGAACCTTGTATGCGATGTTGAGGAGGCTTATCCCTAAGTAGTTGACGCAGATTGTGGGGTCCCCTTTTTATGAATTGGGCACAGGACACTTGCATTCCAAACGGCGGATATATTTTCGTCCGACCATATTCTAAACAGAAGCTGATGCATTCTCTTTATCAGTTCCGTGTTTGAATAGGTCGGCCGGCAATCCATCGTCCTCCGCTGCTTTGTTGTTCTTCAGACGGGAAATTGTTATTCGAACTTCGTCATGGTCGGGCAATGGAACGTCTGCTCCATCGTCATTGATTGGGAAATCAGGTTCGCCTTATCCTCTATACTTCTAGTATACCGTGGGCATCAGTTCCCAGATCTCCTCTGGAGGTTCTACAAGAGTATGCTGCGGCTTTGAAACCTTCTGTCGTCACATTTTTTCGTAGAATTTTCGAGCATTACCCCTGTCGGCCAGTTTGTTAAACTCTTCGTACTTATTTATTTCGGTCTATACATCTTTTAGTCTGCAAATGCGTCGTGCTTTCTTCTTCAGCTCCCGATATCTCTCCCATCCCGCACGTGTTGTGGTCGATTGTAACGTTGCGAGGTAGACAGTCTATCACGATCGTACGATGAAAAGAGGCCTCAATCCCGACACATGTAGATAACAGTGTAGAAGAAGAAAGATATTAGAAATAATACATAATAAAAATCCTAATACTATTGTATGTATACAGGTCAATGCATAATGTATATAAGCAGGATATTTAGAGCGCATTTAAAATGACAGCACCGACAACTACATTGCTCTAATTCGTTTTCTTCCATAACCTCTCTCACGTGAATTAACAACAAGCATTGTGTTATTGGTTCGGTCACTTAATTTGAACTCAAATGTTAAACATATTTCTTGGCATCCATTACATAAAAATCTCACGCCCCTCTCTCACAACCAAACACGTATGACTTTGGAAGCCATCACAGAGATACCCAGCATTGCAAGATTATCTGTGGGAATTATTTTTCTTTGTACACACGCCAATTGTCACTTGAAATGTACCCCCAAACACCCCACTCTCCCAACATACTTCTGGATTTAATTTGCTCCGTTGGCAATTCGCCACAACACAGCCATATGCACATACACATACATATATGAGAGCCTGCTGGCAGACTACGTTGAAGGTGATTTGCTTGATTGTGGCATGTGCCATCGCTTTATGCCACAATACACCGGCGTTCGACAACAGTTCGTCAATGAAGCGTGTTATTGGATGTGAACTAAGACGCCCAGCTATTCTTCAACCACTGAATTGTGAACAAAGACGCTTTGTGGCAGGACGGGGTTGCGTGGATGCGCGCAGCCCGCACAGAATTGTCATTGCTTCGCATCCTTGAAGACCGTGCGCAACGCACAGGTGTGTGAGGCGGGCTTTTGCTGCGAGCGAGCAGACAACTTGACAGGTGCGGAGCCACATGGCGAACCGTTATTTCAGCAACTGAACTTTCAATGTCAAAGTTGTGACAAATATTTTCTCGCACTACGCTTGAGGTTGGTTAAGGACACGTAAGAGCTATTTACCGTTCTGCACCGTGTCCTCTCTACACACTATTCGCAAGTTGCGCCAGCACAATAGACTTTATTTTGCCCTGTCCTGTGTAGTTGTGTAAGTGTGTTGTCATCGATGACATTCGAAATCTTATTAAGGTATTTACTTGTTGTTCGTGCCGCTGCCGCTGCCTCAGCTATTATTATTTTCTGCTGAAAATGTAAGCTTTTATTTGTAGGAAGCGCACATGCTGCTCGCGCTGGCGTGTTGTGCAGCAGCCAAAAATGCTATTTACAAAATACAAAAACAAGAAAAAAACAACAATAAAGCAGCTTATAGTAACTAGCTGTAAGTCGCCCTGATATCCTTGAACTATTTGCAGCAGCTCCTTGGCTGTTGCACGACGCACCGCTGCTCTTCTATGTAGCATGTTTGTGGAAAAGTAGTTTTCTTCCATTTTTCGCTTGAAAATTGCTGCAAGAAAATGATTTCGTTCGTTGACAGTGGTGGCTCTCTAAACGCATTCAAACTATAAGTGACAGTGTGACATTTACTAGAATGACTTGTTATAGCATTTAATTATTAAAATGATTGTTGATATATCGGTCAAGTATATATAAACACATACTCCACATTCAAGCAACGAATGCCACGACAACAAAATCTGCTTAGAGCATTTATTTGCTTGCAATGTGTGCGAGTTTTCTTGCAATTTCCTTGACTGCAAGGCCAGCATGGGAGCAATCGGTGACGTCCTTGACTTGTCGACCGCTGATTTTGACATTACGGTCGGTTGGCAAATCGATTGCTGTTGCCTGGCCATCGCTTTGCTGTGTGCTTCGTTGTCAAGTGCAGCCGATGTTTTCGTTTGATTTCTAGGAGCTCCGTTTACAGTGCTTTAAATTGGTCTCAATGCGACTCCATGCTTTTTGCTGCGTTTGTATGTGCGTCTGTGAGTTTCTTCTTCTTCTTCGTAAAAGGTCCTTCTTCAGTTGCCGTTTGCTGCAATTGACCGCTGCAGGACACAAATTACTCAGGACATTTTTCAACTGAATAGCTTTTGCACTTATTGAATTCTCTTACGTTTGGACATCGATTCTGAGAAGTACTTGTAAATGCAATGTTACTAGAATTAAATGCAACTCTGTGCAACCACTTCAAGCGCGCATTAGTTGTGAATTTCCAGCATTGCTGCATAAGACAGCTGTAATTGTGCAGTTATGTGGAGAATTTAAGATGTGGCAGCTACATTAAGGCAGTTAGTATAATTATTTGAAAGCTTTAAAGACGATTAGATAGCTTTTAGGAGCTCAGTTAGCTTTTGAAATATTCTATAACCATGTAAAGATATACTTGTATTAATCATTTTCTTCAATTTAGAATGTTTCTCTCATTTCTTTATCTGACGCATCGAAGAAATTACCTAATGACGTTCTCCGCACTCTGTACCTTTTCCTAAATCTTGAAAGACTGAAAATTTCCAGTTCGATCTATGGACTTCAGAAAGTGATGGTCGACAACCAGCATTGTGCGACTGGCCCATACTGGAATGCGTGAGGTCCCTTTAACTAATTACTTCCTTGAGGATAGAAATCGTGGTGGACGATTGTGAGATTAAGACATCGATACACATTCTTCTGCACGATACAGCTTTAGCTACGCTGAGGTCAAAATATATTGGAACTCTTGCCTTCGGGAAATCGATTAAATTGCTTGGAGAGCTCTGTCATGTCCTGCGTCTGGCTCAAAGTGCTTTGACGATATATGCCGGCTTTTTGATCTTGACATAACAAGGGAGTGAAAATCTCACTGTCCATGAAGGATCCTTCTTGAACTATAGTTTCTTTAATAACAAAAACCACTGAACAACAGTTTTAAATCCGCCTCATAACTACATTTGATCGTAATTTGCTGAGCTTCAACCTTTATTAGATAACAATTTCAGAATTAGAGTGAACGAAGTAAGTAGTCACAGACTCAATGCAGCAAATTATTCTACATCAGTGGGAAACCCTGTAATAGAAACCAATTATTCTTAGTTAAAAAGAGAAAATTGGAGCTCAAGCAAGCAATTGTTGTTGTTTGATAGGTTATGTTAGGTTAGTTTTGATGGCTGATCTAAAGATTGGATTACTTACTTACCTTTGTGATACCGTACAAATAAAAACCCTGTAGTAATTCGAACTCGAAGTCAGCAAAGTGCTTTGTAGCCAATAAAAATTTGATAAAACGTTTAATTTCTATTCCCAATAGTTCGGTGGGACAGCTGGAAGTTTGAGCTCCCAAAGTGCTAAGGTCTTGATCGATGCACAATCAAGAGAAAGTAAAGATATGATTCCTCCTCGTTTTCTTCCAAATATCATATGCAGCTAGCGTCCTATAAGATCATCAACTTTACAACATGGATGTCGACTGGGCAATGGATTGTTAGAAACTTTAAAACTGGAAAAATACTAGCCTTTCTGAGTGCAAAGATCACATGATCGCTTACGATCGATCTTGGGCCAAAAGGATCTTGCCAAAGTGCACGCACGCACAGCAGGTGCCAAGATCTCACGAAGCCCAGCTATCCAGCAGTAGAGCACATGAGGGGAGAGAAGCGCCGACCCATTGCCACTCTACTGATAGCGGGATTGGGGTACTCTAGCTTGCCAGCTCATCATCTTTATAATTGTCTTGCCTGCGATTCTGCTGTAGCCTGGCACCCATACTAGTCTTATCACAAGGTGTCTCGCTGGAAAATTGTTTTATGATACTTTTGACAAGATCTTCGACCTTCGCCTTTAGACCAAGAAAGACAACTTAGTACATAAAAAAGGTTAAAGGTTCCGGGAATTAATTGGTTGTCGCATCCATCTTTTTATCAATACAACCTTCCATACAGTTCTTAACCTCTCTATGGGGATAACGCTTTCACAAGCAATCAACTCTAATACTCTCAGTACTCTGAGAAACACCTTTTAAACTGCAAATATTCTATGCTTTGAAAATTAAGCAAGCTGCCGCTTTAACTTGCAACACAAATTAAGCATCATAGTAAGGAAATTTCTGGTTCTAACCACACGCAACATACTACTATATATAGAAAACAAATTTGTATGTATATATGTATACCAAGCTTGTGTGCGCAATATATTTTGGAAATTTTATATCAGCTTAAGGGTATGAATGCATAAATATGTGTTTGTGGCAACAAAATTTTATGACACAAAAGTCCTCACATCAAAACTCATAGGAATGTTGTGGCAAAAGTTTATAGTACATCTATGTATTTGCGAGTACAACATGCTGATCTACACACCTGACGCTTGCGGTGGCGCATAGTTTCAGCAAGCAACTTCTGCCGGACCTTCCTCCCGCCCAACTGCCCGCTGAGTGGCAAGTGAATGCTAAAAGCCTTTGCATTCGGAGTTAAAGTTGGAAAATTTCGAAACTTGCTTGATCCTTACGGAATTGTGTGTTGTGAGGTGTTGAAGGTGAAAGCAAGCACGCCTGGGAATATTAAAAGGCTTACATATAGAAGCACTTTAGAAATATTAGAAGGCGCAAGTGGGAGGGAGCGAATGAGTGAGATAGCGCTGCGCTGCAATGGAAAACACTTACCCGGAGGCAAACCGCAATTTTTATTAAGTGTGATTAATGCATAGGTAGAACAAAGTAAACTTCACTTAAGTTGAAATAATTTGCAAACCAATTTAATGGCGAAAGCTTTGATAAAATCTTCGTACAACTTACGGGGGAGACAGAGAGAGTTTTAAATGTATTCGTAATATATAAAATTTAAACAGCAAAATAAGAAGCTTTATACTTTACTAACCGACAGTGTTTTTGTGTTCAAACGAGCGAGAAAATATTAAAATTAAAGCAAGTTCACAAAATACTGCGAAGAGCAACTTTTGCTTGGCTTTTCTGCGACTTTCAATGCATAAATCGAAATCAAAATTGTCTGTCACCACGCAAAAGGCGGTTTTACAGGCAACAAAAAAATGAGTGTCACAAATGGTGAGTGGCAAAAAAAGCATTGAAAGAAAGTCATTGAATTGATTTGTATGGAAAACTTGACAAGGGATTCCCCGAGAATATGCCAAAGCCAACTGCTGCTGCAGCGATTCCATTGCGACAAATGCCAAACGAGCGACAGAAAAAGTGCAGACTAAATGAAGAAAAAACCGGGCGGACGAAGACGAGAAATGACAGACAAATAGATGAGCTCAGGCCAACAGAGTACGTGCATCAAGGCAGCAGTCAACGCCTTGTGCGAAGCGCCACACAATAGAACTGATTTATTTTCATAACAATGAGCATGAAAGAGTGAAAATAGTAAAATAAGAATAACGGATAACAAGTGAAGATGGCGAAAGAATGTGTTAAGAAATCGCCAACAAAAACAAGAAAATCTGACAAAATATGAAGAAAATCACTTTTAGCTAAGCCGATGGTGGGAAAAGAGTATTAGTTGCAGCAACTTCAGCAGTTGGAAGACGAGCAGAGCCACACTAAGACGTCTGCTTAAATGATTGCGGAAGTGAACCCACAATTTGTCGGTTCGTTTTGCTTTTCTTCAATTTCAATATTCAATCCCTTCTGCTGACGCAGTTGGAAAAATGAATTGTGAGCGGAAATAGGGGGTGCCACCTATATTTGCTTCAGTGCATGCTCACAATAATCAGTGAGATGACGAGTAAGCATTTGAGTTTTTCTTATTTTTTATGGAAGATTCTAATGCTTTTAAAGGGTAGAAGAATTGTGGTGAGAAGGTTTGAAGTTGCCAAATGTGCCACAAAATTGATTTCAATTCGGTTAGAAGTGAGCATAGCAAGGAAAGAAATATTAAATTTTCATTGAATATTTATTTATGAAATATTAATAAATTTAAATTGAACTCAATATGTATACAGATGTTGGGGTGTTTCCACTCATTATTATATTTCATGAAATTAATTAGTAAAATGGACTGGACAAGGACGAAGACGAGTAGGTCCTTGTGACATTCATTATAGCGGCCATATAAGGTAGCGCAAACTCGGTGTGGGATTCGTGATGAAAAAAGTCGTCGAGTCCTGTCATTCACTCTGCGGATAAGCGTCTAGCCACAATCCATATCAGAGCAAAATTCATAACATTGCCTTGCACTCACGCCGCGACGGATTAGAAGAACGATATGACCAAATATGGGACTGGAGCGCAGAGACGACCGCGCCACGATGTCATAATCGTGATTGGCGACTTTAACGCCTGGGCGGGCAAAAAAGGTACCTTTGACACAACAGCCGGAATATTCAGCCTCCATGGCGAAACTCTCCAAATAGGTTGAGGCTGATCGAATTCGCAAGAACCCGAAATATGGTTGTTTGTAGTATTAGATTCCAGCACAAGACAGTTCATCAAGCTACTTAGCTGTTTCCAGATCGAAATTTTCGAAATCAGATCGATCACGTTATGATAGACAGTCAACATATCCCCAGTGTACTTGACGTGCGTATGGTCCAAGGATCTATCATCGACTCGGACCACTATCTTGTTGTAGTGAAGACACGCACCCGCCTCTATAAAATAAAGCACGCCCGTCAACAAACACAGGGAAGGTTCAACGTCGAGAAGCTACTATCACAACCGACACCGAAATGGTTTTCTACTCGATTTGTATTTCTTCTCTCTGAGAGCAATCATCGTCAACACGTTATAAAGACACGGACGGTATTTCTAACTCTTTACTTGAAACTGCAAGCGAAACCATTGGTTTTCGTAAAGGGCTGATATGACGAGGACTGTCTTGTCGCAGTAGAAAGTAAGCAGCCAGCCTTCTTCGCAATGTTCCGATCGACCACAACACGATGGGTTGGGACAGACACCGAAAGTTAAGAGGGAAGCGAAACGGATTTGCAGACAGAAAAAGAGAGAGGCCGAAATGCGTGAGTATGAAATACTTGACAAGCTGACCGAAAGAGGTAATGCCGAAAAATTCTACAAAAAATAGGGCGACTAACGAATGGTTTCAAGACCGGCGCATACTCTTGTAGAACCCAAAGTGGTGAAACAGAGCATACTGTAGTTATGGAGGGAACACTTCTCCAGCCTGTTGAACGACAGTGAAAGTGTAACAACTGGAGATGGCAAATCAAACGATTACAATGGAATAGATGTTCCATTGACCGACTATTATAAGGATAGCTATTACTACAGTTATTCCAGGAACATAACTATGTCTGTAGGAACTGACCTCAATTATACTAAATTTACATTTTTTATCTTGATTGGTGCCTTCCGTCATCACCAGCGATTTCGGGCACAGAACCAGTGACGAACTACAATATTAAAAAATAATTTCATGGAAATAAAAATAAGAAAACACAAAGATATAAAAGAAAGAATCAGGCTGAGTAAGGATGCGTTGCGAATTGCAATCACTTACTCAAAAACAATTCAGTCCATAGTTCCATTTACCAACATATCAACAATATACTCGTATGTAACTACTGAATAAATACTCGTTTATATATAGAGTTCGGCATTTCATTTGCTTTGTCGCCAAACCGCCGCGTTCGCGCTCTCTTCGGGGTTTTGTCAAAATTGTTGACAACTTTGACAGTTTTAAGCGACTTTTGAAAAGCGGCAGCAGTGGCAACATGCTTAAAAATGCCGCAGCGCAAAGGAATTGTTGATGGGCTACGCTTTGAACGCGTTTAAGTTCTCATATGTATGTAATTCTGTGGATTGTACAAAGTTATTGGCTGGCAAAAGAGTTGCTGACCAACGTCGACAGGTTGCAGATACATATACAATATTATATATTTCAGTGGATTAGCACGTAGCCGTGGATTTGTTGTCGGCATCGAAGTGGGTTGTGAGTACAGTAGGCTAAAGCCCACAGGAACGGTTTCCATAATTTTATTTCTGGATTGAAAACGTTCTCGACTTTAGTCAAAAGCTTTCGAACTCACAGTAGTTACCAGACAATATTTCTTAAGAATAATATTCGACCCATCCTTAACAATGACTAATCTACTAGAGTAATCAGTAAACTGTTTTTATTGTATAATCTATTGGCTATTAGGTGCGCGTTTGAAACCTTTGGACTTTCTATTTGTCGAATTCAAAGTCCATATTATAAAATGTTTCATGGTGAGATTGTTTCAAAAAGCACGAATTTCTAGAAGACTCGAAATTGTTCAATGCAATGGGCTTTGAAATTGTCCTGATATGGTTTGAAGGCCGTGTTGAAATGAAGATGAATAAGTAAGTTATTTCTATGATCAAAAATAAAGCCGCTGTTTGAACTTCAAGTGAAATTTCATACAAAAAAACGGAAATACTAGATTAGTGAGAAAGTACAGAAATTTACTCGCAAGTCTATAATTAAATTGAGAATTTCGTTAACCTAACCAATGGCAACAAACAGGACAAGCTTACTGACTTGACGCACATTGGGATTGAAACAAAAGGGTCTCATTACGCACTTTCGAAGCACTGTTCTCTGGCATGAAAAACTGCTCCGCTGAAGTACAATTTTTTCATACATTTTAAAAAGAAGAACTTTTATTTCTTAGAATTCTTTTTAAACGCATACATATAAAGCTGCTTCCTGGTATAAAAAGTAGCAAAAAGCCGTCGTTAGCCACAGGTCTGCTGCGACTGGGTTATATAATTAAAATGACATCTACTGACAGCTGACAAAATGTCCGTTGGCCATTTGAAATGCTGTTATTGGCACAAAAAAGAAGACACGAGAAACTACAACAACATTATTTATTTTTTATGGCCTTCATTACGAGCCAAACTGCGACTGAGCAGTGAAAACGAAGGGCGGCAGTTGAGCGCATTGTAGGAATTCCTTGTGGATCAACGCGCTGTTGTGCACATAAATTGCGAAACTATTAAAGTGTTTACGAACCGATGCCGCAATTCGCCAACAACAGTCACCGCCGCTGTCGCCGCAATGCTGGAAATTGTTTACTTCACTGCCGCAACATAAAACAGATACTTTATATCATTTGCCGAAATTATAAAAATTTCAAATCACTTGCAATCCGGTTAGATGCGCCGCAGCCAAGGATCCCCACGCTGGCACAGCTCGCAAGTCGCTTTCTGGCGACAGCAGCAAGCCGTTGCCAATTTGGCTGTGAAATTCAATTTCCATATTGATGGCGCGCGCTGTGCTGCAATGCCGTTGTACCCAACGTGCGCACACACAACCGGCACACATACACCGTAGTTCATGCAGCATATCTGCATAGGTATTTATTGATTTCCACTTTTTATAGATGTGTTCTCCCTTTTTATGCATGTGAGCTGAATTTTTGCTTTGCTCACTTGATTATTTCTGCGAGTGTGCGCATTTTTTACGTTTGCTCTACGACGCCTGCAGTTGTTTCAATTTTATTGCCCAATTTAGATGCGTTTGTTTGAATATTGAATATAAGAGTCAAGTAAACATACACTACCCGATTGTTTCGCATTGTTTGGGTCATGCAAATGCAACCCAACGAAGCTAAATATTTAGGCTCCCTTGGAGGCTCATTAGAAGGTATTATATACTCGAGAACTCTCGCTTTGGTGCCAGGGGTTAAGAATGAATACATTTTCAATTTAATATGTAAAAGGAGTAAGCTTCTGTTAGCACAAGGTAAGCTTTATTCAGCTTCTGAAGCTGAAATCGTTAGTAACAGCTGATATATTCGCGAAGTGACTCGACTTCAGAAAAATGCTACGAAAATTAGTTCATCAATAGGTTTCTTTATTCTTTAAAAATATTGAATATTGATATTCAGGATTAGTATAGATATAGGTTGATCCAGGAAGGCAAAACTAATGTCGCAGTGGTATATGATTCCGACGTCACGCAAGAGTATATCTGCCGATTGTAGCTTAGACGAAATTTTCTCGAATGAAAATACGAAACGCAACTAACGAACTGTGGACTCCTACATACTACCTGACCTGCCTACTAACTAATTAGCAGTAACATACTAATAATCAACAGGAGTACGACCAATAAATAAGATCACCTTCCGGAACAGAAAATCTACAATTGTCCAAATATTAAACTTATACGTTACATTCCAGAAGACCCGAGAGAAATAGATCGGTAGCTATAATATATATACCTCGTCTAGTCATAATACATGGTATGCGTATGTTTCCCAGACGTTTGAAACTGATCCAGCTTTAAATATGCTCAGATCATAGTAAAGTGTTTGCAAGGACGTTAACGTTTCCTGTTAGCACCGATATCATCAGTACGAAGACGTATAAAATTTTTTAGTCTGCTTTTGAGCGGAGAACATTGAAAATATCTCATGTCACGAAAAAATTACAAAATCTGGGGTCTTTTTCCACACGTTAGGGTTCTGAAGTGCACATTTATAAATACTCTGACGTTGAAATCCGACCTAATACCACTTTCTTTGAATTATGGTTAAAAGGGTTAAAACATCTCCTAACCTTGCTGGGCCAAGACGAAATGTAGGGAGAGAACAAGTAGAGCAAAACTTGGTGTTTCGGATTTGAACTTGTAGAACGAGCAAACGATTTCCGACATGTAACTTATTGGAAAGGTATTCTTAAATTCTAAGAGGAATATCGAACAAAAAATTATTCTTCTTCATTTTTAAGTCAAGCCAGGTTCTTCTCCACTTGGTCTGTCCAATGGAGTGGAGGTTTTCCTCTTCCTCTACTTCTTCCAGCGGCTGGTACTGCGTTGAACATTCTCAGAGCTGGAGTGTCTGAAACTTCGTTTGGTATCGAAAGGCTTGAAGAAGACCTTCCCGATCCCGATAGAGCTTTTCGTATTGCTCTAGTTTTGAAATCGACGAAGAGGTGGTGTGAAGAGACTTGGCGCATGGTGAATATCTGATCAGGCCTAAAACCATACTGATAAGGTCCACTCAGTTTGTTGACGGTGGGATTTAATCTTTCACACCACGCACGTTCAACAAAGAAGCTGCATGCATGCTCCTTATCAGTTCTTCGGCGCCGTATTTGAATAGCTCAGTCAGCAATTCATCGGCATCCGCTGCTTTTTAGTTCTTTATGCAGGCATTTGCTATTCGAACTTCTTCGTGGTCGGGCAATGGAACCTCCGCTCCATCGTCATCGATTAGGGAATCTGGTTCATCATTTTCTGCTGTTATGCTTTTACTGCCATTAAACAGCGTCGAGAAGTGTACCCTACATATCTTCAGTATGCTCTGGGCATCAGTCACTTGATCACCTCTGAGGGTTCTACAAGAGTATGCTCCGGTCTTGAAACCTTCTGTTAGTCGCCGCATCTTTTCGTAGAATTTTCGAGCGTTAGCCCTTTCGGCCAGCTTGTCAAGGCCTTTCGACTCACGCACTTCGGCCTATCTCTGTTTTTGTCTGCAAATGCGTCTCGCTTCCCTTTTCCACTCGCGGTATCTAACCCATCGCGCAAGTGTGTGGTCGATTGTAACGTTGTGAGAAATGCAGGCTGTTGTCTCTCCACTGCGACACGATACCCCTTATCTCACCAGCTGTTCTTTGGTCTTTCCCGAAAACCAATGGTTTCGGTTGCAACTATATGTAAGGAGTTAGGAATGCCGTCCCACAGTTCCCTTATACTGATGAGAGCTTTCGGAGAGGAATGCAACTCGACTAGAAAATCCTTCGGCTATCTCTTGTGATTGCAGTTTCTTGACTTCGAACATTTTTTGTGTTTGTGGGCGAGGGTGTTTTGCTGCACAGAGGCTGGAACATATCTGCGCTGCAACAGGATATGGGTCCGAATCAATACTAGCGGATGACTATTATCTAAGCAATATTTTCAACGCCAGAAACACAAAAATTATAAAAACTATTTATAGGATACACAGAAGATGTACCAAAATTATTGGAGGCTCGTTTTGGCTCATTGGGAGATCAACGTTAAGCATACGCGCCTATATAGCTATTTCGAGAGTTAGTTGGGAAACGAATTGTGGAAATAAACAGCGAAATCACATAGCAATATAAAATGAACCGAAGTTAGTATTCGTTTTCGTTTTTTTCATTTCGTACGAATGTATAATTGTTTTTGTTACTGCCTTTCAGCGAAACGAGTACAATTTGGTTGCTTGTTGCTTCAATTTCATGCGTTTTACTTTTGTTGTTGTTGCTATTCATTTTCATTGATGTTGATTATTTACTGTTTTATTTTCACTGCAGTCGCAGCATTTTTATTACTTCAATCGTAAAAATTAATTTTCAATATGGAATTTCACTGCAGTACAAAATGAAGCGGCGGCACGAGCAAAAACAACAAACGGAGCGCAAAAACAAATGCAACACATACAACAAACAGCTACCGCCGGCAAAGGAGGCAAGCGACTTCGGTTACTTGCTGCAGTTGCAACACGCTAAAGACATTTTTATTGTGCGGCAATAATTCTTCTGGCAGCCAAAGTACCAGCCAACAAACCAAACAACCAGCCAACCAGCCGAGCTTTACAGGATCAGCCGTCGCGGCTTTGGCGCTGGATTTAAGTTTCTGAGGCGGCTGAAAAACCTACAATCGGATGGGCCGCCTGATTTTTATTGCAAATTGAGTGCAGTACAAAATAAAAGAAATTTAAATTATTTTATTGGCGGCGTATGGTGACGGTGCCGAGCAGTGGGGGTGTTGGCGGCGGAAGCCCTGCCGGAATCGGTGCCGCATATGCAGATATACGAACATGTTGTGGCAATCAGCATAGGGCCAAGGTAATAAAAATTGACTGCGCTACGGTGAGGTGCAATACAGGCGCTGAAGACAGCGGGTGATGCGAAGAGTTGGTGCTGTGCCAGCCGCCTGCCACAAGAAAATTACGACTATTCGATTTTTATTCGACGGAACCTTGCAAGTGTGCGGCCGAGAATAAACAATAACCATATTTTCTATATTATTTGATAAGTTAATTAAATTATTCAGTAACAGAGGGCAGTTGCCAGAAGACAGCACCACGCAAAGGACAAAGGACCCGCTCAAGTGGTTATACAATTCACACCAGCGTCTAAACAAATATTTCAAGGTAATTCGAATGACACCATGGATCAGAAGGGTGCATTTTGAGTAAATATATTTAAAAATAGGGAAGGAAGATCTGAGCTGTGTTTTAAAAATCTAACTAACTGATTATTTCTCCGCCCGAAAATTGCTTGGGAACATATGTATATAGAAATTCACAAGAGATTTGGTTAAAGGAATTTATTGCGCTATTGGTTAAAAATTTCGACTACCAAGCGGATGACTGTTGACCCAGTTCGCTGAAAACTCAATAATAAAGTTTATGAACGATTATGACACCGAACATGATCAAAGTGGACCCGAAAATAGCCAATCTACACCCATAAATACTCACGACTGGTCAAAAGCAAAATGTGGGATTCATCCAACTTACATATAATATATCTGTAAAAAATATTTCACAACCGCACTTCAATAAAGAATTGAAACACTTCTTCAACCAATACCCATCGGATCAACCTACAGATCGGATCACTTATAGATATTAAGAACTGCTTTGAGGCAAGCAAGTAGGTACTAAAGCACAAAGCGCACACTTTTGACGAATTGTATAGGCAAAAGAAAAAAAGTTAGGAGGGCTAACCTCGGGTGTATCCGAACATCTTATGCACTCGCAATGATTGTAGCCGGAAAAATACCTTCAGGTGTTGACGTAACTTTATTTTAAAAAATGATGCGAACGAACTTGACAAGCTTTGATCAACGGAAGGGTTTAAGAATTACAATCATTTTTAGGATCTTAATAAATTATATTATAGGTTAAAGACTCTCTTAGGCACCTTACTACAATATATTTTGCTTCATATCCGTGATATTTGTACTAAACTCAACCTAGTGCGGAAAATACAATTTCAATATCAAAACTTGGGCATATGGAGCTAAGGGTTGTAATGACCCCATTTGATTAGTTTTTGACATTACAATGTATTATGGAAAACTTATTCTAGAATTAAATTGGAAAACCTCTCAGACTGATCGATAAATACGTTATAAAGGCGGTCGGAAGTATATGGGATAGAAAAAGTATTAACCCGATTTTAAGTGTTTTTGAGACATGGGTACATTAGGTTCTTTTTAGTGTGTTATTGTACTCTTGGGCGTGGTTTTTAACCGATTTTAACACCATCGAAGAGTAGGCTGAAAATATTTGGCCTGAACAAATATATCTGATTTAGATTTAATGGTTTGGGAGATGTATATTAAACCTAATGAAAGGCGGGACCACGCAAATTTTGCAAATCAAATGCGTCTCCATCTAGTTCAATTTGTTTTACTAATTAACAGTATTTTAACTTATTGTGGAGCTTAGATATGGTACTTTATAAGTTTTTGTTACGCCCATGTTCAACGCCAATATTCCTTGGGTGAATCGCTGAACTATGTCAATGTCGTGGGGTATCTCGTATAGCTCATTGTCCTATCGACTCACCGTTGTCAATGCAAAAATGACCATAATCTTCCACAAAATTTTTATCTCGAACATTCCTAAGAGCGATTTTTCAGATGATGTCATTGTCCACGTCTGCGCACCATAGAGAAGGGTGGAAATGAAGAGGGACTTAAAGAGCTTGGTCTTTGTTCGGGGCAAGAGGTTTGTACTCTTCACTTGCCTACTTGGCAAGATTGATTCTGTGTTGGATTTCAAGGCTTGTGGTTGGTGTTGATACTGGGTCGTTTTATCCACGTTCACAATCAGACCGATTACTGAGGCCAATAGTATCAATGCCCCGATCCTGATGGAGCTTGTGGTGTTGTTTTACGTCAGCTTACAAAGCCGTATTAGCTTTTTGGTGATACTAAGTTCTGGCACTGCCGCTACGTTTTCGTGCTGGTGAAGGCGGCTTTCAAATCGACGAAGAGGGTGTTCTGATAAACTGACTGATAAAGTTCAATCAGTTTGTTGACGGTGGACCTTATTCCGCACACTGAGCTTGATATGACATTATATGCGATATTAAGGAGGCTGATCCCATGGTAATTGGCGCAGGTTCTTTCGGTTCTGAAACCAGTTTGGGGTAATATTGGACAATAAAAATACTAGCCAATAAATTTCAAAATTATAATGGAAAATAAGGGAAAATAAACAAATTTTTTATTATCTTTTTAAACTGTTAACGAATATTCCTTCAGTAACGTCTATCACACATTTAGAATACATTTAGCGCGGGAGGACAGCGGACTACCTTTGTGAAACAATTAAAGTCTCTTTCGTTACAGCAAACTCCGTATGCGAGTTTTAAGCTCAGCTGTGGTCACATAGAATATGATCCGTATGGTAGAATAAACATGTCGATAAAAAAAAATTAATAATTACTGCTCAAATATTATTTGCTTTGAGATCCGTTGCCAATCGAGATTACTGTGGAAATATCAGTAATTGCAAAGGAAACCCTATCATATCTCAGTAGAGAAGTATGAAAGAGCTTATTTAGCAAAAGGAGACCAAAATGATTTGTCAAAAAACGTCCGACTTGATAAAGCAACAGATTTCGCTACCTCATTCTAAACCGACACGCCTCATTTACATATTTTATTGCTATTTTGGCGAAATGCATCAACACAGGTGTGAATATCCGCACAACAAAGCAGCTTAAACGATCGTTATGAACACAACGAACTGCAAAGAGGTGTCAGAATGTGTGCCAAGGGCTTTGTGAACTTATTGCAATAAAAGTTGGCTTATTGCCGATGAAATCACATGCGTTACGATTTGGATTGCTGCAGTCGTATGTTTTATTTTCGTGCACACCGAATAGCAAACAAAAATGTTAACAAGTCGCACAAAGTGTTGCCAACGATGCAACTATGCACTGGCCAATGCGCCTTGTCGCCATGATGTTGCAACATTGCTTGCACTATCAACGGCATTTAATCTTTTGAGCTGCAATTTCATATCGTCTTGAGCCTCATTAATGCAATAATAATATCACACATTGTCCACCGGCGACCAAGGCTACCAGCAACAACAAAACTGAATACCTGTAAATATGTATGCTCGTCGTCTTATGCCGATTTGTTGCGCCGATATGTCGGCGAGTTTTCACTTTTCCTTTTTTGCGCATTTTGCAGCTCATAAAATGTCACATGAGCTTGCGTGGCAGCCGCAAGTTGCCGCCAGCCGTCGCCGCCGCCGCCGAAACAACACACACACACACACGAACTGAATCAATGTGAGGCGGCAGGCACATGAATGGACGACGATATCGCGCACAGCAATTGCAACCGTTCGGAACTGATAAGCCGGTGCCGCGGAACGAGTTGGGCAACAAAGCAACAGATTATACCCACAAAATGGCTAATGCCCCGTGGTCAACTCAACAGCACACCGACATTGGCGCTTTGGTGCTGCAGATGGCCTGCAATGCGCGTCCAGTTGTGGATATATACAAAAAGTTTATACTGCGTTCCTCCAGCGTCTGCGCATGCCCGACACACCGGCGAACTGGCTGAGACCCGGCAGTCTTTCGAGCCAACGCATTTGCATTTTAAATGCGACACATTTGTTAGCGCGAAGTGAAAATGAAAACATCAATGTTGACCGCGGCTGCGTCTTAGGTGGTCCATTCGGAAAGTCCAATTTTGGGCAACTTTTTCGAGCATTTCGGCCGGAATAGCCCGAATTTCTTCGGAAATGTTGTCTTCCAAAGCTGGAATAGTTGCTGGCTTATTTCTGTAGACTTTAGACTTGACGTAGCCCCACAAAAATAGTCTAAAGGCGTTAAATCGCATGATCTTGGTGGCCAACTTACGGGTCCATTTCTTGAGATGAATTGTTGTCCGAAGTTTTCCCTCAAAATGGCCATAGAATCGCGAGCTGTGTGGCATGTAGCGCCATCTTGTTGAAACCACATGTCAACCAAGTTCAGTTCTTCCATTTTTGGCAACAAAAAGTTTGTTAGCATCGAACGATAGCGATCGCCATTCACCGTAACGTTGCGTCCAACAGCATCTTTGAAAAAATACGGTCCAATGATTCCACCAGCGTACAAACCACACCAAACAGTGCATTTTTCGGGATGCATGGGCAGTTCTTGAACGGCTTCTGGTTGCTCTTCACCCCAAATGCGGCAATTTTGCTTATTTACGTAGCCATTCAACCAGAAATGAGCCTCATCGCTGAACAAAATTTGTCGATAAACACATTTCGAACCGAACACTGATTTTGGTAATAAAATTCAATGATTTGCAAGCGTTGCTCGTTAGTAAGTCTATTCATGATGAAATGTCAAAGCATACTGAGCATCTTTCTCTTTGACACCATGTCTGAAATCCCAAGTGATCTGTCAAATACTAATGCATGAAAATCCTAACCTCAAAAAAATCACCCGTTACAACGTCCCTCCAACGTCTGCGCATGTCCGACACACCGGCGAACTGGTCTGAGACCCGGCCGTCTTCCGAGCCAACGCATTTGCATTTTAAATGCGACACATTTGTTAGCGCGAAGTGAAAATGAAAACATCAATACGCAGCAAGGAATAAAGCAGAAAAGGTGCAGCCATACACATACATACAAAGCACAGAGTAGGCACACACAAATACGTGAAACCTGCAATGTCTGTGCCTCAGCTTTGGTTCTCTGTTGAAGTTTTTGCGTGTGCGCGTTTCTAGGTGCGTCAGCTGGCTGGCTGCCAGTCTGCGGCGGTGCATGCGCGCTGCTTGTGCCGCCTCGCCGCTGAGCGCGACAATCTTATCTTAAGCGACATTCAATAAATGATTACTGCGCATGTAGCAATTGTGTCTGCTGATTATGCGGATGCCGTCACAGATGCGCTGCGTTGCCCACAAGTGCGTTGATTTGCATGGCAAATTGCTGGCATATCTTTGCCTTGTTCCACTGCGCATGTGCTCATATCGGTATACACGTCTTTGCCCAGCTTCGGATACCACAAATAGCTTTACTAGAAGATCTGTTGATTTAGTAAGTTTTTGGTACTCTAAATAATAATTTTCAAGGAACTTTGTCATATGCTGTGATCAAAAATGTGTTTCTCAAATGTAATTTTTTATTTATTCTTTGAAATCAATTTCATCCACTTAAAAGTAATACCCAACCTAAAGTTTTCAAAGCTTTTTCCAATCCTCTTTTTCCGTCATAGCCTTCAATACCTTCTTCTGTTCGGTTTTATCTCCTCAATTGTGTCAAAACGGTGTCTTTGCTTTGCCTTTTTGAGTTTGTTGAATAGCCAGAAGACGCACGTAGCCAAATAAGGTGAGTACGGTAGTTGCGAAAAGCTTTGAGTCGAGTTTTTGGTAAAATGTTGCGAGGAACCAATTATTGTACGCCAGGATGCATTGTGTTGTGAAGAAAGTAAGCACTGTTCGTCCATAATTCTTATTGTTTCAGACGAACATCTTAGCAGAAGAGGCTTATAACGCCAAATAATATTCTTTATTGACAGGTTGGTCCGGCAGAAGGGATTCATGGCGCAGCACACCACTATTATCACTTCATAGGAACCATTCACAAAAGAACAATTTCCATATTAAAAGTGAAAAAATTTCAAAAATATATTTTTAACACTTTTAAAAAATTAAAGATACTGGTCTGCTGAAAGACTTCGTTATCATTCTGATCTACTTACTTATGTCATGTAATGTTTATATATTCTATAAGTATTATAGAACATAGGCACAGTGGCAATTGCCGGCAGGTTCATTGCTGCAAAGTGCACTATAAAGCTCTAGGAAACTGGGCATATGAAGGGGTTATATTACTACGACGCATGCACTCCGACAGCAGAGCGGCAATGCTAGAGCTGAGCTAGCTAATTGTGCGCTCAAAGCTACTCAAGAAGTGTCTGTCCTTGCAAAAAATGGCATCAAGCTGCTTCCCCATCAGATTTATTTAGCTGCCTGGTCATAACGGAATCGCCGGCAACTGCAAAGCCGTCGAGCTAGCCAGAGACGGCACCCTTATCGAGTTCACACTGGAATGGGTTGTATATCGATGCGCATCTTGCATTCTAGTATTATGAACCAATAGACCTCGCGTTGGCTTAGCAGGCGCTGGTCGATGACTCACACCCGTGCGACTTCAAGATCCGTTGGTTCAGAGTTGAGAGATCTTCCGAACTACTCTCCCTTAACAAAGTTTACCTTGCCGCAATAGTATAAAGTGTTCTTACTGGTCACTGATCAATAAGTATTTATGCGGTAAGGCTAAAAAGTTGATTGATGCAAGTTGTGAAATATGGAGAAGAGTGAAGTGAAAACATCCATGCACTTTCTTCTTCATTGTCCAGCTTTCGTAACACTGGGGATAAAACTTCTCGGCAGTTTTACCGTCGGCGAACAAGAAGATATAGTCGAATCTGACATTGACTGTCTCAAAAAATTGTCTTAGACTAAAGCCGCTTTCAGGTAACACAAGTTGTCCAGTGAGACCGCCGTTAGAATCGACTATGTAACATAACCTAACCTAAAAATAATCGAAACGGCTAAAAAATAAGTAGTAACTCATGAAATACATATATGAAGGTTATTAAAAAGGACCATTTTATTTTCCAATAGGTTCCTTTAGTAATGTATCTCACCTTGTATACTGGGTTACTCTATAGGCGCTAGAAAGATAAGATTTTTTGCTATTTTCTCAGAGAGTTTACCGCACTTCTTCGAAAAAAAAAGACAAAATCATAACCTAGACCGCAGAGAAAGTGAATAGCTTTTAAGTCCCGATGCTGCCAATAACGAGAAATTTTTATTTCGTCAATTTTGTTCCGGTCACGAAAATCAAAGATGATCATGTCAAAAATGCGTCTAACTCTGGAAGTTGTCTTACCAACCTACCTACTTTTAGGCGCACTTCATCACAAAAATAGAGAATTGTTTAAATCAAGAGTCTTAAAAATAAAATTGTCTTGTATGAGAAATGACCAAAATGTGAGTGTAAACAAACTTCCCTTTGTATGATCCACTTTATTTTCAACACAGTTTCGTAGCCAAAAAAATGGAAAATTAAAATTTCGCAATTAACTCACAAAAAAGTGTGAACCAGAAAAAAAAAATAATTAGCAAGTTTAAATAGCTCTAAGCAAATAAAAACACGGTTTTCGTAAATTACGAACAACAAACATTAAAAATATGTATACCTTCCAAGACAAAAACAACAACAACAGCAATACTGCTATTTATTTTGTAATAATGCTAGAAATATTAGACTCACATGACTGCGGAGATGAATACAATGAAGACGTTTCAGCTGAGTACATTAGGGTAGACCATGAATATTGTAGGAGTTTGTTTGGATGATTTTTTTAAACTTTAAACCCTAACTCGTAAATAACTGAGCTAATTTATAGTCAAAAATATACAAATATACACATAGACATTTCGACACCGATGCAAAATACATATATAGTTACGGCACATAGGACTATTGAAAATAAGAATATGGAAAATAGGACTATTGTTAAGTAAGTGATATGAAGTTATAATCTTTTAAGAGTCACCCTAATGGTCACTAGTATATATTTAATTAGCACTTAAATTACCATAATTAGTTCAAAATGCATATGGATCGTCTTCAAGATACACTCGCGAAGTGAGTGCAAACATATGAAATGTTCATCATGTACATACATACATACATGTATAGTATAACATATGAAGGTATACACGCCCAAGTACTTGCTATATGAATATTTATAAGTTAATATATGTAAGTATGTATGTACATATGTGCCCATGTGTTTGTTGGCGTGACGATATCGCATGAAAACAGTCGAACAACAGTTCCATAGTTCCACTTTGCTGAACATCGTGTTGAACGCCCAATTACAATAACAACATGCCGCAATAACCGCACTCACGGCTGACAACAACAACGTAGATTTAATGACAATGCGAAGAGTGAACAGAACGTGCAATAACAACAACAGCAAGATTTTTAAATAATAATAATAAAGCCGGCAAAGCAGCGCAGAATAAAGCTGCGCACACAAAAAGCTTCAAAAACTGTAATTGTCGACGGGAAGTGAAGTACCAAAAAAACCAAAAGGTAAATAACTAAATACAACGGAAAATGAAACTGCACTCCCTTGACGCCACACCGCCGCTGCCCGTCACACCGATAACTGCGAAGCAAAGTGCACCCATTTGAGCAGCGGGTATCTGTGTGGCGCAGCACTTGCGCAGCAATGTCAGTGGCTGGCAGCGAATGTTAGTTGATGGCTTGTGGCAGCAACATGTAATATAATTCCCACCACTTGCCCATTTGGCATCGCCCGAATTGTATGGAATTTCAACCGCAGCCATTCACCTAAAACACTGCACAATTAATGACAACAATTGCTGGTGTTTTCCGGTTGCCATGGCACCAGCAGCGCTGCACTCAAACAGCAAATATAGCTACTATTGTGTGTGTTTGTGTTTGTATATATGTATGTATGTACATACCCATACACATTCATAGTTGGTTCTTTGGAAATTCTGTGGCACGTTGAATGTGTTTGCTGCGCTATGCCGTCATCAAATCACAATGTGCGTGTATGCTGGCAACAAGTGGCGCATAATGCGCCAAAACGTTTGGACAGTGGTTCACAGTTGGTGAAAATCGTTATTTTTACTAGTTCCCAAGTATTATGTTTAACATGGAATCTAATAAAAACCACAAATAAACCTAAGGTACAATCTTATCTTTGCTTTTCCGGAACCACTCGTTTTTATGCTCTATCAAAGTTTGTACCATTTATCTCTATCTTAGGTTAGGCAACTGTTGGCTTCCAATTACTTTATACATGATACGCTCTGGTCCCGAAATTCACGGATAAGGAAGATACATATATGGTAACAAGACGTAGTTTTCGAATGTAAGTACTTAGGGCTTAGTATTCCATTTCTTACAAAGTCAACTCGAAGTATTGAACTCTAAGTTGAATTAATTGAAAAATGTATATAATATACGAAGTTTGACAATTAAGTAATGAGACTGATTTTACTGCCGTACTTGTGGTAAAGCTCATGCAAGTTGAAGGTGAAAACGATGATTATTGCCTTTTTTAATAGCCGTGGAATCGTCCACAAAGAATTCGTTCCACCGGGGAAAACTGTGAATCAAGTCTACTATTGCCAAGTACTCAAAAGATTGCGAAAACGAGTCAACAGGATGCGCCCAGACAACGCTCGTAACTGGATCCTTCATCACGAAAACGCGCCGTGCCACACCGCCCTCAGTGTGTCCCAGTATTTGGCCTCTAAAAGGATCGCCGTGTTGCAACAGCCGCCTTATTCGCTCGACATGTCAACCTGTGACTTTTGTTTGTTTCCTAAAACGAAATCGGTGGTCAAAGGAACCCATTTTGAGTCGATTACGGACATCCAGGCGGCCGTGACTCGCGGACATCCGAGTCGAAGCGTTCCAGAAATGTTACGAAGCATGGAAAATGCGCTGGAATCACTGTATAGCTGGCTAAGAGGTCTACTTTGAAGAGGATGGCAAAGCTGTAGAATAATTTTCAAATATACGGTTTTTATGGAATCAGTCTCATTACTTAATTGTCATACCTCGTACACATAGACAACTAGATTTAAATCCATTTGATTTTTAGTTAGCCCCAACCTTCAACTTTCTCGCAAAAATATGGACGTAAAGGAATTTTGCGTGTCGATAAAACATTGCTTTTTAAGGGAAAAAATACAGTTGAAGCAAAAACTTGGCTTGATGGCACTTCCAGTATGCTTTCTCTCATATAAAACAGTAAATATTTAATTAGAATTTTTTAATGTGGCAAACATTCATTAAACAAAGAAATTCTGAAATTTTTAGAAAAAATATTTTAAACTCCGCAATTGCGATGCCATTTCCAATGGCCGCTCGGAGAAAAGAAGAGCCCATGTTGGCAGAATAACTCCTCACAGAATCATCTAAAGTGAAAAAATATGCGTTTTAGTTAAAACATTAACTTAAAACTTGGACGAAGGAAAAACACTGAAAATTGGATTTTTGGCAGAAATTTTTACAAAAAAATTAAAATTTCGCGACATTTTTGTTTCAAATAGTTGTAATCGAAAAAAATCCTTCGTCCAAGTCTTTAAGAATTGTATATCAAAGACCTGTGTAAGTTTTCATGAAGATCGGTTGAGTACTCCCCCAGAAATCTTGCCAACTGACTTCAAAAGCACTGTTTCGAGAAAAACACGTTTAAAGGGGCACTTAGCTTAGGTAGCTTCGAACGCACAAATATTCAAGTCAGTAGCTCCAAAACTATTACTCGGATCAACTTGAAGACTTCGGACAATATTTTAGAAGTGTTGTAGATTTTACTAAGGCAATAATAAAATTATATTTTTTGGAACTCGGGTAACCGCTAAAGACGTGGTGAAATAAGCCACGAGGACAATGATCACTGTGAACGCCCAAAAAAGTTGCTAGCCACGAAAACAGAAAAAAAGTGCGTAAAATAGTTTTAATTGACTTTAAAATGAAGTTGTTCGAGACAGCAGGTATTTTAAAGATATCAACTGAACGTGTACATCATATCATTCACAAATATTTGGGTATGAGAAAGCTCTGTGCAAAACGGGTGCTGTGCGACCGCACTTTTGACCAAAAACAGTGACGAGTTGATGATTTGGAGCAGTGTTTGGTGATGTTCAAGCATAACAAACCCGAGTTTATGCGTCGATGTACGGCAATAGATGACACGTGGATCCATCATTTCACTCCGAAGTGCAATCCAAAGTCCTCCGAGTGGACTGTACACGAACTCGTGTAAATCCCAGAAGCGTGGAAAAACGTAACAGGCGGCTGGCAAGGATATGGCGTCTGTATTTTGGGGTGTCCATGGCACAATATTAATGAACTAGCTTAAAAATGGAAGAATCATCAAAAGCGAAAATAACCTAGCGTTATTGGATAGATTGAAGAACGAAATCGCCAAAAAGCGGCATCATTTGAAGAAACAGAAAGTGCAAAACAATGCGCCGTGCCACAAGTCAGTGAAAACGATGGCAAAAACGCATGAATTAGGCTTCGAAACTGAGGTCTAGTTTGAAACAGCGGACAAATCATAATACAAAAATAGTATAAAAAAATTGGATTGTGGCAATACTCAGTGTATCACTTTTGAAGGCAATTACGCTGAATAAGAAAGAAGAATTTTGCCAAAAAAATGTGCCGGGATCTTTCAATTGACCTGTTATCTAGTAAGAGTTATACGAGTTGTTTTAAAAAAATCATGAGAATTTTCGGTTCTTAAAAAAATTATTTATTCATTTGTCCACATTAATGTGGTGGCCTTTAAAATAGTCTCCATGCGATATTATGCACCCAGCGCTTCTTGCAATCGGCGAAACATTTCCGAAACCCGATTTTTGGGATAGCGTTTAGCTCTTTCAGCGATTTTCATCTATGCTTTTAAAACGACTACCCTTAACTGTAATGTTTGGTAATAGGGAACAACCCTGGGGTATATTGGTTTTTACCAAGAATTCACGAACAAGCAACGAAGTGTGAGCTTTTTAATAAACGAAATTTGACAAGCTCATAAAAACACGTCTAACTTTAGAGGCTGCTACAGACAAAGTAAAATATATTTAGTAAAGAATACAGCTGAAAATATATTGTACTTAAGGGGTATGTATAACAACATAATAAACCCAATATGTTGATAATCTCTCCAAATGCGTGTAATTTTAATTTAAAAAATACCGGTATTTTTAACTAACCTCGTATAGGTAGGGTGAAAAATGAAAGGCTTCTTAAAAATGTAGCGAATAAACATTCTAAAATTATTCGCCTTTTAGGGTACAACATAACACTGTGTCTTGGCGTGGCTGTTTAAGTTCTGAGTGATTATGATGCAAGCTCATTGTTGTCGGTTATACGAGTAACTATACCGCTTGTGAAGGTGGGTAACTGTGCGCACAGATACTAGAAACTACCTTGCTCTATGACGGCGGTGAGTGAACGTCTGACAGTCGTTTGCGGAAGTAGAATAAGTGCAGCGGTGCAACAGTGATGAGCTTGACTAACTGTATAAAAACCTATAAAATTGTCCGTATTAAAAAAAAAAAAGAAATGAAAAAAATTGCTAAGTAGTTCATAATAGTAAATGCAAAAGAGGCGAGCAAATAGACAGACTCGACAAGGCGAGCAATTGTTGGCAGGCGGAAAACAGCTAGTACAACGAAATCGCAACAAACACACAAATGCGGCGAGCAATAAGTGCAACAACAAATACGACAGCAACTGATTGTGACTGACAATTGTTTATCACAACCACAAAAGGTGCTTATTTGCTTGTTTAAGCAGAGCCGCTGCCCAACTGATTTCACTAAGTGCTGTTTTTTCAACGCGTTTAAAAAAATTTTCAAATTGAGCGAGTGCATGAAAAGCGGTCGATAAATTAGCAGCGTAACTGTGGAAAATTTAAATATTTAAGTGCTGCTAATAGAGCCGGACAATAACAAGAGTAAGAGCGTAAATAAGTTCAGCGAAAATTCGTGCGCGACGCGCCGTGACTTTGAGCAGCATTAGGGACGCCGCGGAGCACGCACCGCCAGCAAGCGACTGACTCACAGCCAACGGCGAACGCGCGACGCTGGCGCAACTAAGCTCAATACATTTCACATCATAACGCTTCAGTTTGGTTCAGTTCAGCTCAGCTATGCTTGGTGCGCGCTCCACTCGTGTGCGTTTCAAGCTCACGCGCGCTTGTCAAACGGTCAGCCTAGTTCGATGGCTTAGCGCTTAGATAACGTTCACGTAGAAATAAAAATAAGTCTCAGAATCGAGGTGTTGCGAATACCGCTACTTTACGCTATTTTCGGACTGTGCGCGCTATCGTCTCAGTGTTCTAATCGGCTCCAACGGCGTGTCAATGTTCGCGCCGTGCAAAGCGCCTTGGTGTCGCCTTGCCATTTGGCTAATAGTCGGTGTTATTGTGTTGCTGCTGGTTCTGGTGCTCATCGCTCTGGCCATTTTCGGCAGTCACCCGTGCGCAGGCGCTCTAGATGGCTGCGACGCGTTCAAAGCGATTTGCGCTTCATATAACGGCGATCATCAGTTCTTCTACAGCCACTGTGATATGCTGCGGGAGAATTGCCTGACCGGCAGCGGTGAGTACTTGCATACGAAGCTTTCGAACGCCTTCTAACTTAATATTTTTTTGTCTCTTCCCTTTTTTATTCTCTTTTGGCACGGTTTCGCATGTTATGATGACTAATTATGTTTCGTCGCAAAATATTTGCATTCGAGTTTGTTTACAGATTGGCAACGCGATCACTACAATCACTGCAATGTAAATCATTAGTCGAAACTCAGTGTTCGATTCATGTAAAAATAAGTTGAGTAGTAATTAGCTGAAGTATGTTAATTGATAATTATGACAAAATACCAATGTGCTCATTCCAAAGACTACATTCTGTTTAAGCGATAATTTTTAAAAATTTATTTGTATTATAGTTTGATATTTTATTCTATAGGAATTTTAGTTATTATATTCATAATTATTTACAAAAATACCAAAAGAAGTATGTTAATTAATAGTTATTGCTTTTGATTAAGAAACATAAAGTTATTAAAATATATTGATTCCATACTGTATAAAACGTATTAATTTTTTTTATAAGGCGATAAGTACCTTATCTTTGAAAAAACAGGGTATTCCGTTTCGAAGTTTCCTACTTTTTTAAATAAAAAAAACATAGATACTTCAAATTTCTTGGGGAATGATTATTATTAGGTCGAGTCCAGAGTCCGAGTTGAATCCAATTTTCCATGACTCCTTCGAGTATTTCGACTGGTAACTGGCGAACGACACGCGTGATATTTGCTACAAGGCTCGAATCGATAGACTTAAGACATTACATATATCCAAAGGAAAAAGTCTAACGGTGACTTGGTGACCAACCGACCTGCCCAAAACGTGAAATCATCTGCTCACCGAATTGTTCTCTCAATAAATCTACTGACTGACGCGATGTGTGGAAAGTGGTGCCGTTTAGGTGAAAGCAAATGTCGCCGAGATCACAAGCTTCAATTTCCAGCATCAAAGAGTCGGTTATCATGGCGTGATAACAGTCACTATTAACGATTACGTTCTCACCGGTTCACCTTCAAACCGTTGTTTTTTCTGCATAAAGTGGCAGCTCTTGAATCGCTACAGGATACTGTTCATTACAAATGCGGCAATTTGCTTTGTAAATACTTCTTGAGGTAGAAATGGTCCTCATCGCTGAACAAAATGTGGTTCGAAAACTTTGGATATTCTTGGAGCTTTGACCCGATTGGCTGCTATATTTTCTTCACTACGTTCTCGACGAGGTCTGTTCTGTCAATTGTTATCCAATAATGAATGGTTGGTCTCAAGATTGGTGATAGTCTTGCGAATAGTACGCTCATTATGTTGACCATAAGTTGAGCGAAGCGCGCGAAACACATTCGTACAAAACATGAATTTTCGTAATGGAGTTGAACGATTTGTAAAGGTTGCTCAGGCTATTGAAAAAAGTACGTCTACTTGGATCACCCGTTTTATGTCAAATATTAAAACGATTAGACGCCGCGATATGTCTTCCTGCATTTTACATTGAACGGTTAAGATATTAGGTAGTTTTCGGTCAAAAAGTTTCTTCAATAATCGAAATGACGACGTCTGGAGCCTGCTGCTGAGCCGCACTGAACCACTTTAAGAACAAAAAAGTTGACAGTTTTATGACTGACTACTAGAGATGCTATTAGAGGCTATGCTTTTTTAAATAGCTAAGATATTACAGTTACAGTGAGTGACATCTTGAGAATTCAACAAATTAAAAATAAGAAGAATTACAAATTTAACATAAAAGAATGTTTTTATTCCATAAAATTGTTAGTTTCATATTTAACTCTTGGACTCGAGAATCTTCTTTGTGACTGTGACGTAGATTAAGAAACGATGAACCGTCGACCTTAAAAGCATTAAAGCAAAATGTTGAGAGACCAATAGCTGTTAATCTCTATTTGTAACAAAAGGCGACGGAAAATTGTGTTCAAGAGCAGATCGTCTATCTAGATCTAAGGAACCATAGGAAGCAATGTGTCTTTCTCTCATAGAAACGATACGAACTTTTCAGACATCCTCATATACATAATATCAAGATGTTGACCTACCACAAAATGTTTGCATTTTTGAAAACTGATGAGCAATTTTATTTCTCAAGAACTATTTATTGTCTTACATGACATGAAAACACGATCTTCTCATGAGCAATGCAATGCGCGAATATTAATGGAAATTCATGAGTAAAAAGTTTTCTGAATGACTCATTTATGAAAAGAACGTGTTTTATTGCATTTAACAAGTTTGCTGTAATAAGAGTACTGACTTAGCAAGAGGACAATCACCTGGCGATTACGACAGTGCGTCACAACATTGTGCAGACCTTGAAGAGAGCGTATTACTAGCGTACTTAGTGACGTGTGTACACAGTTGCTGTGCCGCTTTGAATGAATGAACCGCTGAATGAATGGCGTTCGAGCGCGTATTTACTGTTTACTACGAGCGAACTGGGTCTCTCGCAAACTACTTCTTTCTCCTCTCTATTTTTAACGAGCGGAGCACGCTTTTACAATAAAAATTTTATTATATCATATACTTACTATACTTACTTGCTTATGACTGCGGTTCGCATAGAAGGCATAAGCAATAAAACGTGACAAATTGTTGGATAAAATATAATTACCGCTATGTTGCTTTAATTTTGATATGCCAAAAAACCAGTCGCTAGTTAAACGCTTGTTTATTTCACTTTTTGTATGGTTTCACTTACTCTGCGCTTAATTATGACTTGTGACGGCACATTTTTAGGCAATTTGAAAGCAAGTTAAAGTATTAAAGTTGTTCACTTGTCATTCACTTCAGTCGTTGCCTTGTTTATTGACAATTTATAAGAAAGCTTTGTTTAAATTTTTATTATGTTCAAGTACATTTGCTTTGCTTTAGTCTTTTTGCTGCCGCACAAAGAAAAACCTGTGCAAATATTTCGCTGAAATTCCATTGAAGTTTGGAAAGAAATGCTTGAAATATTATGGACGCGCATACTTCTGTATATCTATATACGTATATGTAAGTATATCTGTATAGATATACAAACATATGTAAATTTATCGTATATGTTCAGCAATTTATACATCAAACCTAGTTTGTCCAGTTAAAAAGAAAAATTAACTGAAATGAACATAAAATTTGTTCTTTCTTTACTTGCAGCAACTGCTGTTGCAATGCTAATTGTGTGCAACGTCAACTTGAGGTAAAGAATTAATTTATGTTTTTGTTTAGTAAATCAACAACTAAGTGAATGATATAACAAATTTTGGAAAAGCCTTACAAATTACAAGAATCAATGCAGGTTGCTTAGAATTAAAATTTCTGCTTATGTATGTACATATACGTATTTAGAATATATATTTATTCTATATGTGTGTATTTTTTGGATATACATACATATCTGCAGTTGTAAGCTTCTACACATGAGCCAATTCGGCCAAACTTTTCGCTGCAGCTTTATATACAATATATAATATACTACTACTAGTAAGACTTTGTTTAAAACTTTAAAATTTTTAAATTATTCTTAGAAATCTATGTCGTCTCTCGTAAAGTAATTCCCTTTGGCCTCAATACAGTTGTGCAAAAGATGTTTTCAATTCCTAAAACAGAGGTTAAAGTCAATTTTCGAAATAGCCTTCAATGCGCGTAGCGATTCCCGCTTAATGTCTTCAATTTACTCAAAATGGATTATCCGGAGCGGTCGTTTGAGTTTGCTGAAAAGCCACACAGAGCACACACGGAGCTAAATCAGGGGAATATGGTAGTTGCGAAGCGTTATTGGTTGAAATTTTGGCGAAGGTCCATTATCGTAGTGCAAAAATAAAGAGTTGCCGGCCATACTTCCGGCCTCTTTTTACGAAAGCTTCGCACAATTGTTGCAACAAATTCAAATAGTATGCTCTCTTTGACAGTTAGGCCAGTCGGAAGGAAATCGGAGAGCACCACACCACGATAATCGAAGAAAACTGTCAACATAATGTTGATTTTTGACTGCCTAGACGGCTTCGGCTCACCTTTGCCACAATATTGGACCGTTTAACCATCTGTTTTCGGGTCATAAGCTTAATCCAAAACTCATCGCCAGTAACAATACGTTCCATGACATTCTGGTTGTTGGAAAGCATTATAAACTGTCTTTTCAAAAATATTTAGTGATGTTGGAACCAATCGTACCTTCACTTTTTTTAGGCCCAACTGATCTTTTAAAATGTTTTTCATTAATACTTTCGATATTTCAGCGAGGCTAGTAAGAGGTCTGACTGTTAACCGTCGATTCTCAGCCTACAATTCCTATATTTTATTGACGTGTTGATCATAAGTAGATGTTGCCAGAAATGATTTTACATATATGGTAGAAATGACAAATGACTAATAACACAAAGTTTTGGCATTAAGAAAGGATAACTGTTAACAATTTGATAGACATATTAAGGTTGAAACCATGAAACCTTGAAACATTTGGCTCAAGTAAACTTTAAGGGATTACGTGGGTTTACGGGTTTAAAATAATCAATTTTATAACACCTCTAAAATATTGTCCTAAATTTTCAAGTAGATCCGAGTAGTGGTTTCGGAGATACAGCCTTGAGAACTTGAACTTTAAACTCGTTTTTCTCGAAACTGTGGCTTTGAAGTCGATTGGCAATATTTTCGGAGAACTTCTGAACCGATCTTCATGAAATTTTACACCTGTTTTTGAGAAACAATTCTTAAAGATTTGGTCTAAGAACTTTTTTTACGATTAAGGAGTTATCCTGTCAATGCGGGCGCATATTTTTTCCGAGGGGTCACCGGAAATGTCGTCCTTTCACACCTCTCCTTTAGATTTTTTCGACTTGAAAAAAAAATCCAAAATTACGTCAAACCAAAGTCAATTCACCTTTTATATCAAATATATCAAACTTCATTGTTTGCTGGGAATGCGTCCATTTATATTCATGATTTACTTGTGATAACTTTTATTTGTGATTTATTTGCTTTACATTGATTTAGTTTATGAATTTTTGCCAAAAATTGTTTAGCTAAAAATACAAGGTAAGAATTTATTTATTTCACATTGAAACAAAACATTGCATTGTAATAGTCTTACATGTATCCATATTCATGACGCCAACAAGACAACTGTACATTGCAGCATAACATTTTTGTGGGTTTTTGTTTTAGGCAAATAAAATCAATTAAATAAATAAACGAAGGCATAATGAAAGAGAAATAGAAACTCGCACATTTGTGTAGCAATAAATATTATGGCCAGTAACAGAATTAAATAAAAACAGAATGAAAATCGATTGTAAACAACAGTCTCAAAACAAAAAATATTTCGAATATTTGAGTGATTTAACAAACTTTATTTAATAACTTTCAATGGAATCAAGGAGCCGAGCGCCAATTAATAAGGTAAGTGTTTTGAAAATTTAAAGAGAAAACTACATAGTTAGAATCAAAATATGTGTAACGGTAAACGGTAGCTATAATACTAGGTGCGTTCTTTTTCATGTCGGTGTGTGAATATTGAACAACTTTAAGAAAACACCTTGACTTTTTATTTTAGTTATTTTTCTTTTCTTTCTTTCTGAGAAAACCACTTGACCTTTTCAGTTTGGTTCATTTCGATTTCTTTAGGCTACTTTTTTAAGAGCTAACATCATCCCAAACCTCACATTTATCGATCACAATCAAAAGAGCTATTTTTTCTATACTTTTCACTTCTTTTTCAATCAACTTGAACGATATTGCAGTGATTTCGGCGCCAACGCTTACATTAAGCTCGGCAGTGATCTGCTAATTGATAACATTCAAAATTCATCGATATTAATTTTCATCGACTGCTTCGATTTCAATTGAAAAAGTATGGTCCAATGATGGCTTACTTCGTTATCTCGGTTATAAAACGGCGTTGCTTCATATTGAATGGATATTTTTGGACTAATTTTCGCTCTTTAACAGCGCAGTGAATTTGTTTTTAGAAATTATGCGTAAGCAATGGCGCACCCTGTATGTGTGTAGAAATATTTACCAGCAGTTATCTTACCATGTTTAAGCAAACAAAGGTTGGCAACTGAAAAAGGCAAATAATGGCAGACAATGGCATTGGTTGTGATAGCGTCAACGCAAAGATAAGTGCCAAATATTGATCTAATATATATAATTATTGTTACTTATACATACTTTTATGTAATACATAGGTAAACAAGTACTTATATTTGCTTAATTCTTAATGTGGAGCCTTATCAAGAGTATTTGCTTTTCAAAAAGATCCACTCGAAGTATTTTTTACACCTGTATATGAACAATTAAAGAGCTGTTGAGGTAGTATTGTAGATGGTAATGCGGCTTTAAGTAGCTTAAAGAGGTGTAAGTTTCGGAATACCTTATTATTGATTTGATACCAAGTACTTCTGCCATTTTGATAAAAGAAATTTAAAACAGATACAGTTTTTATTTTTACTAAATCTATAGACTTCTTAGGAAATATTATATTGAATTGTCGTAATGATTCAGCAATTTATAACAGTGTTAGCATAACAGTTATATCAATTTAGAAGACTGCTTAGTAAGCAAAAGTAGCCCTTCGTCTTTTTCTTTATTTGCATGCAAACACACACAGCACATACGCTCCATCTAATGCCAAGGATCCATAAATCTTTCGCAGCACCTTGTCTCGAAAACTGATAACTGATGCGTCTCCACCGTATAGCAGGACGGGGATGATAGGTGACTTGTAGAGTTTGGTTTTTGTTCGTCGATAGAGAACTTTTCTTTTCAATTGGCTACTCAGTCCAAAGTAGCATCTGTTGGCAAGAGTTATTCTGTGTTTGATTTCGGAGTTGACATTATTGTTGGTGTTGATACTGGTGCCAAGATAGACGGAATTATCTACGACTTCGAAGTTATGGCTATCAACAATGACGTAGGAGCCTAGTCGCGACTGCGACGACTATTTGTTTGATGACAGGAGATATTTCGACTTTTCCTCTTTCATTACCAAACCAATTTGCTTCGCTTCCTTATCCAGTCTGAAGAAAGCACAACTAACGGCGCGGACGTTGAGGCCGAACTACTAATTGGAGTACAAAAGAAGCTTACCAATTGGGTCCCGAAAACATCGACTAAAGTAATTAATTAGTAATAAAAGGTAATACTAATTTATAAAGTTTTGTATTATAATGCGGCATTTTAGGTACTCCAAACTTTCTTTATGTCACTCTCTATTGAACGCTTCAACAGCCTCCTCAGGTACCGAAAAACGTTGACCTGATACTTTAAGTCAAAACTATAAGATTTATGACAAATTAAATCGATGCTTTGAGTGCTCAGAAATGCAGTTGTTTCAGTCAATGTTTGAGAGCACGCACTGCCTTGGTAAAGAGGGATCTTTATACGGCGATTGGTTTTCCTGATTTCTTGAAAGACAACTGATAAAAAATTTGTAGGATACCGCTCCGAAATTACTGTTAAGCGTTGCTCTAGTGGTATGTTAAGTGCGCGAACAACTTTAGTTGGATTCGTTTCATATGGAAACAACCATACGCCTAAATCCACAAATGATCACCTGTTTACGATTTCATAGACTTTTTTCAGAACACCGCTATCGTTTTTTTTTAGCATTTCTCTCGACAAATCGACAGGAGCCTCTTTTGAGTACTTGACAAATTGTGTGGGATGCAACGTCAACAACTTTTACAGTCAAATTTTCAAACAGTATTGAGTGTAGGCAGGTCCCACTATTGCCTATTGTTATGTCTATACCACGATAGGTTACACATATGATGATCATGATATCAGCTTGCTTAGTGTTCGGAACAGCAACTGAATTTGGACAATTTTTACGAAACCCATCTTGGAATGATCTACGGAATCAATCGAATTCTCCATACCATCGCTAAACACTGGTCTTTGATAAAGCTTCATCGCTAAAAATAAACTGAGTTCATCCATGAACTTTTACTGAGGTAATCCACGTCGAAAAATCATAAAAAATAATCGCGGGAAAATGTTCGTGATTTATTTCCATTTTTTGCCGAGCTGAATATTTTAAGTTACTGTACACGACACAAATAGCACTCGTATGTCTAAACGTTCTGAGTATGTATAACATCAAAAGTGACAGACGTCACTATAAAGTTGTAAGTTCTTGTTGCAACATAAGGGTTGCCAAATCCCGAAATATGAAACAGTACCTGCGTAATAATAACTTTTCGCCTTTCAGCCAATAGTGCTTTCCTATTTTAATTAAAACTTTTCCACTCGAATCAGAATTCAAACCAAACTAAATAAAATCGGAAAGACCGATGCTTTGGCGCATACTCAAATAGAGTGGCAAGTTATAAATACTTTACTAGCAACGAGAGCACTGCAAAAACGGAAACCAAAAGAAAAAGGTGTACAGCCAAGGCAATCGTCCGGCAGATAGTGAAATACCAGCAAGTAGCAGATACAGACAGACAGACAACCACATATTTCGTACTTCCACGGCCAACTGGAATTCAATATCTCCGTTGGCAATAAATTAATTTTCAACACCTCTTTTCAAGTGCGATCAAGTGGCGCGATAAATTATTGGCGACATTCTTAGCACTTTGGACCGCACCCGGCTACCGCAAAGCTAAATGCACTTTTTCTGTGCAACAACAACAACAATATGCAACGTCATACGATAAGTGCCAATGAGGCAATTAAAAGCTAAATGAGATATTCAATGGCGCAATTGGAATACGAGATTATTTCAATAAATTAAAATTCACGCCGCGGATTATTGAGAATATTCGGTTCCATATTTATAGCATATTTAATTTCACGAGACTTTTTCTGGTGCTTACACCTGTTTTAAAAAACTTGTTCACATATTTTTTGAAAGTTAATTTGAGGTAGTTTTCTTCAAATATATATTCACATGTCTGCATGTATGTATGTATGTATGAATGGCGGGTATTTTCGAATTGTGCAGTCGAAAATTTATTGTTGGTCGTCAAAAATTGTTTGTTTCGTGTGAAGCAAATTTTTGTTGCAAATAATTACAGGCAACTGTGGTACAACACATTGCCGCTAGACGCTCTGCGCAGTCAGTGTTCCCGGCCTCGAGCAGCAAAATCTGCCAACGCTAGCCCACAGCGGCCAACCGTCGGGCAAAAATCGGTGGAAAAGTGCTTGCAGCACGTTTCGTGGCTTGCAACCAACATTCGCTGCTCACAGACACATGCACTCGTGCCTACGTAGTGGTTGTTGCATTGCCTGCCGTCGGCCGATATCATATCACATTTCACAGATGATTTATGACTATTTGCATTTAAGCTTCATTATAAAGTTTTCATATAATGTTTAACTTTTTAATTTTCGCAGACAAACTCACACCTGTGTACAGTGCATGCCAAAAATGATGTTACTAGTAGGCTTTTTACGAATAGAGAGGTTACTACATGGCTTAGTAATGTTAGCCAGTCTAGGTTCAAGAGAATTTGTACAAACTGTAGCTTTTTCAGGCCTGCCACAAGAGAGTCTAGTAGAATGAATGCCTATCTTAGTAGTTTTATACTTATTTGTAAACGTTAAACAGAATATTACTTTTAGGACCACTGCTCGAAATAATATTACTGAAAAGTTATTTCGAAAGTTCATAAGTATCGCAAATGTGTACTTAAATCAGCGCCTTTGAAAACCCTCTTTCAACATAAGCCGAATATTTTACGCTATTTTCGTTATTTTCAGAATCTGCTGTTAATGAAACTGATCAATATAATAACAATAGTATTTGTAACTAAAAAATAATCAAACCCTTTTTAAAGTACCCAAAGAGCCAAATTTTGTTCATCGATGAGGCCCATTTCTGGCTCAATAGGTATGTAAACAAGAAAAATTGCCGCATTTCAGACCTCTAGCGATTCAAGAGCTATCATTTGATGCAGAAAAAATAACGTTTTGGTATAGCTTGTGAGCCAGTGGAATCATCGGTAAATATCGCATCAAAATGATCCCTGTGAGATGACGACGGTTATCGCTCCATGATAACCGACTATTTGATGCTTGGGATCACCATCATGGTAAGGCACTTCCCACACATCGCATCAATCAATGGATTTATTGAGAGACCACTTTGGTAACTTGATAATTGCACGTTTTGATCCGGTTGATGTGCTACCAAGCTCGTGTGATATCACTCGGTTAGACTTTTTCCTATGGGGACCTGTTAAGTCTAAAGTCTATGCGAACAATCCCGCTTAGATTCAGATCTTGGAGCAAAACATCACACGTATAATTCGCCAGTTACCAGTTGAAATGCTGGAACAAGTCATTGAAAATTGCAGTCAACGGATGGACCATCTGAAACGTAGCTGCGGCCAGTTTTTAGAAGTGACATCCTTCTAAACATAAATGCCAAAGAATGTTCTTTCAAATTACAATAAACATTCTCCATTAAATTTGAAGTTTTTCTTTATAAAAGTAGAGAACCTCGAAATGGATAACTTTTAACTGTAATACTAACAGAAGGATCGGATTCAAGTTCTTGTGTGAAAAACTTTTTCAACTAACGAGATATCTCACTCCTTTATCTTAGGATATTGAAAGATAAACTGTTCAAATCACAGAACTATAGAATATAGCTGCCTTCAAACTGAACGGTCGGAATCAAGTTCTTGTAGCAACCTTTTGTATTTCTGAAGGGTATTTAACTCTGGTGCAACGGAAGTTTGCTTTTTTTCTTGTTCGGGTAACAGACAGAATTGTATTGAAACTGCGTAACTTCAAATGGTATATCTCACGAACCAATGATCCAATACGTGACCGTTTTATACACGTCTCTTTAGAAGGCTGGTAAGCAAACCTTTGGCTTTTTCTAACAGAACCAATATGAAAACTAAACCGAAACCTAACAAAATGACGAAATACTATACATAACCTACCGTTAGGTTTACTAATTTATTTATTTATTTTTTTGTTGAAGTGATAGAATAATAAAATAGGAATGACTTATTTGTAGATACTTCACTTGCGATATTAAACGCTTTTGCTAAATTTAGTTTGCTTTCGTGTATATTTTAGCCAAGTCATCTCTCGGTTGCTAATTTATTGCAAAATTATTTGTTGCTATTTTTAGACATTTTCAAGTGTTCTTTATCGCATGCAATTTCCATCCTACTCCATATTATTGACACATTTATCTCAGCCAATTATTTTTCACTACTCCACACAATTAGCCAGTTGACAACGGCGGTTAAATAGCCCGAGTGCACACTCACACACACACACAAAGCACTTCGCAGTTACCGAAGGCAACAAATTTATATAAAAAGGCGCAAATTGTTAAAAAATATGTTAAGGGCAAGGAATGTCGTGAGAGTCATAAATTAAATCGCAGCGGCAATAATTCACTCTGCGCTCGCATATCACATGCGTTTCCAATTAATCAGCGAATATTTACCGACAAAAAACCGAGCAGCAAAACATCAACAACAACAACAACTAAGTGCAACAAATACACTTCACCGTAGAAGCGGGGACCAGGGCACAGCAACGCCGCGAACTTGTCAACAAGTCAAAAAGCGCGGAATGAAGACGCAGCCGCCGCTGGTGTCAAGCGAGCTCAAGTCTTTCTTTGCGCCGCAGAGCACTCAATGCCATTTGTAATCACATTTAATTGTTCTTGCAACTGCAAGTTGCAACCGAAACGGGTGTAGCTGCCACTGCTGTTGCTTATGAGGCTGCAACAGCCGCGCATGTGAGCGACGAGTTGCCAATATGAGCCGCCGCAGGTGGGAGAAAGGCACCGGGGAGTGCAGACAGCATGCATGTACTTGCGCGCCGCCGTTTGTCTTGGGCAAAGCGACAGCTGACAAACGGCGGACAGAAAGAGGCTGAACGGCTGAAGGTTGAGTAGGTTTTAAATAAAATATGTTTACAAAATTACGAAAATGATGCGAAAAGGCATAAAAAGCGCGACGATTCGCCGGCCGAAGTTAGGAGTTTGGAGCACAGTGTGTTGGGTTTTAGCGCAATTTGGTTTAATTAGGTTTAATTAGACTTATGTAATTAAATTAAATTTAAATATCATCCTGAATGTAGGCTACATTTTTTTACTAGAAGATTACCAGGGGTTTGGGCACATTTTTGATTCTCTTTCACTTTTAAATTCGGATCTTAAGAAATATGTCTTTTCAAAACGACGTTTTCAGATCTTTTTACTATATATGGTAAATAGAATGTACTGAATCGTGGAGTCATTTCTTTAAACTACACTTTCATATTTCTTTAAATTTTGCTCATTTCTTACCTTAAAATTTTACACCACATATCTCCACTTTTACCCACTGTGACTCTTCTCAATTTCACTTCAATCTGTCCGACTTGATTTTGGCGTTTTTCTTGGGATCTCTGCAGCTCCAGAATTTCATCTGGATTTTTTGTTGTTGTTTTTGCACTTGATGATGTACCCAATGTTTGGCACAGCTAGTGCTGTTGTTGTTGTTGGTTGTGCCACTTTTTATGATTATTGCATTCATAAAAACACGATTTTATATGGCAAGCAAAGAGCGGCTACGAAAACTACAAAAACAAAACAAAATACAAAAACAACAAGCGAAAAATCAAATTGAGAAAACACACAGAACACCGAACAAAATCAACTTGCAACAAAATAAGACAAAGATTTCAGAAGGACGGCAACTTGAAGGAGCAGGCACGCGGCACGCGGTGGCGGTGCAGCCGACAAAAATGGCGCATAAAACAAAAAGCAGAATTTAATTCAGCATTTGTGTCGCTTATAAATTAACGCCAACAAACTGCAAGCGTGCAACAAACGCTGCTGCTCGTCATGTTACGGCAAGTAGTGCAACAAAATGCAACAACGTACGGCCGGACGGACGGACAAATGTTGCCTTAGCTGTGGCAGCGGCAGCAGCTGGCGGTAGAAGGGCTGCCTGACAGGCGGATAAGTTGCAACTTGCAACAACGCTTGTTGCAGCAAAAACCGAACATGTGGCTATGCGAGTGTATACAAGCGAGCAACATAACAGCGCCGGCTATAAGAACTATTGTTTGTTGCTTGTGAACAATTCTGCTGTGCATTTGTGTGTGTCGGTGTGTGTGTGTTGCTATGTGTCGATGTGTCTGTGCGTGCAATAAGCATGGCTACAACCAAGTGTCAACAGCAAAAGATGAATTTATTACCGACAGAAGTCGACAGGACATTGCAAATCTAAAGCAAAGGAACAACAACAACCACAACAATAACAAGTACATGCAAAAAGCAAACAACATTGCATGTCAAGCCATGCAATCGTCTCATCCACCAGCCAAATGGTGCAATCAGTTGGTGAGTCAGTGACTTAAAGTATGAATGAATGAGTAGTGCGCTTCTGCTGTGGACGTTGCGGCTGCTGCTCGTGTGGGCAGAGGCGCAGTGCGCACATTTTCAATCAGAAAGGCGGGCAAAAACTGGCAGCAGAAAGGTAGACGCTCCATTATTCGTGTCCATGCATAACCCGACGCGGCAACGGGCAGCACGGGGCGGACCAACTGACAGCCCGACATGTGTTGGTCAGGGAGTGGGCAGCAGCAGCCGGCAGAGTTATATTCACACGTGCATTTGATTGAGATTATAACAAGCGTTTGTTGTGAAGTTGGTGAAAAGTTTAGTTCAGAAAAGTTGCGACAATGCCAATGTTAGTAAGTATAAAGCATATATTCTTATTCACAATATTGTATTATATTCGTAATCTGAAACATAAAAATTATATTGTCGTCTAAACTCGAGCTTCTTAACTGCAGAGTCCTCCTTGAATGCAACTTAAATATGAAAGTTATAATAAACTCCAACGATACAACAGAAGTGAAATAGGTCTTATGAGAAGCCTTTTCAAAGGTATAAAGCTATTCTATGTTTTGTTACGGATTAGCTTAAAAGTGAGCTCTGTTAAAAAAACTTTCTCATGCAGATCAGAAACTTGAATCGAGTGGGAGAACTTCTCACTCATAAATTTCCTTAAACATTTCGGAAAATTTATAATTTTTTGAAATTGCCTATTGCATCATTACTCCAATCCAAGGCTAAACTACAACATTCAACTATACAAGGAATCTAGTTTTTTAGCCAGCAAGGTCAGATGAAATGGAGATAACATTGTTGTATTTATTAAATTTTTGGATCAATACAAACCAAAACTACAGCGATACGTAATGGACCAAAATTCACCTAAATACTTTTTCAAGCCATAAGAACAAATACTGCAACCTCAACAGAAATCTAGAAAACAAAACAAAGCATTCGTTGAGAAAATATCAATAAAATCAAAATTGGATTATTTCAACCCATATTTCATCTAATCTCAAACTCAAGTATGCTACTTGTTTCTGTCCAATTAATCTAAGGTCGCTTAAGGTTTGATTTGTTAACCTACTACTATGAGAAAAAAATATAGTAAGTTCTTCAAAATCTACGTTGTCGCCCTCAAAGTAATCCCCTTTGTCTCCAATATACTTATACCAACGTTTTTTCCAATCTTCGAAACAGATGTTGAAGTCAATATCCGGATTAGCCTTCAATGCGATTCACGTTTAATGTGTTCAATTGACTCAAAACGGTTTTCCCGGAGCGATCGTTTGAGTTCGTTGAATAGCTAGAAGTCGCGCGGAACTAAATCAGGCGAATACGGTGATCGCTAAACGATACTGGTTGAAAATTTGGCGAAAACCCCACGAAGAATCATTGAAGTATGCGACGATGCATTGTCCAGGTGCAGCACCCAAGTGTTGTCGGCCCATAATTCCGCCATCTTTTTACGAATAGCTTCGCGCAAACGACGCACAGCACTCAAATAGTACTCCTTGTTGACAGTTTGGCCTGTCGGGAGGAATTCGGTGTGCAACACACCTCGATAATCGAAGAAAACTGTCAAGATTACCTTGATTTTTGACCTACTTTTGACCTGGCTTTTTTGGCCTCCGCTCACCTTTGCCATGATATTTGGTAGATTGTTCATCTGTTTCCAAATCGAAACATCGACCCAAAGCTCATCACCAGTAATAATACGTTTTAGACATCCTGGTAGTCATAGAGCATTGTTTCACAGACGTTAACGCGACGTTGTTTTTCGAAAAAACTTTGTTATTTTGGAACCAATGGCTATTCGTAATCATTTCGCCACATTTTTAACTAATATCATGCCGCAACCACCACATTCGTCTGATTTACCTTCGTGTAACTTCTGCCTATTCAGCTAATTTACATGACCACTCCGAGGACACTGTTTTGACTCAATTGAAGATATGCTGAATCGAAGAAGGCTCTGATGGCCATCACGACGGAGGATTCTTCCAAGTGCTGTGATGACTGGAAAATTCGTTGGCATAAGTGCATTAAGGTGATTACTTTGAAGGAAATGACATGGACAAAATTCACCTTTCAATTTGATCACAGTAGTATCGATTATTAGTTGATATTGATGGTCGCCCGCGACGTGGTTCGTCGTCAACACGTTCTTGACCCTTTAAAAATTTTCAGACACCTCTAAACAAATCCCTCCTGAATTCTTAAAATTTGTCAGAAAGAATTACCTTTGGACGCCATCTTTCTTTGAATAGTATTTGCAAGTAGCAACAATTAGAGTAACCTTTTCTGCCAAGAAATTTAGATTTCACTAAACTTCGTCCACCATCTGATTTCTGGCGCTGTATATAACATATTTTCGGTCACATCATACTCGTACTATTAAATATTTCACATATTTTATTATTTCAAGGTCAATAGCTCGTCCAAATATTAATTCTGGGTATTCAGGGCTTACAAGTGAAGGTAACACTCCAGGCTGACGTGAGGTTAACAGTTCTAAATATATGGAATAATCCATGTTGAGAACACTCAACAAAAGCTTAAATCACTATTTAATATATTTTAAAGGAACTCACTCCTGCACTACACCTTAAGCGCAGATATCTCAATATTTTCGAATTTTTTCAGCCATTTTTAAGAACTGAAGTATTCAAAGTATATTCGCTGAATTATTCTTCATGTAATGATATATATTTATTGTCTTCCGTGGCTCACCTTATGGCTTTGCAACCTCGCTGGACTACCTTTACACTACTTCAGGCACAATTCTTTAATCGCAAGTTAGACTTTTTAACATTTAATAACATTTTATACCAGATATAGATATATGTATATGTATATAATTCCGAAAACATCTGCTAATATTAAAAATTTATAATAATAATTTACTTATAATTAACAGCCATTAAGTTATATTTACTTTTATATATATTTGTGCGAGTAAATTGTTGATAATACTCCACCCATTTTACAAGCTTAATTATCGGCGACCGCAACGGTCTGTCTACCCGGTGGCAAAACTGCCTTTTCCGCAAACGAAGCAAATTACAGCGAACTTCCACTGTCAACATAATTAAAAAGGATTAATCTGCGGTTTTGGCTGCGCAAAGTAACAGATTCGCACCCAAACCACCACAAGTCACACACACACACACCCATGTTGTATCAGAAAAGTAAATGTCTCTGCTGGTGGCCCTGCCTACTTATGAACAAAATTAAATTTCGATTGCTTTATTGAAAACCGCTTAAGCTATTTGGCAAACAGACACGAAACTAGGCATTTTAATTATGATGGATTATGGCATTCGAAATTAATTTATTATGTTGATTTTTTGGAACACACCACAGCAGCGATGGGTCGCTGTAAGTGCAGTTGCCATTAAATATGTATGGAAATATATTTATGCATATTTGGCACATTTTGTTGTAATCGAATTCCATGTGTGCTTGCAAAAGGTGTGCATAAGGCTTTTGTTGTTGTTTAGTAATTGCAGCGAATTTTAAGTGCAAAGTTGGAGTCAATGTATTCCTGGGTTTGTAGGTCTGCAGCGGTCAGCTGGTGTTTCACCAGGTCAAATTGAATTTTCTTACATTATATAGTATGAGGAACTGAGTCGATAGAACGTCCGTCTGGCGAAGGACATGGCTACACTTGGGATTCCCATCTGGCGCCAAACAGCGAAAAGCTGCTATTGTAACCTCGGCTATAACTGCGTAAGCGGTATCTACGCCAATAAAAAAGAGGTAGTAATGTCACTGATACGTCATGTGGTCTCTTCTAGAACAAATTTGTGGAATTAAGGTATTTTAAATACACACTATATTTCAAATTAAACTGGTATTAATGAAAATAAAATATGCTTGAATTCACTCATTTTTACTTCCGGCTTATAAATCTCCCTCTCGCTTCACACAATAAAACACCAAATAATCTCATGTATAGTATTTAAAATACAAAAAGCATTCACTATGGCTGAATACTGATAAAACATACAATATTTGGAGTAATCCAAATGCCTTCACGTGTTGCAACAAAAGTCAATGGCTATAATATATGTGCTCATTTCAGCTCATATTACTCCTAACCACACCGCACAGCTCAAATGTGCCTTTGTTGCTTACCAGCAGTAATAATTAATTATAGATTATTGCACTTCACCAATAACGGTATTATTTTCATTACAAAATCGCAAGCACAAACAGTGCTAAATGCATGCCACAATATCTTCTGAAGCTTGCTTCTTACCGTCAATAGGCATTCTCCTATACAATTAGTGCTTCCTCAGCTCATTAAATCCATAGTCTACAAGAGCACACATACACACATACTTATATGTATTAAATAACATTTAACTATGTACGAAAATATTTGTATGCATGCGAGTATTTTAATGTTAGTTCTTGTCTTGGTTGTTTTGTTTCTCGGATAACATCAATATGATTCAGCCATTCAATGCTTAGCACTGCAATTATTTACAAGCACATAATATATCAGAAACAGTGTGTGTTTGTTGTGATTGTATGTGTTCTTGTATCTATAGATCTATGGGCCAGTGGTAATTTCGCAACTCATTTGGCACATTGTTGGTTTTGTGGGGTAGTCGCAACTGGAAAATTGATCTATGTGCCACTACGAGGCTATCAATATGAATATGCGCTCCAATAGGGAGATGACTTTTCTCTGAATATATGTATATTAATTTTCTAGTACAACAAACTTCAAGAAACAGAAGAATAGCATATATTCTCGACCACTTACATTTCGACTTCCACGAGGTCCTCAAATATTCTCTTGTAAGCAGTCGATTTGGATAATATCTATAATAAAAATTAAAATGTGCTACCCTAATGTAGGCATCCAATGTGCAAGCAGTACTTTCGATTGTTCGTTGCCAAAGATAGTTCCGTAGAAACCATTAATGATTTAAGCTCTTGCTGTTGCTGTTGCTGTATGCTGCACTGCACAATTATTGGATGTGCTGCTGCTGCGCTGTCAGAAAGTGGGTCATTCAATGTTCACTCGCAAATTAATTGCTACTCAGAATTTATCGACGACATCGATATGTGTTAATTATGATAATGCCATTAAGTCACAAAAATAATATGGTGTGTGGTTGTTGTAGGGCTTGCAAAAGCCTTATTAATTTGACTGGAAATGTTATTGTATTGTTTAAGGCAGAGTGAGGTCTAAAAAGCAAGGCCTCAAAATTAAAATTAAAATTTATGTTTAAGTTTAGTCTTATGTTCAACTCTAAGTTTAAGTTTAAGTTTAAGTTAAGTTTAAGTTTAAGTTTAAGTTTAAGTTTAAGTTTAAGTTTAAGTTTAAGTTTAAGTTTAAGTTTAAGTTTAAGTTTAAGTTTAAGTTTAAGTTTAAGTTTAAGTTTAAGTTTAAGTTTAAGTTTAAGTTTAAGTTTAAGTTTAAGTTTAAGTTTAAGTTTAAGTTTAAGTTTAAGTTTAAGTTTAAGTTTAAGTTTAAGTTTAAGTTAAGTTTAAGTTTAAGTTTAAGTTTAAGTTTAAGTTTAAGTTTAAGTTTAAGTTTAAGTTTAAGTTTAAGTTTAAGTTTAAGTTTAAGTTTAAGTTTAAGTTTAAGTTTAAGTTTAAGTTTAAGTTAAGTTTAAGTTTAAGTTTAAGTTTAAGTTTAAGTTTAAGTTTAAGTTTAAGTTTAAGTTTAAGTTTAAGTTTAAGTTTAAGTTTAAGTTTAAGTTTAAGTTTAAGTTTAAGTTTAAGTTTAAGTTTAAGTTTAAGTTTAAGTTTAAGTTTAAGTTTAAGTTTAAGTTTAAGTTTAAGTTTAAGTTTAAGTTTAAGTTTAAGTTTAAGTTTAAGTTTAAGTTTAAGTTTAAGTTTAAGTTTAAGTTTAAGTTTAAGTTTAAGTTTAAGTTTAAGTTTAAGTTTAAGTTTAAGTTTAAGTTTAAGTTTAAGTTTAAGTTAAGTTTAAGTTTAAGTTTAAGTAAAAGTTTAAGTTTAAGTTTAAGTTTAAGTTTAAGTTTAAGTTTAAGTTTAAGTTTAAGTTTAAGTTTAAGTTTAAGTTTAAGTTTAAGTTTAAGTTTAAGTTTAAGTTTAAGTTTAAGTTTAAGTTTAAGTTTAAGTCTAAGTTTAAGTTTATGTTTAAGTCTAAGTCTAAGTTTAAGTAAGTACAAGTATAAATTGAAATAAAAATAATTTTCAAAAGTCTCTATAATCGAACTAATCTTGAATTCACCTTTTTGCCACTAAGTCCCATGACTTCCATTAACTCTCTGATCTTTTGTTTAAAGGCAAAGTATTGTAAATAATAGTATTTTACTTTATTTAATATTAACCAATGAATTTATTAAGTATCCGCCCATCAAAAATTTCATATTAACGCAGTAGAACGTAAAATTTTCGTAGTGAGAAAAATTCACTCACGAGCAAAAACCGAAGTTCAGAGTTCATTGAGCATTTCAACACCGTTATACGCCCAGTTGATGTCATTCGCAAACGACGCTCGACAGATATATTCATATATTCGTGAGCACACGTTCGTACGCACATTTTCAGCTGGATGGCCCTCAATGAAGGCGTTGACTATTGCCATAAATGCAATGTGGGGGCGGCCAGGCGGGCGGTGCAACATGGAAATGTACAGATATGCTGAGCACTAATTTATGAGCGATCATTGACACTGACAATAGCAATAGCAGCAGCCTCAGCAGCGCTTACAGAGCATTGGTTACAAAATGCAAATTAACAATTGCTCGCTCAGAAACATTAGCAGCGGCGATGGCAGCGCCAGCGCCAACTGCAACAACAATGCCATGGAGAAGCGCAGCTGTGTAAGATGCTGTGCGAAATGTACGAAGTATATTTGTTATTGCCGATGGGCTGGCACTGACCGGCACCGTTGCATGCAGCAACAATGATAGTTATGTTGCTACTAAGCCTCAGCCTGTGTGGCTTTGTGTGTGACGGGCGCGTGAAGGCGACAATAACCGATGAGCTTACAAGCGAACAATTGTGCCTAACAACAACAACTGCAATAACAATAAAATGCTTTCTTATAAATATGTAATGACAGCGTGTTGCAACACTTGTACCAACTTGCGCATGGTTGACTAGACAACAACAACAATAGTATGCTTAACAATTGCACAGAACGTGCCACTTACAATGGCAGCAGCAACAGAGAGCGATTCTTACATTTGTAGGCACTAACATAACCTACAATAGCCGGCGGGCATCGCGATGCAAATTGAGCCACAAATAAAACGAAATATAATCTACAAATCAATTGAGTTGCACGAATGCGTGTAGCAACGCTTCTAGCGGTTCATAATGCATGTACCTTTGTATAGGTTGCAGCTGCAACAGCACATCGCCTAAGTACTGGCAGATTAACTACTGAAAATATTTAATAGAAAATCTTAGCTTGAGGTCCAAAACTCAAATGTTATTTTATCATCTTCGTAAAAGGACTCCGAAGGTGGCGCTTTCTCGCTTTATGTGCACCTGAAGACTATCTCATAGATATTACAGGCACGAAGCCGGCACGATTTGCAGAAGTGAGTTAGAATATTACTCTTCGGTACGCAAAAGAGCTAAATGTCTTGTTCTTTTAGTTCCATTGATTTCTGGAAAAAGAGACTCTGGTTCTAAAACGCTTCCAATTTCGCTATAGTGAACCTGAGTACTACGCAAGTAGTTCCTGAGCTCTAAGTTTTCTAAAATAACTCTGAGACAGTAAGGTTTCCACTTATCACTACTCACTTGGAATATAATACCAGTTACTTGATTTTCAATGTGCTGCCCTAAGATTCCTAAAGAAAGAACCCACAATAATATTGGTAATTACGTGTAGTTTATAGGTTCGGAGAAAGTTCTTTGATAGACAAATAAGCTCCGGTAAAGTGGAGCAGTCTCGAACGGGAACGATGTTCAGGAATACATCAAAAGCTTTCTTTATAGACCTCGAAAAAATTCAACTAATATATTAGCGGGCTTGGTCCTCAGGACTTTAAGACTATTCAAGTTGCTAACTTTGCTGCGATTTTCTATATTTTCAATTAACTCTCCAAATCTTCGAAATCTAGCAGAAATCAATTAATTCAAAGAGAGCGGACGTAAATACAAAAAATCCCAAATAGTAACCGATTTCGTCCAACATTGTTGAAGCAGCGTCAAAAGCCATCTGATAGCTCAGTTTGACGTTCGCTAATTCAAATACGGCCAAAGGCGAGTGAAGCGCAAGCCGAAACAACAAAATTGCTCATTTAAATTCCAAATACCGACACCGACTACCGGCAGTTCACTTCCAAGTGTCAGTCGTACACATATGCAGCCGTACAATGTATGCCAAATGTATGTGCGCACATATTGATGAACCAATTGAATGACATATCGGAGAACCATACGGGCGCTTCGGAGGCGAGTGCTTAAGGCTTCAGCTAGGAATCACTCTACAGCGGTGCCATCATTTGCACGTTCATTCGGACGTTCCTTCACTTTATCGTTTAGTCATCAGATACGCATCAGCGAGAAGAAGGTGCTTGTCGAGGCTGAGCAGTGAGCTGCAGAGCTCGGCAGCATTTGAGTGCTTGAGTCAGCAACAAGTTTATGGCGATTTGAACGATTTTTCGACACCTCCCACAATCCGCAGCAGCCTCATCCAGCCTCAGCTCTGGCTACATATGCTGGTTGCAGTGCAATTCACGCTCTTTGGCTGCATGCCACCGGACTACACGGTCAAACCCATTGTACGCCACAATGTTGCGCCTTTTCATTGGTGAAAAAGCGGTCGTGTTGTGTTAGTCTTCATGTATTTTTTGTTTTAACTACGCTGTTTTGCTGTGATGCGTCGTTGCCTCAGATTCCTACGCTGCACGCTAGTCTTCTTGCATTAGTTTGTTATTGAAACGAAATTACATCTCATTTATTGTCGATCGCAGAGATCCATGTGGCACTGCTTTGCTTTTCTTCTCGCGTCCGCCTTTTCGGGTTTCACATTACCATCTTTTCTTCCTCCTTTTTGGTTTTAAATGTGAGTACACTCCAAAGCTACCGCACTTGTACGCCATATCACGAGGTCGTTTAGTCTTCCTCGGCCGGCATGCCACATCAGCAGCCTTTCCACTTGTTTTCATAGCCGCACTGTTGCAACAATGTTGCAGTTGCCTGTCTTCTTTCGTTAGTGGCTTTACGCTGGCTGGTTGCCTGGCCGGCCGTCGAAATGCCAATCTATCTATTTGCCATGTTTTGTAATGCATCAATAGCTTAATGGTCTTTTGTGGATTTGTTTAGATTCAGTCTTCAGAGGTAGGCATCGTGCTTGATTTTTTTCGAGTTAATTTTTATACGCTTTCTTTCATCTTTGTAATATGAGTAAGTATCTTGTCTACTTTGATTCCTTCTGTTTGGCGCAATTTGCAGTTGTTCACTGTTTTATGCTGCTCACTTTCTGGGATTTGCTCTCCTCACATTACCTTGCAGCAGTTTCTTTGAGTAATGAGCAACGGATTTGCTTCACAACAGTTTACTAATGACTGTCGATTAACTTTATGAGAATTTTTGATTTTATTGGCACCCAGTATTTTTTCAACGTGTTTAATATTTGGATACAAATGTGTTAATTTAAATGTGGGTTTGTTCAGTTTTTCTTGTGGAGAAAACTGTTAATGCGGATTCTTAGTTTAGTGTTATTTTTCCACACCTTTTCTATATAAAAAGTTAGAATTGAAAGAGTATTTTATCGCATTGAATATCTTCATTTAATATGTACCGAAGTTCAATGAGATATGTGTCGTAAGGCTATCCTCTTGGGGCTTGAATTTGTCTTCAGAATATTAAAGACATCAGTTGTTCAAGAAATCGATTTTTTTGTCGCACGTAGCGAAGAGAATTAACGACTGGCGCGCTGTTGTTGACTCAGCTATAATTGCGTAAGCGGTGTCTACGCCAGTAAAGAAGAAGAAGAAATAATACAATATATTTCAAATATTCTCACAAAATTAATGAATTAACTCGATCCAAGTAAAATTATAAGAGATAGACCCTTCGGAAGTTCCGCTCATCAGGCCACGTCGGTGTAGCTTAAAACTTTAAATGTGTTTTTCTCAAAACTCCATTTTTTAAGTCGGTAGACACGACTTCTCGAAAAATTATTGACCGATTTAGTTCGAATTTAGTACATATCTTTGAAATAACCGTATCTAGTTGTTGAACGAAGGATTTTTTTCCATTACAACTTATTTTTTTAAGCCGATAAATGACGAAAATTTTATTAAAAAAAATTTAATTATTTGTTCAAAGGTTGAGAAAAAAATGAAATTTTTTTTTATTCATTCAAACACGAAATTTACATATATACTAACTAAATTTTATAGATAAACCAATACTATTGTAAGTTATGCTACCCATGGTGCGGGCACTTTTTTATGAGACACCCAGTGAGATGAGCTCTCAATAAAATTTTCAATATTTTTATGTACATATAAATTTACATATAAAAACATTGTAAAAATACCTTTTTTGTACTTCTGAAACCCACCTAACCCCTTAAAAAGTGCCATAACTAAGCACTAAATTAAAATATCTTACTCTAATATGGCACAGAGGATTGCAATAGCAAGGGTTCAATGTACATATCTTCTAGATCACTACATCTACAATACATCTACCGACACCGTAAAAATTGATGAAAATGGAAGATAATACAGACCACTCCCCATATAACGGTACTGTTAAAACCTACCAAAAGTGTGAAAGTTAATAACTAACCGTGATGGTATGCGAAGGCTTAATAAGAGCCGAAAGAAAAACTGCACAATGTGGCACCGCTCACTTTTAAATGAAATCAGTTATCTCGGAACCCATCACCTCGATGTCAACCAAGTTTAGCACGTCTTTGCTAACAGTGTGAAAATGGGCGAAATCGAACTGCAATCGCGCCTACTTCCCAAATAACACAATTTTAAATTCCATATGATTCTTTCCCTTTGCAGTGTACATATCAAGATTCAATTAATATAACGAGATGAAACTTCTCACGAATAATGCTTTCAAATATGCCACCTTACGACTAAAGATTGTCCAAGTCCAACCAAAACTGTTCAAGCCCCTTGGTACCAATTATTTGGACTATCGGGCTAATCATTTTCTGATAATACTTAGTATACTTGTATCTGTGTGTAAAAAATTGGTTGAATCCTGTCAATACTTCTCTTAGCTCCCACATACCTAATATACATAAATATTTTCGAACTTCCAGGTGACTTTATACCGCATATATCGGCCAACATGTGCGTTATCTTAATAAAATTGAGAGAGCGCGTTTTACTGATAACAATGTGTCCTTATGCCTTGAATTGCTAAAATTGAGCGGAACCCCCCATATAACAAACATAAAGCTTCCGGGCGACTTAATTCAAATGATTTGTGATGGTAGCTTAATGAACCTCAGGGAAAAATTTAATAGTATGTGTCATTTTACGACATCCGTTATATGCTTGTGTATGCTACATAAGTACAAGTATGTAGGTATACGGAAACCATAGATAGGCTACTTTATTTTAAGACTTGTATTGATGAAGCACAATATACGTATTATTAAGATTTTATGTAAATTATTATTTTTTTCAGATTTCCTTCTGGGAACGAGTATTTACAGAAGTTACATACCCCCTACTAAATTTTAAAAGTTCTTAGTGAATTTATACGATTTTATTGCTGACAAAACCGCAATGTCGAAATGTTTAGCTATTCGATAAGCCCTCAACCGCACCGCACACGCCAAAGCAAGACAGGTAGTTAAAAATGCAGGCTCTAATAGCTTTAAAGTGGCTGAATTGACCGCAAAATGGCACACAATAGAATAACATGAAAATGCAACAGACAATTTGCGAAACGCGAAAACCACGAAAGTGCGGCAAATAGATAACCAAAAGAGATTTCTCAAATAAATAATAAAAATGGTGTCATTTTTAAAGTGAGAGGTTGTAAGTAAAAAATTATATTTTGGAGACCACATTAAAATTTAATTAAAATTTTATAAAATTTTTAAAATTTGGTCAAAAAATTTAAGAATTATAATTATTAATTTAGGACTCAATTAAAATCCCATAAATAATAAAAGAAAATTACAAAAATATTTTTATGCATATTCGCAGGAAGGGGCACACAAGGGCTGTTGCTTAGCCGCTGCTGCTGAGGCATAATGAAGTCATGACATTTCGCAGTCAATTAAGGGGAATTGCGCGTTTTCGCAAGGCGAACGAAAGAAACGGCGAAATTTACGACATTAAATGAATGCTGGACTTCATAATGGAAATGCGAATAAAATTATTACCACGAACACGTACCGAATTGTGTAGATGTATGCGTGTGCATGTATATTTCCGTTGGCTCATAATATTGTTGCAACAACGGTGCACAAGCCGCGCTGCAACACACAGCCACGCACACATACACACACACATAGGCATGCGGCAGTCATGCGCAAAACGGTCGTAAAAAGCGCGAGAAATGCTGAACGGGTGTGCAACCAAAATGCAATGGCAGCAACAACAAGAACAGGCGTTAATGTAGCAGCAAAATAGCAAGAGCAAAAGTAAAAGCGGCAATTTTTTATGACTGCTGCTCATTAGACAAAATGTCTGCGTTAATGAGCTTTAAATGAGCGCAGCGCATAAATTGCAAAGTAAAATGTGTTGCACGATGTGCCAGTCAGCGGATGGCTGGGTGCAGCAACACCATGCCACAATCAAGCCGTTGTTGTTGTTGTTGTTGCGCTGTTGCATATTTTCGCGAAAATTGTGTGACAATAATATTGGCATATAAAAATCATCTGCGGCGCGCATGCAACAACAAATGCAAAATGCACAAGCTGGCGGATATTAAGCGAGAATTGTTGTGTGAAATGCGCACGGCGGTTGGGCGGACAGACAGGCGGACGGCTGCAAAAACTGTTGTTAGCTGTACTTCCTTCCATAAATTCCCACAACTTATATGTGCTGATGCGAGGCAGCGCACAAATGTCATCTGCGACTGCTGTGTCGTTGACGGCCGCGGCAGCGATGTCTTTGGTCTCATCAACACCCTTGATTAGTTGCCAGTTTTGTTCGCTTTTGATGTGGACATAAATACACTGTGAGAAGATTTTTCAGAAATTTTATGAAAAGTTAAACGAAGGAAATAAACATGACTTTCTTTGAAAGGTTTGGAAATTTTCATTAATATAGAAATTGGCGCAAAATACGGCTGGGTACGTCGACGTTGAGCAACATCGCAAGCTCAGTCAGGATCGGGAAAGATCTCTGCGAACCGTTTGGTATCAAACGAGGTTTCAAACAAGGAGAGTCTCTATTGTGTGACTTTTTCTATCTACTCTTGGAGAAAATAATTCGACCTGGAGAGCTGTATAGAGACGGTACAATCTTCTGCAAGAGTATACAACTGCTAACGTTCGCCGATGACATCGATATTATTGACCATAACAACCGCGTTGTTAGTTCTGTTTTCTCCAGGTTGGACAAAGAAAGGAATGGCTCTGGCACTGAACGAGGGCAAGACGAAATAAGCTCTGTCTTCAAACAAACAGTCCTCGCATTCGCGACTAGACACCCACGTCACTGTTGGCAGTAATAACTTCGAAGTCGTAGATAATTTCGTCTACCTTAGAACCAGTATTAATACCAACAACAATATCAGCCTTGAAGTCTAAAGCAGAACCACTCCTGCAAGCAAGTACTACATTGGACTGAGTGGGCAATTTAAAAAAAAGTACTCTTCTGACGAACAAAGACTAAACTCTATAAGTCCCTCATCATTCCCATCCTATTACATGGTGCGGAGATAAAGACAATGACATCATTTGATGAGTCGGTTTTAGAAGTGTTCGAGAGAAAAGTTTTGCAGAAGCTTTATAATACGCAGTCGTTATAATGATGAGCTGTACGAGATACACGGCGACATTAACATAGTTCAGCGGATCAAAAGACAAGCGCCTGCGCTGGCTAGGTCATGTTATCCGGATGGAAGAGAACACTCCAGCTTTGAAGGTTTTCGATTCAGCACCCACCGGTAGAAGCAGAGGAATTGAAAGGCTTCCACTCCGTTGAAGAGATCAGGTGGATAAGAACCTGGCTGCACTTGGTATCTCGAAATAAGCACCAAATAACGAGCCTAGCCATTCCTTAACTGCTTTTTAATAACTAAGATATGAAAATCAAGCTTCTTTAATAGAACGGAAGTTTGAGAAGCGCTCAACAAAAACTCTTAGTGTACAACTGTATTCCGTTACTGCTTACACTTTGTTCTTTATCGGTGTGTTCTTCGTGCGGTAAAGAACACTCGCTGAGCCATAAAATATGTCCACGTTAGCATAAATTGCAGGTTTCACATTTAAATGTTCAATCAGCGCTGATTTCATGGTCAACATAAAACCTCCGATATATGTACATACATTTTTATCAAGGAGCAGTGGAAATGCGGAACCAAAGGACATGCGAAAAACCAACAGCAATTTAAGACTTCTAAGCGAGCGTCTCAGTGTCATTTTAGATTTTTTTTATATATAAATATTTCTATAAGTTTCGAATTATATTGTTATTATGTCCTTGGAGTGCAGCTAAGATTGCCACAGCATATTTTCTCTGCTTCACTTTTACTTCAACTGAAATTTTCGTTGCACACAATCTCTCCCATTCGCTGCACCTTTCCACTTGAACTTGAGTAGTGAAAATAAGAAAAAGTTACAACAAATACTACAAATATAAGGTGTGGCTGCTGCCAAGTGCGCGTGCGTGTCGGCATTAAGTTGCAAGCAGTGCTGTCAGTCGTGCCTTCACTCGTCGCACAGGCTGCCCGCCGACCAGCGCTTACCCGCTGACTCCGTGTCTGTCTATCAATTCGAACAATTGCGAAGACCTTTGTTGTTGGTGTTTTTGTATAGCCGGTAAGCTCAAGTGTTGCATTTGACTGCTTCATCTTTTCACTCACCTTTCGTTGTGCCTTCCATACGGCATTCGCAGCCGCTTGTAGGTGGGCAACAACAATCTCAATAGCTCCATTTTATTATTGCTGCTTATGAGAGGATATCGAATTTCATGCAACAAAAGCAAAACTCCCACAGTAAAATTAAAACTTATTCAGTGCCAGTATCAATAGCACAACAACAATGCAGCGGTTAAGTGTGCAAGGTGTGTTGGACCCGTCGTCGGTCAGCTGAAGACGTTCGGACGTCTGGCGAAATAGTGGAGAGATCATTTTTTGAGTGCTCAAATAAATTAAGGCACGTGATTTGTATTCATTACACGCGCGTCCTGCGCTTGCATTCGGAACGGGTGAGCTGTTGGTATGTTTTGGCTTGCTTAGTTTAGCCACAGACATGAATGGATGAGTGATATGGAGTTCCTTTCAATCTTGCTGGCAGCACTAAGGAATGTTGTTGGCTAAGAAAATGTAAGAAAGTTATGGGAAGTGTTATGTATATTAACCATAAAAACATATACTTGCTCGTATACGTACTATAAGTTATAAGTTAACTCAGACTCTGGCTCCAGCTTATTGATTCCAGTCAAACTATTTTGTTTTGGAAGGAATACAAGTATCTTGTTTAAACTGTCAAGAGTATAAGAATCCTTCATAATTTTAAATACAGCTATAGTTCCTGATTTCCGTTTATCCTTTGCAATTGTTTATAAAAGTTATTCTAAAGGACTTATAGGACTACAACAAAAAAGGTTTTGTGTCTGATACAGATAAAGATATGACCATTATCCCCTCTTTGGGGGGTTCATGTCTTCAGCATGCGGACAAGGTAAAATAACTAGGGCTTATCCTTGTTAAAGAGCATCCATGGAAGTTAGCAAGGCATCGGTTCCTTTTCATTGCTATAAAGGGGCTTTTGGGAAAGGTGGTGACTCTAACAAAAGATGGTTTTTTGTATCTATGAAACTGTGGTTAAACAAATAATGTTCTACGGTGTATTCGGCTGGAGAAAGCCGGTCGAAAAGGCTACATTTGCTATAAAGCTTGAGAGTGTTGAAAGAGAGGGCTCTTGTGGACATCCCCGGTGCATTACGGCACTTAATGGCACTTAACGTCACATAGCAAGTGTATTCTAAGGCTCAGGGAAGCAGGGTACATGAATAGGTCTGAACAAGAGCACGCTGAAACCCTCTACTCTTCACTGTGTCGCAGAAGCCACTCGTGAAGTCGCAGGAGAAAAAGCGTAGTGATCTTCTTTATAAATGGATCGAAGATAGGAGGAAAGGTTGGAAGAGTAAGGAACACTCCGCCAAGCTAAGGTTTAGGCTACCGGGTCAATTTATGATTTTTCAGCAGAAATGGCTGCTATTAAGGTGGCGGTAGACATACTATTACGAGGCATTCACTCCGACAGCAGAATGGCAATATTAGTGCTGAGCTCGCTTATTGTGCGCTTAAAGCTAGTCAAGGAGTGCCTTTCCTCACTTGAAATAGTATAAATATACTTTGTCATCAGACTCTTTTGGGTGCTTGGCAACAGTGGAATCACTGGCAACTGCAAAGCCGATGAGCTAACCAGAGGGAGCACCCTTGACCCGCCTACATTGGAATGAGACCGAGTATCCCACTCAATTAGCATCTTGCGTTCTACCACTGAACAAATTAGTCCTCGCGTGCGCTTAGAGAGAGAGACTATTTTGGCCTAGAGTAAAATACAGGAGGTTTCCTGAACTACTTACCTTGAACAAGGTTCATCTCTCAGCAATCGTAGGAGCTCTTACCGGACACTGTCCAATAGGCATCCATGCAGTAAGCTTAAAAATCGTATCTGATGTTAGTTGTCAAACTATGTAGAAAGGTGATATGTACAAATCTAGGTACTTTCGCTTCCTTTGTCCAGCCTTGCACGACTGTGTCTGAAACATCTCGGTGGCCTTACCTTCGGCAAGCCAGAAGACAAAGTCGAAGCAGACATTAGCTGTCTCAAAAAATAGTTGGGAGGCTCAAAGCGTTTCGTCCTATTGTAATGAGCTTATGGTCCAGTATATAGGAGCTTTGAGGTACCTCATCATTGACATCATCGACATTCTTAGCTGTCTAAGTTGGATCCTTTTTATGATCGACCTCTTAACATAACCTAACCTGGACCAGTAATGCCTCTTACTGACGACTAACTTTCGATCATCAATTTAGGATTAGTCAATTTATAGTCACTCCAATTCAAATAGTATTGAGTAGGGAGGTGCCACTTTTCAAAGCACGGTGCTTAGAGTACAAAAATATCTGACACATCTGACAAAGCTTTCCTTTCTCACCATGAAAATACTAAACATTCACGAACACAATGAATCACTCGAAAAACTTATTTTTAAACATGGAAAAGAACGTAAGGCTATAATTCTTCGTGAATTTTACGACTTCGTCGGCCAAAATGTTTAGTCGTAGCGCCCAAGTTGACGATAATGTGCTTTCTTGTAGCCTTTCCCAATAAAAGTTTAAATATACTTATAATGCAAAGAGTATGGAATTATTGATCTCAAGGGCATTGAAGTTGAAATAATTACGCTAATTGACGAAGGCTTTTTTCCAACTCATGGGTTTTACAATATCTCATATGAAATGCTGTCACTTAAGTGGTAAATCTTCATGTGTTACGACCTCATCTCATTAAAAGTGTTTGCGGTTCAGTTAAGATTACGCTTGCTTTAAGTTCTCTATATCAAGGTATCTGTGTACAGCTTAAAGCTGAATATTATTTCCTACAGATAAAGTACTCACATAGCTTGAATGTCAAGTCTAGCATATCGAAAGTGAGATCATGAGAATGTCACTGACGAATTTTCAGAGAAATTTAAATATATAACTGTTAAAGATATTTAGAAAGTATTTTAATAAACGGAACGAGACTTTAAACTTTTTAAAGAAAAAATAGAAAATCATTATGCTTTAAACGGCGTCCGAAATTTGGTCCGACTGCCTTTAGTGACCTTGAGAAAAAACACAGAAGATTTTATTTAGTTGAGCCATCGCTTCCCAATATTTGACTGCTTAATGAAGTTTTTGGGAACAAAAGTGAATAAGAGCACCGCTTCGCTTTGTTTCGTGATGCAAAGCCGCATTATCTGCAGCTGTCTGAAACTCTTTAAAAGCAACAGCAGAACCAAATTCTCCGCACACCCCTCACCATCACCAGCACCGTTCGCAAATGCGGCAAAAGCAAGAAATTTGAAAGGATGGCAGGAGAAATTAAAAAGTGCATAAGTGGTCTGGCGTTTCGTTTAACGATTCGCCCGTCCAAATGCACAACGAATAAGTGCACAAAGCGGCTGTGAGCCGAATATCGACACAGACTGCACGCCAAATGTGCTCGCTGCAGCAATGCGATTTTGCCTGCAAATGCCCGGCACTTTGGTCATTGCCGGCGTAATTTTCATTTTCATTTCTATTCGGCTTTTCTCCACTTTTTTCATGGCCATTTTCGCTTCAAGTGTATTCCTTTCAATGCAACTTCCTTAACTGACTGCCTTTGTGTGCGGTGTCCTTAGCCTTACCCTCGTCCTCCTCACGGACGAAAAACTAATCTCACATCGGCAATCGACGATGAGGGGAGTGAGCGGCCGGCTGGTCCATAAGTTGGATTTTTAAGTACTGGTAGCTGGTTCAAGAGCAGTCAGTGGCATTAGAAGCTGGCGGGCATTTAAACTTTGTCGACAGATGCAGCAGCAAACAAAAGCGCGCACACACACACACACATGCACAGAAACTTCGAGACAGAGTTAGAGTTGTAGTTGTAGTTGGAGTTGAGGAGCTGCAGTTGAATTTGAAGTTGAAATAAATTAAAACTTTGTTGCACAAACGACTGGCAATCATATGCCCCTATAGACACACTCGCATGCAACGCACACACACACGTACAGAGATACAAGTGCTTAGTTGCACACAAAGAGACAGGTACACAATTGCCTGAATGTCAGGGCAGCCGTGTGCGCAATGCAACCAGGATATGCCCGGCAATTTGGCATTTAAATGCACCTGCAACGTGAGCGCACATCCGTCCGAATAGTTTGGCCTCGCCAAGTGGCATGCACCCGTGTGGGTGTGGTGCGCTCATATGCAAGTCTGCTCAAAAGCCCTAAACTACAGCAAACTCCATAAAAATAAATAAACAAAAGCGAATGGCAACTAACGGTAAAAACTACACATCACAAGCAGCAAAGGCGAGAGATCTTGCATAGAAATTGAAGTTTAGCGCAAGTAAATAAGGAAAGTCACAGCAGCCAGCTGTGCGCTTACCAAAGAAAGTACGGAACGGTGTGTTTGTGTGTGTTAGTTAAGTGCAAGAGACTCTGTTTGGTATGCGGCGACTGCCAGTCCCACACTAAAGTCCGGCTATGGAAATGTGCAGGAGAAACTTCATTGTAACGGCTGTCACTTGCGGCAATTCGCTCTGACTTTGGCAGCGATGCGCACTGACTTTTTCGCTTTTTCGCAGCAGTCGAGACTTCATTGCCAACGGCGCTTTGCAAAATTTTACTCGCTTTAGTTGCAAATGTTGGCATTTCCCTATTAGAAGCAGCAAAGAGTAGTTATGCAATTGAAAGTGGTTTACTAATAAGAAGAGAATGACAGCGAAAAGAAAAGCTCGTTAAATTGGTGGCATCTTGAAATGCAGTTTGCCACCTGGATAATTGGAATTTAGAGCTTATTCTTAACGCAACTAAGATTTTGTGATCAACGCTATGGGCAGCCATGAAATTGAAATTATAAAGCCGGGTTCAGAGTCTATAACTGCTTTTGCTCACGAAGAATTTCCTCAAATATTGAATCAATTCAACTTTGAATTTAACTTGCCTCTAACTTACTGATCACTTTTAGATTTCTAAATATTTAACCAATATTTCTTTAATAGTTGAATCGGACTTTTTACCGTCTAAATGAGAAATTTCTCAGACCAACCCATTTGACAATGCTTTTATCTTAATTTTCGAAAAATGTTCATAATTTTACCTTCTTCCGCGATTATAATCGTACATATTATTCTTATTCGGAGCGAAGACGAATTCGAGGAACCTGACACGATTCGAGCAGTTGTTCTTTAATTGTAAGTATCTATATAGTGCATTTAAAATCGCTCAGAATGCTTCAGAAAAATCATACACAGTTGTTGGCGAAAAGTGTATTATATTAATAGATCCATCTCTGAGGTAAGAGCTTGCCGAGTAATTTACGAAGTATCTGAATTGAACTGTGGGACAGAGCCTCCAGCGGCAGCTCTTGAGGCAGAGCTAATCCTGCCACCTATAGACCTCTTCGCTGAGAACTGGGAGTAAAATCAGCGAAGCTATAACTGGCTGCAGGAGAACTTACATATAGAACATTCGGCCATAGCGAAGTGGATAATGGTGGTTTGGCAATCACGGTCCATTATTCCATTTTCGGGAAAGGAGACGCAGGATAAACTTTGAGAAAGAAGGTTGGCACACAATATGTTGGCTGGGAGCAACACAGGAGGATACTTGTATACTGTCCAAATTTAAATTTTAAGATGCCGAACCTCTGTAGTATATTTCGAGCAGAGATCTTTGCTATTGAGGCAGCTGCGCAGATACCCCCTAATATATCAACACTCAACTCCAAAGTTTATCTATGTAGGCAGCTAAGTATTGATCAAGACTGTAACCTCGTACCGCCTATAGGCGAGAATAGAGAATATAATGAGAAGCAGAGGGTGCCAAGCCATAAAGGTATCAATGATAGTGGACGAGATTGCCAAAGTAGGTAGGTGGCTGTCAACCGATAACGTGAACTACATTGGTAAACCCAAGTCTTTGTCTTTGCGACAATCTGGACCAGAGCATGACAATGAAGGTTAAAACTCGATGGAATGACCGAAAAAAGGTTATATGAAAATCAGTAGATGAAAAATAAACAAAGTTCCTACTCAATCTTGAGAGGCTGTAGGAACATGATTGGAATACTCACTGGTCACAGTCTGGTGGAGGCACATGCCTGCCAGATGAAGCTGACAGATTGAGATGACTGCAGGTAATGTCAAGAACAAGACACTACAGAAACAATTGAGCATCTCTTGTGCATTTGCAAGATAACACTGCAAACATTTGTAGACCTTACAATATGAAGCACTCGAAGAGCGGTCGATAGTCACATCAAGTGTACGCAAACTGAAGAATGACTACTTCTCTTCAACTACGTACGACACTCCATCTGGCATCGCTAAAACTGCTCTGTGCATGGCTCAAAAGCCTACGGGATTAACCTAACTTAACCTAGTGAGGTGTTTCATAGATGGTAATCCAATCGGCTGTGGACTATAAATATATGACTCCAGATATGATTGTCGTTTATTTCATCAATCTAAATTTTACCTGATTAGGTCCAAACCGAATAAATGGATTTCTTTCCCTAGATCGACAAAACATTTTTTAAGTTCTTGGAAGGTTTAACCTTCATATATCAATTAGCAGCTGCTTGTTTACAACGCGGAAAATGTATCTGACGTTGAAGAAATATAACTTGAAAATCGTTTTGCTAGCATCAGAAGCATGGCAGAGGATCTCTTATTGATTGGATCTAGCCTTTTTGTACTGAATTGTATTAATGCTAGATTTGTAGCAAAAGACCTGAATATTTTGCAAAAACTAAATCGAGTAGAGGTCACGAAGCCCCCTGAATTCTACAAAAAAAAAACATCATTACTGGAAATAAGGCGTGAATTTATTAATAATGTATGAACTCGAAACCGTTCAACAATCTAGTGAAATGTCTTCTAAAAATGGGTCGTAACCGAAAAAACAAAATTCGCTGAAGGGACTGCAGACCTATAACAAGTGTATGGAATACGAGTACTAGCTTATCCCTGGCAAGCTTGTTTTTGCTCAAGAGCATGTTTGAAAGCAATAAAAAGATTGTTTTAAATGCGTCGCGAGTCTAACTCAAATACGATTAGATCGTATCTCTAAGATAATAAGCAAAATATTCCGAAAAGTAGATAATCCTCAATTGAAATGAAAAAATCGAATCTAACCATTCAAAAGGGTAAGTATAAAATTTGCATTATTTTAAAATAACACTTAAAGTATATACACAAACTGCATTGCTGCATTATTTACACTTTTATATCTCAACATATCCACTTTAAAGTATTCTAACTCACATTCTAGAATTTGCCGTTGTTTAACCAAAATGACCACAACAGCTGTCGCCAATTAATGTCTGCAACAAAAGTGCAGTCGAAATGCAATCTTGG